>NC_065596.1:40201052-41491552 GCF_024542745.1 Macaca thibetana thibetana | reverse complement strand
AAACAAGGTGATGAAAAGATGATTGACATCTTTATCAAGAAAATGAAAATGAAAACCATATGAGATACCTGTACACACCTTTTAGCATGCCTAACAATAAAGACATAATACTGAGTTGGTAACAATGCAGAGCAATGGAAAATTTCCTGCATTGTTGGTAGAAATGTAAAATGTTACATTCACTTTGGGCAAAAAGTTTGGCAGCTTTTTTTTTTTTTTTGAGATGAAGTTTTGCTCTTGTTGCACAGGCTGAAGTGCAATGGTGTGGTCTTGGCTCCCCACAACCTCCACCTCCTGGGTTCAAATGATTCTCCTGCATCAGCTGCCCAAGTAGCTGGGATTACAGGCATGTGCCACCACGCCCGGCTAATTTTGTATTTTTTAAATAGAGGTTTAGTTAGGGGTTTCTCCATGTTGGTCAGGCTGGTCTGGAACTCCTGGTCTCAGGTGATCTGCCTGCCTCAGCCTCCCAACATGCTGGGATTACAGGCGTGAACCACCATGCCTGGCCTTGGCAGCTTCTTATACTGTTAAACATACACTTATCATATGACCCACCAGTCCCGCTCCTAGGTATTTGCCCTAGATAAATGGAAAATTGTTTATATAAAACTGTGTGTACTCAAATTTCACAGCAACTGTATAATTGCCAAAATTAGTAAACAACCCAAATGTAACAGTGGGTGATTAATCAAACATCTATACAATTGAATACTACCCCAACGTGAAAAGAAGTCATTTACTGACACTGGCTGCAACATGGATGAATCTCAGAAGTACTGTTTGATTTTACTATGTGATAATTTAAATGACATTTGAAAAATTATTGGATACTAGATTATAAAAATATAGATTTATGTGTTTTAATTTTATGTGTGCATATCATTATACAGTGTATATTGTATTTACAGTATGTTATAGCATATTCTAATATTTATTATACCTTACTACAATAAAATGTTCCCATTTTATATAATATATAGTATCTATTGTATGATTATATAATTTTTATATTTTATATATCAAACTTTCACGTAACATTTCAGTTATTTCTACTTTTACATAATCACATTTAATGTTTATAGTATGAAGTTACAACCATAATAACAGGTCTTAGGGTTCGGACAGCCTGCAGTTGGAGGTGGTCAATATTTTTATTATTTGTCAAGAATCCCAATTCTGGCTGTTTTAGCATCCAGGAAGCTTTCTCCAGCTTTGGGCTTTTGCACCAACTGTGTTCTTTGTGCATACTCTGCTTCCCCAGTGCCCATGCATCATGCTTTCTTCCCCCATCTTTGAAAAGCATCCACCCACCATTTGTATCTGAAGTAACACATCCTTTGGGGTCACTTGCTGCTGCATTATTTTGTATATATTTGTGTTGCAGGCATCACCATCTGACTTGATATTAAATATTTCTTTTTTTTGGTTTTTCATCCAACCTTTCCACTAGACCTCATGAGACCTGGACTTGGTCTGTCTTGTTTCTGCTGTGTCCAAGGCACCCAACACGGTGCCAGCACAAAGCAGACACTCAGTACGAGCTCGTTAAATGAGTTAATGAATAAACGAGCAAATGAATGAATAAATGAATGAATAATAACAATAGTTTTGACATTGACCAAATGCCCCACACAGATTGCCTAAATGCATGGGGAGGTGGTAGGATTAGTTCCAGGTCCTCTAATTCAAAATCTGATGCACCTCCCCATGCTTCAGCATACCCCAGCCCTAATTCCATGTGTGGGCAGTGCCCAACCACCCTGCCACCCTCCTCCCAAGTATCCTGCCTACATCCTTCCCCAGCATTCCACAAGGTCTCCCAACTCAGCCTCCTCTTGGTCACAGTGGCATACCATGTTGGTGGGGGACAGTCGTGAGGGACCCAAAGGCAGAGGTCTATTGCCATTGGCATCCACCCTAATACTTTCAATCCTGTACCCCATCATCAGTGCCATATGCTCCACCCCATTCACTGGAGCAGCCACTGGCAAATATGGAACCTAGGGAGCAAGAGGAATGTGGCAGGGCTTAGGGTTCTGGGCCTCAGGCACTTCATTGGAAAATGAATGTGATGCAGTGTGGCAGATGTTGACCCTGTGGCCAAAGTCAGGTGAAAGCCGTGATTGTCATGCACACTTGCCCTAATGTCAGAATGAATTGAGCCCTCCACCCTCAGGTTCAATGAGGCTACTGTGCCCATATGACTCTTATCTATGTTATATCCTACCCCACCCTATCCTGCTGCACTCCCCAGTCCCCCATATCATACCACTTACTAACTACAATACTTAATTCTACCATTATGTTGATTCCATTATTGATTTTAAGTATAATTATCATAATTTATAACTAATATCACAATCTTTGTCACTATTTGTTACATGCCTTTAATTATTAAGATACCATGAATAATATATTAACTCTGATGCTAAGAAATCCTGTTCCTTCTGGTTTCTGCCACCTTCAGATTGGAGTTTGCGTGAGCACAATAGCCTCAGCTCTAGGGGTAATGTTTTTCTCCCTCTGCAAAATCAACACAGTTAGATTACTTCCTTAGTGAAATTATTATGGTGGTATTTCAATATTTATTATAATAATAGATATTGCTGGCCGGGCGCAGTGGCTCACGCCTGTAGTCCCAGCACTTTGGGAGACTGAGGCGGGCGGATCACGAGGTCAGGAGATTGAGACCATCCTGGCTAACATGGTGAAACCCCATCTCTACTAAAAATACAAAAAATTAGCTGGGTGTGGTGGCAGGCGCCTGTAGTCCCAGCTACTTGGGAGGCTGAGGCAGAGAATGGCATGAACCCGGGAGGCGGAGCTTGCAGTGAGCCGAGATCGTGCCACTGCACTCCAGCCTGGGCGACAGAGCGAGACACCATCTCAAAAAAAAAAAAAAAAAAAAAAAAAAGATATTGCTATTAAAACAAAAGCTGGTATTTTCTGTTTCCATCTGTGAAATAGGATAATGTAAGTACCACATCAATACAAGCATTTGAGTTATATTAAGTTTGTGACTGTAATAAACGCCAATCTTGAGAACCCAGTGTGTGCTATTATACTCTGGAAAATGGGCCCGTTTATAATGCAGTGTTGTCCATTTATATGGTCTAAATGTCTGTGTCCCTTCAAAGTTCATATTAAGGCCTAATCCCCAGTGGGATAATCTTAAGAGGTGGGGCCTTTGGCAGATTATTAGGTCATAGTGGGGAAAAGAGAGAGAGATCAGACTGTTACTGTTTCTATGTAGAAAGAAGTAGACATAAGAGACTCCATTTTGTTCTGTACTAAGAAAAACTATTCTGCCTCGAGATGCTGTTAATCTATAACCCGAGCCCCAACCCTGTGCTCACAGAGACGTGTGCCGTGTTGACTCAAGGTTTAATGGATTTAGGGCTATGCAGGATGTGCTTTGTTAAAAAAGTGGTTGAAGGCAGTATGCTTGGTAAAAGTCATCACCATTCTCTAATCTCAAGTACCCAGGGACACAGTACACTGTGGGAAGTACCCAGGGACACAATACACTGCTGCAGGCCACAGGGACCTCTGCCTAGGAAAGCCAGGTATTGTCCAAGATTTCTCCCCATGTGATAGCCTGAGATATGGCCTCCTGGGAAGGGAAAGACCTGACCATCTCCCAGCACGACACCCCCAGCCCAACACCCCCAGCCCAACACCCGTAAAGGGTCTGTGCTGAGGAGGATTAGTGAAAGAGGAAGGCCTCTTTGCAGTTGAGATAGAGGAAGGCATCTGTCTCCTGTTCCTCCCTGGGCAATGGAATGTCTTGGTGTAAAACCCGACTGTATGTTCTATTTACTGAGATAGGAGAAAACTGCCTTAAGGCTGGAGGTGAGACGTGCTAGCGGCAATACTGCTCTTTAATGCACCCAGATGTTTGTGTACTTGTACATCAAGGCACAACACCTTTCTTTAAATTTATTTATGACACAGAGACCTTTGTTCACATGTCTTCCTGCTGACCTTCTCCCCACTATTATCGTATTGTCCTGCCACAGCCCTCTCTCCGAGATGGTAGAAATAATGATCAGTAAATACTGAGGGAACTCAGAGACCAGTGCCCGTTGCGGGTCCTCTGGATGCTGAGCACCGGTCCCCTGGGCCCACTTTTCTTTCTCTATACTTTGTCTCTGTGTCTTATTTCTTTTCTCAGTCTCTTGTCCCACCTGACGAGAAACACCCACAGGCGTGGACGGGCAGGCCGCCCCTTCACATTGGGAAACCAAACAAATTGTGTGACTCGCTTTATTGTAGTGGTCTAGAACCAAACCCTAAATATCCCTGAGGTATGCCTGTGTTTGTATAATACTATTGTTATGGAAATAAAAGGATCTCAGTCCAAACTCCAAAAGAGGGTTCTTGATCTCATGCAGGAAAGAATTCCAGGTGAGTTGTAGAGTGCAGTGAGAAGATATACTTTATTGAAAGCCATTCCACAACAGAGTAGGGTGTCCTCAGAAAGCAAGTGGAGGAACATCCGTTAAGTTTTTCTTATATAGGGGTCTTGTCTATGTAAAGACTGAAATAAGCTGTGCCTATGCGTGGGTGGCCTGACATTATGACAAAATTTATTATTCTATTGATTTAAAGAAAACTATCCCTAAAATTTTAGTGTGTAAGTACATCAAAGTATAACTATAATGATCTTGAAAGCATTTATTGTTATGGGTATTGGACATCTGGACTTTCTGTTGTTCTAGAAGTTTGTCCTTGCAGGCATTACCGGGATGCTTCCTTCACTGTAAACATGTTAGGACCATGATTTGTGACTTGCAGTGAATGTGCCTTGCTAGTCTCAAGATGGAGCTGAACTTAAAATGGTGTCACTCTGGGTCTCTTAGGTTTCTGCTTCCCTAACACTATGACCATACCTGCTGTCTTCTTGATGTTTCCTTGTAAATGTTTTTAATTCCTTTATTTTTAAATTAAAATTTTACCATGAAATTTTCACACAAATACTATGGAAGAGAACATTATAATGAATTCTGTCTACTTATCACCCGGCTTTAACATTTGTCAACATTTTCTTTTGCAATACCATATACCCCTTCTCAGTGGAGTTTTTTTTTTTCTCAGTGAAGTTTTTAAAGCTAATATTATTCCACCTATAAATATTTCCACATGAATCCCTAAAAGATAAGTCATCTTCTTTTTAACAGAACTGCATTACTGACAAAATCAACAGCAATTCTTAGGCCCGTGGTAGAAATGTGTGTTCACTAATGGACT
This sequence comes from Macaca thibetana thibetana, assembly GCF_024542745.1. Lineage (NCBI taxonomy): Eukaryota > Metazoa > Chordata > Mammalia > Primates > Cercopithecidae > Macaca > Macaca thibetana. The sequence goes on along the minus strand of NC_065596.1, from coordinate 41,486,299 downwards.
TCCACAGATGTTTTCTTAGACCATCCTTTGGGAGAAGAAAGAGAACCTGAGATCAGCAGAGTCTAATTCTCTAAACATATTTTTAAGCCGAGTCCCAGAGACAGACATAACTGGTCTGAAGGCATCCAGCATGCCCACATGAGTATAGGTTCAGTTCCCTGAAAACAAGTTTCCCACCTGCTGGAACTGAACACATTGGGTAGATAACTTCCCACCACTGTCGGGTAGAACTTCCTGTCAGAAGCTGAGCTGTGAATAATGTTTAGGAGTTCACCAAGTGAAAGGAATTATATCTTTACAACTCCTCATCCACATCCTCCAAAAACGGGAGTAAAGAGGTGTTAAGCAGCTTCAGAATTTCCACAGAGGAGAAGCTAAAAGTCAGAGATTGCATTTAAAAAGCTTCATTGACATGGTAAGCGATTGTTATTAATTATATTTTAACTTCAAGGTAAATGAAAACAGTTTTCTTTAGGTGCTTTTAGTCACACGTTGGCCATACTAAAGACTATTAGTGTTGTTATTATTGCTGCCTACTATAGTTGCACTTGAGGTAGTTATCTCTATTCACCTTCCCACCCGACTCAGCCTTTCAGAAGTGGACGCCTGGACTTCTCCTCCCTCCTCTGGTGGTATCTCCCAGGAGAGGATTGTATTAATACTCTCGGATTTCTACCCTATTTCCAACAGTGGTTTCTCCCATTAAAAGTTGTACCACCCTTCCGGCAGCCTACTACTCATTCACATGTCTCTCAGATTTTCAGGGTGGTTTCACTCAATTCACTCAAAAGATGACTCCCATAGTGACCTTTCCACCTTTTCCCTGAATGGCATCTCTAAAAAGTGGACTGTACTATCCTGATTCCTCCTATCATCTGCCTGTGGTTTCTCCCAGGATCCTCTTCTCTTGGTGATTTTTCCCTGGTCGTTTCTTCCAGCAGGTAATTATTATCCTCAGTGTCCTGTATTCAGAAGAGTAACTTAGCTTTTCTAAATACAACATACAGCGCCAGACCCACATTTCCAGTAACTTTCTCCTCCAGAGTAGAAGCCTAGTCAGACAAGAGTCACACTCCAGCGTCCTATGTAAACTATACCTGCCTAGCTCTAGGAAACCCTGCCGGCGGCCAATTCCTCTGTTCTACGGAACGGATATGCTTCCAAGATGGGGGCCCACACGAATAAATACCACAAGGGCGCGGCCATGTTCTCTGCCGTACAACGCCACGTTACGGAAACTGTGCGCTGTGTCTGCGCCCTGTTGACTGTTCGCTGAATTGGCTTCCAAGTTTATTCAGAGCATGCGCCACATCAACAGCCTACAAAGGGGAGGTGCTAGAAGTCGGACCGGAAGTGGAAGAGGTTCTCCAAGGGTTTTTTGCCGCTGGTGTCAGGAGTATTTTCATATCCCAATACCGAGAAATCTTTGAGGTGATTTTGGTTGGTCACGACTGGGGTTTCTGTGGAGCCAGTAATAGGGGGTGTCGAGGTTGCCTGTGGAGTTAGAGATTGTTTTGAGGGTTCGGTGATGGGGTTCTGTGGCGTCCGTTGTTGATTGTGACGGATTTCTCGGGTCATTGATGGGGCTCTTGGGGATGAGTGATTGAGGTTTGGGGGTCAGTGATGGGAGTCTGTCTTCAGTGACAGAGCCTGTAGGGTCAGCTATGGTGATCGGTGAGGACTGTAATCAGCTTGCTTTCTAACCTGAGTTGAAAGTTCAGCGTTTTAATTTTCAGTCCCTTCTTTAATATAAAAATTCTCAAGTTTTGGTGACTCTTTGTATAAAAAATGGTTCAAATCTAAGTGTTTTTTTTTTTCTTTGATCCATGAGTTATTTAGAAGTTCCTTTTTTGTTTTAAGTAATGTCTGTTTAATGCTCAAATTGAAAAGTTGCCTTATGACCTAGTTCGTGGACAGTTTTCATGAATGTCACATCTATTACATAAAAACGGTGTACTATGTTCTCTGATTGTATTGTGATAGATATTAATTAAGCATATATTCAAAAAATATATCTGTCTCCTCACAGATTGTCTGCTTAATTAATTAGAGGAAGGTAAAGTAGTCACTCTGGAAAGGTTCTTTGTCCATTTGTCCTTCCTTCTTTTTCTGCTTTATATATGTGAAATTATATTATTAGGAACAATTGTGTGCACTTTATTTATTTATTTATTTATTTATTTAGAGATGGAGTCTCGCTCTGTCGCCCAGGTTGGAGTGCAGTGGCGCGATCTCAGCTCACTGCAACCTCCGCCTAGTAGGTTCAAGCGATTCTCCTGCCTCAGCTTCCAGAGTAGCTGGGATTACAGGCGCGTGCCACCATGCCCAGCTAATTTTTTGTATTTTTTAGCAGAGACGGGGATTCACCATTTTGGCCAGGCTAGTCTCAAACTCCTGACCTCAAGTGATCCACCTGCCTCGGCCTCCCAGAGTGCTGGGATTACGGGCATGAGCCACCGCGCCCGGCCTCTGTGCATTTTTAATACGTTATAGATATGACTAAGTAGCTCAAAATATAACAATTCAAGCTCTACCAACAATTTATAAAATAACTCATTTTCCCAAATGCTTTTCCAGCAATGGATATTGTTGCATTTTAAAAGTTTTTAAAATTTTGAGGGAAAATTATATCTAATTGCTCCGATGCATTTTCCAGTTACTAAAGTTGGCATCTTTTTGGTTAATTGCCATTTGTTTCCTTTTCTGTGAATTTTCATATCTATTGTCCTACTTTTTTTTGTGGTATATTTTAACATAAAATTAGGAAATATCATCTAATCAAAATTATCTGATTTTTCTGCTATAGCATCTGTGTTTCCTCTTACGTGTAGTAAGATCCCTCCCAGCCCACGACAGTGTTATACACATATATACTTCTAAAATTTATTTCAATAATCTTTGGGATTTCACAAATACACGTAATTAAGTGATCAGTCCTGCTGGTATTTGCTTACAGTGAATAGTGTGTGATGGAGATCTAGTTTGTTTTTTTCCAGGTGGCCGGCCAGTTATATCACTGCCATTTATGCAATGAATGTCTTATGCACACTCATTTGAATACCACTTTTGTCACATACATAGATCAATATTGTCTGGTATATTTATTGTTTTACTTGTTTTTATTACATTGTTTTTATATTGTTTTAATATCTGATAATGCATGGTAATCGCTGATATGTATTGTATGATTTTTGTGTGCCAGGGAGGTGTTGAGCACTCTACAGTATTATCTCATTTAATTTTTGTAACTTTGAGATCAGCATTTTCATCCTCATTTCTGAAATTAAAAGTGAAGAAATGGCTGGGCACGGTGGCTCATGCCTGTAATCTCAGCACTTTGGGAGGCCGAGGTGAGCGGATCATGAGGTCAGGAGATCGAGACCATCCTGGCCAACATGGTGAAACCTCGTCTTTACCAAAAATTAGCTGGGCGTGGTGGCACATGCCTGTAATCCCAGCTACTCGGGAGGCTGAGGCAGGAGAATTGCTTGAACCTGGGAGGCGGAGGTTGTAGTGAGCCGAGATGGCACCACTGCACTCCAGCCTGGCAACAGAGAGCTACTCCGTCTCAAAAAAGAGTGAAGAAACTTCTGTTCTCATAGGTGAAAAGTGGTAGAGCTGCAGTTCAAAAAATCTGCAGTGATGTTACTCTGTCTCTCGTGACTTTTCCCATATTTCACTGTAACTAATACCTATCACAGATTTTGTTAAATTTTATGTTCTCCACAGCGCTGCTTCTCAAAGTGTGGTCCCTGTACTGACAGCATCAGTGTTTCTTGGGCACCAGTTAGAAATGAAACTTCTTGGGTTCTACTTTTGACCTACTGAATCAGAAACTGTGGAGTAGGGCTGAGAATTTTTAACTGTGTTTCATTTAACAGGTCCTCCACGTAACTTGAATGCGTACCTGTTTGAGAACCACTGCTTTGGTTTTTAGCTCAGGGACCTGCACCTTGATGTATCCAGGAAGTGCTTATGTGGTGAATATTAAATGACTAACTATGGGAACATTGTCCTTCCAGATTTCTGGGTGTCTCTGGGGAGCTCCTGGGCCAGATCTTCCTCTAGACTCCAGCCTACCTCTTCAGAGCAGCTCTGCTTGAGTTCACAGATGACTGCCAAGCTTCACACACCCTAGAGGAAAAGGGTTGAGACCCAGTGTGGCCATGCCAGCTAATTGGACCTCATCTCAGAAATCCTCAGCCCTGGCTCCAGAGGATCATGGCAGCTCCTGTGAGGTGAGGAAGAGGAGTCCCAGGGGGTGGAAATTCAATCCAGGAGTAGAAAGCTCTGATCTGTCACTAGAACCTCATGACTGAGGGAGGCAGCTGGGCCACAGGAAGCAGCTGGACTCTAAGACCTGCTGCTCCTGAAACAAATCTTGATCTTCCTGTTGAGAATGAGCAACACGTGGGTAATGTCTTCATCTCTGGAGGCCACCTGTGTGACAGTGGAGCGGTGCATTGTCAAGAAAAACTGTTGTTTATTTTGTCATCACACTACATTGATCTTTGGGCTGTGGATAGATTTTCCTGGTTAGAAGTCACTTTTCTGTGGGATTTTCAAAGTATTTCTCTGTTTCTTCCGAAACTGCCTCCTCAAACACAAATATTTTCTTTTTCTTTTTTTTTAATATCTGTTTTTTGGATATTGGTTCTCCTTTTTTTTTTTTTTCCCTCTACTGTTTTCTGTTTCTTTGCTGCTCTCTTTTTCAGGAAGCTTTGTCACATTTACCTTCCAGCTCTTCTTTTGAGTTTCTCATTACCAGTATCAACATTTTAATTCAACGTTTTAATTTTTAATAACTGTAATTTATTTTCTAAATATTCTTTTTGATTAGCATCTTGTTCTTATTTCATGAGTATAATTTTATTTCTTATACCTCTGGAGATATTGTGATAGTGTATTAGGAAAGTTTAGTTTTTTGAATAGGGAACATATACACTTAGTTCAAAAATATTGTTGGTAAAATGGGAATAATAGTAAAAAATAAAAATTAAAAGCCATTAGAAATATATTTAAAGGCAACACACCCTGAAAAGTGTTATAGGAGGCTGGGCGCAGTGGCTCACACCTGTAATCCCAGCACTTTGGGAGGCCGAGGCGGGCGGATCACCAGGTCAGGAGATCGAGACCATCCTGGCTAACGCGGTGAAACCCCATCCCTACTAAAAAATACAAAAACCTAGCCGGGCAAGGAGACGGGTGCCTGTAGTCCCAGCTACTCAGGAGGCTGAGGCAGGACAATGGCGTGAACCTGGGAGGCGGAGCTTGCAGTGAGCTGAGATCTGGCCACTGCACTCCAGCCTGGGCGACAGAGCAAGACTCTGTCTCAAAAATAAAAATAAAAAAAAAAAGAAAGTGTTATAGGAAACAAATTCAGGGGAAACATGAATCTGTGGTTGACCTACCTCTGTTCCCCACCTACCCCCATGTTTCTCAACATAAAGGACCAGTTTTATTCTTTTTCTTTGATTGCTTAGTTTTGTAAACAAGTAAAACCAGCTACACATTTTTTTCTATTTCACAAAAGGTGCCATAGTAGACTAAATTTTCACACATTGCTTTTTAAATATTTGTTTGGTAAAATACAGATTATATTATGAACTATGTAGCAGTAGACATTCTTATGTCTTTCTGTTGCATGTATAAGTCATAGTAGAATTTCATTTCAGGGTTTTAGTCACAGATAATAAGAATCTTAGCTGAATTTCACTGAACCTGTACTTCTGTTCTTTTTGGGAAATTTTATAATTGGGTATCTTAATCATTTTTATCTAGAAGATATCTAGAAGATACGAAGGGTAGATTGAAGCAAAAGTTGTAATTGGTAAAGGTATAATTGGCAGTCACTTTTCTTAGGCAGAGTAAGGAGACTTTTACTTTTGTGGTTTGAAGATGATTTCATTTTTGCCTGTGCTCAAGTACAATGACAGAGTGTTCTTGATTTTGTCTTCTACCATGGTGGTTAGAGATTGGTCTTGTTTGCTGTTGGTGTTCCAAGAGATTTTTTTTTTGTTTTTTGTTTTTTTTTTGAGACGGAGTCTCGCTCTGTCGCCCAGGCTGGAGTGCAGTGGCCGGATCTCAGCTCACTGCAAGCTCCCCCTCCCGGGTTCACGCCATTCTCCTGCCTCAGCCTCCCGAGCAGCTGGGACTACAGGCGCCCGCCACCTTGCCCGGCTAGTTTTTTTGTATTTTTTAGTAGAGACGGGGTTTCACCGGGTTAGCCAGGATGGTCTCGATCTCCTGACCTCGTGATCTGTCCGCCTCGGCCTCCCAAAGTGCTGGGATTACAGGCTTGAGCCACCGCGCCCGGCCCCAAGAGATTATTTTTGTGTAGCGCCATGGAGAACACCATGAGTTAGCTGGCCCCTGCCAGGCTAGCTTCTAGCAAAACTGAGGTTTAACTGATAGTGCCAGGCTAACTCTCAGCGGTCAGGGGCTGCTTTTATCCTCATTTAAAAATAAAGGAATGAGCCAAAAGAAAGCTAGGGATGCAATTTAGGAATAGGTCAAAAGGAATGAGGAATTTAAGGTGAAAATCACTTAAAGTGATGAAGAGGATGGTTCATACTTACAAAAGGAATAATATACAAATAAAAGTTATCAAAGTAATAATGTTTCTTAAGTTACATTAAGTAAAAATGAACAGAAATCATTAAATATGCCGGGCGCGGTGGCTCAAGCCTGTAATCCCAGCACTTTGGGAGGCCGAGACGGGCGAATCACGAGGTCAGGAGATCGAGACCATCCTGGCTAACACAGTGAAACCCCGTCTCTACTAAAAAATACAAAAAACTAGCCGGGCGATGTGGTGGGCGCCTGTAGTGCCAGCTACTCGGGAGGCTGAGGCAGGAGAATGGCGTAAACCCGGGAGGCAGAGCTTGCAGTGAGCTGAGATCCGGCCACTGCACTCCAGCCTGGGCGACAGAGCAAGACTCCGTCTCAAAAAAAAAAAAAAAAAAAAGAAATCATTAAATATACTATTGGCCATTTTAGTACACTACTCTAAAGGCAGACAAATAGAAATCATCATACTGATTGTTTTCTTTCTTTCTTTTTTTTTTTTTCTTTTGATGGAGTCTTGCTCTGTTGCCAGGCTGGAGTGCAGTGGCGCAATCTCAGCTCACTGCAACCTAGGCCTCCCAGGTTCAAGCGATTCCCCTGCCTCAGCCTCCCAAGTACCTGGGACTACAGGCGTGCACCACCATGCCCAGCTAATTTTTTGTATTTTAGTAGAGATGGGGTTTCACTGTTTTAGCCAGGATGGTCTCCATCTCCTGACCTCATGATCCACGCACCTCGGCCTCCCAAAGTGCTGGGATTACAGTTATGAGCCACCATGCCTGACCTTGATTCTGTTTTCTAAGAGCATTAAATTAGAAATAAAAAGTAAGGCCTGGGGCAGTGGCTCACGCCTGTAACTCCAGCACTTCGGGAAGCCGAGGTGGGTGGATCATGAGGTCAGGAGTTTGAGACCGGCCTGGCCAACATGGTGAAACTCATCTCTACTAAAGGTACAAAAAATTATCCGGGTATGGTTCCATGCACCAGTAATCCCAGCTACTTGGGAGGCTGAGGCTGAGAATTACTTGAACCTGGGAGGTGGAGGTTGTAGTGAGCTGAGATTGAGCCTTTTCACTCCAGGCTGGGCGACAGGGCAAGACTCCATCTCAAAAATAAAATAAAAATAAAAATAAAAAGTAAAAGGTTCTTACACAACAATGTGAATGTACTTCATGCCACTAAACTGGTCACTTAAAAATATTAAAATGGCAACTTTTATGTTATGTGTATTTTTACCACAATTAAAAAACATCTGGGGCCAGACGCAGTGGTTCATGCCTATAATCCCAGCACTTTGGGAGGCCGAGGTGGGTGAATCACGAGGTCAGGAGTTCCAGACCAGCCTGGCCAACATGGTGAAACCCCGTCTCTACTAAAAATACAAAAAATTAGCTGGGTATGTGGCGGGCGCCTGTAATCCCAGCTACTCGGGAGGCTGAGGCAGGAGAATTGCTTGAACCCAGGAGGCAGAGGTTGCAGTGAGCCGAGATTGTGCCACTGCACTCCAGCCCAGGCGACAGAGTGAGACCCCGTATCAAAAAACAAATGAACAAACAAACGAAAAAAAAAAGCCATTTGGATAAAGTAGTGCATTTTAAAGTTTGTGTGGTAAGCTGGGTGTGGTGGCTCATGCCTGTAATCCCAGCACTTTGGGAGGCTGAAGTGGGTGAATTGCTTGAGCTCATGAGTTCGAGACCAGCCTGGGCAGCATGGTAAACCCCGTCTCTACAAAACACAAAAATTAGCCAAGTGTGGTGGTGCAGGCCTGTAGTCCCAGCTACTTGGGAGGCTGACATGGGAGGATCGATTGAGCCTGGGAGGTGGAGATTGCAGTGAGCTAAGATCATGACACTGTACTCCAGTCTAGGTGACACAGTGAGACCCTGTCTTATAAATAAATAAACTAAGTTTGTGTGCCAAGGCTAACCTGTGGATAGAGGGGAAAAACTATAGATTTAATTGCTTCTTTTCGGAATCCTGGACGTTTGGGGAAAAAAAAAAAACCTAAGGTATGAGTTTGACAGAAACACAAGTTGCTTCTATGTGTTAACAATCAAGAAAAAGGAGTAAATATCTACATAATCAAAGACTGGGTGGCTGGGCACAGTGGCTCACACCTGTAATCCCAGCACTTTGGGAGGCCAAGGTGGGTGGATCATGAGGTCAGGAGACCGAGACCATTGTAGCCAACATGGTGAAACTCCGTCTCTACTACAAAAATTAGCCAGGTGTGGTGGTGCACGCCTGTAGTCCCAGCTACTCAGGAGGCTGAGGCAGGAGAATCTCTTGAACCCAGGAGGCAGAGATTGTAGTGAGCCGAGATCACTCCCCTACACTCCAACCTGGGCGACACAGCAAGAGCGAGACTCCGTCTCAAAAGAAAAAAAAGACTGGGCCAGCATGGTGGCTCACACTTTGGGAGGCTGAGGTGGGTGGATCTCTTGAGGCCAAGAGTTCGAGACCAGCCTAGCCAACATGGCAAAACCCTATCTCTACTAAAAATATAAAAATTAGTGGGGTATACCGCAGTGCAGGTCTGTAATCCCACGTACTTGGGAGGCTGAGGCAGGAGAATCACTTGAATCTGGGAGGCGGAGGTTGTAGTGAGCCGAGATCTACCACTGCATTCCAGTCTGGAAGACAGAGTTAGACTAAAAAAAAAAAAGAATGTAACAAAACAGGAGAAACAGTTACTTCCATATCTAAGATTCAGACAATCATAAATGAATATTATATAAAGTCATGCCAAAAATATGAAAGTATAAACAAAAGGATAAAAGTTTACAAAAAATAGATATAATTGGTAGGAATAAATGGTTCAAAGTCCTTGAAGAAATTAAAATGTTGATTCAGCATTTCCAACACAGTAAAAAATAATGGAAAGATCATGCGTTTTTACAGTTGGTTATTATGCTGAAGTTTTGGGTAAAGAATAATAGCTAAAATTATTCTCAACCTTGCTTTTGGTTTTTGTTTTATTTTGTTTACAGTGTTAACCTTGATGCCTGAAAGAACTGGAAATTATGAAGATAGATTCAGAAGTCAAATATGTTAACTAACTGCATTGAAGAGTAGAAGAAAACAATAGCCTAGTAGGTTTTTACTGGGACTAGTGAAACAACTGCTATTTTCTCAGCAACCCACTCCAAAGTCAAAGTCAGAACTAAAATTGTAAAATATCTCAAAAACAATAAAAATGCTATCTATATATCAGAAGCTCTGGTATATAGCAAAACTGTACTAAAATAATTTAGCAAAATAATTTATCTCATGCAAATGAATAAAAAAATCTAAATGAAAAAGATGAATTTCTTTTTTCTTTTTTCTTTTTTTTTTTTGAGAGATAGTCTTGCTCTGTAGTCAGGCTAGAGTGCAGTGAGGCGATCTTGGCTCACTGCAACCTCCGCCTCCTGGGTTCAAGCAATTCTCCTGCCTCAGCCTCCCAAGTAGCTGGGGCCAAAGGCGTGCACCACCATGCCCAGCTAATTTTTTTTTTTGAGACTGAGTCTCGGTCTGTTGCCGAGGCTGGAGTGCAGTGGCAGGATCTTAGCTCACTGCAAGTTCTGCCTCCTGGGTTCACGCCATTCTCCTGCCTCAGCCACCCAAGTAACTGGGACTACAGGCGCCCACCACTGCACTTGGCTAATGTTTTGTATTTTCAGTAGAGACGGGGTTTCACCATGTTAGCCAGGATGGTCTCGATCTGCTGACCTCGAGATCCACCCACCTCGGCCTCCCAAAGTGCTGGAATTACAGGCGTGAGCCACCGTGCCAGGTTTGTTTTTTGTAATTTTTTTTAGTAGAGATGGGGTTTCACCATGTTGGCCAGGATGGTCTCGACTTTGACCTCATGATCCACCTGCCTAGGCCTCCCAAAGTGCTGGGATTACAGATGTGAGCCACCGCGCCTGGCTGAAAAGGATGAATTTCTAGAACATTACCCCACCAAATCTTTAATTACCATTTACCACATTTTACTTCTAGGTTTTAAGATTTTCATTTTTTAACTTTACTTTTGGCCAGGTGTGGTGGCTCACGCTTGTAATTCCAGTGCTTTGGGAGACTGAGGCGGGAGGATTGCTTGAGCCCATGAGTTTGAGACCAGCCTGCACAACATAGTGAGACCCTGTCTCTACAACTAAAACCAAAATTAACTGAGTGTGGTGGCAGTGCGCCTGTGATCCCTGCTACTTGGGAGGCTGAGATTGGAGGACTGTGTGAGCCTGTCAAGGCTGCAGTGAGCCACGACATTGCCACTACATCCAGCCTAGATGACAGTGTCTTGAAAACAAAAACAAAAACAAAAAACTTTACTTTTAATAAGATTAGGATTGCAGCACTGGAGAAATTTACTTTTAGAGAGATTATTACGGGTATTTTTTTGTTTGTTTTTTGTTTTGTTTTGGGATTGTTGCATAGGCACTTGAAAAAAATTTGATAGCTTATCAATAAGATATATAGCTATGAGGTTTTTATAGTAGTACTCATTTTTTTCTACTTTGTCTCATGGAACTGAGAGAAATTATTTAAAGTTTCCCACCACAAATGTATTTCTTTCTATATTTTCCTATAGGTTTTTTCTTTTTCTTTTTCTTTTTTTTTTTTTGAGATGGAGTCTTGCTCTGTTGCCCAGGCTGGAGTGCAGTGGTGCAATCTCGGCTCACTGCAAGCTCCGCCTCCCGGGTTCACGCCATTCTCCTGCCTCAGCCTCCCGAGCTGGGGTGGGCGCCTGCCACGAGGCCAGGCTAATTTTTGTGTTTTTAGTAGAGGCGGAGTTTCACTGTGGTAGCCAGGATGGTTTTATCTGATGCTCGAGATCCGGCCGCTCGCACTCCAAAGTGCTGGGGGCGACATAGCGTTTAGACTCTGTAGTTTGGTGCACTGAAGTAACAACAGCATCTGAAACAAAAAAAGTTATATTTTTTCCCCTACAATGAGGTTTTTAATATTAAGGTGGAGGCTCTTATTTCTTTTCTGCATTGCATATTGGCAATTCCAGATATGAGAGGTCATTTTTTTAATGTCCCCTTTGGACAAATGTTTTTTTTTTTTTATTTTCTGGATAGATGCATTTTTTCATTTTCTGATTTGCTATTTTATAAATTTTTTATAGATGGATATTTGTGCTTTGTTTCTGTGTGTCTTTCATGTAATTTGGAATGTTTGGATTTCTTTTTTTTTATTGGTGTGTGTCATCTTTATAACGTTAACTTCTTGAACTAAATATTCGAATCTACTCTTTAAGACAGTATTTATTAAATTTGTATTATGAATAATGATAACAGTTCTATAGTGCCACTTCAAGTATTCTTTTGTTCATTGGATGTTTTTATTAAACTCCTTTTATTTTTTTTTTCTATTTTTCTTTTAAAAAAAACTTTATTTCCATCTCATGTTGCTTACTTGTCTTAATCTGCTCTTTGCCACCTTTTGTTTTTGCAGGGACTTTTTATTTTTTTTAGGGAGACTTTTATTTTTGTGTTGCCTTTTTTTTTTTTACTGAGTTCTGTTCATTTATTTTTCAGAAATTTATATCACTATCTTCTTAGTCTGTTTTTCCATAAGTAGTTAATTGTTTTAGTGAATTCCTTGAATTCATGGAGGATATGATTTCTTCTGTTGTATGTCAATTTATTTCTAGTGTATTCCTCTTAATCTCCTCTTTTTTTTTACTCATAGCATCTTTGTACGTCAGATGTTTATTATCTTTGAATGAGGAGATTTCTTCCTGACAAACTGTTTGTGTAAGATCATTTGGTGAGGTGTCAAAACTCCATTCCAGGCTAACATGACATTGTCTTGATTCCCCATTACATTTTTTGATGACATGAGTTTTGGGGTCTGGGGGTTCAGTGTGTGTAGGGTATGAATATGCAAGTGTATGAAGAAGAGAAGATTAGAGCATGCATATTCATTTCAGGTATATAGGAAACTTTTTGTTTTAACTTTTAAGTGTATAGGTACAAGGGCAGGTTTGTTACATAGGTTAACTTGTATCATGGGGGTTTATTGTATAGACTTTCATCACCCGGGTATTAAGCCTAGTACCAATTAGTTATTTTTTCTGATCCTTTTCCTCCTTTCACCCTCCACCTTCCAAAAGGCCCCAGTGTGTGTTGTTCTCCTCTTTGTGTCCATGTGTTCTCATCATTTAGCTCCCACTTATAAGTGAGAACATGTGGTATTTGGTTTCTGTTCCTGTGTTAGTTTGCTAAGGATTATCACCTCCAGCTCCATCCACGTTCCTGCAAAATACATGATCTCATTCTCTTTTATGGCTGCATAGTATTCCATGGTGTATATATATACACTACATTTTCTTTATCCAGTTTATCACTGATGGGCATTTAGGTTGATTCTATGTCTTTGCTGTTGTGAATACTGCTGCAGAGAACATGTGTGGGTATGTGTCTTTATAATACAATGATTTATATTCCTTTGGGTATATACCCAGTGACAGGATTGCTGGGTCAAATGGTATTTCTGTGTTTAGGTCTTTGAGGAGTCACCACACTGTCTTCCACAAGGCCTGAACTAATTTACACTCCCACCAACAGTGTATAAGCCTTCCTTTTAATAAATGGAGATGTTCTAAGCCTCATAAACAGAATCAACACACATCACAAAGAAACAAATTGTGATCTATGAAAACAATTAAATGAATAAATTTTAAAAGTGGCTTTTAAGAATCATACTTTTAGGCTGGGTGTGGTGGCTAACGCCTGTAATCCCATCACTTTGGGAGGCCCAGATGGGTGGATGACCTGAGGTCAGGAGTTCAAGACCAGCCTTGCCAACATGGTGAAACGCCATCTCAACTAAAAATAGAAAAATTAGCCAGGCATAGTGGCTGGCGCCTGTAGTCCCAGCTATTCTGGAGGCTGAGGCAGGAGAATCGCTTGAACCTGGGAGGCAGGGGTTGCAGTGAGCCGAGACTGCGCCACTGCACTGCAGCCTGGGTGACAGAGCGAGACTCCATCTCAAAAAAAAATAATAATGGCCGGGCGCGGTGGCTCAAGCCTGTAATCCCAGCACTTTGGGAGGCCGAGACGGGCGGATCACGAGGTCAGGAGATCGAGACCATCCTGGCTAACACGGTGAAACCCTGTCTCTACTAAAAAATACAAAAAAACTAGCCGGGTGAGGTGGCGGGCGCCTGTAGTCCCAGCTACTCGGAGGCTGAGGCAGGAGAATGGCGTAAAAACCTGGGAGGCGGAGCTTGCAGTGAGCCGAGATCGGGCCACTGCACTCCAGCCTGGGTGACAGAGCGAGACTCCGTCTCAAAAAAAAATAATAATACTTTCAGATATTAATGATCACAAGTATCTTTAATACATTTCTCTCTCCAAGTTCTTCCTTTGTGCTCATGCCCTCTCCTGAATTCAGAGACCTGCTCATACATATGACTTTTTCTTTCTTAGAAAAAAGTGAGCCAGAGGAAAAATGTTATTAAGAAAGTCAAAAGGAAGATATTTATATTGAATATTCATGAAGCGAAAGTGGATAATCGTAAAGGTTTTTATCTTTGTCATCTTCACATTGAGCAGACTGAGGAGTAGGAGGAAAAGGAAGGTTTGGTTTTGCAGGCTCAGGTGGCAGACGTGGAAGAGGTGGAGAAGGTGGAAGGGGAGGCAGGAGAGGCATGCACACTGTGTAACTTTTATTGAAAAAAATTCATGTGTCTGTGGACTTGCGCAGTTCAAACCTGTGTTGTTTCAGGGTCAAGATCTTCCAGTCTTGTCTATTCCCAAATGTTATGTATGTTTTGAAAATAATCTTTCTTTAAGTAATATATATATTTCAATTTTTTATTTTGAAATTATTATAGATACATAAGGAGTTAGAAAATACAGTACAAAGAGTTCCCCCATAAATTCCAGTTTATTGTGGTACATGATACTTTTTACTGATTCTTGAATTCAATTTGCTGACATTTTGTTGGGAATGTTTGTATTTAAATTCATGAGAGATATTAGGTTTTTTGTGTGTGTGTGTGTGTGTGTGGTTTTTTTTTTGTTGTTGTTGTTACTGTGTTTGTCTGATTTTGACATTGGAGTGATACCAGACTTAAGAATATTAGTTTGGGGCTGGGCACGGTGGCTCACGCCTATAATCTCAGCCGAGGCAGGCGGATCATGAGGTCAGGAGATTGAGACCATCCTGGCTAACATGGTGAAACCCCATCTCTACTACAAATACAAAAAATTAGCTGGGCGTGGTGGTGGACGCCTGTAGTCCCAGCTACTCCGGAGGCTGAGGCAGGAGAATGGCATGAACCTGGGAGGCGGAACTTGCAGTGAACCGAGTTCGCACCACTGCACTTCAGCCTGGGCGACAGAGCAAGACTCCGTCTTAAAAAAACAAAAACAAAAACAAACAAAAAACCATATATATACACACACACACACACACACACACACATATATATATATATATATTAGTTTGGAAGTGTTTCTTCTCTTTTCTGGAAGAGATTATGTAAAAATGACACATTCTTCTTTATAAGTTCGATAAATTCTCTGGTAAAAGCTGGGTATGCTGGCATGTGCCTGTAGACTCAGCTACTCAGGAGGCTGAGGCAGGAGGATCGCTTGAGCCCAGGAGTTCGAGGCTGCAGTGAGCTATGGTCACACCACTGCTCTTCAGCCTGGATGACAGAGCAAGATCGTGTCCCAAAAAGAAAAAATAAATAAAATTAAAAAGAATAAAAAAAAGAAGAATTATCTGGCAAAACTATCTGGCTTAGAGATTTCTTTTTCAGGAACTTTTAAATTATAAATTTAACTTAATGTAATGGTTATAAGATGTTCATCTTATCCATTTTCAAAGGTTTGAGTTTTGGTAGTTTGTGATGTTTGAGGAATTGGCTTATTTTTTCTAAGTTATTGGATTTATTAGCTTGGAGTGTTTATTTTTCTCATTGTATTTTGTTTTATTTATTTATTTATTTAGTTAGTTAGTTAGTTAGTTAGTTAGTTAGTTTTTTGAGATGGAGTCTCTCTGTGTCGCCCAGGCTGGAGTGCAGTGGCGCGACCTCGGCTCACTGCAAGCTCTGCCTCCCAGGTTCACGCCATTCTCCTGCCTTAGCCTCCCCAGTAACTGGGACTACAGGCATCCGCCATCACACCTGGCTAATTATTTGTATTTTTTTTTTAGTAGAGACGGGGTTTCACTGTGTTAGCCAGGATGGTCTCCATCTCCTGACCTTGTGATCCACCCACCTTGGCCTCCCAAAGTGCTGGGATTACAGACTTGAGCCACTACACCCAGCCTTCTCATTGTATTTTAAATGGTTGCTACATCTATAAAGATATTTACTGTTTTATTACTAATATTGATGTCTTTTTATCTTTGCCGGTCTGGTTGACTAATAGACCAATCAATGAATTTGTCGGTTTTATTTTCTGTTTTGTGTTACAATGATTTTTCTATCTTTTGTTTTCAGTTTTATTGATTTCTACTTTTTATTATTTAGTTCCTTCTGCTTGCTTTTGAGTTCTTTTGCTCTTCTTTTTCTAGTTTATTATTTATTTATTTATTTTTGAGACAGGGTCTGGCTCTGGTGCCCAGGTTGGAGTGCAGTGGCGCCATCTCGGCTCACTGCATCCTCTGCCCTCCCAGGCTCAAGTGATTCTCCTGCCTCAGCCTCCTAAATAGCTGGGACCACAAGCGCGCACTACTACACCTGGCTAATTTTTGTATTATTGATCGACATGGGGTTTTGCCATGTTTCCCAGGCTGATCTTGAACTCCGGGGCTCAAGCAATCCTCCCACTTCGGCCTCCCAAAGTACTGGGATTACAGGAGTGAGCCACCATGCCTGGCCTCTTTTTCTAGTTTTTGGAGGTAGAAGCATACATTATTGATTTGTAGCTTTTTCCCTTTCTAATGTAATCCTTTAATACTATAAATTTCCCTCTCAGCCTTGCTTTGCCTGCATCCCACAGATTTTGATAGGTTGTGTTTTTACTGTCTATACATAGAACTCTATGTATTTTAAATATTATTTTGGTGATGTCTTCTTTGACCTGTGGGTCATTAAAGAAGAGTGCTATTAATTTTCAAATATTTTGTGAGTTTTCAAGGTTGTTTTTATTTGTTATTTATTCATTTGCTTGGCGATTTTCTCTGTTTTGTTTCTGGTATTAATTTTTGTTTGATTCCCTTGTGGAACATACTTTGTATTGTTTTAATTCTTATAAACTTGTTGAGGTTTGTTTCACAGCCTAGGATATGGTTTATCATGCTCACTTTTCTATGGGTGCTTGAAAAGAATGTGCATTCTACTGTTGTTTGTTGCAGCTGCCTTTTCTATAACCTTGATGATGTCCTGTCTAGTATTTTGATAAATTGCTAAGGTGAGGGAGGGATATTCAAGTCTCTAGTATACTTTCTTTAAATGTATATAGCTCCATGTGGTAATAGACATTCCTTTAATTGTGCAATTCCAAGTTAGATTTTTTTAATTTGGAGGATCATGTATTTTGTTTTCAATAAGCATTTTGTTATGAAAAAAATTAAATATATGCAAAAGTAAAGATAATAGTATAAAGATTCCTTTCACTGATTGTACCTGTCACCCAGTTTCAGTCGTTATCAACATTCTGCCCTTTTTTTTTTTTGAGTTGGAGTCTTGCTCTGTTGCCCAGGCTGGAGTGCAGTGGCACGACCTCAGCTTACTGTAATCTCCACCTCCTGGATTCAAGTGTTTCTCGAGCCTCAGCCTCCTGGGTTCAAGTGATTCTCGTGCCTCAGCCTCCTGGGTAGCTGGGATTACAGGTGTTTGCCACCATACCCAGCTAATTTTTGTATTTTTTGGTAGAGATGAGGTTTCTCCAACAGGCTGGTCTCAAACCCCTGACCTCAAGCAATCCACTTGCCTTGGCCTCCCAAAGTGCTGGGACTACAGGCATGAGCCCCCACACCTGGCCCATTCTGCCATTCTTACTTCATCTGAAACCACCTCCCATTCAGCAGCTAGATTATTTTAAAGCAAATCTAAAAAAAACATGTTTTGTCTAAAAATGCCTTGATACATGTCTCAAAGAGATATGAATTCCTTTTTTCTTTTCTCGTTTTTTTTTTTGCCACCATTTTTTTTTTTTTGAGACGGAGTCTCGCTCTGTCGCCCAGACTGGAGTGCAGTGGCGCGATCTCGGCTCACTGCAAACTCCGCCTCCCGGGTTCACGCCATTCCACCTGCCTCAGCCTCCGGAGTAGTGCTGGGACTACAGGCGCCCCCACCACGCCCGGCTAATTTCTTTTTGTATTTTTAGTAGAGACGGGGTTTCCCACAGCGTGTTAGCCAGGATGGTCTCGATCTCCCGACCTCGTGATCCGCCCGCCTCGGCCTCCCAAAATGCTGGGATTACAGGCTTGAGCCACCGCGCCCGGCCCTTTTTTCTTTTTTCTTTAGCATAACCAGGAAGCTAATGTCACACAACAAAATAACAGTAATTCCTTGATACCATCTAATACCCACCATTTGCATTTCTCTAAATTGTCATAAATATGTTTTTAAGATTGGTTCATTTTAATTAGGAGCGAAGGTCCACAAGTCGCATTCAGTTAGTACGGCTCTTAAGTCTCTATTAATAAAGAAAATATTCCCTTCCATGTCCATTCTCTTGTAATTAATTTTTTGAAGAAGTGGGTCATTTGCTACCTTCTGAATTTAGCTGATGTCTTGGTCTTCATATTGTTCAGTATGTTTCACTCTCCCTCCCATTCCTGTGAATAGCTTGTTAGATCTGGAGGCTTGGTGAGATAGGGGTTTGGATTTTATTTTTTGGCAAGAATACTTCATGAGTAGTGTAATGAAATTAATTACTATGCCATGCCAGCAGGCCTACGAGAGCTGGTTCGTGGATGCAGATGTTACTAGCTGATCTGTCCATTGTACACTTCCCTCAGCCTTTCAACTGAAACATTCCAACAGCCATTAATGATTATTGGCCCCGTTATTTCATTAGTAGTTATACATGGTGGTATTTTAATTTTATCCTAACTTCTTTATTTATTAGCTAGAATCATTCTATAAAGAACTTTTCCAGCCGGGCAAAGTAGTTCACACCTGTAATCCCAGCACTTTGGGAGGCCGAGGCAGGTAGATCATGAGGTCAGGAGATCGAGACCATCCTGGCCAGCATGGTGAAACCCTGTCTCTATTAAAAATACAAAAAATAGCCCGGTGTGGTGGCAGGTACCTGTAATCCCAGCTACTCGGGAGTCTGAGGTAGAGAATTGCTTGAACCCAGGAGGTGGAGGTTGCAGTGAGCCAAGATCGCACCACTGCACTCCAGCCTGGGTGACAGAGTGAGACTCTTGTCTGAAAAAATAAAAAAGAGCTTTTCCTCACCAGCTGTTTGGTTATCCTGTAATACAGAACTTTAAAAAACATTTAGATATAAATCTGATTACCTTAATTACCATTACTGAAAGTAAAAATTCCATCCTTTGACCAAACTGTTTTTCCTATACTGCTTTTCTGACACATCAGGCAGACTTCGCTCCATTTATATAAACCTGTTTGCTGTTCCCTAAACTTGTAGTGTATTTTTCTATCTCTAGACCCTTTATTCTCGTCTTTTCTGGGCATTGTCCCCCTCACCCCATATTCTGGGTTACACTTTGTATCTTCCAAGTTAAATTCGTCAACTCTATGGAATGTAAACTTACTCCCTCATGTAACATGTACTCTTTGTTTCTTTGGGCCCTCAGTGTGTTCCACATAAGGCATCTGCTTTCCAATAGCTTAATGAATTTGTTATGTCTTCTTTTTTAAAAAACTTCATTTTTTTAAAATTTATTTATTTATTTTCTAATTTATTTTCAAAGTCTTGTTGTTTTTTTTTTTGAGACGAGTCTTGCTTTGTCGCCCAGGCTGGAATGCAGTGGCGCAATCTCAGCTCACTGCCAGCTCCACCTCCGGGGTTCACGCCATTCTCCTGCCTCAGCCTCCCGAGTAGCTGGGACTACAGGCACCCGCCACCACGCCTGGCTAATGTTTTGTACTTTTAGTAGAGATGGGGTTTCACCGTGTTAGCCAGGATGGTCTCGATCTCTTGACCTTGTGATCCGCCCACCTCGGCCTTCCAAAGTGCTGGGATTACAGGCGTGAGCTACCGCACCCGGCCTATTTTCCACGTCTTTTAAGTTGCTAGAAGATTGGACACATTATTTCTGTGTTCCCAGGGCTAGCATAAGGGCTCGTCCTAAACTGATCAGAAAGTGTATCGCAGGTTATTCATCCAGTTGCTAGGAAACTAAAACAGCTTATTCAATTGCCAGTTTTGAAAAATGAGTAATCGACTGACTGTAGTAGAGAACAAATAGCAGAAATTGTTGTTGGGATTTCTGTGTTCCACAACATACATAAAACTATTTAATATGCACATATATAAAATATTTCTTAGAAATTCCCGGATTATACAGGTGTATACAGTTGTCAAAACTTTAAATGGTAAATTAAAGATTGGTCCTTTTAATTGTATGTCAATTTTACCTAAGAAAGGTTAACAAGTTTTACACCCTAGTTCATGCTTTCCATTTTGAAGTATTAGGAGAGGCTGGGCGCGGTGGCTCATGCCTGTAATCCCAGCATTTTGGGAGGCTGAAGCGGGTGGATCGCCTGAGGTCAGCAGTTCAAGACCAGCCTGGCCAACATGGCAAAACCTGTGTCTACTATAAATAAAAAAATTAGCTGAGTGTGGTGGCGCATTCCTGTAATCCCAGCTACTCGGGAGGCTGAGGTAGGAGAATCGCTTGAACCTGGGAGGCAGAGGTTGCAGTGAGCCAAGATCATGCCGTTGCATTCCAGCCTGGGCAACAGAGCGAGACTCTGTTTAAAAAAAAAAAAAAAAAAAGAAGTATTAGGAGGAAGTGTGGTGTCATCTGCAACTTACTTTGAAATGTACAAAGAAGCAAGATGGATAGATAAAAGAATGGCTTAGATGTATGATAAAGTAAGTAAAGTGTTAATGATAGATTCTAGGTGGTAGGTACACATTATTTACTGTACAATTATTTTAAATTGTCTGTATGTTTGAAAATTTTCATAATAAAGTATTAGAGAAATGGGAGTGAGTTTTTAAAGAGAGAATGTAAATTTAAAACAACAAGAACCGTATTCCATATTCCTAAATATAGTCTCTCCAACCCCCTGAACTGACTATGCACATTGAACAGGAATGTGCCCTTACAGGGATCAGTGTCCTTCAGGGATGTAGCTATCGATTTCAGCAGAGAGGAATGGCGGCACCTGGACCCTTCTCAGAGAAATCTGTACCGGGATGTGATGCTGGAGACCTATAGCCACCTGCTTTCAGTAGGTAAGCACAGTCACCTTCATTTCTGAAAGGAGGCCTCACTGAGAATGCTTCCATTCTCATTGATGAATGCTATCTGCATCTTAAATAGGTGATGATTTTGTCCTTGATTTGTCTAGGATTCTTTATTTGTTTAGGGCACTCAGAATATTACCCTGAAAAGTTATGGTTACTTTTCTGAAGAAAAAATCTTCATCAAAGAATAAGAGGCCGGGCGCGGTGGCTTAAGCCTGTAATCCCAGCACTTTGGGAGGCCGAGACGGGCGGATCACGAGGTCAGGAGATCGAGACCATCCTGGCTAACACGGTGAAACCCCGTCTCTACTAAAAAATACAAAAAACTAGCCGGGCGAGGTGGCGGGCGCCTGTAGTCCCAGCTACTCGGGAGGCTGAGGCAGGAGAATGGTCTAAACCCGGGAGGCGGAGCTTGCAGTGAGCTGAGATCCGGCCACTGCACCCCAGCCTGGGCGACAGAGCAAGACTCTGTCTCAAAAAAAAAAAAAAAAAAAAAAAAAAAAAAAGAATAAGCGTTTATTGGCTGGGCCCTGAAACACAATTAGCTGGACCCAGACCTTTATTATTTCCCATGAACAGGGTATCAAGTTCCTGAAGCAGAGGTGGTCATGTTGGAGCAAGGAAAGGAACCATGGGCACTGCAGGGTGAGAGGCCACGTCAAAGCTGCCCAGGTGAGTGAAGCGAGTGTGACTCGGGTAGATGGGTGATGGGAGGAAATCTCAGCTGTCTTGAGAAACACCAACACCCTTGGCATACTATTAAGATGCTTTTTCTGGGCCGGGCGCGGTGGCTCAAGCCTGTAATCCCAGCACTTTGGGAGGCCGAGACGGGCGGATCACAAGGTCAGGAGATCGAGACCATCCTGGCTAACATGGTGAAACCCCGTCTCTACTAAAAATACAAAAAAAAAAACTAGCCGGGCGAGGTGGCGGGCGCCTGTAGTCCCAGCTACTCTGGAGGCTGAGGCAGGAGAATGGCGTGAACCCGGGAGGCGGAGCTTGCAGTGAGCTGAGACCCGGCCACTGCACTCCAGCCTGGGCGACAGAGCGAGACTCCGTCTCAAAAAAAAAAAAAAAAAAAAAAAAAACATGCTTTTTCTGGAAAGTTCTGAATGTTTTTGTATTGCTTGATGCACCTTGGCCTCTCAGATCACTAAATGCATTCTCCCTGGATGACTTTTGTCATTTTTTTTTTTTTTTTTTGTCACAGCTTCAGTCACAGCCTGGGCTGTATTGTCTAGTCTGGAGTGCAGTGGCATGATCTCAGCTCACTGCAAATTCTACCTACTGGGTTCAAGCGATTCTCGTGCCTCAGCCACCCAAGTAGATAGGATTACAGGTGTGTGCCAGCCACCATGCCCAGCTAATTTTTGTATTTTTAGTAGAGGCAGGGTTTCACCATGTTGGCCAGGTTGGTCTCGAACACTTGACCTCAAGTGATCCACCCGCCTCGGCCTCCCAAAGTGCTGGGATTACAGGCGTGAGCCACTGAGCCTGGCTGACCTTTGTCACTTCTGTGTTCTTCTTTGGCTTTGTGGATTCTGAATCATGTGCCAGTCTGCTTCATTTATTTAGGAGAATTAAGAGATCTTTCTTTCTTGGTTATACTCATTTTCTTTAACATTCTTCTTTTCCCCTACATTCCCCATAGTCCTAGAATTTTTCTTTTACCTTACGACACTCACGGATCTGCTTTGTTTCAAAGTTACTCTGTCACACACTCCCACTACTGCTAGTCACCCTTATTTCTTTTCTTTTTTTTTTTTTTTTTTACTTTGAGATGCCTCAGAGCTTTCTGTCCAATCAGCCTCTCTTTTTGTTTTCTGCAGAGGAGTGGCCATGAAATTTCTTACTTCTTCCCAGTCCTTCATGCCTGGATAAGCTGATGACTTGGGGGTCACTGTTACTTAATCTTTGGGATTATCTTTCTGCTGTGTTTAACATGATTAATCGCCCTTCCTGACCTTTCTTCCTGATGGTGCTTGAGTGATTCCCCATTGACCAGGGTTCGTTTTTGTTGTTGATTTTGATTGCTTTATTTTTATAGTTTACCTGATGAGGTTTGAGTTGAATCATAGGCCTCAGTTTAAGATACACTATCGTCATGAGTCTGGGTCAGGATTCTCTCTTATTTATTTTTTGATTTATTCCTTTTTCTGTTTCCCCCACACCCATTTTTCTGCCTGTCATAAGCCACTGTTTTATATGATGGAAACATTTTTGATTTCATGCATGTTGTAAGTGAATTAAGAGTTTGGATCATTCGTTTATCTGAATGATGCTGTGGTATATATAGTGTTTTTTGCCTTACTTTTTCCACATCTGTCCATGGTGTTATCTGTTCATCTAGTTTATTTCCTCTAACTGCTGAATTGTTTTCCAGAATGTTTCCTATCAACACTATCACCGCCTTCCTCTTCACGTTACTCACCCTCACCCTCACCCTTTTCTCTGTGTTCAGCCTGGATGAGTCATTTGTACCATACCCCCTAGCCTCTGCTAGCTGCTCTTTGAACTAAAATCACCTGTTTCTCATTTGAGCAGAGGAGTTTAGGTTTCAGACCTTATAGCAGGGAATCTCTGAAGAGGTTTCTTCCCATATTGAAAGAAGAGGGCATGATGAAAGTAATGTGAGATTCTATTTTAGTCTAGAATAATTGTGACGATTGGTGACAAATAGAGAGCTATCAGCGGAGAAAATAAATATCAAAATGATGTTGCTTTCATCAAGAAAATATTGGTAACAAAGAGGCATTATGACTATAAGGATAGTAGAAAAATAATTCATGTGAACTCAAACATCATTTCTCCTCCCAAAAGACCCCATCAATGTGGCTCATTTGGAAATAGTTTAAAGCATAATTTAGATTTATACAGTCATAATAAAAATAATGCTTCAAAGAATGTTAAAAAGATTACCAAATGATAAAATGTCTTCCTATACTAACCATGAGTGTATTCCAACAGGAGAGAAATTATGGGACCATAATCAGTGTAGAAAAATCCTCACTTATAAACAAGTATCCTCTCAACCACAAAAAGTTTATCCGGGGGAGAAACCTTATGAATGCGCTGAATTTGAAAAGATATTCACCCAGAAGTCACAGCTCAAAGTACACCTGAAAGTTCTTGCGGGAGAAAAGCTCTATGTATGTATTGAATGTGGGAAGGCTTTTGTACAGAAGCCAGAATTTATTATACACCAGAAAACCCATATGAGAGAGAAACCCTTTAAATGCAATGAATGTGGAAAATCCTTTTTTCAAGTGTCGTCTCTCTTCAGACATCAGAGAATTCATACCGGAGAGAAACTCTATGAATGCAGCCAATGTGGAAAAGGCTTCTCTTATAACTCAGATCTCAGTATACATGAGAAAATTCATACTGGAGAGAGACACCATGAATGCACTGACTGTGGCAAAGCGTTCACACAAAAGTCCACACTCAAGATGCATCAGAAAATCCACACAGGCGAGAGATCCTACATCTGTATTGAATGCGGACAGGCCTTCATCCAGAAGACTCATTTGATTGCACACCGAAGAATTCATACTGGAGAGAAGCCATATGAGTGCAGTAACTGTGGCAAATCCTTCATTTCCAAGTCACAACTTCAGGTACATCAACGCGTTCACACGAGAGTGAAGCCCTATATATGTACCGAATATGGGAAGGTCTTCAGCAATAATTCCAACCTCATTACACATAAGAAAGTCCAAATTAGAGAGAAATCTTCCATATGTACTGAGTGTGGGAAGGCCTTTACCTACAGGTCAGAGTTGATTATTCATCAGAGAATTCACACTGGAGAAAAACCGTATGAATGCAGTGACTGTGGAAAAGCCTTCACTCAGAAGTCAGCACTCACAGTGCATCAGAGAATTCATACAGGAGAAAAATCATATGTATGCATGAAATGTGGACTGGCCTTCATTCAGAAGGCACATTTGATTGCACATCAAATAATTCATACTGGAGAGAAACCTTATAAATGTGGTCACTGTGGGAAATTGTTTACTTCCAAGTCACAACTGCATGTTCATAAACGAATTCACACAGGAGAAAAACCCTACATGTGCAATAAATGTGGGAAGGCATTTACCAACCGGTCAAATCTCATTACACATCAGAAAACTCATACAGGAGAGAAATCTTATATATGTTCCAAATGTGGAAAGGCCTTCACCCAGAGGTCAGACTTGATTACACATCAGAGAATCCATACTGGGGAGAAGCCTTATGAATGCAGTACTTGTGGAAAAGCCTTCACTCAGAAGTCACACCTCAATATACACCAGAAAATTCATACTGGAGAGAGACAGTATGAATGCCACGAATGTGGGAAAGCTTTCAACCAGAAATCAATACTCATTGTTCATCAGAAAATTCATACAGGAGAGAAACCCTATGTATGCACCGAGTGTGGAAGAGCTTTCATCCGCAAGTCAAACTTTATTACTCATCAAAGAATTCATACTGGAGAGAAACCTTATGAATGCAGTGACTGTGGGAAGTCCTTTACCTCTAAGTCTCAGCTCCTGGTGCATCAGCCAATTCACACAGGAGAGAAACCCTATGTGTGTGCCGAGTGTGGGAAGGCCTTTAGTGGCAGGTCAAATCTCAGTAAGCACCAGAAAACTCATACCGGAGAAAAGCCCTACATCTGTTCTGAATGTGGGAAGACCTTTCGACAGAAGTCAGAGTTGATTACACATCATAGAATTCATACTGGAGAGAAACCGTACGAGTGCAGTGACTGTGGGAAGTCTTTCACTAAAAAATCACAGCTCCAAGTGCATCAACGAATTCACACCGGAGAGAAGCCTTACGTGTGTGCTGAGTGTGGGAAGGCCTTTACTGACAGGTCAAATTTAAATAAACATCAGACAACACACACTGGAGACAAACCCTACAAGTGTGGCATCTGTGGGAAAGGCTTTGTTCAGAAATCAGTGTTCAGTGTCCATCAGAGCAACCATGCTTGAGAGAAACAGTGTGGGAAAACCCCACTGAGGGTTGGGTCTGACTGTACACTGTTGCATGCATGCAGCAGAAAAATATGTATATTATTGTAAATAAAAACAACCACATCAGAATGTCACACATGGCTGTTCTGGAGAGGGCCCCTGAGAAGGCACTGAATGAAGCGAGGGACCCTTCCTACATTGTCACCATCCCCAGTAAACCTTGGGGGATTATTCATACTGACAAGGAACCGAGTCAATTTGGTGAATAGGAAAAGCCTTCTCATGAAAACGACAATAGAACACTGTTACCAAATTCTTCATAAGAAAGATCATATTATGTTAATGATAATCCTATTTATTGTGGATTAGGTATAGTGCCAACAAATTGAATGATAAAGCAACATAATACGTAGTTATTTTGATAGTGATGAATCCTAAGTTATGTAAGTTGTTCGTTGTGGAACACATTGTGTAACAGACTCGTGGGTGTTTTTCTTTCTCGTTCAAATCTACCACAGTTGGTCATTTCCAACCCTCATTCAATATTTCTATCAAGAAAGAGATGCTACAATGAAAAAAGAAAAAACCTTCATGTATACAGATATAAACCTCAGAATGTATGTTGAGTCCCCATTGTCATCTAGCACCAAGACTTGCAACCCCCTCAGTATCTACCAGGACTGTCTCTCAACCTCACAGGCCCTCAGCACGTTGTGTTTTGACCCCCAGCACAGTGTCTTGTGAACTCCCATCGCCTTCAAGAAAGCTTCTGAGGTAAGAATTTTCAGGTCATCTGAGACAACTTAAATCTCCCTTCTGCTGTCGCAGTTCTTCCAACTCAGTTGCCTTTTTTTCTTTTTTTTCATTACTTATCACTGACTTGAAGCTTAGCATTTGGCTTCCTTAATGATGTGACTTTCATGTAACAGATTAATAACTTATGTGAAAATCAACACAACCATATGGTTAGGGCTGGAAAGGACCACAATGCCTGGCTATTTTTCCCATTTTACCTTACTCCTAGATGTGTGTCACACTTCATCAGTTCCAGGAAATAGTTTCTGGAGATCTCCTCATTACCTCTTTTACAATCACCTCACTCCAGCATGATGTCTGTTACCTCCTCCCACTTGTGACCATGTCTAGTAAGGTCTACTCTCCATTCTGCGTGATGACCACTTATTACAATCCTCAGAATCGGGGACAGTGGTGTGCCCCCCACAATACAATGGTTACTATCTCCTGATACTTTTATTACACTTCTAGCAGGATGTCTTGTGGTCCCCCTTATTGATTTTTCCCTCAGAATGATCTCCCATTACTCACCTAGCAGTATCTAACTGTCCCTAACCCAGCATGTGGGAATGCCTTCGATACGGTGGATGCTGTTGACTTCCTTCCTTTCATTCAGGTAAGGGCAGTGGCTTACAATGAACTATAATGTCCACCTTTCCCAACTGTATTTTGGAGCCTCTTCTGTCCCCTTCTTTATAGGACCCCAGTTTAAAAAAACAAAAACTAGCCCAATGTCTATTGATGCCCATTAATCACTAACACAGTGTCTGACCCCTCCTTAAATTTTGATGGTATCTCTTGGCTCCCCATTGGCCCCTGTTAATCCAATGTCTGCTGATTCCCAACTTCCCACATTGCTTCATGAGGTGCCTTAGTCACTCTTGCCTACTGTACTTTCTCCAAAATTGCATCTCCATGTTTGCTTGATCATGATCCCTGGAAGATGGTGATGAGGACGAGGTCCCAGCTTCATAGACCATTTCCTCTGAGGTCCCCCCAAGGCACAATGGAATGATGGACCCAGGGTGGGCCAAGGATGATCTGGAGATCTCAGGAGATCACAACCTGGGCTTCCTGTCTACTACATGAGTAGTGGTGTGAGCAGAACAGTGAAAGCTGTCTATGTTGGTTCAAATTCTGGTGCCAACACTGATCCACGTAGGGACTCTCAGCCTTCACAGAAACCTCCTCTGGGTCTCAATTGCCTCACTTGTAAAATGGGATTATGGGAGAATGAAGTGACTTTTTTTGGGTCACCTGATAGAGGGGATCTGAGCCAGCAGGGCCCAATGAGAGCATCCTGTTGATATTAGTCATCAGTCAACATAAGCATCTGACTATCCTCCGTATGCCCAAGCCTTATGAAGGGAAACAATTTGTTGTAAATGACTTTTGATTATTTCTCTTATATATGTATTGTAACAATATTATAGTACTTACATATATGTGTATATGCATATACCCATATGTACAGAAGGCTTTATTTTTTAGAATGGTTTTAGGTTCAAAGCAAAATTGGGTAGAAATTACAGAGGTTTCCCATATATCCCCTGATCCACATATGCATAGCCTCCCACATTATCAGCATTCCTCTCAGAGTAGTATATTTGTTATAATTGGTGAACCTCCACTGACACTCATTGTCACCCCAAGTCTCTAGGGTTCATTCTTGGTGTAACACCATAGAATGTATCTTGTACTTTCCGCTTGTTGGAACAAGTGGATCATGGCACGTATCCACCGTTATACACAGAGTAGTTTCACTGCCCTAAAAATCCTCTGTGTTCTGCCTGTCTTCCCTTCGTCCCCTCTAACCCTGGCAACCTTTTTTCTGTCTCCATAGTTTTACCTTTTACCGTTTATATCATATAGTTGAAATCATACAGGTTGTAGCCTTTTCAGATTGACTTCTTTCACTTAGTAATGCAGATTTAAGTTTCCTCCATGTCTTTTCATGGCTTGATATTGCACTTCTTTTTAGCGCCAAATTATGTTCCATTGTCTGGAGGTTTATTTATTCACCTACTGAAGGACTGTCGGATGCTTCCAAGTTTTGGCAATTATAAGGAAAGCTGCTATAAATATCTGTGCAGGCTTTTTGTGTGGACATAACTGAAATATTTTTAATGTTATATTTATTGAGGTATAATTTACATTGAGTAATATTCACACTTTTTAGTGTAGAGCTCTGAGTTTTGACAATTGTATCTAATCATGCAATCAACATTACAATCAAGAGAAAGAACTGCTCTAATTTCTTTCTTATCATATATATGCATGAAATGTGGACTGGCCTTCATTCAGAAGGCACATTTGATTGCATATCAAATAATTCATACTGCAGAAAAACCTTATAAATGTGGTCACTGTGGGAAATTGTTTACTTCCAAGTCACAACTCCATTTTTCATAAACGAATTCACACAGGAGAAAAACCCTACATGTGCAATAAATGTGGGAAGGCATTCACCAACCGGTCAAATCTCATTACACATCAGAAAACTCATACAGGAGAGAAATCTTATATATGTTCCAAATGTGGAAAGGCCTTCACCCAGAGGTCAGACTTGATTACACATCAGAGAATCCATACTGGGGAGAAGCCTTATGAATGCAGTACTTGTGGAAAAGCCTTCACTCAGAAGTCACACCTCAATATACACCAGAAAATTCATACTGGAGAGAGACAGTATGAATGCCACGAATGTGGGAAAGCTTTCAACCAGAAATCAATACTCATTGTTCATCAGAAAATTCATACAGGAGAGAAACCCTATGTATGCACCGAGTGTGGAAGAGCTTTCATCCGCAAGTCAAACTTTATTACTCATCAAAGAATTCATACTGGAGAGAAACCTTATGAATGCAGTGACTGTGGGAAGTCCTTTACCTCTAAGTCTCAGCTCCTGGTGCATCAGCCAGTTCACACAGGAGAGAAACCCTATGTGTGTGCCAAGTGTGGGAAGGCCTTTAGTGGCAGGTCAAATCTCAGTAAGCACCAGAAAACTCATACCGGAGAAAAGCCCTACATCTGTTCTGAATGTGGGAAGACCTTTCGACAGAAGTCAGAGTTGATTACACATCATAGAATTCATACTGGAGAGAAACTGTATGAGTGAAAGAGACTTTTTAGTCCCTTTTCCCACTCCCAGACCTTGGCAATCACCAGTCTGTTTCTGTCTCTATAGTTCTGCCTTTTCCATAATATTGTATAAGTGGAGTCACTGTGTGTGTGTGTGTGTGTGTGTGTGTGTGTGTGTGTTTTGTATGTGTATATATATCTCCTTTTGAGTCGGAGTGCTTTCATTTAACGTGATGTGTTTGAGATTCATCCATATGGTTATATGAAAACAAATGGAAAATAAGGTGATGAAAAGATGCTCAACATCTTTAATTATCAGGAAAATCCAAATTAAACCGCAATGAGATACTGCTATAGAATGGGCTTTTAGAATGGCTAAAAATGAAAATGTACCATACATTGGCGAGAATACAGACTGATGGAAATTTCCCTGCGTTGCTTGTAGGAATATAAAATGGTCTGTCCACTCTGCACAAAAGTTTGGCAGCTTCTTACACTATTAACCATACATTGATCATATGACTCAGCAACCCCACACTTAGGTGTTTACCTTAGATGAAATAAAAATTCTGTTTACATGAAAACCTACACTCCAATGTTCACAGCAATTGTATAATTGCCAAAATGAGGAAACAACACAAATGTACATCAGTGGATGAGAGATTAAACACATTGTGTGCACCGATTCTATGGAGGGCTGCTCAGATATAAAAAATGGTTTATTGACACCTGCTACAACATGGATGAATCTCAAAAGTACTGTTATATTTTACCATGTGATAACTTGAATTACATTTGATAAAAGATTTATAAATGTAAATAACTAGATTTATATATTTTAATTTTATATGCACCTGTCATCACATACTATAGGAAATTGTGTCTACAGTATGTTATATAGCATATTGTACTATTTATTACTGTATATTCCTTCAATAAAATAGTTTGTATTTTATAGAATAGTACCTGTTTTATAGTATATATTTTATTTTATATGATTACCTAATTTTAATATTTTACATATCAAACTTTCACATAATATTTTGGTTATTTCTACTTTCACATAGTTGCATTTAATGTTTGTAGTGTAAAGATAGAACTACAATAAAAGAGGCTATAGGGTCCAGAGAGCCCGCAGTTGGAGTTAGTCAACATTTTTATTTGTCAGGCATCTCAATTCTGGCTTTTTTAACATCAAGGATGCTTTCTCTGGCTTTGAGCCTTTTCATTGACCGTTTTGAGAGTACTCTGCTTCTCCAGCACCCGTGCATCTTGCTTTCCTCTTCCACCTTTGGAGTGCTTCCACCCCCATGGCATCCTTCCATTGAGGTAACACATCTCTAGGCTCACTTGCTGCTCCCTTATTTTGTACTATATTTGCATTGCAAATACTACTACTATCTGACTTGATTAAATATTCCTTTTTTTGGTTTCTCATCCCTCTTCCTCACTGGATCATCAGCCTTATGAGACCCAGACTTTGTCTGTCTTGTTTCTGCTGTATCCCAGGCACCCAGCAAGGTGCCAGCTCAAAGCAGACGCTCAGTACAAGCTTGTTAAATGGATGAATGAATAATAGCAATAATATTGAGGTTGACCAAATGCCCCACACAGATTGGTTACATGCGTGGGGAAGTTGGTGGGGTGGGTTCAGGTCTTCTAATTCAATTAATTCAATTTAATGCCTCCTCCCACCATGGTCCAGCACACCCAGCTCTAACTCCACATCAGGGCAGTGCCCAACTGAGTATCCTACCTACCTACATTCCCCACTGTTTACAAGATCTCCTAACTTAGCCTCCTCCTGGTCACAGTGTCAGGCCACGTAGAGGGGGAAAGGGGCAGTAGTGGGAGATCCATAGGCAGGGGGCCACTCCCATCAGCATCTACCCTAGCACTTTCTATCCTGTATCCCATTGTCAGTGTCATCTGCTCCACCTCCTCCACTTGAGCAGCCGCTGGAAATTGTGGAACCCCAGGAGCAAGAGGAATGTGGCAGGGTGTGAGTTCTGGGGCTCAGGTGCCTTGTTGGATAATGGATGTGACGCAGTGTGGCAGATATTGACCCTGTGGCCAAAGTCAGCTTAAAGCCAAGGTTGTCATGGACACTTCCCATAATGCCAGGATGAATCACACCCTCCACCCTTAGCATTCAACTGGGCTACTAGTGCCAAATAGTGACTATTTTTTTAGTTTTTTCAGATGGAGTCTCGCTCTGTCGCCCAGGCTGGAGTGCAGTGGCGTGATCTTGGCTCACTGCAACCTCTGCCTCCCAGGTTCAAGGGATTCTCCTGCCTCAGCCTCCGAGTAGCTAGGATTACAGGCACCCGCCACCACACCTAGCTAATTTTTTTTTTTTTTTTTTTTTTTTTTTGAGACGGAGTCTCTCTCTGTCCCCTGGCTGGAGTGCAGTGGCGCGATCTCGGCTCACTGCAAGCTCCGCCTCCCGGGTTCCTGCCATTCTCCTGCCTCAGCCTCCCAAGTAGCTGGGACTACAGGCGCCTGCCACCGCGCCCGGCTAATTTTTTGTATTTTTAGTAGAGACGGGGTTTCACCGTGGTCTCGATCTCCTGACCTTGTGATCCGCCCGCCTCGGCCTCCCAAAGTGCTGGGATTACAGGTGTGAGCCACCGCGCCCGGCCTAATTTTTTGTATTTTTAGTAGAGACGGGGTTTCACCACATTGGCCAGGATGGTCTCGATCTCCTGACCTCATGATTTGCCCACCTCAGCCACCAAAGCTTTGGGATTACAGGCCTGAGCCACCGCACCCAACCCAATGTGATTATTATCTATGGTATATCCTACCCCACCCCACTATACTCTACTCCACATTCCTCATATCATACCATACCATACACCATGCCATACCATACCACTTACAGTTATACTTAATTCTACAATTACATTGTTTCTATTAATGATTTTAAATATAATCAACACAATTATACTTTAAAACAAATATCAGAATCCTTGTCATTATTTATTCTATGCCTCTAAATTATTCAGATATCATAAATAGCAACATATCAATTCCGATGCTGAGAAATCCTCTGTCTCTGCTAGTTTCTGCCACCTTCAGGTGTTTGTTATATAAACACAGGAGTCCCATCCCTGGGGTGATGTTTTCCACCCTCTGTGAATTCAGCACAGTTAGGTTGTAACCTTAGTGATTTTATTATGGTGTTATTTTAATATTTATTATAACAAGGAATACTGCTATTAAAACAAAAAATGGTGTTCTCTGTTTACATTTGTGAAAAGGACAATATAAGAAGCACATTAGTACAATCATTTGAGTTATATTAAGTTTGTGCCTACAATAAATGCCAATCCTGAAAACCCATGGTGTGTTCCATTATATTGTGGAAAATGGGCACATTTACAATACAGTGTTGACTGCTGCTATGGTCTAAATTTGTGCCTCCCCCCACCAAATTTACATATTGAAATCAGTTTCCCATTGAGATAATATTAAGAGGATGGAGTCTTTGGTAGGTGATTAGGTCATGAGGGTTTTGCTTTCAGGAATGCAATTCATGGGCTTACAAAAGAGGGCCAAGGGAGTTTCTCTTCCTTTCTGCCATGCGAGAACACAGCAAGCAGTCGCCATCTATGAAGCAGACAATCCTCGCCAGACACTGAATGTGCTGGCATCTTGATCTTGGACTTTTCAGCCACCAGAACTGTGAGCAATAAATTTCTCTTGTTTATAAATCCCCCAGCCTAGGGATTTTGTTATAGCATCCCAAACAGACTAGGACAACCATATTAATTATTTATCGCTAGTTGTATGTAACATATTACTCAAAACTTAGTGGCTTAACGTAATAATAAACACTTATCCTCCCACACACTCTCTGAGGGCTGGAAATCTAGGCACAGTTTAGCTAGGTGATTCTGGCTCAGGAACTCTCATGAGGTTGCAATCAGGATGTTGGCCGGAATTGCAGTCATCTGAAGGCTAACTGGGGCTAATTGGATCTGATTCTAAGCTCACATGACTATGAGCAGAAGGTGAAAGCCTCAGTTTCTCACCTCATGGAACCCACCATAAGAATACTTGAGTGTGTTCACCACATAGTGAATGTATTGGTTACAGTGGTCAATTCTATTTATCGTGAAAGAGGACTTTGTACAGAGTTTGAATATCAGGAGATAAGATTGATTGAGGGCAATCTTGGAGGCTGGCTACCACACTGATATTGTGGTTATTTGCATTTATGTTACCATTATCGTTGCAATTGATACCACTGTTGAATAATGACAATCTTGTAACCCAGAGGGAAATAGTCTGCACATTATAAGGTCTTTGTGAAGCATAAATGATGTGGCACCCAGTACACAGTGCTAATTGTGATGACAATAATGATGACAGCAGATTTTAGTTAAGTGTTTAATGTGTACCAGGCCATGTTCTAGGTTCGTTCAATCCTCTAATGCTTGAGATGAGCACAATTATACTTGTTTCCCACACAAAGAATGTGTCACGGAGGAATAAAGGAATTTTCCAAGATCACAAAACTTGTAAATAGCACAGGGAAATTCAAACCCAGGCTGGCTGACTACAGAGTCCATTCTATTAACCCCTATGCAATGCTGCACCTGAAAGGACATCATTACTGTGATCACTCCCAGGCTTGGTTATAGTGTATGTGATCATGCTGTAGTTATAAAGTAGTACAGTGGTAATAGTGTAGCCATAATACTTCTCCTGAGAAGGCTGGTTACTCCTGCATCCCCGCCCCATAGGAAGAGGACATTGTTAACATCATCATTATCATTATTTTAATATTATAACCCTGCCTATTATAACAGTGACATACACTTACATCTTTACATGATATGGCTTTATGTCTTACTTACTCTCCTGGGAGTCTTTCCCTAAGATTTATAAACCTAAAATCCTAAACCACTCCCTGACTGAATGGACCCCCTTGTGGCCAAGGGGACCCCAGAAAACTCTTTTTGTTGTTGTTGTTTTTGAGACAGAGTTTTGCTCTTGTTGCCCAGGCTGGAGTGCGGTGGCACGATCTTGGCTTACTGCAACCTCTGCCTCCGAAGTTCAAGGGATTCTCCTGCCTCAGCCTCCCGAGTCGCTGGGACTACAGGCTTGCACCACCACGCCCAGCTAATTTTGTATTTTTAGTAGAGATGGGGTTTCTCCATGTTGGTCAGGCTGGTCTTGAACTCCCAGCCTCAGGTGATCTGGCTCCCTCAGCCTCGCAAAGTGCTGGGATTACAGGTGTAAAGCTGCCGTGCCCGGCCCCCAGAAAACTCTTAAATACTTAGTTCCCAGCCATGACAGGATGGAAGGTTAGACAGGCCTCATTATACCCTTCTCTTTTGTGGTTTAAATATAACAACTGACCAACATGAATGTTAAAACAGAGATCATAAGATTGACAGAACAGATGCTTTGTGGCAATAAGACATAAACTGGACGCAAGGCCATGCCAGGCAAGGAATAGGTCACATCTCCCTATACTTAAGGAATAAATTATTTTCTGACCAGGCGCGGTGGCTCACGCCTGTAATCCCAGTACTTTGGTAGGCTGAGGCGGGAGGATCACCTGAGGTCAGGAGTTCGAGACCAGTCTGACCAACATGGAGAAACCCATCTCTACTAAAAATACAAAATTAGCTGGGCGTGGTGGCACATGCCTGTAATCTCAGCTACTCGGAGGCTGAGGCAGGAGAATCACTTGAACCCAGAAGGCGGAGGTTATAGTGAGCTGAAATCATGCTTCTGCACTCCAGCCTGGGCAACAAGAATGAAACTCCGTCTCAAAAAAAAAAAAAAAAAAAAAAAAAAAAAGAATAAAGTATGTTCTAACTGCCACAAGGTTTTTTTTTTTTTTTCCTCTCTGGCAGCTAAACAAGCACTGGCCTCAACATAAACAATATTAAAACAATTTTCAGCTCCACCAGATGCTGACTGACCCCACCCCCTATTCCACCAGCTGTAACTATAGCTTTGACCGGACAAGAGACTAACTTCAGTAACTTTCTCCTGATGAAAAGACCACTGAGCACAGACTGGTCCTGGCTAGTATACACACACTGCGCACTTGTATGGCTTCCTGACCTGAAAAGACCTTTTGATATATAGTAGAGACAGGGTTTGTACTAAAAATACAAAAAAAAAAAAAAAAAAAAAATTAGCTGGGCGTGGTGGCACACAACTGTAGTCCTAGTTACTCGGGAGGCTGAGGCAGGAGAATCGCTTGAACCCGAGAGGCAGAGGTTACAGTGAGCCGAGATCCCACCACTGCACTCCAGCCTGGGCTACAGAGCGAGACTCTGTCTTAAAAAAAAGTAACTAAAAAAAAATAAAATGACTGTGCTGAGTTTGTGTGTAAGGCAGGTGGAAGAGTCCTTGATTGTAAACATAAGCTTATAGTTCTGGGAATTGGCAGTCAGCTGCAGTCACTCAATGGAAGGCCGCAGTGCGGAATGTCGGGAATACGGGGCCAGCTTCCCAGGTCTCCCCCGGGTGCTGTAATATAAAGCTGTCTCTTCTGGCTCTGGAACGATATTGCAGAAGAATAAAAGTGATTCCACGCAGTCTCCAGTTTGGCCAAGAAGAAAAATGATTCATCTAACAGGTGGGATGAGGGTCTCCCTCAATGGGAACTGAAAACTTCAAAGTAAAAGTAAAGAAGCTTCCAGAACCAAGGGTAGCTCCAGGCTTTTGGTTGTTGAAGCTTTATAGTCAGGAACCCTATCCACCTGTGTGACGTGTGATGGTTGTGGTTAACGTCACACATGTCAAAGGAGAGGAGTATCCTTTGGAGGGTGCTATGAACTAAACTGTGTCCTCCCAAAATTCAGAGGTTGAAGCCCTAACCCTCAATGTGGCTATTTTGGAGATAGAGCTTTTAGGAGGTAATTGAAGTTAATTAAGGTCATAAGGGTGGGATCCTCATCTGATAGAATTGGTGGTCTTACAAAAATAGGAAGAGGGGCTCTCTCTCTCTTTCTGTCTGTCTCCTGCATCTAGGAAAAGCCATATGAGGACATAGCAAGAAGGCAGCCATCTGCAAGCCAGGAAGAGAGCCCGCACCAAAAGTGGACCATGCTGGCACCTTATCTCGGACTTTCCAGCTTCCAGAACTGTGAGAAAATTAATTTTTGTTGTTTAAGCCACTGAGTATATGCAATTTTGTTATGGCAACCCAAGTTAAGATAGAGGAAATATTGATTAGGTAGGATCCAATGGAGCTACCCTTTTTACCTTCCCTTCGTGGGCCACTAAGTACTGATATGGATATGTTAACTTTAAGAAAAACTACAGTTTTTTTTTCTTTCTTTCTTTTTTTTTTGAAATGGAGTCTTACTCTGTTGCCCAGGCTGGAGAGCAGTGGTGTGATCTCGGCTCACTGTAACTTCCGCCTCTCAGGTTCAAGTGATTCTCCTGCCTCAGCCTCCCGAGTAGCTGGGATTACAGGTGCATGCCACCAGGTCTGGCTAATTTTTTTGTATTTTTAGTAGACATGGGGTTTCACATGTTGGAACTGTCTTGAACTCCTGACCTCAAATCATCCACCCACCCTGGCCTCCCCAAATGCTGGGATTACAGGCGTGAGCCACTGTGCCTGGCCATACACTATTTAAATTTAAAAAACAGAGGAGACTTTATTTTTTATAAAGGGTTGCAGCCAGCAAAGTGGCCGTCCACAGACTGGGTAGTGTGCCTCTGGCCACGACCAGAAATAGGCATTCCGAAGGAGGAAGTGTTGGGGCAGGAGCCTGATGCTGAACAGGTTGACTAAACATACATATTCAACATATTATGCATTTGTCAAAACTCAGCAAATGGTACACTTAAGATTTATGCATTTTGTTGCATGCAAATTGTACATAAGAAACATGCAACAATCATTAAAAGACAGAGACTGTCAAAGTGCATATAAAAATAAGACCCAATTATTTGTTGTCTACAAAAAAACTCATTTAATTGCTTTTCTCTTTTTTCCCAAGTTTTATTTTGGATTGAGCGGGTACATGTGCAAGTTTGCTAGATGAGTATATTGTGTGATGCTGAGGTTTGGGGTACACATGATCCTGTCACTCGGGTAGTAAGTTTACTACCTAATAGGTAGTTTTTCAGCCCATATCCTCCTCTCTCCCTCCTCTAGTCATCCCCAGTGACTATTGTGCCCATCTTTATGTCCAGGTGTACTCAATGCTTAGCTCCCACTTACAAGTGAAAGCATGTGGTGTTTGGTTTTCGGTTGCCATGTTAATTAGCTTAGGATAATGGCCTCCAACTGGATCAATGTTGCTGCAAAGGACATGATTTCACTCTTTGCTGTGGCTGTGTAATATTCCATTGTTGTGGCTGTGTAGTGTTCCATGGTATGTATGTAATACATTTTCTGTATCCAGTTCACTATTGGTGGGCACCTCGGTTAATTCCTTGTCTTTGCTATTGTGAATAGCACTGCAATGAAGATGAACATATGAGTGCATGTGTCTTTTAGAAGAGCAATTTATTTTTCCTTTGTGTATATACCCAGGAATGGGGTTGTCAGGTCAAATAGTAGTTCTAGGGTCTTTGAGAAATCTCCAAACTGCTTTCCACAGTGGCTGAACTAAATTTACATTCCCACTAACAGTGTATACGCATTCCCTCTTCTGCACAGCCTTGTCATCACCTGTTACCTTTTTTACAATCGCCATTCTGACTGGTGTGAGATGGTATCTCATTGTGGTTTTGATTTGCGTTTCTCTAATGATTAGTGATGATGAACATTTTTTCATGTTTGTTGGACACGTGTATGTCTTCCTTTGAGAAGTGTTTGTTCATGTCCTTTGCCCATTTTAAAATTGATTTATTTGTTTTTTGTTTGATTTGTTTAGGTTCCTTATAGATTCTGAATGTTAGACCTTTGTTACATGCATAGTTTGTTAATATTTTCTCTCATTCTGTAGGTTGTCTCTTTACTTTGTTAATAGTTTCTTTTGCTATGTAGAAGATCTTTAGTTTTATTAAGTCCCATTTGTCAATTTTTGTTTTTGCTGCAATTGCTTTTGAAGACTTAGCCATAAGTTCTTTGCCAAAGCCAGTGTTGAGGAGGGTATTTCCTATGTTTTCTTCTAGGATTTTTATAGTCTGAGGTCTTTTTTATTTTCTTTTTTCTTTTTTTCACCCTGTCACCCAGGCTGGAGTGCAGTGGCATGATCTTGGCTCACTGCAACCTTTGCCTCCTAGATTCAAACCGTTCTCCTGCCTCAGCCTCCTGAGTAGTGGGGATTACATGCACCTGCCATCACGCCCGGCTAATTTTTGTGCTTTTAGTAGAGACGGGGTTTCACCATGTTGGCCAGGCTGGTCTCAAACACCTGACCTCAGGTGATCGGCCCGCCTTGGCCTCCCAAAGTGCTGGGATTACAGCTGTGAGCCACCGCACCTGGCCTGAGGTCTTACATTTAATCTTTAGTCCACCTCAAATTAATTTTTGTACATTTTAAGATAAGAGTCCAGTTTCATTCTTTTCTAGCCGGTTATCCCAGCATTGTTTATTGAATAGGGAATTCTTCTGCTTTGCTTATTTTTGTCAACTTTGTCAAAGATCAGATGGCTGTAGGTGTGTGGCTTTATATCTTGGTCCTCTATTCTGTTCCATTGGTGTATGTGGGTTTGTGGGTTTTATTTATTAATTACCAGTATCATGCTGTTTTGGTTACTGTAGCTTTATAGTAGTTTGAAGTTGGGTAATGTGATGCCTCCAGATTTGTTCTTTCTGTTTAGAATTGCTTTGGTTATTTGGCCTCTTTTTGGTTCTGTATAAATTTTAGAGTAGTTTTTCTATTTCTGTGAAAAATGACAGTATTTTGATAGGAATAGCATTGACTGTAGACTTTTTTGGCCAGTTAACTGGCTAGAACACATTTTATGAACAAAATAGATATATCAGTAAAGAATAGAAAACATTAAAAAAAGAGAAATTCTGGAGTACAATAGCTGAAATAAAAAAGTCCCAAGGGGTTCAAAGGCAGATTTGAGCAGGCAGAAGAATGAATGAGCAAGTTTGAAGATATGGAAATTAAAATAATAAAGTCTGAGGAACAGAAAAAAAAAAGAGTGAAAAAAGTGAATAGACCTTAAGAGACCTTTGGGACACCATCATATAGACCAATATTTGCATTTTGGGAGTCAGTACTATCTAAGGCAATCTACATATATTTTATGGAGAAATATAAAAATTTATCATAAAATTCATATGGAATCTGAAAGGACCCCGAATAGCTAAAACAACCTTGAGAAAGAATAAGGTTGGAAGGCTCACATTTCCTGATTAAAAACTTACTGCAATGCTACAGTAACCAAAATAGTGTGGTACTGGCAAACAAAAAGACATATAAACCAATGGAATAATAGAGATCTCAGAAATAAACCCTCACATATACGGTCAAATGATTTTTTGGCAAGTGTGTCAAGACCATTTCCCTCACTGGGGGAAAAAACAGCCTTCTGAACAAAAGTGTTTGGAAAAACTAGATACCAACATGCAGAAGCATGAATTTAGATCCTTACCTAATACCATATACAAAAAATAACTCAAAGTAGAACAAATACCTAAATGTAACAGCTTAAACTATATAACCCTTAGAATAAAACATAGGGCAACAGCTTCATGACATTAGATTTGGTTCTTGGATATGACACAAAAAGCACAAGCAACAAAAGAAAAAAATAGAAAAATTGGCCTTCATTAAAATTTAAAACTTGTGCATCAGAGGATACTATCATTAGAGTAATATGGCAACCCACAAAATGGGAGAAAACACTATTGGCAAATCATTTATCTGATAAAGGACTAGTACCCAGAACATACAAAGAACGTCTAAAATTCAACAATAACCAAAAGTAAACAAGTCAGTTAAAAATGACAAAGGACTTCAACAGACATTTTCCCAAAGGAATAGTCTGTATATTGTAATACATTAATAAGCACATGAAAAGATGCTTAACATCACCAATCATTGGGGAAAGGCCAACTCAAACTAGTGTTAAGCATAAGCTTCTGTAAACTTGACGCTTTCACATCTGCCCTAGATGTATGTGCTGGACACATGTTGTTCTGTGCAATCCAACAATATGTCTGTATTACCTTGTCTTGGTCTCCTGCCTCCTTCATCCCACCCTGCTTCGGAGTCCTCCTCCCAGGAATGTGCCTTTAAAATACAAATCAACCAACCCAGAATCCACAGCCCCAACCACTTGCCTTATTAAGCTCTCACAATCTGGGCCACTAAACACTTGCTCTAGCCACCCCAGGGCCACATATGAAACCACTAGGGCCAGCCCTTATACCTCAGAGCCCATTGAAATTATTAAAACTAATGAATCCTAAACCTGCATATCCTGCCTCTCTAGTTCCTTTCCAAGGAAACCACAATATGGGTTCTTGTACAGTTCTTTGTGCATTCAAGTTCTAGTTTTACTAATGTCTCCCATTTGGTAAAAAGTCCCTCAAAAAGAGACTGAGAAGGATTACATGAGAATACCCTTTCTACAAAGAAATGGTCAAAAGTGTTTAATGCCAGTGATAGCTCATCTAAACCAGTCATGGCCAGTTGAAACTGGTAAAAGCTGGTCAATACTAGCCATAACAAGTCAGAAAGAGAATAAAGTAACTTCAGTCTGTCAAAACTGATGGTAGCCAGACAGAGCCAGTCTGAACCGTTTGTGGTCAGGTGAAACTGTTGTAAACTTGTTGGAAATGGCCAAGACCAGTCAAAATTGACAAACCAATTGTGGCCAGTCAAAACCAGTCCAAGCCAGTCAAGGCCAGATACAGCCTGTTGTGAACCCAAAGTATCTGAGACAGGTCTCAATCAATTTAGAAAGTTGATTTTGTCAAGGTTAAGGACACCCCGTGACACAGCCTCAGGTGGTCCTGATGACAGGTGCCCAAGGTTTTTGGGGCACAGCTTGGTTTTATACATTTTAGGAAGACATGAGACATCAATCAATATGTGTAAGGTATACATTGGTTCAGTCTGGAAATACAGGACAACTTGAAGCGGTGGGCTTCCAGGTCATAAGTAGCTAAGAGGCAAATTGTATTCTTTTGAGTCTCTGATTAGCTTTTTACTGAATCAGTCTGGCTTAGTGAATTTGAATTTTTACGTAAATAATAGGGCAGAGAAAGCAATCAGATATGCATTTGCCTCAGGTGAGCAGAGAGGATACTGCGTTCTGTTCTTTGTCTCACACCTGTGAAGATAAACTATCAAGTTACCTCACCAGCGTTAAATTCAACAGAACTGTTTTAGGGTAAAGCTCTTGAGGCCCATAGAAATTTCCTTGTGGACAAATTGTGAGGGAGGTTTGTATAATAGCTTTTTATCTTTGTAGCTATCGCATTTAGAAATAAAATGGGAGACAGGGTTTGCCCGATGCAGTTCTCAGCTTGACTTTTTCCTTTGGTTTAGTGATTTTGGGGTCCCGATATTTATTTTCCTTCTACACTAGCTACACAGATTTTGGGCAGTTGAAACCAATCTACACTATTTGGAACCAGCCATGACTAGTCAGAACCAGCATTAACCAATTATGGTCATTCCAAACTGGCTGCCACCAGTCAGAGCCAGTCTTAACCATTTGCAGTCAGTTGAAATTGATCCAAACCGATTGGAACCAGCCAAGACCAGTCACAATTGGCTTAAAATGTTTCTGGCTTGGCCAGGTGC
Source organism: Macaca thibetana thibetana (assembly GCF_024542745.1). Lineage (NCBI taxonomy): Eukaryota > Metazoa > Chordata > Mammalia > Primates > Cercopithecidae > Macaca > Macaca thibetana. The sequence continues at coordinate 41,443,843 of NC_065596.1, read as the reverse complement.
GGTGGCTCACGCCTGTAATCCCAGCACTTTGGGAGGCCGAAGCAGGTGAATCACGAGGTCAGGAGTTCGAGTCCAGCCTGGCTAACATAGTGGAACCCCTTCTCTACTAAAAATACAAAAAAATTAGCTGGGCATGGTGGTGGGCACCTGTAATCCCAGCTACTAGGGAGGCTGAGGCAAGGAGAATTGCTTGAACCTGGGAGGCAGAGGTTGCAGTGAGCCGAGATTGTGCCCTGCACTCCAGCCTGGGCAACAGTATGAGACTCCATCTCAAAAAAAAATATGTTTCTGGCTTATAAAAACTAGTCAAAACCAGTGCTCAAAATTGTACAATTATTAGCAAACACCAGGAGTTATGTTTGGGTCCCATTAGTTAATGCAAAAAAGCCAATCAGTGAGATGAGTAATCCCAGGGAAGCAGGCTTATTATTTCCCAGGTGACATCAGCCTGTGAGATGGGAGTCAAATCTCAAATTCGTCCCTCCTCCTTGATTAAAGTTAAGGGTTTAAATAGCCCAGAATAAAAACAGGAGGGGAAAGAAGAGGAGTTGGTCAACAAGCAGCAAATGTATTTCATTGTACAAATACAAGTTTCTCAAGCTTCAGTTTTATGGACATCCAGCTTGTTGGAAAATTGGGCTGGTTTCACAATGAAAGAGTGAAAAGTATTCCAAGTCTAAGGGAATGTAGAAGGTCTCCTTTAATCTATAATAGTGAAACTTTCTTCAAAGGGTTTTGAGTGTTTCTTGCTTGTGTGTCTAGATGTCTCTGATTTTGTAAGAAATATGTCAAAAAGAAACTGACAAGGCCTGCATGATGCTATAGCTTCTACACTGAAGTGATCAAAACCTGTTGAGGCTTGTTATACTCCATCTATACCGATGTGGCTGGTTGAAATCAGTGTAAACCTTTCGGAACTGGCCAAGAGTAGTCAGAGCTGGCATATGCAGATTTTGGCTGGTCAAAACAGGTGCAAGCTGGTCAAGGTTAATTATAGCCCCTCTAAAGTGGTTGTAGCCAGCTGAAACCATTCTAAGTTGGTTGGAACCAGCTATGACAAATTGGAAGTGGCATAAATTGGTGCTTATTTTTTCAAGCCAGTTGTAGCCAGTCAGAGCCAGTATCAGTCAGTTTTGGCCAGAGGAACTGGTCAGAACTGGCAAGACCATTCAGAATAGGCATGAACTGATTTTGCCCAATCAAAACTGCTTCAGGCTGCTCGAGGCCAGTAATACCCAGTACCAACCAGTTTTGACCAGTTGGAACTGGTCTAAGTTGGTCAGAATCAGCTTAGACTGATCACAATTGGCATAAAACAATTCTAACTTGTGAAAACCAGTAAAAACAGTGCTCAAAATTGTACAATGAAAGAGTGAAAAAGATTCTAAGGTCTAAGAGAAAATATGGAAGGTCCTTTTTCATCTACAATAATGGTAATTCCCCTGTAGGTTGTCAGTGGTTCTTGTTTGTGTGCTCAAGTTCTAATATTTCTCATGTCCCTCATTTGGTAAGAAGTCTCTCATAAAAAATGACAACGGTTACATGAGGATATAGATGATATAAGAAAGTGGTCAAACCTGTTGAGGCCATTTTTACTGGGCATTAAACAGTTGTGGCCAGTTGAAATGAGTCTAATGTGATCAAAACCAACAAAGACCACAACTGGCATAAACTGGTTTTGGTCAGTCAAAACAGGCCCAAGCTGGTCAAATTCACTATAGTCACACTAAACAGGTTCTGGTCAGTTGAAGCCATTCTAAACCAGTCAGAACCAGCCATGAAAAACTAGAACTGGCATAAACCAACGCTTATTAGTCCAAACTGGCTGTAGCTGGTCAGCACTTTGTAAGCGTTGTATATCTCTGTGTGTGTGTGTGTGTGTGTGTGTGTATTTGTGTGGGATGTGTTTGTGTGTGTGTGTCTTCTCTTTGTGGTATCTGGTGGGACAAATGTTCCTTGTGCACTGGAGGAGGTTTCTTTCAAGTCTGGATTCCTTCTGGTGTACCTCTTCTTGTGTTTCTGCTTGGGCTGTGTGTAATGTTTTCTGTGTGGTTCCAGCTTGTGTTTTGTTAAGGCCTGGGGTAGGAGGGGGCCTGCCTGGCACCAGGAGGAATAAAAATAACCTTGTCTGTGGAGAGGCCAACTTTTCTAAAATAAGGTGACAATACCACATCCAGCAACAGAAACCTCACAGGAACATGTTTTCCATGAGCAGAAGTGGTGTAGTCAGATGTCAAAGAAGGTGCTTCTAATTCCATTCTTCCTTTCCCTTAATAGTCACATCAGAAGTCACCATGATTGAATACTGAGAAGAACACAATAACGTGCGAACAATCTCTTTAAGTCAAACTGCAGCCTTTCTGGCTAGGTCACAAGTTTTGCACTCATTCCTGCATCCACATGGCAGTGGCAGTAATTTCCCCTACATCGCCTCTGTTCTCTTACTATGCCCTCTATCTTTTATTATCTTCCATATTTCTGATGGGTCTAGATTTTTTTGGTCTGGCTCAATCTTATCAACAAACAATATTTCTCAGTTCACCAAGGACAATATTCTAGGGGATCTTTTAATGAGTGTTTCCTTCTCCGCACATCTTTAATTATTGGGCAGGTGTGATGATCATGGAGCTCTAGGTTTTCATAGCTTTCACCAAAAAAAAAAAACAAACAAAAAACCAAAAAGACACTTTCTTGCAATATCCAATCAGATGACTGCATGATTCACATAGGATGAGAGGTAACACCCATGGCTGGCCTTTGCCTTCTAATTAAGGTTGTCTTTCATTTTTTTCATTCTTGAGGGATATCAAACTCCCCTGTTCCTGGATGTGACTGCTTTCCAGCACTGAATCCTTTGGCTGCCATTAATTTTTTTTATTGAATAAAAGGGACTGGGGATTGGCTGGATGCAGGTGAGGCTGTGTTAGGTGTCCCCCGTGTTGGAGTTGGGCATGGGTACACTTTACAGAAACCTCATGGGTCTTCTGGCAGGAATCCCCAAAGGTGGTTTGGACTCCAGCACAGGCCCTTTTTCAGTCTCAGGAGTCCTTTGTTTCTTCTTTGTTTTCTTTTTTAAATTTTTTTTTATTTTCTCAAATGATGATTTTTCAAACAAAATTTTTTTATTATTATTATTATACTTTAAGTTCTAGGGTACATCTGCACAATGTGCAGGTTTGTTACATATGTATACATGTGTCATGTTGGTGTGCTGCACCCATTAACTCATCATTTACATCAGGTATATCTCCTAATGCTATCCCTCCCCCCTCCCCCCTCTCCCCTCCCCACAATAGGCCCCAGTGTGTGATGTTCCCCTTCCTGTGTCCAAGTGATCTCATTGTTCAGTTCCCACCTATGAGTGAGAACATGCAGTGTTTGGTTTTCTGTTCTTGCGATAGTTTGCTGAGAATGACGGTTTCCAGCTGCATCCATGTCCCTACAAAGGACACAAACTCCTCCTTTTTTATGGCTGCATAGTATTCCATGGTGTATATGTGCCACTTTCTTAATCCAGTCTGTCACTGGTGGACATTTGGGTTGATTCCAAGTCTTTGCTATTGTGAATAGTGCTGCAATAAACATACTTGTGCATGTGTCTTTATAGCAGCATGACTTATAATCCTTTGGGTATATACCCAGTAATGGGATGGCTGGATCAAATGGTATTTCTAGTTCTAGATCCTTGAGGAATCACTACACTGTTTTCCACAATGGTTGAACTAGTTTACAGTCCCACCAACAGTGTAAAAGTGTTCCTATTTCTCCACATCCTCTCCATCACCTGTTGTTTCCTGATTTTTTTAATAATTGCCTTTCTAACTGGTGTGAGATGGTATCTCATTGTGGTTTTGATTTGCATTTCTCTGATGGCGAGTGATGATGAGCATTTTTTCATGTGTCTGTTGGCTGTATGAATGTCTTTTGAGAAGTGTCTGTTCATATCCTTTGCCCACTTTTTGATGGGGCTGTTTGTTTTTTTCTTGTAAATTTGTTTGAGTTCTTTGTAGGTTCTGGATATTAGCCCTTTGTCAGATCAGTAGATTGTAAATTTTCTCCCATTCTGTAGGTTGCCTGTTCACTCTGATGGTAGTTTCTTTTGCTGTGCAGAAGCTCTTTAATTAGATCCCATTTGTCAATTTTCACTTTCGTTGCCATTGCTTTTGGTGTTTTAGACATGAAATCCTTGCCCATGCCTATGTCCTGAATGGTATTACCTAGGTTTTCTTCTAGGGTTTTATGGTTTTAGGTCTAACATTTAAGTCTCTAATCCATCTTGAATTAATTTTCATGTAAGGAGTAAGGAAAGGATCCAGTTTCAGCTTTCTATTTATGGCTAGCCAATTTTCCCAGCACCATTTATTAAATAGGGAATCCTTTCCCCATTTCTTGTTCTTGTCAGGTTTGTCAAAGATCAGATAGCTGTAGATGTGTGGTATTATTTCTGAGGGCTCTCTCTGTTCTGTTCCATTGGTCTGTATCTCTGTTTTGGTACCAGTACCATGCTGTTTTGGTACCAGTACCATGCTGTTTTGGTTACTGTAGCCTTGTAGTATAGTTTGAAGTCAGGTAGTGTGATGCCTCCAGCTTTGTTCTTTTGGCTTAGGATTGTCTTGGCAATGCGGGGTCTTTTTTGGTTCCATGTGAACTTTAAAGCAGTTTTTTTCAATTCTGTGAAGAAAGTCATTGGTAGCTTAATGGGGATGGCATTGAATCTATAAATTACCTTGGGCAGTATGGCCATTTTCACAATATTGATTCTTCCTATCCATGAGCATGGTATGTTCTTCATTTGTTTGTGTCCTCTTTTATTTCACTGAGCAGTGGTTTGTAGTTCTCCTTGAAGAGGTCCCTTACATCCCTTGTAAGATGAATTCCTAGGTATTTTATTCTCTTTGAAGCTATTGTGAATGGGAGTTCATTCATGATTTGGCTCTCTGTTTGTCTGTTACTGGTGTATAAGAATGCTTGTGGCCGGGTGCAGTGGCTCAAGCCTGTAATCCCAGCACTTTGGGAGGCTGAGACAGGTGGATGATGAGGTCAGGAGATCGAGACCATCCTGGCTAACATGGTGAAACCCCGTCTCTACTAAAAAGACAAAAAACTAGCTGGGAGAGGTGGCAGATGCCTGTAGTCCCAGCTATTTGGGAGGCTGAGGCAGGAGAATGGCGTAAACCCGGGAGGCGGAGCTTGAGTGAGCTGAGATCCGGCCACTGCACTCCAGCCTGGGTGACAGAGCGAGACTCTGTCTCAAAAAAAAGAATGCTTGTGATTTTTGCACATTGATTTTGTATCCTGAGACTTTGCTGAAGATGCTTATCAGCTTAAGGAGATTTTGGGCTGAGACAATGGGGTTTTCTAAATATACAATCATGTCATCTGCAAACAGGGACAATTTGACTTCTTCTTTTCCTAACTGAATACCCTTGATTTCTTTCTCTTGCCTGATTGCCCTAGCCAGAACTTCCAACACTATGTTGAATAGGAGTGGTGAGAGAGGGCATCCCTGTCTTGTGCCAGTTTTCAAAGGGAATGCTTCCAGTTTTTGCCCATTCAGTATGATATTGGCTGTGGGTTTGTCATGAATAGCTCTTATTATTTTGAGATACATTCCATCAATACTGAATTTATTAAGAGTTTTTAGCATGAAGGGCTGTTGAATTTTGTCAAAGGCCTTTTCTGCATCTATTGAGATAATCATGTGGTTTTTGTCTTTGGTTCTGTTTATATGCTGGATTACATTTATTGATTTGAGTATGTTGAACCATCCTTGCATCCCAGGGATGAAGCCCACTTGATCATGGTGGATAAGCTTTTTGATGTGCTGCTAGATTTGGTTTGCCAGTATTTTATTGAAGATATCTGCATCGATGTTCATCAGGGATATTGGTCTAAAATTCTCTTTTTTTGTTGTGTCTCTGCCAGGCTTTGGTATCAGGATGATGTTCGTCTCATAAAATGAGTTAGGGAGGATTCTCTCTTTTTCTATTGATTGGAATAGTTTCAGAAGAAATGCTTGATTGGAATAGTTTCAGAAGGAATGGTACCAGCTCCTCCTTGTACCTCTGGTAGAATTCAGCTGTGAATCCGTCTGGTCCTGGACTTTTTTGGTTGATAGGCTATTAATTATTGCCTCAATTTCCGAGCCTGCTATTGGTCTATTCAGGGATTCAACTTCTTCCTGGTTTAGTCTTGGGAGAGTGTAATACAAACTACCATCGGAGAATACTATAAACACCTCTACACAAATAAACTAGAAAACCTAGAAGGAATGGATAATTTCCTGGACACTTACACTCTCTTCTTTGCTTTCTTGGGGTTCCTCAGTGCCCCTTGATAGCATGCCTGGACACCACTGTCTGTCCTGGTATTACCCCAGCTGCCTCACAGACACACTCCCAACCCATCTTCCCCTATGGAATGATAGTTCCAGGTGTGGTTGCCTTTGCCCCACCTTGCATTTGTCCTCATTTCCACATTTCCTGGACAGTAGTGAGAAGCGGGAGCCCCTGGGCTTTGAGGCCAGGGCAGGGCCCTGCTAGGGCCAGGTTGAAGGGAGGCAGTGAGCTCATGGGTCAGTGAATTTTTTGCTGATACCTTCCTTGGGGAACTTAGGTGTCTATGTGCCCCAACAGCCCCCTCCACACCTCACCAGATTTTATTCTCACCCCCATCTGACCCAATTTCTGCCCACACCATCCAATCCAGAATCAGATCCAAAGAGGAGTAAGGAGTGCCCATCTCCTGTCCTGAAGCTCTCCTTCCACCAGGAACTCAGAAAGAAGTCCAGTGAAGTGGGGATTGAGGACAGGATGGTTAGGACAGGTCTTCTGTCCCACACAACCTCTTTTCCTCCACCAGCGGAGCAGGGGCCCTCTGTGGCAGTTCCTTGGCGTTGGGCTCTGGCTTGTCTTTTCCAGGGGTTCAACAGGATGTTCTTGGGATTCTAGGCATCGTGGAGGGCTGAAAAGGCTGAAGAAACATCAAGGGGAGCCCCAGAAATGCACTGTGGGATGCCAGCCTCAAGCCCGCCTAGATAGTGTGAGTGAGTCTCCCCAAAAGTTGTCCCTCCTGTCACCTTGAGGACTGGCCTGTGTCTCAAGGCTGCTCTCTTCCTGGAGGGACTTCCTCACAGATAGCAGAACCCTACAGCCTCAGGAGCTGCCTGAGTGTGTGTTTCTGTGTCACTGTTGTATGTCTGTGTGTATGAATGTAATTTTGTGTTTTTGTATGTCTATGTGTGGTGTCTAGTGAAATAGTCTTCATTTTGCGTTTGTTCCCAGTTCCATATGGCAGTTGGCTGTGATTTATCATGGGTGAGCTCTAGCCTGTTCCATGACCTCCATCTTTTTTTGTCTTCCCTATTTCTGATGGGTCTAGATTTTTGTCAGGCTCAATCTTATCAACAAAAATCATTTTTCCGGTTCATCAGGGACAACATTCTTGGGGATCCACTTCCATAGTGCTTCTTTCTCCACATTTATTTGTTAATGATTGGGCAGGTGTGATTATTATGGAGTTGTGGGTTTCCATTCCTTTTACCAACAAGCTGACTCTGTCTCTGTGCCTGTTCAAATGGCTTCATTAGTCACAAGATGATTATCCAGCCATAGTCTTGTCATTCTAATAAACATTGTGTTCAATTTCATCGACATTTTTCTTTTCCTTTTTGAGTGATACGTACTTTTTCCCCTTTGTGACTGCACTGGAGTCAAGCCTTTTCAGGTCTGCAGTTCTTCTATTTAACCTATTCCTGTATTTCCGTTTGACCCTCGGCTTGTGATTTTTTTTTTTCCATTATGGTTCCTGTTTGGGTATTTTAGAGCTTGCATTATTTGCTGTTTGCCTCTGATTTAAAGGGGAGTCCAAAGGGCATACCTTAAGCCCTAATTTTGACCTTTAATGGAGTGTCCAAGGCAACCCAGTTGTGATTATTCAGACCTGAGTAAGGGAAGATAGCAGCCAGCTCTTTTTCTGGCACCAACTCCACCTTTCTCCTTGCTTCTGTGTGAGCCTGGTGTCTGGAAGTGCAAACTGATCCTCCAACAGCATATGTACGTGGCACTAGCAGTGAATTTGCATCTCAGTGACCTCTGTGGTTGCCCTGGATGAGTCCCTGCAGCATTAGATCCAGGAACTCTGCAGCTGTATATTGGGTTTAGGTTCTGGCCTATTTCCTTCAGGAGGTCAAGCAGAAGTTGCAGGGATTCTAGGTGTTGAGGAAGCTGACCAGGCTGACAAAACTTCAGGAGCAAAGGATACACCATGGGATCCTTCCCTCAGACTGATCTGAGGGCATGCATGTGACTCTCCTGCAGTGTTTCCACTGTTACCTGGAGGCTGGGCTAACATGTGTGCCTGTGGCTTGCTGTGTCCCTCATGCAGTGTTCTCTATACTCATCCTCAACTATCTTTTCAAGCTTTTGCTTCTATCACTCCAAAGTCAATCCACCAGAGATCAAGAAAAAAAACCTGTGTTCTTCTCAAGGTTACTGATACAGAAAATGATAAATTCAATAGCCATTTCAAACCTCGTGTTGTATAATCAGTCTGCCAAAGCTATCTGATACCTGTTGATTCTCCTTCAATTCACTTTTATTTGACTTTGGTGATTCCACAGTTTCTTGGTTTTCCTCTATTATTGGTTCTTTTTTTTTTTTTTTTTGAGACAGAGTCTCACTCTGTAGCCCAGGCTGGAGTGCAGTGGCGCAATCTCGGCTCACTGCAGGCTCTGCCTCCTGGGTTCATGCCATTCTCCTGCCTCAGCCTCCCAAGTAGCTGGGACTACAGACACCCGCCACCATGCCCGGCTAATTTTTTGTAGTTTTTTTTTTTAGTAGAGACAGGGTTTCACTGTGTTAGCCAGGATGGTCTCCATCTCCTGACCTCGTGATCCACCCACCTTGGTCTCCCAAAGTGCTGGGATTACAGGGGTGAGCCACCACACCCGGCTCTTAGTTTCTTTAGTGTTGTTTATTGTTGAACTCTTAATGTTTGAATGCTCCATGATTCAGTCCTTGCTGTTCTTTACCTTTTCTATACTAAAATCCTTAATCATTTAAATGAATATGGGCAATACCTACTAAAGTAATATCAATTTTGGTATATCTCATACATCAAGTGCCTATTCACTACTGCCATTTTGTGTCTTAAAGACATCTAAAGATTCAACATATTCAGTTGAACTCTCAATCTTCCCCTAAAACCCTGCTAGAACTGAAGTTTTCCCCATCTTGGTTGAAAACCTTGTATTCCCAGATGCTCATGACTAAAACCTTTGAGTTAAAGTCACCCTGGACTTGTCTCTTTTACTTCTAGCCCTTAAACAAATCTTGCTTGCTGTCACATTTACTATATACCTAGAACACAACCAATAACCACTATACCCATTGTTACCTCTTCTTCCTAAGCCATGATATCCTCTTTCATCTGAGTTACTACAACTTCCTCCTCGATTTTTTTTTTTTTCAACAGCCGTGTTTCCCTCAAAATAAAGTATCTACAATGGCTTGCACGCTTGGCAAGATATGGCTCTCTGTTCTACTCTAGCAACCATCCCTTTGCACAGTGTTCTTCAATAACTTCCCCAATTTTCCTAAAACACTTCAGCATAGTTCCATTGTAGGACCTCTCTCCTCTGCCTGGAGTCACCACACTCCTTCAAGTCTTGGCTCAAGTCTATCTTTCTTGATGGTCTACCTTCATCTCTGTATTTCACAAAGCAACCTAAATGATCATATCCCTCCATCTTTTGAATGACTTTTTCCCCATAACACTTATGTTCTAATATACTCTGTAGGTATGATTATCTTCTCCTGTTAGAATTGTTCACTGACAAATATCCAAAACACCTAAGATAGTGGCTGGAATATATTAAGTACCTAATAACTGACCACCTTTAGAACAATAGGCTCCTGTGAAGAAAGCGTAACCATGCTTACTAGAAGACTGCCTTTGTATGCATTGGCACTGGTCTAATTTCTTGTTCAGATTGTCACATTAAATCATTGTAAGTGGATTAAGGGTAGAGGACTGAGGGCCTGCCATCATAGATAACATCTTACCAAAGCAATATTGCTTTCAATTGCTGCTAGTGGGCTGCCTAGGTCTACTCTAAATTTATCTCGTTCACAAGACATTACTGAAAGCAGCAAGAAACATGTAACACACATATTCTGAATCACTTCTAGCATTTCTTCTAACATTACAGCATCGACTTGATATAAAGCATGCTTGTAAGAGTGGGAGGCAGTGACAAAATGTCCTATTACAAGGATCTTCCAATTCCTAGCTTAATTTGGGCAGTTCCTCATTCTCAATGGCCCTAAGTCAATACCCCATTTGAGATTTCTTTTACCCATAGCATCCCACTTCCAGGTACAAAATTTTATTTCCTTAAGAATTTTTATTGCCAATAACAGAACTACAATAGCATCAGCAAATAAGAAGTTTAATTTCATTTAAAGAAACACAAGAGGCAAGCAGACCAGAGCTAGTATGGCTGTTTCACAAAGTCATCTGGGTTGCAGACTCCTTCTGTATTTCTGCTCCATGATCCATAACACCCAGATACCATTCTCAAAGTCCCCATGATAGTGTCAGAGCTCCAGCTTAGATGTCCACATTGTAGGCAGGGAAAAAAAGGAAAGATGGATTTCATAAATCTCCTACTCATATAAATACCACTTCTATCTTGTTGACCTGCAAGAAAGGCTGAGATAGTTTTTCAGCCCAGAATTTTGTTAATAAAAAAGAGAAAATAGATATAGGGTAGGAAAAAAGCAGTCTCTATCACAAACTCTCATCACTTTTCATTGCAAAATAGTCTGTAATTATTTTGTTTACTTCAAAAGCAATACATTCAAGTTTTAAAAAATTTCGTAGATTTATTAGACTTTGGATCTTAGACTTTGTTAAATCACTTCACACCTTGCCCCAATTCTCTAACAGCTGTGCTCAATAATCCACTGATTAAATCCACTGGTTTTTTTTTTTTTTTTTTAACAGTATGAATTTCCTCTTATAGCACTAATGGATGAGATTTAAATGACAGCTTTCTCACATTCATTATGGCATACAGTGCTCTCCACCCAAGTCATCTAGTATGTGTTGATAAAAGGTTTCTCAATATTCATTACACTCATAAGTGCTCTCCTCTCATGCAAATCCTCTAAAATAACACTAGTGAAAATGGTAGCTAATATTTGTGGTATGCTATGTTCAAGGCACCATTCTAAGAGCTTTTACATGTAATAACTTAATACTTCCAAGAATCTTATAATAAAGGTAATATACTTAGGTCTATCTTAAAATGATTAAACCAAGGTAGAGGTTAAGTATCATGATCCATATAACAAAAAGATCAACTAGTAGAGCTAATAATTTTGAAAAAGATACTTGTTTTCAATATGGCTAAAGGGCTTCCTACCTTTACTATATTAAAACTATTCTCCAATTTGCTAATGTGTAATAGGTTTCCAGTAATGATAGGTTTTTCTATATGAATGACACTAACATTTTTTCTCTCACATAAATTCTCTGATGCTGTGCTTTATGAGGCAAATATGCACCCATATTCACATTTGTGAGAATTCTTTGCTGATAACAACCAGAGAACCTCTTCATAGTGATCTCAAAGAATCAGACAATTCACATGTAAACTTGAGAGTCACGACTAAGGTCAATCCCACATTCCTTATATTCAAAAGATTTCTCACTGATATGAATTCTCTGATGTTGAGTTAGCTGTGAACCACGAGTAAAGGCCTTCCCACATTCCTTACATTGATATGGTTTCTCACCAGTATGAATTCTCTGATGCCGAGAAAGATGTGAGCTCTGAGTAAAGGCCTTTCGACATTCTCTGCATTCATAGGGCTTCTCACCAGTATGGATTCTCTGATGTAGAGTAAGCTGAGAGCCATGACTAAAGGCCTTGCCACACTCCTTGCATTCATAGGGTTTTTCTCCAGTGTGAATTCGCTGATGTTGAGTCAACTGTGAACCACGAATAAAGGCTTTCCCACATTCCTTACATTGATACGGTTTCTCACCAGTATGAATTCTCTGATGTTGTATAAGTAGTAAGCCACGTGCAAAGGCCTTTCCACATTCATTACACACATAGGGTTTCTCACCAGTGTGAAGTCTTTGATGTTGGGAAAGATGTGAACTCTGAGTAAAGGCCATTCTACATTCTTTACATTCATAAGGTTTCTCACCAGTATGGATTCTCTGATGTTGAGTAAGCTGTGAGCCACGAATAAAAGATTTCCCACATTCCTTACATTCATAGGGTTTCTCACCTGTGTGAATTCGCTCATGTTGAGTAAGTTCTGAGCCACGACTAAAGGTTTTTCCACATTCTTTACATTCATAGGGTTTCTCACCAGTATGAATCCTCTGGTGTCGTGTAAGGAGTGAGCCACGATTAAACGCCTTTCCACATTCCTTACATTGATAGGGTTTCTCACCAGTATGTATTCTCTGATGTTGAGTCAGTTGTGAGCCATGACTAAACATCTTTCCACATTCCTTACATTCATAGGGCTTTTCATTGGTGTGAATTCTCTGGTGCTGAGTAAGTTGTGAGCCACGGATAAACGCCTTCCCACATTCTTCACATTTATAGGGTTTTTCACCAGTATGAATCCTCTGATGTTGCATAAGTAGTGAGCCGCGAATAAAGGCCTTTCCACATTCCTTACATTCATAGGGTTTTTCCCCATTATGAATTTTCTGATGTTGAGAAAGCTGTGAGCCACAAATAAAAGCTTTTCCACATTCCTTACATTCGTAGGGTTTCTCACCGGTATGAATTCTCTTATGCAGAATAAGTTGTGAGAGCTGAGTAAAGACCTTCCTACATTCTTTACATTCATAGAGCTTTTCACCAGTATGCAGTCTCTGGTGTAGTGTAAGTTGTGAATTCTGAGTAAAGGCCTTCCCACATTCTTTACATTCGTAAGGTTTCTCACCAGTATGAACTTTCTGATGTCGGGTAAGTTGTGAGCTACGAATAAAGGCTTTCCCACATTCTTCACATTTATATGGTTTTTCACCAGTATGAATTCTATGATGTAAAATAAGTTGCGAGCTTTGAGTAAAGGCCTTCCCACATTCCTTACATGCATAGGGTTTCTCACCAGTATGAAGTCTCTGATGAAGACTGAGTTGTGAATCACGACTAAAGGCCTTCCCGCACTGCTTACATTCATAGGGTTTTTCACCAGTATGAATACTTTGATGTTGTGTTAGGTGTGAGGCTCGTCTGAAGGCTTTCCCGCATTCCTTACATTTATAGGGTTTCTCAGTAGAATGACATCTTGAATGTTGAGATAAGTAAGTATGCTGGTTGAAAATGGACATTTTGTCATATATGATCATCCCTTGCCTGAAATACTCCTTCTGATTTTCTTGTTGCTTCTCCATCTTGCCTTTGGCTTCCAAATAATCCCTGGATTTGGACTCTTCAAGATCACAGTTTTCAAGTCTGTCGCTCATTTCCCATTGGGATAATTCTGTTTCATAAGTGTTCTTTTCTGGAGATAAGTCCTTACTTGCACACCTTGAAGGCAAGTCTGAAAGATAAGAGAGAATAAAAAAAATTGAGAAATATAACTTCTATAGCAAATACAAATAGGAAAATAATACCCATAAGAAATAACAAACACACATGAGTTTCTTTCAAATATTGATTACTATGACCCATGATACCTACCTTTCACATCACAACGTACTATATACACAGTTTCATAAAACAGTACCTCCCCTGCTTTCTATTCTGTTCTGCAATATTTCTACTTTTTTCAATTTCTCTCTCTCATACACACACAGACAAAACCCACTAAACTGATTTCATGGTACAGTAATGTTCCTATCTAGAATTTAAAAAAAAATTAGCTTAGAAGGATCTCATATATTAATATATGAAAAGGGCATCTGAGAGATTAGAGAATAATGAAAACTCACCTAGAATATAATGGAAGAGATTAAGAAAAATTTTAAAGTGAGTAGTTCCCAAGCTTTGATGGGGATCAAAATCACCTGGGGAGCATGCTAAAATTATAGCTGTCCAACATTACACCAGACTAACTGCTAATGAATCAGAAAAAGATCCTGGAGATCTCTACTTTTAATACTTCCTATTAACTGATTCAGATTCAGACCATAATTTTCTGTATCTGCTTAATACTTTTTAGTAGCTTCCATGTTAAACTTAATATAAAATCCAAACTCTTCAATGACTTTGACTTATTTCTCCTTCCATGGTCTTGTCCTTGCTTATGTATCTGTTGAGCCTTCTCAGCTTTGCTCCTTATTTGCCAGAAAAACTAGCTTCCTTTCAACTCTGAAAAAGTCACAGACCTTTTTCAATTAAAAGCTAGCCAGAGCCTATTCCATTCCTTTGAACTGCTCTGGATAAGACTATGCAAACGCTCTTTCTCATTCTTCAGGTCTCAATTTAATAATCAGTCCCTAAATCTTAAACATTCATTTCTTGTAATTTAGGTAACTTAGAGCAACCTTCTAGATGACAGCAATTACACAAATTGAACAAATTATAAAATGCACCTGAGTGAAGGCACTGGCACAGTAACATAAGAATAAAGACTGGGGGGCTAAAAGTTGAAAAATATGAGAAGTCAAAGAGATGAGCCCAACATTTGGGTCCACGTTTCCACTCAGAGAAGTCTTACAATTCTAGAAAAAGCACTTAAGAGGGGTAGAAACTAAGCAGTGTTTTGCACTGTGTCACAGGGCTGGGCAACAATACCTGGAGGACACGGCCTGCCATAAATTCTTTATACTTTGGGCTGGGAACCCTGAGGACTACACTGAGGAATAAAGGAGAAACAGCAGACCAATCTGGACAGAGTCTGAAGTCTGAATCATCTTTGAATCGTCTCAAATTCAAAAATTTGGATTAAGGTGATTCAACACTGTTTGCCATAGCAAACTTAAATCTTTATGGATTTTGTATCATGTTATCCAAGGACTGAAATTCTGTAACTTTTCTTTGTGATGTCTAGCACTCAATAAAAACCAGGTGAATGAAAGCATAAGACAACTGAAAAACAGAAGAAAAAACAAAAGAAACTCTGACCTATAAGGACTCAAATCATGTATCCACCCACCATCATACTTCTGTCACTCCTAAATACCCTTGTCCTGTTCCTCTGTAATCAACCCTCCATACCACCCTAGTGGTATATGCCTAGAAACCAGTAATCTGTGGTTTCCCTATAACTTCCTTATAGATAGAAACAAAAGCACCTCCATACTAAATCTATGATCCTATGTGCCTCTCCAATTGCTCTTTAGCTCCCCCTATCCCTTTCAAATAGGACACTAAGTTACTTTTGTTTACTTATCCTTACTTCACAGTTTCCTTTGTTCCTTCATGCCTTGCCTCGTGTCTTCTCTTATTTGCTTGTCTATTCAAGGACAATTGTGTGTGTTCTGGGAAGAATACATCCTAGAGTTCCCAATCACTACTACAGGTCTAAAACATAATGAAAGGGTTCTATAATCTCATGGAATGTTGGAGAGAAAAAAGGCAATTATTCAGGCCAGATGCAGTGGCTCATGCCTGTAATCCCAGCACTTTGGGAAGCCAAGGCAGGTGGATCATTTGCGGTCAGGAGTTTGAGACTAACCTGGCCAACATGGTGAAACCCCGTTTCTACTAAAAATACAAAAAGTTAGCCAGGCATGGTGGTGGGTGCCTGTAGTCCCAGCTACTTGGGAGGCTGAGGCAGGAGAATCGCTTGAACCTGGGAGGTAGAGGTTGCAGTGAGCTGAGATCGTGCTACTGCACTCTAGCCTGGGTGACAGTGTGAGACTTCATCTCATAAAAACAAACAAAATACGAAATCAGCTGGGTGTGGTGGCAGGTGCCTGTAATCCCAATTACTTGGGAGGTTGAGACAGGAGACTCACTTTAACCAGGGAGGCGGAGGTTACAGTGAGTCAAGATCTCACCACTGCACTCCAGCCTGGGCAACAGAGTGAGACTCCTTCTCAAAAAAAAAAAAAAAAAAAAAAAAAAGCAATTATCCAATATAAGGGAAGGAGTCTGCAGTGATAAAGAATATATTTCAGTTGGAAATACAAATCAAGAAACAGAACACAAAAAAATCTCAAACACTGTTGCTAAGAATGCAAAACACTGTAACTATGGTAAAAAAAAAAAAGTGTGGTAGTTTCTTATAAAGTTAAGCATACATTTAGCGTATGATACAGTGGTCATATTAGTAGATATTTACACTTATGCTCACATAAACATCTATATGTCAAAGATTATAACAGCTTTATTCAGAAGTGTCCCAAACTGGAACTACCAGATGTCCCTCAAAAGGCGAATGAATCAACAAACTTTGGCACTTCCAGATACTGGAACATTACTCAGCAATAACAGAAACGAAGTATTGATTCATGCAACATTACTCAACATTAACAAAAAATTACTGATCCATGCAACAATATGGATAAATCTTAAATATATTTTGCTAAGTGAAAAATACCATATTTTGATTCTATTTATATGACATTCTTGAAAAAGCAAAACTATATGGATGGAATTTGGTGAGTAGGTTTCATAGGCTGGGGATGGGGAAAGGGGAGGGGTTGACAATGAAAGGAGAAAGCATGAGGGAATTTAGGGATGGTTAATAGAACTGTTGTATATTATGACTCTGATAGTAGGTAGATACACTTGGTATCTGAATGGTATATCAGATTTCCCAACAAACACCAATAAATGGTGGATAAATATGACAAACATCCTTTTAAAAATACAGACAAGGTTAAGGCTGGGCACAGTGGCTCATGCCTGTAATACCAGCACTTTGGGAGGCTGAAGTGGGTGGATCACGCAGTCAGGAGATTGAGACCATCTTGGCTAACAGGTGAAACCCCGTCTCTACTAAAAATACACACACACACAAATTAGCCAGGCGTGGTGGTGTGCACCTGTAGTGCCAGCTACTCAGGAGGCTGAGGCAGGAGAATCACTTGAACCTAGGAGGTGGAGGTTGCAATGAGCCAAGATTGCGCCACTGCACTCCAGCCTGGGTGACAGAGCGAGACTCCGTCTCAAAGACAAGGTTAAAAGAAAATAAAGATCAAACAATGAAGTGAGAGCCAGAAACTGGAGAGGTGAACATGCTCTGAAGTTAGAGCCTTCATGTCCTACCCTTGGGACATTTGCTGGTTTCAATAGCCTAAGGTTGTGTCTTAGTGTTCTGAAAAAATTCAAGAGACAAGCCCTTCACCCACAAAAGGGCAGGGATTAGAAATAAACCACTTTACAACATTGGAACCTATTCAAGGCCTAAAGTTCAGAGACAGGAAAAAATCCATCTGCCCTCAGTCTTGGCCATTTTTTAAAAAATTGACTTTTACTGTGAGTTGGGGAGCCAAAATTAATAAATACAAAGATAGTTAATGGAAAAGTGCAGAAGCTAGATGGATAGAAATTAGGTGGCTACAACAATAATGCACCTTGCTCAGACCAGATGATCATGGAGGTAAGGGTGGAGGAAGTGAGGTATCATTAGATAGTGGATATATTTTGAAGGTATACTAAAGAGGATTTGTTGGGGGAATGGACATGTAACATGAAAAGAGAAGACAAGGAAGACTATGCAAGTTTTGCCTGAAAGGCTGGAACAATCGAAGTGCTACTTAGAGTTCCTGACTGTGATGGGGCAGATCTGGGAGAGAATGTGAAGAGTCTGGTTTTGAACTATTAGATGTCAAATGAAGAGTTCAATAGACACATATGTACAAGTATGTGACTCTAGGGAGGTGTCTGGATTACAGATATAAGTTTGAAAGTCATCACGAAATAACATTTAAAGCTACAAGATTTGATGAAGTCACCCAGGGCATACCTTTATATACAAAACAGAAGGGGAAGGATGAAAAAGGGAAGTTTGAGGATTGAACCCTGGGTCACTTCAGGTAGATGGGAAGGAAACAGCAATGGAGACTAAGGAGGAGTAGCTAATGAGGAAGGAGAAAAATTAAGAGAGCACGGAACCCCATAAGCCATGTGAAAAAAGTGTTTTAAGAAGGAATGATTGGTTATGTCAAATGCTGAGAGATGAGGTGAAATGGTGCAGTCTTTTTTTTTTTTTTGAGACGGAGTCTTGCTCTGTCACCCAGGCTGGAGTGCAGTGGTGCGATCTCTGCTCACTGCAAGCTCCGCCGCCTCCTGGGTTCATGCCATTCTCCTGCCTCAGCCTCCTGAGAAGCTGGGACTACAGGCACCCGCCACCACGCCCGGCTAATTTTTTTTTTTTTTTTTTGTATTTTTAGTAGAGACGGGGTTTCACCGTGTTTGCCAGGATGGTCTCGATCTCCTGACCTCGTTATCCGCCTGCCTTAGCCTCCCAAAGTGCTGGAATTACAGGTGTGAGCCACCACGCCCGGCTTTTTTTTTTTTTTTTTTAATGGAGTCCTGCTTTGTTACCCAGGCTGGAGTGCAGCCGTGTGATCTCGGTTCACTGTAACCTCCACTTCCTGGATTCATGCGATTCTCTTGCCTCAGCCTCCAGAGTAGCTGGGAATCCATGCGTGTGCCATCACACCTGGATTTTTTTTTTTTTTTTTGGTATTTTTTTTTTAGTAGAGATAGGGTTTCAACCATGTTGGCCAAGCTGGTCTTAAACTCCTGACCTCAGGTGATCCCCTGCCTTGGCCTCCCAAAGTGCTGGGATTAGAGGTGTGAGCCACTGTGCTCAGCCTAAATGGTGCTTCCTAAATTAAAAATGGCTTTATTAGCAATATGGAGATTACGGGTAATCTTCACAAAAATAGTTTTGGCAGAATAATGGGAGCAAGTTCTGACTGAACCAGATTCAAAAGAATGAGATAAGAGCTGGAGTTAGGGAATATGGAAAATTATTTTGTATTTTTCTGTAAAAAGTAGCAAAGAAATGGAGCTATATCAAGAGGAAAATGTGTGTCAAAAGATTTGTTTTTGTTTTTTTTCCTTTTCAGATAGAGGAAATTATGGCATGTTTGTATGCTGATGAAAATTATTGTAAAAGATATGGACAAGTTCATGTTAGAGGAGACAAAGGGCAGGCAATTGCTGCAACAGTGTCAAAATATGAGAAGGAATGGAATTCAGTAGACAAGTGAGGGTACTGGGCTTAAGTAAAGGCACAAAAAGGTTACATGTCAATAGGAAAAGAGGTCGAATGAATATAGGTGAAGGTAGGCAAACAGGCAAGGAAGCAGGAATCTTTCTTCTCTTCTGCTAGCTTCAGTTTTCTTAGTGAAATCAGCTCAGGGACATCATCTAAGAGCCAGGCAAGAGAATAAATAAATAGTCACGACCATTATATAACTAACAACTTAGCTCCTAAATAAACAAAAACTAGCAGACATACAAAGAAATTAATCACAGTCATAGTAGAGAATAGAATATAAACAGACCAAAAATAAAAACAAGGAAGACTATAACATAATTAATATAGGTAGAGAAAACTGACATAAAATGTATCACATTAGCATAAAACTAAAAATTATAAAAACATAGAAAAAACATATAATCCTAGAACTAAAACAGTTCTATATGATGTTTGTTATAGACAGAAATAAAAATAAAATTTTAAAACAATTTAGAACTAAATAGCAAAAGAAACTGTGTGAAATCCCATGAAATCAGCTAAAATTGTATCCAGGGAAATTTACAGTCTTAAGTGCATTTACTAAAAAACAAGAAATATTATAGTTAAAAACAAGAGAATTAAGATTTCACCTCAAGAAGTGAGCAAAAAGCATAACTAAAACCCAAAATATGAGAGAAAAATCAGAAAATGAGTAAATCAGAAATGTAGAAACAGCAGAAATAATTAGCAAAACCAAAATACCAAAATTCTTTGAAAATATCCATAAATAATACAAAAAAAGGGATGTGCAGAAGAAAATTAGATTGAGCACAAATCCAAAGCACTGGAGAGAAAAAAGAAACCATAAATTTAGGAGTTAAAAAATGTTTATGAGAGATTATGGGAGTGATGTCAGCAAGATGGCAGAAATAGGAGATAACCCACTCATATCCCCTCACAACAAGAATTCTGCACCCATCCACAGATCAATGTCTCTTTGCAGAAGCTTTGGAATTCAGGTAGGAGGTTGTAAAACTCGGGTAAAGCCCAAGACCTAGGGAAGTCATTTTGAGAGTGCAGACTGGCAGCCAGGTGACTGATCTCCCATGCTGATCCCAGGTTCAAGCTTAAAAATGGCCCCATTCCCCAGAGGAATTGGCCACAGCCCCATTTGGCCTTGGGCGTGCAATCAAAACCATCTGCCAAAAGGTTCAGGAGGAATCATGCACACTAGTGTCTAGGTGGAGAGTCTCTTATGCCTACTGATGATAGTCCTGGTAGTGAACCTCACAGTTGCTCTGTGGCTTAGCTCCAGCCTCCTCAGCTGGGGTGCCAGCTCAGAACTGCTCATATAAGGATCCAGAGTAAGATTCATCCGTGTCTCATGGTTTGGGAGTTGGAGTCTTCACAATGGGCTCACCAACCTCTGTCCCACAGCAGACCTTGAGGTAGCCCAGTCTTTGCCTTAAGCCCTCCTGCAATAATTGGAGAACCATCCCCTCTGGGTAGACAGGGTGGGAGACACACCCATGTGGGCTGAAATGGGCTCATCAGCTGCCATTCCACAGCACATCCTCAGGGGGTCCAGCCGCAGCTCCAGCACTTCCCACTGCAGTCAGGGAACTATGCCATCTGTGCGTGGAAGCCTCTGTCACAGCAGATCCTGAGAGGGCCCAGTCTAAGCTCTAGCCCCTCTTGTTGTCATAGAACTACCCCATCTGTGCAGAGACATGCTGGGAGATGTGCACCTGTCTAAGCCAACAAGATAGGCTTGCCAGCCTCTGTCCAACAGCAAATCCTGAGGGGGCCCAGTCTCAGCTCCAGTCCTCTCACTGTAATTAGAGACCTATCTTGCCTGTGCAAGGACCTGCTGAAGGCACACCTATCTGGGCCACCAGGACAGTCTTCTGGGCTCAGGTCCCTGTCTGGACTCCCATATAGCGCCAGGTGGAGAGCCACAACAACCTTGGAGCCCTTGCAAGTCTAGCAGGAAGCCTGGGCTTAATGCCCTCTAATGCTGAGATGGATGCAGTGGTTATAGGCTCAAGGGAATACACCAGAAAGTCTGTTTAGAATGTCTGGAAGGCCTTTGGAAGAAGGATGGGCACAAACAAAGCCAGACTGCGAATTCTTTTTTTTTTTTTTTTGAGATGGAGTCTTTTTGTGCCGCCCAGGTTGGAGTGCAGTGGCATGATCTCGGCTCATTGCAACCCCTGCCTCTGGGGTTCAAGCAATTCTCCTGTCTCAGCCTCCTGAGTAGCTGGGACTATAGGCACACACCACCATTGGCCGGCTAATTTTTGTATTTTTAGTAGAGATGGGGTTTCACCATATTGGTCAGGCTGGTCTCAAACTCCTGACCTCAGGTGATCCACCCGCCTCAACTTCCCAAAGTGCTGGGATTACAGGCATGAGACACCAGGTCCAGCCTGTGAACTGTTGAATAAATTGCTTAGTGCGCAGACATCATCACGTGTCCAGAAACATCAAGAACATTCAGGAAAATATGAGCTCATCAAATGAACAAAATAAGGTGCTAATGATTGACAAAATCAATGTACAAAAATAAGTAGCATTTCCATACGCCAACAGGAAGCTGTGAAAAGAAAATCAATCCCATTTATGATAGCAAAAAAAAAAAAAAAACCCACCAAAAAACAAGGAATAAATTTAACCAAAGAGGTGAGAATTTTACAATGAAAACTATAAACACAAAAGAAATTAAACAGGAAACTAATAAATGGAAATATATTCCATGTCCATGGATCAGAAGAATTAACATTGTTAAACTGTCCATACTATCCAAAACAATCTACAAATGTTATGAAATCCCTATCAAAATACCACCAATGACACTTTTCACAGAAATGCAAAGAACAATTCTAAAATTCATAAGGAACCACAAAAGTCCCCAAACAGCCAAAGCAATGTTTTTTTTTTTGGAGATGCAGTTTTACTCTTGTCACCCAGGCTGAAGTGCAATGGCACACTCTCGGCTCACTACAACCTCCACCTCACAGGTTCAAGTGATTCTCCTGCCTCAGCCTCCTGAGTAGCTGGGATTATAAGCACCCGCCACCATGCCCAGCTAATTTTTTGTATTTTTAGTAGAGATGGGGTTTCACCATGTTGGCCAGGCTGGTCTCAAACTCCTGGTGTCAGGTGATTCACCTGCCTCAGCCTCCCAAAGTATTGGGATTACAGGCGTGAGCCACTGTACCAGGCCGCCAAAGCAATCTTGTACAAAAAGGACAAAGCTGGAGGCATCACACTCCATGACTTGAAAATATACTACAAAACAACAGTAACCAAACAGTATGGTATGGCACAAAAAAAGACACATAGACCAATGGAATAGGATAGAGAACCCAGAAAAAAAAAATCCAAGTATTTGCAGCCAACTGATTTTCAACAAGAAGGTCAAGAACATTCTTGTTGGAATGTTGGAAAAAGGACACTTTCTTGGGTAAATGGTGTGGGGAAAACTGAATATCCACCTGCAAAAGAATGAAACTAGACCCCTATCTCACCACTTAACTCAAAATGGATTAAAGACTTAAATGTAAGACTGGAAACTATGAAACTAGTAGAAGAAAACACAGGGAAACAGACACTGATCTGGGCAAGGATTTTTTAAGACCTCAAAAGCATTGACAAATGTGAAAACATAAATGTACTACATCAGAGTAAAAAGCTCTGTACAGCAAAGGAAATGAGAGTAAAAAGACAACCTACAGGCTGGGCATGGTGGCTCACGCCTATAATCCCAGCAATTTGGGAGGCTGAGGTGGGCAGATCATGAGGTCAGGAGATTGAGACCATCCTGGCTAGCACAGTGAAACGCTCTCTCTACTAAAAATACAAAAAATTTTTAGTGTGTGGTGGCACGTGCCTGTAGTCCCAGTTATTCCGGAGGCTGAGGCAGGATTATCACTTGCACCTGGGAGGCAGAGATTGCACCACTGCACTCCAGCCTGGGTGACAGAGCGAGACTCCATCTCACAACAAAAAAGAGACAACCTATAGAATGGGAGAAAATATTCACAAATTATACATCTAATAAGGCGTTAATACCAAGAATATATAAGAAAGTCAACTCAATAGCAAAAAAAAATCTGATTAAAAAATAGTCAAAAGATTTGAATAGACATTTTTCAAGACATATAAACAGCTAACAGGTAAATGAAAAAATGCTCAACATCATTAATTATAAGGAAATGCAAATCAAAGCTACAATCAGATATCACCTCACTGCTGTTAGAATGGCTACTAAAAAGACAAAAGATAACAAATGCTGGTAAAAATGTGGAAAAAGGGGGAACTCTCATACACTTTTGGTGGGAATGTAAATTAGCACAGCCATTATGGAAAATAGTATGGAGGCTTCTCAAAACAGTAAACATAGAACTACCATATAATCCAACAATCTAACTACTGGGTATATATCCAAATGAAAAGAAATCAGTATGTCAAAGAGGTATCTGCATTCCCATGTTCACTGCAGCACTATCCACGATAGCAATAACATGGACTCGAACTCAGTGTCCATCAAAAGATAAATGGATTTTCAAAAATGTGGTATATATGCAGAATAGAATACTATTCACCTATAAAAATGAAAAAAATCCTGTTATTTTTGACAACTTGGATGAAGCTAGAGAACATTATATTAAGTGAAATACGCCAAGAACAGGACAAATATCACATGATCTCACTCATATGTGGAACCTAAAAAAGTTGATCTTATGTAAGTAGAGAGTACAGTAGTGGTTACCAGATGCTGAGGGGGTGGCTGGGAAGAGATTGGTCAATGGGTACAAAGTTATAGTTAGATAGGAGAAATAAGTTCTGATGTAATATTGCACAATAAGGTGACTATATAATCAACAAAAATGTCCTGAATGCTTTCAAATAGCTAGAAGAGAGCATCTTGAATGTCCTAACCACAAAGAAATGACAAGTGTTTGAGGTGACAGATATGCTAATCATCCTGATTTGATAATTACACAATGTACATATGTATAAAACATCACACTGTGGCCCATGTGTCAACTAAAAATAAAACTTTTAAAAGTGTTTATGAAAAATTCTATTAACAACGCAACAGTAAATTAGAACTGGATGAAATAGATGAAAAACATGAAAAATAACCCATGAAGATAAAATAACTGATATACAGCAATAACTACATAAAAAGTTTAAATTTGAGCTCAGTGTCTGTGCTCCTAAAAGGCAATAGATACCTATGACTGATGATCATTTGTATCTGCTGGTCATTGTACCTGTTGTATCTAATATTCAAGGCAATAGATTCCAGTGAATGGTAGGTTTACTGGCAATATTATCCAAACATTAAAGAATATATAGGCCAGGTGTGGTAGCTTATACCAGTAATCCCAGCACTTTGAGAGGCCAAGGCAGGTGGATTGCCTGAGCCCAGGAGTTCGAGACTAGTCTGGGCAATGTGGCGAAACCTCATCTCTACAAAAACTATAAAAATTAGCCAGGCATGGTGGCACGTGCCTGTAGTCTCAACTAGGATCACCTGGGCTCAGGGAGGTGGAGGCTGCAGTGAGCTGTGATCGGGCCACTGCACTCCAGCCTAAGTGACAGAGTGAGACCCTGTCTCAAAAAGAAAAAGGGATATATAATTGCAATCATACATTGCTGTTGTTGAACATATAAAAATATGGTAATCTACCCTAGTCATTTTACAAAGTTAAATTAACTCATATAACAACATTGAAAAATGACCTCAGGAAAACGAAAACAATCTCGTGAACAAAAGTAAAATTTTAAAAGAAAATATTAGCAACATAGAATCTAGCTGTGTATTTAAGGGATAACACTTCATGATCATATAAACTTTATCCCACAAATGCAGGAATAATTCAACATCAGAGTCCATTTTCCCACATAAAGAGCTTAAAGAATAAAACAGCATTATTTCAAGAAATGCAAAAATGTTTTAAATATATTCTAAGACCCTTTATTAAAAGTTCTCTAAAACTAGAATTAGGTAAAAACCTAGTTAAGAGTATTTACCAGATGCCTATAGAAATGTATTTAATAAACACTAGAAACACTGCCAATAAAGTTTGAGAAAAGAATGATTTGTTTTCAAATTCCGCTAGAGGGTCCTACTGAATACAGTTGCCTTTTTTTTAAAGGTACAAACAGAAAAGGAAGAGACCACATATTGCGTGTAGAGAGCAAAACTGTCCACCTAGAAATCCACTATTATCCACTGAAAAACTATTAGATATTTCCATGAGATTTTCAATTTATAGAAATCAATACGTTCTCATACATAATATACATCGGTATTAGCCATTTAGAAAATGTTACAGAACAAAATATTCCTATTCATAATATAAACAAAATGTACTGAGAAATTGCTTAAGAAATGTGCAAGGTCTTTTAAGAAACAACCATCCCAGCACTTTGGGAGGCCGAGGTGGGCAGATCACAAGGTCAGGAGTTCAAGACCAGCCTGGCCAACAGAGTGAAACCGTGTCTCTACTAAAAATACAAAAATTATCTGGGTGTGGTGGTGGGTGCCCATAGTCCCAGCTACCTGGGAGGCTGAGGCAGGAGAATCGCTTGAACTGGGGAGTTGGAGGTTGCAGTGAGCTGAGATCATGCCACTACACTCCAGCCTGGGTGACACAGCGAGACTCTGTCTCAAAATAGAACAAAACAAAACAAAAAAAAACAGAAAAAACCATAAAACTTTACAGACAACATAAAAAGAAAAGCAGATTTAGCATGTTCAACAATAGAAGGATTCAATATTGTTAATATGTAAATGGTGCATCAGATTTCTTAAAAAACACCAATAAATACTGGAAAAATATGACAAATGTCCTTTTAAAAGTATGTGAAGCATAAAAGAAAATAAAGAAGATCCAAGGGTGCTACAATGAAGTAGGAACCAGAAAGTAGAGGGGGTAAACATGCTCTCAAGTTACAGTTACCCTTGGGATATTTGTTGATTTTAATTACCTAGATGTTTGTACCTTAATGGTCTGAAAAATTTCGAAAGACAAGACCTTTCCTCAACAAAAGAGCAAGGATTACAAATTAACCTCTTTACAAAATTGGAAATATTCAAGGCATAAAGTTCAGAGAAAGAAAAGCAAATCCATCAAACCTTAAAGGAAAATGACAAGGGACTTCTCAGTCTTGGCCTGGACTCTCAAAGAAAAAGAGAAAAAAAGTGCTATGGATAATTCATCATTACACAAGAGTCCCCATGGATACAAGAAACAGCAAAATTAGACCTGTTTCCCAGAAATTGGGATTGTATGACACATAAGTGCTGGAAATATATGAAAGTATAAGATAAAAACCACCAGAAAGGGACCAGTTAAAAAAAAAAGACCTGGGAGAGGGAGAATGTCAAACATCTAGAAGTGAAACAATATAATCAATTACGTTTAAATGTTAAAGAAAAAAATCTTAAAAGCAGCCAGAGAAAATACAGATTACTTACAAAAGGAATAACAATGAAACAGATGGCAGACTTCTCAAGAGCAACAATAGAAGCCAGAAGACAGTGGAATAATATCTTCAGAGTGCTGAGAAAAAAATAATTGTCAGTATAGAATTTTATACCTAGTGAAATCATCAGGCAAGAATGACAGTGAAACAAGGTTATTTTGCAACAACGACAAAAATAAACACTTACAGCATTTATTAACAATAAGACAGTCCAGGGGTGGTGGCTCACACCTGTAATCCCAGCACTTTGGGAGGTGGAGGTGGGTGGATCACCTGAGGTCAGGAATTTGAGACCAGCCTGGTCAACATAGTGAAACCCACTCTCTACTAAAAATAAAAAAATTAGCTGAACATGGTGGCGGGAGGCTGAGGTAGGAGAATTGCTTGAACCCAGGAAGTGGAGGTTGCAGTGAGCCGAGATCACGCCACTGCACTACAGCCTGGGCAACAAGAGCAAGACTCCATCTCAAAAACTAACCCAAAAACCAATAAGCCTTCCCTAATATATTTCATGATAAATAAAATATCCCAGAAGGAAGATATAATGAAAGAGGAATAGCATACAAATAAAAAATAATTACGTCAACAAATCCACAAGCAAACATTGCCATTTTGAAACAAAAATAACGCCCATTTTGTAGGTTAAAAAAAGAACAGAACTAAAATATCACACAATAATACAAGACTGGAGAAATAGATCAAAGTTAAAGCATTCCCATATCCTTTACATTATCTTGAGGAAAGTTAGACATGAATTTTAGACTTCGCTAAATTACGTATGTATCTGTCAAGTGTCACAAACAATAATGATAACTGAAGTACCAAAACAGGCAGAAATACCCCCAAAATATTTAAATTCACCGGCAATGGCAGAAATGCTCTTCTGTTTTTCATCTACAAATCAACAAAGATATTTCTTTCCTTTTTTTTTTTTTTTTTTTTTTTTTTGAGACAGAGTCTCGCTCTGTCGCCAGACTGGAGTGCAGCGGCGCGATCTCAGCTCACTGCAACCTCTGCCTCCCAGGTTCAAGCGATTCTCCTGCCTCAGTCTCCTGAGTAGCTGGGATTACAGGCATGTGCCACCACACCCAGCTAATTTTTGTATATTTAGTAGAGATGGGGTTTCATCATGTTGGCCAGGATGGTCTTGATCTCTTGACCTCGTGATCTGCCTGCCTCAGCCTCCCAAAGTGCTGGGATTACCGGCGTGAGCCACCGTGCCTGGCCTCAACAAAGATATTTCTAAGTGATAATAGCCACTATTGATAAAGTTTATAATAGGTATACTTTGCTGGTATACTTCTGATAAAAATTCTGTGACAATAAAATATATATTTGACATAGAGATGTCAATTTCTTATCTCTCCTTAGAACCTCAACTAATTGCCACAATGGTTACCAGTTTATTTCACAGTAGATACTATTATTGATATGTGTGTTTTTCAACTTGCTGGCCTTGAAATCCTAGGGGTGGAGATAGAACAAGTTTATTGCAAAGCAATATGCAAACCAAATATTGTATATGGACTGAATAAACACATTTTAGTATCCATCGAGATATATAATGCCCATTGAATATATAATTTTTCAGATGCAATTACAATGAATAAAAACTACAAAATATGGGTATTAAAAGGAATTAGGTACACATGATAAAAATTTAAAGATAACTTTTAAAAATATATAAATATTGTATGTTTTCCAAACAAAACAAGGGGGAAATGGAGTTGCAAAACAAAACAGGATTGTGTCCACCCTGATTAAGGAGGGAGAAATATTTTTAAGCCCATAAGATTAAAAGAGGAAACAAAAAGCATAAAATAGGGGATAAATAAATCCAAGTATATTGGTAATAAATTAAATGGAGCGAACATTCAATTTAAAAAATTCTCAGATAATATCACAGTGCAGTGGTTATCGAACATGGCTAAACATTTGAAAAACCTAGAAAATTTCAAAAAATAATGATACTTGTGTACCATGCCTAGAGATTGTTATTTAATTGGTCTGGGGTGTGGCTTGGGCTGTGAAATTTTTTAAAAGACAGTAGCTATTTCTTTTTTTTTTTTTTTTTTTTTTTTTTTTTTTTTTTTTTTGAGACGGAGTCTCGCTTTGTCGCCCAGGCTGGAGTGCAGTGGCCGGATCTCAGCTCACTGCAAGCTCCGCCTCCCGGGTTTACGCCATTCTCCTGCCTCAGCCTCCCGAGTAGCTGGGACTACAGGCGCCCACCACCTCGCCCGGCTAGTTTTTTGTATTTTTAGTAGAGACGGGGTTTCACCATATTAGCCAGGATGGTCTCGATCTCCTGACCTCGTGATCCGCCCGTCTCGGCCTCCCAAAGTGCTGGGATTACAGGCTTGAGCCACCGCGCCCGGCCTGACAGTAGCTATTTCTAAAGTACACACAAGTTTGGCAACTGTTTCCATATTATTTCTGCACAATTCAATGGCTTTTAGTATACCCATTGAGTTGTGCAACAATCACAACAATCTGATTTTTAAACATTTTTTCACCCCCAAAAGAAATGCTGTCTGTGCTCATTAGCAGTCACTTCTCATTTCCCCACTCCCCATTCTCCATCTGTTCTACCTCTTCCCCATCCCCAGTGCTGGGTAACCAGTAACCTACTTTCTGTCAGTATAGATTTGCTTATTGAGGACACTTCATATAAATGCAATCATATAATATGCAGTGTTTGTATCTAGCTTCTTTCACTTGGCATGGGATATAGTTTGGATGTTTGTTCCCTTCAAATCTCATGTTGATGTAATCTAATGTTTAACGTAATCCCCACTGTCAGAGGTGGGGCTTGGTGGGAGGTGTTTGGATCATGGGGATGGATCCCTCATGAATAGCTTGGTGCCATCTTTGTGGTAAAGAGTGAGTTCTTGGCCGGGCGTGGTGGCTCACACCTGTAGTCTCAGCATTTTGGGAAGCAAAGGTGGGCGGGTCATGAGGTCAGGAGTTTGAGACCAGTCTGGCCAACATGTTGAAATACCATCTCTACTAAAAATACAAAAATTAGCTGGGTGTGGTGGCAGGTACCTGTAATCTCAGCTGCTCGGGAGGCTGAGGCAGGAGAATCGCTTGAGCCTAGGAGAAGGAGGTTGCAGTAAGCAGAGATTGGGCCATTGCACTCTAGCCTGGGCGACAGAGCAAGACTGTCATGAGTTCTTACGCTATGAGTTCGCGCGAGATCTGGTTGTTTAAAAGAGCCTGGAACTTCCTCCTCTGTCTTGCCATGTAACGTACCGACTCCCCTTCCCTTCCACCATGACTGAAAGCTTCCTGGGCCTCACCGGAAGCCAAGCAGATGTTAGTGCTATGCTCGTACAGCCTCCAGAAGCATGAGCTAAGTAAATCTCTCTTCATTATAAATTACCCAGCCTCAGGCATTTCTTTATAGCATGTTTCCAAGGTTCATCCGTGTTAAAGCATGGATCAGAACTTCATTCCTTTTTATTGCTGAATAATATTTCGTTGTAAGAAAATAGCAAATTTTATTCATCCATTCGTTGATGGACATTTGGGTTGTCCCCACTTTGTGGCTATTGTGAATATCAAGATATAGTGCACTTCTGCCTCCAAATCTTGAGAATGCCTGGTACTGTCAAGCATCTTAATTTTTGCCAATTTACAGCATGTGCAATAATTATATCATTGTGGTTTTAATTTGCTTTTTCTTTTTTTTTTGAGATGGAGTCTCCCTCTGTCACCCAGGCTGGAGTGCAGTGGCACAATCTCGGCTCACTGCAACCTCCACCTCCTAGGTTCAAGTGATTCTCCTGCCTCAGCCTCCTGAGTAGCTGGGATTATAAACACCTGCCACCATGCCCAGCTAATTTTTGTAATTTTAGTAGAGACGGGGCTTCCCCATGTTGGCCAGGCTGGTCTCCAACTGGCCTCAAGTGATCCACCCGCCTCAGCCTCCCAAAGTGCTGGAATTGTAGGCATGAGCCACCACGCCCAGCCTAATTTGCATTTTTTTCCCCTTGAACTGCCAATAGATACCTTTTACCAAATTTTTCAGTATTGTTATTTATCTTGTTCTTATCAATCTATAAAAGCTTTTTCTATTCTGATACTAATTTCATTGTTGTCTATATGCAGTGCAAGTATCTCCACCCAATTCATGGCTTGTCTTTTACTGTCTTTATAGTGTCTTTTGATGAAGAGAATAATTTTCATGTAGCCAAATTTATCAATCTTTTAATGATTATTTTTAAAAAGAACTAAATAGAACCTTTAGAAATTATTTGGTTTCCTTTCAAATCTGTCCCTTTATGAAAATCTATTAGTCATCATTTTTGTGGTTTAATTTCTTTATTTCTTTAAACTATCACCAAGAGCTTATAGCTACATCTAATCATTCTACTATGTAAAGATTTTTGCCATGTAATATGTTGTTTCTTCAGATTACCTATTACTCATCTGTGACCCATTTCCCTGTGGGTTTGATGACCTTTATGAGCTCACCTTTTATTGATCTTAACTTATGAGAATTCTAAAGGCCTCTTACTTTCCTCTGGGAGATTTGCAATTGCTTTAAATGGGATTCAGAAGGCACCACTTTAGAGAATAAAATTTCAGTCCTTTTTTTTCCATCGCCTAACCATCTTTCTTATTATTCTAGTATTCACTTTTCTCTGGACACAATGTTTCTCTGTTCCTCCTACAAAGTTAATACCCACCCCAAGGCCTTTACACTGCTCTCTCAGATACTGGCTTGTCTCATGCCCTTACTTTAGTCAAGTTTTTGTTCAAATATTACCTCTTCAGAGAGGATTTTCCAAAATCTACCAATTTAAAATAGGCCATTCCAACCCCTCATTATTCTTTACTTGCCTACTTTTCTTTACCTTTATTTGTACTGCTTATCACTACCTGTTGTTATATTGATGTTTATTAAATACATGCATACATATGTATATACATACATACACATATACATAGAATTTTGTTTCCTCATGTATTTTGTATTTCTCCCACAAGAAAGTGTTTCAGCAGAGTAAGAACCTTTACTAGACCATTATTTCTCCAATGGCTACTATAGTCCGTGGCAGAGAATAGGCCTTCAATAGATATATTTTGGATAAATGAACAATATATTAAAGAATAAAGACAGTAAGTCTAAATTCAAAGAAACAGTCTGGAAAGGAATTGACTCCCAAGTTTACATAAAAGTGTTGTCATTGGGGAAGAGGAAGAGCCATTCCCTCTTTTGTTTTATTTTATTTATTTATTTATTTTGAGACTGTGTTTTGCTCTTATTGCCCAGGCTGGAGTGCAATGGTATGATTTCGGCTCACCACAACCTCCGCCTCCCGGGTTCAAGGGATTCTCCTGCCTCACTCAGCCCCCTGAGTAGCTGGGATTAATAGGCATGCACCACCATGCCCGGCTAATTTTTTGTATTTTTACTAGAGATGGGGTTTCTCCATGTTGGTCAGGCCGGTCTTGAACTCCCGACCTCAGGTGATCTGCCCGCCTCGGCCTCCCAAAGTGCTGGGATTATACACGGGAGCCACCGCGCCTGCCAACCATTCCCTCTTTTGAAAGTGGGAAGAATTATAATAAAAGACCAACAGGGAAAGGAGGTAGTAGAAATTAGGTAAGAGTCTTTAGGAAGATCATGCTGAAAAACCCTTGCTTTTCTCCTCAAGTCACAGGTTTTTTTTTTTCCCACACAACTTGGGTCCTCTAGGGACATGTATTAATCAATAACTTCCTAAATGCTTCAGAGGAGAAAGGAAGGAAGAGGCATGAGACAGTTTATTCCACCACAAGGAATAAAGTGATCATCTAGGTTGGAAAATCACTTATTAAAGTTGTAATTGATATGGATTTTGTTTCATATAAGAATACTACAGAAGAAAACAAAGTTTCTTAGACAATCACAGGTTTCCCCTCAACTATTTTCTAGTAACAGATGATTCTAGCATATTCATTCAATGTCCAATGCAAAGTTCTTTTTTTTTTTTTTTTTTTTTTTGGAGATGGAGTCTCGCTCTGTCACCCAGCCTGGAGTACAGTGATGTGATCTCAGCTCACTGCAACCTCCATCACAGGTTCAAGTGATTCTTCCTCCCTCAGTCTCCCGAGTAACTGGGATTACAAGCACACACCAGCACGCCCAGCTAAATTTTTGTATTTTTAGTAGAGATGGGGTTTTGCTATGTTGGCCAGGCTGGTCTTGAACTCCTGACCTTGTGATCTACCCACCTTGGCCTCCTAAAATGCTGGGATTACAGGCATGAGCCATTACGCCCAGCCCAAAGTTCTTAATATGTAATATTCAACTACCAAGAACATATAAGACAATGTGTTTGTTCTAATTAATGGGTTGTGTTTGAGTTGTTGGTGAAATGCATTGATCCACTCTATCACTATACAAATATGTAAACTCTTTTATCAGAAAAAACATACATCTCTGCATCTATTTTTTTAATCTGTGACTGGGCCTGTGAATTATTTAGAGCTCCTTTAGCAGATCTAAACTGTAACGATGTATAAGCTGTTTTATCTGCCAATATTCCAAGTATCCCAAACTTCAAATCTAGCCCTTTGATCATCAAGGAAGATGGCAGAAAGATGGTATCAGAAGGCAGTGGTAAGGCTTTCTGAAGGATGGAAAAGATAAAGGTGCCCTGAGAAACCATGTCTACTTCCAGTAATTTCAAACTCCTCCTTTGAAAAGAATAAGAAATTCAGTTAATTACTTAAAAAAGAACCTTGAAATAACAGCAGAGAAAGCAGCCATTCCAAAGGTAGATCCTGAAACATGAAGGCCAGATTCCTTACCTAGTGATACCAAGTTGCTGTAGTTCTCCAACATCACATCTCTATACAAATCTCTCTGAGCGGAGTCCAGACATTCCCACTCTTCCTGAGAAAAGTCAATGGCAACATCTCTGAACATCACTAATTTCTGAAACAACAAACAAAATGTTAGTTTTGGAAATTTAAAAAATGCTTTTTTTTTTTTTTTTTTTTTGAGACGGAGTCTTGCTCTGTCACCCGGTCTGGAGTGCAGTGGCCGGATCTGAGCTCACTGCAAGCTCCTCCTCTCGGGTTCACGCCATTCTCCTGCCTCAGCCTCCCGAGTAGCTGGGACTACAGGCACCCGCCACTTCGCCCAGCTAGATTTTTGTATTTTTTAGTAGAGACAGGGTTTCACCGTGTTAGCCAGGATGGTCTCGATCTCCTGACCTCATGATCCGCCCGTCTCGGCCTCTCAAAGTGCTAGGATTACAGGCTTGAGCCACCGCGCCCGGCCAAAAAACGCTTTTTCTTTTTTTTCTTTTTTTTTTTTTTTTTGAGATGGAGTCTTGCTCTGTCGCCCAGGCTGGAGTGCAGTGGCGCAATCCCGGCTCATGCAATCTCCGCCTCCCAGATTCAAGCAATTCTCCTGCCTCAGCCTCCTGAGTAGCTGGGATTACAGGCACCTGCCACTGCACCCAGCTAATTTTTGTATTTTTAGTAGAGATGAGGTTTCATCATCTTGGTCAGGCTCGTCTCGAACTCCTGACTTTGTGATTCACCCGCCTCGGCCTCCCAAAGTGCTAGGATTACAGGCGTGAGCCACTGTGCCCGGCCAAAAAAAATACTTTTTCAGTGGAGAGGGAGATGAAGGGGACCCCTCCACAAAGCAAGCAACACAGCACACAGGCTGAAAAGTACACATATGTTCCTGATTATTCCTATTGCTATAGTTTTGTTGTTGTTGTTGTTGTTTTGGAGACAGGGTCTCATTCTGTCACCCAGGCTGGAGTGCAGTGGCGCCATCATAGCTCACTGCAGCCTCGAACTCCTGGGCTTAAGTGATCCTGTCTCAGTCTCCTGAGTAGTTGAGACCACAGTACGTGCCACTGTGCCCTGATAATTTTCAAATTTTTTTGTAGGGACAGGGGTCTTGTTATGTTGCCCAGGCTAGTCTTGAATTCTGGCCTTAAGGGACCCTCCTGCTTAGGCCTCCCAAAGTGCTGGGATTATAGTTGTGAGCCACTGCTCCTGGCCTGCTATACAAATTTTCTGCATATAGAACATCTTACTTTACAGATAAGTCTGGGAATAAAGTAAATGCTATGTCCCAATTAAAAGAAATAGCATACACAAGCATTCTATACAATATGTATATTGTGTATCATACATTCAAAATAAATGTAAGTTTCTTTCTTCACTAAGGAATAAACAAAATAACTGGGAAAATTTTTCTGTAAAACCTTATAAAATAAGATCTGTATAAAATTAAAGAATTTATTGAAGCTCCAGGTTCACCACTAGATCAGCGTACCATATCATAAACATTTTCCTTGTCATCAATAATTTAGTAAATATTTTATAGGCTACAGAATAGCTCCTATATAATGAACATATCTGACGTAACAAATGCTCATATTTGAACATTTTAGGTGGTAAAAATCTTGTATTTCTTGATTCTCAGAGTTTATTATTCTTCTGCTGGTGAATGATCATCTTCATTATGATCATATTTACCGTTCATCCGTAAATGTAACTTTTTCATCATTCTAAGCAATAGAAAGGTGAAAAACATAATCCAAATTTATACATTCAAGACCAGCACATAATGTCAAATTTCAGATTGATCCATATTAAATTATATGTTCCTAGGGAAGATCCCCGATCTCTCTGTATTCAGTCCCTAATCATCTTCCTAATCTTAAAAACTCAAAGCATGAGCTCCTGCCACATATCGAGAGTGAGCCCAGTCAAGACCAACTCCTGTCTTGTCTACCTGTGAACTTAGATCTAAAGAGAAGTTCAAAAGGTTTTCACGTGTCGTGCCATTTAACAACCTCCTCAACCTTATGAAATCAGGGAACTCTGCTTTTGTTAGATCAGTGTTCCTAGTCAAAGATGCTGACCCGATTGTTGAGTAAGTATGTGACTAAAGGTTAGATTAAAAAGACACACTTAGGGAAGACACTATCACTTATCAGAATGGGACAAACTAAGGAGCACATTCCTGAGTGAGGTCAGTTAGGAATGAAGCTTCAGGAGTAAGGAATACACGCACATACTCTGTAAAAAAGTAAATGAAGAGAGCACAAAGAAACTCCAGTTTACCCGAGCCATGGTTTTTAGAGCTGCAAGAAATGATCAGTCCTCTTCTGGGTTCCTATCTTAGGAAAGCACAGAGTCTGGACAATGCAGAGCTAGGGAGGAGAAAGCAGAATGGTGAGACCAGGTGTTTTGCAAAGTAACAAATGATTCAGTTGGAATTATCTTTGTTGTTCTTTTCTTCCTGTTTCTCCCACTCCCAAAACACACACTAAGGGGGACAGATACATGTTGTGGTTCTTACCTTGATCAAACTCAATGCTTTCTATACACAAAAAGAAAATATAACAACGTCTCTACCACTTCTGAAATGAAACTCATAGGTAATAATAACACATCCATAGATGTCAAAAATGGAGATAATGAACAACTTAGTATTTCAATATATTTATGATCACACACAACTACATTAGAAGGCACAAATAATTAAATGCTTATGCTTACAATTACTTATAATGAAATTTAGACTTATAAAATGACAATATGTAACTAAGTATGGTCGACACATTTTATATTTGACATTTTGAAATAAAGGCTAAATATATGTGTGTTCATGTGTATGTATAGAATAAGTAGAAATGCATTATCTATAAATGGAGGTTTCTATACGTATTTGCCATGGGCAAGACAAATGTCACAGCTAGCATTGCCATCAATACTGTAACTTTTTGAAATGGTTAAAAAAAAACTCAGTAAATTTCTTAAGCAAAGTACAGCCTTTTTCTCAACCAAATCATGGATGCATTCCTGGAAGATACAGCTAATAGTAAAACCATCCAATAACAGGCAAGTAGGTAAATTCAGCAAATTGAAGAAGTCATGCACAAAAGCATTATGTAAGATATTCCAGACCCGGATAATTATAAACATACTTTTTCCAGGTATGGTTCTCAATTTTGCAAATCACAATTTTTTGTAATGCACTGATGGACAACTAAATCATAAGTTGGTAAACTACTGTCTACCAACTAGTTTTGTAAGTAAAGTTTTATTGGAATACGTCCACACTGATTCAGTTATGTAGTGCCTTTGGCTACTTTCACACTACAGCAGCAGAGCTGAAGAGTTGCAACAGAGACCATGTGGCCCACAAAGTCATGTGAAATGTCTAGCCCTTTACAGAAAAAGCTGGGTAATCTCTAACCTAGATCCGAGACCTCACTCCTTCAAAAGCTAGAAGTCGGCTGGGCGCAGTGGCTCGCGCCTGTAATCCCAGCACTTTGGGAGGCCTAGGCGGGGGGATCATGAGGTCAGGAGATTGAGACCAACCTGGCTAACACAGTGAAACCCCGTCTCTACTAAACATACAAAAAATTAGCCGGGTGTGGTGGCGTACGCCTGTAGTCCCATCTACCCGGGAGGCTGACGCAGGGGAATGGCGTGAACCCAGGAGGTGGAGCTTGCAGTGAGCTGAGATCACGCCACTGCACTCCAGCCTGGGCGACAGAGTGAGACTCCGTCTCAAACAAACAAACAAACAAAAAAGCTAGAAGTCTTTACCCTCAACCCTGTTACTTTAACATTCAACAGTACCTAGATGTATTTCCAAAACACCCTCTAGGGAGAATAACTGCTCCTGCAGAGAGTCATTGATATAGGTATTCAATACATTTTTAATTGAAAATTCGACTTCTTCAACATATAGATTTCTGCAAGAGATACTTGTGCCCATCCTAACAACCTAAAAATAATTCAGATAAGATGAAAAAGAATAATTTCTTTTAAATTCATTAGAGAGCTGAGGGCACAAATTTAAAAGACCTAAACTCCAAAAAAAGTGCCAAGCTCTTTATTTAAAAACAATTTTTTTTTGAGACAGGGCCTTACTCTGTCACCTAAGCTGGAGTGCAGTGGCATGATCATAGCTTACTGTAACCCTGAACTCCTAGGCTCAAGTAATCCTCCCAACCCAGCCTTCGAAGTAGCTAAGACTGCAGGCATGTGCCATCATACCCAGCTAATTTTTACTTTTTTTGTTGAGATGGGGTTTTGCTACATTGTCCAAGCTGGTCTTGAACTCCTGGCCTCAAGCAATCCTCCTGCTTCAGCCTCCCAAAGTGCTGAGATTATAGGTATGAGCCACCACATGTGGCCCTAAGCTCTTCTTAAGAGCCACATATGGATGCTCCCATCTATGGCAGAGCTTAAACTAAATTGTACCAATAATAGTGCAACCATTCCAATAAAAATACAGTATTAAGATAAAAACTCGGCCGGGCGCGGTGGCTCAAGCCTGTAATCCCAGCACTTTGGGAGGCCGAGGCGGGCGGATCACAAGGTCAGGAGATCGAGACCACAGTGAAACCCCGTCTCTACTAAAAATACAAAAAATTAGCCGGGCGCGGTGGCGGGCGCCTGTAGTCCTAGCTACTCAGGAGGCTGAGGCAGGAGAATGGCATGAACCCAGGAGGCGGAGCTTGCAGTGAGCCGAGATCGCGCCACTGCACTCCAGCCTGGGCAACAGCGTGAGACTCCGTCTCAAAAAAAAATAAAAATAAAAATAAAAATAAAAACTCAAGTTCCAACTATATGCTCTTTACAAGAAGCACATTTTAAATATAAAGATGGGCCGAAAGTAAAATGGGAAGATACACCATACAAACACTAATCACAAGAAAGCTTGTATGCCTATATTAGTATAAGATAAAATAGACTTCAAGATAAAGAGAAATACTAGCAATAAGGAGGATCAACTCATCAAGAAGACAGCAATCCAAATGTAGAGATTTAACAACGAAGCTTCAAAATGTGTGAAGCAAAAATTGACAGAACTAAAGGAAGAAAGAGGCAAACCCACATTCAGAGTTGGGAATTTTAAGATCTTTTGCTCAGTAACTGATAGAACAAGTAGACAATAAAATCAATAACAATATAGAGGATTTATATACCACTATATCAAGTACCTTGGCCAAGTTGATAAATATCTATTAATAGAATACCACATCCACTTACCAAAATCTAAGCTGGGCTGAAGAGAACTGAGCTGCAAGGTGTTGGAATAAGTGATTAACACAACCAGCCTTTAATCACTTAGCAATCACTTAATATAAGAGGCTAACCCAGAGAAAGCGCTGAGTACTCCACTGTTTCACTCCCCCAACCCCAACCATGAAATAGCACCTGGAGAGGGTCAGAGAGGGTCAGGCAGATCAGTGCAAATGTGGATCAGTGCAGAAGTGAGTCATCTCACTGCTAAGGGAATGCAGAACAAAAGGCTCCTGTCATTCATTTTATGGACTGGGACCAAGGGACAAGAAGACACAGGAAGGGCTAAGAGTGAAAAAGTAGTGAGTACTGGCCGGGCACGGTGGCTCATGCCTGTAAGCAACCCCAGCACTTTGGGAGACCGAGGCAGGAGGATTGCTTGAGGCCAGAAGTTTGAGACCAGCCTGGGCAACATAGTAAGAATCTGTCTCTACAAAATAATAATAACAATAATAATAATAATAAAACATCAGCCAGGCGTTGTGATGCAAACCTGTAGGCCTAGCTACTTGTGAGGCTGAGACACGAGGATTGCTTGAACTGCCCAGG
Organism: Macaca thibetana thibetana; assembly: GCF_024542745.1. NCBI lineage: Eukaryota > Metazoa > Chordata > Mammalia > Primates > Cercopithecidae > Macaca > Macaca thibetana. The sequence continues at coordinate 41,404,601 of NC_065596.1, read as the reverse complement.
AGTTCAAGGCTGCAAAGAGCTATGATCACACCACTACACTCCAGTCTGGGTAACAGAGCAATACCCTGTCTCCAAAAATATGTTTTAAAAAAGAAAAGAAAAGAAAAAAGAAATAAAGAAAAAAATTAAAACTACCGAGTACTAAGAGTGGGAAAAAAAGTGTCTTCAAGGTTTCCCCTCTCCTCTAGATTAGGATGTCCTCTTGGCAGAGGCACCTGATAAAGAGGCCTCCTAATGGAGATGCCTGGGTTAGGAATGTAAACATGCATAACAGCATAGCTGGTCCAGGAGGCCTGAGTCCTGAACTGCAACTCCCTTTAGAGACTGTAATGCACTAGATGTGCACCAAGTCTGCTGCGGGGAGGCCAGCTTTCCCCTGTGTAACCTGCCAGGAATGACTTGGTGGAGCCTGAGGGCCCACACATAGGATTTTGGCAAGAGTCAGACTCTTCATTAACAACTGCGTATGGAAAGGTCATCAAAATAAACCAGATGCTGGGTCATAAAACGAGTATCAGTAAATATTTTAACAACTGAATTATACAGAGAATATACTGTGGTCAGTGTCCACACATTATTAAATTACAAACTGGTAACAAGAATCTCCAAATATTTGGAAATTAAACATACTTCTAAATAACCCATGCAAAAAGACATTGGAAATATGCTGAACTGAATGACAATAGAAACACATGTATCAGATTCTGAGCTGCAACAAAAGCAGTATTTAGAGGACAATTTATAGTATTAAATGCTTATGTTAGAAAAATGATTTAGGCTCCCACTTTGGGAAGCTGGAAGAAGAGGAGCAAATGAAGACCAAAGTAAGAAGAAAAGAAATAATAAAAATAAGCACAAAATCCACAATATAAAGTAGATTACAATAGAGAATATCAACAAACTCAAAAATTGATTCTTTCAAAAGATTCATACAGTTTATAAACCCCTACCAAGTTTTCAAAAAAATATATTACCAAAGTACAGACTGGACCACAGATTTTTTAAGGCTTTAATTAAAAAGATAATACAATTCTATGCCAATAATTTTGGCAGTTTCAATGAGAAACACAAATTCCTTAAAACAAAAATTGCCAAAATTCACACAAGAAAAAACTGAAGTAAAAATCATCCCATGGATATTAAAGAAACTGAATGTGTAGAAACAAACAAACTGCCACAGAGAAGGCCCAGATGGCTTTACTGGTAAATTCTACCAACATTTAAGGCAGATATTCTTTCACAAATGTTTTCAGAAAACAGAAAACGGAGATAGCACTCTGTTCTACATCTTGAGGCCAAATAACCATAATACTAAAACCTCACAAAGATATTACATGAAAAAAAATTACAGTTCAATAGCCTCTAGGAAGACAGACATACAACAAAGTTATAAAGTATTACCAATCAAATCTATTTGACTTTGGAACCACAAGTATGTTTTCTATAACTATAATCACAAAATTAAATCAAAATGAAAAAAAAAATCTCTAAGAACCAAAAGCAAAATGAAACAAACTTATCTGTGCATACAAAGCTGGAAGGTTAAACATATAAAGGAAGTGATTATTTTCAGGAACTTTAAAATATAGTCATTTGACATTAGACCCAATATAACCTACAAACAAAATAACTATAAACTGTTTTTCAAAGTTGTCTTAAGAGTTTGTTATGTTATAACTTTATGAAGTTATGTCTTAGAGTTTTTCAGTAGTTATACTGTTATTAATATTGGCATTGTTAGTCTAAAACTAATATATATATATAACCTGAAATGATTAACACACACATATATCAATGAGAATCTTAGTATCATTAATCATTACGAATTAAGATTTTTCTCAGATTATAAAAGAAACACAAATATAAAATCAAAGATAGTGAGAAAAACTATAACCTTTTAATTCAATTGGAAATATCAGTATACACTCAGAATTTTTTTTCTCCTTCTAAAAAATTTGTATTTCACCAGCTCTGTTAAGGCTATAAGCAATGACAACTAGGAGCAATGAGAGTTCCTACTATCCTGGTTTTGACTTCTTAAAAGCACTTCTTATAAAAGGAACCAGGGCCCCATAAATAAGTGGCTGATTTTATGTTTGGGACAGGAAATTGTACAAAATAAGCCTAGAATACTCTGTCAGAACAGAAAGTCTGGAATCTGCCAAAGACTACTAGGGTCATGTCAAAAAGAATAAAAAGGAATCCAAAAGTAGACATATCGGAGAGGGTAAACCATCCACTTGCCATACATGGAACAATGTGAGCGTTAATAAGAACAGTTATTGTTACAGACCAAAACATAACAGATATGTTTTAATCCACAAGTTAATAATAATAGTTTTTTTTTTTTTTTTTTTTGAGACGGAGTCTCGCTCTGTAGCCCAGGCTGGAGTGCAGTGGCCGGATCTCAGCTCACTGCAAGCTCCGCCTCCCGGGTTCAGGCCATTCTCCTGCCTCAGCCTCCCGAGTAGCTGGGACTACAGGCGCCCGCCACCTCGCCCGGCTATTTTTTGTATTTCTTAGTAGAGACGGGGTTTCACTGTGTTAGCCAGGATGGTCTCGATCTCCTGACCTCGTGATCCGCCCATCTCGGCCTCCCAAAGTGCTGGGATTACAGGCTTGAGCCACCGCGCCCGGCCAATAATAATAGTTTAAAGGAAAAACATGGAATAAGCTTTGAGAGATGCTGAAAAATAATAAGAGAAAAACCAATCTTTTATTCTAGTTTTGTTTTTTTTTTCTTTTTGCATAAACTATTCTTCAGGTAACCTAGAATACCTGACACTGATAAAGGATGGCTCCCTTTATAGATATATTCCAGCTCATAAATGCAGAAGAATTAGAATATCATTTTGTAACCCCCGATAAAATAACATATTCACATAAAGATATCAATAGCTGGTTGTTAACATCACATAAAGGAAAACAACCAAATACTATGCACCACTGCACCACTTCAGAGAAGGCACATCACTATGTATGATGGATTAGTGTTAAAAAAAAAAAAAAAGCAAAAACGGGGCCAGGTGCGGTGGTTCACACCTATAATCCCAGCACTTTGGGAGGCCAAGGCTGGCAGATCATGAGGTCAGGAGATTGAGACCATCCTGGCCAACATGGTGAAACCCTGCCTCTACTAAAATACAAAAAATTAGCTGGGCATGGTGGGGCGTGCCTGTACTCCCAGCTACTCGGGAGGCTGAGGTAGGGGAATTGCTTGAACCCAGGAGTCGGAGGTTGCAGTGAGCCAAGATCACGCCACTGCACTCCAGCCTGGCGACAGAGCAAGACTCTGTCTCAAGAAAAACAAACAAACAAACAAACAAAAAAACCAAGCACAAACAAACAAAACTCTTCAACTTGATCAAGCCTTTAAAATTAAATACTGGTTTACAAGAAATACAGGTCAGAGGAACATGTTAAATGACACCACAGACCAGCAATCAACAAAATCCAGAATATGGGTAACTCTACAGGAAATTTCTGTTTCTGGCACAAACAAACTGTAAGAAAGAAAAAGTGAAAGAACCCAGAGATTAGAAGAATATTTAAGAAACATATGTCATTATTACAACAAATAGATATTGCCTCGGTCTCCCAAAGTGCTGGGATTACAGGCATGAGCCACCACGCCTGGCTTTTTTCTTTTTAGCAGTAATGATACTATGTTTTTTTTTTTTTTAATTTAAAAGTTCTTACCTTTTACAGATATATATTAATATATTTAAGGATGAAATTATACATCTGAAATCCACTTTCAAGATAACCTAGGTGGCGCCCAAGATGGCCGAATAGGAACAGCTCCAGCCTCCAACTCCCAGCGTGAGCGACACAGAAGACGGGTGATTTCTGCATTTTCAACTGAGGTACTGGGTTCATCTCACTAGGGCATGTCAGACAGTTGATGCTGGTCCACTGGTGCAGCCTGACCAGTGAGAGCTGAAGCAGGGTGAGGCATTGCCTCACCTGGGAAGCGCAAGGGGGAAGGGAATTCCTTTTCCTAGCCAAGGGAAATTGAGACACACAACACCTGGAAAATCAGGTAACTCCCACCCTAATACTGCGCTTTACCAAGGGTCTTAGCAAACGGCACACCAGGAGATTATATCCCACACCTGGCCCGGAGGGTCCCACCCCCATGGAGCCTTCGTCATTGCTAGCACAGCAGTCGGAGATCTAACTGCAAGGCAGCAGCGAGGCTGGGCGTGGGGGGAGGGGCGCACGCCATTGCTGAAGCTTAAGTAGATAAACAAAGCTGCCAAGAAGCTTGAATTGGGTGGAGCCCACTGCAGCTCAAGGAGGCCTGCCTGCCTCTGTAGACTCCACCTCTGGGGACAGAGCATAGCTAAACAAAAAGTAGCAGAAACCTTTGCAGATGAAAAAGTCCCTGTCTGACAGCTTTGAAGAGAGCAGTGGATCTCCCAGCACAGAGGCTGAGATCTGAGAATGGACAGACTGCCTGCTCAAGTGGGGCCCTGACCCCTGAGTAGCCTAACTGGGAGACATCCCCCACTAGGTGCAGACCGACACATCACACCTCACATGGCTGGGTACACCCTGAGACGAAGCTTCCAGAGCAGGAATCAGACAGCAACAGTCGCTGTTCAGCAATATTCTATCTTCTGCAGTCTCTGCTGCTGATACCCAGGCAAACAGCGTCTGGAATGTACCTCAAGCAAACTCCAACAGACCTGCAGCTAAGGGCCCTGACTGTTAGAAAGAAAACTAACAAACACAAAGGACACCCACACCAAAACCCCATCAGTACGTCATCATCATCAAAGACCAAAGGCAGATAAAACCACAAAGATGGGGAAAAAGCAGTGCAGAAAAGCTGGAAATTCAAAAAGTCAGAGTGCATCTCCCCCTCCAAAGGAATGCAGCTTGTCACCAGCAACGGAACAAAGCTAGACAGAGAATGACTTTGACGAGTTGAGAGAAGAAGGCTTCAGTCGATCAAACTTCTCAGAGCTGAAGGAGGAACTACGTAACCAGCGCAAAGAAACTAAAAACCTTGAAAAAAGAATGGATGAATGTATAACTAGAATAATTAATGCAGAGAAGACCTTAAAGGAACTGAGATGAAAACCATGACATGAGAACTACGTGACAAATGCACAAGCTTCAGTAACCAACTCCATCAACTAGAAGAAAGATTATCAGTGATTGAAGATCAAATGAATGATATGAAGCGAGAAGAGAAATGTAGAGAAAAGAGAGTAAAAAGAAATGAGCAAAGCCTCCAAGAAATATGGGATTATGTGAAAAGATCAAATCTACGTCTGATTGCTGTGCCTGAAAGTGACAGGGAAAATGGAACCAAGTTGGAAAACACTCTGCAGGATATCATCCAGGAGAACTTCCCCAACCTAGTAAGGCAGGCCAACATTCAAATTCAGGAAATACAGAGACCACCACAAAGATACTCCTCAGGAAGAGCAACTCCAAGACACATAATTGTCAGATTCACCAAAGTTGAAATGAAGGAAAAAATGTTAAGGGCAGCCAGAGAGAAAGGTTGGGTTACCCACAAAGGGAAGCCATCAGACTAACAGCAGATTTCTTGGCAGAAACTCTCCAAGCCAGAAGAGAGTGGGGGCCAATATTCAACATTCTTAAAGAAAAGCATTTTCAACCCAGAATTTCATATCCAGCCAAACTAAGTTTCATAAGTGAAGGAGAAATAAAATCCTTTACAGACAAGCAAACGCTTAGAGATTTTGTCACCACCAGGCCTGCCCTACAAGAGATCCTGAAGGAAACACTAAACATGGAAAGGAACAACAGGTACCAGCCATTGCAAAAAACATGTCAAAATGTAAAGTCCATTGATGCTAGGAAGAAATTGCATCAACTAACGAGCAAAATAACCAGCTAATATCACAATGACAGGATCAAGTTCACACATAACAATATTAACCTTAAATGTAAATGGACTAAATGGTCCAATTAAAAGACACAGACTGGCAAATTGGATAAAGAGTCAAGACCCATCACTTTGCTGTATTCAGGAGACCCATCTCACATGCAGAGACATACATAGGCTCAAAATAAAGGGATGGAGGAAGATGTACCAAACAAATGGAAAACAAAAAAAAAAGCAGGGGTTGCAATCCTAGTCTCTGATAAAACAGACTTTAAACCATCAAAGATCAAAAGAGACAAAGAAGGCCATTACGTAATGGTAAAGGGATCAATTCATCAGGAAGAGCTAACTATCCTAAATATATATGCACCCAATACAGGAGCACCCAGATTCATAAAGCAAGTTCTTAGAGACTTACGAAGAGACTTAGACTCCCATACAATAATAACGGGAGACTTTAACACCCCACTGTCAACATTAGACAGATCAACGAGACAGAAAGTTAACAAGGATATCCAGGAATTGAACTCAACTCTGCACCAAACGGACCTAATACACATCTACAGAACTCTCTGCCCCAAATCAACAGAATATGCATTCTTCTCAGCACCACATTGCACTTATTCCAAAATTGACCACATAGTTGGAAGCAAAGCACTCCTCAGCAAATGCAAAAGAACAGAAATTATAACAAACTGTCTCTCAGACCACAGTGCAATCAAACTAGAACTCAGGACTAAGAAACTCAATCAAAACCGCTCAACTACATGGAAACTGAACAACCTGCTCCTGAATGACTACTGGATACATAACAAAATGAAGGCAGAAATAAAGATGTTCTTTGAAACCAATGAGAACAAAGATACAACATCCCAGAATCTCTGGGACACATTTAAAGCAGTATGTAGAGGGAAATTTATAGCACTAAATGCCCACAAGAGAAAGCAGAAAGATCTAAAACTGACATCCTAACATCACAATTAAAAGAACTAGAGAAGCAAGAGCAAACACATTCAAAAGCTAGCAGAAGGCAAGAAATAACTAAGATCAGAGCAGAACTGAAGGAGATAGAGACACAAAAATCCCTCCAAAAAATCAATGAATCCAGGAGCTGGTTTTTTGAAAAGATCAACAAAATTGATAGACCGCTAGCAAGAATAATGAAGAAGAAAAGAGAGAAGAATCAAATAGACGCAATAAAAAATGATAAAGGGGATATCACCACCAACCCCACAGAAATACAAACTACCATCAGAGAATACTATAAACACCTCTACGCAAATAAACTAAAAAACCTAGAAGAAATGGATAATTTCCTGGACAGTTACACTCTCCCAAGACTAAACCAGGAAGAAGTTGAATCCCTGAATAGACCAATAGCAGGCTCGGAAATTGAGGCAATAATTAATAGCCTACCAACCAAAAAAAGTCCAGGACCAGATGGATTCACAGCTAGAATTCTATCAGAAGTACAAGGAGGAGCTGGTACCATTCCTTCTGAAACTATTTCAATCAATAGAAAAAAGAGGGAATCCTCCCTAACTCATTTTATGAGGCCAACATCATCCTGATACCAAAGCCTGGCAGAGACACAACAAAAAAAGAGAATTTTAGACCAATATCCCTGATGAACATCGATGCAAAAATCCTCAATAAAATACTGGCAAACCGATTCCAGCAGCACATCAAAAAGCTTATCCACCATGATCAAGTGGGCTTCCTCCCTGGGATGCAAGGCTGGTTCAACATATGCAAATCAATAAACATATCCAGCATATAAACAGAACCAAAGACAAAAACCACATGATTATCTCAATAGATGCAGAAAAGGCCTTTGACAAAATTCAACAGCCCTTCATGCTAAAAACTCTCAAAAATTCGGTATTGATGGAATGTATCTCAATAAGAGCTATTATGACAAACTCACAGCCAATATCATACTGAATGGGCAAAACTTGGAAGCATTCCCTCTGAAAACTGGCACAAGACAGGGATGCCCTCTCTCACCACTCCTATTCAACATAGTGTTGGAAGTTCTGGCTAGGGCAATCAGGCAACAGAAAAAAATAAAGGGTATTCAGTTAGGAAAAGAAGAAGTCAAATTGTCCCTGTTTGCAGATGACATGATTGTATATTTGGAAAACCCCATCATCTCTGCCCAAAATCTCCTTAAGCTGTAAGCAACTTCAGCAAAGTCTCAGGATACAAAATCAATGTGCAAAAATCACAAGCATTCTTATACACCAGTAACAGACAGAGAGCCAAATCATGAATTAACTCCCATTCACAATAGCTTCAAAGAGAATAAAATACCTAGGAATTCAACTTACAAGGGATGTAAGGGACCTCTTCAAGGAGAACTACAAACCACTGCTCAGTGAAATAAAAGAGGACACAAACAAATGGAAGAACATACCATGCTCATGGATAGGAAGAATCAATATTGTGAAAATGGCCATACTGCCCAAGGTAATTTATAGATTCAATGCCATCCCCATTAAGCTACCAATGACTTTCTTCACAGAATTGGAAAAAACTGCTTTAAAGTTCATATGGAACCAAAAAAGACCCCACATTGCCAAGACAATCCTAAGCAAAAACAAAGCTGGAGGCATCACGCTACCTGACTTCAAACTATACAAGGCTACAGTAACCAAAACAGCATGGTACTGGTACCAAAACAGAGATATAGACCAATGGAACAGAACAGAGAGAGCCCTCAGAAATAATACCACACATCTACAGCCATCTGATCTTTGACAAACCTGACAAGAACAAGAAATGGGGAAAGGATTCCCTATTTAATAAATGGTGCTGGGAAAATTGGCTAGCCATAAGTAGAAAGCTGAAACTGGATCCTTTCCTTACTCCTTATATGAAAATTAATTCAAGATGGATTAGAGACTTAAATGTTAGACCTAAAACCATAAAAACCCTAGAAGTAAACCTAGGTAATACCATTCAGGACATAGGCATGGGCAAGGACTTCATGTCTAAAACACCAAAAGCAATGGCAACGAAAGTGAAAATTGACAAATGGGATCTAATTAAACTAAAGAGCTTCTGCACAGCAAAAGGAACTCAAACAAATATACAAGAAAAAAACAAACAGCCCCATCAAAAAGTGGGCAAAGGATATGAACAGACACTTCTCAAAAGAAGACATTCATACAGCCAACAGACACATGAAAAAATGCTCATCATCACTCGCCATCAGAGAAATGCAAATCAAAACCACAATGAGATACCATCTCACACCAGTTAGAATGGCAATCATTAAAAAGTCAGGAAACAACAGGTGCTGGAGAGGATGTGGAGAAATAGGAACACTTTTACACTGTTGGTAGAACTGTAAATTAGTTCAACCATTGTGGAAAACAGTGTGGCAATTCCTCAAGGATCTAGAACTAGAAATACCATTTGACCCAGCCATCCCATTACTGGGTATATACCCAAAGGATTATAAATCATGCTGCTATAAATACACATGCACAAGTATGTTTATTGCAGCACTGTTCACAATAGCAAAGACTTGGAATCAACCCAAATGTTCATCAGTGACAGACTGGAACAAGAAAATGTGGCACATATACACCATGGAATACTATGCAGCCATAAAAAAGGATGAGTTTGTGCCGGGCGCGGTGGCTCAAGCCTGTAATCCCAGCACTTTGGGAGGCCGAGACGGGCGGATCACGAGGTCAGGAGATCAAGACCATCCTGGCTAACACAGTGAAACCCCGTCTCTACTAAAAAATACAAAAAACTAGCCGGGCGAGGTGGCGGGCACCTGTAGTCCCAGCTACACGGGAGGCTGAGGCAGGAGAATGGCGTGAACCCGGGAGGCGGAGCTTGCAGTGAGCCGAGATCCCACCACTGCACTCCAGCCCGGGCGACAGAGGAGACTCCGTCTCACAAAAAAAAAAAAAAAAAAAAAAAAGGATGAGTTTGTGTCCTTTGTAGGGACATGAATGCAGCTAGAAACCATCATTCACAGCAAACTATCACAAGAACAGAAAACCAAACACTGCATGTTCTCACTCATAGGTGGAAATTGAACAATGAGATCACTTGGACACAGGAAGGTGAACATCACACACCAGGGCCTATTGTGGGAAAGGCCACCGTGACCTATTCACCCTCCACTTCCCGTCTCAGAATCTAAACGTGGTCACCTTCGAGTAGAGAGGCCTGCCCACCCACCGTGGGCAGTGCCACCCGCAGATGACACACGCTCTCCACCACCTAACGCAAACCATGAGAATTTGCAACAGGGGAGGAAAAAAGAATCAAAACTTCCAAGGCCCTGCTTTTTTTCTTAAAAGTACTTTAAAAAGGAAATTTGTTTGTATTTTTTATTTACATTTTATATTTTTGTACATATTTTGTTAAGGTCAGCCATTTTTAATGATCTCGGATGACCAAACCAGCCTTTGGAGCATTCTCTGTCCTACTTCTGTCTTTACTTGTGGTATGACCATGTTCATTATAATCTCAAAGGAGAAAAAAAAACCTTGTTAAAAAAACAAAAATGACAACAGAAAAACAATCTTATTCTGAGCATTCCAGTAACTTTTTTGTGTATGTACTTAGCTGTACTATAAGCAGTTGGTTTGTATGAGATGGTTAAAAAGGCCAAAGATAAAAGGTTTCTTTTTTTTCCTTTTTTGTCTATGAAGTTGCTGTTTATTTTTTTTGGCCTGTTTAATGTATGTGTGTAACAATATTGTCCAACAATAAACAGGAATTTTATTTTGCTGAGTTGTTCTAACAAATAAAATAAAATAAAATAACCTATGTTGTTTTTTAAAGGGGGGTGTGGGAGAGGTGGGAGAAGAAATAGGGGTATAGATGAAACATGTTTAGCCATAAATTGATATGTGTTGAAGTTGAGTGATGGGTAGGGTATATGGGATACATGACACTACACTTACTTCTGCATATGTTTTAACTTTTTCCATAATAAGTTAAAGAAAAAGACTTGAAGAATGGACTCTATATATGAACGATTCATTCCAGAGGATGGTTTTTCCAGTCATTGTTATTTTCTCCTTTGTGTCTTTCTTTTTGTATTTTCTAAATCATGTTGGCATGATTTAGAAACTACTTTGATATCAGAAAACAAAGAAAGCAGCCTCCTGAAACTCTAAACAAGGACATGTAATAGTTTTAAAAACAAAAGATTCTCACTAAATTTGGAGAAAAAAAGAATATTTAACAGCACATACTCTTAGACAATTTTTTAAAAGTTAGGTAATGGAGGAAAACATTAGAAAGGAGAAAAATGAAGAACTGTACCAACTTTATTATGACACAGAGTTGCAATTTATGCAGAACTTACAAAAATAAACTAAAAGTAGGCCACTTCTACAAACTTGCCCCAAATATAAACTTCCACAGATAGAAACATATAGTTATTAATTGCTACATTATGTAATGGTAAAATACTAGAAAAAAAAATGGCCATCCATTAGAGACAGGCTGAATAACTATTCTACCCACACAAGAGAACATACAGCTATAAAAATAAATGAGGAAGACCTTTATAGGCTCCTATAGAGTTATCTCCAGGATACAGTAATGTGTGAAAAAGAAAAAAGGTACAGAATGGAGTACATAGAATATTCCTTTTAATTAACAATAAAAATTGCATACATACACATATATATAAACACATATATCATTTAAAAGAAAAATAAAAGTAAAAACCAATGAGAAATACAGGTAGTTATCTATAGAGGGAAGAAGGAAGCAGGTAGAGGGGACAGAAATGGACACTAGACTTCCTCAAATTCATCTTATTCTGTTTTGATTTTGGATATATGTTATGTAATTTTAAAACAAAATTAAATCATAGTGGGAGAAAAGCAATCCCTAAACATGAAAAGCAATATAAAACAAATGAGCCTAACTGCATTTCCAGTTGGCAGCTTAACCATATGAGAAGTATTATTTTAGGTGACTTTTAAACACAGTAATTTGATTATAGATCCCTAGTGGGCTATATCCTATCAAACTCCAACAGGACTTTATATTGTTTTTCTATATTCATATGGTTGGTAAAAATATTGGTATTGTTATTTTGAAGCTCTTTGTTTCAACCCAAGAGAAGGCAGAAAAGTGAGAACAGGAAATAAAGAACAGATGGGATAAATATAAAACAAATGGCAAAATGATAGATTTGAACCAAACCATATCAGTAATCACACTAAATATAAATGGACTAAATACTCCAATTAAAAGATGGAAATTGCTGGTTTGGTGTGGTTGTTCATGCCTAAAATCCCAGAAATTTGGGAGGCCGAGGCAGGCAGATCACCTGAATTCAGGAGTTTGAGACCAGCCTGGCCAACATGGCAAAACCTTGTCTCTACGAAAAGTACAAAAACAGTAGCTGCGTGTGGTGGTGCACACCTGTAATCCCAGCTACTTAAGAGGCTGAGGCAGGAGAACCACTTGAACACAGGAGGAGGAGGTTGCAGTGAGCCGAGATGGCGCCACTGCACTCCAGCCTGGGTGACAGAGTGAGACTCTGTCCCAAAAAAAAAAAGATGGAGATTGCAAAGTTGAATAAAAACATAGACCCAAATACATGCTGCCTATAAGAAATACACTTGAAATATTAAAACACAAGCAGGTTAAAAAGGATAGAAAAAGATATACAATGCTAATATTAATGAAAAGAAAGCTGGAATGTCTACATTAAATTTCAAGCAAAGTAGATGTTTGGAGCAAAGAATATGAGGGATAAGGAAGACCATTTCCTAATGATAAAGGGGTCAATTTACCAGTAGGATGTAAAAATCTAAAACCTTTCTATACCTAATAATAGAGCATCAAAATACATGAAGCAGGCCAGGCATGGTGTCTCACACCTGTAATCCCTGCACTTTGGGAGGCCGAGGTGGGCAGATCACCTGAGGTCAGAAGTTCGAGACCAGCCTGGCCAATATGGTGAAACCCTATCTCTACTAAAAAAAAAAAACAAAACTTAGCTGGGCATGGTCGTGCCCGCCTGTAATCCCAGCTACTTGGGAGGCTGAGGTAGGAGAATCACTTGAACCTGGGAGGTGGAGGTTGCAGTGAGCCGAGATCATGCCACTGCACTCCAGCCTGGGTGACAAAGCAAGACTCTGTCTCAAAAAAACAAAAAAATACATGAAGCAGAAACTGAAAGAAACTACAAGGAGAAAAATCCAACAAACAAAAAATCAGTAAAGATATGGAAGATTTAAAAAAATACTATCAACCTACCTGACCTAGTTGACATTTACAGAACATTCCACCCAACAACCACAGAATATAGTCTTTTCAAGTGCACATGAAACATTTACTAAGATGCATCAAATTCTGGGTCATAAAACAAATCTTAATAAATTTAAAAGGATTCAAATCATACAAAGCATATTCTGTGAACACAATGTAACGAAATTAGAAATCAGTAACAAAAGATCTCTAGAAGATCCTCAAAATACTTGAAAACACGACAAATCAAAATAACCTATAAGTCAAGAAATCAAAAGGGCAAATTAGAAAGGATTTTTTATTTTTTTGAGACAGAGTCTCGCTCTGTTGCCCCGGCTGGAGTGCAGTGGCTGGATCTCAGCTCACTGCAAGCTCTGCCTCCTGGGTTTACACCATTCTCCTGCCTCAGCCTCCCTAGTAGCTGGGACTACAGGCGCCCGCCACCTCACCAGGGTAGTTTTTTGTATTTTTTTAGTAGAGACGGGGTTTCACCGTGTTAGCCAGGATGGTCTCGATCTCCTGACCTCGTGATCCGCCCGTCTCGGCCTCCCAAAGTGCTGGGATTACAGGCTTGAGCCACCGCACCCGGCCCTAGAAAGGATTTTTGAACTGAAGGTAGAATAAATGAAACAAGATTGGAAAGTAATCGCTTTTTTTTTTTTTTTTTTTTTTTTTTTTGAGACAGAGTCTCGCTCTGAGGTCCAGGCTGGAGTGCAGTGGCACAATCTCGGCTCACTGCAAGCTCTGCCTCCCAGGTTCACGCGATTCTCCTGCCTCAGCCTCCGGAGTAGCTAGGACTGGAGGCGCCCACCACCACGCCCGGCTTTTTTTTTTTTTTTTTTTTTTTTTTTGTATTTTTAGTAGAGACGGGGTTTCACCTTGTTAGCCAGGATGGTTGCGATCTCCTAACCTCATTCCATCCTCCTCGGCCTCCCAAAGTACTGGGATTACAGGCATGAGCCACCGCAGCAGGCCATGATCGTTTTTAAGCTAGGAATATTCATTATACTTTTATGTACATTTGAAACTTTCCATAAAAAGTTAAAAAACCAAAATGGTGCTGTATCAGAAATAACACAATAGAGCTCTTTCCCTTTTCAAATAACACAATGGAGCTATTTCCCTCTTCCCCTTTTTAAATCCATGAGTCTCGAATCCATTCTTCCTAAACTTAACCACTATTGAGATGTATCTATCTCAATTAATGGCACATTTTCTTTGCTCTCAATCTACCAAAAATTGCCTTGCCCCTCTATCATGTGAGAAGGCAGGAAATTCCAAAAAGAAAACAAAGATGTCTATGTCCCGTAATAACAAATGTATTTCAGGAAACAAAGAGGAAATACTCACCTTGGACATTGCTACTGAAACAGCCATTCTTTCTCCTCTGGGCTCTACTCTCAGAAAAAGAAAAATGGAATGAGATATTATGCCTTTCTTGGGGAATATGCTAAATTATAACATATCCTCTTCCTCCATCCTCAATCTCATTTAACATAAAGAAAAGTCAGGAGGACACTAGAACAGGTCCTTCTACCTTCTGTATCAGAAAGAAGGGCCAGGTCACAGCTGTCTTGGGCTTGAATTTATTTCTGGATTCAAAGCTGTACACTGGAGACAGCCCTGCAGTGGAGTGCTTCAGGTTCAGAACTGGGTTGCTGTCTCCTAAAGCACTCCCTCTGAAACTTTTCCCACGCCTGGAATCCCATTACATTTCCAGTGGTCTTTTTATTTATTTATATATATTTTTTTGAGACTGAGTTTTGCTCTTGTTGTCCAGGCTGGAGTGCAGTGGCATGATCTTGGCTCACTGCAACCTCCACCTCCCGGGTTTAAGCAATTCTCCTGCCTCAGCCTCCTAAGTAGCTGGGATTACGGGCATGCGCCACCACACCCGGCTAATTTTGTATTTTTAGTAGAGACAGGGTTTCACCATGTTGGTCAGGCTGGTCTCGAACTCCCGACCTCAGGTGATCCACCCGCCTCCGCCTCCCAAAGTGCTGGGATTACAGATGTGAGCCACCACGCCCAGCATCCAGTGGCTGTCTTGAAGGTATTATCAGCCCTAAAATTCTCATCCCAAGACCAGGTCTGTGGCTGGCAAATAACTCCTGTTCTTCACTCAGGTGTCCAAATGTCTGACTTCCTTATTTCTTGCCACTTCCTTGCATCCAATCCCCTTAAGGCTATAAGGCAAGAGGACGCAGGGAAGAAGTCGTGAACCCATAACTACATTTCCCAAGGTGAACCGAGGATGGATACAGAAATAAAGCAATACAAGCTATGTATGAAAGGGCAACCACTGTGGTCAAAACAAAAAGTCCTTAAGTCCTCAGAGCCACATGGGAGGAGCACAGAGCCACATGGGACTCATAATCCATAGGCCGACCTCAGCCCCAAATGAACCCCAGAAATACCAAAAAGAAATTTACTTCTGTACTGAACTAAACCCCCATAAGGTCACAGACTATACAAATGGCCACATAAAGTCACACATAATCACATTTCCACAGTCACACAGCTAGAGGCACAATCACCCAATTATGCTACATTGTTAGACCACCTCGTGTCAAACAAAATCCCTTTAAGTCAAGGCATATAATTACATCCAAGCACCTTGTCAGAGACACCGCCAAAAACAACCTTTCAAAGCTGCAATTTTAGTCTCTTTACACAGTCAGGAAAACAGCACACACAACCCCACAGTCACACACAATCAGTCACCCAACCAAGTACCAGATCAGGGAAACACGCGGTCACAAACACCGTGTCACAGCAACACTGTCACACACCTTAAATTTACTGGCAAATCCGTCACACGATATCAGGTTTATACACAAACTCAAAGTGACACAAGCACATCCAAACACTCTTGTCACAACTGTCACACACTTCATAGTCACAGGCAAACTCCAATTATACACGCGGCACACACACAATCACAGTCACGTAAGTATATCCCAGCCAGGTAAGCAGTCACAAACACCCTCAGAGTCACAAACAACTCACAGTCACACAAATGCTCATACACAAAACCACAGCCACACACGTCCAGTGTATGCACAGGCAGTCGCCAATACCAGGTAGGCTGTAGCCTGCACACAAAACCGGAGACACGGCCACACGAGTAACCCCAGCGACGCTTTCTCCGCGCATGTCCGCTCTGACACCCCGGACACTCCTACCTTGACAGAGATGCAGTTAGGGTCCAAGATCTGGCGCCCGGGTTCCAAGCCCGATTTCGTATTCGCCAGCCCAGCAGGTGCGGAGCCAAGCTCCTCCACAGACGCGGCCCTCTCCCCACGCGAGGCCTCCAAATCTCGCAAACTAACGGAAATGAAGCCGCGCTCCGGGCGCGGTGCCTCTGGGAAATGTAGTCCAGTGCTCTGGACACGGTGCCTCTGGGAAATGTAGTCCAGCGCTCCGGACACGGTTCCTCTGGGAAATGTAGTCCGGCACTCTGGACACGGTGCCTCTGGGAAATGTAGTCCAGCGCCTGGCTGGCCGGCCAGGACGTGAGGAGGCCCGGGCGGCTCACCTCTCGCGGGCTAGTGGACTCGGCCTGCCGCGCCCCAGAGGTTTCTGGGAGTGCCCGCCCGCCCACGTTTGGTGCGCAGGCGTTAGGCGCTCAGGGCCTGCCAGAGCGAGCTCTGAGTGGTTCCGGGGTCTACCCCTGGCAGGAGAGAGGGTGGGACCGGCCGTCCAGGCAGGTGCGAGGCAGGAGCCGGGGCCGGTGCAGGGACCCGCTGGAACCTCGGATTTGCAGAGGATCGTCTGTGTGCCCTGCCAGGCCCTTGGGGTGTGTGTGCGTGTGTGTGACAATGGGAGATGCCGGGTGGACCGAGAGTCTTTCCGTGACCGGGTGTGTATGGTTGTTTCTGCCTGTGTGTGAGTCTTCCTGCTGTGGGATGTGAGCTGATTTGTACTTTAAGCTGCGTAGTAATGGGATTTTATCACTGTGTAGAATCGTCTGACAGTAAGACGATTCTACACAGCTCTCTACCATGGTTTGCTTATGAAGGGTATCTGCATGTATATCTGCTTTTTTGTGTGTGTCCGTAATTGACTGGTGATTTGTGTTATATAAACGTGCTTTCCTTGTGCTTGTATTTCAGTGTCTGTAAGGGTGCCAAAAGCAAATGAGCTGTGTGTGATCATGTGTGCCAATGAAAATACTATGGCCAGGTTATTTCTTCCTTAAGTAGTAATGTAATCTGGAAAAGATAATCAATTTATCTGACAAGTGATTTAGACATGATTTTTCTATTGGATCAAATATATGTGTTATGGGGAAGAATCCAAAATTAACATAGTTTTTTTTGTTTTTAGAAAGATTATTGCAAAACCAGTCCTAGGGTAAACTGCCTTTTCCTCTGCCACAGTAGGCCAAAAGTAGATATCCATTATTTTCTAATTAGAGGGTAAAGTTTCTGCTATTACTGGGTAAGGTTGAGAGGCCATCAACTAATAAAACAATAAAATTATGTTATACATAAGAAGAGTGAATTTTAGGACAGTACAGCACTAGTCAGATTTCCCAAATTCTAGGTCAAACACTTCATTTTCTGATGAGAAAACCTTGATTGGCAGAAAGTAACTTAAGGCTGTAGAGTTTGTTGGTAAACCTGAACTTATTTTTACTTACTTCAAGACCTCTTGACCTTTTACAATTTTTGAATAATCAAAAACTTGTGAACTTCCAGCACAGAGAAGATAGAGTATAATTTCACCACTCCTTCAGAGGGAAAAACATTAATAAAAGTTGGTCTTTCAAGACCATATATCAAATACATTGATCTCTTCCTGGTAATGTGACTGGAATAGCAAATTTGGGGACCAGAATTCTTGAGTGAATGAACCTGTGTGTGTGATCAGGCATAGCTATGTGAAATATAGATAATTATATTGCACTGAGATAGAGTGGGTCAAAGTCGGGCAAGAATTATGTCCGATTCACATGCAGACGTATGTTTATTGCGGCACTATTCACAATAGCAAAGGCTTGGAACCGACCCAGATGTCCATCAATGATAGACTGGATTAAGAAAATGTGGCACATATGAACCATGGAATACTGTGCAGCCATAAAAAAGGATGAGTTCATGTCCTTTATAAGGACATGGATGAAGCTGGAAACCATCATTCTGAGCAAACTATTGCAAGGACAGAATACCAAACACTGCATATTCTCACTCATAGGTGGGAATTGAACAATGAGAACACTTGGACACAGGGTAGGGAACATCACATACCGGGACTTATCGTGGGGTGGGGGTCTGGGGGAGGGTAGCATTAGGAGATATACTTAATGTAAATGACGAGTTAATGGGTGCAGCACACCAACATGGCACATGTATACATATGTAACAAACATGCACGTTGTGCACATGTACCCTAGAACTTAAAGTATAATAAAAAATAAAATTAAATAAAAATAAAAAAGAATTATGTCCAATTATATATGGGAGATATATACTTTTTTTAAGAGGTGACACACATTCTGGTTTCAAATTGAACAGCATGCATTGATCTTGAGCGACATCTGTGTGATTCTGGGTCACTACTTTTGGCTTTTGAATAGTTACCATGAGTGCTTGCAAGAAAAAGGAAGCTATCCCTTAAAAGTAAAAAACAATTGTTCACCTGAGATGAATACATTCCATGTGGATGGGCTTCTTGTATATTAAACTTCTGACATTTTATATGTGTTGATATAACGTGATTTTTTTTTTAAAGTGTAGGCAGCTTTTCAGATTCACAAAGAGGTACTTTAAGCTAAAAAGGTTAAGACCATCAGAAACGTAGACTGCAGGAAGTGAGAAGAGTTTGTTAGAATATTATGTGATATAATTAGTATAAAAATAGTATATATTTTATAGAGGGATACACACCAAACTCCTCGTTAATGGTAACCTTTAGGGAGAGAAGAGAGAATTTAGGGTGAAGGGGGAGAAGTAAATGTCAAAGGGAACTTAAGCATTATGGATCATTTATCTCCGTTTTTTTGTTGTTGTTGTTTTTGAGACAGAGTCTGTCTCAAAAAAGACTTAGAACCAACCCAAATGTCCATCAATGATGGACTGGATTAAGAAAATGTGGCACATATACACCATGGAACATTATGCAGCCATAAAAAAGGATGAGTTCATGTCCTTTATAGGGATATGGATGAAGCTGGAAACCATCATTCTGAGCAAACTATCGCAAGGACAGAAAACCTTGCCTGGGCTGGAGTGCAGTGGTATGATCTCGGCTCACTGCAACCTCTGCTTCCCAGGTTCAAGTGATTCTCCTGCCTCAGCCTCCCGAGTAGCTGGGATTACAGGCGCCTGCCACTACGCCCAGCTAATTTTTTGTATTTTTAGTAGAGACAGAGTTTCACCATGTTACCCAGGCTGGTCTCGAACTCCTGACCTCGTGATTCGCCCGCCTTGGCTTCCCAAAGTGCTGGGATGACAGGCCTAAGCCACTGGGGCCGGCCTCTCTCTCTCAACAAGGTAACATCACTCATATATTTAAAATTTAATTTTAAAATATAAAAGTCGGCCGGGTGCGGTGGCTCACGCCTGTGAATCCCAACACTTTGGGAGGCCGAGGCGGGCGGATCACGAGGTCAGGAGATCGAGACCATCCTGGCTAACACGGTGAAACCCCGTCTCTACTAAAAAAAAATACAAAAAACTAGCCGGGCGAGGTGGTGCGCGCCTGTAGTCCCAGCTACTCGGAGGCTGAGGCAGGAGAATGGCGTGAACCCGGGAGGCGGAGCTTGCAGTGAGCCGAGATCGTGCCACTGCGCTCCAGCCTGGGCGACAAAGCGAGACTCCGTCTCAAAATTAAAATAAAATAAAAATATAAATAAATAAATAAATAAAATAGTCAATGGAGACATTGGTTTTGGAGCAAGGAAGTGAGCCAAGGAAACTAAACTGTGGAAGCAGACAAAATCCAGAAAAACTTACATCTTAGGAAGACTGCAGAGAGAAGGGAATAATAAGGCAACAATTTTTCATAGGCCTGAGGTGCCTTGTTTATGAAATGCCAGTTTCATATTTGTGTCCTTATGACCCATTTTGACCTTGCTGACCTTTGACGATTAGTTTTCTCTTCAGCCCAGCTACTGGATTCAGCTCTGTTAGAGTGGCTGCCCCTAAACAGCATCGGTAAGTATGTTCTCTTTCCTGGCACTGGATTATTTTGAGAGTCTTTGTCGATGTTGGCAAATGATTTTGACCTTCTTCCAATAGATTAGGTTTATGCCAGCACATATGGGTCCAACATTTAATCAGCAGTCCCAGGAAACTATCTGAGGCACTCTGATATAATTACTTTTCCCTAAGTGTTTATTTTGAAAAATGTTAAAGCTACAGGAAAATTAAAAAGAATAGCTTAATGATTTGCATTGTGTATCCTTTACTTAGATTCACCAGTTTATAACATTTTGGACCATTTGCTTAATCTCTGTCTGCATGTATTTACATATTTTTATTTTTTGTTCAACATTTATGGGTAAGCTACAGATATTATATATTTTACCATTAAGGATTTCTTTTTTTTTTTTTTTTTTTTTTTTTGAGACGGAGTCTCGCTCTGTCGCCCAGGCTGGAGTGTAGTGGCCAGATCTCAGCTCACTGCAAGCTCCGCCTCCCGGGTTTACGCCATTCTCCTGCCTCAGCCTCCCGAGTAGCTGGGACTACAGGCGCCCGCCACCTCGCCCGGCTAAGTTTTTGTATTTTTTAGTAGAGACGGGGTTTCACCGGGTTAGCCAGGATGGTCTCGATTTCCTGACCTCGTGATCCACCCGTCTCGGCCTCCCAAAGTGCTGGGATTACAGGCTTGAGCCACCGCGCCCGGCCACATTAAGTGACACATAATTTCAGTTTGATCCATTACTGGTGATACTAAATTTTATTACTTTGGTTCACGGAGTATGTGTACCTGATTTCTCCATGGTAAAAAATACCTTTTTTTCTTTGAGGCCAAGAAGTAATCTGATGGGGATATTTTGAAACCATTTCCTGAATAGCCTTTTACCTAATGGTTTTTTTTTTTTTTTTTTTTTTTGAGACGGAGTCTGGCTCTGTCACCCAGGCTGGAGTGCAGTGGCGCGATCTCGGCTCACTGCAAGCTCCGCCTCCCGGGTTTACGCCATTCTCCTGCCTCAGCCTCCCGAGTAGCTGGGACTACAGGCGCCCGCCACCTCGCCCGGCTAGTTTTTTGTATTTTTTAGTAGAGACGGGGTTTCACCGTGTTAGCCAGGATGGTCTCGATCTCCTGACCTCGTGATCCGCCCGTCTCGGCCTCCCAAAGTGCTGGGATTACAGGCTTGAGCCACCGCGCCCGGCCTTACCTAATGGTTTTAATAATCATTGATGATTCCTGTCTAAATCAGTTATTAAGTTAGGAGTTGCAAAATGGTGATTTTTAATTTTACCATTCCTTCTTGTATATAAAAGAGCTTTGCCTTTCCCTCTATACCCCTTTATTTTTGCTCTTTTGAGTATCACTATGGCTCATGGATTTTTATTTTTTGTCCAAAGTACTTTAGCCTGTTATTATCATTCTCTGTGTTGCTCAAATTGTTCCAAATTGGACTGTAAGAACCCCTGACGCTGGTGCCTGTGTCCCCAGTTGTCTTTGAGCACTTCCTTACTTTTTGGCACAGGTCTTTTTTTTTTTTTTTTTTTGAGATGGAGTCTCGCTCTGTCACCAAAGCTGGACTACAGCGGCATGATCTTGGCTCACTGCAACCTCCACCTCCCGGATCAAGCAATTCTCCTGTCTCAGCTTCTCAAGTAGCTGGGATTAGAGGCACCTGTCACCATGCCCAGCTAATTTTTTATATTTTTAGTAGAGACAGGGTTTCACTATGTTAGCCAGGCTGGTCTCAAACTCCTGATCTCAAGTGATCCACCCGCCTCGGCCTCCCAAAGTGTTGGGATTACAGGTGTGAACCACTGCGCCCAACCTGGCACAGATATTTCATACTTACATTGTACATTCCCTGTCCCAGACCTGGAATTAGCCACTTTGTGAGGAGAATTTTTGAGATGATCTTTTAATCTATATTCTCAACCAAGAAATAGTTAAGTAATTTATAGTACATAGGGAGTGGAATGTTATGCATCCAATAAACATAGGATTGTAAATTTTAAATTAACAAGCTGAATCTTAAAATTTTACTCAGTATTATGTCAGTGACATTTTTCTTTTTTCAAGAGATGGGGTCTCGCTCTGTCACCCAGGCTGGAGTGCAGTGGTGCAATCATGGCTCATGGTAACCTTGAACTCCTAGGGTCAAGTCAACCTCCCTCAACCTCCCAAAGTACTGGGATTATAGGCATGAGCCACCCTGGCCAGCCCTAGGAAAAGAAAACTTTTTAAACCACCAGAGGTGTCACAATCAAAAGATAAACACATATCTTTTCAAATGCCATTAAATATTTGTACAGTCATATCAAAAATGTCACTACAATTTTGTAATCTGTTTTTTCATGTTTTAAAACACAAAATACTGCAATGAAATGCATATACCTTTTAAATGTTCATATTTTAAAAGACATCAGTATTTTGAAATGATGGAAAGCATTTTGAATATTACAAATTAAAATTTGTTAATATGGTGTATTTTAACTGGAACATATTAAAGATTACATAGTGTTTATTGATCATAATTCTTTTTAACCATTCTACTCTTGTTGAATTGAGAATCCTGAAATACATATGAATAGTTCCTCATTCACAATGGCCATCTATGTCATGAATCTTGACCCTGGCTTTGTGTGATTAACAAGTTTTCATTGCAGTGGCCAGTGACTTTCAAGACTTTTCCTAAAAGGAGTAGAGATAACTGAATTCAGAGAGATTATTTACAGATTTTATGTTGGAAACTAGAAGAATCCATCTGGCTAGGGAAGGACATCTTCTCCCCCAAATTAAGATTTACCATCTGGAATATCTTCTTCCTTTGTGAATCCTACGGATTCTGTGTGCTTGCCTGAATTTTTGTCCCTTGTTCTCAGAAAATAATTAGAGCTTTGCAGAATTGTGTGGAGGCAACTCTGACTGTAGCTTTCTCTAGCCCTTCCTAGGATGGCCTTGCTTCCCTGACAACCATGGAAATGGGTCTCAATTCCACAGTCAGAGTCTGATCAATTTCTTATCTTTTACTATACGCAAGATGGTTTCTAAGTTTTTAAGCCAATTATAATTTCCATATCAGATCATGGAAAAGAAAGACATGATTAAAAAAGAAATGAAAGAGTCTTGGTGAGGGAGGAGACATCGTAAAGTGAGAGAAGCTCCTTATAAGTCTTTCAACTCTCACATCTATTTAGATGCAATTACAGCCCTGTAAAGAATACCGGCTCAATTTAAAGCTTGAAATCAAATAGTTACAGGATTTAAGTCAATATTTTGGTAGATGACATTCAATAAAAATATAAGTTAGATAAACTACATCAATTAAAACCAACAGCAACAAGCTTTTCATGAGTAAAAAGAAAAACTCAGGTTGGCCCCAGCCCTGGGACTACCTGACCTGACAAAACTTTTCACACTCTATGTGTCAAAAAGAAAAAGAAAATGGCAGTTGGGAGTTTTAACTCAGACTGTAGGGCCCTGGCCAAGGCCAGTGGCCTGTCTCTCAAAACAACTAGATGAGGTTTCCAAAGGCTGGCCCCCATGTCTAAGGGCCTTGGCAGCAATGGCCCTGTTAGCACAAGAAGCAGATAAGCTAACTCTTAGGCAAAACCTAAACCTAAAATCCCCCGATGCTGTGGTGATTTTAATAAATACCAAAGGACATCATTAGCTAACGAATGCTAGACTGACTAGATACCAAAGCTTGCTATGTGAAAATCTCCGCATAGCCATTGAAGTTTGCAACACCCTAAAACCCGCCACCTTACTCCTGGTATCAGAGAGCCCAGTTAAACATAACTGTGTAGAAGTGTTGGACTCAGTTTATTCTAGCAGGTCTAACCTCCGAGACCATCCTTAAACATCAGTAGACTGGGAGCCGTACGTGGATCGAAGCAGCTTCACCAACCCCTGCCAAGTGACTCTGAAGAAGACGACAAGCCCTGCTCCAGTCACACCCGGAAGCTGACTGGTCCACACACAGCCAAAGCATGAGGAAACTCACTGCGGGACTCATTTTCCTTAAAATTTGGACTTGTACAGTAAGGACTTCAACTGACCTTCCTCACACTGTTCCCAGTACATACATCAAGTCACTGAGGTAGGACAAAAGATTGCTATAGTCCTATTATTTCATAGTTATTATAAGTGTACCGGGAACTCTAAAAGAAACTTGTTTTTATAATACTATTCTATCCAAGGTATGTAGCCCAGGAAATAACCAACCTGATGCGTGTTATGACCCATTTTAAGCCTCCCATGATCACAGTTTTTAAAATAAAATTAAGGACTAGTCCTTTTCTAAGGGACACAAGTAAAGTAATAGCTGGAACAGAAGAAAGAGGAGTCCCCAAGCATATAACCCTAAAATTTAATACTTGTGCCACTATCAACAGCAATCAGCATAGAATGAGACGCGGTTCTTTAAATTAAACAAAAAAGTTACACGGCAGGAAATAAGTTTATCTGCCACGAATTAAGCTCATGTGGAAATGTAATTACTGGTCTTGTGTCATCTAGACTACTTAGAAAAAGGATGAAAAAGATCCTGTTTAGCTCCAAAAAGGAGAAGGCAGCCCCTCCTGTACGAGTGGAAGCTGCAACCCCTTGAAATTAGTAATTACAAATCCCTTAAACCCAAGGTAGAAAAATGGAGAACACGTATCTGTAGGCATCGATAGAAAAGGACTAGATCCTAAAGTAAATATCGTAGTAAAAGAGGAGGTTCGTCAATTCTCTCTGGAACCAGTATTTCAGACTTTCTATGATGAACTAAATGTGCCACTACCAGAGACTCCAGGAAAAACCAGAAATTTGTTTTTACAATTAACCGAGCATGTAGCCCAGTCTCTAAATGTCACTTCATGTTATGTTTGTGGAGAAACTGTAATAGGCGATCAATGGCCATAAGAAGTCCGAGAATTAGTGCCTACAGACCCATTCCTGATAAATTCCCAGCCCAAAAGAATCACCTTGATCACTTCTAGGTTATAAAAGTCTCAATTGTTAGACAATATTGCATAGCTAAAAAAAAAAAACAAAAGGAAATTCACTCATTCTGTAGGATGACTTAGTTGCCTAGGACAAAAACGGTGTAATGGTACCACAAACACAGTTACATGGTGGAGTTCAAACCATATAGATAAAAATCCATTCAGTAAATTTCCAAATTTGCAGACTGTTTAGGCCCACCCAGAATCCCCCCGGGACTGGATGGCCCCCACTGGGCTATACTGGATATGTAGACATAGAGCCTACACTAAGCTGCCTGACCAGTGGACAGGTAGTTGTGTTATTGGCACTATTAAACCATCTTTCTTCCTACTGCCCATAAAAACAGGAGAACTCCTAGGCTTCCCTGTCTATGCTTCCTATGAAAAGCAAAATGTAGCCATAGGTAATTAAAAAGATGATGAATGGCCTCCTAAAAAAATTATACAATACTATAGGCCTGCCACTTAGACACAAGATGGCTCATAAGGATACTGGACCCCCATTTACATGCTCAACCGAATCATACATTTGCAAGCTATTTTAGAAATCATCACTAATAAAGCCTTGACTATTGTGGCCTGGCAAGAAACTCAGATAAGAAATGCTATCTATCAAATTAGATTGGCTCTCGACTACTTGCTAGCAGCTGAGAGGTCTATAAGAAATTTAACCTTACTAATTGCTGTCTACACGTATATGATTAAGGGCAAGTAGTTGAAGACATAAGGATATAACAAAACTGGCACAGGTGCCCGTACAAGTGTAGCATGGATTCGACCCTGACACCATGTTTAGAAGGTGGTTCCCAGCACTAGGAGGATTTAAAACTCTTATTATAGGAGTTATAATAGTAAAGGAAACCTGCTTACTGCTCCTTTGTTTGCTACCTGTACTTCTTCAAATGATAGAAAGCTTCATTGCTACCTTAGTTCGCCAAAATGCTTCAGCACAAGTGTACTATATGAATCACTATCAATCTATTGCACAAGAAGGCATAAAGTAGCAAACACAAGAGTGAGAACTCCTACTAATAAAAAGCGAGAGTCTCAAAGCAGGGAAATGAGGAAAGAGAGACCCTCTCATATTGTTTTATATTGTTTAATACTCAGAAAAGGAAAGAGAAGCAAAACTAAAGGCAGGTAGCCCAGCGCCTAGCAACCAGACCCGAAACCAAGGAACCTGACCCGAAACCAGGCCTGGGCCTGCCTGACCTAAGCCTGGTAGTTAAAATTTGACCCCTGACCTAGCAACTGTTGTTATCTATGGATTCCAGACATTGTATGGAAGAACATTGTGAAACCTCCCGTTCTGTTCTGTTTCACTCAGACCACCAGTGCTCGAAGCCCCGTCACGTACCTGCTGGCTTGCTCAATCGATCACCACCCTCTCATGCAGACCCCCTTAGAGTTGTGAGCCCTTAAAAAGGACAGAAGTTGAGCACCTGACGAGCTCAGATTTTAAGACGCTAGCCTGCTAATGCTTCCAGCTGATTAAAGTCACTCCCTTCACTATCTCAATGTCTGAGGGGGTTTGTCCATGGCTTGTCGTGCTACACCTCCATCTCAAAAGCCAGCAATAGAGGGTCAAGTCCTTCAAACATTGCATCTCTCTGATCCAGGTGGGAAAGTGTTGGGAAAAAGCTGAGTGTTGGGAGAAGCTGAGGGAGGGCTTGCATGTCTGACATAATGTAAAAGAGTCTTGGAACATGTCCGGGGTCCAGGGTCTAAAACCCCTTGTGGCCTTTGGAACACCAAGCTCTGTGCTAAAGGGTGGAAGGCTACCCCGACATACCATAATCTAAGCCCAGGGCATAAAATCCCTCGTGGCTTAGATAGAATCCAGGGCTCGTGGCTCTGGAATGTGTCTAGACTTGCTGGCTCCTTGCTCCTTGCTCTGCCAGGATTGATTGTATCTTGAGTTAAAAGAACCTGCTCTCCATTATCTCCAGTAGCAGAGCAAATGCTAAACCATCACAGCTGTCAATCATGTGCTTAATGCAATGTGCCCTTTTGACCTCCACATTCTCACCACCTGTTTCTTTGTTGATTACCAATAAATAGCGTGGGCTCCCAGAGCTCGGGCCTTCGCAGCCTCCACAATCACAATGGCCACTTGGGTCTCACTTTTCTTTCTCGAACTTTTTCTCAATCTTTTGACTCCACCGGACTTTGTCACCCCGACGACCTGGTGTTGGGTCTGATCCACCCCAACAGGGAAGATTCTTCATTTTCCCTTCTCTTCCTAATAATATAATCCTAAATCCATTAGGGGCTGAGCAAGCTAGGCATACATGCCAATGAAGCTGCTTAGGCCTAAAGCAGGGCACTGTAGTTTGCGTGCAATGAGGAGGGCGAGTATTGCGGCAGTAATGGGATAGTGGCTTCTTCTAGGGGGACTGATCAAATATGTTTCATACACACAAATACGCACATAAAATATATATTTGACTACTATTATTATTTCCTCTGATAAAAAATCAGGGTTCTTTGAAGAAATGTTTGATTCCAGTGTTGGGCAGAGCAAATACAAGATGAGCCTGGAACATCTTAAATGTGTAAGTAAGGGGCGCTCAAAGAATGATGGGAACCTGTTAAAGGCCACAAAACCCACACAGGAGGGGCTCCCACTTGCCAAACCTGCAGCAAACTGGTCACTAAAATAAATAATACAGTACAAACCTCTGAATGAAATAGGAAATCACAAGTCTATAGTGGCATAAATTAATAAATTGAAAGTTGGATGAAGAATGGTGTGTTTACATAGTCTCAGAGTACCTCCCCATAAAATCTTTACAAAGGAAAAAAAGAGTAATTTTGCAGTAGAGAAGCCTGGCAGGTACATCTTAATTACTGATTAAGATGTAATCCTCTTTCATCAAGGAGTATTACCAGTAAGAGGACAGAATGTCATCATGTGCCCCTGCTAGGCACGTGCATCACTTTTGTGGCATTCCTTCTACAACTCAGAACCTTATCATGAGGAAACATCGGAGAAAACCAAATGGGAAGGAAATTCTTCAAAGACTGACTTATAATAATCAAAAGTGTTAAGGTTATAAAAGGGCAAGACTGAGAAACTGTTTCAGACTAAAGGAGATTAAAGAGACATGACATCTAAAGGCAATGCATGATTCTAAATTTGTTCCTTTCATGCCATCCAATTAATGACACCATTGGCAACACTTGAATCTGATATTGATGGTCATAATAAATAAAGGTTAATTTCTTGATTTTGGTAATGGGATTGTGGTTATGTAGGTAGGGGCATGTCCTTCTTGTAGGAAATACACAGCATATTCAGGGGTGTTGTGGGATCTTTAAGGAATTAGACTGATGGGGTTCAGGGGATATGATATTAATTAATTATTCAGGTGCACCAACCCAGTCGGATTAACATCCAAAGGACTGAGCCCCGAACAAAGAGTTAAGTTACCTTTTAAGCATTTCATCAGGTGGAGGTGGGGGGAAGGGGGGAGATCTGTGCAGGTGGAAGCATACTATAAAAGCAAGAAACAAAGGCACTTATTCAATTGAGACATGCATTATATCATTTCTTACTTTTCAAGGAAAAACACGTTTTGCAACTTGAGTTTAATCTGTCTAGGGACTTTGCAGCTGCACAGCTAGGGAAACAGGGTCTTCACAATGCCTGGGAAGGGAGGAGAGATAAGGCTCACTAGCCACAGGAAAACAGGCAGTTAATTTTTTAAAGGACTCCAGCTCGTTCTCTTAGGGGGAACTGGGTTTTCTCACATACAACTGAATTTTTGCTTACACACTCTTTAATTTCTTTTAATTCCTGTTTCAGGGGTGATGTAGCATTAGGTCAGCAATTTACTTTCAAATGGTTCAGTAACAAGCAAGTTCCTTATGCTATACTTGCAACTTTCTGTAAGTTTGTGATTGGATGGATGGATGGATGGATAGATCAAAGAATGAAGTAGGGAGCTAGCTTAAAAATATCTTCTGGGCCGGGCGCGGTGGCTCAAGCCTGTAATCCCAGCACTTTGGGAGGCCGAGACGGGCGGATCACGAGGTCAGGAGATCGAGACCATCCTGGCTAACACGGTGAAACCCTGTCTCTACTAAAAAATACAAAAAACTAGCCGGGGGGGGTGGCGGGCGCCTGTAGTCCCAGCTACTCGGGAGGCTGAGGCAGGAGAATGGTGTGAACCCGGGAGGCGGAGCTTGCAGTGAGCTGAGATCTGGCCACTGCACTCCAGCCTGGGCCACAGAGCCAGACTCCGTCTCAAAAAAAAAAAAAAAAAAAAAAACTTCTAAATTATACTTTTAATATAAAAATAATTTTTAAAAATCAACATTGAAGCTCCATAGGATTTTTGTCAGTCATGCTTGTACATATTGGTGCCTGCAAACGGTGTAGTTATTCTTGGCTTTTTGATAGACTTTAAAATTATTTCCCCACAAAGTTCCTCCAGATGATCTGAACTACCTGGAGATTCCTAGTCTGCCTTTCCTAGAGCTGCTAAGCAAGTGGGGTTTTTCATGGCTTATTTTTTCACCCATCCCCTCGCTTGGCCATCTCAGGATTCTACTGTCTCCCACGAAGAAGAAATGATGAAGTCCTATGTGAATTTTAAATGATGTATTTATTTTATTATCTTGTTCTATAAGGCAGGTAAAGTAGATCACAATAATCTCAACAATAAGATGGAAAACCCTAAGTGAATCAAAATTAGTCAGGAAAACATAAGTGATTAAGGAGAAACTTGCAATTAGAAATATACAGAAATAAGTTCATTAAGAATTAAGCTTCAAATTTGAATCTGGCCTTCATAGGAAAAACAAGTTAGCACATAAAACTAAAATTAACAAAATTCATTATATAGTTTGCACTGTCTTTCATGAAAAAGTCTGTTAATTTCTCAGAGGAACATAAAAGATTTTCATGGACATGAAGTAAAATACTTTGGCTAAGTTTTAAAATTGTGGTCCATAGCCCTCTCCATCTCTTCTTTGCTCTGGTCTCAAAAAATGAGATGTTCCTCCTCTTAAAAGTAATGTTTTGGCCGGGTGCGGTGGCTCAAGCCTGTAATCCCAGCACTTTGGGAGGCCGAGACGGGCGGATCACGAGGTCAGGAGGTCAGGAGATCAAGACCAGCCTGGCTAACACGGTGAAACCCCGTTTCTACCAAAAAAGACAAAAAAAAACTAGCCGGGCGAGGTGGCGTGCGCCTGTAGTCCCAGCTACCCGGGAGGCTGAGGCAGGAGAATGGCGGGAACCCGGGAGGCGGAGCTTGCAGTGAGCTGAGATCCGGCCACTGCACTCCAGCCTGGGCGACAGAGCGAGACTCCGTCTCAAAAAAAAAAAAAAAAGAAGTAATGTCTTTTCTGTTTTTCATCCCATCTTTCCTATGGCTTCTAGAACACTTCCCCACTAGTTAATACTTACACTTAAATATATTACATAGTTCTTTCTTTACTGTGTGATTCCCCTTACGTGGTTCTCCATATCTGAGGAGACAACAAACATACCAACCATTCTTCTGTTCACGTGTCCAGTTAGTTACTTTTAATAGTGTAGAGGTCAAAAGCAAAGATTTTAGACGTGAAAAGATGTAGATTTCAATTCTCATTCCACTACTTTCTGTGTGACGTGAGCAAATTATAGTTACTGAAATTGTCAGTTCCTCAGTTTTATGATATAAAAGCGAGGCTAAATCTATAGATGGAAGTTTTTTGAGAATTAATGAGTTGTTAAGTTGCTCAGAGCAATGATTGTCACCATTCAACGTTGAATTAACGTTTGCCTCATTTCTTCCTCAGAAACTTACGACTCAGATCTTGGTGATTTGTCTCATCTTATGTGTATTGTTCCTGTAATAAAGTCCTCAAAGTATGGGGTATGTGGATGCCTCGATTTCTTATTTCTATCACAAATTAAAATATTTTTCCTTATTTTTACATTCCTTTGGAAATTAAGTTTTTGTTTTTTTAAAATTGGTTTTATGAGAGGTAAACTTAAAATCTGGCCATCATGGCTCTTTTTTAAAAAGACATCTTAAATATTTTCCTTTGCTTCATCATATTGTTTTCTCATGATGCTAATTAGAATCATCTGACAACTTCAAAACAATTTTCCACTTATGAATCCTTTTTCTTTGCTTGTTTCTCAACTGGTACTTGTCCCTACACCCCTCTTTGTATCCCATTCCGCATAGCATCAATGAATTATCACACCCCACTGCAATGGCTATAATGGTTTCAGTCATCATTATACACTGATGAATATCAAATTACTCATTTGCATTCCAATCCCTACTTGAGCTCCTAATGAGCATACATAATGGTCTGATGGATATCTTTACCTAGTTATTCTATAGAAAACTTGAATTTTACATGTCCAAAATTTTATTCTTCTCTTCCTTTTACCACTTTCTGCCACCAACACCCTTTGCCATATACCCTGTCCCGATGAATCACACAACCATCTTTTCAGCCATTCCATCTCTGTTATTTTCCAACATGAGATCGCCTTAAGTATATCATGAACTTTTAAGTTACCTGTACTTAGAGAACACATTCTATATGACTTATTCTCTCCTAGAATATGAAATAAAACTAGACAAATATTAGGCATCTATATAGCTTTTGATGAATTCAGACTCCTAAATGCTTCCACGTGTCACCCAGTGCTCTCAGACTGATCAGGAATGTGTTGTTACAGGGAAGAGTAACATTCAAGGATGTGGCTGTTGGCTTTACTCAGGAGGAATGGCAACAATTGAAACCTGCTCAGAGGGGTTTGTACAGAGATGTGATGCTGGAGAACTATAAAAACTATTCACAGTAGGTAAGGATAATCTCTCTGAAAATCAGATTCTCTATTTCTGAAATGTGAAAGGTTTTTAAGTGGCATAGTGGGTACAGCCTTGAGTTGTTGAATTAAGATTCTTATTTCCTTTGTTCATATATATTTCAGCTATTGTTGCATTTCATAGGACACATAATAGTATATCCCTAGAAACCATGCCTTCCTCATTCATCAGAGGCTCTGACAGTCCCCATACTCATCCTAAATTCTGGGATCTTCTTTGTCCCCAGCATTAATAGGTAAGTCATACACCTTCTGATAAACAGAATTTCCAAGTTTTGTGTTTTTAGTAGAGACAGGGTTTAACCGTATTGGCCAGGATGGTCTCGATCTCCTGACCTTATGATCCGCCCACCTCGGCCTCCCAAAGTGCTGGGATTACAGGCGTGAGCCACCGCGCCCGGCCTAATACAGGTTTTAGCTGTGTAGGTGCACTTATATGTGGGTTTCTTCAAACCAAATGTGAATAAAATATATAGTATATTCAGGCTGTGAAGCTCGTGTATATGGAGGGCCGTTTTTCTTTTTCTTTTTTTTTTTTTTTTGAGACGGAGTCTCACTCTGTCACCAGGCCGAAGTGCAGTGGCACAATCTCGGCTCACTGCAACCTCCAACTACCTGGTTGAAGCGATTCTCTTGCCTCAGCCTCCCGAGTAGCTGGGATTACAGACATGTGCCACCACGCCCAGCTAACTTTTGTACTTTTAGTAGACATGGGGTTTCACCACGTTGGCCAGGCAGGTCTCGATCTCCTGACCTTGTGATCCGCCCGCCTCGGCCTCTCAAAGTGCTGGGATTACAGGCGTGAGCCACCGCACCCGGCCGACTTTACTTTTTTTTTTTTAATAGCTGACTTATTTTGGATGCTGTCCTTTTCCAAGTTTGGTAAAAGGGTAAGGATAGCCTCACAGCCATGACTTTTGTATCTTCAAGAGGTAGAAGACTGTAAGATAATTTCTCTAGTATTAGAGAAATTATGTGGTGTAGCTCTTTAATCAGTTTCTTCTTGGTTCTTATTCAGGAAAATAATACTTTTCTAGGATTTCACACATACTATAACAAGCTGAATATAAACATACACTATAAAATGCTGAATGTAATATGTGTTACATATACTTTACTAAATCAAAGTTGAATATATATTTCAACTATATATAAGAAAATGCTTTTTCTACAATGTCGGATGTACTATAAAAAGCTGAATATAAACTTTACTAAAGTTGAATGTGTGTATATATAAAAATGTCTTTAAAAATAATTTTCCAGGACTCAGATACATTGTAAAAAGTGGAGTATAAACTTACAACATATGAAGGCAGGTGCAGTGGCTCATGCCTGTAATCCCAGCACTTTGGGAGGTTGAGGTGGGCAGATGACTTGAGGCCAGGAGTTCAAGACCTGCCTGGGCAACATGGTGAAACCCTGTCTCTACCAAAATTGGAAATAAATTAGCTGGGCATGGTGGTAGGTGCCTGTAGTCTCAGCTACTCGGGAGGCTGAGGCACAAGAATTGCTTGAACCTGGGAAGTGGAGGTTGCAGTGAGCTGAGATTGTGCCACTGCACTCCAGTCTGGGCAACAGGGCAAGACTCCATCTGAAAAAATAAATAAAATAAAATAAAATAAAATAAATAAATAAATAAATAAAAATAAACTTACAACAACTCATGCACCAAGTCCAGGGAAAGGGCAGTTCTTAATTCTTTCATCATATCAACAATGTTGGCTGGGAGTGGTGGCTCATGGCTGTAATCCCAGCACTTTGGGAGGCTGAGGCGGGAAGATCATGAGGTTAGAAGTTAGAGATCAGCCTGGCCAACATAGTGAAACCTCGTCTCTACTAAAAATATAAAAATTAGCCGGGCATGGTGGCGCGTGCCTGTAGTCCCAGTTACTCGGGAGGCTGAGGCAGGAGAATCGCTTGAACCCGGGAGGCAGAGGTTGCAGTGAGCCGAGATCACGTCACTGCAATACAGCCTGGGTGACAGAGTGAGACTCCGTCTAAAAAAGAAAAAAACAAAACAAAACAAAAAAACAATGTCAAGAACACACATTATTCCAACCTATTCCGTGCCAATCTCAGACTCTTGATTCTCTGCTTGCAAAATGCCCACAATTCCAGGTGTCACGGTGACATACAGACATGTATCTTGTATTTAAGCAGACCATTTTCTCCCATTTTGTTAGGAAACAAAATTTAACTGAAACCCATTTGCAGACTTTTGCACAGATCTTCTGTATCCAGGGCTATAATAGGTGTGACCAGATGCAAGGCAAGCTAGGAGATCAAATATCTGGCATTTACAGACTCAGGAGAGCAGCAGGCAATCCTGCCAAAAGGAGAATGGTTAACACCAATGAATATGCAACTAACTATGCTTGAGTTTCTTTTTTTTTTTTTTTTTTTTGAGACGGAGTCTCGCTCTGTCGCCCAGGCTGGAGTGCAGTGGCGCGATCTTGGCTCACTGCAAGCTCCGACCCCCGGGTTCACGCCATTCTCCTGGCTCAGCCTCCCGTGTAGCTGGGACTACAGGCTCCCGCCACCACGCCCGGCTAATTCTTTTTTTGTATTTTTAGTAGAGACGGGGTTTCACCGTGTTAGCCAGGATGGTCTCGATCTCCTGACCTCGTGATCCGCCCGTCTCGGCCTCCCAAAGTGCTGGGATTACACGCGTGAGCCACTGTGCCCGACCTAGTTTCTTCTTTATAGGGTGCAATGCTTTTCATTTCAAAGTCTTGTGTTTTGTTTTTGCCTTCCATTAATTTTTCTAGAGCTTTTCTACATCCAAGGGTTGAATGTTTATTCATTCACTCTCATTCCTTGGATCATTCACACATTCCTATGATCAAATATTTACTGAGAACCTGCTAGGAACAGGGAGCACACAGGGTAAAGTCGGAATGAATCCTGGTCCTTAACTGGCCGTTTTCTATACATATTAATTTTCTTGAGAGTATAGCTTTGTTCACACCCTATACATTTCCATACGTATTCCCTTTGTCATTCATTCCTAATAAGGCCTGCCTTGACATCTTTTTTTTTTTTGAGATAGAGTCTCGCTGTTGCCCAGGCTGGAGTGCAGTGGTGTGATCTCGGCTCACTGCAACCTCTGCCTCCCCTGTTCAGGTGATTATCCTGCCTCAGCCTCCGGAGTAGCTGGGATTACAGGGGCCTGCCACCACGCCTGGCTAATTTTTGTATTTCTAGTAGACACGAGGTTTCACCATGTTAGCCAGGATGGTCTCCATCTCCTGACCTCATGATCCGCCCGCCTCAGCCTCGCAAAAGTGCTGGGATTACAGGCGTGAGCCACCTCGCCTGGCCAAGACGGAGTCTGGGCCAGGATGGAGTGCAGTGGTGCGATCTCGGCTCACTGCAACCTCCCGCTTCGGGTTCAAGCGATTCTCCTGCCTCAGCCTCCTGAGTAGCTGGGACTACAGGTGTGAACCACCACGCCCAGCTAATTTTTGTATTTTTAGTAAAGACGAGGTTTCACCATGTTGGCAAGGATGGTCTTATGTCCTGACCTCGTGATCCACCCTCCTTGGCCTCCCAAAGCGTTGGGATTACAGGTGTGAGCCACTCCACCAGGCTGACATCCTTTTTAATATAAAAATTATTTATACAGGTAGTTTTCAAATTTTCTAGTGGAGAAATGAATTTTGATTAAGGCTGTATTATTTTTTAATTCTGCAACCTCTGCCTCTCGGGTTCAAGCGATTCTCCTGCCTCAGCCTCCCAAGTAGCTGGGACAACCGGTGCACGCCACCATGCCCGGCTTAGTTTTTGTATTTTTAGTAGAGATTGGGTTTCACCACATTGGCCAGACTGGTCTCGAACTCCTGACCTTAAGTGATTTGCCTCCCCTTGGCCTCCTAAAGTGCTGGAATTACAGGCGTGAGCCACCGCGCCCAGCCTTTTTAAAAGTTTTAATAAATCATCTAAATATTCCACCTGACTTCACAGCAACTCACTTTTATTCTACTGGGTTTCTTTACATTACGAATCCCCTAGTAAGGCAAAAGGGTGAGCTATAAATAAAGGCTTCACAGTATTAAATTTTTCTCCAGAAGGAATTACCTAGCCTTCAATAAAGAAAAAGAGATGATGCAAGATGTTCCTATAGTCACTGCATATATAAGTCCTTCCTCTCATGTCTAATAATGCACGATTAAGAAAATAACAAAGAAAAACAATAAATGCCTTCATTTAGCACACCTTCAATACTAGACAGACACTGCTTTAAATAATATAAATGTATTTAACCGTCACAATGCAGCTAAGAAATATGGTGCTAACAGTACTAATTTATAAATGAGAATATGTAGATGCAGTTAATAAATTCACCCTAAAAGAAATGTTATAATGATGAGGGTGAGTAAAAAGTAAACATTGGTTAAATCCTTTCCCACATTGATTCAGCTCCAGTTAATTTTAGTGAATTAGCTTGCAAATATTTAACAAGATTTATGTGGGATGAAAGAATCTGCTGAATTTAAAATCCTACTATAGGCTTCCTCAAGTACTGTCAGATGAATACTTTGTTAGCTAAAGCAAATTGGTGTCCCATATATATGGCCTTTACATTTTGGGTTTTTTTTTTTTTGGTGCAATCTCAGCTCACTGCAACCTCCGCCTCCCGGGTTCAAGAGATTCTCATGTCTCAGCCCCCCAAGTAGCTGGGATTACAGGCATGTGCCCCCATGCCCAGCTAATTTTGTATTTTTAGTAGAGATGGGGTTTCACCATGTTGATCAAGCTGGTCTCGAACTCCTGGCCTCAAGTGATCAACCCACCTCAGCTTCCCAAAGTGCTGGGATTACAGGCATGAGCCACCATGCCCGGCCCCATCTTTTTTTTTTTTTTTTGAGACAAGAGTCTCGCTCTGTCACCCAGGCTGCTGTGCAATGGCATGATCTTGGCTCACTGCAACCTCTGTCTCCTGGGCTTAAGCAATCCTCCTGCCTCAGCCTCTTAAGTAGCTGGGATTACAGGCGTGCACCACCACGCCTGGCTAATTTATTTTATATTTTTTGTAGAGACGGTTTTTCACCATGTTGCCCGTGTTGGTCTCAAACTCCAGGACTCAAGCAATCCACTCACCTTGGCTTCCCAAAGTTCTGGGATTACAGGTGTGAGCCACTGTGCCCAGCCTGCATAAATATATATATATATATACACACACACACACACACATACACACACGTATATATTTTTACTTATTTTTCGAGACGGAGTGTTGCTCTGTCACCAGGCTGGAATGCAGTGGCACGATCTCAGCTCACAGCAACCTCTGCCTCCCGGGTTCAAGTGATTCCCGCCTCAGCCTCCCGAGTAGCTGGGATTACAGGCACGCACCACCACGCCTGGCTAATTTTTTGCATTTTAGTAGAGACGGGGCTTCACCACGTTGGCCAGGATGGTCTCGATCTCCTGACCTTGTGATCCACCCACCTCAGCCTCCCAAAGTTCTGGGATTACAGGCGGGAGCCACCCGCGCACGGCCTGCATTTATATTTTGAATCATCTGATTTCCCCTAAGGGCTAATGACTGCTGCTGAGAAAGGTCTGAATGATTAACTTCTCTCAGCACATTCACTGCCCTCCTCTCCCCGTTATGAATTCCCTGAGGTTGACTTGGTTCTGAGCCACCAAAAAGGTCTCCCTACTTTTTTTTTTTTTTTTTGAGACGGAGTCTCGCTCTGTCCCCCAGGCTGGAGTGCAGTGGTCGGATCTCAGCTCACTGCAAGCTCCGCCTCCCGGTTTCACGCCACTCTCCTGCCTCAGCCTCCCGAGTAGCTGGGACTACAGGCGCCCGCCACCTCGCCCGGCTAGTTTTTTGTATTTTTTAGTAGAGACGGGGTTTCACCGTGTTACCCAGGATGGTCTGGATCTCCTGACCTCGTGATTCGCCCGTCTCGGCCTCCCAAAGTGCCTACTTTCTTTACATTCATGGAATTCTTCAATTTTTCACCAGTTGTATCATGATGTGTAACAAATTCTGAAACACAAATAAATCTCCGCTAATTCCTAACATTTATAAGGTGTCTCACACTTAGAATTATGGGTTTTTATTTTTCCAAATCAGTATGAATTTTCTCATGTTAATCAAATTCTGAGCCATCCCTCATTTCTTCATTCACTCCTGGTTCCTGAATGAATTCTTTGATGTTGACTAAGGTGTGAGGCCCGAATAAAGGCCTTTGCACACTGCTGACATTCATATAGTTTCTCACCAGTATGAATTTTCTGGTGTCGACTAAGTTCTGAACCACGACCAAAGGCCTTCCCACACTCCTTACACTCATAGGGTTTCTCACCAGTGTGACTTCTCTCATGATGAGTGAGTTCTGACCTTCGAATAAAAGCCTTCCCACATTCCTTACACTTATGGGGTCTCTCCCCAGTGTGAACTTTTTGATGTCGAACAAGTTCTGTGCTACAAGTAAAGGCCTTTCCACATTCCTTACACTCATAGGGTTTCTCACCAGTGTGAGCTCTCTGATGTCGGGTAAGTTCTGAGCCATGACGGAAGGACTTCCCACATTCCTTACACTTATAGGGTTTCTCCCCAGTATGGACACTCCGATGTCGAATAAGATGTGAATCAGAGATAAAGGCTTTCCCACATTCCTTACATTCATGGGGTTTCTCACCAGTATGAATTATTTGATGTAGACTCAGCTGTGAGGCACAACTGTACACCTTCCCACACTCCTTGCATTCATAGCGTCTTTCACCAGTATGGATTATCTGATGAAGGCTCAGTTGTGTGTCATAACGAAAAGCCTTCCCACATTCCTTACATTTATGGGGTTTCTCACCAGTATGGATTCTTCGATGTTGAAAAAGGTGTGAGGGACGGGTAAAGGCCTTCCCACACTCCTTACATTCATAGTATTTCTCATCAGTATGGATCCTCTGATGTAGATTAAGCTGTGCAGTGGATGGAAAGGCTTTCCCACACTCCCTACACTTATAGGGTTTCTCGCCAAGATGCATCCTCTGATGCTGACTAAGTTGTGAGCTGGAATGAAAGGCTTTCCCACATTCCTTACATTTATGAGGTTTCTCTCCAGTATTAACGCTCCGAGGTTGAGTAATTCCAGAATCACGATTAAAAGCACATTTGTTATTTTCACTATGGTTTTTGCTTTCATTAAGCCTCTGATGCTTAATCAAGTCTGATCCACCATTAAAGATTTTCCTATGTTCTCCACATTTAGGGTCTTTTTTCTTATTATGAATTATTTCATGTTGAATAGGACATGACTGGCACCTGAAAGCATTCTTACATTTCCTGTATTCATAGGATTTCTCTTCAGTATGAATCCATTGATGTTCTCTATGGGCTGTGCACTGCACGGAAGTAAATGGTATTACAGCTTGTCTGAAATGTCCCTCCTGGAGACCCTGTTGTTTCTCCACCTGGCATCTGATTTCTCTGATAGCTCTGACCCTCTCCTGTTGCAGTGATCTAATTTCATAAATGTTTTCCTTTGGAGAGAAATTCTTGGTTTCTCTTCCAAACTCCCAATCTGTAAAATAACAAGAAGAAAATGGGAGGTATTTTCACATTGCAGGACAAAGAAAAGTTCTGAAGTAGAAATGACAAACTAAAAATAGTTAATAATTCTTTACACGGCAATTTAAAAAAAAAAGGGAAGTGAGGCCGGGCGCGGTGGCTCACGCCTGTAATCCCTGCACTTTGGGAGGCCGAGGTGGGCGGATCACGAGGTCAGTAGATCGACACCATCCTGGCTAACACGGTGAAACCCCGTCTCTACTAAAATACAAAAAATTAGCCGGGCGCGGTGGCGGGCGCCTGTAGTCCCAGCTACTCCGGAGGCTGAGGCAGGAGAATGGCGCGAACCCGGGAGGCGGAGCTTGCAGTGAGCCGAGATGGTGCCACTGCACTCCAGCCTGGGCGACAGAGTGAAGACTCCGCCTCAAAAAAAAAAAAAAAAAAAAAAAGGAAGTGAAAAATGAGAAAATGAGGAGCTTTTGGGCTCAAGCAATCTGCCCACCTTAGCCTCCCAAAGTGTTGGGATTACAGGTGTGAGCCACTGCACCCAGCCACATCTCTGATACTTTTAAAGACCCTTGTGATTACACTGGGCCCACTTGGATAACCCAAGATCCTCTCCCTAACTGAAGTTGAGCAGATTTGCAACCTGAATTCCCCCTTACCATGTAAGAGTAACATGTTCACAAGTTTCAGAGATTCAGATATGGACATCTTTGAGGGGGTCATTATTCTGCCAATATTGGCTTATAATGTATAAATATGTAATTTGTATGACAATAATAGTACAAAGAAGGGAGGTGGGAACAGAAGTATTTTGGAGCAAAGTATTTATATAAGATTAAAGTTAAGTTAATATTAATCCAAACTAGATTGTTTTAAGTTGAAATGCTAATTGTAATCTTGAAGGCAACCACTAAGAAAATAATTTCAAAGACTATTGTATAAGAAACAGTATAGGAACAAAAATGGTACTCTAGAAAATATTTAGGTAATATAACAGAAGGTAGTAATGGAAGAATAGAGGAATAAAACAATAACAACACAAATAGAAAGCAAATACCACAATACCAATTGTAAATCCCACCCTATCAGTGTATTAAATGTAAACACATTAAACACTACAGACTTTGTTAAACACTACAAGAAGAGGTTGGCAGGATGGATTAAAAAAAAATGTGATCCAAGTATATGCAATCTACCAGAGACACACTGTTTTTGTTTTTGTTTTTTGAGACACAGTCTCACTCTGTCACCCAGGCTGGAGTGCAATGACATGATCTCAGCTCATTGCAACCTCCACTCCCTGGGTTCAAGTGATTCTCATGCCTCAGCCTCCTGAGTAGCTGGGACTATAGGCATGGGCCACCATGCCTGGCTAATTTTTTGTATTTTTAGTAGATACAAGGTTTCACCATGTTGGCCAGACTGGTCTCAAACACCTGACCTCAACTGATCTGCCCACCTCTGCCTCCCAAAGTGCTGGGATTACAGGTATGAGTCACCATGCCCAGCCCCCAAGACAAACTTTAGATTCAAGGACACAAATAGTTGAAATGAAAGAATGGAAAACGATATACCATGCAAAGAGTAACCACAAATGAGCTAAAATAGCATTACTAATACCAGACAAAATAAACTTTAAGACAAAAATTGTAACCAGTGAGAAAAAAGGATATTTTGGCCGGGCACGGTGGGTCATGCTTGTAATCCCAGCACTTTGGGAGGCCGAGGCAGGCAGATCACAAGGTCAGGAGTTCAAGACCAGACTGGCCAACACAGTGAAACCCTGTCTCTACTGAAAATATAAAAATTAGCTGCGTATGTTGGCAGGCACCTGTAATCCCAGCTACTCGGGAGGCTGAGGCAGGATAATCACTTCAACCCGGGAGGTGGAAGTTGCAGTGGGCAGGGATTGTGCCACTGCACTCCAGCCTGGGCGACAATGCTAGACTCCATCTCAAACAACAACAACAACAAAAACAAATCAGAAAAAAGGGTATGTTATAATGATAAGAGGATATAATGATAGTCAGAAAACTGTAACAGTTGTAAGTATATATACACCTAATAACACAGGCCCAAAATACGTAAAGCAAGAATTAAAGACAGCAATAGACAATTGAACAAATTGAAGACTTCAATACTTTACTTTCAATAATGAATAGAATAGCTAGGCAGAAGATCAACAAGGAAACAGAGGGCTTGAAAAACACTATAAACCAATTAAACTTAAGAAGACATTTGTAGAATACTCCACTCAACAACAAGAGAATACACATTTTTCTCAAGCACGTATGGAACATTTTTCAGGTTAGACCATATATTAAGCCATAAAACAGCCCTCAATAAATGTAAGAGGACTGAAATCACACAAAATATGTTTTGCAACTACAATGGAATGAACTTAGATATCAACAGCAGAAGGAAATTTGGGAAATTCACAAACGTGAAAATTAAATAACATAGTCCTAAATAACCAATGTGTTAAGAAATCACAAGAAAAATTAAAAAATGTTTTGAGATAAATGAAAAGTCAATATACCAAAACTTATGAAATGCAGTAAAAGCAGGGCTTAAAGGGAAATTTACAGCTAAAAACACCTATATTAAAAACAAGAAGAAAAAAAAAAACAGAGATATCTCAAATCAACAATCTAACTGTGTATCTTAAGGAACCAGATAATAAAGAAAAAACAAAAACATAAAGCTTCCAGAAGGAGGGAAATAATAAAAGATAACAGCAGCCATAAACAAAATAGAGAATAGAAAAACAACAGAGAAAATCAATGAGACCAAAAGCTGGTCCTTGGAAAAGATCAACAGAATTGGCAAATCTTTGGCTAGATTGACCAACAAAAAAAGAGAGAAGTCTCAAAATACTAACATCAGGAATGAAATAGGAGATATCACTACTGACCTTATAGAAATAAAAAGGGTTATAAGGAACTCCTACGAATAACTATATGCCAATAAATTAAACAACTTAGACAAAATGGACAAATTCCTAAAAAGACCCGAAACTACCAAAATTGACTCAAGAGGAAACAGAACACCTGAATAGACCTATACCAAATTAAGAGACTGAATTAGAGTAAAAAAATCTTCCCACAAAGAAAAGCCCAGGAGCAAATGGCCTCACCCAACATTAAAGAAAACTTAATATAAATCCTTCATGAACACTTCAAAAAGACAGAAGACAAAGAAACATTTCCTAATTCTGAGGCCAGTATTACCCTGATATCAATCAGACAAAGCAAAGATATCACAAGAAAACTACAGACCAGTATCTTCAACAAAAAAGACCAAACCAGATCCAACAGCTTAGAGAAAGGATTATATACTACATCTAGGTAAAATTTATCCTACAAATGCAAGGTTGGCTCAACATCCAAAAGTTTATCAATGTAATCAAACATATTAATACAACAAAGGACATCAACTACAGATGTCTTAATAGATGCAGAAAAGGTAATGGAAAAAAGTATTCTAAAATCCTTTCATGACAAAAATACTCAACAAACTAAGAGAAGAAGGGAACCTATATACAAATGTTCATAGCAGCTTTAGTCATACATAGTAGCCTAAAAGTAGAAACAACCCAAATGTCTACCAACTGACGAATGAACAAAATGGTAATATCTATACCATGGAATACAATTTGGCAATATAAAAGAATGAGACACTGGTATATGTTACACTATGGATGAACTTTGACAATATTCTGGTAAGTGAAAAAAGCCAGTCATAAATTATATGTTGTGTGATATCATTAATATAAAATGTCCAGAACAGGCACATCTATAAAGACAGAAAGTGATCAGTAGTTGCTTGGGGTTGGGTTTGGGCAGTGACTGCTAACGGGTATGGCGTTTCATTCTGAGTGATGAAAATGTTCTACAATTAGACTGTTGTGATGGTTGCAAACTGACTAAAAATTACTGAACTTTAAATGGATGAATATTATGATATATGAATTTTATCTCAATAAAACTGTTTTTAAAAGTCAGGACAAAACTGGAACCAAAATGCAAGTAAAATGGTTGTCACAGGGGAAGAAAGAGGGCACTTCCTCTCTGAAATGAGGGGGAAGTATTATAGGAGGTGAGCAAGAAAGCCTGGTAAATGGAGCTGAAACATCCTTACTTTCTTTTTTTTTGAGATGGAGTCTCGCTTTGTCACCCAGGCTGGAGAGCAGTAGCGTGATCTCGGCTCACTGCAACCTCTGCCTCCTGGGTTCAAGCAATTCTCCTGCTTCAGCCTCCCAAATAGCTGGGACTACAGGCACCTGCCACCATGCCCAGTTAATTTTT
Source organism: Macaca thibetana thibetana (assembly GCF_024542745.1). Classification (NCBI taxonomy): domain Eukaryota; kingdom Metazoa; phylum Chordata; class Mammalia; order Primates; family Cercopithecidae; genus Macaca; species Macaca thibetana. Next base: position 41,360,686 of record NC_065596.1, on the reverse strand, counting down.
GTATTTTTAGTAGAGACAGGGTTTCACCATATTGGCCAGGTTGGTCTTGAACTCCTGACTTCGTAATCTGCCCGCCTTGGCCTTTTTTTTTTTTTTTTTGAGATGGAGTCTTGCTGTGTTGCCCAGGCTGGAGAGCAGTAGCGTGATCTCGGCTCACTGCAACCTCTGCCTCCCAGGTTCAAGCAATTCTACTGCCTCAGCCTCCTGAGTAGCTGGGATTACAGGCATGCACCACCAGGCCCGGGTAATTTTTGTATTTTTAGTAGAGACAGGGTTTCACCATGTTGGTCAGGCTGGTCTCGAACTCCTGATCTCAAAAAAAAGCCTTCCAAAGTGCTGTGATTACAACATCCTTACTTTCTCCTCCCGATCTCAAGCATTTTTAAGCAGCTTTCCCACCAAAATCTCCAAAGTGCTGCCTTCTCACAGATGAGCTAAGTGACCAACTGCTATGGCCTCCCCATTCCGGTTCATCATCACTCACCTGGACACCATTCTTTTGTCTCATTCCTCTTAACCAACCAGGGCTCTTTCTTCTGCTCCAATAAGGAGATCACATTTGGCTTAGTATCAGAAAGCCCTGCTCAAACACAAAGGGAACAAGGTTTTGTTGTGGGTGTCAGAATTAAAAAATCAGTCCCTAATTATCAAGAAAGAGGAGCAGGTAGATTAAGGGTCAGAAGAAAGAGTAAGGGTCAGAGCACCAGGGAAGATAAAGGTGCCTACTGGAACAGCCTATTTCCAGCTTCACAAGAGACAAACGATTCTTTTGGTGAGCAAGAAACATTAACTCATCCAGGTACTTGAAAAGCACTTGTGACAAACTCAGAAAAAAGAACGTAAGAATTCCAGAAGGCCAATTCTGTGTTTGGCGGGGCGGGGAGTGTGCAGAGGGGCAGATAAAGTTACCTAGTAAGACCAGGTTGCCGTAATTTTCCAACATTACATCTCGGTACAAATCCTTCTGAGCAGAGTGCAAGCATTCCCACTCCTTTTGAGAGAAGTAAATGACCACATCTTTGAACTTCAAGTCCTGAAATCACAAATAAATATAACATTTGTGAAATTCATGGACAAAATCTTTAAGACAATATAAAAGAAAATGGAGAAAGCAATTCAGTAGGGAAGTTCCATTAGGAAAACAGGCCATACTGGCCCCATTCAACATGGATGGGTCAGTGTGGAAACAGGGGTGATCAGAGTCAAGTGCCCACATGGTTCTTGGGCATGCCTACTCCTGCAGAGGTAGCCTCTAGGCACTTCCATTATCCACCCACGTCGGAGAATAAACTAAGTCCATGTAAGTGGTTTTTCCCAATTAAATGAAACTGTGCTTGCAAATACACAGCACACCCTATGTTAAGCACGCAAGCTTCTCATTGCCTCTTCCTCTTTCCCATTCAATAAATTAAATCCTAAATCAGTTTTCTACATCACCATTCTTAAATAGACAGCAATTTTACTGGCTGCATGATTCCTCATATAATGTTCTTATTTTGAGGAAGTCGGTTGGAGAAGTTCCCCTAAAGGTTATTTTGCAGTTATGATAGTCATTATTTTTCAACAATTTATTTTATTTATTTTATTTTATTTTATTTTATTTTATTTTATTTTATTTTATTTTATTTTATTTTATTTTATTTTATTTTGAGACAGTCTCACTCTGTCGCCCAGGCTGCAGTACAGTGGAGCAATCTCAGCTCACTGCTACCTCTGTCTCCCAGGTTCAAGTGATTCTCCTGCCTCAGCCTCCTGAGTAGCTGGGACCACAGGCATGGGCCACCACACCTGGCTAATTTTTGTATTTTTAGTAGAGACAGAGTTTCACCATGATGGCCAGGCTGGTCTTGAACTCCTGGCCTCAAGTGATCCATTCGCCTCGGACTCCCAAAGTGCTGGGATTATAGGCATGAGCCATCGTGCCTGGTCATTTCTCAACAATTTGCACATCTGGCTAAATTGTTCCTGTTACCACAAATGTCCCCAACCATACTCTCCTTGTTCCTTAGCTACCAGAACTGATGGAGAAAGATCCAGACTCACAACGATGTCACACGAGGTGCGCACATACTACACAAGTTCAAAATGGACACTATCCATCTGGCACAGACTCCTTGGGAATATCCTGTAACTCCATACAATCTACATATCTCAGGATATCCCCAGTCCTAAAATCCTCAGACAGCTAGGGATACTGGCTGATACTGAGACTGCAACACAATAAATCAACATCAATTCCTTTCTTGTCTAATGAGAAAACTCAAGTTTGCAATACGTGATTCCACTTAACCATTCATTTCCACTTCATCAAATCACAGCTCCAAGAAGGGAGGTATGAAAATTTCCATCAGGGATTGGTTTTCCTACTCCATCAGTACTCTCAGTGAAAGAATATGAATCTAAAAAATGCTAATCCTAGTATAGTGGCTCACTCTTGTAATCCCAACACTTTGGGAGGCCAAGGTGGGAGGATTGCTTGAGCCCAGGAGTTCAAAACCAACACAGTGAGATCCTGTTTCTATAGAAAAATCCAAAAATTAGCCGAGCAAGGTGGCACGTACCTGCAGTCCCAGCCACTTGGGAGGCTGAGGCAGGAGGAGCTCTTTGAGCCTTGGAGGTTGAGGCAGCAGACCCATGATTGTGCCGCTGCACTCCATCCCGGGTGACCGAGCAAGACATTGTCTCAAAAAACCAGAAATGCTAAGAGGTTTGCTGATAAATACCTAAACAGTTTTTGGAGAACAGAGGGGCCCTTAAGAGACAGCAGCCTTGGCCAGGCATGGTGGCTCATACCTGTAATCTCAGCACTTTGGGAGGCCGAGGTGGGTGGATCACTTGAGGTCAGGAGTTTGAGATCAGTCTGGTCAACATGGTGAAACCCCGTCTCTACTAAAAATACAAAAATTAACCAGGCATGGTAGCATGTGCCTGTAATCCCAGCTACTGGGGGGGCTGAGGCAGGAGGATCGCTTGAACCTGGGAGGCGGAGGTTGCAGTGAGCCAAGATCGTGCCACTGCACTCTAGCCTGGGCAACAGAGCAAGACTCCGTCTCAATCAATCAATCAATAAAAGAGATAGCACCCTTTGGTAGCATTACTGACTATAATGGGAAGAACTGGAGAACAAGTCCCTGGGGAAGGGAAGAAGTTTTAGGAAAAAGAAATCTGCTCAATCTGTTCAAATTTTCTAAAGCAAAAAGAAGGCATTCAGAAGCAGAGAGCAGAACAGTTGTTACCAGAGACGGGGTAGGGGTACAAATGCAGAGACGTCAGTCAGTGGGTACAAAGTTACAATCAGGAGAAATGAATTCTGGTGTTCTATTGCACAGTAGGGTGACTATGGTTAATGATAAAATATTGTATATTACAAAATAACTAGAAGAGGCTTTTGAATATTCTTACCACAAAGAAATGACAAATGCATGAGGTGATGGATACACTAACCACCCTGACTGGCTCTTTATACAACATAGATACGTACTGAAACATCAAATTGTACCCCATAAATATGATCAGGAAGTGCTAGGATTACAATGTGTCTGATACGGTTTGGATCTGTGTCCCCACTCAAATCTCATGGGGATTTCTAATCCCTAATGTTGGACGTAGGGCCTGGTGGGAGGTAATTGGAACATGGTGGTGAATACTTGATGAATGGCTTAGCACTGTCCCTTTGTTGCTGTTCTCGTGATAGTAAGTTCTTACGAGATCTGGCTGTTTAAAAGTGTCTAGCGCCTTCCCTGCTTCCTTCTGCTCTGGCCAGGTGAAGTGCTGGCCTCTCCTTTGCCTTCCACCATGATGGTAAGTTTCCTGAGCGCTCCCAGAAGCTGAGCAGATGCCAGCATCATGCTTCCTGAACAGCCTGCGGAGCTGGAGCTGTAAGCCAATTAAACCTCTTTTCTTTATAAAATCCCCAGTCTCAGGTATTTCTTTATAGCAATGCGAGAAGGGACTAATACAGTGTTAATTAAAATAAAAAATAGAAAAGAATGCATTCAGGCCAAGTGTGATGGCTCACGCCTGTGATCCTAGCACTTTGGGAGGTGGAGGTGGGAGAATTGCTTGAGTCCAGGAGTTTAAGACCAGCCTGGGCAACATACCAGGACCCCGTCTCTACAAAAAATAAAAAAAATAAAAAATTGAAGACTGCAGTGAAGGAGAGGAGACATACTAACACATTGATAATAGCTTTTACAACTACAAAATTTATACCCTAGGTTTTTACTAGAGAAAGCCTGGGAAAGCAAAACTGGAAGAAAAAGCAAGTAATGGGGATTTCATTGATCTTTTTGGATAAGAGAATTTGGATGACAAAATTCACCAGACTGACCTTAAGGTCCCCAAAGGCCTGAGAATGAATCCCTTCACCCCATCCCTGCTTTTGGTACTCCAACACACACACACACACACACACACACACACACACACACACACACACACACACAGAGTCTGCTTTTTTTTTCTCTCTGAGATTTGAGAAAGAATGAACAAGCCTTTGTCTTTCTTGAATCCCAGGGAATCCAACTATAGAAAAACAGATTCAGAAGAAACAGCTTTCCCACTGTCAGGAACTGATCAGAGCCCAGGGCCTGGGCTCCCTTTCGTACAACCTGGATGTCTCTGAGACCCTCAGCCATGGAAGGCACCCCAAAGACTTGAGGGAGCCCTCAAGGCCCAGGAGCACAGGACACCTAGGCAGGCCCAGCTCTGGACAAAGATTTCTACAACAGAGGGTTCCAGCCTCCCCCAAGCCTAATAGAGATAGGAGGAATAAATTCTAGTGTGCTACGCACCAGCCACTTCCTGGGCTTTGCTCCTATATCCCAGAACTGAGGCCTTTGGAACTAAAACTAAAACCTCTTTGGAACTAAAACTAAAGTCTTCTGCAAAGACTCTCCAGAATCAGCAGCACTGAGCCAGACAACCCACAGGATCAGGAGGCCCTTAGCAGCCTCAGCAGAGCTCAATTACCCAGATACACAATGCAATGGCTTCCCATGAGACCATAGTTCCAGGAATCCTCATCGTCAGTACATCCCGGTTCCAACCTGAGATTACCCATGGCTTTCCTGCCTGACATTCTCTCTTGCTACTACCCCTAACCTTACTGCTGATAGTGTAGTGCACACTGCATCTCAAGGACAATCAATGTACTTTAAGCACTTTAAGTTCCTGGTGCCTACATATATTAATCCTCACGATAAGGTCATGAATCCTAACTGAAAGGAAACTTTAGCTTGGAGAAGTGAAGTCATTTACTCAAATCTGCAGCTACAGTGGCATTGCTGGGTTTTGAATCTACTGAGAAATAGCCAAGTCTGCACCTGGCTGCCTTCTAACTTCTGGCTCTTGTAGATGCAACCTGAGAATTTCCTGATCCTTTGAAGGAACCCTCAGCTGGCCCCTGCACTTAGGGGAGCAGAAAATGCTAGGTCTGCTGTGTTTGTCACTGCAGATCACAGCAGTCTATGAAGGGAGATCAAAGGGGTAGAAGGGAATGGGAAGAGAGGAGCAGCTGTGTCAACAAAAATCCTCTTATCCAAAAATACCAATCAAATCCCCATGACTCTGGCTCTATGTGGGCACTGGGGTCGCAGATAACTCTTACCTAGCATACATTTGCCCTTAAAAAGCTCAGTCACGGAGGGGGAAAAAAAAGAAGAGAAAATCAATCATAGGACACCAGGCTCTGTGGGGGACTAGTTACTACGTCCAAATCACCAGCTGAAAAATAAGAGATTGAATATCAAAAATACTTTAGAATGCAAGGATGAGTTGACAGAGAAGTAATCTTCAGCAGATAAAACTATGTCAAAATGCGAACAGAGAGGCATATGCTGAGCCACTGAGGCTTATTTTCCCCAGGGAATGTCTATAGAGCCCAGATGACCATAAGCTTTGACATTTATGATCTTAAGGAGCAAGGGGAGAGAAGATCAAGCCTACACTGGCCAAGTGGGGGGTCTAATTAATTCCACACTACAAAGACCTGGGACCTCTAGAACCGTGCCCTTAGAGTAAGGGAAAACTAGATGTAGCATTCCCATTCTTAGGGTCTGCTAGGAAAACTGCCTGACTTGAACCTTGGCAGACGGTGGAAGGGAAACATTTTCCCCTGAGGAACTGTAACTACAAGCCAGCCCTCACACAGGCCTGCAGTTCACATAACGATACTAAGGTGGATCTAAAACACTTGCCATCTGTGTTTACTTTATGGTGGTCCTGGTTTGGCAGGGCTCCTAGTAGAAGCAAACACAGACCTGCCCTAGAGGAACAACCTTTAATCAGGCCTCAAGAATCTATGGGTAGAATTCCAAGGAAAATAACCTATTAGTCAAAAATAAAAGCAACACAACATTGTGAATGCACTAAATGTCACTGAACTATGCACTTAAAAATGGTTAACTATATATTATGTGAATTTTGCCTAAACAAAAAATCAATTAAAAAAAAAATGGCCAGGTGTGGTGGCTCATGCCTGCAATTGCAGCACTTTGGGAGGCCAAACTGGGCAGATCACTTGAGATCAGGGGTTCAAGACCAGCCTAGCCCATCTGGTGAAACCCCATCTCTACTTAAAATACAAATTAGCCGGGCATGGTGGCGCATGCGTGTTGTCCCAGCTACTCGGGAGGCTGAGAAACAAGAATCGCTTGAACCTGGGAGGTGGAGGCTGTAGTGAGCCAAGATTGTATCAGTTATCCAGCCTGGGTAACACAGTGAGACTGTGTCTTAAAAAAAAAAAAAAAAAAAGGAAAGAAACATACAAAGAGGCATAATTCCATGAACAAAAAGGAAAATCACTCATGCAATTGTTTTAACTTTTCATTATGTTTGAAAATTTCCCTAATAAAATGTTGAGAGGGAAGAGGAATTACCTCCGTAAAAGATTCATATATTATATAGATAATGCCAAAAATTATAAAACAAGCATATTACATGTTTTTAAAATGGAGGAAATGTAATAAGAAAACTTCATAAAGATGACAGAGGATTTCAAAAAAGGAAAAGAAATAAAAACATAAAACAAAAAACATACTTAAATCATACAATGGCTAGAATAAATCTCTCTGAAGAGAAAAATTACTGTACTGAAAGGTATAAAAAGAGATTATGCAGAATGCAATTACAAAAGACAAATGAGGCCAGGCACGGTGGCTCACGCCTCTAATCCCAGCACTTTGGGAGGCCAAGGCGGGTGGATCACGAGGTCAGGAGATCGAGACCATCCTGGTCAACACGGTGAAACCCTGTCTCTACTAAAAATACAAAAAATTAGCTGGGCATGGTGGCGGGTGTCTGTAGTCCCAGCTACTTGGGAGGCTGAGGCAGGAGAATGGCATGGACCCGGGAGGCGGAGCTTGCAATGAGCCAAGATCCAGCCACTGCACTCCAGCCTGGGCAACAGAGCCAGACTCCGTCTCAAAAAAAAAAAAAAGACAAATGAGCAGATGTACAGAAGAGAGATTAAGAAGATAATGTGAGATAGCTTAATAGATATTTAACTGAAGTTCTAGAAGGAGAAAGGAGAATTAAGAAAATGGCAGTATTGGAAGACAGGACAGCTAAGAAATTTTCAGAATTGACAAAAGCAGATTCAGGAAGCCCAGTAAGTCTTAAACAGAATAAATAAAAATAAACTCATGCCTAGACAATCAGACCAAAACTGCAGAGCACTAAATACAAAGAGAATACGTGAAAAGCAATTTGGGAACAAAGGTAGATCATCTACATTAAAAAAAAGGCTGATTGACAGACAACTATTTAATCAACTATTTAATAACAAAAATGTAAACCGGAAGACAGCGAATGTCCCAGTGTGAGGGTAGAATACCTTTCACAAATGAGGGCAAATAAAGACATTTAAAAAAAAAATAAAATCAGAGAGAAATTTACTGTTTATTCCATCTAAAGGAAAGTGATCCCAGATGGAGAGCCTGAGATGTAAGAAAGAATGGTGAACCAAGAAAGTGGTAAACCTAAGCTAACACTCAATACATAAAATTTTCTTATGGGTTAAAAAAAGATAGAAGGAAAATACCTGACAATAATGTAAGTTATTTGATTAGTTAGAATATATCCTACTTCCTTATTTACCAAGAATATAAGAATATTTTTTAGTTTTAGACACTAGTAAGTTAAGAAAGTGTATTAAAATTTCTAAGGTAACTACTAAATAAACACAAATAGCTTACAACTTTCAAACTCACAGAAGGGAAAATAAAATGAAGATAAGAAATACAGAAAAGGGAGAATAAAAAGCACAAAAATGATACCTTCAATTATATCAGTAATTACAAGTACTGTAAATATACTAAATACTCTTGTTAAAGAACAAAGTTGGTCAAAGTTGTCAAAAACCAAAGCCCAGCTCTCTGCTGGTTATTACAGACACATCCAAAACATAAATATTCAGAGAGATGAAAGTTAGAAAAGGATAACTTTATGCTTAAATAATAATATACACATATTATATATACATATACATATGCATAAATGAAATAGAAACTAAGAGACAAACCCTAATCATAATGGCAGATTTTAACAAAACACTAGAAATAACTGATAGATACAACAGACAAAAAGTCAATAAAAACAGAATATTTAGATACCAAAATTATTAACCTTGATCTAAAGGCTGCATATAGAACAATGCACTCAATTCAAATAACATTCTTCTCAATCATATGTGGAAGATTTTGAAAAACTGACCACACTGGACCTTAACGCAAGAGAAAAACATTTTGCATGAATGAATACATACTAAGAAAACGATGCAATACTAAGACACGACTGCCTCATGGGCAGGGGGAGGATGGGGGTAGTAAATGGCATAGAAGAAAGGGAATAAACAAATAATCTGAAAAGAGTGGCCTTGCTCACACCATTGATAATATGAGTACTCCAAGATCCTACCATAGGAAAAAGAAAAGGAAAACTGATATATTTTATGAAGCTAGACCAGAGGTCAGCAAACTTTTTTTGTAAAGGGCCAAATAGTAAGTATCTTAGGCTCTGTGGGACATACCATCTCTGCTGCAACTCCTCAACTCTGCCATGCAGCAGAGAAGCAGCCATAGATGTTATATAAACGGATTAATGTGAGCCGGGCGCGGTGGCTCAAGCCTGTAATCCCAGCACTTTGGGAGGCCGAGTCGGGCGGATAACGAGGTCAGGAGATCGAGACCATCCTGGCAAACACGGTGAAACCCCATCTCTACTAAAAATACAAAAAAACTAGCCAGGCGTGGTGGCAGGCGCCTGTAGTCCCAGCTGCTCGGGAGGCTGAGCCAGGAGAATGGCGTGAGTCCGGGAGGTGGAGGTTGCAGTGAGCCGAGATCGCGCCACTGCACTCCAGCCTGGGCGATAGAGCCAGACTCCATCTCAAAAATAAATAAATAAATAAATGGATGAATGTGGTTATGTTCCAGTAAAGCTTTATTTATGAACACCAAAATTTGAATTTCATACAATTTCCATGTGTCATAAAATATAATTCTCTTGATCATTTCCCCCAACCACTTAAAAATGTAGAAAACAATCTTGGTTCACAGGCCAAGGCCACAGTTCTCCTGGGATAGAGTAACTTGTTAAAGACATTATGAAGAACTGAAATTACTGGCCAGTCTTACACATGCCACAGATTTAAAATTCTAAGCAAGTTATTAGCAAACTGAATCCAGTAATATGTAAAATTTATCACACATCATGGCTAAGTTAGGTTCTTCCCAATAAAAGGTGCATATGATACTGGAAATAAATTAAAATTATTAGGCACATTAACAGATTAAAGAGAAAACACTTAGGATCATTTCTTTTTACTTTCTTTTTTTTTTTTTGAGATGAAGGTTTGCTCTTGTTGCCCAGGCTGGAGTACAATGGTGCCATCTTGACTCACTGCAACCTCTGCCTCCAAGGTTCAAGCGATTCTCCTGCCTCAGCCTCCCAAATAGCTGAGATTACAGGTGCCCACCACCTCGCCTGGCTAATTTTTGTTGTTGTTGTATTTTTAGTAGAGACAGGGTTTTGCCATGTTGGCCAGGCTGGTCTCGAACTCCTGACCTCAGGTGATCCACCCAACTCAGCCTCCCAAAGTGCTGGAATTACAGGCATGAGCCATCGTGCCCGACCAATCATTTCAATGGAGGCAGAAAAGGCATTTTAAAAATGCAATATTCCTTCATGATAAAAACTTAAGAGCAAATTAGCGATAAAAAAGCAATGTCCCTAACCTGATAAAGTACCTCTACAAAAAAAAAAGCCAAGTGCAAACATAAGTAAAAGTGAAGTATCTAAAACTGTGAATAAGACAGGGTTCCCATATTCACCATTCAAAACTGTTCTGGGAGGTGGAGCCAGTGCAGCAAAGTAAGAATTAAAATAAGGTTAAAAAAGAAGGAAAGAAATCAATACTAATAGACGAAGACAATTATTTACAACTAAAACGTGTCTTTATTCATCAATGATGTGATCAAGTTGCATGACCCCACATCCAAAAGAATCTACAAGATGTGAGAATAAATAAGAGTTAAACAAGGTGGAGGGATATAAAATTAACATCTCAAAATCAACTTCAATAATCTGTCATGGGAGTTTTAAGAAAAAAAAAAATCAATGGCAAGTCTATATACCAGAAACAATGAGAAAATTATATTATATTTTATTTTATTTACTTTTTTTTTTTGAGACTGGGTCTCGCTCTGTCACCCAGGCTGGAGTGTAGTGGCATAATCATAGCACACCGCAGCCTCATCCTCCTGGGCTCGAGTGATTCTCCTACCTCAGCCTACCAAGTAGCTGGGACTACAGGCATGTACCATCATGCCTGGCTAATTTTTTATTTATAGTAGAGATGGGGTCTCGCTATGTTGCCCAGGCTGGTCTCAAACTGCTGGGCTTAAGTGAGTCGCCTGCCTCGGTCTCCTTAAGTGTTGGGGTTACAGGTGTGAGCCACAGCACCCGGCCTATATTCTAAAATTAATGTCATCTAAGAAAACCACAAAACATAAAAGTACCTAGAAATAAAATTAACAAAAGATATGTAAGACTCTAATTATAAAATATTATTAAAACCATTTCACAAGACTCAAATAAGCAGAGTTATTTAGAGGCAGAGGAAGACTCAATACTGTGAAAATGTCAACTTTCCCCAAATTGATCAAAGGTGTAGTGCATTACAAATCATTATCCCGGCTGGATTTCTACAGAACTTGATCGGTCAATTCTAAAATGTATATGAAGCCAAAGCCTAGGAACAGCTAAGACCTTTCTAGAGAACAGGACCATGGTAGAGGAATGTGACTTACCAAGTATCAGACATTACTAGAATGCAGTCTTTAGGCGGTATGGTTTCAATAGACAAACAGACTGGCAGATTAGAAAGGAGAGCCCACAATAGACCAACATATATATATACGGAAACTTAATTTATGACAACTGTCACTGAAGTACAGAGAAAGGAGGACTGTGTAGTAAGGAAGTCTGGCCTTTGTCCTAGCTCTTGGGAAGTAACCTCTAAACACTTCGAATTTCCTGAGTGATAGGAATGTCTTTGTTATTTATGGTGGGCCCCTAAGACCATGTCTGTTAGTTTATGCTCATGAGATGACTAGGGCTTGGGGCTGGCCACACCTACCTCTACCATGTAATCGGTCTTGGGACTTTGAACCATGTGATATCAGCTTGACTTTCAGGCAAGGAGGGAGGACAGATGCTGGAAACTGAGTTCGTGCACATGGAAAATGATTCAATCAATGATGCTTATGTAATGAAGCTTCAGTAAAAACTGGGCACTGAAGCTTGAGTGAGCTTCTCTGGTTGACAATACTCTGGGTGTACTGCCAAACATCAATACTGGGAGGCTAATACAACCCAATGTATCCTTTCCCTGTTATAAACGTGACTGTGAATATAACAGCTTTCAGTGAGTTCTGTGAGTCTTTCTACTGCATGATTATACCTAAGGGTGGTGGTGGTGGAAACACCTGAATTTCTAGCTAGCTGGTCTGAAGTGAGAGTGGTCATGGGAACCCCTTAAGTTGTAGCTGGTGCCTGAGTGATGGCATCTTGTAGGGACTGTTCCCTCAGACCCTGCAGTTTGCCTAATCCTTTACAATAAATTGCCTTTTCAATAAATGATGTTTCAGATATTAGTTATCCAAATGGAAATACCATACCCTACAATTAATTCCAAGTGAACTGAAGACTTAAAAGGCAAAATAATATCATTTATAGAAAACAGGGAGAATATCTTTACTCTTAGGAGAGGAGAGATTTCATACACAAGATGTAAATAAATTAAAGAAAATAGCGTTAAATATGATGGCATTAAAATTGAGAATTTCTACCATCATTTAAAGGTTAAAGTAAGAAAGCATGCACAGCACATATAACTGACAAGGACAACAATCCACAATACTTAAGAAATGCACACAAAGCATTAAAAGGAACAAAAACTCTGGAAATATAAAAATCAATAGAAAAATCAGAAATGACATAAAATTGTACTTCAGAAAAGAGAAAACATGAACGCCAATAAGCATGAAAATGGTGGTGGGGGGGCTCAACCTCATTTAGTACCAAAATACGCAAATTTGAAATCAAAATAATATATATCAACTCATACCCAAGTGTGGAAAGATTTACAAGTTTAATAATACCAAGTGTTGGTGAGGACACGAAGTAAAAGGAATAGTAAATGAGTATAGTAAACACTTTAGAAAACAGATGGGCAATGTCTAGTAAGGCTGAAAATGCATATAACCTATGAGCTAGCAATTCCATTTCTAGTTACATATTTACAGAAATTCTTGCACAGGATACAATAAGAGGAGTTCAAGAATGTTCACAGGAGTAATATACACAATATCAATGAAAAAATGTATTCATACAATGGATGGCTATACAGTAGGATAAGTTTGCAAGGTGAATGAATCTCTTGAACACTTGTTGGAAGACAAGTAACAGAGTTGCAGAAGAATCCAAACAGTATGATTTCTTGACATCAAATTAGAACAGGAAAATAAACACATATGGTTAAGACTGTAAAGAAAAACAAGGAAATGCAAAACACAAAATTCAGAATAACAGATATCTCTGACAGCTAAAGAAGGGGATTTGGATTGGGATGATCAAAGCACACATGGGATTTCTTTTTTTTTTTTTTTTTTTTTTTTTTTTTTTTGAGGCGGAGTCTCGCTCTGTCGCCCAGGCTGGAGTGCAGTGGCGCGATCTCAGCTCACTGCAAGCTCCGCCTCCCGGGTTCACGCCATTCTCCTGCCTCAGCCTCCCGAGTAGCTGGGACTACAGGCGCCGCCACCACGCCCGGCTAATTTTTTTGTATTTTTAGTGGAGACGGGGTTTCATTGTGTTAGCCAGGATGGTCTCGATCTCCTGACCTCGTGATCCGCCCGTCTCGGCCTCCCAAAGTGCTGGGATTACAGGCTTGAGCCACCGCGCCCGGCCCACATGGGATTTCTAACATTAGCATTCTACCTCTTAACATGGGTGTTCAGTCCCCCTTAATATGTTAAACATGTTCTACTATTCAATATTTAATAAAAGCAGTTTTAAAAAGACAGTTACAGGCCAGGCGCGGTGGCTTATGCCTGTAATCCCAGCACTTTGGGAGGCCAAAGTGGGCGGATCACCTGAGGTCGGGAGTTTGAGACCAGCCTGACCAACATGGAGAAACCCCGTCTCTACTAAAAAATACAAAATTAGCTGGGCGTGGTGGCACATGCCTGTAATCTCAGCTACTTGGGAGGCTGAGGCAGGAGAATCACTTCAACCCGGGAGGCGGAGGTTGAGGTGAGCCGAGATTGCACCATTGCACTCCAGCCTGGGCACCAAGAGCGAAAAAAAAAAAAATACAGTTACAATATAGTATGATAAGGACTATAAGAGATACAGTAATTGAGACCAAGAGCAACCACAAGACTGACGCAGGCTTCATAGATGCTGGTTCTTGACCTAGGTTCAGTAGAACCTAGAGAAAGGGGTGGCAATGGATAAAAGCCCTTCTTGTGTTTCTTGTACAATGGAGGCATGAGATAGACTGTGCATTCTGGGAACTGCTAGTAGTTTAACATCACTAGGGTAAAGTCAGAAGGGAGTGGAGAGATGAGGCTGAAAAGAAGGATCAGATCCTGAGACATTTAGACTTGTTCTCACAGATGAAATTAACTGAGGGGTTTTTAAGCAGGATATGTTGCCTCCCATTAAAAGAATCTTGTTATAGGAAGTAAGAAAATAGTGACTTACTTAGGTTGAGGGGTGTGGGGAAAGTTTCACGTAACATGTAGAAAATTAACTGGGACTTAGAAAAGGAACAGAATTCCAACCAGCAGAAAACAGATTGAACAGCACTCCAAATAGAGAGAGCAGAAGATGGAGACCAATTGCATCCTGTGTTTCTGAGGAGCAGAAAGTTAACTGGGATAGCTGATGAGGGGTTCTGAGGGAGGAGTAGAGAGAAGTGATGTTGGAGAACTCCATAGGAGTCAGGACAGGAAATGTTTTGAATGGCAGGTTATACCTGCCAGGACTAAACACATCATCTTTGCTCACAACTTTACTCCAATGCTAGGCTTTGTGCTCTGCTAAATACAGAATGTGCTTTTTAATAAACACACAATGAATGTGAAAGAGCTGGAGATTTATCCTGAAAGTAACAGGCATTCACTGAACAAAATTTAAAAGGTGACATCACTGGACTATCTTAGTGGCAAAGAGTAAAAGTGGAGCCAGGGAGCCCAATTAGTTTAATGTAGCATCTACTCCCACAAGGCAAAAGACAGTGGAGTGAGGCCCTAGTGCATAAGCTCACAGAACAGGAAAAGAAAAGAAGCAATGACACTGGGCACTTCACTGGATGTTGGGGAGACCAGAAGGTAGGAGCTAGGGGACCCCAGGTCGCCAGTGTAAGTGCAGGTGAATTTCCAGTATCATCACATTCCCCAAACTGAAATTATGAGGAAGTCCATGGTCACAGAGCTAGCAAATGGCAGAAATGGGCTAAGATTCTACCCTTTCATCACAGTGCACAGCCTCCCATTAGCAGGGACAAAGGGCAATGAATATTTTCAGGAGAGAAGACACAGGGAGAAATAGACAGTGAAGGGTTGAAGGGCAAGGGGAACTGAAGCCTCCTCCCCGCCGGTGTGCAGGAAATGGATGGGGAGGGGTGGTGATCTTCTGATAATCTTAGGAAGATTTTGGCCTCTACAGGAATGGGAAGAGAAACTCAACAAATTCTTACAGAATTCTGAAGAAAAGTTAAAGAGAAAGAAACAGATTAATTAAGAATAGAAAATATGTTTCTTTAATCTTAGAGTGAAAGTAATTCTTGATGACTGGCCAGAATTAATGAAGTAAGTGCTACATCCAGACCTATCCGGAAAAAAAAAAAAAAAAACAACCCTTAAATTTCACATCCTACAAATACCATGCCACTCTTTAAAATATGTTACTTCAAAGTCGCATAAAAAATCTAAATAAAGAGCGCGGCGCGGGGCCGGCGGCGAAGGTCCAGGGTGGAATCGACTTCGCTGCGGCTGCCGACGACCCCCACCCGGCCGGCCGCCTCCGCAGACCCACCTTGGCCGCGCGGCAGGGGGCGCGCAGAGCCCCGAGGGAGCGAGTCCCCGTGCGTGGCGGCTAGGCGGCTTTCCTCCTTGAGAGGTCCGGCTCCCGGCTCTCCGGACCCGCCTGGCGTAGACAGCGGCTCCCAGGAATGGCTTCGGTGGGCAGCGGCATGGAGGAGGTGCGCCTGTCGGTACTGACCCCCTTGAAGCTGGTTGGGCTGGTGTGCATCTTTCTGGCGCTGTGTCTGGACCTGGGGGCGGTGCTGAGCCCGGCTTGGGTCACAGCTGACCACCAGTACTACCGTGTGTGGGAGTCCTGCCGGAAACCCGCCAGCTTGGACATCTGGCACTGCGAGTCCATGCTCAGCAGCGATTGGCAGATTGCTACTCTGGCTTTACTCCTGGGCGGTGCTGCCATCATTCTCATTGCATTCCTGGTGGGTTTGATTTCTATCTGCGTGGGGTCTTGAAGGCGCGTTTCTATAGACCTGTTGCGGTCATGCTTTTTGCAGCAGTTGTTTTACAGGTTTGCAGCCTGGTCCTTTACCCAATCAAGTTCATTGAAACTGTGAGCTTGAAAATGTACCATGAGTTCAACTGGGGTTATGGCCTGGCCTGGGGTGCAACTATATTTTCGTTTGGGGGTGCCATCCTTTATTGCCTGAACCCTAAGAACTATGAAGACTACTACTAGAACCAATAGTCTCAAAGTAAAAATAACCACCACCATCCAACAAAAGGATTACGTCTGCATCTTTTCTAACTTTCTATTTTCTAAAACACTTGTGGAGCATCAAGCAGTTTGCTCAGTTGATTTAATCTTTTTTGCCTTTTGGCTGTCAACATCATAACCAGCTTTTACATCCATTTTAGAAATCTGCACAAATTAAGAGAGCTGATTAGACAGGCAAATGCTGCAAACTTCCAATATGTTCATATCGTTTTTCTTGACAAATGAAGGGTCTGTATGACAGCAACCATTGTGAGAAACTAGTTGGAATGAGATTTGCCTCAGTCTCCTATTGCCTGTAGGGGAGCAGTTGGCATAAGCAACATTTAGAAGTTCCTTTGTGCTGACAAGGATTCCACTGTTAGAGCCCTTACTGCTTGCTTATCCTACCCAATGACTACATTGGCTGTTGGTTGTTTGCTTGAATGAGCCCTTGAAAAATGAACTGCCCTTCAGCATCTAATGGGAGTTGTGAATGTAACTGGTTAATGGTACACATTCCACCTTCAAGAATACTCTTTTTAATGGGAGGTTATGCTTTGGCAATCAGCATCTCCCTGGGAGGAGAGTCAAGACTTGGAGACATGTGCTTCTCATTATGTGGTTAGAAATTGGTGCCTCAGCCCTATCTAGACTGGGGAAAAATTGAGGATCTCTGTTTTTCCTGGGGCAAACAGAAAGAAATCTGCATGAGTTGCTTTTGTACCCTTTAAATCATTTGCCAAACATTGCAGCAAACAAGTGTGCATATGTAACAAGCTTCCATGTTTTTATAGAAGGTGAGCCATTAGTATAAATGGTAATTAGTTGTTCCTTAACCCTCCACATACATTGCCTATTACACATAAAATTAATATTTACTCTAGTGAAGTGGTTTGAACACTAACCTTGTATGCATTGTTAAGAGGCTTAGATTGTTCATACTTATTGGTACCTTAAAGCTTTTGCTCTATGTTCTTTACTGTTTCACTGGAAAGTGTTAATAGAGTTGCCTAAGAATAAAAATTGAAATGGTGTTAATCTGAAAATTAATGATTCTCTGTAAGCACTGTAGTTGAAAGAAGAATAGCAATTAGGATGATCATTTTGTGTAAAATTCGTTAAAATAGAAGGCTATTTTTTTTTGCAAGTATTTTAAATGTCTTCATTTTTTTAAAAAAAGGAATAGCGATAGATTTATATAAATATCTAAATGTCTCAGTAGAGGAGTAGAATTCATCTGGTTATCACCTGGTCCTCTGAAGTTAACTGATGGGCTAACCGATTTGTGCACACACTTAGGGTGGATTTATGTTAAGGGAATTACTTACTGACTGTTCAATGGAAGGAAGTATTAATAATAGGGAATAAGTTTGCAACTAATCTCATGCTGCAAACTTGTGTTAATTCTGTTTCATATACAAATTTGGATAGCTTAATTATAAACATATTTTTCTATCAAATATACAGTTCTAATATAAAAGTTATAAATAATTATTTTTGTTAACAAAGACACTAAAACGTATGTTCTGGTTTTGGCCCTCTTGCAGAAAGAAACATTAGAAAAATTACTTAAAAAGTAGCTATGTGTTACTGTATTGCAAAATCTGTTAAGAGCAGGACCACATCGATAGTATTTAATAATTTGTTTTACCTCCCAAAGCACAGTTCTACTTTCAGCTAGTCTTAAGAATGGTTGCCAAAAACAGCCGCCAAAAAAAAAACAAAAAAAACCTACTTTATTATCCAAATGCTAAAAAACACACTTATGACTTTTCTATAAAATCACAAATATGAAGTACCAGGTTTAGTCTTACTTTAGCAATGATAGACAAAAGCGAATAAATACATCATAGACAGAAACCTTTATAAAAATATACGATTCTGTAAAGAATCATTAGAAATTATGAGTGGAAATTTTCCAGAAAGATAATATTATAGAGTCTTTTGAAGCAAGTTTTTGAGAAATAGTAAAATGTGGGGCAGACTGTCTTGCAGTTAATTGCATATTGTCAGAGCAGCATGAGAAATACAATATTTGGATAGGGATTTCAGCAACTAAACATTCTCTGTTCTGAGATCTCTTTATTCCTGAATAATGAAAGAATAGTAGTTTGGTGCTGACACTAATGAGTCACTTCTCTTGGTCCTACTAGAGGATGCAGTGTCCTGTTAAACCAGTATCACATCTTATTTATTTATTTATTTATTTATTTATTTTTTGAGACGGAGTCTCGCTCTGTCCCCCTGGTTGGAGTGCAGTGGCGCGATCTCCGCTCACGGCAAGCTCCGCCTCCCGGGTTCCCGCCATTCTCCTGCCTCAGCCTCCTGAGTAGCTGGGACTACAGGTGCCCGCCACCGCGCCCGGCTAATTTTTTTTTTTTTTTTTTTTTTTTTGAGACGGAGTCTCGCTGTGTCTCCCAGGCTGGAGTGCAGTGGCGTGATCTCGGCTCACTGCAAGCTCCGCCTCCCGGGTTCACGCCATTCTCCCGCCTCAGCCTCCCAAGTAGCTGAGACTACAGGCGCCCGCCACCACGCCCGGCTAGTTTTTTGTATTTTTAGTAGAGACGGGGTTTCACCATGTTAGCCAGGATAGTCTCGATCTCCTGACCTCGTGATCCACCCGCCTCGGCCTCCCAAAGTGCTGGGATTACAGGCTTGAGCCACCGCGCCCGGCCATTTTTTTTTTTTTGTATTTCTAGTAGAGACGGGGTTTCACCATGGTCTCGATCTTCTGACCTTGTGATCCGCCCGCCTCAGCCTCCCAAAGTGCTGGGATTACAGGTGTGAGCCACCGCGCCCGGCTAAACCAGTATCACATCTTGAGTCTTACCAAGTTTTCATTCTCTGTCAATATGACAAGCTCAAAGTGACAGGATATGTTATAGGTTGAGGCACACATATTTGCAGTTTACTGAAAACTAGATTTCTTATGTGACTTTTTTCCCTTCCCAGCAAAGAGCCCTATGCTATATTTCTACCATCACTGATATTTGGAAGTGTTTCATTACTAACAATCTCAGTACAACATGAAAATTGTTGCTTCTCATCTGAATTACAATTTTGTCTATCAGAATAAACACAAGTGAAATTTTCACCTACATTAACATTATGTCTTTGCAGCTTTAGGTTTGTTTGATGTGTTCTTAAGCAGAATTGTTAGCCACAAACCCACTGTTAGATATCTATGGATATAGAGCTATATCTATAGATATAGGTATACACACACATATATACTCACACATATAGCATAAAATACTCAGCAGGGCTAGTTATTCCAATTTCTTGCACAATTATTTAGCTTTTTGTAAGTTCAACATGTAAATTTTAAAGACATAAATATAGAGAGACTTATGTGTGTGAATATAAATGATATATATGGATTAGCATGTACCTGTATATTACTAAACATGCAATGAACTGACTGGTAAGTGACGTCTAATTGTATGGCTAGCAATGTAATTTATTCAGACTGTATTTTTGTACAGAGCAGCGCACTCTAACCTATGCCTCTGTGTCCTCTTTAATGCCTAAAACTGTGCCTAGAAATTTCATCTGTCTTAAAAAATAAAATATACTTCATGCTGTTTATGCAAAAAAAAAAAAAAAAATCTAAACACTCCAAATTTGGAATTTTATAGCCAACATTCTCTGGTCAGATTATCACAGGAGATACCTTGAAGACTAGATTGTTTGGATAAAAGACAAAGCATTTTAGGAAAATATAAAAGTAACTATTCTTTTTTTTTTTTTTTTTTTGAGACGGAGTCTCGCTCTGTCGCCCAAGCTGGAGTGCAGTGGCCGGATCTCAGCTCACTGCAAGCTCCGCCTCCCGGGTTTACGCCATTCTCCTGCCTCAGCCTCCTGAGTAACTGAGACTACAGGCGCCCGCCACCTCGCCCAGCTAATTTTTTGTATTTTTTAGTAGAGACGGGGTTTCACCGTATTAGCCAGGATGGTCTCGATCTCCTGACCTCGTGATCCACCCGTCTCGGCCTCCCAAAGTGCTGGGATTACTGGCTTGAGCCACCGTGCCTGGCCAAAAAGTAACTATTCTATTTTTGTGGTAAGACAGACCATCCGGCATAGCATAAAGGGAAAAAAATTTAAGAAAAGAGTTGATTTATCTGAATACATTTCTGAAAACTAGATGAATCTAAAAGCACACAAAATAGATTAACTGTGAAAAAATATTTCTAAAACAACTTATAAATGACAAAAAGAAAATATGCTGAACATATGAAATGCTTAAAATAAATTTTAAAAGATAGCATTCTTTGACAAGTGGGCAAAGGAAGTCAGTAGGTGATTTCGAAATCCCAGCTCTACCATTTTTTTTTTTTTTTTTTAGACGGAGTTTTGCTCTTGTTGCCCAGGCTGGAGTGCAATGGCACAATCTTGGCTCACCGCAACCTCCACCTCCCAGGTTCAACCGATTCTCCTGCCTCAGCCTCTGGAGTAGCTGGGATTATAGGCATACACCACCACTAATTTTGTATTTTTAGTAGAGATGGGGTTTCTCCATGTTGGTCAGGCTGATCTTGAACTCCCGACCTCAGGTGATCCACCTGCCTTGGCCTCCCAAAGTGCTGGGATTACAGGCATGAGCCACTGTGCCTGGCCAGCTCTACCATTTTTAACTGTGTAACTTTGAGGCGAGTGACCTGATTTCCTCAGTAGTCAACTTAGAATAATACTCTATTTCATCGAGTCTGAGATGTCACTGATTACAAGGCCCTTATAACTTTATATACTAGGAAAGAAAAAAAAATGCCATCAGTGAAACTATGACTTGCCAAGAATTTTTGTAAAGCCCATTTTGATTTCAGAGAGGTTAAAATGTGGAAAAAAGTGCATCAGAGAATTAATGAAATATAGTCATACCTCTCTAATAGGGTTGTTACATGGATTAAACAAGATCACATCTGTAAAGAACGTCCAACTATAAGTGGCTCAAAGTGCATGCTCAATAAGTTAGCTACTTCTATTAGTAGTATGAACCCACTCTGAAAAAAACAAAAAATCACATGACCACACATACAAGCAGACAAAATAATGTGAAAACATTAATAGTGACGATCTGGATGGTGGCACCATGGATAGGTGACTTAAACTTTCTTCGTGACTCCCTCAAGTTTTCGAACTTTTGCAAAAATTGTATATCACTTTAATCATAAGAGGGCATTCAGGTTATTTCTATCTTGAGGAAAAACTATCTGGAGATAAAGTGGACAGGTAGGCATTCCAGGCTATAAGAAATTGAGGCCAGGCATGGTGGCTTACGCGTGTAATTCCAGCACTTTGGGAGGCCGAGGCGGGGAAATCACAAGGTCAGGAGTAGGAGACCAGCCTGACCAACATGGTGAAACCCCCGTCTCTACTAAAAATACAAAAATAAGCTGGGCATGGTGATGCATGCCTGTAGTCCCAGCTACTCAGGAGGCTGAGGCAGAAGAATTGCTTGAACCAGGGAGGCGGGGGTTGTAGTGAGCGCAGAGCATACCACTGCACTCCAGCCTGGGCGAGAGAACAAGACTCTGTCTCAAAAAAAAAAAAAAAAAAAAAAAAAAAAAGGCTTGGCGCGGTGGCTCATGCCTGTAATCCTAACACTTTGGGAGGCCAAGGCAGGCGGATCACGAAGTCAAGAGATTGAGACTATCCTGGCCAACATGGTGAAACCCTGTCTCTACTAAAAATACAAAAATTAGCTGGGTGTTGTGGCGTGTGCCTATAGTTCCAGCTACTCGGAAGGCTGAGGCAGAAGAATCGCTTGAACCTGGGAGGCGGAGGTTGCAGTGAGCTGAGATAGTGCCGCTGCACTCCTGCCTGGCGACAGAGCAAGATTCCATTGGGAGGCCGAGGCGGGCGGATCACGAGGTCAGGAGATTGAGATCATCCTGGCCAACACAGCGAAATCCCGTCTCCACTAAAAATACAAAAAATTAGCCAGGCGTGGTGGCATGCGCCTGTAATCCCAGCTACTCAGGAGGCTGAGGCAGGAGAATCGCTTGAACCCAGGAGGCGGAGGTTGCAGTGAGCCGAGATTGCACCATTGCACTCCAGCCTAGGCAACAGAGGAGACGCGATCTTAAAAAAAAAGAAAGAAAAAGAAAGAAAGAAATCGATAAGCAGGCCAGGCAAGATGGCTCTCACCTGTAATCCCAGCACTTTGGGAGGCCGAGGCGGGTGGATTACCTGAGCTAAGGAGTTCGAGATCAGCCTGGGCAATATGGCAAAACCCCATCTCTACTAAAAATACAAAAATCAGCTGGGCGTGGTGGCATGTGCCTGTAATCTCAGCAACTCGGGAGGCTGAGGCAGGAGAATCACTTCAACCCAGGAGGCGGAAGTCGCAGTGAGCCGAGATCACGCCACTGCACTCCAGCCTAGGCAACAGAACGAGACTCTGTCTCAAAAAAAAAAAAAAAAAAAAAAAAAAAAAGATAAGCAAAGCCTATTGCATATTGCATATGACCATGGAGGGGATAATGTAGAAATTAGTGAGACTGAAAAAGCTAATTCTGTTCTTCAATTTCCCTGCCAAATCACTGAGGCATGTTCTCTGTCAACACTGTTGTGAGCATGAATAAAATCCAGGGAAGTGGAAATTCTATATCAGATGAGACAATGTTTGCAAAATAGCCCTGGGCTGCTTTAGGAAAATGCTCCATAAATGCAGTTTCCTCCCCTCTTCCCCTTTCTTCAAATCATGAATGTAAATCTTTTAGATAAATTTCTGAAATAGGACACTGTCCTGAAAACCAATAAGTCCTTTCCAAGAAGAAAATGTCAAATGCAACTTACCTCTGCCATCACTTCAGATGCACGGCAGTTCTCTCCTCTTCTGGATTCCTAAAGAAAGATGTGGGAAAACATTAAGAAGCCGTAAGACAACAATCCCTCCCTGAACCTCTCGGGAGGCCAAACTCCTACCCCACCCCAGGCACTGAAAGGGAGACCAAAGAAGCTGCAACCCCACCGCCCTCTGTCATCCTCACAATGAAGTGCAGGTGACCTTAGCGGCCCAGACAGGAGTCCTGGGAGGGCCCCCCTAGACCGTAGCCTTCTTCCTCCCTAAGAGACTAACTTGGGAAACTTTCAGGCCTAGCGTCTTACACTGAACCCAAAAGTGTGTGGCGCCAAGACACAGCTTAAGTGGACCCACCTGTCAGGGTCTCAAACTCCTGTCCTTTAGACTGGGGTCACCTTTATGGGCCTAGATCCCTGGTGGCTACTGGGTGAAAGAACAGAGAAGTGGATATAGCAGGAACTCCCTAACCCCAAACCCTAGAACCATTTCCACCCTCAACACACACTAGAGATAGACCCGTTGGCGGGAAGGCCATTCACAGAGATTCACTACCTACTTAGCAGTTGCAGTTGGAGTTTGGGTAGAAGGCCAGGACCCATCCACTGGGCCGACCCCGCCCAGCATATCCCCAGAATGTATAGCGAGGGTGTCCCGCCCCCTCCCAGGCCTCCCAAAGATGGGGTCGACAACCCGGCACCATGGGGCTCGCCCGCGCACACGCTCACACTTACATGCTCAGCCACACAGAATCCCGTGCAGACAGGGCTCCCACCACAGCCCAGCGGGCACATCGAGCACAGATCGCCAAGCACCTGTCGCTGGGCGCACAATCCAGGTCCGGGGAGAACTGCAGTCTTTTAGTCCAGCCAAGAGGACGCAGGGCCGCGATACCCCAGACCTCCTAACATTCCCAGCCCGCTCCTGCGCCAGCCTCACACCACACTCACTCCTTGCAGTCGCGCGGCCCCACACTGCCCTCTCCCGACCTGGGGGCCAGTAGCCCTGACACTCTCCTCCCATCCCGACTGCACTGCCCCGACACTCCCTTCCTTCCCCATCGCACAGCCCTGAGCTCCCTTAGCGGTGAAGCCCGGGCATGCAGTCCGCACATCTCCGAGAGCCACATGACTTTTAAACTCCAGACAACCCCAGTCCCGCGCCGGGACGCCTCACCGCCCCCTTCGGCGTGCTAGCACTCAGCTCTGAACAAGTTCATCCCAACCCAAGGAGCTCCGCAGCCCGGGACGTTCCAGCCCTTTGCGTTCCAACCCCCTCCAGGTCACGCGGACTAGCCCCCTTTGGCCGGAAGTGGTTGGGCCGCGGGCCCCCCTGGGAAATGTAGTCCAGAGGTGGGTGCGCCACCAGGGGCCTGGACCGCACCACGGTCACTGGCACTCACCGTCATGTCCAGTTCCCCGCCTCCAGTGAAGCCAAGGCCAGACTGCCCAGCCGCGCCAGAGCACCCTCCCAGGACCTGGGCAAATACACAGGCCCAGGCAGCAATAGGTGGCCGCTGACGGCTAGAAAAAGGCTGTGGGGCCGTGGAGGCTTCAGAAAAATGTTGCCGCAAACGCGGGAAGGGGCGGCCCGGCCCGCCGCTAGGGCTTCCAGAGTCGACGAAGTTAACCCGGCTGCAGCCGCCCTTGCCCCAAACGGAGGGTCAGGGAATGGGGTTTGTGTGTGTGCCCAGAGGCCTCTCAGAAGTGCAGTGAAAAGCCAGGGAGCAGACCACCCAGGGTTCCCTCCACAGGGAGCCGCGCTTTGGGGTGGATCAGAAGAGGGCGACTCCTGGCCATGCCACGAATTAGGAGTCGGCCCGGGCCTGGGGCTTCAATGACCTGGGCCACAATCCCGATAAAGACGGGTGGCTAAGTTTGGGCTGGGAATTCATTCCCCAGCCCAGGTTTTCTGGCATCTCAGCATTTAAGTCACTAATGTCTGCTCGGGCCGGGCCACAGGCTGGCCTGGAGGGCGTCAGGGAAACGACCTGGCCTAGCGGTTTGGGGATGTGGCCTAGGAAAGACTGAAGCGGGGCAGTCACAGGCTCAGGATGCCGAAGGGACTGGAGGAGGATGAGGGATACTTGGGTCTGCAGTGGAAATAAAAGAAAACCAATGTAATGGGCTGCAACGTCATTATTTCAGGATTAAGTTGCAGATGAATATTTAATGACAGAAGTACGTTCGAGAAATACTTTAGGACGTGGAAAAGTGTAACTAAAATAAACCATGTATACTATATTTTAAAATGTTACGGGCCTGGCGGCGGTGGCTCATGCCTGTAATCCCAGCACTTTGGGAGGCCGAGGAGGGTGGATCACAAGGTCAAGAGATCGAGAGCATCCTGGCCAACATGGTGAAACCCTGTCTCTACTAAAAATACAAAAATTAGCCGGGTGTGGTGGCATGTACCTGTAGTCTCAGCTACTCAGGAGGCTGAAGCAGGAGAATAGCTTGAACCTGGGAGGCGGAGGTTGCAGTGAGCCGAGACTGTGCCACCGCACTCCAGCCTGGCGACAGAACGAGACTTAGTCTCAAAAAAAAAAAAAAAGAGTTATAAATAGGTTGGGCGCAGTGGTTCACGCCTGTAATCCCAGCACTTTGGGACGCCAAGGCGGGCAGATCACGAGGTCAGGAGATTGAGACCATCCTGGCCAACATGGTGAAACCTCGTCTCTCCTAAAAATATGAAAATTAAACCAGCGTGGTGGCGCACACCTGTAGTCCCAACTACTGGGGAGGTGCATTCCAGCCTGGCAATAGAACGAGACTACATAGGCACTTGGGCAATAATAGCTGTAAAGTTAATTGTTAACAGTAGTTAATTTCTAGGACGTGTAATTGTGACTTTTTTTCTTTTCAGTTAAAAAGTAGTCCCTTATATTTTTGACCATTATAGTTTCTTTCTTGTGAAACATTACTTATAACATTTCATTAAAAAAAAATTCTTAAGGATTTCTAGTTTACAAACTAGAAAACAAAATACTGGACCAAAATTTAAAAATCCAGAGTTTAGTACTAAAAGATAAACTAAACACAAGACTGATAAACAAGAGCAAAATAAAGCAAAAACATTAGAAATGCACAAAAAACAAAAAGCAAAACAAAACCAAAAAAAAACCATAGAGTTTAAAAGATTTTTTTTTTTTTTGGAGACGGAGTTTTGCTCTTGTTGCCCAGGCTGGGGCGCAGTGATGCCATCTCAGCTCACTGCAACCTCTGCCTCCCATTTTCAAGTGATTCTCCTGCTTCAGCCTCCCAAGTAACTGGGATTACAGGTGCCTGCCATCACAACTGACTGATTTTTGTATTTTTAGTAGAGACGAGGTTTCATCATGTTGGCCAGGCTGGTCTCAAACTCTCGACCTCAGGTGATCTGCCCCCCTTGGCCTCCCAAAGTGCTGGGATTACAGGAGTGAGCCACCGTGCCCAGTCCCGACTTTAAAAGAATTTTGAGGCTGTTATGTACAACTCTATAACCATGGTAAAGGAAATTGTAGATTTTCTAATGAAATTTAAATCACTGATTTCTACTAAGAAGTAGAAAATCTGAACAGTATTTAAGATACTTTAAAGTATGTACAATTGAAAAGGTCCCATACCTAGGTGGTTGTAGCTGAATTTTAGCTAATTTTTGAACTAATATTATTCTATTTATATCTAATTTACATATGCTATCCAATGAATTTTTGTCTAAGTGGCATAAAATTTATTAAAGACATGGCTTGGCATGGTGGCTCATGCCTGTAATCTCGGCAGTTTGGGAGACCGAGGTGGGAG
Organism: Macaca thibetana thibetana; assembly: GCF_024542745.1. NCBI lineage: Eukaryota > Metazoa > Chordata > Mammalia > Primates > Cercopithecidae > Macaca > Macaca thibetana. The sequence goes on along the minus strand of NC_065596.1, from coordinate 41,333,803 downwards.
GATCACTTGAGGCTCGGAGTTTCAGACCAGCCTGGACAACATGGCAAAACCCCCTTTCTACAAAAATTAGCTGGGTGTGGTGGTGCACACCTGTATTTCCGGCTACTGGGGAGGCTGAGGCTGGAGGATCACTTGAACCCAGAGGCAGAGGTTGCAGTGAGCCAAGATTGCGCCACTGCACTCCAGCCTGGGCAACAGAACGAGACTGTCTCAAAAAAAAAAAAAAAAAAAAAAAAAAAAGAAAAAGAAAAAGAAAAGAAAAGAAATAAAGACAGGCCAAAAGAAGAGTATTATCATTTGTGGTTACTGACACAAAAGTTTCAAATAAAAGGCTGATTTCAATAATGTATAAAATGTATACAGTATGTCAAAGGATTGAGAGGAAAAAGAAATTCACGAATGATGCCAATAAGATGAAGTGGTAGAATAATGATCCAAGATGTTCAAATCCTAATCCCCAGAACCTGTGAATATATCTTACATGGCAAAAGAGGCTCTGCAGCAGATATGCTTCAACTAAGAATCTTGTGATGGAGGCTGGGCATCGTGGCTCATGCCTGTAATCCCAGCACTTTGGGAGACCGAGGCGGGTAGATCATTTGAGGTCAGGAGTTTGAGATCAGCCTGGACAACATGGTGAAACCCAGTCTCTACTAAAAATACAAAAATTAGCCAGGCATGATGGTGCGTGCCTGTAGTCCCAGGTACTTGGGAGGCTGAGGCAGGAGAATCACTTGAACCTGGGAGACAGAAGTTGCAGTGAGCCAAGATCACGCCACTGCACTCCAGCCTGGGTGGCAGACTGAGACTTGATCTCAAAAAAAAAAAAAAAAAAAAGAATCTTGAGATGGAAAGATTATCCCGGACTACTGAACAGGCCGAACAAGGGTCCTTAAAAGAGGAAGGCAGAAGGGTCAGAGTCAGAGAGAAAATCATAACAACAAAAGGGAGAATGTGCTTTGAAGACAGAGGAAGGGGCCATAAGCAAAAGAATGCAGGCAGCTTCTAGAAGTTGGAAAAGACAAGGAAATAGATTCTCTCCTAGAACCTAGAGAAAGAAAACGATTGGCCAGGCGCGGTGGCTCAAGCCTGTAATCCCAGCACTTTGGGAGGCCGAGACGGGCGGATCACGAGGTCAGGAGATGGAGACCATCCTGGCTAACACGGTGAAACCCCGTCTCTACTAAAAATACAAGAAAATTAGCCGGGTGAGGTGGCGGGCGCCTGTAGTCCCAGCTACTCGGGAGGCTGAGGCAGGAGAATGGTGTGAACCCGGGGGTGCGGAGCTTGCAGTAAGCCGAGATCGCGCCACTGCACTCCAGCCTGGGGCACAGAGCAAGACTCCGTCTCAAAAAAAAAAAAAAAAAAAAAAAAAAGAATACGGTTTTATGACACCTGGATTTTAGACCACAGGACTCATTTCTCACTTCTGACCTCAGTATCTGGATGAAGAAATCTTCCTTCAGCAGGAAGAGGTTGGAATGACCTGTCATTCATCAAAAAACCATATCCTTGATAAGTCTGTCCTTCCTTACTTGAGATATTTTCTTTCACTCTCTTCCAACTAGGATATAGAACTTTTGCATTCCTTCTCCCGAAGCTTCCTCTCTTATGGCAACGAATCAGAGAACTGGTTCTTTAGTTCTGTTCCAGTGGGGTCTTTGGGTACGTCCCCAATCACCTCAGTGCCTTCCCACTTTGTAGACACATTTATTTCATTGTTTATTTTGGAAAGTTTCAAATCTCCAGAAGCATTGAAAGAATACTACAAAGAACTCTTATTTGGGCCGGGCACGGTGGCTCACGCCTGTAATCCCAGCATTTTGGGAGGCCAAGGTGGGTGGATCAGGAGGTCAGGAGATCGAGACCATCTTGGCTAACACAGTGAAACCCCGTCTCTACTAAAAATACAAAAACTTAGATGGACATGGTGGCATGTGCCTGTAATCCCACCTACTCAGGAGGCTGAGGCAGGAGAATTGCTTGAACCCAGGAGGCAGAGGATGCAGTGAGCCGAGATCCTGCCACTGCACTCCAGCCTGGGTGACAGAGCAAGCCTCTGTCTCAAAAAAAAAACAATAACAAAAAAAACCTCTTATTTGTGCTTGTCCCCTAGATTCACAAGTTGTCAACAATTTGCCACTTTTGATTCTCTACCATTTGAAAATAAATTCAAGTATCATTATACTTCTGTACAAATTTTTTTTTTTTTTTTTTTTTTTTTTTTTTTTTGAGGCAGGGTCTGGTTCTGTTGTCCAGGCTGGAGTGCAGTGGTGTGATCTCAGCTCACTGCAACCTCTGCCTCCTGGGTTCAAGCGATCCTTCCACCTCACCTCAATCAGTGTGCAGAGTAGCTGGAACTACAGGTGCATGTCACCACACCCAGCCACTGTGCTCAGCTGAGTGTATCTTCTAAGGGCGTTTTCCTACCATATATCACTAAACAGTGTGTTTCACACATATGTCACTAAACACAATATCATACACACCACACAACACAGTGTCTCACGCTGACATCCCATGCATATCTAACCACATCATGATCACACTCAAGGAAATTAACAATAATTCCACAATTCATCCATGTTTAAATGTCCCCAAAATGTCTTGTATGTGTTTTTCTTTAAGCAGGACACAATCCAGGTTATTGCATTACATTCTTCTCTTAAGAATCTAGTCTACTTGTTCTACCAAATGTCTCACATTCTGGGTTTGTCGAGTTTTTCCTCATGATAAAATTTAGGTTAAACATATTTAGTAAGAATACTACATAGATGACTCCAGGATAACCACATAGATCACACAAATAGACACATGAAATTTGGTCATTTCACTATTAGCAATGCTAAATTTGATCACTTGGCTAAGGTGGTAATGGCCATGTCTCCATTGTTATTTTCCCCTTTTTAATTGGTAAGTAACCTGAGGGATGATAACTTCAGACCATATGAATCTCCTTTTTTCTAACAATCATATGCGTGTGTGTGTGTGTGTGTGTGTGTGTGTGTATATATATATATTTTTTTTTTTTTTTGAGACAGAGTCTCACTCTGTTGCCAAGCTGGAGTGCAGTGGCACGATCTTGGCTCACTGCAACCTCTGCCTACTGGGTTCAAGCGATTCTTGTGCCTCCCAAGTAGCTGGGACTACAGGCACCTGCCACCACGCCCGGCTAATTTTTGTATTTTTAGTAGAGACGGGGTTTCACCATGGTGGCCAGGATGGTCTCTATCTACTGACCTCGTGATCCACCTGCCTTGGCCTCCCAAAGTGCTGGGATTACAGGCGTGAGTCACTGCACCTGGCCCATATGCATATTTAATATAAGGTATATGTTACATTTTCATGTAAATTAATATGTGTTACTCTTTCATATAAATTTGTATTTTTCTTTCATATAAATATGAATAATGAAATTACATTTTCTATGTGTACTTTCTACTATGTGTGGATATTATGGTGTACAGCTGACACACATATATACATATTATTCTTCAGTGTTGGATAATTGATCCATGTTATATGCTTTGTAGGACATCTTAGATATTTTATGGGATAATTTCAAATACAAACAATTTTTTATTTTGTTCCTGGGTTTTCAATTTAGCCCACAAGAAAATACAACACCACTGTTAACAGATATGCATTTTCATGTTGTTGAGATTCTCCATCATGCCCAGTGTTCCATTCCAAGCACTAATAGGGCAAAAACACCTGTCTTGGAGAGAAAGATGGGATTCTTTACTGTGGACATCATGATCTGCCATGGAGACAGGACCATTGTGGTGAAACAACTCATTATGCTTTTGCCTGATGGCAAACTGTCCTGCCTTATGAGACTTTAAGGAATTGGGTATCATGGAAAGCTTGTGTGAAGGTCTTTATGAATGATGGTGGGCTATTGCCAGAAATAGATGAGAAACGTTTTGTATCAGCAGCCAGCTTCTGTAGTCAGTTTGTATCAGTCTGGATACAGTCAGGAAACAGAAACTACAAAGAAATTTTCTTTTTTTTCTTTTTTTTTTTTTTTTGAGACAGAGTATTGCTCTGTCACCTAGGCTGGAGTACAGGGGTGCTATCTCAGCTCACTGTAATCTCTGCCTCTCAAGTTCAAGTGATTCTCGTGCCTCAGCCTCCCAAGTAGCTGGGATGACAGGCACGTGCCACCATGCCCAGCTAACTTTTGTATTTTAAGTAGAGACGGAGTTTTATCATGTTGGCTGGGCTGGTCTCAAACTCCTGACCTCAGGTGATCCACCTACCTCGGCTTCCCAAAGTATTGGGATTACAGGCGCGAGTCACTGTGCCTGGCCCAAGGAATTTAAACAGAATTATAATATAAAGAATTATTAAGCAATGATAGGACAGAAACTATAGGGGCATGAGGAGACCTCTAAAAGGCCCTTTAGAGCTGAGGGAAGAGTACCCAAGAGAGAACATACTTGGAAGGAGGTCTTTCCCAAGGGTGAGTTTCAAACCTCACTGAAGATGTGGTTGTAGCTCACTGTGATGCTGGAGAAGTTTGCTATGTTGCCAGGTACTCAAAGATAGTTGGAGGTCAGGAGTTCGAGACCACCCTGGCCAATGTGGTGAAACCCTGTCTCTACTAAAAATACAAAAATTAGCTTGGTGTGGCCACGCGCACCTGTAATTCCAGCTACTTGGGAGGCTGAGGCAGGAGAATTACTTGAACTGGGAGGCAGAGGTTGCAGTCAGTCGAGATCACGTCATTGCACTCCAGCCTGGGTGACAGAGCAAGACTCTGTCTGGAAAAAAAAAAAAAAAAAAGTCCTTGATCACACACAAAACTGGGGGGATGCCATAATGGTGGAGAAAGCATTCTGTAAGTCCATGGTTGTGACGCTGGCAGCAGCATTATGGGCAAGAAAATAAAATCTATATCCAGAATATCTGTTTATACTTATAAGAATGAATCTCTGTCTAATCCATGGTAGAACAGACCTAATGTAATTGGCCTTCTACCAGGTGACTGGCTGGTTCCAAAAGGGAATGCTGCTATATCAGGGACTCAATGCTGGTCTCTGCTGTTGACAAAAATTAAGGGAAATGACTGTGCTAGCTGATTATGTCCCTTTTATTAAGGAAGAAAATGCTTTCAAATACCCATTACCCCCAAATATTTTTGCTTATATCTCACTGGCCAGATTTATGACGCATGGTAGTCCTCAAATGGAAGGCAGACAGGCAAAGAGATAAAAGGATGTCCAACTTGTCCTTTTATAACAGCATTAATCACACCCATGAGTGTGGAGCTCTCACGAGCTAATCACCTTGTAAAGGTTCCACCTCTTAATACTGTTATAATGGCAACTAAATTTCAACATGAATTTTGGACGGGACAAATATTGAAACCATAGCAATAATCAAAGATTCCCAAGAAAGTAGGATAACATTTACATCCTTAATGAAAATTTCAAGCCCAGTTGTACAAGTCTTTGTATAGATACAAGTCCCTCCTATAGCACTTGCTTGTCCCCAAAGACTAAAGACCATTGTCACAACTAGGAGAGCGCAGAAGGTAATTTTTTTATTTAGAGGTGATGCTCTTCCACCTCTAACACTGGAGGTATCAGTCACCTCAGGGGACATGGTTGTCATCTGCTACAAGCTCCACCACCTCTTGTATCTACTTTCATTTCATTATTTTGTTTGTTTATTTATTTATAAGAGATAAGGTCTCACTCTGTTGCCCAGGCTGGAGTGGTAATCATGGCTCATTGCAGCCCCAACCTCCCGGGCTCAAGGATCCTCCCATCTCAGCCTCCCAAGCAGCTGGGACTACAAGTGTGTGTCAAAACATCCGCCAAAATTTTTAAAACTTTTTTGTAGACACAGGGTCTCACTATGTTGCCCAGGCTGGTCTTGAACTCCTGGGCTCAAGCAATCTTCCCATCCTGGCTTCCCAAAGTGCTGGGATTATAGGCATGAGCCACTATGCGTGGCTCACCTCATTATTTTGACTTAAAAGATCAGATAGGCTCAGATACCTCATATTTCAGAGAACACTTAATAGGTTATCCTCGGCCTCCAGTACTTGTTTCTTTAAAGGATATCCAGAAACAGCAGAAATCAAGCTTGGGTTCTGGACACCAGGAGATCTTACAAAGTTACTGTCCACTACGTAACAAGAAAGTAATTATTTCACACAGGTTCAGAAGCGAATTAACAAATGTTTATGTGACTTGGGCCTTTCTTTCTGTCTTTCTTTTTTTTTTTGAGACTGAGTCTTGCTCTGTTGCCAGGCTGGAGTCTAGTGGCGTAATCTCAGCTCACTGCAACCTCCACCTCCCAGGTTCAAGCGGTTCTTCTGCCTCACCCTCCTGAGTAGCTGGGACTACAGGCGCCCACCACCACGCCCAGCTAATTTTTGTATTTTTAGTAGAGATGGGGTTTCACCATGTTGGCTAGGATGGTCTCGATCTCTTGACCTCATGATCTGCCTGCCTCAGCCTCCCAAAGTGCTGAGATTACAGCTGTGAGCCACTGCGCCCGGCCAACTTGGGCCTTTCTAATACATGAAAAGGTATTGCCAATGTTAAAAAACAACTCTGAAATAGGGCACCAGTCATAGCATAGCCCTCTACCAAACTCATTTAATAGAGACTGTATTGGGAGTATCTCATAAAATGCTGTTCATGTTGCTGTCAGTTGTTAAATTTAGTTACAGGAGAAACAGCAGCTGGTTATATGTTAACACTGAAATGTCTTTAGGACACGGTCATTAATTATGCCCCTGGAGCAGCTGTTGAGGCTTTGCTTTGCCATTTATTTTGGCACTCTGCCCAAAGCCTAGTGCAGCTGACATTCATCAGTGTGCGTACATAAAATTGCCACTGGGTTAATATTTCCATCGTTTATCAAGCTAAGAAAAATGAAGCTACTGAGATTGAATTGACAGGTCTGAAATTAAGAATTTTCATAAAATTCATATTTCCTATACTACCTAGCCAATCCAATCCTTGGTATTTATCCAAAAGAAATGAAAACATACATCTATACGAAGAATTTTTACACAAATGTTCATGGTAGCCTTATTTTTGATAGCCTCCAAACTGGAAACAACCCAACTATTCATTAACAGGTGATTGTGGTACCATTATTTAGCAATGAAAACCGATTTAATAAAATTATGGATGAAAACTTCCAAAGCCTAACAAGATATTCAGACATCCAGATACAGAAGGCTCGCAATACGCAAGGAGATAAAATGCAAAAAGTTTTTCTCCATGGCACAATTATATTCACATTGTTTCAAGTCAAACAAAGATAAAGAGTGAATCCTTAAAAGAAAAAAAAGCATCTATAAGACTAATAGAGGATTTCTAAGCAGAAACCTTACATGTCAAAACAAAATGGGATGATATATTTAAAGTGCTAAAAATAAATAAATAAATAAAACTAGCCAAGAATGCTACATCCAGCAAAATTATCCTTAATAAACGAGGGAGAAATAGTCCTTTCTAGACAAGCAAATGCTAAGGAAATTTGTTACCACTAGACTGGCCTTATAAGAAAAGCTGAAGGCTGGGTGTGGTGGCTCACTCCTGTTATCTCAGCACTATGGGAGATTGAGGCGCGTAGATCACTTGAGGTCAGCAGTTTGAGAATAGCCTGGTCAACATGGTAAAAGCCCGTCTCTACTAAAAATACAAAAATTAGCCATGTGTGGTGGAGCATGCCTGTAATCCCAGCTACTTGGGAGGTTGAGGCATGGGAATCACTTGAACCTGGGAGGTGGAGGTTGCAGTGATCGGAGATTGCACCACTACATTCCAGCCTGGGTGGCAGAGTGAAACTGTCTCAGAAAAGAAAAAAAAGAAAAAAAAAAAAAAAAAAAGAAAGAAAGAAAAGAAAGAAAGAAAGAAAGAAAGAAAGAAAGAAAGAAAGAAAGAAAAGCTCAAGGGGGTCTTAAACCTGGAAGCAAAAAAAAAATAACACTGTAACATTTACTATCATGAAAATAAGTGAAACTATAAAACTCACTGGTAAAGTAAACACATAAAGAAGAAAGAGAAAGGACTCGCATGGTACTACTACAGAAGTCTACCAAGCCACAGTGACCATAAGAAAACAAGTAAAAAAAACCCAAAAAACATAACACAACAAAAAAGGCTGGGCATGGTGGTTTAAATCTGTAATCTCAGCACTTTGGAGCCGGAGAGAGGAAGATCATTAGAGCCCAGGAGTTCAAGACTAGCCTGGGCAACACAGTGAGACTCCATCTCTATAAAAATAAAAAAAATTAGCCAGGCATGGTGGTGTATGGGGGGCTACCTGTGGGGCTCAGGTGGGAGGACTGCTTGACCCCAGGAGGTCTCAAAAAAAACCCAACACCCAAACCAATTAACAATATGATAGAGACAAAACTTCATATGTCAATAACAACTGTGAGCCAGGTCGGTGGATCACGTCTGTAATCCTAGCACTTTGGGAGGCCGAGGCAGGCGCATCACCTGAGGTCAGGAGTTTGAGACCTGCCTGGCCAACATGGCAAAACCCCATCTCTACTAAAATACAAAAATACCCAGGTGTGCTGGCACATGCCTGTAATCCCAGCTACTCGGGAGGCTGAGGTAGAATAGCTTGAACCAAGGAGGCAGGGGTTGCAGTGAGCGCCATTGCACTCCAGCCTGGGCAACAGAGTGAGACTTCATCTCAAAATAATAATAATAATAATAACTTTGAACATATATGGATTAAATTCCCCACTTAAAAAATAGAGAATGGCTGAATGGATTTAAAACAAAAATGATCCCCAAATATCCTACTTAAAAGAAACTCACCTTACTGGTAATGACACATATAGACTGAAAGTAAAAGGATGAAAAAAGATACTTCATGAAAATGGAAACCAAAAGTGAGCAGAAGTAGCTATACTTCTAACAGATTAAAGAGATTTTAAGTCAAAAAGAGTAAAAAAAAAAAAGACAAAGAAGGCCATTATATAAACGTAAAGTGATTAAACCAGCAGTGGACATAACAACTCTAAATATCTATGCAGCCAACACTGAAGTACCCAGATTCATAAAGCAAATATTACTAGATCTAAAGAGAGAGACTGCAATACAATAATAATGAGGGACTTCAACATCCCATTCTCAGCATTAGTTTTAAAAAATTAGACAGTTTTTAAAAATTAGATTTAAATTAGACTTTAGACCAAATGCACCTAACAGATATTCACAGAACCTTTCACCCAACAGATGTAGACTACACATTATTTTCACCAGTACATGGAACAATCTCCATAACAGGCCATTGAGTAGGCCACAAAACAAGTCTCAACAAGTTTTTAAAAGCTGAAATCTTATCAAGTATCTTAGACCACAATGGAATAAAACTAGAGATCAACACCAAGAGGAACTTTGGAAAGTATACCAATAAATGGAAATTAAATATCATACTCCTGAATAACCACTAAAGATTACAACCAAAATGAAAATTGAAATTTTTTTTTTTTTTTTTTTTTTTTTTTTTTTTTTTTTTTTGAGATGGAGTTTCACTCTTGTTGCCCAGGCTGGAGTGCAATGGCACGATCTCGGCTCACTGCAACCTCCGCCTCCCAGATTCAAGCAATTCTCCTGCCTCAGCCTCCCGAGTAGCTGGGATTACAGGCAAGTGACACCACGCTCGGCGAATTTTTGTATTTTTACATGGTGAGCCACCATGCCAGGCTGAAGAAAAGTTTCTGGAAATAACTGAAAATGAAAACACAACATTCCCAAACCTGTGAAATAGGGCAAAAGTAGTGCTAAGAGGGAAGCTTATAGCAATAAATGTAGAATGCAATCAAAAAAGTTGGCTGGGCACGGTGGCTCATGCCTGTAATCCCAACACTTTGGGAGGCCGAGGTGGGCGGATCACCTGAGGTCGGGAGTTCGAGACCAGCCTGGCTAACATGGTGAAACTCCATCTCTACTAAAAATACAAAAATTAGCCGAGCATGGTGGTGGGTGCCTGTAATTCTAGGTACTCGGGAGGCTGAGACTGGAGAACCGCTTGAACCCGGGAGGCAGAGGTTACGGTGAGCCGAGATTGCACCACTGCACTCTAGCCTGGGCAACAGAGTGAGGAGACTGTCTCAAAAAAAAAAAAAAAAAAAAAAAAGTAGAACAATTACAAATTAACAATCTAACAATGTACCTCAAAGAACTAGAAAACAAGAACAAGCCAAAAGAAAAGAAATAATATAAGATCAGAGCAGAATTAAATGAAATGGAGACTAAAACATTATGAAGGATCCACAAAATGAAAAGTTGGTTATTCAAAAAGATAACCCAAATTGGTAAACCACTAGGTAGACTAACCAAGAAGAGAGAAGATCCAAATAAGCAAAATTAGAAATGAAGGAGACATTACAACTGATACTACAGAAATACAAAAAAGCGTCACAGACTTATAAGCAACACTATACTGACCAACTAGAAAACCTAGGGAAAACAGATATATTCCTGAAAACATAAAACTTACCAACACTGAATGAGGAGGAAATATAAAATCTGAACAGACCACTAGGAAGTAGTGAGATTAAATCAGTAATAAAAAGTCTCCCAACCAAGAAAAGTCCAGGGCCAATTGGAATCACAGCCAAATTACACCATACGAAGAAGAACTAATACCAATTCTCCTGAAACTATTCCAAAAAATCATAGAGGAGAGAATTCTCCCCAACTCATTCTACAAGGCCAGGATCATCCTGTTACCAAAACCAGGGAAGGACACAACATCAAAAGAAAACTAAAGGCTGATATCTGACCAAAAGTAGATGCAAAAATCCTCAACAAAGCACTAACAAACCAAATCCAATAGCACAGCAAAATGATAATACACCACAATCAAGTGAGATTTATACCATGGATGCAAAGATGGGTCAATGTATGCAAATCAGTTAACATGATACATCACATCGGAATAAAGGACAAAAACCACATGATCATCTCAATAGATGCAGGAAAAGCATCTGATAAAATTCAACATGCTTTCACAATAAAAACTTCAACAAGCTAGGCACAGAAGGTGCCTCAGAATAATAAAGGTTATATATAACAAACCCACAGCTGACACCATAGTGAATAGGGAAAAGCTGAAAGCATTTCCACTAAGAATTGGAACAATGCCCACTTTCACCACTCCTATTCAACATAGTACTGGAAATTCCAGCCAGACCAATCAGGCAAGGGAAAGAAATAAAAGGTATCCAAATTGGAAAATAGCAAGTCAAACTGTGCCTTTTTGTTGATGATATAATCCTATATCTAGGAAAATCTAAAGACTCCACCTGGCTAGGCGTGGTAGCTCATGCCTGCAATCCCAGCACTTTCGAGGAGGCTGAGGCACAAAAGAATTGCTTGAACCCAGGAGGTGGAGGTTTGCAGTGAGCCAAGATTGTGCCACTGCACTTCAGCCTGGGTGAAAGAGAGACCCTGTCTCAAAAAAAAAAAAAAAAAAAAAAAAAGAAAAGAAAAAACAAAAAAAAGAATATTATGAACAAGAATAAGAGTATAAAGCATATTATGACAATAAATTTGATAATCTATATGAAACAGAATAATTCCTTGAAAGACACAATCTGTCAAAACTCACCAAGAATAGACAATCCAAACAGGCCTGTATCTATTAAATAAATGGAATCAATAACTATTAACCTTCCAAAATAGAAAGCATCAGGCCCAGAAGGGTTTACTGATTAATGCTCCCAAACATATAAGAAAGAAATTTTATCAATTCTCTACACTGTCTTCTAGAAAAAGGAAGTATTTCCTAACTCAGTCTATGAGGCCAGCATTATCCTAATACCAAAACCAGGAGAAACATATTACAAGAAAAGAAAACTACAGAACAACATCTCTCATGAATATAGATGCAAAAATACTCAATATTAGCAAATCAAATCCAGTAATATATAAAAAGAATTATACACCACAATCAAGTGGGATTTATCCCAGAAATGCAAGATTGATTCAATGTTTGAAAATCTATTAATGTCATTCATAACATCAAGAGGCTAAAGAAGAAAAATCATATAATCATGTCTATAGATGCAGAAAAATCATTTGACAAAAATCCAACACTCAATCACAATAAAACAGTCAAAAATTTAGGAATAGAAGGGAACTTCCTCAACTCAATAAGGCAATCTTTTGGTCTCTTACAATCCTTCAAAATCTGAATCTTAAAAAATTAGCTTTATATTTAATAGTAAAGAGACTTGAAATACTTTAAATCAAACCCACTCCAAACCACTGAATTATATACCATTATTTTCCAGTATTTTCACAGCATTTGAAAACCTTGTAAGTCAATTTTGCTCTTCTTTTCCACTGCCAATATTTGTTTCTATTTACCCACATATTTAACATTTTCCTTATCCATCTTCCTTTTTTCGCAAGTCCTCCATCTGAGACCACTTACGGACAGCATGCCAATGCTTCTCCTTGGCCTCCTGTCTATACACCTCTTTAGCCCATGACATCAAGTTTTTGAAGAAACCACGCCAAATGTCAAAACAGCAGTTAAAGAACAGTCTGGGGCCAGGCATGGTGGCTTATGCCTGTAATCCCAGCACTTTGGGAGGCCAAGATGGATCACCTGAGGTCAGGAGCTCAAGACCAGCCTGGCCAACACGGCAAAATTCCATCTTTACTAAAAATACAAAAGTTAGCCAGGCATGGTGGCAGGTGCCTGTAATTTCAGCTACTTGGGAGGCGGAGGCAGGGAGAATCCCTTAACCTGGGAGGCGGAGACTGCAGTGAGCCGAGATCGCACCACTACACTTCAGCCTGAACGACAGAGCAAGACTCCATTTAAAAAAAAAAAAAAAAGAACAGTCTGGAAATCACTAGGGAGCCTTGAGATTGAAACTATTTCCATATTTTTCCTTCTTTTGATCTCATTTGCTCATGAGTATAGAATGAGTTTCCCAGTCTACATGTGACTAAATGTAGAAGCAGATATGAGAACCCAGCTGTCTGCTTTTATTTAAAGTATTTGAAAATTGTGTAACAATGACGCTATTTTTTTTTTGTTTTGGAAATAATTATTTTTCATAATTTCCTAAAAATTTATTATTTATATTAACATGTAATGAGTTTATTAGTTTCAAATGAATCAAAAATGGTTTTTGGTTGAGTGCTGTGGCTCACACCTGTAATCCCAGCACTTTGGGAGACCGAGGTGGGCAGATCATTTGAGGCCAGGAGTTCAAGACCAGCCTAGCCAACATAGTGAAACCCAATCTCTACTAAAAATACAAAAATATATCTGAGCATGGTGGTGCACACCTGTAATCCCAGCTACTCAGAAGGCTGAGGCATGAGAATTGCTTGCGCCTGGGAGGCAGAGGTTTCAGTGAGCCAAGATTGCATCACATACTCCAGCCTGGGCAGCAGAGTAAGACCCTGTCTCAAAAAAAAAAAAAATTTTTTTTAATTTCAATTTGAGGACTACTGTTGCAAAATGCCTACTGTTTTAAGTCAGTTTCCCAGGAAAAGAATCTGAGATGGAAATCTATGGTAGGGTTTATTGGGGAGATCTCTTGGGAACATCAGCAGTAAGGAAATGAATAAAGAAGAATTGGATGGAAAGAGAAATTAAACTGATGTAGTTGAAATTTGTTCCCTGGGGAGCTCTAGAGCTGTGACTGCTCTTCAGAGTTGCTCTAAACTGAGGCAATGTGGGCCAAGCTGCCTGCAGGGAGACAGTGTAACCTTGCATAAGGCAGCTCCTTTCATCCAACAGCAATTCCTTAGAGGAATTTAGCTGTGAGTTGTCAGCAGCCAAGATTCTCAGAAGTTGGCAGCACAAGTGCCTCAGTCCTGAAGGTGGAATCTTGAAAAGTCTGAGGTATAGCTTACACTCGAGTTCCCACAGGGATCAGGATGAAATCATCCGTGGCAGGACTGTGCCTGCGATCATACCCTTGACTTACTTCTCTTTCTTATTCTGCTTCCTCCATTCTCTTACCCCTCTTACTGAAAGCACTTCCTTAATAAATCACTTGCATAGGAATCCTCATCTCAAAGCCTGCTTCTGGGAAACAGCTGAAAAGAAAGTCCATCACACATCTTGATTCCACCCCCAACATCTACCCTAAAATATTTCTCCCCAACCTGCTGCATTTTTATCAAATGGTCCACCGTCCAGCCAGTTTCTTTCCATTAAAACATAGGAGTTATCCTTTATCTCTTTACTCCTCATCTTTCCTATGAACTCATTATGTTGAATCACCTCCAAAATGTATCTGAAATCTACCAATTTCTACTGCTGTGTCTAATCCAAGCCACTATTAGTATATTTTATTCTGTGTGTTTTGAGGCCATTCACAGGAACTGGACCTCTTACGAAGTCTGAACTCTAGAATGGAAACTCTCTAGGCAGTAACTCAAGTGTGTTCAGGTAAAGAAGAATTCATCATGATTTAATTAATTATTTTTTTTTCAAAGTTTATCTCAGTCACTTATATCTATCTTATTATTTCTACCCCTTAGGACAGAAGGAAAAAATGAATTTAAAAGACCAGATCATCTGCTTGCTGACACAAGGTCAGTAAAACACCCTTTTAGACCTATTCTGAGGCACTTTACCTCACCTGATAGGCTCAGCCAGTCTTACTGGGGTGAGAGAGGCCAAAAGAGAAATCTAAGGTTGTCCTTATGGGCCTTAAGTGGAATTTTACATTTCTCTGTTGACTCCAAAGCTATGTAAAGAAAGGGGCAGAGGATTTAAGGCATATAAAGTACAGGCCAAAACAAAAACAAAAATTAAAAAGAAAACCCACAAAGAAAAACAACTGTTTAGACCAAAAAAAAAAATGTCTCACAAATACTTATACAGGGTTACTTGTGTGGATACATGAAATGTGAAAACTATTTTTTGAAAAAAGGTTTACAGGCTGGGGATGGTGGCTCACAGACCAGCTTGACCTACATAATGAAACCCTGTCTCTACTAAAATACAAAAATTAGCTGGGCGGGTGCCTATAGTCCCAGCTATTCAGGAGACTGAGGCAGGAGAATTGAGCCCAGGAGGTGGAGGCTGCAGTGAGCCAAGATCATGCCACTGCAATCCAGCCTGGGCGACAAAGGGAGACTCCCTCTCCAAAAAAAAAAAAAGTTTACAGGCTGGCGCAGTGGCTCAACACCTGCAATCCCAGCACTTTGGGAGGCGGAGGTGGGCGGATCACCTGAGGTCAGGAGTTCGAGACCAGCCTGGCCAACGTGGTGAAACCCCAGTTCCATTAAAAATACAAAAAAAAAAAAAAAAAAAAAAAAAAAAAAAAAAGGCATGGTGGCGCGTGCCTGTGGTCCCAGCTGCTCAGAAGGCTAAGGCAGGAGAATCACTTGAACCCAGGAGGCAGAGGTTGCAGTGAGCCGAGATCACACCACTGCTCTCCAGCCTGGGTGACAGAGCAAGACTTTGTCTCAAAAAAAAAAAAACTAAAAAACAGTTTACACATAAATATTGGGTATGCTGGCAAAACTGGATTTAGTATAAAACTTACTGAAGAAGGGACTATGAAATGATAATACTCATTTAGATATTTCAGTTTTAGTAAGTTGTAATTGTTTTCACTAAAGTCAGTCCCTGCTGTTAAGTCACCATCGGTCTTCAAAAATACCTAGTAACAATCAAAACTGATAGTCACGGTTGTACTTCAGAACTTTAGTTTGAGATTTACTTTTGGGAAATTAACTTCAAACAAATGTAGTTCATGTTCAATCATAAAAGCTAAAGATCCCTTTTCATAAACACCCCCTATTTTTATCTCCTTTTTATTATTTTTATTCTTTTGAGGTAGAGTCTTGCTGTGTTGCCCAGGCTGAAGTGCACTGGCGTGATCTTGGCTCACTGCAACCTCCACCCCACTAGGTTCAAGTGATTCTCCTGCCTCAGCCTCCTGAGTAGCTGGGATTACAGGCACGCACCACCACGCCTGGCTAATTTTTGTATCTTTAGTAGAGGTGCGGTTTCACCATATTGGCCAGGCTGGTCTCGAACTCCTGACCTCAGGTAATCTGCCTGCCTAGGCCTCCCAAAGTGCTGGGATTACAGGCATGAGCCACCACACCCAACCTATCTCCTTTTTATTTTTATTTTTTATTTTTTTGAGAAAGGGTCTTACTCTTGTCATCCAGGCTGGAGTGCAGTGGCACGATCTTGGCTCACTGCAACCTCTGCCTCCCGTGTTCAAGTGATTCTCCTGCCTCAGTCTCCTGAGTAGGTGGGATCACAGGCACCCGCCACCATGTCTGGCAATTTTTGTATTTTTAATAGAGTTGAGGTTTCATCCTGTTGGCCAGGCTGGTCTTGAATTCCTGACCTCAGGTGATCCACCCACCTCGGCCTCCCAAAGGGCTGGGTTTACAGGCTTGAGCTACTGCGTCTGGCCCTATCTCCTTTTTAAAAAGGCATTAGCAGCTTTCTGTATTGTATATAAAATAATACTGTAGAGATGGCATAATAAAAACATCACCTCTGTAAGGGTTGGTTCATGTATTGTTACAAAGAATGAGACCCTTCAAGAGGAACTCTATTATTAGTGTTCAGGATCTGAGTTCACCACCATTTCCAACCAAAACTGGATGGGCTGTGTAAGTCAAGAGTTGTAAAAAGAATAAAATGGTCTCTAGGTTAAGACCAACACACTTTTACACAATTGCTTATGGCCACCTCAGGAAATAAAGATTTCTCATTTCAAAATATTGTTATAATTAACAATGATATTAATGCCTATGCTGGTTGTATGGAAAATTACAGGGCAAGAAAACAAATATTGCAAAGTCACTTTCTCAGGAAAAATCTTAATCTCTCCACAATGACTAAATATATCAGTAATCAGTTAGCTATGAACCTAATAAATTTGCTGTCTAGTAATACTGGCTACACTGAGAGGACAGGCACCATGAGTAGTAGACATGATGCCCTGAGCTAGTAAATAAAAACACATTTCATTTGTTATACTGCCATCTGATTTTCAAAGTTTTAATAATTATTTACTTGAATCTAAGATATCATCAGTTGAAAGGAGTCCAATTTCAGAAATGTTAAAATATAGAAAAACAGCATCATCAAGTTGCTAAAATGTGCTAATTTCACATTATATAATAAACAGGAATATTCTAATTGCTAATTTTCTAGAGATATTTTTCATAAAATAGTTGAGCATCTGATAGGGCATATGAATCCATTATAACATTTCCTTCTATGGGCACAGGCTTCCCTTGGCCTATTCTGAGAAAGAACTAGAAAAACACTGTTACAAGTAAACATTCATATTATCATTGTGTATCATTAGCTTTTAAGATTTATTTTATATGCTACCAGTCTTTTTTTAAGGCATAAAAATTACAAGCAAAGCTCAAGTCTCCTTTTAATCAACAGCCTCAAATTCAATCTCCAGAAACAATGCTATCAATAATTGGGTATGTATCCTTCTATTCTATTTTAAATAGTTTAACATACACTTTTCAATAATAGAAACAGTTGTTCTTTATAAATGATTTCATTCCAATTTACATAAATAATATTATACAATGTTTCATTTGTATTTTGATTTTTTTACTCAACATTGTTTTAACTATCCATGTTATACAATACGGATCTGGGTCACTGTTTTAAGTGCTGTATACTATTCTATCATTTGAATATATCATATTTTATTCATCATTACCCCAATGACGAATAGGTTATTTTCAAGGCAGATATATGTCTACATATTTCTTTTTTTTAAGAGATTGGGTCTTGCTATGTTTCCCAGGCTGGTCTTGAACTCCTGAGCTCAAGTTATCTTCTTATATCAGCCTCCAAAGTAGCTGGGATTATAGGCATGTGCCACTGCATCTGGTTATACATATGTACATATATCATATAAATATTTCTTATGCATTATTTGTGAGTTTCTATAGGATGTATACCTAGAAGTGGAATTACAGAGTCCTTTTTTTTTTTAAAAAAAAAAAAAAGGCTCCCTGGCCTCAACGTCATAGACAATAACCTCTATTTTCTTCCAATGGTTTCAGTTTGGCTTTTCAGATTCCAGTATTTAAATCCTTTAGAATATTAATCTTTTGGACAGGCACAGTGGCTCAAGCCTCTAAACCCCAGCACTTTGGGACGCCAAAGAGGGCAGATCTTTTGAGGTCAGGAGTTCAAGACTAGCCTGGCCAACATGGTGAAATCCCATCTCTACTAAAAATACAAAAAAAAAAAAAAAGGAACCCAGGAGGCAGAAAGGCTGCAGTGAGCTGAGATTGCACCACTGTACTCCAGCCTGGGCGACAGAGTGAGACCTTTGTCTCAAAAAAAAAAAAAAAAGAATATTTATTTTTTAATATGTCATAATGTTGTAATTTTAGTTCCTCTAATACGGGGAGTCAAATATTCCCAGCAATTTTATTGACTAGGTCATCATTTCCCTACTAATTCATGATGTCAGGTCTAACATACCCCAAGTTCACATATATTCATGAGTCTGCTTCTGGATATTCTATTCTTTAAAATCTGCTTATTTACCTACTAATGTACTAATACCACACATTTTTAAATGACTATAACTTTATATTATACAGTGAGGGTGTTTCCTCTGTTCTTTTCAAAATTGTCTCAGCAATCCATACACTTCTACTTCACATGAATTTTGTAATCATTTTTGAAAGATCCTAGATTCTTAGTAGATTTTGTTTGGAAGTGCATTCAGTCTATAGATTTTTAGAATTGGAGGTTTTTATAATACCGGGTTTTTCCATCTATGTATATGGTATTTCTCTCCATTTATTCCAGTCTTACATCTTTTAACAAAGTATTAAAATTTTTCCATAAAGATCCTGGTTTTTTGAGCTTATGCCAAGATATTTTAAGTAAAACATGGGTTGAATTTAAGAGGGCTTCTTCCATTTAATATACTCGGTGTCTCTCACCTGTATGACCTCTCTTATGTATAGAAAGGGATGCTCTTTGAGAGAATGCTTTCCCACATTCATTACATTCAAAGGGTTTCTCACCAGTATGACTTCTCATATGTATAATAAGTAATGAGCACTGAGAAAAGGCTTTCCCACATTTATTACATTCATAGGGTTTCTCCCCTGTGTGACTTCTCACATGAAGAGTGAGGGATGAGATTCGAGAGAAGGCTTTACCACATTCATTACATTTGAATGGTTTCTCTCCCGTATGAATTTTTTCATGTTCAAGAAGATTTTGTCTCTGACTGAAAGCTTTCCCACATTGATTACAATGATAAGGTTTCTCTCCAGTATGAATTTTCTCATGTTCAGTGAGGTTTGATTTCTGACTAAAGGCTTTTCCACAGACTGTACATGCATAGGGTTTCTCACCCGTATGAATTCTCTGGTGTCGAATGAGGTTTGACATCTGAATAAAGGCTTTCCCACATTCACTGCATTCATAAGGTTTCTCTCCAGTGTGAATTTTCTGATGTGTAATGAGATTTTCTTTCCTGCTGAAGGCTTTTCCACATTCCTTACATTCATAGGGTTTCTCAGCTGTATGATTTCGCATATGTACGGTAAGGGATGAACTTTGAGAGAAGGCTTTCCCACATTCGCTACATACATAGGGTTTCTCACCAGTGTGACTTCTCATATGTATAATAAATACTGAGCATTGAGAGAAAGCTTTTCCACATTTATTACATTTATAGGGTTTCTCCCCCGTGTGACTTCTCATATGTAGCGTAACAGATGACATTCGAGAAAAAGCTCTACCACATTCATTACATGCATACGGTTTCTCCCCAGTATGAATTTTCTCATGCTCGATAAGATTTTGCTTCTGGCTGAAGGATTTCCCACATTCCTTACATTCATAGGGTTTCTCTCCAGTGTGAATTCGCTCATGTTCAATGAGATTTGATTTCTGACTGAAGGCTTTCCAACAATCCTTACATGCATAAGGTTTCTCCCCAGTATGAATTCTCTGGTGTCTAATAAGGTTTGACATCTGAATGAAAGCTTTTCCACATTCATTACACTTATACGGTTTTTCCCCAGTATGAATTTTCTGATGTGTAATAAGATTTTCCTTCCTACTGAAGGCTTTTCCACATTCTTTACATTTGTAAGGTTTCTCTCCAGCATGAATTCGCTCATGTCTAATGAGGTCAAATTTATGACTGAAGTCTTGTCCACACTGATTACACTTAAAGGGGGTTACAACATAGGATGCACAATGGCAAAATGGTTTCCCAAACTCATTACATCCATTCTGTTTCTCTCTTATACAGCCTTTCTCATATCTAAGTAAGTCTAAATTATGCTCCAAACCCTTATCAAGTAAGTCATGGTCACAGAAGCTTTGTCTTGAAGTAACAATGTCTGAACTCAGAGGAAATATTTTCGCAACTTTTTTACATTCAATGACTTTTTCCTTTATCAGAATTTTCTTGGAGATGGATGTGACTTTCCTCACAAGTGTTTCCTGTTGCTTCTTGATCTGTTCATCAACTTCCCAAACTTCTAAAATGGAGGACCACAAATTATTACTTGTGAATTATTCTACCACTATACTGTTAATAACATATCAGAAATTGGCTAATCTGGGGTTTAATCTTTGATGTTGGCCTAGTCAACCAATATGAAAGAAAGCTAAGAGTAAATGTTCCTAGTTCCTAAGGTTTGAGAAGTTAACTACTACATCAAACATATGGAGACAAAAACTGGTATCTGTAGGTCCAAGTAGCTTTGATTGATTTGTAAAGTGTCCAAAAACAGTGCAGAAATCAGCAAAACGAATAGAATAATTAAAATGAAAGGTTGAACACAAAAATGACTGACAGGGAGTCAAACGGCTAAAGAGCAAAATTAACATTTGTGATTAAACACACTGGCTTGAATGCATGTATTTTTCCTCCTTCCTAAAATTCCATTAAAATGATAGTGAAAGAATAAAGGATTAAATCCATAAGAAAAAGGAGACATGAGTGTAAAAAAGGTGAACAAGAGATTTTAACATAATACTGCAAGATGAGAAGCATTTAGAGAACCATAAACAGAATAGCAAAGCTATAAAGTATCATGAAGATGCAAATGACAATAAGCAACAAAGTGATTTGGCCAAAAATCACTGGAAAGGCTCAAGAATTGGAGAATCCAGGCACTCAAAAGGTAGGGATAAACAAGCACAAGGCAAGGATGTTCCCTTGCATTACTGCTTTTTAACATTGTACTAGAAGTCCTACCGAATGCAACAAGAAAAGGAAATAAAAGCTATTCAGATTAGGAAGGAAAAACGAAACAAGAACTGTCTTTGCTCACAGGTGATATGATCATCTATGTAGGAAATCCGAAAAAAAAAAAAATCAACAACAAAAAACCCCTGCTACAACTAGTAAGTCAAAGGCTGACAAATTTGCAGAGCAATAGGAACTCTCACACATTGCTGGTGGGACTGCAAAATGGTATAGCCACTTTGGAAGACAGTCTAGCAGTTTCTTACAACATTAGACATACTATTACCATATTATTCAGCAACATGCTTGGTATTTACCCCAATGAGTTGAAAACTTATGTCCATACAAAAACCTGCACATGGATATTTACAGTAGCTTTATTCCTAATTGCCAACACTTGGAAGATGCCCTTTACTAGGCGAATGGATAAACTGTGGTACATCTAGACAATGAAATATTCATCAATGATAAAAACATGTGCCATCAAGTTATAAGAAGACATGGAGGAACCTTAAATGCATGTTGCTAAGTGAAAGAAGCCCATTGGAAAAGGCCACCTACTATATGATTCCAAACTGGAAAAGGCAAAATCATGACCAGTAAACATATCAGTGGTTGTCAGAGCTTATGGGAGAGGAAGGAATAAATAGGGGGAAGACAAGGGAGTTTTAGGGCAGTGAAAGTATTCTGTACCATACTCTAATGGATCTGAGTCATTAAACATTTATCAAAACCCATGGAATGTACAACACCAGGAGTGACCCTAATGTAAATTACGGACTTTGGGTAATAATGATGTGTATAATAATAACAGTAATGCAGGTTCATTGACGGTAACAAATACACCACTGTGGTGCAAGATGTTGACAGTGGGGAAGGCTGTATGTGTGCTCGGGCAGTGGGTATTCATATACTTCGTACTTTTTTATGAGCTCTGTACACCACTCAGTTTTGTCATGAACCTAAAACCAGCCTAAAAGATGAAGTTTATTAATTTAAAAAACCAGATGCACTGGGCTGTACCTGTATTCCC
Organism: Macaca thibetana thibetana; assembly: GCF_024542745.1. Classification (NCBI taxonomy): domain Eukaryota; kingdom Metazoa; phylum Chordata; class Mammalia; order Primates; family Cercopithecidae; genus Macaca; species Macaca thibetana. The sequence goes on along the minus strand of NC_065596.1, from coordinate 41,311,562 downwards.
AGCTATTTGGAAGGGTTGCTAATGGCCAGGAGTTTGAGACTAGTCTGGGAAACAGCAAGACCTCATCTCAAAAAAAGGGGGAGTGGGTAGGATAAGAGTGGAACTAAAAAGAAGAGGATTAAAGTCTGAGTAGGGAGCAGTTACACACCAAGGCAAGAGTTATGGATCTGCTTAAGTAACATGTATTCCAATCTCCCACCATGCTTTTCCATCCTGTAAAGGCTGAGGCAGTTAAAACTATGTTTCCTAGACATAACTGCATGTAGAGTTCCCATGTGATTTAGATTCACCATACACTCTAACATGAGTGAGATCAACAAACCCTTTCTGTTATTTAGCCTCATGAATGCTGGCATGTACCTACACATAAAAGATAAAAAGATTAAAAGGAACAACAGATGCTGCCATTTGGGGCCCCACACAAAACTTCTAGGTTCAGCCTGGGCACGGCAGCTCACGCCTGTAATGCCCACACTTTAGGAGGCCGAGGCAGGTGGATCACCTGAGGTCAGAAATTCAAGACCAGCCTGACCAATATGACAAAACTCCATCTCTACTAAAAATACAAAAATTAGCTGGGCGTGGTGGTGTGCACCTGTAATCCCAGCTACACAGCAGGCTGAGGCAGGAGAATTGCTTGAACCTGAACCTGGGAGGCAGAGGTTGCAGTAAGCCGAGATTGTGCCACTGCACTCCAGCCTGGACAACAGAGTGAGACTCAGTCTCAAATAAACAAACAAACAAAAAACCTTCTAGGTTCTGATCCAACCATTCTGTAGTCCACTAGTTAAAAAAACTTAGGCAGGGCATGGTGGCTCACACCTGTAATCCCAGCACTTTGGGAGGCCAAGCTGGGCGGATCACCGGAGGCTGGGAGTTTGAGACCAGCCTGACTAACATGGAGAAACCCCATCTCTACTAAAAATACAAAATTAGCTGGGCGTGGTGGTGCATGCCTGTAATCCCAGCTACCTGGGAGGCTGAGGCAGGAGAATCACTTGAACCTGGGAGGCGCACATTGCGGTGAGCCAAGATTTCAACTTTGCACTCCAGCCTGGGCAATGAGAGCAAAACTCCATCTCAGAAAAAAAAAAAAATAAATAAAAATTTTTTTATCCTCTTTAAAATTTAGAATTTTGGAAGATGTTTAGAATTTCCCTTTTATCCCTTCAGGCATCAAAATGAGGTAAACTAATAACAATGATGGATTCCTTATTTAAACAAAGAATTTTGAGAGTATCATTTAAATTAAAAATACATAGAAAACAGAAAAATAAGACAAGTAGTAACTCTAGGAGTGACAAAAAGTTTAAGTATATGTAATTAAAAGTCATTTCTTGGCTCAGTAGTAAACAATATGTCAACAATCATAACAAAGTAAGTGGTGAAACTGAATTAGCTAAAAATTCCAGAAAAAAGGAAAGGAGAAGTGATTGATAATGCTACTAAACCTCATCTTCCATTTATATCAAGTTGATAAAAGCTGACAAATTATCAAACAGCAGCATATTTAGGGAAATCCAGATTCTACCCTGTCCCTGAAACACCAATTCCCGCTTTGCCCTCTAGATAACCATTTTTATTAGCTCTTAGATTATTATTATTGTTATTATTATTATTATTATTTTGAGACAGAGTCTCGCTCTGTCACCAGGCCAGAGTGCAGTGGTGCAGTCTCGGCTCACTGCAACCTCCACCTCCCGGGTTCAAGCGATTCCCCTGCTTCAGCCTCCCCAACAGCTGGAACTACAGGTGCACGCCACCACACCCAGCTAATTTTTTGCATTTTTCAGTAGAGACGGGGATTCACCATGTTGGCCAGGATGGTCTCCGTCTTCTGACCTCATGATCCGCCTGCCCCAGCCTCCCAAAGTGCTGGGATTACAGGTATGAGCCACCACGCCCGGCCAGTTCTTGTATTATTCTTCCATCATTAAAAAAAAACATACATACAAACAAACACACACACACACACACATATATATTTATCATACATTTCCTTATATATAGTACATATACACACATATATCATATGTACAGTTGGCCCTTGAACAACATGGGGATGGGGTGCCAATCCTCCACATAATTGCAAATCTGTTTCTAACTTCTGACTCTCCCAAAACTTAACCAATAATAGCCTACTGTTGACCAGAAGCCTTATTGAAAACATAGTTGATGAACACGTATTTTGTATATGTATTATACACTGCATTTTTACAATAAAATAACCTGGAGAAAAGAAAATGTTATTAGGAAGAGAAAATACATTTACTATTCATTATATGGAAGTGGATCATCCTAAACATCTTCATCCTCATCATCTTCACACTGAGTAGGCTAAGGAGGAGGTTGGTCTTGCTGTCTTGGGTAGCAGAGGTGTAAGAAAATCAGCATATAAGTGGACCCGTGCAGTTTAAACCCAAGTTGTCCAAGGGCCAATTGAATTTTTATACATATTTTACACACTAACACACACTCTTCTGTCTCTCTTCCCATCTATTTGCACAAAAAAAATAGCATATTCTAAACAACGTTCTGTACACTGAGTTTTTTTCACTTACATGTCCTGAAACCATGACTTCTCTGACTGTAACTTTAGAGTTGTGACATTAAAATCATGCACATATTTTACATATGAAAAAAATAAATCAAAAAAAGAAAGAAAGTCAAAGCAATCCCTAAAAATAGAAAAAAACTGGAAACAAGTAACCCTACTTATCAAATGAGGGCCATAATCACATAGAAAATTACTTCAAGTAACCTTAAACATAGTAGTTTGACTATATATCCCTATTAGAATATAGTCTAAGGAGGAAACCCCAAAGAAATCTTAAACTACATTTAGTTGTCTTTTTATTATTAGTAATATTAGTATTACTGTTAATTTGAAACTAATATATAAAGAAAGAAGATAGATTAGTCAGTGTTACTCCCTAAGGGTCACTTGGCAATGTCTGGAAGGTCTACAGACATTTTTGGTTTTCACAATTGGGAAGATGATGGGGAAAAAGAGGGATGGTGCTACTGTTATCCAGTGAGTAGAAGCAGGCATGCTGCTAAACGTCCCACAGCACACAAGGCAGTCCCCTAGAGCTAAGAATTATCTGGCCCAAAATGTCAATAGTGCCAAGAGTGAGAAATATATATGAACTAAGGAAATAATGTAATAAGGAGCCAAGATTTTCAGCATAAAAGGTAAAAGGGCCCTATACTTTTTAATTTTAATTGTACGTATCTATAAATTCATATATATTTTTCTTTTTCTTTTTTGTTTTTTTTTGAGATGGAGTTTTGCTCTTATTGTCCAGGCTGGAATGCAAAGGCACAATCTCAGCTCACCACAACCTCCGCCTTCTAGGTTCAAGCTATTCTCCTGCCTCAGCCTCCTCAGTAGCTGGGATTACAGGCATGCACCACCACGCCCAGCTAATTTTGTATTTTTAGTAGAGACGAGTTTTCTCCATGTTGGTCAGGCTGGTCTCGAACTCCCAACCTCAGGTGATTTGCCTGCTTTGACCTCCCAAACTGCTGGGACTACAGGCATCAGCCCCGCACCTGGCCTATTTTTTTCTTTTTAAAAGATGCATTTTTCCTAGCTCTGTCCACTTAAAACCTATAGAACCAGTAACTCAGTACTAAAGAGCAACCATAATACTCAGACTGCAGTCTCCACAATATCATTTCATGCTAAAAGAGATAAAAGATTTTAAAGAAATGGCTATTTCCATGTCTGACCCAGGAAATTTACAAGATTAGCCAAAGATCCCTCTTGCTAAAGATAAGACAATTTGAGTATTAATATATGGGCCTGGTGCGGTGGCTCATAACTGTAATCCCAGCACTTTGTGAGGCCAAAGCAGGCTGATTACTTTGAGACCAAGAGTTTGAGACCAGCCTGGCCAACATGGCAAAACCCAATCTCTGCTAAAAAATTCAAAAATTACAGGTGTGGTAGCACACACCTGTAATCCCAGCTACTCAGGAGGTGGAGGCACGAGACTCACTTGAACCCTGAAGGCGGATATTGCAGTGAGCTGAGATCACACCACTGCTCTCCAGCCTGGGCGACAGAGCAAGACTCTGTCTCCAATAATAATAATAATATATGAAAAATATTATTTATATGCCTATAATATATTCTGATGCTCAAATTACATAAATTTATAATGATTTAACTTGACAAATTTGGAAACCTCTAGGGCATCAATCATTATTCTAAAAGCTTTTAAAGAGAAAGAGTATTTCTTTTTCCTGGCTTGAGAGACTGTATTCAGTGAAATGAAATAGTTAATGAGAGAGTTTTTCTTTACAAGAGAATTTCAGCTAATAAAAGCGAAAGATGCTCTAATAAAATAATGGATCTAGGCTATGATGGTCAATAGGTGCTAAAACCCTTAAGTGAAAGGTTGATAGAAATCACCAACATAGGAGGATTTGGCCTGACAACACAAGAATCTACTGATCAATCTCAATTATATTTGTAAGTGGGACAAACCGACATAAGATGCAATAGGATGTACACAGCATCACCTATGAAGTACACTTGCCAAAGATTTGAACCTGCATCAAGTAAAGCCAGATTACAGGAAAAATGGGATAAAGAAGCATGTCATAAACACCACTAGGAGGTTAAATGCCAAATCCAGAATAAGGTACATCTAGAGCAGGGGTTGGCAAACTATACCCACAGCCTGCTTCTGTATAGCCTGTGAACCAAGCATGTGCAGATTTTATCTGGATCCTGATTCAAATAAATCAACCATAAACAACATTCTTGAGACAATGAAATATATAACAGAGACTAAGTAGCAGATAGTAAGAAATTATTACTAATGTTGTTAAGTGTGTTAGAAATATTGCAGGATTAAAAAACTCTTGGCAATACATATAGTAGTATTTAAAACAAAAGGTAAAGTAGTTCAGCAAAAAAGCAAAACAAAAGTAGAGTGGGGGTATGACAGAAATAGAGTAAACAAATCTAAGAAAATGTCGATAACTGTTGAAGCTGAGTGATGAATACATGAGGATTCCTTCTATTAGCTCTCTATTCTTTTTTTTTTTTTTGAGACGGAGTCTGGCTCTGTCACCCAGTCTGGAGTGCAGCGGCGCGATCTCGGCTCAACTGCAAGTTCTGCCTCCTGGGTTCACGCCATCTCCTGTCTCAGCCTCCCAAGTAGCTGGGTCTATAGGCACCCGCCACCACGCCCAGCTCATTTTTTGTATTTTTAGTAGAGATGGTGTTTCACCATATTAGCCAGGATGGCCTCAATCTCCTGACCTCATGATCTGCCCATCTCAGCCTCCCAAAGTGCTGGGATTACAGGCGTGAGCCACCGTGCCCAGCTCCTTTATCTCGCTATTCTTATGTTTGAAAATGACTACAAAAACATTTACAGACCGGGTGCGGTGGCGCACACCTGTAATCCCAGCACTTTGGGAGGCCGAGGCAAGTCAGGAGTTCAAGACCAGCCTAACTAACATGGTGAAACCCCGTCTCTACTAAATACAAAAAATTAGCTTGGCGTGGTGATGTATGCCTGTGATCCTAGTTACTTGGGAGGCTGAGGCAGGAGAATCACTTGAACCTGGGAGGCAGAGGTTGCAATGAGCAAAGATCACGCCACTGCACTCCAGCCTGGGCAACAAGAGCAAGACTCTTTCTCGGAAAAAAAAAAAAAATTACAGAGCAGTATAAACATTTGCTTTAAAATATGTAGGTCGACAACAAAAGAGATAGTTTAAAAAAGTCAAAAATAATTGACCAATGGAGGTGAAATGTGAGGTCAGAGCACAGCATTGCTATAATCTGATATTTCTACTGGCTCTCTAAAACAAGCAATGTATAAGGTATACTTTGAAAAAACTAAAAATGCATATTACAAAGGAAAGAAATGGCATAAGAGAGAAATAACAGCTACATTAGGTGAAGAGAAACAAATGATAACCCAAGTTCTCATTACTTTTGCCTAGATTAACTGTCATACGATCCTGACAAGTCTATCTTGCGTGCAGTCTGCATACCACAAGCAAATTAATTTTCATAAAGTTCAAATTCCTTTATTTCTATATAAACATATTGAAGATTAGTCTGTCCAAACCAAATACGATCCAAAATTGGTAATAAATATGGAGAGAGCTCCAACTTTCCATCTAATTGTGATTCATTTTTATATGTGCTTAAAGAACAAGGCATATTAGAAATAGGAAGGTCTAATTTTATTGAATAAAAAGTATAAAGCTGATCAGGAGGCAAGTCATCTTTGATTCACCACAGTGTTCTAACAGCAGGTCCTATCATCTTATCCTATGTTTATTTCTACACACTGAAACTGCCTTTATATCAAATTCCATTGTGTTTTAACTTTTTCTTTCATACCATCATCCAAAATGATAACATTCCTACATCATTACTTCTACAATGGTTTTCCATGCCCCTGGAGTTCCGTTAACTGTGGGTAACTTAAAATCCAAATAACTAGATGTTTTTTAACCTTCATATTCTGTTATCATATAAGCCTCTGCTTATAACTGACTATTGTAACCTTGCTGCCACCATGCACAGGGCAAAACTATAGCCTCAGTGATTAAACAGGGGAAAAATTAAACTAAATTGACAACAAAATTTTCAAAATAAAAGACAGCAAAAGAGAACATGAATGCTGGCAAAATTCAGAACTTTCTGACTCTACAATGCAAAACTCATCCTCGATTTCAATAATCTCTTACAATCTTCTCTCCCCTCCAGTCAGGCCATGTTTCTAATTTTACCCCACAAACAAACACGCTAATTTTATTTTCCAAACATTTTGTTATGTTTTCTAATTTTTAATAAGTCTAAATAATCTATAGATCTTACAGGAAAATGGCTTCAATGCCAAGCTCTTTTCAAAAAGAAAAAGAAAGCCTCAATCTTGTTACTCCTTCTACAGCCCTTCTCTTAAAACTTTCTAGGTGTTCTTTGTCTGGTTTAGTCATTTACTAAATTGCATTCACATTCAATTTAACATTCAACACTATCTCATGTGACCATGCCCTGTCTTTCTAACTCTAGCCTGATTTCTTCCACATTTATTTTAAAATCTGTATGTAAACATTTTAAAACAACCAAAAATAAGGAAAATCTTCCCAAATATAGCTCTGCATCAATCATGACTCATTTATAGGAAGAATTAAAGTTCTTCTTTCTCCAGATGGACTAATAAACAAGTGTTAGACATCAAAACATGAAAACATACAGAAGATGTAATATGTTTTCAGATTCCAACCACTCTGGTAGACATGTAATAGAATGTTAGTTGAGAGAAGGGCAAGACCAATGTAGGCTGGAAATACTGAGGACCATTTACTAGAAAATGAGATTAAAGTTAAATAACTGCTAGAACTTAGGTAAGAGCACTCATAATTAATGGCAGAGATATGAAGAGTTTCAAAATTCTGGAGGCATTAAAGATAAATATTCCAATGCTGTCATTTCTAGAGTTAAATACCTATTTAATAGCATGAACACAGATATAGCATGAAGGTACTCTGAGGAAAAGGAAGTCTATTGTACTTCAGAACTACTTTGGGTGATGTCCAGTGAGAGTTGAGAGAGGAGTCATTTAAAAGATATTTTATAAGGGAAGAAGAAATAAACAATAAACCAGAACCAAGGAAGAATTTGAATCCTTTAGAGAAGCACAAAGAAGACAGACATTTCCAAGAAGGGTGAAATGGATCAAATACAGCATAGAGGACTTCCTGTTTCAATATGGTAGAATTAAACATCTCTGTCTCCTCTCCACTCTGCAAACATGGAGAAGAAGAAACAAAAAGAAAATACATCTTCTGACCAGGTGCAGTGGCTCACACCTGTAATCCCAGCTACTTGGGAGGCTGAGGCAGGAGAATTGCTTGAACCCAGGAGGCGGAGGTTGCAGTGAGCTGAGACTGTGCCACTGCACTCCAGCCTAGGTGACAGAGTAAGACTCCGCTTCAAAAAAAAAAAAAAAAGAAAATACATCTTCAATGAACCTTAAAGACAGCTAAACTCCATCCCCAGAATAGGAGGAAAGAACAGAAAACAGACTGGATTAGGCAGAGAAGAAACACAGAGATAGCAGTTTCTGTTTCTTATCTCAAACAAAAAGTACAAGGAACAGAGTTCTCTAAAACAGAGGCACCCCCTTGTGGGCAGAATTAATGAGTCATTTTTTTGCCAGATGTCAAGATTGCAGCAGGAACAAAACGGACTTCATCTGGCCCTGACGAATGGTACAAAGGCAGGCCTGAAGAAGGAGATGCGAATAGCCAGTATTCTTATATAAGCAGTTTGTTAGCATAAGAAGATGGAAGAGACACAGTTCTACAGGAAATATGCAAATAATAATCTCTCATTAGCTTGGGAGAATGAAAGGGTAAACCAACTCTCAACACAAAACCTTGTATGATAAAGGAGGTCAGTGTGAGGTATCCAGGCTTCTTACCAACTCAGAGCATTTTTCTGGACAGTCTTCAACACTATCCTTCTGTAACCAGTGGGTACAGCAGGAAATACCTTCATCCAAAGATGACAATGATAACCATAAAAGAAATGAGCATGAAAGCTATATGACGATGTTTCAAGGAACAAAAACCATAAATCCACAAGTTGAAAGGAAAAGCTGATACTGAGTGATCAATTCCAAGACATAACCTCACAAAGCCACTTAAGCTTTAAAGAAAAAGAAACCTATAGGCATCCCAGAAAATAAGTCACCCACGAGAGGAAATAATCACGCTTCAAACTTCTTCAAGCAACATTTGAATCTAGGAAACAACAGAAAATTGTCTAAATCCCTCAGGTAACGTCTACAAAACTCTTTGGAAAAGAAAGTATGGCTCAAGAATTTTACACGTGGCCAACTATCAACCAAATGTAAAGGTTAAAAAGATACTTTCCCATATGCAAAACCTCAGGGACTCTAGTTTCCATGAAATTATAAGCTCATAAAGACAGGATTTTGTTCAGTACACTGTTATATATCCATACCTAGAATGGTATTTCATCTTTGTTCTTACTATTATAAATGTAGTTTTCTTTCCTTAGTATCTTCTATTTGGTTGTTGAAGTATATATGAAAGCTATTGATTTTTATTTGTTAAGTTTGATATCCTACCACCTCACTGAGTTCTCTTACTATTTGTTATACTTTCTCAATTGGTTCTCTTGTGTTTTCCAGGGCTATAATCTCATTATCTGTAAATAAGAATGATTTTATAGCTTTCTTACCCATATTATAGATATACAAAAGCAACAATGGGAAAACTTGGAAAGCTCCATTTCTAAAGGACACAAAAGTAGATATGAAAATCTGAACAGAGTGTGTTCTTAGACAGAAAACATTGGCATTAAAGAGATGTTAAATTTCTGAAAGTTAATTTATATATTTAGCACAATCCCAATAAAAATTCGATGTAATCCCAGCACTTTGGGAGGCCGAGATGGGCGGATCACGAGGTCAGGAGATCAAGACCATCCTGGCTAACATGGTAAAACCCCGTCTCTACTAAAAAATACAAAAAACTAGCCGGGCGAGGTGGCGGACGCCTGTAGTCCCAGCTACTCGGGAGGCTGAGGCAGGAGAACGGCATAAACCCGGGAGGCGGTGCTTGCAGTGAGCTGAGATCCGGCCACTGCACTCCAGCCTGGGCGACAGGGCGAGACTCTGTCTCAAAAAAAAAAAAAAAAATCGAACAGGTTTTTCTCTGGAAATAGACAGTTAAGTCTAAAATTCATATGGTAAAATAATCAAAAATAGCCAGGATAACTCCAAAAAGGAAGTGTATGCAACTGTGGAAAGGAAGGGACTGTGTCAAGGATAAGAAGATTTGCTTTTGCACAAAAGGTATACTATTGGTATTATAGGTATAATACTGGTTATATTTTTTAACCAAGTATGGACCTCGTGTATTTTCAAAAAAATTAAAGGAATGGAAGGCGGGAATAAGCAGAAAGGAGATGCCATGGGATTTCTAAGCCAGAAACTTTTATATTTCTAAGCCATGGGATTGTCAGGGTTGTGAAGTACAATGGGAAGCGAAACTATTGTTAACCAAACACAAGTCTGAAGCTTTTTAAAATGGAAAGAAGGAAAGAAATGAAAAGAAACCTAAGTGTGAAACATGTTTTAAAATTACTACACAACCATGAAATACTGAGTGCATAAGGAAATGAAACCATAAACATAAAGGAAAGAGAGTGCCCAAGGATCATAGAGAGAGGAACAATAATCCTGAAAGGAAGGCTGTGAATGAATTAGGGAAGGATGGTATTATGAAATTGGATAGGGCTACTGGCCCTCTACAATTTAAAAGAGGAAAATATCTGCAATATAGGAAGAATAATATCTAAAAATGTCACAGTAATCTAAAGCACTCCATCCCATTTGTCACTCTAGAAGAATAGGGCCTTTAAGAAAATCTTGGAAACTGTGAAATGATATCAACCCTTCACTGAACAACTCTCATGTGGCTTTCTCTTTCAGAGCTGCTTTTCACTTATTCACCTGGACAGTGCCTCCCAAATATTTCTTCCTTCATCACCCAGGGCTCCTCTTCTTGCTCCAACTTGAATATCACATCCGGTTTGGTGACTTGACAGCCTATTACAAGAAATAGCAAAAGACGTGGATGTTAATGCTGGTGACGACCATCCAGATCTTGGGCTAAGTCCAAGTTTGAGGGTTCACAAAAGATGAGGATGAACAAACTTACACAATGACACAAAGTAATTAGCCTTTAACACTGAAGAGTGGAGCACATACAGTCATGTGGAGAAAGGAAAGGCTACAGTTATCTGGCAAGTTACAGTCTTCACACATTTCAGAAATGGAAAAGAATTTCTCTGTTAAATTGCAAAGCTACCAAGCTACCTTACCCACTGTAACTAGGTTGCTGTAGTTCTCCAGCATCACATCCCGATACAAGTTCCTTTGGGCAGGTTTCATCTGCTCCCACTCCTCCTGGGTAAGGTCAACAGCCACATCCTTAAATGTCACTGTTTCCTGTAAAAACATAATGCTAATTAATCTGAAGTCATCAAAATTAGGAATTGTGATCAAAACATGTAAGAACTTGTTTAGGTGGTACTCAGGCGTCAGAGGTCATTAAAAACCTTATCAGGTCTTCATATTTACCTAATTTTACATTATATTGTAGGGAAAATAAAGCATAGCAGAAATATCCTTGAAGGGTATGTTAATTATTAAGTCAGCAAACTTATTCATTCATCATCTATTATGCAGGAAGCTAGAGTCAGTGGTCACTAATTTTTACTTGGCTGTGACAGAGATGGAAGAATTGGACGTGACTCACAGGTAACTGGCTCAGAACCTGTCCAGATGTTTATGTGATCCAGGGGGAAGGGGAACATGGCAGAGAGTAGAGAGGTAAGAGAAATAAGGCAAGAGGAAGGAGAGGCATGAAAATTTGAACATGTAAAGTATGAAATTCCTATAGGACAGGGTGTCCAATCTTTGGCTTCCCTTGGGCCACATTGGAAGAATTGTCTTGGGCCACACGTAAAATACACTAACACCAGCTGATGAGCTTAAATAAATAAATAAATAAATCACAAAAAAATCTCATAATGTTTTTAAGAAAGCTTACAAATTTGTGTTGGGCCACATTCAAAGCTGTCCTGGGCTGCATGTGGCCTACCGGTCGTGGGTTGGACAAGCTTGCTATAGGACTTTCAGATGGAAATACTCACTATGCAGTTAGATATAAGAAGAAGGGAGATGAAAAGTTTTTAGTCATCAACCTAAGATTGGGAGCTGAATCCATGGCCAAAGGATGTGAGCAGCTGTAGAAAATATACATGGTGAGTAATACAGCTAAGGACAGAGTCCATAGTTAACCATCGAAGAAAGGGAGTGAGGTTTTGGTCTTTTGTTTATTTACAACCAAAGGATGGGAATTAAATCTATGAGAATGATATAACAGAAACCAACAAACAAATGCCAAATTTCTAAAAAAGAATGTGATTTGATCAATAGTGTCTAGCTCTTCCCATTAAAATAATTTTATATCCAAGTAAGGAAATAAAGAAAAACCTTTTAAACTGCAAAGGTTCTCTAGGGAAAAAAAAGAAAAAAAAAAGCACCACATAGCCACACTTAGGGGAATTTATTAAAGAGATAGTACAAATGGGACAAGATAAAATGGGAAATACAAATGGAAATCACCAAAGGCTGAATTTATTTTATTTTATTTTATTTTATTTTATTTTATTTTATTTTATTTTGCAGATGGAGTCTCGCTCTGTCGCCCAGGCTGGAGTGCAATGGTGCAATCTTGGCTCACTGCAATCTCTGCTCCTGGGTTCAAGCAATTCTCTTACAGCAGCCTCCCAAGTAGCTGGGATTACAGGTGCCCACTACCTCACCGGGCTAATTTTTGTATTTTTAGTAGAGACAGGGTTTCACCATGTTGGCCAGGCTAGTCTTGAACTCCTGGCCTCAGGTGGTCTGCCCACTTCAGCCTCCTAAAGTGCTAGGATTACAGGCGTGAGCCACCATGCGCGGCCCAAAGGCTGAATAATGTCTCTGAGAAACTATCTCTATGATGTTGAGATCATTACTATCATTAATATTATCACTGTCATCTACTGACTACTTGTTATGTGCTAGACAATGCTATAATATTTTGTTACATTAACTTTTAAAATTCCCCTAATAAGGCTATAAAGTAGCTACTATTATTATCCATTTAGAAGGTAAGAATACCTTGATAAGTTTAATATATAGATAAACACTGGTGAGAAGTTTTTAAAGATTAAAATTTCTGGAAATTGCCCTAAAGGCATATAGCAAATAAAGAACCATTTAATAATAATAAAAAACCACTAAAACTTAATAAAAACTGTAAGAGTCTGTGGCATTTGAGCCACAATCTGCAGGTTTAAATGCTTCTTACCAGTTATGCTTGTTTTACTGTGGATTAGGTCCATGGAATACTTTCCATTGCTATCCTGGAAGTGGAATTCCTCTCAACTTTTTATTTTTATTTTTTTTCCTCTCAACTTTTTAAAACTTACCATTCTATTGTTTATTACATGTTCTTTTTAAATCCCAAATTTGAATAATTGTATTATTTTTCTTGTTTTAGGCTTGACAAATGTGAAGAGACAAGGAAATGAATTTATTTGCAACAGAGTTATGGCAAAGTTCAAGCTTAAGGGCGCACTCAGAAACAACGGAGATTTTGGTGGAGAGCAATTAAGAGAAGGTGGTAATTCTTTGTATTTATTTATTAGTTTTTTTTTTTTTTTTTTGAGACGGGGTCTCGGTCTGTCACCCAGGCTGGAGTGCAGTGGCCGGATCTCAGCTCACTGCAAGCTCCGCCTCCCGGGTTCACGCCATTCTCCTGCCTCAGCCTCCCGAGTAGCTGGGACTACAGGCGCCCACCACCTCGCCCGGCTAGTTTTTTGTATTTTTTTTTAGTAGAGACGGGGTTTCACTGGGTTCGCCAGGATGATCTCGATCTCCTGACCTCATGATCCACCTGCCTCGGCCTCCCAAAGTGCTGGGATTACAGGTGTGAGCCACCGTGCCTGGCCACACCCAGCTAATTTAAAAAAATTTGTTGTAAAGACTGGGTCTTGCTGTGTTGATCCAGCTGGTCTCAAACTCCTGGCCTCAAGTGATCCTCCTGCTTTGGCCTCCTAAAGTGCTGGGATTACAGGTGTGAGCCACCATGCCTCACTTTCTTCAAGATACATAATGGAACAAACATATTCTTTAAAATAACAAAGTTTAGGCCGGGCACAGTGGCTCAAGCCTGTAATCCCAGCACTTCGGGAGGCCGAGACAGGCGGATCACGAGGTCAGGAGATCGAGACCATCCTGGCTAACACGGTGAAACCTCGTCTCTACTAAAAAATACAAAAAACTAGCCGGGCGAGGTGGTGGGCGCCTGTAGTCCCAGCTACTCGGGAGGCTGAGGCAGGAGAATGGCATAAACCCGGGAGGCGAAGCTTGCAGTGAGCCGTGAGCCGAGATAGCACCACTGCACTCCAGCCTGGGCAACAGAGTGAGACTCTGTCTCAAAAACAAAACAAAAAAAAAAAAAACAAAGGTTACAGCAAGGGAATAAAGATAACTGAAAATCAGTTCTGGGTGTATGTGCTGACTGGCAACTTTTTAAAAATTTTTTTTCCCCTAAAGTTATATAACCATTAAACGAATATTCTTCTTTTAAAAACTTGAGATGGTACATGACATTCTTTTATACTTTTCCTGGCCATTCTGCATGTTTTTATTTTTCAAACGTATTCTAGACTCGGCTTGAATAAACTTGTCTAATTCTAAGAAAAATGATTTAGAATTGTTATTGAGATTCAGATAAATCTATGTAGGTTAAAGACAATTTACAGGCCGGGCGCGGTGGCTCAAGCCTGTAATCCCAGCACTTTGGGAGGCCGAGACGGGCGGATCACGAGGTCAGGAGATCGAGACCATCCTGGCTAACACAGTGAAACCCCATCTCTACTAAAAAATACAAAAAACTAGCCGGGCGAGGTGGCGGGCGCCTGTAGTCCCAGCTACTCGGGAAGGCTGAGGCAGGAGAATGGCGTAGACCCGGGAGGCGGAGCTTGCAGTGAGCTGAGATCCGGCCACTGCACTCCAGCCTGGGCGACAGAGCGAGACTCCGTCTCCAAAAAAAAAAAAAAATAAATAAATAAATAAATAAATAAAGACAATTTACATTAATTTAATAATGATGGATCTTATCCAAAAAAGGGTATTTAAAAAATTTGTTCAAATCCTCTTTTATATCTCAGTAATAATTTGAAGGTTTCATTCTCCCATGTACATCACATACATTTCTTTATTTTTTTCTTTAGGGTTTTTTTCCAGTCTGAGCCTCATTCTTCCATTTCATTTTTGATGGTGTGGTTTATAGAAAAAAATGGTATTGATTTTTGTATATTAATTTTGTGTCCATAGTTCAATCATCTCATGTTTCTCTTCTGTTGCCTAAAAACATAATCGTATCATTTAGATATCATAATTTTGAATGTACCATCCCACTTTTTACTTCATTTCCCTCCCCTTATGTGTAGGCATACAAAATTATATAGATAAATGTGGTAGCACTGGCAAGCTGGATGGGTTCCTGACTAGTGGGAAAGTGCCTCATTTTTACAAGTAAACATGGTACCAGCTTTTAGCTTATTATCTGCATGTATATGTGTTGTATGCATGTGAATAATTTCTTAAAAGTATCATGGTAAGAAAGTGTTCTTTTATTTTTACTTTATAAATAGGTCCTTTTGAAATCACAGGTTCTGAGTTTAAAAATTTTCAGCTCTATACATCTGATTGTTTTCCTCTTGAATATAATAATTTATATTAATAGATTCCCTTAAATGGAAACATCTTTAATTGTGACAGAAAATATATTTCAGTACAGGGGCAATGGCTCATGCCTGTAATCCTAGTACTTTGGGAGGCTGAGGCAGGTGGATCACTTGAGGTCAGAATCACTTGCGGTCAGCCTGGCCAACACCGTGAAACCCTATCTCTACTAAAAATGCAAAAACTTAGCCAGGCGTGGTGGTAATCCCAGCTGCTTGGGAAGCTGAGGCATGAGAATCACTTAAACCCAGGAGGTGGAGGTTGCAGTGAGCCAAGATCACGTCACTGCTCTCCAGCCTGGGCAACAAAGCAAGACTCCATCACCGAAAACAAATAAATAAATAAATATATATCTTTTTATAGATATCTTTATATATATACACATATATATATGTATTTTTGCTCAATTCTTCTCCAATTAGTCTGTGCAATTCAACGAAAATCCCCAACAGGATTTCTTCCTAGAACTAGATAAACTAATTCTAAAAATCAAATAGAAGCCCAGAGGTCCCAAGGTAGCTCAAAAATTTTTGAAAAACTAAGAATAATGTATGTGCATAAAGAAGTGGTAAAATCATTGCCCATATAAAGTAATAGTAATCAAACCAATGTAAAACACACACATACAAGTACGGTACCGATATAAATGTAGACAAATAGATTAAAGAAAAAGTAAAAGCCTAGAAACAATCATTTATGTATACAGTAAAGGTGGCATCACAAAGGAAATATTTACTTAATGAATGGTGTTGGAACAACTAGTCTTCTACATGCAAAGGTAATTCTACTAATAGAATTATCAGTAAATTCCTATCTCAAACCAATTACAATATTATAATCCAGTTGGATTAAAGACTAAATATGGAAAACAAAGCTTTGGACAGAGATTATCTCAATGATCTAATATTAATTAGGAAAGATATCTTAGAAAAGATCAACATTGGCAACTCATGAAAAAAGACTAAATATTAATTGTTGCATATTTTGACTGAATTCTATTATGTGTACATATTTATCATACATTAAACGTAACTAACTTCAGTGTCTATACAACAAAAAATAAATGATAACATAAAAGTGACAGATTGGGAGAACGTAGTTGCATAAATCCCAAGTCCTAATACTGAAATAGGCATTCTTAAAATATTCTAATATCAAATAGAGAAAAAACTATTATTAAAAATAGACAAACAATATGAACAGGTAATTGGCTTTTGTATTTCTTCACTCATAATGAGCCTCCATCTGTACAGTAATGTAGAGTGTGGGCCCTAGAGTCAGACTGTATGGATTTGAATCCTGGGTTTATGACACACTGATGCACAATGTTATGTAAGCTTCTTAACCTCTGTGCATTTCCTTTATCTAAAAAAATTAAATAATATGTACTTTATAGACTTCTGATAATAATTACATGAAATAAGCTATGTAAAGCACAATATACCTGGCACATAGTAATAACTCAGTAAAGCTATAACAGTTGGTCCTCCATATCTGTGGGTTCAATATCCATGGATTCAACCAATGGCAGACCAAAAATATTTGAGAAAAAAATAACAATACCTATCATTTACGGGGTACTTGTTACATGTATTTAACCCTCCCAACATTCCTATGGGATAAACACCATTATTATCCCCATTTACAGACTTACAGATGCAACTGAGTCACGAAAAGATTAAGAAACTTGTCCACAGTCATGCACTTCATAAGTCACTGAGGCGAGATTTAAACTCAAGCCTGTCTAGGGCCACAGAGGTTTGTCTAGGGCCACCGCACCAACAGAAGTAATTGGATGAGCCATATGATCATATGGTCAAAAGAAGTATGTGTATATGTTTCATGATGGGCAAGACATACATAAGCTGACGAAAAAGAGGCAGTTAAGCAGAAAACATTCAAAATGTAGGTGTGTGAGTGACGTCAGGGATGGAAACAAAAAGAATCAAGAGCAGAGAATATGTAATTTTGTAAGATGAGGATGAAGACTGTATCTTTTGAGACCATAAAAAAGATGTGAAAAGCTATGGATATCAGAACTATAAGACTTTGCCATACAATATTAGTATAATTTAGCTCAACTTGGATTAAAATTTCAATTGAAGAAAATATATACATAGGATCATTTGAAAGGTATGTGTTCCACTTCCTCTTCCAGATAATTTAAATTTTTGAACTTTGGCCAAGACTGACTTTTAAAAGCTGAGCTAAAAATTGTAAGAATTAAGGAATTACAGGTGTCCCTAGGAAACCATGGAGAATTGGTTCCAGGATCCCCACGGATAACAAAATCCACAGATGCTCAAGTCCCTTATATAAAATGGTGTAGTATTTGTACATAACCAATGTACATCCTCCCGTATACTTTAAATCATCCCTAGATTACTTATAAAACCTAATATGTGATTTCGATGTAAATAGTTGTTACATTATATTGTTTAGAAAATGACAAGAAAAAAGTCTGTACATGTTCAGTACAGATGCAACCACCCATTTTTTTTTCAAGTATTTTTGATTTGCAGTTGGTTGAATCTATGGAAGCAGAATCTACAGACACAGAAGTCCAACTATATTTTAGAGTTTCTTTTTGACCAAGGTGCCAATGAAAAGTCTTTTCTTCACTTAAATAATTGTAAGTTTTTCCTCATAAATGGTGCAACTTATGGAATAAACTTAAGTGTCCCAGTTTGCTTTGACTCTCCAGATCATATTTAAATTTGAACTCAACTTTAATAATTCTGTATGCACCTGCTTCCGCACAGTCATATCTCAAATTTCCCCGGGTTCTGATTTTCTATCTGTATTTTTTCTCACTTTGATTTTCATCAATTTATTTTTTCCAACATATTGGTAGGTTACAATAACCCACCGTAACTGCACTGCAAAGTAACGCAGGAAACAAATAAATGCTTAAGACGTACAAGAGGCCTGGTTGTATCCTCTTCTTCCTCGGAAAGGGCAGACTCCTGAGAATACCAAGCTGAAGGAAGAGAAACAAAACAGATTTGCTTCAAAGTTTCAGACAAAGGAATATAGAAATCTACAGTACCAGGTGGCTATAAGACCCTCTACAGATGAATGATCCTTGAAACAATGAGAAATGTTAACCGCCATCTAGCTACAGAGACACTGAAATGGACACGGATAGCTAATTTAATCATACGGGGTCTGATGGGGATTTCTGGAGGGCTAAGTATATAGTGCCCAGTGAATCTATTGGCAATATTTTATCTCCCTAGAATCTTGCTGTTTTATTTCTAACAGGAAGTTTATCTTAAGTACATAATAACAGATACCCCAAAAATTTAAAGATTGGGATGACCTTTAAAATGCTTTTATTTTTTTCTTTTTTTTTGAGATGGAGTCTCACTCTGTCGTCCAGGCTAGAGTGAGTGCAGTGGCCTATCTCCGCTTATCGCAACCTCTGCCTCCTGGGTTCAAGCAATTCTCCTGCCTCAGCCTCCCGAGTAGCTGGGATTATAGGCATCCACCACCATGCTTGGCTAACTTTTTTGTATTTTTAGTAGAGACAGAGTTTCACCATGTTGGCCAGGCTGATTTCAAACTCCTGACCTCAAGTGATCCATCTGCCTCAGCCTCCCAAAGTGCCCGGCTTACGGGCGTGAGCCACCACGCCTGGTCTAAAATGTTATTTTTTAACCATAAAGAATTTAAGGCCTGGCGCAGTGGCTCACACCTGTAATCCCAGCACTTTGGGAGGCCAAGGCGGGCGGATCACAAGGTCAGGAGTTCGAGACCAGCTTAGCCAATATGACGAAACCCCGTCTCCACTAAAAATACAAAAATTAGCTGGGCCTGGTGGTGCATGCCTGTAGTCCCAGCTACTTGGGAGGCTGAGGCAGGAGAATCGCTTGAACCCAGGAAGCGGAGGTTGCAGTGAGCTGAGATCGCACCACTGTACTTCAGCCTGGGCGACAGAGCAAGACTCTGTCTCTCCCCCCAAAAAAAAGAACTCAGAAAAAAAACCTTCATCAGAGACTGGCTACAGGTAATGCAGAACATTCATATGATAGAATGCAATACAGTCATGATTCTAATGACATTTTTTAAAAACTTGATTTATTTTTTCCCCTAAAATTTCAGGACCTTTTGGTTAAAAAGGAAAGCCTGAATACCTGCGTTTATTAATATTTCCACTCTCTCCCAAACCAATCGTAATGTTAATAAAGGAAAAAAGGAGGCTAAAACTCATAAGGACAAAGAATATAGAAGACTTCCACAGATAAGAGCGAGCTGTCAACAAAATGTGGGAAGCTAGAGAGCAGACAAATGAGTGGTATCTAACTTAACCAGAGAAAGGCGAAGCTTAAGTAAGGGTGGGAGGAGGGTGGGGAAGCCATGGCAGGACCCTAGAAAGGTTCAGGAATGGAGCTACTAAGTATTTCTGCGGACTAGAGGTTGGGAGTAGGGCTGAAAACCAGAAAACCAAACGTAAGATGTCATAAAAAGATGTTAAGGTTGCCTGATGTCTTCTTTTACCCAACATGGCATAGTCACATTTCCCTCACATTGGCAACAGGAAAAACTAAAGATTTTTTTCTCTAGATATACTGAATGAGACAAGCTCTGGATTTCAGGCATATCAGATTCAGATAAAGGTGGGGTTGAGGCAATGCAGAGAAAAAAGAATTAAATAAAAGTTCTCATATTGCAAGATGAGGTGCCTAACATGCCCACTTCCTTCCTTTGTCTGTCTCCCAAAAAGCGGGAGTTCTGGCTTGTACTCCTCAAGCAAAATCTAGGAATTCTTGCTGGGGAAACTGACTAGCCCAAAAGAAAATGCTTACAGATCCTGACATCTGGTCAACCTTCAACCTCCAAAAAATAATACCATATTAGAAAGAAGGGCAAGGAGAAGAGTGTGTTGGGGTGGAGGTGAAAAGGAAGGGGTTAGGTAGTGAAAGAGAGCTAAATCCTTAACTCCATTATCAAAAATCAACAGGAAATATCTAAAACTGAGAAATCAAGCATTAGCAGTATAAGAATGTTATTTAGAAAAAAAGGAGGTGAATACCAGAATATTGAGACGAAAATGTGCAAAGTGGTTGCCTTTCAGGAATGGGAACAGGGGACGAGGATGGATGGAATAGGCAGCTTTTGTTTATGTTATAGTACAGCATTTAAAGATCTATTTAAATATACTCTTTAAGAAACAAAAATTGCATTTCAAAATTTATTTTTAAAAAATCAAATAGTCAAATGAATAAGATTAAAAACAAATGTCTCCCCTGCACAGTCAACTCACACACGTGACCTTTCTCGGTAGGAGTAATGCATTTCTTTCCACTGTCCCCAAATGTAGAACCTTTCTCTCCTAAGCTCTGTCCACCTATGAGCCACCTCACCTTTCCTTTCCACCATGTGGCTCAAATGCTCCATTGTTACACAGCTATTGCTGATCACTGAAGGTTGAGATGTCATTCAGACTTTGCCTGCTCTGGGCAGAAGGGTCAAGACAGGCTCCAGCAACTCCAGGGTCCACTCTCTTTCAGGACTCTCCAGCCTCTAAGGCAGGTCTCAGGTCAGGTCTCCTTCCATGATAGACACCTGTTCCTCAGACTTCTATTTGCACTGCAGATGTGTTTTATCCTTGTGGGGCCAGGACCTGTGGATTAGGATATAAATCTAATTTACCTGGTGCCTTTTCACTGGCTCCCTGTGATAACCAGCTTCCAAGATGGCCGCCAGTGATCACTGTCTTCTGGTATTCATGCCTTTGTAGATCCCTCCCACCCTGAGTATCTTTGACCTTCACAACCAATAGGATATTGCAGAAATGATGGTGTGTGACTTCTAAGGTTAGGTTATAAGACATTAGGGCTTCTGTCTTGCATGTTTGGATCATGTACGTTGAGGGAAGCCAGCTGCCATACCATGACGACACTCAACCAACCCTACGGAGAGGCCTCCTGTTGACAGCTAACACTAACTTGGAAGCCAGCTGTCTTGGAAGTGAAGCCTCCAGCCCCAGTGCAGCCTTCTGATGACTATAGCCCAGCTGACATCTTGACTGCAACTTCATGAGATATCCAAGCCAAAATACCCAGTGAAGACACTTCCCACAGAAACTGTGAGATAATGTTTATTGTTGTTTAAGCCACTAGTTTTTGAAGTAATTTGTTACACACTAATAGATAATTAATACAGCTTCAAACACTAATCTTATTTGTAATTCATACGCTCTGGACACACTGACCAGAGGTGTAAACAAAGTTATGTTTACCTATCTGTTTTTCAAATATCTTCTATGTGTCTAAAAGTATATGTTCGATGAGATGACAGATATAAACCTGAGTCAAAAAACACCCAGATTTGCAGCAACCCCAAATTTGGCAAGAAAGAGAGTTTCATTCAAAGACCAGCTATTCCATTCCATTTCTGTATTATCTTGGCAATTAAGAGAGAACTGCAATTTAGAATTCCAAGTCTCTTCATCTGAAATGACAATTATACTCATGTCACAATAATATTGGATGAATATATGAAATGACTATTAAGATATATGAATTTAGGCCGGGCGCAGTGGCTCATGCCTGTAATCCCAGCACTTTGGGAGGCCAAAGCGGGAGGATCACGAGGTCAGGAGATGGAGACCATCCTGGTTAACATAGTGAAACCCCGTCTCTACTAAAAATACAAAAAATTAGCCGGGCGTGATGGCGGGCGCCTGTAGTCCCAGCTACTCGGGAGGCTGAGGCAGGAGAATGGCGTGAACCCAGGAGGCGGAGCTTGCAGTGAGCCGAGATCGCGCCACTGCACTCCAGCCTGGGAGATAGAGCAAGACTCCGTCCCAAAAAAAAAAAAAAGATATATGAATTTAGCAGCTGCTATGAGTCTTTATTAGGTAAAGGGTAAAAAAAAATATGTAACAAAATAGACTAATTTTTGCCCTGTATGATAAATAAAACAGAAAACATTCAATTATAATAGGTTTTGAGAAGTGCTATGCTTGAAATATCCTCCTAATACCCCTAACACGCTCACTTTTTTTTCATGACAGTGATCACTTTCTTTCTTTTTTTTTTTAGACGGAGTTTCGCTCTTGTTGCCCAGGCTGGAGTGCAATGGCACGATCTCAGCTCACTCCTGATCTCAGGTGATCCATCGGTCTCGGCCTCTCAAAATTCTGGGATTACAGGCATGAGCCACCACACTCGGCTGACAGTGATCACTTTCTAACAAACTATTAATATATATAGTCATGCATCACTTTGCAACAGAGATATGCTCTGAGAAATGTGTCATTAGGCAATTTCATCATTGTGCGAATATAAGAGTGTACTTACACAAATGTGGATGGCATAGCCTACTACCCACCTGTGCTATATGGTACAACCTATTGCTCCTAGGCTACAAACCTGTATGGCAGGTTAGTGTAGACAACTGCAATACAAAGGTAAATGTTTGTATATCTAAACATACCTAAACACAGGAGAGAAACTGTAAAAATATAGTATAAAAGATAAAAAATGGTACAGTGGAAAGTTTAAATGGAAAGTGGAAAAATGGAAAGTTTCATTCATTACCATGAATGAAACTTGCAGAACTGGAAGTTGCTCTGAGTGAGTGAGTGGTGAGTGAATGCAAAGGCCTTGGACACTACTATATACTACTGTAGACTTTATAAACACTGTACACTTAGGCTACACTAAATTTATAAAATTATTTTTATTTCTTCGAATTGTTGAATTAGCCTTGGCTTACTATAACTTTGTTACTTTATAAGCTTTTCCATTTTTTTTTTTTGAGACAGAGTCTCGCTCCATAACCCAGGCTGGAGTAATGGCACGATCTTGGCTCACTGTGACCTGTGCCTCCTGAGTTCAAGTGATTCTCCTGCCTCAGCCTCCCAAGTAGCTGGGATTACAGGCGTCTGCCACCACGCCTGGCTAATTTTTGTATTTTTAGTAGAGACGGGGTTTCACCATGTTGGTCAGCCTGGTCTCTAACTCTTGACCTCAGGTGATCCACCTGCCTTGGCCTCCCAAAGTGCTGGGATTACAGGAGTGAGCCACCATGTCCAGCCAGCTTTTCAATTTTTTAAAACTATTTGACTCTTAGCACATAGCTTAAAACACATTGTACAGCTGTACAAAAATATTTTCTTTCTTTATATCCTTATTCTATAAGCTATGTTCTTAAAATTCTTTTTTAACTTTTTGAATTTTCTTGTTAAAAATTAAGACACAAACACCCATTAGCCTAGGCCTACAGTGTCCAGGATCATTGGTATTGTCATTCACCTCCACATCTGGCCCCACTGGAAGATCTTCAGGGACAATAACACACATAGAGCTATCACATCCTATGACAACAATGCCTTCTTCTGGAATACCTCCTGAAGGACCTGAGGCTGTTTTACAGTTAATTTTTTTAAATAAATAGGCATATGCTCCAGACTAATGATAAATAGTATAGTAGGCACATGAACCAGTAACATATTTATTATCATTACCAAGTATTATGTACTGTACATAATTTTACGTTATACTTTTATCTGACTGGCAGCAGAGTAGGTTTGTTTAAACCAGCATCACTGCAAACACGAGTGATGGTATTGTGCTACAGTGTTATATTGGCTAGAAAGTCACTAGGTGACAGGAATTTTACAGCAGGGGTCCTCAACCCCTGGGCCATGTACCAGTACCGGTACCGTACTGGTTCCTGGTTAGGAACCAAGCCACACAGCAGGAAGCGAGCAACAGATGAGCGAGCATTACCGCCTGAGCTCCACCTTCTGTCAGATCAGTGGTGGCATTACAACCTTACAGGAGTGTGAACCCTCTTTTGAACTGTGCATGTGAGGGATATAAGTTGCTTGCTCCTTATGAAAATCTAATGCCTGATGATTTGAGGTAAAACAGTTTCATCCTGAAACCATAACCCTCCCGTCCCCTGGTCCATGGAAAAATTGTCTTCCACAAAACCAGTCCCTAGCGCTAAAAAGGCTGGGGACCACTGTCTCATAGGACAACTGTCATATATGTATATAGTCCATACATATACGGCACATGAGTATAGTTTAGTTATATATACTGTCCACCCACCCCCCACAACATAAACTCCAGGAAAACAAGGACTTATTTTTGTCTGTTTTTGATATTGATAGTAGGTGCTCAAAAATATGCTGATAAAATGGTTCAGTCATTATCAAAAACACTATGACAATCAAAGATGAAAAACAGACATTACCACATGTATATATAAAAAATTGAAAGCAGGGACTCAGTTGTATACCCATGTTTGTAGCAGTGTCACTTGCAATTGCCAAAAGGTAGAAGCAGCCCAAGTATCCAATGATGAATAAACTGATAAACAAAATGTTTATCCATATATGACATACTTATTATGCGGCCTTAAAAAAGGAGGAAATTCCAATACATGCTAATATGGATGAATCTTGAGGACATTATGCTAAGTTAAATCAGGGTCACAAAAGGACAAACAACATATGATTCTGCTTATATGAAGTACCTAGAATAGTCAAATTCAGAGACAGAAAGTAGAATGGCAGATGCCATAGGCCGGGGGAAAGCGGGGGATAGAGAGTTATTGTTTGATAGGTACTGGGTTTCTGTTTTGCAAGAAGAAGAGTTCTGTGGATGGATGGTGGTGATGGTACCATAACAATGTGAATGTACTTCATGTCACTGAACTGTACACTTAAATATGGTTTAGATGGTAAATTCTACGTTGTATATTTTACCACAATTGAATATATATATATGTATACAGTTGGTCCTCCTTATCCACGGGTTCTGCATCCTCAGATTCAATCAGCCTCAGATAAAAAATATAGTTAGGCCTACGATAGTTGTGTCTGTACTGAACATGTACAGTACAGATTTTTTTCTTCTTATTCCCTAAACAATAAAGTGTAACAATGATTTACATAGTATTTACATTGTATTAGGTATTACAAATAATCTAGAGATGATTTAATGTATACAGAAGGATGTAGGGACTTGAGCATCTGTGCATTCTGGTATCCATGGAGGGGTCCTGAAACCAACCCCTCCTGGATATGAACCGTATATAGAATAAATGGGCTACTACTACTAATTTGGGGCTTTAACACTAGAAGAGAATAGGCCAGGCACGGTGGCTCACGCCTATAATCCCAGCACTTTGGGATGCTGAGGTGGGCAAATCACGATGTCAGGAGATCTAACACGGTGGCTAACACAGTGAAACCCAGTCTCTACTAAAAATACAAAAAATCAGCTGAGTGTGGTGGCACATCTGTAGTCCCAGCTACTCCGGAGGCTGAGGCAGAAGAATCGCTTGAACTCAGGAGGCAGAGGTTGCAGTGAGCCGAGACCGTGCCACTGCACTCCAGCCTGGGTGACAGAGCGAGACTCCGTCTCAAAAAACAAAACAAAACAAAACAACAACAACAAAAACTAGAAGAAAATAATATACCAGACAAGAATAACACAGAAATTGGCGGATATTTTGGAGTTCAAGTATTTTAAAGTCTTCAGGTTGAGTTTTGTTAAGTATGCATATTAAAAATAGAAGGATAATAGCAGAAACCAAAGTAGGGGAGAAAAAGGGATAAGGTGAATTTGCCCAATAAAAAAAGATATATGTGCAACTATTATATGTCACTCAAAAATGTTTAAGGCATAATAAATAGAAAATAAAACGTTTATACGAGCAATCATGATAAATGCCACTGAATTATACTCACCTATTAAAATAACAGTCAAACGGGATAAACGGATGTAAACCCAGCAATATGCTCCTCACAAGACACAGATCTGAAACATAAAGACACAAAGGGGTTAGAAAATGAAATTCTTAAGAAATACAATAAAACTTGAAAAGCAATATTATCAGACAAAAGCGAACCTGGACTAAAAGGCACTCACCAGGATAAAGAGGTATGTTTCTTAAGGTGGTAGACTGGAATTTTAGTCCAATTCCTCACCCCCTCTAATAGATTATATATTCATACTCTTTGGAAGGTAACTTTGCCCTCCAATTGTGGGCATAATTGATTTTAGGCTTAGCCATGTGACTTGTTCTGGTTAAGGCAATCTCTCTTGTGCTCCGGTGACCCATCATGAGCAGAGCATGCCCTGGCAATAAATGTGCTTTTGGCCTGAGATCCAGAAAGAACAGATGCAGAGCAGATCTTAACTCGTCGCGCAGCCTATCCACTCAGCCAAGCCCCACCTAGATCAGCTGAACACCGTCAACGCGCCAGCCTGTGAACAGGAGAATAAGGACTTGCTGTTGTATGGCATTGAGTTCAGGGGTGGTTTTTAGACATCATTATTATCATGGCAATAGCTAACTAATATACATAAAAGCAGCAAGTCGTAAGATAATAATGAACCTGAAAAGTTCACCAAGGAATACTGGAAAACTACAAATTGTAGGGTCAAGGACTACTAGGGTAAAAAAAACAGCAAAGGAGAGGAGTGGCCAACAGGGAGAGAGGACCAGTGAAAAACAAGTAAGTGTTTTTCAAGTCGTTATCAACTATGCCAAATGCTACAGAGAAGCCAGCTCAAGACAAGAACTACTAGACATATTACAATCACGCACACTTCGCCACGCTCACACTCACTAGAGCCTTAATCACAATCACACACATATCACACATTTCATCATAATCACGCGCAACCAAACATCACAATCACCCCATCACAATCATTCGTGCCGTCACACTCACACACACAACCACACACCCACACTAACTCCCTTCACAGTTTTCTGTCCCAACAACTGCAACCACTTACCAGTAGCGTACCCTGAGCACTCCCCACTGCCGCTACTCGGGACACTCTGGGCCTAAGTGGCTCCGTGTCCCGTCAGCCGCGAGTCCCTTGCTCGCCCCCTGCAGCGGGGACTCGGCAGCGTCACCTGCCGGAAACACCCGAATGTTCATCCCGCACGCAGTTTCTGAGATTCTGGGTGAAGGAGACCCACAGATAGGTGTGGAACAGACGCCTAAAGCCCCGAACCATCCCTCCGCGTCCGCGACGTTTCCGAGGACAACACCTCCCAGCAGGCCCCGCGGCCCCACTCAACATCCGGCCAGAACACGTCTGCGTTTCCTGTGTGAGAGTGAGGCGTGGGCCAGGTTCCCGGGGAGGCTCATCTCCATTGCCCAGCGCTACAGCCACCCGCAACTCTGAGGCTCAGCTGGATGTTGAGAGTTGAGGGAGCAGCCGTTTCGGGTGGGCCCAGGCGAGGAGCTGACAGGAATCGGCGTGGGTCCCGCTCTGGACTACATTTCCCAGAGGGCCTGGTGGCCTGCCACTTTTCTCGCAGGAATTCGAACGTTTCGTCACTCCTGGCGGGACTCTTAGATCTGGGAGGTGAGATATTTTGGTCCCCGGGAGAACTGGCTCAGGTCTGCAAGTTCCCATCCGGGATGACTGGAAAGGGCTTAGTTGAGGATACCGAAGGCTGGTGGGGAGCTGGCGCCTTGGGCCCGTGTGGGCAGAGCTGCCTGAAAGGGGGAGGTTGTGTTTGGGAGGCCAAGGCGGGCGGATCACGAGGTCAAGAGATCGAGACCATCCTGGCCAACATGGTGACACCCCATCTCTACTAAAAATACAAAAATTAGCTGGGCTTGGTGGCGCGCGCCGGTAGTCCCAGATACTAGGAGGCTGAGGCAGGAGAATCACTTGAACCCGGGAGGCGGAGGTTGCTGTGAGCCGAGATCGCGCCACTGCACTCCAGCCTGGCGACAGAGCGAGACTCTGTCCCCACCCCTCCAAAAAAGAGGGGAGGCTGTGGAATTGTCTGGGAGATGATAACACTGCGGCTTATGTGCGGATATGGGATACCTGTCACTGGAGGGGTTGTGGCTGTGTGTACCCGTGGTGATGTGTGATTGTGACTGCGACAGTGTGGGGTGCCTACGATTGTGCAGCTGTAATTGTGTGTTTCCTATGGTGTGTATGTGATTGTAACTGTGTTGCCGTGTGTGGCTCCGTGTGTGCAGGTGAGACGTGCATGTCGCCTTGATTTAAGTGTGACTGTCCCTAACTGTATGTGGCATTCTGTGTATGAGTATGAGGTCCCGTCAACTGTGCGATTGTGACTCCAGAGCTCTGTCTCTAGGAAACCTCTCTGAGGTCTGGTGGTCAGATTCGAACCCTGGACAGCAGTGAACACAGCCTTTCCCCTGAGCCACTGGAATTGGACAGGATGCCCCATTCTACTGGGATCTCCATTCCCCATGTGTGGTGGGTAATGGGGCTGGGGAAGACCGCTTACTTGACTAATTTGGGTACCAAGAAAAACCTGGTGTCTCACAGTTACTCTTCCCTCTCCCAATTTTACCTTTCTCCAGGTGTCACCAAGAAGAGGCGGAAAGAATGCATGATGAACTTCTACAAGCAGTATCCAAGGTGTGTTGGGGTTTCTTCTTTTTCTTCTGAAAATTCTTGCTTAATAAAGGAATGTCATTTAATTCTAGGTCCCTATAATTTTCCCATCACAGAAAAGGATGGTTGCTCCACTTATGCTTGCTAAATTTTCTTCTCAAATATTTATTATGATTTAAAAATAAAAGGATGATTAGTTTAGAGATCTCAAAAATACAGCATTACCAGGAAAAAATAAAATTTGACCACTCAGATAACTAGTGTTAATATTTTAATGTGTTTTCATTATTGGTCAAGAACCAAATTTTGTTTCATTTGCCATTTGATGTTTACATTTTTACAAAAAAAGTGTCATAAATATGATCCCACGTCATCATTTTCAAATTCTCTAACATTGCTGTCAGTTGCCTGTCGATATTTTCTGCATGATCAAACATACTAGCTCCTTAGTTTTCTTTGGAGATGTCTTTCCTATAGTCCTCACTTCTTATGTTCCTAGATGCTGTTCTCTCAGTCTGCTGCTGGATGGTGTTCTAGGATTTGCCTTTTATAATTATACTGGCACTTTCATCACCATTTTCATGTTAGTTTTCCAGTGTCTTAATGTAGTACCTTTTCTTTTTCCTAATTTACTCCCTAGTTTTGATGGAACATGTAGCCCAGTAGCTTCCTAAGAAAAGCCACATTGGAAATACTTTTATCATTCCCTGCAGATTTCAAATTGTCTTGATTTAATCTTCATAGTGGCTTAGTAATCTGATTGGAGATAGAATTCTATTTCAGAATTTATTTTCCTTTATAATATTAAAGGAATTACTTGTTTTTTTTCTTGTTTCAAATGATGCTATTGAGAAGTCTATTGCCATTCTGATTCCTGAAAACTTATGTGATCTGGCTTTTCTTCCTAGAAGCTTTTAGAAACTTTCATTTTTTTTTTTTTTTTTTTTTTTTTTTTTTTGAGACTGAGTCTCGCTCTGTCACCCAGGCTGGAGTGCGGTGGCCGGATCTCAGCTCACTGCAAGCTCCGCCTCCCGGGTTCACGCCATTCTCCTGCCTCAGCCTCCGGAATAGCTGGGACTACAGGCGCCCGCCACCTTGCCCGGCTAGTTTTTTGTATTTTTTTTTAGTAGAGACAGGGTTTCACCGGGTTAGCCAGGATGGTCTTGATCTCCTGACCTCGTGATCCGCCCGTCTCGGCCTCCCAAAGTGCTGGGATTACAGGCTTGAGCCACCGCGCCCGGCCCGAAACTTTCATTTTTGTTTTGCCCTGATATTCTGAATTTTTACTCCAAGTATTATGAGATGTGTTTGAAAGCTCCTCCCATTTTCCTGTCTCTTGGGGCATAAAGGGAAAGTGGGGAGGGGGAAGAAACTCACTAATTGAACTGAATGCATGCTGTTTCCTATCACTGGAAAAGTCCAGCCTACTTGTACATCCCTTTGTACACAGGACATATATCTTCTGATATGATAGGATTCACCCCCTTTAATTTTGCTTACTCTGTCCTTTCTTGCCACCTCTACCACCATCTTTTTCTTTTCTCCTTCCATTGTGAAAGCATGTTTGTTGTTTCAGGGGTCAGTGATGTTCAGGGATGTGTCCATAGACTTCTCTCAAGAGGAATGGGAATGCCTGGACTCTGGTCAGATGAATTTATACAAAGAAGTAATGTTGGAGAATTTCAGCAACCTGGTTTCAGTGGGTAAGGATAACTATTCCCCAAAATTCAGAGTCTGCCCTTGTAAATGTCTCCTTTCTCCACTGTGAATTATTTACTTCATGTAACCAGCTGAATTTCTGCTCCCTCTTCCCTAAGGAATGGTTTGAGTTGAAATAGAATGGAAGAGTTGGAAGTGGGCAGCTCCAATGGGCTGCAGCTGAAGCTTCATCTTCTCCATCTTTCTCTGGTCCTTCTTGTAATGTCATCTCTTCTTTGATCACTAAGGGACTCAATCTGATTTCTGGGGAGCCCAGAGCATAACCATGTCCCATGTCTTTTCTTGTGAGCAGGACTTTCCAATTCTAAGCCAGCTGTGATCTCCTTATTGGAACAAGGAAAAGAGCCCTGGATGGTTGACAGAGAGCTGACTAGAGGCCTGTGTTCAGGTAAGTAAGAGATGATGGCTCAGGAGCAGGGCTATGAAGAGATATACTTCTGAGATGTTATCAGGAAGCTCCCTTTAAAGGCCCGAAGCCTCTTCCATATAAGGTATCCCACTTTTTTTTTCCTCATACTTTCTCCCTAGTCCAATATAGTAAGTACCTCCCTGGCTATAATTATGCTATAATTATTCTATCCACATTTTAGGTTTCATTCCTTCCTATGATACGCTATGTTTAGAATTGTATAACAGTAGACACTCCTACCCTAAGAAATAGATGTGTGTAAGTGCGTGTGTGTGTCTTTTTCTTTCCCTGTACTTGTTTTCATTTTCTCTACTTTCAGCTATTTAACGTCTTTGACCAGTTCATTCTGGATTTAATAGCTCATTCTTTCATTTATCAAACATTTGATTATTTCTTACTTTAAAAGAAATTGAAGGATAACATACACACATAAAACTACATGACTATGAGTGCATAGCATGGTGAAATTGAGAATGGTGAAACCACTACTAGGACAATAAGTGGAACATTACTAGCACCTCAGAACCCCTTCTCTGCCTCTTCCCAATCATCAGCCTCTTTTTCCTCTCCCAAAATAAATACCATCCTGATATTTAGCACCAGGGATTCGTTTTGCCTATTTCTGAACTTTATGTAGATGCAGTTGCACAGTATTTAGTCTTTTGCCTTTGGCTTTTTTTGCTCAACATGTTGTTTATGTGACATATCTATGGTGCTGCATATATCTGGTGTTAGTTCATTCTTACTGGCTATGTTGTATTTCACTCTATGAATATACACATATATTATTTATTTATTTATTTATTTTTTATTTTTTATTTTTTTTTTGAGACGGAGTCTCGCTCTGTCGCCCAGGCTGGAGTGCAGTGGCCAGATCTCAGCTCACTGCAAGCTCCGCCTCCCGGGTTCACGCCATTCTCCTGCCTCAGCCTCCCGAGTAGCTGGGACCACAGGCGCCGCCACCTCGCCCGGCTAATTTTTTGTGTTTTTAGTAGAGACGGGGTTTCGCCGTGTTAGCCAGGATGGTCTCGATCTCCTGACCTTGTGATCCGCCCGTCTCGGCCTCCCAAAGTGCTGGGATTACAGGCTTGAGCCACCGCGCCCGGCCTATTTATTTATTTATTTATTTTTTGAGATGGAGTCTTGCTCTGTTGCCCAGGCTGGAGTACAGTAGTGTGATCTCGGCTCATTGCAACCTCTGCCTCCTGGGTTCAAGCGATTCTTTTGCCTCAGCCCCCCGAGTAGCTGGGACTACAGGCCTGTGCCACCACGCCCAGCTAATTTTTTGTATTTTCAGTAAAGACAGGGTTTCAACATGTTGGCCAAGCTGGTGTCAAACTCCTAACCTCAGGTGATCCACCTGCCTCGGCCTCGCAAAGTGCTGGGATTACAGGCGTGAGCCACTGCGTCCTGCTTCATTCTATGAATATATTTTAAATTATGCTTTATATATTATTAATTACTATAAGTGACCTTTCTACTGTTGACAGCTGGTTTGTTTGCAGTTTTTAGCTATTACACATAATGCTGCTGTGAACGTTCCTGTGTATAACTTTTGGCAAATGTACGTACACATTTCTTTTAGGCATATACATAGGAGTGGAATTACTGAGCAATAGGATATATGTGTGTTCAACATTAGTAAAGATACCAATTTTCCAAAGTAGTTATACCAATTTGCAGTTCTAGTAGCAGTATGAAGGTTGCCATTGCTCTGTATTCTTACATTCTTACCAGTTGTTATTGCCAGGCCCTTTAATTTTAGTTATTCTGCTATGTGTGTTCTCTGACATGCCTGTTTAAGTTTCTTGGCTAAACTTAGTCGGTTGTCTATCTTTTTCCTGTTGCTTTCTTTTTTTTTTTTTTTTTTTTTTTTTGAGTTTGACAAATTTGTTGGTACTTTAGTAAAGACATTCATCTCAGTCATTTCTCTCTCCCAGCTTGACCTTAGGTTAATATTTCATTTGGGTCAAGAAAATAATACGTAGGAGAGGTATGTTATTTTAACAAACGGGAAAATGGACAAAAAATGGATAGTTTGCCTACATTAAAGTAAGTTAAATTCATGTATCTTGATATAATTAAATCATGTAAGAACTAAGAGTTCTATATACATTTCCATCGTTTTACTTGGGCTTATTCTAACCTTAAATGCTAGTGAACAAAATGTTAGGAATATACGCAGGCTGCTTCTCTGGAGTTATTACCAACTAAAAGACCTCAGCAAGCAGTTGCCACCAGTAAAACAATCTGAAGCTGCTTCCAAATATAATATTGTAGGAGTTTTCAAGGAAATTTTTATACTGTATGCTTCTTTTGTCTGTGACTATGCTTTTAAAGATGTGTTTAACTGTCACATTTTTTAAAAAGTTCATATACAATACAAAAATACAAAACAGACACCCTACAATACACAAATCTAACAAAGTACATGTGGTGAGATTCCAAAAAATGTTTGAAGATGCATTTTCTTTCCTTCAATTTCAGTATCTAAAATGTGCTTTTTCAGAGGCCGTTGGTCAATATGTACGCATTTAAAATAAACCATACAATTTTACTAGTAAGAAAGCCGATAGTTAAGTTCAATTCAAATTGGAGTTCACAAGTTAGTAATTTAAATCCTTAGACAAGGTTACAGAAAGTGCATCTTCTTATTTTCCATCTTCATACAATGTTTTTTTTTTTTTTGGTGTTTATACCTTTTAAAAACTAAAAACAGCCAAATATTTAAGCAATATGTAAATTTAAATTTTTGGTGGTGGTTTGTGTTTTAAAAGAAACAGCTTCCTTATGATTTGCCTCAAGTTCTGGTGGAAATGCTTAAAGGAACTAGCTAATAAACAAAAAACAAGAGAAGCACATTCAAAA
Source organism: Macaca thibetana thibetana (assembly GCF_024542745.1). Classification (NCBI taxonomy): domain Eukaryota; kingdom Metazoa; phylum Chordata; class Mammalia; order Primates; family Cercopithecidae; genus Macaca; species Macaca thibetana. The sequence goes on along the minus strand of NC_065596.1, from coordinate 41,277,816 downwards.
TACTGATTTACTTTGGTAGCAAATGGTTTTTCTTTGAAGACTAATGAAGATAGACAAGACCCATTAAGGTGAAGTGGACTATTTCAAATATTCAACAGTTTACATTTAAAAAAAAAAAAATTCTTTTAGGAGCTAAGCATCTGTATCCACTGATAGCAATGCAATACCTAGTTTATGATGACTTGAAACAAAACAAATGCCCATAAGGAAAAAAGCTGTATTTTATCTAAATTTATTTTCAGTGAATAGTTCAGTAACATTTTCCTCCCAATACAATACTCCCTCTCTTTATAAGGCTGTTCCTGGGAGCCAAACAAGTTTAGGTAATAAGGAGTTAAGAGAGTAACTGCTTGCAGTTTTAAATAGACAATAACTTTTTGCTTCCCTCTTAATGTGCTAATAGTTGTGTCTAAAAAAATATGCAATTCTTAAAAAGGTACCATTTCTGATTTCTTTATTATCTGTAACCTTTGGAAACTAATCACATGAAACTACAAAACTAGCAAATGTCTTGAAATCTGTATATAACACATAAATTACCTCTAATTTCAAACTCTCATTTATTAGTGTACCCCTCAATCTTTTAAAAAAATGAAAAAGAAAAAAAAAGCAGCTCCAAAGATAGTCTTATACCATTCTTTAAAAAAAGAAACTGTTCCTTTTAACTTTACACCTACCCCACACCCCAATTTCAAAACATCATTTAATTGTCTTGGTCATGGACATTTCCAAGATGAGATTTTATATTTCGCTCCCACAGCTTCTAGTTATCAGAAAACCCATGTTTTCCTTTACTGAAGGAGTTTGGTCCAGCTGATGCTGGTGTATCCCTTCCAATATTCTTCATCCTCATCTTTGCTTCTGGAGGCATTTCCTCTGGTTCACTATCTTCATCTTCATTAAAAGCTGCGGCTACTGAAAGAGTTTTTGGAGTAAGAGTTGGAACAGTTTCTTTAGGCTTACTTGATCCAAGTTTGATGGATATGGCTGATGCTTTCTTTGTCGTCTGACTACCTATGGCAAATCCAAACTTGGAAATCTTTGTAGGCTTTGTTGGGAGGTCGGCGGCTTCTTTTTCAGCTGATCGCTTCTCAGCGCTGCGAATGGAACTTTCCCCTCCGTTACTCCGGCGGCTCCAGCTCGCTGCAACTTTTCAGGCTTCTCCTCTCCTGCCTTCCCGTCCGCCATTTCCCCCCCCCCGTTGCTTTCAAAGAATTCTTTTTATATTCTATGTATCAGGCCTGTGTTTGGTTATACATGATGTAAATATCTCCCACCACTTTATATTTTGTCTTTTACTCTTTTAATGGTATCTTTTGATGAACAGAAGTTAATTAATTTTAATGTGGTCACAGTTACCTTTTTCTGTATAGTGTTGCTTTTTTGTGTCCTGGGTAGGAATCATTGCCTACCCTAAGGTCATGAAGATATTTCCTATGTTATATTCTAGTAGCTTTATTGTTTTACTTTTTCCATTTAGATCTACTTTTCTGAAGTTGGAATTTGTATGTGTTGTGAGGTAGGGGTCAAATTTCATTTTTTTTCCATGTGAATATCCAGTTGACTTCTTAGTGTTTATTGAGATGACTGTCCTTTTCCCATTCTCTATAGGACTACCTTTGTCATAAATCCTGTATTCCTATTTCTGTGAGTCTGTCTCTGAATTCTGTTCCTTTGGCTTATTTGTCTATCCTTGTGCCAATAGCACACTGTATTAATACTGTAGCATGTAATAAATCTTATCTGGTAGAGCAAGTTCTCCTACTGCTTCTTAGTCCTTTGCATTTTCATTGTAAATTCTAGAATTAGGCCAGGCACGGTGGCTCATGCCTGTAATTCCAGCACTTTGGGAGGCCGAGGTGGGTGGATCACCTGAGGTCAGGAGTTTGAGACCAGCCTGGGCAACATGGTGAAACCCCATCTTTACTAACAATATAAAAATTAGCCAGGCGTGGTGGCGGGCACCTGTAATCCCAGCTACTCAGGAGGCTGAGAGAGGAGAATCGCTTGAACCCGGGAGGCGGAGGTTGCAGGGAGCCGAGATCGCACCATTGCTCTCCAACCTGGGGGACAAGAGCAAATCTTGGTCTCAAAGAAAAAAAAAAGTTAGAATTAGCTTATATAGAGTCATTTGAAACTTAAAATGGCAAGTTATACTTTGCATGAGAATATTAATATCAGTTTATGGAGAATTAAGATTTTTAAATAGAAAGTCTTGTAAAAATGTTTGACTTTTTAATTTTGTACACTAGTCTGCTAGGTGCTGTACAGTTTAGAAAATAAGTAGGCTTATTAAGAAACTTGTTATCTAATGCAGGAGCTAGAACATTGCTGTAAATAATTTCTACAGAATAAGATTCATCAATGAGAAGATCAAACAGGAAGCTCAGAAGAAAGTTGTAAAACAGTCAAAAAATATGGAAGTGGAAATTCATCCAAGTAGAAGTTAATGGTTGGAGCCCTAGAAGTAGATGTTGTTACCTATAGAGTTAGCGTTGGAAATAGAAGATCCACGCCTCCCTTGAGAAAGAATTCTAGATTTAACGAAGCTCTAGGAACCTAGGAAGGAGTTTGTGAATCTTCACTTTTTCCCAGTTATCGGTTGATCTTAGCTGCTTTTAAGTATTTTATTTCTGTCTCGTAGCACTTTTCCTCCCTACCAACTTGCTAATTCACCCCCTTCTTAATCTTACCTTAACCTTGTACCTTTCTACTTGAAAGGTGGTCTCTCTTTATTCCTTTTTCATTTTAAAATAATTAATTTAATTTTCATTAAAGTAATATATTTACAGAGTTTGAAATCACAGTGTTATAAAGCTTATATTGAAAAACAGCAGCCCAGGCCAGGCGCAGTGGCTCACACCTGTAAACATAGCACTTGGGAGACTGAGGCAGGCGGATCACTTGAAGTCAGGAGTTTGAAACCAGCCTGGCCAAGGTGGCAAAACCCCATCTCTACTAAAAATAAAAAAATTAACTGGGCATAGTGGCAGGCGCCCGTAGTCCCAGCTACTTGGGAGGCTGAGGCAAGAGAATCGCTTGAACCCAGGAGGTGGAAGTTGCAGTGAGCTGAGATCATGCAGCTGCACTCCAGCCTGGGAAACAGAGTGAGACTCCATCTCAAAAAAAGAGAAAAAAGAAAAACAGCAGCCTGCTTTTTCATGTATACATTCCTACCCTGACTGCCCCGGTCCCTCTCATCAAAGACAATACATTTTCAACTCTTACTTTCATTCTTCTGATACCTAACTTCAATTTTTGCATAGTATGTTTGTTTTGTCATTTTGTGATACATCAAACTGTAAAAGTATTTCCTGATGTCTTGTTCTGATAGTTGAGGGCTGGTCTCTGGTAATCACCATATGTATCTTGACTATAGCAATATTCATAGTTTATATCCTGATTACACAAATGTTGTTATAACTTTCCTGTTACCTACTTAATGTGCATCCCCATTTGTGTTATGCCTTATGTTTATTTGTATTGTAGTTTGTACTTTCTATTTTGACATCTTTGCTTAATAATAGTCACTTAGGAATGTTTTTACATACTCTTCCCAAGTTCAAATACTGAATTGAAAATAAACCCATCAAAACTGAGATGTCTTTTTTATGTATCAGTTTTACATTTTGGAACAACTAGTTTTTTAAAGACAAAACTATTGTTATTATTTTTTTTTTTTTTTAGACAGAGTTTTACTCTTGTTGCCCAGGCTGGAGTGCAGTGGTACAATCTCAGCTCACTGCAACCTCTGCCTTCCAGGTTCAAGTGATTCTCCTGCCTCAGCCTCCCGAGTAGCTGGGATTACAGGCACCTGTCACCATGCCCGGCTAATTTTTTTATTTTTAGTAGAGACAGGGTTTCACTGTTGGCCAGGATGGTCTCGAATTCCTGACTTCAGGTGTTCCACCCGCCTTGGCCTCCCAAAGCGCTGGTTTTACAGGTGTGAGCCACCATGCCTGACCTGTAATTTCCTTGATAACAAAAGCATATCTATTACATTTCTGTTATGATTATTCCCAGATAGTCTCAGCTACTCAAATTATAATGTTTAATCACAGAAAAATGTGGGAGGTAGGTAATTTAGAACTGTGATACATAAACATTTTAACGGACTCCTAAGTTCATGTGATACCACTCCCCCAATAGCCACCCACGTTCCTTATAAGCCTTTATAAAAAGGACAGAAATGTCTTTTTGCACATTTGTGCCCTGCACATACCATAACTAAAGTTAGCCTTGACCCAAATACAAAACAAAAAAAACCCATGTATTTATTTACATTACCCAAAGGTATAGCCATCCTCTAACATAAAAAACAAGGCATACATATGAAATAATAATGGCATATATGTTAAAACTATTCTTGGGAATCAATGTTTTAATACCTTATGTTAGAAGTCATCCAGGTTTTCGAGGATTATCTATTAATTTTTCTTAATTCCATTGTCTTAAAGTTAACTAAAAATCTTGACTATTATTTTTTTTTTTTTTTTTTTTTTTTTTGAGACGGAGTCTCGCTCTGTCCTCCAGGCTGGAGTGCAGTGGCCGGATCTCAGCTCACTGCAAGCTCCGCCTCCCGGGTTCACGCCATTCTCCTGCCTCAGCCTCCCGAGTAGCTGGGACTACAGGCGCCCGCCACCTCCCCCGGCTAGTTTTTTGTATTTTTTAGTAGAGACGGGGTTTCACCGTGTTAGCCAGGATAGTCTCGATCTCCTGACCTGGTGATCCGCCCGTCTCGGCCTCCCAAAGTGCTGGGATTACAGGCTTGAGCCACCGCGCCCGGCCGACTATTATATTTAAACTGACACACTACAGAGCAACACAGTTACTTTTTTTTTCTTCTTCTTTTTTTTTTTTTTTTTTTTTGAGACAGAGATTTTCTCTGTCGCCCAGGCTGGAGTGCAATGGCGTGATCTCGGCTCACTGCAACCGCCGCCTCCCAGGTTCAAGCGATTTTCCCGTCCCAGCTTCCTGAGTAGCTGGGATTACAGGCATGCGCCACCATGCCCAGCTAATTTTTGTATTTTTAGTAGAGACGAGGTTTCACCATGTTGCCCAGGCTGGTCTCTAACTCCTGACCTCAAGTGATCCACCTGCCTCGGCCTCCCAAAGTGCTGGAATTATAGGCGTGAGCCTCCGCACCGATTTGGTTTAACACATAATTGTATAGTTTTTATTATTTTATTTTATTTTATTTTATTTTGAGACACAGTCTGGCTCTGTTGCCCAGGCTGGAGTGTAGTGGTGCATCTTGGCTCACTGCAACCTCCCACACACCCACCTCTCCCAGGCTCAAGTGACCCTCCCACCTCGGCGTCCCTAGTAGCTGGGACTACAGGTACACGGCACCATGACCGGCTAATTTTTGTATTTTTTGTGGAGATGGGATTTTGCCATGTTGCCCAGGCTGGTCTCGAACTCCTGAGCTCAAGTAATCCGCCTGCCTTGGCCTCCCAAAGTGCTGGGATTACAGGCGTGAGCCATAGCATCCAGCCTAGTTTTTATAATCTTAAAATTTACATTTTGCACTGATAAAATCAGGAGGAAGATATATAGTTATTTTTAAAACAGAATTATTAAGCCAGTCTTTTTAAAAATTTGTTTTTGAGCTAGCAGTTCTTGTGAGGTTGTGGCGTTATTTTTGCGGGGGAGGGGGGAATTTGTTTTGTTTGCAATTTTATAATTAGTTTATGTATTTGACGATCAGTGAGTGATTAGTTCTCATCCCATTGACTGTCTGTAGATTTTTGAAAGATGTAACAGGTACATAGGTAACCAAAGTATAGAGCTTATTTGGTGAATCGTCATCCCCATTACGTTTTCTGGACAACCTCACACGGATTCGTTATGGGACATTCCGAATTCGTTATGAGACATTCCGGATTCGTTATGGGACATTCCTGATTCCTTTGGTCCAGGCAGCTTTGTTGAGCCTGGTATCAATGCGCACATCTGGAGTTCCCGTCTCCCTCATGGCAAATTTCTGAATCTCTTTGAGTGCCCGAGGGCACACTTCTTGAAGCCCACTCCATGGATGCGCTTGTGCATATTGATGGTGTACTTTCGGGTCACCACCTTGTTCATTGCAGAACGGCCCTTTTTTCTTCTCGCCACCCTTCTTTGCGGGAACCATTCTGCCAGGTCCAAGTTGGAAAGGCTTGTTTTTTTGTTTAAGCCTAGCACATTCAAACTTTTAGAAGTTTTCTGTGACTATCTTTGCACTACAGTCACACACCTGAATAGCCCACAAAGCTGAAAATATTTGCTATCTTACTCTTTATAAAAAAGTTGCCTAACCCCTGCTGTCTATGAACCAGAGTAGCGCTCCTTTAATTTTTTTGTTTTATTTTCAGCTTTATTAAGGTATAATTCACATACCATACAGTTCACCCATATAAAATGTACAATTCAGTGACTTTTAATATAATAGAGTTGTATAAACATCACCATAATCAATTTTAGAACATTTTTATCACCTCAGAAAAACCCCTGTACACTCTAGCTGTTACTCCCACCCCTCTCCAGCCCCACGCAACCATGAGCTGATTTTCTCTATGGATTTGCCTATTCTGGACATTTCATATAAATGGAATTGTACAATATGTGGTCTTCTGCAAATTCCCTGTTTCATAACTTAATGCTCTTCAAGGCTTATCCATGTTGTAGCATGTATCAGTATTTCATTTCTTTTTATTGCCAAATACTATTCCATTTTATGGATATACCACATTTATCCATTGATCAGTTGACGGACATTTGGGTTTCCTCTTTTAGGCTATTTTGAATAATGTTGTATGAACATGTCTGTAAGTTTTTGTGTGGACATAAGCTTTCAGTTCTTTCAGGTTTCTACCCAGGAGTACAATTGCTGGGTCATATCATAACTCTGTGTTTAGCTATTTGAGGAACTGCTAGACTCTTTTCCAAAATGGCTACACCATTTTACATGCCCACCAGCAGTGTATGATGGTTCCAGTTTCTCCACATCATTTGCTAACACTTGTTATCTTTTTTTTTTTTTTTTTTAGACAGTCTTGCTCTGTTGCCCAGGCTAGGCAACAATGTCAGTTCACTGCAACCTCTACCTCCTGTGTTCAAGCAATTCTCTTGCCTCAGTCTCCTGAGTAGCTGGGATTATAGGCTTATGCTACCACATCCAGCTAATTTTTGTATTTTGGTAGAGACGATGTTTCACCATGTTGGCCAGGCAGGTCTTGAACTCCTGACTTCAAGTGATCCACCTGCCTCAGCCCTCCAAAGTGCTGGGATTACAGGAGCGAGCCACCACACCTGGTCTGTGTTTTTATTTATTTATTAATCTTTATTTTTAATTTTTTTGGTACACAGTAGGTATGTATATCTATGGGTTACATGAGATATTTTGATACAGGCATGCAATGCTCATATCAGAGGAAATGCGATATCCATCACCTCAAGCATTTATCCTTTGTGTTACAATCTAATTGTACTCTTAGTTTTTAGGTTTTTTTGTTTTGTTTTGTTTTGTTTTGTTTTGTTTTTTAAGATGGAGTCTCACTCTGTCACCCAGGCTGAAGTGCAGTGGTGTGATCTCTGCTCACTGCAACTTCTGCCTCCCAGGTACAAGTGATTCTCGTGCGTCAGCCTCCCAAGTAGCTGGGACTACAGGCATGTACCACCACACCCAGCTAATCTGTGTGTGTGTGTGTGTGTGTGTGTGTGTGTGTTTAGTAGAGATGGAGTTTTACCATGTTGGCCAGGCTGGTCTTGAACTCCTGACCTCAAGTGATCCACCCACCTCAGCCTCCCAAAATGCTGGGATTACAGACATGAGCCATCATGCCCGGCCTCTTTTAGTTATTTTTAAATGTTCAATTAAATTATTTTTGACTACAGTCACCCTGTTTTGCTAGCAAATACTGTTACTCTTTTTTATATGTGTTTAAACAATTTTTTTTTTGTATATGAATCTTTTTTAAAAATTATTGTATAAATTCTAGGTGTACAACATGAAGTTCTGATACACATACATATTGATATTACTGTAGTTAAGCAGGTCATATCAAATAACTATAATTTTTTTCTTTCTTTTTTTGTTTAGGGTAAGAGTACTTAAAACCTACTTTCCTGACAAATTTCTAGTATTACTAATTGTAGTCCTCCTGCTATACATTAGATTTCTCATGAGCTTTTTTTTCTAAGTTTTTATTGATACAAATTATACATATTTATGGAGTACAAGGGATAGATTGATGCATTCATACAATGTATAAGGATCAAACCAAGGTATTTAGATACCCATCACTCTGAATATTTATCAATTGTTTTTTATATATATATATGTATTTTTTTATTTTACTAATAGAATGTGTGCGGTGTCATTTTTTTTGTGTATGTGAGAGAGTTTCACTGTTAGCCAGACTGGAGTACAGTGTCATGAGAACAGCTCACTGCATCCTTGAACTCCCAGGCTCAAGGGATTCTACCACCTCAGCCTCCTAAGTAGCTAAGACTGTAGGTGCATGCCACTATACCTAGCTAACTTTAAAATTGTTTATAGAGATGGGGGTCTCCCTGTGTTCCCCAGGCTGGTCTCAAACTCCTGGCCTCAAGTGATCCTCCTGACTTGGCCTCCCAATGTGCTGGGATTACAGTTATGAGCCACTGTGGCCCTGCTATTAAGTTTTTTTGGTTCCTTGTGAATTGTGGATATTAGTCCCTTCTCAGGTGAAGAGTTTGCAAATATTTTCTGCCATTCTACAGGTCTCTTCACTCCGTTGATTGTTTCCTTTGCTGTGCAGAAGCATTTTAGTTCAATATAGTCCAATTTGTCTTTTTTTTTGTTGTTTGCCCCTTATTGAAAATATCTTTAAGGTCTTATCTAAAATATATTTGCATATTCTTCTGAAGTGTTTCCCCTATGTTTTCCTCTAGTAGTTTTATAGTTTGGGGTCTTATAGTTAAGTACTTAATTCATTTTGAGTTTATTTTTGTATATGGTGAGAGATACAGTCTAGTTTCATTCTTCACTCTATGGATATCGAGTTTTCCCAGCACCATTTATTGAACAGGGTGTCCTTTTCCCAATGTCTGTTCTTGGCACCTTTGTCAACCATCAGTTGACTATAAATACATGGATTTATTTGTGGGTTCTCTCTTCTGTTCCTTTGGTCTTTGAGTCTGTTTTTATGACAGGACCCTGTTTATGAAAGTACCCTTTATTATGCTGTTTTGGTTATTACAGCCTTGTAGTATATTTTGAAGTTCGATTCTTCCACTTTTGTTCTTTTGCTACAGATTGCATTGGCTATTTGGCATCTTTTATGATTCCCTACAAATTTTAGGATTTTTTTTTGTTTTTGCTGTTCATGTAAAAACTGACTGGTATTTCAGTAGGTATTGCATTGAATCTGTAGATTGCTTTGGGAAATATGTTCATTTTAACAATAGTTCTTCCAGTGCATGAGTATGTAAATATCTTTTTATTTGTTTGTGTTGTCTTCAATTTCTTTCATCTGTGTTTTGTAGTTTTCCTTGTAGAGGTCTTTCACTTCATGGTTAAATTTGTTTCTAGGTTGTTTTTTGTAGCTATTATATTAATAAATGGGATTGTTTTCTTGATTTGTTTTTCAGCTAATTCATTATTGTGGATGTATAGAAATCCTTTTTTTGTTTTTGTTTTTGTTTTTTTGAGACAGAGTTTTGCTCTGTCTCCCAGGCTGGAGTGCAATGGCATGATCTCAGCTCTCTGCAGCCTCCGCCTCCTGGGTTCAAGCAGTTCTGCCTCAGCCTCCTGAGTAGGTGGGACCACAGGTGCCTGCCACCACACCTGGCCAATTTTTGTATTTTTAGTCAAGACAAGTTTCACCATGTTGGCCAGGCTGGTCTCAAACTCGTGACCTCAAGTGATCCACCCACCTCGGCCTCCTGAAGTGCTGGGATTATTGGCGTGAGCCACCATCCCCAGCCTACTACTTGTTTTTGTATATTGATTTTGTATCTTGCAACTTTACTGATTTCATTGATCAGTTCCAAGAATTTTTGGTAGCATCTTTAGGTTTTTATATATATGTAAGATCATGTCATCCGTAAAGGGACAGTTTTACTTTCTATTATCCAGTCTGGATGCGTTTTATTTCTTTCTCTTGCCTAATTGCTCTGGATAGGACTTCCAGTACTATATTGAATAGCAGTGGTGAATGTGGGCTTCTTTGTCTTGTTCCAGTTCTTAGAGGAAAGGCTTTCGGCTTTTCCCCATTCAGTATGGTGTTAGCTGTAGATTTGTCATATATGGTCTTTATTATGTTAAGGTATGTTTTTTAATGCCTGATTGTTGAGAGGTTTTTATAATGAAGAGATGTTAAACTTTAGCAGATGCTTTCTCTGCATCTATTGAGCTGATCATATGGTTTTTGTCCCTCATCCTGTTGATCTGATACATCATGTTATTGATTTGCTTATGTTGAACCATCCTTGCACTTTTCAGGAAAAATCTCACTTAATCGTTGTATATTATCTTTTTGTTGTATTATTGGATTTTGTTTGCTAGTATTTCATTGAGGGGTTTTGGGTCTATGTTCATGAGGGATATCAAATCTTTTTTGTTGTTGTCGTCATGTCCCTCTCTGGTTTTGGTATCAGGGTAATGCTGGCCTTGTGGAATAAATTAGGAAGAATTCACTCCTCTTCCATTTTTTGGAATAGTTTGAGAAAAATTTAGGTTAGTTATTTGTAATTTTGGTAGGATTCAGCAGTAAAGCCATTTAGTCTTGGGCTTTTCTTTGTTGGGAGACATTTTACTACTGCTTCAATCTCGTGACTTGTTATTAGTCTGCTCAAGTTCTTCTCTGTTTCTTCCTGGTTCAATCTTGGTAGGTTTTCATGTATCCAGAATTTTTCTGTTTCCTCTAGGTTATCTGATTTGTTAGCATATAGTTGCTTGTAGTAGTCTTTGATGATCTTTAATTTCTTAATTGACCCAGTGGGCATGCATGAGCAAGCACATTGTTTAATTTCCATGTATTTGTGTGGTTTACAAAGTTTTTATTATTGATTTCTAGTTTTATTCTAGTGTAGTCTGAGAAGATACTTGATATGATTTTGATTTTTAAAAATTAGTTATAACTTGTCTTATGGCCTAACATATGGTCTCTTCCTGGAGGATGTTCCATGTGCTGATAGGAAAAATGTGTATTCTGCAGCTGTTGGATAAAATGTTCAGTTAGTGTCTGGTAGGTCCATTTGGTCTAATGTCCAGTTTAAATCCAAAGCTGTTGATTTTCTATCTAGACGAACTGTCTAATGCTGAGAGTGGGATGTGGAAGTCCCGTACTATTATTTTATGGGAGTCTATCTTTTTTTGTTGTTTTATTGAGACAGAGTCTCGCACTGTCGCCCAGGCTGGAGTGCAGTGGCACAATATTGGCTCACTGCAACCTCTGCCTCCCAGGTTCAAGCAGTTCTCCTGCCTCAGCCTACTGAGTAGCTTGGATTACAGGTGCATGCCACCATGCCCAGATAATTTTTTTTTTTTTTTTTTTTTTTTTTTTGAGACAGAGTCTTGCTCTGTCACCCAGGCTGGAGTGCAGTGGTGCAATCCCAGCTCACTTCAGGCTCCATCTCCCAGGTTCACGCCATTTTCCTGCCTCAGCCTCCCAAGTAGCTAGGACTACAGGTACCCACCACCACGCCTCGCTAATTTTTTGTATTTTTAGTAGAGATGAGGTTTTACCATGTTAGCTAGGATGGTCTTGATCTCCTGACCTCTTGATCCACCTGCCTCGGCCTCCCAAAGTGCTGGGATTACAGGCATGAGCCACCACGCCTGGCCACACCCAGCTTATTTTTGTATTTTTAGTAGAGACAGGGTTTCACCATGTTTGAAAGGCTGGTCTTGAACTCCTGACCTCAAGTGATCCTCCTGCCTCAGCCTCCCAAAGTTGGGATTACAGGCATGAGCCACCACACCCAGCCCTATCTCTCTTTTTCGATCTAATAATATTTGCTTATATATCTGGGTGCTGCAGTGTTGGGTGCCTATAAATTTAGAATTTTATATCTTCTGGCTGAATTGATCCCTATATCATTCTATAAAGACCTTCTTTGCCTCTTCTGCAGTTTTTTACTTAATATCTGTTTTATTTAAGTACGGCTACTCTCACTTGCTTTTGGTTTCTGTTTGTGTGCCGTATTTTCTTTTTTCATCCCTTCACTTTCTGTCTGTGATTTTATAGATAAAGTGAGTTTCTCACAGTCAGTATATAGGTGAGTCATATTTATTTTATCCATTCAACCAGACTGTATCTTTTAAGTGGGGGATTTGGCTGTTTACATTCAAAGTTATTATTAATAGGTGAGGATTTATTCCTAATCTGTTAATTTTTTGTATGGTTGTTTTATATCCTTTTTCTTTTCTCTTATCATTTGGTTTGGTGGTTTTATGTAATGGTTACATCTGAGTCCTTTCTCTTTCCATTGGTATATCTGCTCTACCAGTGAGCTTATTTTCATTTGTTTAATGATGGTAGATATGTCTTTCACTTCCAGATGTAGGACACCCTTTGCCATTTTTGATAGGGTCACCCTAGTTGTGACAAATTTTCTCTGTTTTTGCTTCTCTGGGAAAAACTTTCTCCTTCATTTTTGAAGGATGGCTTTGCTAGGTATAGTATTCTTGGCTGACAGTGCTTTTTCTTTTAGCACTTTGAATATCTCATCCCATTCTTGCCTGGCATGGAAGGTTTCTGCCAAGGTATCTGCTACTAGTCTGATGAGGGTTCTCTTATATGTGACTTGATGCCTGAGGGTTCCCTTATATGTGACTTCATGCTTTTCTCTTGCTTTTTTTAGAATTCTCTTTGTCTTTGACTTTTGACAGTTTGACTGTAATGGACCTTAGAAGACCTTTTTGGATTGAATCTATTTGGGCATCATTGAGCCTTCTGTATCAGGATGTCTGTATTGCTTACAAGACTTGGAAAGTTTTCAGTTATTATTTTGTTAAATAGGTTTTTATGCCTTTGCCCATCTCTTCTCCTTCTAGAATACCCAAAATTTGAATATTTGGTTGCTTTATGATGTCCCATATGTCACCTAAGCTTTCTTCAGTTTTAAAAATTACTTATTATTTTTTACTTTTGTCTTCCTGGATTACTTTTAAAAACCTGTCTTCAAGTTCAGAAATTCTTTCTTCTGCTTGATCTAGTCTATTGTTGAAGCTCTCAATTGTGTTTATTTCATTAATTGAAATTTGTCAGCTTCAGGACTTCTGTTTGGTTCTTTTTCTTGATATCTATCTGCTGAATTTCTCATTCAGATCATGAATTGTTTTTCTGGTTCTTTTGGTATTTATCCATGTTCTATTGGGTCCCACTGAGCTTCTTTAATATCATTATTTTGAATTCTTTTCCAGGTACTTGATAGATTTATTGTTTGTTGGAATCTGTTGCTGGAGAATTAATTGTGTTACTTTGGAGATGTCATGGTTCCATGCTTTCTCATGTTTCTTTTATCCTTATATTGATATCTATGTATTTCTTGTTCTGGTCATTTTTTCCAATTTTATGGATTTGTTTTCATAAGGAAAACCTTTTTCCTGTACATGTATTTATAGTGTTGGTTGGGTAGGTTGTTTTGGCTTTGTTCTAGGTGGATGCAGTGGTATAATCTCCATATGATTTCTTTGGCTGCAATCAGTGGCAGCAGTGTCTGTGAGTTCCTCAGTGACTTAGGGTTTGGTTGTTAGTGGAAGCTGTGATGAGGCTTTTCTGGGATAGGGATGCCAGCTATGCTGGTCTGTAGGCCCCAGTGGTGTTGGTGATAGCCTGGGCATGCTGGATCATGGGGCCCAAGGTGGTGTATTCAGACACTTGGTAGCTGCTCCATGAAGGTTGATCCCTGGGCCTCCAGATTGCTTGCTCAGGTGCTGGCAGTAGCAGCAGTGGGCCAGGAAGGAAGGCAGGTCCTTGGGCTCCTTGTTGGCATGTATGGCATTGATTATGACAATAACATTAGTTAGCCAACTCTTTGGGCTTTGAAGCAACATATGCAGGCACCAGCAGTGGTAATGGCAAGCTGAATGGGCCAGTCTCTGTTCCTCTAGGTGGTGTGTACATTTTGATGCTTGCAGTGGTGTTGGCAGCAGGCTAGGCTGGCCTGTCCTCGGGTCACTGGCAGGGGTGTATGGATGCTAGTGATGGTGGGTGGGCTGAGTCAATCCCTGGGCTCCCAAACGATAGATGGTGGGCACTGGCAGGCTAAGAAAGCCCATAATTAGGCCCCCAGAAGACATGTTCAGGCATTGGTGGGAGTGTGAGGAGTGAATTCATCCCCACACCCCTGGACATTGCATATAGGCAGTGGCAGGGGCAGTACCAGGCATGGAAACCCTGTCTTCTCACCCTCCGAGTGGTGCATGTGGATTCAGGCTATGGTGGGTAGGGTAAGTCAATTCCCATGCCCCCAGACAGCATGCTCGGACCTTGGTGGCACATTGGCTCTGCCTTTCCTCATTTGCGGGGATGGTTGGTGCATGTGGGCACCAGCAATGGCCAGTAAGGTCAGTCGATTCCCAAACCCTCAGATGATGTGCGGAGGCAGCAGCTTTGGTGGTCCAGGTAGGCTTGATGTTAGGCCCTTTGATGCTGCCCAGCACTAGTCTTAAGGCCCCTGAAGGCACTTGCAGATGCATAGGGATCCAGCTGCTTGGAAGTAGTGGTGTTCCTGTAAGTGGCAGTGGCCCCAGGCAGGTGACTCTCAGGCTCTGGGGAGCACACACTTCAGCTCCCGCTGTCCCAAAGGCAGCTTCCAACTCTTTTGTACTGCTCATTCCCCAGGGTGTAGGACTCTGAGTGCTGGACTGGAGTACTGGGGACCTAGCCACACCAATGGTTCTAGCCATCATTGCAGTGCTGTAACCCTCTACATGGACATGGGGAGAAGCCAGCAGAGCTCCATGGATGTAGAGATGGAAGAACTGTTGAGTCCCTGGGCAGGATGTAGTCTGGTGGGAGCTGGGCTCCCAAAATGACACCATGCTGCAGTTGCTTGGGTTTGGGGAGGGACCCAGCATGAACTCTCTATCTAGAACAGTATTGTGTAGACACTGGGCAGCTCCCTTTACTAGTCTTAGGGCCATGAGGGCTGAGGGGCTGTTTTGTGGCTAGGATTGCAGGAGTCCACAGTGGGAATGTGGTCTCCCTTACCTTTCCCCTGGGCTCCAAGCTGATCCTGGCCAGGCCAACTGCTTTGCTTCTCTCTTTGTGCCTCAGAGGTTCCCTGTTACTTCCCTGCTGAATTCCAGTGCTCTGTCATAGATGCTCAGTTTGGTGTGTGATTATCTACTCGCTGTTTTGGTCCTTCTTTGTGGAGGAGGTAAATGCTGGGTGCCTCTAGTCATCCATCTTGTAACTCCACTCTAAAAATGTATTCTTGAGAACAATAAATCTACACTCATTTATTGCCTCAGTAATTCTTTAGGTAGTTTGCCAGGAGCTGAGTATATATTAGTGAAAACATAAAACATTTCTTGATTTTGTTGGATCTATGCAGATTATATAATATTACAAATAATAAGCGCTATTAATAAGAAATAGCAGGAAGATCTGAGGCCTAATAACAGGAAGACCATAATTTAGACTGAAGATCAGTTATGGCCTTCTAGAGATATGCTGTTTGAGCAGAGGCTCAAATGATGAGCAGCAATTAGCAGGGCCAACAATGGTGATAGGATGAGGGGTATGCCAGGTAAAGGGGAGATGTGTGTGGAAAGGCCCTGAGAGGCAGGGAGAACTTGATGTGCTTGACGGACTGAGGCTTCTTGAGCAAGTGGAAGTGGAGTATAACACAAGGTTGAAGAGGTAGGTAAGAGCCTCATTATTGGAGTCTTCTTGGTAATTACCAAGGAGTTTAGATTTTCAGTAGGGCAAAGCGAGACAAAATACCACACCAGTTGCTGAATGGATTAGAGGGTGCTGGGACATACTGGGGAGACCATTAGGAGATTCCTATAGTGGTCTAGGAAAGAGGGGATTCAATAATTAAAAAAGGACAACTTTAAGAGATTTTTAGGGACTCACCCAGACTAAGTTTGGCCAATGATCATGTGGAGGGAGGACTTGAGATAGTCTAGCTGGCTTTATTTTGATGTCTTCAAGCCACTTCATTTGCTCAGTATCTGTTTTTGCTATGGCATTCTTTCATAATAATAGCTACCAATACTGACTGCTTACTTTACATCAGATTATTTACATACATTATTCTTCATCTTTTTAGCAATCATGAGTTAAGTGTCATTCCCATTTCAATAAACAAGGAACAGAGGGCTCAGAGGTTAAGTAATTGCCTTAAAGCATAGAACTGGGGCTCACAGTTTATATGTTGACATGGACTTCCTTTCTTCTCATAGAGTACATTTCATCCTGTCTTAACTCTCTTGTGTCTCAAACTTGAGCTGTCTTCCTTCTCAGTCACTGCTATGACTTGAATGATTCATTTCTTTCTCCCAAGGTCAACATCACAGAATTCCAGAGCAAATTATTTTCAGTGAGTCCCTAACCCATATCATGCTTTATGCACAGAAGAGATTTACCTGTCTACTCTTCCCACCAGTTGTGTTCAGCATATTACATTTGTTGGAGGCTAGTGATTTGCCAGTATACCCTTGCACAGTCACTGAACTCCACCCACCCCTGCCATTTAAGCCTTTCAACACATTTATTATTCTTTTTTTTTTTTTTTTTGAGGCGGAGTCTCGCTCTGTCGCCCAGGCTGGAGTGCAGTGGCGCGATCTCGGCTCACTGCAAGCTCCGCCTCCCGGGTTCCCGCCATTCTCCTGCCTCAGCCTCCCGAGTAGCTGGGACTACAGGTGCCACCACCACGCCTGGCTAATTTTTTTTTTTTTGTATTTTTAGTGGAGACGGGGTTTCATTGTGTTAGCCAGGATGGTCTCGATCTCCTGACCTCGTGATCCGCCCGTCTCGGCCTCCCAAAGTGCTGGGATTACAGGCTTGAGCCACCGCGCCCGGCCACATTTATTATTCTTAATAGTCCTTTGATGAGGTCTGACAATTATCTACAAATTGCAAAACATACAGTATCATGCTCTGTGTATGTGACTATATGTTTATACATGTATATATAATTAGAATCTCTTACTCACAGTGCATGCCCTGGAGCAGAGGCGGCATCCTGCTGGCCTGTCCTCCTCCATGGCCCTCCAGCTGAACCCCTGCCAGGCCATGCTAATGGCCTTGCAGTTGGAGCGCCACGAGCTGTATGATGAGGAGACACAGAGCTGGGTCTCAGGCAGCGTCTGTAGGAGATCTGGGATGGGGGCAAATAAAAATAAAAATAAAAAATTTGAATCTCTCTATAATATGGAAGATGGTGCTGAACACTGTGTATTCACCAAGGCTTAAGGTGACTGTGGTTCAGACCAAAATTTGAGGATCATAGAGGTCATCTACTTTCCAAATCCATATCCTCAGCTTCTTTTATTACCTCTCCTAACGTCTATGCTTTTCTTGTCAATTTTACAGATTGCCTAGCCACCTTTGAAAACTAAATGTGTAATTTTTCAGATATTCTTTTCAGTTTAATCCTCCCATTTCATTTTTAGAAGTTTTAACTCGCTCAGAATAGGAAAATGTATTTGCCTTTGTATTTTCTTTCAGATCTGGAATCAATGTGTGAGACCAAGATATTATCTCTAAAGAAGAGACATTTCAGTCAAGTAATACTTACCCATGAAGACATAACTACTTTTATTCAGCCCACATTTCTTACTCAACCTCAAAAAACTATGAGTGAAGAGAAACCATGGGAATGTAAGATATGTGGAAAGACTTTTAATCAGAAATCACAATTTATTCAACATCAGAGAATTCATTTTGATGAAAAACCTTATGAATCTAAGGAGTGTGGGAAGTCCTTTAGTGGTGGCTTACTCGTTACTCGACATCAGAGGATTCACACTGGTAAAAAACCCTATGAATGTAAGGAATGTGGCAAGGCTTTTAGTTGTAGTTCATATTTTTCTCAACATCAGAGGATTCACACTGGTGAGAAACCCTATGAATGTAAGGAATGCGGAAAAGCCTTTAAGTATTGCTCAAACCTTAATGATCATCAGAGAATTCACACTGGTGAGAAACCCTATGAATGCAAAGTATGTGGAAAAGCCTTTACTAAAAGTTCACAACTTTTTCTACATCTGAGAATTCATACTGGTGAGAAACCTTATGAATGTAAAGAATGTGGGAAAGCCTTTACTCAACACTCAAGGCTTATTCAGCATCAGAGAATGCATACTGGTGAGAAACCTTATGAATGTAAGCAGTGTGGGAAGGCCTTTAATAGTGCCTCAACACTTACTAACCATCACAGAATTCATGCTGGGCAGAAGCTCTATGAATGTGAAGAATGTAGAAGGGCCTTTATTCAGAGCTCAGAACTTATTCAACATCAGAGAATCCATACAGATGAAAAACCATATGAATGTAATGAATGTGGGAAGGCCTTTAATAAAGGCTCAAACCTTACTCGACATCAGAGAATTCACACTGGTGAAAAGCCCTATGACTGTAAGGAATGTGGAAAGGCTTTTGGTAGTCGCTCTGACCTCATTCGCCATGAGGGAATTCATACTGGTTGAATGACAGAAAGCAAAGTAAGACTGTTTTGTTAACCTTTATAATATTTTTTTTAAAAAACAGGTAATGAGAACAAATTAGGATACACATTATCAAAGGCTCTCCTACATAATAGTTTTTAAAGGATACAATAACAAAGTACCAAGTACCAAAAACTTGGTGACTTAAAACAAGATAAATTTATTCTCTTACAGTTTAGAGCCTGGAAATCTAAAATCAAGGGTGCTGACAGTTTGGGTTCCTTCTGAGGTCTCTGAGTGAGGATCTGTCCTATGCCTTTTTCTTAACCTCTGTTAACAGCTGGCAGTCCTTGGCATTCCTTGGCTTTTACATACATCATTCCAATGTCTGCCTCCATCTTCACATTGCATTCTCCCTGTGTATCTCTGTGTATGTCTTTTCTTTTATTTGGACACCAGTCAGGTTAGATTGGGGTTACCTGGTAACCTCATCTTAACTTGATTACATCTGTCAAGACCCTATTTCCCAGTAAGGTCACATTTACTGGTACCAGGGGTTAGGTCTTCAGCATATCTTTTTAGGGGACACAGTTCAACCCATAATACCCTGTTAGAATGATTTTGTCTAATATATTTGTAATTTCCTCTTACATATAAATTGTTAGTCAAATATATTTTATTTTTATTTTATTTTATTATACTTTATTTTGAGACAGAGTCTCGCTCTGTTGCCCAGGCTGGAGTGCAGTTGCGCAATCTCAGTTCACTGCAACCTCCGGCTCCTGAGTTCAAGTGATTCTCGTGCCTCAGCCTTCCAAGTAGCTGGGATTACAGGCATGTGCCACCATGCCTGGCTAATTTTTTTTTTTTTGTATTGTTAGTAGAGACAGGGTTTCACCATGTTGGCCAGGCTGGTCATGAACTTCTGACCTCAACGGATCTGCCCGCCTCGGCCTCCCAAAGTGCTGGGATTACAGACGTGAGCCACCACGATGGCCAAAACAGACTTTATACCAACAAAAATTAAAAAGGACAAAGAAGGCCATTTATCATGATAAAGGATAAATTCAACAAGAAGATAAAACATTCCTAAATATGTATGCACCCAACATTGCAACACCCAGATCCATAATACAAATACTACTAGACCTAAGGAAAGAGATAGACAGCAATACAACAATAGCAGGGGACTTCAGCACTCCATTGACAGCACTAGACAGATCACTGGGACAGAAATCAACAAAGAAACTTTGGACTTAAATTGGACTCTAGACCAAACGAACCTAACAGACATCTGAAGAACATTCTACCCAACAATCACAGAATGTATACTCTTCTCTTCTGTGCACGGAACATTCTCAAAAACAAGTCATATGCTGGACCACAAAGCAAGTATCAATAAATTAAAAAAAACCAAAATCATATCTAATATCTTCTCTGACCACAATGGAATAAAAGTAGATATCAATACCAAGAGGAACTCTCAAAACTATATAGTTACATGGAATTTAAACAGCTTCCTCCTGAATGATTGTTGGGTCAATGATGAAACTAAGGTGGAAACTTAAAATTTTTTGAAATAAATGAAAATAGAGACACAACACACGAAAACATCTGAGATATAGCAAAAGCAGTGCTAAGAGAGGATTTTATAGCATTAAATGCCTACACCAAAAAGATAGGAAAATCTCAAATGAATAGCCTAACGTCACATTTCAAGGAACTAGAAAAAAAAAAAAAAAACCCAACTCAAAGCTAGCAGAAGAAAAGCAATAACAAATATCAGAGCAGGCGAAAATGAGACTGAGAACAAAAGAATGCAAAAGATCAATAAAAGAAAAAGTTGCTTCTTTGCAGAGGTAAAACTGACACCACTGGCTAGATTAACCAAGAAAAAAAGAAGGTTCAAATAAATACAATCAGAAATAATAAGGTGACATTATAACTGATAACATAGACATATAAAAAATCAGCAGACTATATGCACATATTAGAAAACCTAGAGGAAGTGGATAAATTCCTGGAAACACATAACCTTCCAAGATTGAACCAGGGAGAACTAGGAATCCTCAACAAACTACTAATGAGTATTGAAATTGAATCAGTAATAGAAAAAATCTTGCAACAACAAAAAGCCCAGGACGAGACAGATTCACAGCTGAATTCTACTAGACAGGCAAGGAAGAACTAGTACCAGCACTATTGAAACTATTCCAAAAATTATAGGAGGGAATCCTCCCTAACTCATTTTGCAAAGCCAGTGTCATCCTGGTACTGAAGCCAAGCAAGGGTAAAACACACAAAATAACTACAAGCCAATATCCCTGATGAACATAGACATCAAAACCTTCAGCAAAATACTAGCAAACCAAATCAAACTATGTAAAAAAGATAATAACAGCACAGTCGAGTGGATTTTATTCCAGGGGTGTAAGGATGGCTCAACATATGCAACTCAATGCATGATTCATCACATAAACAGAATTAAAAAACAAGCCAGGCATGGTGGCTCACGCCTGTAATCCCAGCACTTCATGAGGCCAAGGTGGGCAGATCACCTGAGGTCAGGAGTTTGAGACCAGCCTGGCTGACATGATGAAACCCCGTCTCTACTAAAAATAGAAAAACTGGCTGGGCGTGGTGGCGGGCGCCTGTAGTCCCAGCTACTTGGGAGGCTGAGGTAGGAGAATTGCTTGAACCTGAGAAGCGGAGGTTGCAGTGAGCTGAGATGGTGCCATTGCACTCTAGCCTGGGCAACAGAGCAAATTGCTTGACGTGGGAGGTGGAGGTTGCAGTGAGCCGAGATTATGCCCTTGCCCTCCAGCCAGGGGGCAATAGAGCGAGACTCCATCTCAAAGAAAACAACAACAACAAAAAAACCTATTGAGTACAATGTACGTTATTTAGGTAATGGGTACATTAAAAGCCAACACTTTCCCCACTACACTATATATGTATGTAACACAGCTGCCCTTGTAACTTCCTAAACCTATAAAAATTTTTAAAAATTAAGAATTAATAAAAGGCAAATTAAGAATGCTTTTTTAAAAGGTTGAGGCATTATGCTAATAAGGTACCATGGATTTCAGAGTGCAGAGTAGAAAGATCACAAGAATTTAGTGTGGTAGATGGGAACAGAAAATGGGTGTATAAATTTTATTGAAGTTAGAGCCCTGGGTTGAGGAATGACCTGGGAGTACTGGATATTGTAGAGACAGATATCATCAGGGCAAAGAGATTAAAGATTTTTGCCTTGACGGTTTCACACTATATTGTGATAGTAACACTGTATATGTTGGGAGATAGAGCAGGAAACATCTGCTCTGGAATATGTATGCTATTAAATGTTTTATCAAACTTTTGATCAAACAAGACAGGAGAACAATTTACAATTTCATTTCTATTTCTATGTTATGAGAGAAACATTTGTTCAGATGTTTAACAGGCATGTTCATGTTACTATAAACTCTTCTGTTTCTCCATCACATTGTTGGTCATTTTTACTGATTACAAACTTCTTTATATACTTAAGAAATATATATATTTCTTTATATAGTAAGGTTAGTGTTTGTCATGTGTTGTTGTTTCAGTAACTTTTCCTAATCTTTTGGCCTTTTTGGTATTTTTTAATAAGCAGAAATCTTTTTCACATGTAAAATTTACAGTTTTTCCTATACACCACATAACATTATTTTTTCTCTTTATATTAATATTTCTGCAGATTTGGAGTCATCCGAGAATTTAAATTGTACCTCAGACAAAATCATGAGAATTACTTTGGGGTCACTGTTACTGGCTCTAGAGTTCAGGAGAACCAACAAGTAAAGTTGTGCAATTAGATGCAGTAAAATGTTGAAGAGGACCAAAATGATTCTGAGTCTCGAATCTGAGTTTGAGCCCAGCATGTCAGAAAACAGTGGTCTGGGTTCTACATGTGTTCCTTTTGTAAAACATGGATCTAATATCATAGATGTAAATGACTCCATGTAATAACATTTTTCAAATCATGATAAATCTGGCCCTGTGGATACACAGGGATGACTATTTAGAAATAATTTGTTTTTTTGTTTTTTGTTTTTTTGAGACGGAGTCTCACTCTGTTGCCCAGGCTGGAGTGCAGTGGCACAATCTCGGCTCACTGCAAGCTCCGCCTCCTGGGTTCACGCCATTTTCCTGCCTCAGTCTCCCGAGTAGCTGGGACTACAGGTGTCCACCACCATGCCTGGCTAATTTTTTTGTGTTTTTAGTAGAGACAGGGTTTCACCATGTTAGCCAGGATGGTCTCAATCTGACTTCGTGATCCGCCTGCCTCGGCCTCCCAAAGTGCTGGGATTATGGGTGTGAGCCACTGCGCCCGGCCATTTAGAAGTAATTTGAGTACTCAACTTCATTCTCTGTCTATTGTAAAATACACAATTTATTTTAGAACAGTTTTAGATTTACAGAATAATTATAAAAGTAATACAGAGAATTCCCATATACCCTATACCTAGTTTCCCCTACTACTGAAAACGTCTTATACTATATGGTACATTTGTTACAATTAATAACAAGTATTGGTACATTATTATTAGTTAAAGCTTACACTTTATTCCAAATGTTCTTAGGTTTTTAAGCTTTTCTTCCTTTTTTTGTTCCAGCATTCTAAGCAGGAGAACACATTGCATTTAGTCATCATTTCTACTTAGGTTACTCTTGGCTATGACAGTTTCTTCCTTGTTTTTTTTTGTTTTTTTCTGAGACGGAGTCTGGCTCTGTGGCCCAGGCTGGAGGGCA
The DNA here is from genome assembly GCF_024542745.1 of Macaca thibetana thibetana. NCBI lineage: Eukaryota > Metazoa > Chordata > Mammalia > Primates > Cercopithecidae > Macaca > Macaca thibetana. Next base: position 41,254,448 of record NC_065596.1, on the reverse strand, counting down.
GTGGTGCGATCTCGGCTCACTGCAAGCTCCGCCTCCCGGGTTCCCGCCATTCTCCTGCCTCAGCCTCCCGAGGAGCTGGGACCACAGGTGCCGCCACCACGCCCGGCTAGTTTTTTTTGTAGTTTTAGTAGAGACGGGGTTTCACTGTGTTAGCCAGGATGGTCTCGATCTCCTGACCTCTTGATCCACCTGTCTCGGCCTCCCAAAGTGCTAGGATTACAGGCTTGAGCCACCGCGCCCAGCCAATTAGTTAAAGCTTACACTTTATTCCAAATGTTCTTAGGTTTTTAAGCTTTTCTTCCTTTTTTTGTTCCAGCATTCTAAGCAGGAGAACACATTGCATTTAGTCATCATTTCTACTTAGGTTACTCTTGGCTATGACAGTTTCTTCCTTGTTTTTGTTGTTGTTGTTTGTTTTTGTTTTGAGATGGAGTTTTCTTTTGTTGCTTAGGCTGGAGTACAATGGCGTGGTCTCAGCTCACTGCAATCTCTGCCTCCCAGGTTCAAGCGAATCTCCTGCCTCAGCCTCCCAAGTAGCTGGGATTACAGGTGCCAACCACCACGCCCAGCTAATTTTTGTATTTTTAGTAGAGACGGGGTTTCACCATGTTGGCCAGGCTGGTCTTCAACTCCTGACCTCAGGTGATCCACCCTCCTCAGCCCTCCAAAGTGCTGGGATTACAGGCACAAGCCAGAGCGCCTGGCTCTCTTCCTCATTTTAAATGATCTTAACTATTTTGAGGAGGCCAGTATAGCATAGAATATTCCTCCACTAAGATTTGACTGATGTTTTTCTCATGATGAGACTGAGGTTGTTTGCAGGAGGAAGATCACAGAGGTTAAGTGCCATTTTCCTCATAGATATCAAGGATTCATACTATCAGCATGATGACTTTTTGTTGGTCTTGATCACCTGAGGGAGTGTTTGTCAAGTTTCTCCAGTGTAAAGTTACTCTTTTCTCCCTTTTCCCATACAGTAGTCTTTGGAAATCACTATGCACAGCACATACTTAAGGAGCAGGGGGTTATGCTCCACTTCCCTGAGGGCAGAATATCTGCATAAATTATTTGGAATTCTGTACTGGAGATTTATCTCCTCCATTTATTTAGTTATTTATCTGATAATATAGTCATATCAGTATGAATGCATGGATATTTATTTTATACTTTGGGTTACAATCCAATACCACTTTATTTGTTGTTCAAATTTTCCAGAAACTGAGCATAGAAGTGATAACATCTAAATCACTGTGGCTATGCTGTTGTGAACGCCCTGAAGGCTACACAGACAGACAAATCAGGAGGTTATTATAAATATCTAAGTAACATATAGCCATGGTTAGGATCAGGATGTTATCAGGAAAGGTGATGAGAGGTGGGTAGAACTGCAATATAACCAGGGGGAAAGAATTTACTTTTCAATACATAATGCTGGATTAACTTGGATATCTGCAGGAGTACTGATAATTAAACTTGACCCACTAAATCTCATACTGTACACCAAACTTGTCTCAGACTTCATTCTATGTGTCTCTTCCTGTGGTTTGTTGAAATATGTATCCTTTCACTATAATAAAGTTGTAATCATAGGCCAGGCACAGTGGCTCACGCCTGTAATCCCAGGCAAGATATGAGTGGTGAAATAAAACCTCTAGGGGAAGAAAGAATGCCTTCATGAGTTTGTAGGCATGAAACACACACACACACACAAACATTTAAGACTCAAAGTTCTAACCATATATAGAAAAAGGCTGATAAACAGGAGTTAATTAAAATTAAAAACTCCAATTCATCAACCCGTACCTTTAAGAGAGTGGAAATGCATACCACAGAGCAAAAGGTATTTGCAACATACATATCAACTCAGATCCAGATCCAAAATACACAACTCACACAAAGCAATAAGGAAAAGACACGATACGCATTTAAAACGGCCAAAGTCTAACCAACCCTGCATACAAGATACCAAAAAAGCTAGTAAGCAAGCATATGAAAAGGTATTCAACATTATTAGTCATTAGGAAGTGAAAATACAACTTTCTACATACTTATATAACAGTTATATATCTCTATAGATAACTATAGCAACTAACATTAGTATAGTCCTATTAGAATGGCTATACAATACTAAGTGTGAAGAGTATATAGAGCAAATGAAACCCTTACAGATTCTTTGTGGGAGTGTAAATTTGTACAATTACTTTGGAAAACTGACATTTACTAAATATAGGCCTATCTCTGACTCAGCAATTCCATTCTGAAGTATATTGCCAATAGAAAAGAGTAAATATGTCTACATAAAGACACATATAAGAAGGTTCCCAGAGCTATAGAAACAATACAGATACCCACCAACCAAAGAATGAGTAAGTCAAAGTATATTCCTGTATAGTGATAAATTAACTTCACCCAAAGAGAGGCGTTGCCTTTGCTGTGAGTACTGGGAGGTAATCTCTAGGCCTCTGGAATGTCCTGCTCAATAGCAGTGTCTTGGTTTGGCTGGGTTCTTTTTTGGCCACCCAACAGTATAACATGTGATTTATGATGAGTGCTTTGAGACATGCTATCTCAGTTTTGACTTCTGGAGATGGCAGACAAACAGTACTAGACAAACCAGCAAGAAGGGCAGAAAGACAAAGGTCCGCTATGTGGGCAGGGCAGGGTTATCAAACCCCAAGAAAAACACTGGAAACCAAAGACTAGGGTGAGCTTCCCTGGATTGCAACACTCTATTTTATCATTCCACATTGTAGATGGAAGGAGGTATCACCATCCAGGACTGCATAGAGATAGGATGACCAGAAGATTCATCTTTGGACCCCTCTTAGACTTCATTCTATGCGTCTCTTCCTCTGGCTAGGTGTAATTTGTACCCATTCACTATAATAAAGCTGTAATCATAGGCCAGGCGCGGTGGCTCACGCCTGTAATCCCAGCACTTTGGGAGGCCGAGGCGGGCAGATCACTTGAGGTCAGGAGTTTGAGACCTGCCTGGCCAACATGGTGAAACTTCGTCTCTACTAAAAGTACAAAAATTAGCTGGGTGTGGTGGCAGGCACCTGTAATCCCAGCTACTCAGGAGGCTGAGGCTGGAGAATCGCTTGAACCCAGGAGGGGGAGGTTGCAGTGAGCCAAGATCGTGCCACTGCACTCCAGCCGGGGTGACAACAGCAAGACTCCATCTCAAAAAAAAGAAAAAAATAAAAATAAATTAATAAAGTTGTAATCATAAGTATACTATTCTCTTGCGTTCTGTGAATTATTATACTGAATTATCAAGGGTAGTCATGACAACTCCCAAATTTGTAGTCAGCTGGTCTGAAGTATGGGTAGCCCTTGGAACCTCTGAACTTGTGGCTGGTGTCTAAAATGAGCGCAGTCTTGTGGAAACTTTTCCCTCAGACTGCAGTTTCCCTAACTCAATGTAATTCCCATAAAACACTAATAAATAAAAATGAATAATCTATTATGTCTGAGAGAGCCATCCTTATTGTTGCATGAAATAATGTTGAGCAAAAGAAACCAGACACAAAAAGGGTTCAGCGTACTATTCCATTTACATGAATTGGAAAAACATGTAAGCTTATCTGTGGTTACGGAAATTAAGAGAGGGGTTATTTCTGGGCAGTGGAGTATTAACAGCAAAGCAGCACAAAGAAGCCTTCTTAGGCTGCAAATGTATGTCAGTCTGGGCAGCGCTTACATAGGTGTACAATATTACTTCATCAAGTATAACACTTAGGATTTATGCTATTTCCATCAGTATTTTATATACCTAAATAAAAATGAATTCAAGTAGAAGTGTAGAGAAGGCTACTGAATGTAATGAGTGTGGAGTTCAAGGGAAACAAACCCATTGGGGTGAAATCACCAAGGAACAAATAAGTATAAATAGTAAATGTGTCAAAGGCTGAGTCTTAGAAAACTTCAATCTTCAGGGAACAGAGAGATGAAGAGAAACAATGCATTAAATGACCATGACGAGTAGCTACATAGGAAAAAGCAACAGAATTTGAGAATTTTAGTTACTTTTCTGCTCTTTAAAAGAAAAATATATTTTAAAAGGTGATTTCATAGGAATTGAGTAAGCCTGCCTATAGATGTATAACGTGCTCCAATTAAAATACAAAAACCAATTGGGTTAAAAATAAAACACTAACTATATGGTGTTTATAAGGACATATACCTAGAACAAGCTGACACACAACAGACCTAGTGTGGCTCTACTGGCCAAAGCAGAATTTTCAATATTAGAGAAATTTGAATTCAACATCATAGTGAAAAACACAGCAATCAAACATAAAAAAAACCTCTATATTAACCGAAGACCTTAAAATAATATAGATGGGCATTTTGTGCCCACTTTTCAGAACTAAACAAAATACCAGAGGATATATAAATAATGTAATCACCAAGCTTAATATAATTAAATAGAACTTTGTGTTTTATAGAGAATATATATCATTTCACATCATATATCTATAAAACATATTAAAAACCTAACCTGTATTTGGCCACAAATAATAAATTAATGTTTTAACTTTTTAATTAAGTTTCACAGATCACACACATTATAATTTCATATGCTAAATCTTTTTCACAAGTTTTTGAAAATTTAGAAACACACACAAACATACAGACACCTACATAACTAGTGAATCAAAAAGAAATCAAGATTAAAATAAGAATTATCTAGAAGTTAATTTTTTAAAAAACTATGGGGCCGGGTGCAGTGGCTGACACCTGTAATCCCAGCACTTTGGGAGGCTAAGGTGGGCAGATCACAAGGTCAAGAGATCGAGACCATCCTGGCCAACATGGTGAAACCCCATCTCTACTAAAAAATACAAAAATTAACCGGGCATGGTGACGCACACCTGTAGTCCCAGCTACTCAGGAGGCTGAGGCAGGAAAGTTGCTTGAACCTGGGAGGTGGAGGCTGCAGTGAGCTGAGATCGCGCCACTGCACTCCAGCCTGGCGACAGAGTGAGACTCCATCTCAGAAAAGAAGAAGAAAAACTATGGGCCCCAGATATAGCAATATTCAAAGGAAATCTTGTAGCCTTAAATGCTTTCAATTTAAAAGGGACTGAAAATATATTAACTAAGCATATGTACTCAACAGAAATACACACAGATAAAAAGAAAATAGTGAAATATATTTTTGAAATAGAAAAAGCAAACAAAAATAGTCAAAAGCATGAAGAAAACCCAGATAAGATTTAAAAAAAAAAAAACAAGTAAAATGAATGGGACTCCTTCAAATCAATTTAGAAGAATAAAGTGATTTAAAAATAAAACTATGAGTAGAAATACAAATATATAGAGAGACTGAAAACTGAAAGCCAATTATGTTTGCCAATATCAACAAATTTGAAAATCTAAAGAAATCATTAAAATCATTGATGAAGTAGTTTATCAGTTCTAAAACGTACTTTTTACCCAACATTTTAGTCTCTGAAAGTGGGATTCAATATATATCTACAACAGATTAATCTGCAGGATTTTAAAAATTAGTTGTATATTTAAAGTGATGCATTTTATATGTGGCATCTTAAGAGTTCATAAGTTAGTCTGTTTTTAATCATTTCTTTTCCATATCTTTTAAAAATTAAAAAACTTAATTATCTCAAATTTAAAAATTATAAAATATACTAATGCTGATATATTTTCATCTTTTGTTCTTTCCGATGCAAAATGTGATTGAATGCCAAAATATTCACTCAGGGGACCTGACTGGGGGGTAAGGGAGTATAAAAGAGACTTTGGCCACAGGGTTTTTTTCCCCAGCCTTCCTGTAGTTTTTGCTTTATATCCCTTATATAATACCCATTTCTATGCCACTTTGAGTCAATTCTCATGATTAAAATCCTTTTACTAAAATGTTCATTTTAATTTTCAAAATAATTATTAAAAGGTTACGTGTAATAGTAATAAACAAAAGCTGAGTATCCCTTATCCAAAATGCTTGGGACCCAGAAGTGTTTTGGATTTTGGAATATTAGCATTATACTTACCAGGTAAGCATACTTAATCCAAAAGTCTGAAATTATCTTTGAGCATCATGTTGAGCTCAAAAATATTGGAATTTGGAGCATTTCAGATTTTGAATTTTCAAATTAAAGGATGCTCAACCTGTAATCTGTAAAGTCTGTACAGCAATGTCATTTTGGCATTTATGTTCATATACCTTTATTTATAAGAACTGCTACTATTTTGTTTTCAAAACAGCAGGTTGTGATTATTGATCTAGATTTTTTTATTCTAAAATTAGTTTTCCCTCCCATTTTCCTTAGGGTTTTTGTTGTAGTTATTCTTTCTCCAGCTTCTTGGGTTATATGCTTGGTTTCTTTATTTACAATTTCTTTAATATTCTAACAAATGAATGAATTTAGAGCTATACAATTTCCTCTCTGTATTACAGGTCCTCATACGTTTTGCTATGTAATCTATTCAGTGCCATTTATTTAAAAAATAATTTATTTGATTTTAATTAATTTATTCATTTATTTTTAGAGACAGGGTCTTACTCTGTTGTCCAGGCTAGAGTGCAGTGGCACAATAATAGCACACTGAGGCCTTGAATTCCTAGGCTCAACTGGTCCTCCCACCTCAGCCTCCAGTAGCTGGAGGCCACCATACCTGGCTCATTCTTTTTAAAACTTTTATTGTAGAGACAGGGGCTTGCTATGTCACCCAGGCTGGTCTCAAACACCAGGCTTCCAGCAATCCTCCTGCCTCAGCCTCGCAAAGTGCTGGGATTGCAGGCATGAGTTACTATGCCTGCCTGCATTTTATTTTTAAGCAAAGAATCATGCAGATGAGTACTGAATTAGTATTTGGATTTCAATGAAGAATATTGCCATAGTTTTTTTACTTCTACCCTGGTACAAATTTTATAGTGTATTTGTCTTCTCACATTTTGTAATCTTATTATATTTTCTGTAGGACAAATGAATTTTTTTTATTTCTATTTTTTCTGAGACAGAGCCTTGCTCTGTCACCCAGGTTGGAATTCAGTGGTGCGATCTTGTTTCACTGCAACCTCCACCTCCCAGGATCAAGCAATCCTTATGCCTCAGCCTCCCGAGTACCTGGAACTACAGGCACACGCCACCATGCCTGGCTAATTTTTGTGGGGTTTTTGTTGTTTTTTTTTTGAGACGGAGTCTTGCTCTGTCACCCAGGCTGGAGTGCAGTGGCCGGATCTCTCAGCTCACTGCAAGCTCCGCCTCCTAGGTTTAGGCCATTCTCCTGCCTCAGCCTCCTGAGTAGCTGGGACTACAGGTGCCCACCACCTCGCCCAGCTAGTTTTTTGTATGTTTTAGTAGAGACGGGGTTTCACCGTGTTAGCCAGGATGGTCTCCATCTCCTGACCTCGTGATCCACCCGTCTCGGCCTCCCAAAGTGCTGGGATTACAGGCTTGAGCCACCACGCCCGGCCAATTTTTGTATTTTTAATAGAGATGGGGTTTCACCACGTTGGCTAGGCTCCTGGCCTCAAGTGATTCACCCACCTTGGCCTCCCAAAGTGCTGAAATTACAGGCGTGAGCCACTGTGCCTGGCAGCAAATATTCTTATTCAACAAGGAATGAATGTCAGTCAAACTTTGCCTACATTCATTTAAATGAATGTCTTTCTCCATTACAGGGTCTCTGTTGTTGAGTAAGGTATGGATCATGGCTAAAAGTTTTTCTGTAAATAATAAAAATGAAGCTTGAGAAGATAATGGTGATGGGTAACATTCACTAAGCATTTCTTATGTGATAGGCACAATTATAGAATCCACACAACAATGCTCTTAGGTATTCTGATTCTACCCACATAGGTATGTTACAGATGCATATAAAAGGATCTAGAAGAATAAGTAAATTGGTTAACAATGCAAAGGAACTGAGGCCAGGAATGCTGCTCAAAGGCAAGGCCAGCTTTATCTGTAATGTAAAAATCTTTTATATGCAAAAGCAATTGACACATTATCTCTGAAATGAACAATAAATAAATAATGCAGACACACTGAAAAGGGGCCATCAAGGTAAGTGTTTGTAATGGCAAAATTTTTAATACTTGACAAAATTGGGGTTTGATAAAGACAGGTGAATACTATAAAGCCAATAAAATGGTAACAACATATTTACAGACAAAAAATACTAAGGGCTGGTTATAGTATAGCATAATCACACCTTGTTTCCAAAACAATGAGAGAGATAGTATTAAAGGATTTGCTCCAAAAGTTTGACAGTGATTATCTGTGATTGGTAAGATTACAGGTAACCATATCCTTTTTTTCTTCTTATCTACATTATGATGAGGGAAAGCTGTTTTGCAGAATGGAGAGTACAATTTTATAAAAGGAAAGTAAACAATCTTCTAAAACAAAAGGTACAGGTATTAAAGGATACTTAGAAGTAACAGTTATTCACCATAAACAGGATGAAACATAGATACATATACGCAAATTTAAAAAACAAACACTGGGCCAGGCACGGTGGCTCATGCCTGTAATTCCAGCCTCTGGGACACCGAGGCCAATGGATCATGAGGTCAAGAGATCGAGACAATCCTGGCCAACATGGTGAAACCCCGTCTCTAATGCAAATACAAAAACTTAGCCGGGAGTGGTGGTGGGCACCTGTAGCCCCAGCTACTCGGGAGGCTGAGGAAGGAGAATCACTTAAACCCAGGAGGTGGAGGTTGCAGTGAACCAAGATTGTACTCCAGCCTGGCAAAAGAGTGAGACTCTGTCTCAAAAAAAAAAAAAAAAAAAAAAAAACACTGACCTGATATCCAAACTTTATGTGAATACAAATGTAACTTACCGTCAAATAGTCGATAAAAAACAATATGAAATGGACAAGGTTATTGAATAAATGGTGTTAGGACGATAATCAAGAAAGAAGAAAAGGATAAATTTAGACTTGCAATAAATAACTTTTAGATGAATCAGTAATTCTGTATAATACAAAAAAAAAGATCATTGAAAAAATATAGTAGGGTTAACCCAGAAATGAGTTTTCCAATGTTTAAAATAGAGGCAAAATACAATAAATGATTTTTTTTTCATTTTTAATATTCACAAGTAAGAATTTTCCAAAGTAATGAAGGAATGAATATAGATAAGGATCTTCAAATATTTATTTTATTTGGGGTGATTTTTTTCCTGTATAAATTTTCTTAGACTGACTAACCTGTGAAGCATAAGTAAGGCATCTGTACCTCAGTTCTATTTGTAGAGATTTTCACCACTATGAATTTTCTTATGTCATATATTTAGAGTCCTTCCTTCAGCACATAATTTCAATTCATAGTCTCCAATTCACAGAGTTTCTTACCATTATGACTTTTCTTATGTTGCTGAAACTCTGAACCCCTCCCATAAGCCTTCCCACAGTTCTTACATTCATAAGGTTTCTCACCTGTATGAATTCTCTGATGCTGAGTAAGGCTTGAGCCACTACAAAAAGCTTTCCCACACTCCCCACATTCATAGGGTTTCTCACCAGTGTGTATTCTCTGGTGCCGATTAAGAGCTGAACCACTACTAAAGGACTTTCTACATTCTTTACATTCATAGGGTCTTTCACCAGTATGGATTAACTGGTGTTGGATAAGTTTTGAGCCACTACCAAAGGCCTTCCCACATTCCTTACATTCATAGGGTTTCTCACCAGTATGAATTCTGTAATGTTGAGTAAGGTCTGAACCACTACTAAAGGTCTTCCCACATTCCTTACATTCATAAGGTTTCTCACCAGTATGCATTCTTTGATGCTGAATAAGTTTTGAACCACTTCTAAAGGCTTTCTCACACTCTTTACACTCATAGGGTTTCTCACCAGTGTGAATTCTCTGATGTTGAGTGAGATCTGAGCCACTATTAAAAGCCTTCCCACATTCCTTACATACATAAGGTTTCTCGCCAGTATGAATTCTCTGATGTCGTGTAAGGGCTGATCCAAAACTAAAGGCCTTCCCACATTCATTACATATGTATGGTTTCTCACCGGTATGAATTCTCTGATGCCGAGTAAGGGCTGAACCACTGCTAAAGGCCATTCCACATGCTTTGCACTCATAAGGTTTCTCACCAGTATGAATCCGCCGATGTTGAGTAAGGTTTGAACCACTGCCAAAGGCTTTACCACAATCTATACATTCATAAGGTTTCTCACCTGTGTGAATTCTGTGATGCCGAGTAAGGGCTGATTCAAAACTAAAGGACTTCCCACATTCCTTACACTCATAAGGCTTTTCACCACTGTGAATGATCTGATGTCGAATAAGGCCTGACCCAAAACTAAAGGCTTTCCCACATTCCTTACATTCATAGGGTTTCTCACCAGTATGAATTCTCTGATGGTGAGTAAGGTTTGAGCCACTACCAAAGGCCTTCCCACATTCTTTACATTCAAAAGGCTTCTCACCAGTGTGAATTCTTTGATGGTAAGCAAGGTTTGCACCACTACCAAAGGCCTTGCCACATTCTTTGCATTCATAAGGTTTCTCACCAGTATGAATTCGCTGATGTCGAATAAGGACCGATACAAAACTAAAATCCTTCCCACATTCCTTACATTCAAGGAGTTTCTCATCAGTATGAATTCTCTGATGCTGGATACTGAAAGTGGGCATGTCTTCAGGAGTAAATATCATTTCACTGAAATGTCCTTCCTGAGATCCCTGTTTTCTCTCAAACTGGCTTTTACATTCCCAATCACCTCTGAAACTTGAACACTCAATGCTGTGTTTTGTAAGGTTTTCCATTATCTCCCATCAGGATGATTCTATTCCATAAATATCCTTTTTCAGAAATAATTTCTTGGTCTCAACTTTGATTCACAGTCTGAAAGAAAATATAAAAGCAAACATTCACTTTTTTGTGTTCTGGGAGAGATTAAACGTTTATAATAGATACGAAAGACAACTACAGTTTAATTTTCATAAAAAAATGAGTTGCTTATACAGTTCTCACATATGACTGGGGCAATTTGACAAACAGATTAGGGAAGCAGAGAAAATGAGTAAAAGTCAGACTAGAAAGTGAAGGAAGTATTCAGGAAACAGATTATTTTTAAACAGTAGTTTAAAGTTCCCTATAGACTTTGAAAGCTTGGTAATTATACAGATGTCTTGGCCCTGTCTTAATTTCCTAAGAGATGAATCTAGTGTTATAAACATTTACAAATGAGAGTAATTCTCATATTCATTTATCAGGGTTATTTGGAGTACCACATTTTTCCTGGGGTGGAAAATCTGGGATGATTCAGTAATAAACATAATTTTCAGATAAACTAATGGAGACAGAAAATAAAGATAATCCACAAAAAGCAGTTTCTGAGTGAAAGACTAATGTGCTAAATGAGTATGGAATGAGCTATGGAGAGGGAAGATTCATCTGTGGTTAGAATATGGTTTGTTATGGTTAAGTTTGCCTCCAAATTCTATGATGATAACATTGAGAGAAGAAGGAGCTCAGTAAGGGCTACAGCAGAGGAACAGAATCTAGTTTTAACATGAGAGGAAAGGGAAGACAAGACAGGAGGCAATGTGATACTACTACTAGATTGCAAGAAAGATGAAGCTATATAAAGATGAAGATACATAAATATCCTGAACCTCATCTTTGATGATTATGGAATGATTTTGATCATACCTAATCTACTTATATACTTGCATAAAGTAACTGTGCAGTGCTTATTATTTTGGGAGATTTATTTGCCACAAAAGTAGAGACTAGGAAAGGAAATGGATTTAAAGATACCATCTAAGGTCCTGAGTTAATACCTCAAACCCCAAAAAGTGAAAACATTCCAGCATCAATCTCTTTCTACAATTCACATAACAATCCTGTTTACAGCAGGTCTAAATATGTCTTGAAATTGTTCTTCCAATCTCCAACTGGCTAATCCAAATCAAAATTACCTTTTGCTTGGACACTAAAGCAGCATTTCTTCTAGCTTCCTGCATTTCCAGTTTTGCACCCTTAGCACCCAGAGTGATATTTAGCCTGGAATTGTTCTGCTCAAAATGAACTTGCTCGTAAAAGTTCCTCAGTGATCTGCCTGTCTCTACAACCTAATATCCCTCTCTGCACCCCCCCACCCAACAATAAGCTGTAGCCACAGTGGCCTTCATAGTTCTTCAAATGCACAAAACTGTACCCACCCATCCCCATCATGATTTCACCTGCCTGAAATGGCCCCCTATATCCACTGCCCCTCCTCTTGGCCTTGCAAGTTTCTGGCAATGGTTTAGATCTCTGCTAAACTATATATCTTTAAAATATTTCCTGCATGTTCAGTCTTAATTATGCACACTCTATCATCATTTCTCAGAGCTCTTTTTTCCTCTTTTCTTTGTGTTTTGTTTTGATAATGGGCAATTTACACATCCATACCCTACAGTTAAATTTTTCATATTTGTTTGAATGCTTGTTTAATCTCTGCTACAATAGAGCCAAGCTTCATGAAGACAAAGATAATATCTGTTAATTTAATCAACTTGAACTCTGGTACATGAAAAAAACTAAATGCATTTATCGAATAGCTAATATAATAAATTATTTTCAAAATGTATTATCCTTACAAATAAACATATAAAAACTAGATTTCTCTAAACGTAGGACATAATTTCTCTGAAAAAGGGCAGTGGATCATGTGCATTTATCCCTGTACCCTTTCCAAAACCTCACTAAAAGGAATGAAAAGGAATTTGTAAAAAGGAACAAACCCACCACATAAAAGGAAATTAAAGAGGAAGCTGCAGCAACAAAACATTTTAAGTTAATTAATTAATTAATTAATTTATTTATTTATTTTGAGATGGAGTTTCGCTCTTGTTTCCCAGGCTGCAGTGCAATGGCGTGATCTCGGCTCACCACAACCTCTGCCTCCCGGGTTCAAGCGATTCTCCTGCCTCAGCCTCCTGAGTACCTGGGATTACAGGCATGTGCCACCATGCCTGGCTAATTTTGTATTTTTAGTAGAGACAGGGTTTCTCCATGTTGGTCAGGCTGGTCTTGAACTCCTGACCTCAGCCTCCCAAAGTGCTGGGATTACAGGCGTGAGCCACCATGCCTGGCTCCTTTTTTTTTTTTTTTTTTTAGACAGAGTTTCACTTATGTCACCCAGGCTGGAGTGCAATGGCGCAATCTCAGCTCACTGCAACCTCTGCCTCCCAGGTTCAAGTGATTCTCCTGCCTCAGCCTCCCAAATAGCTGGGATTGCAGGCGCCCACCACCACGCCTGGCTGATTTTTGTATTTTTAGATGTGGGGTTTCACCATATTGGCCAGGCTGGTCTCAACTCTTGACCTCCAGTGATCCACCTGCCTCAGCCTCCCAAAGTGCTGGGATGACAGGTATGAGCCACCATGCCCAGCCAACATTTCAAGTTGAAAGTGTAAGATAAATGATGACCAACCAAAAAAGATATAATCTTAACTAGAAGTAAGGAAAGCCCACATATAGTTACACTTTTTTGTGTGTAAAAAAGTGTATGATTTATGCTGCAGAACCCCAGAAAAACTTAAGAAGTGGAGGGAACTAAGTACCCATAAAAGTCTAACAATCAACATACAAAAATTTAGCATACAGCTTCTTAGAGCCCACTCTAAATTACAAATAGATCACCACCTCATGAAGATATGTGTACCCACCCACATGTTCAAAGCAGTATTATTCACAATAGCCAAGACGTGAAAATAACCTATGTGTCCACTGATGAACAGATGAAGAAATTATGATACCTATAAATGAGTATTATTCACCATTAAAAATGAAAGAGATCCTGCCATTTGCCAAAACAGACATGAAACTGGAGGACATTATGCTATGTGAAATAAGGGAGACAGAGGAAGAGAAAAACGGCATGATCTCACTTATATTTAGAACGTAAAAAAAAAAAGTACAGAAATAGCATACAAAATGGTAGTTACCAGGGACTGTCAGGGAAAAAATGGGGAGATGCAGGTCAAAGGATACAAAGTTTCAGACATGTAGAATGAGTAAGTCTAGAGATCCAATGTACAACATGAGGGCTATAGTTAATGACATTGTATTGTATTTGAGACTTTTGATAAAAGAGTAGATTTTTAGGTGCTCTTGCCACACATACATAAAAAATGTAACTATGTGAGATGATGAACATGTTAACTTGCTTGACTACAGTCACCATTTCATAATATGTATCAAAACCTCATGTTGTATACCTTAAATATATACAAAAACAACATAATCAAAAAATAGGCAAATATTAGATATTTGAGAAAAGCCTGTAAGATAAAAGACAGTAAACAAAGCAACCAAAGGAATTCAGAAGACAGACTACATAGGAGAACAAAGAAAACCTCAAGTCACAATGTATATTCTCATAGGATGTGAGAAGCTATTCCACATGATACAAGAATAGAATAATATGAAAGAAATATTAAGTGAAAAAAAGTATTCATAGAAAATGAAAATATAAAGTGGGAATAAAAACAAATCATTCAAAAATAAATAATAAAATCTCTTTAAAACCCATACAAAAAAGATACAGAAATGGAAAACAGGAAAATATGGGAGATCAAGCAACAAAGTCCACCATCTACTGAGAAGAAATCATTTTTAGCAGTTTGCTAAGAATCTATAAAGCGTGCTAGAAGAAATGGAGGAACCCGAAAATCACAATTTTAAAATCATCAATAGGATAAAAGATTTAGGCAAGGATCCTCAATGGATTCTTTTTTTTTTTTTTTTGAGACGGAGTCTCGCTCTGTCGCCCAGGCTGGAGTGCAGTGGCGCGATCTCGGCTCACTGCAAGCTCCGCCTCCCGGGTTCACGCCATTCTCCTGCCTCAGCCTCCTGAGTAGCTGGGACTACAGGCGCCTGCCACCGCGCCCGGCTAATTTTTTCTATTTTTAGTAGAGACGGGGTTTCACTGTGGTCTCGATCTCCTGACCTTGTGATCCGCCCGCCTCGGCCTCCCAAAGTGCTGGGATTACAGGCGTGAGCCACCGCGCCCGGCTAATGGATTCTAAAATTGGATAATGAATTGCGCTGGGGAAAAGGATATTCACTTGATCTCACAGTATCACTCTACAGATTATTTATTAATTATAAAGGGAAAAACATATACCTGTATAATAGAAAGATTTGGTACTCACCACCTTAATCTTAAGTGGTAAAACTTGATGCCTTAGTCTACTTGTGTTGCTATGAAGGCATAGCTAAGGGAGGGTAACTTATAAAGGAAAGAGGTTTATTTGGCTCACAGTTCTGCAGGCTGTACAAGATGCATGGCACCAACATCTTCTTCTGATGAAGGTTTCAGGCTGCTTCCACTAGTAGAAGGCGAAGAGGAGCTGGGATGTGCAGAGATTATGTGGAGAGAGAGGAAGCAAAAGAGAGGGTCGAGGGAGGTGCTAGGTTCTTTTTAACAACCAGCTCTTGTGGGAACTAATAAGAGCAAGAACTCACTCACCCACTGCCCCCCAGGAAGGGCATTAATCTATTCATCAGGGATCCACCCCCGTAACAGAAACACCTGCCATTAGGCCCCACCAACACTGGGGGGAAATTTTCAACCTAAGATTCGGAGGAGACAAACATCCAAACTATAGCACTTGGAATCAATAGTAGTGGAGCAACCTGACAATATGTTCCTCCTAATGTAATACAATGAAAGATGTATCATCATACCACCTATGTGGTATGCTTGCCAAATATATTTACCTGAATCTAAGCTTCCTATACATGAGAAAGCCAAGAGACAAATAAAGGTTATGGGACATTCTATAAAATAATTGTCCTGGATTCTTAAAAAAATTCAATGTCATATAAAGCAGGGCCAGGCATGGTGGCGCATGCCTGTAATCCCAGCACCTTGGGAGGCCGAGGTGGGCAGATCACCTGAGGTCAGGAGTTCGAGACCAGCCTGACCAACATGGAGAAATCCCGTTTCTACCAAAAATACAAAATTAGCCAGCTGTGGTACTGCATGCCTGTAATCCCAGCTACTCAGGAGGCTGGGGCAGGAGAACCATTTGAACCCAGGAGGCGGAGGTTGTGGTAAGACAAGATCGTACCATTGCACTCCAGCCTGGGAAACAAGAGTGAAACTCTGTCTCAAAAAACACTGAAAAATTCATGTCATATAAAACAAAAAATGAGAGACTGCTCCAGAATAAAAGAGACTAAAGAGATCCAATGACAAAACCAATATATAAATCTTGACTGGATCCTACATCACGCAAACACACACCCAAGTAAAACAAACAAACAAATAAACAAAGAAACACAATAGCAGCTAAATAAAGAGAGTTTGAAAACCACTGGAGCTGTCTAAACATAAAATGCTTAAGAATATTAGTAAGTCCATTTTAATTTTCTTAGGTTGGAGATATATTGTTAATACTAAGGAGATATATGTTAAAATTATTAATGGTAAAATGTGAAGATGTCCCCAACATATTTTCAAATGACTCAGAAAAAAATGTGTATGTATGTGTATTAATAAAGATAAAGGAAATGTGGCAAAATGGCAACAACTGAAGAATTTGGGTGATGGATGATAGAGTCCGAATGTTTGTGTCCTCCCAACCCCCAAATGAAATGTTGAACTTTAGGTATTAATGTAATGGGGTAAGGAGGTACGGCCTTTGGGAAGTGATTAGGTCATGAAGGCAGAGCCCTAATGAATGTAATTAGTGTCCTTATAAAAGAGGACCCGGAGGACTGCCTTTCCCTTTCTACCATGTGAGGACAGAGAGAAGGTGCCAACTATGAAGCAGAAAGCAGGTCCTTACCAGACACTGAATCTGCCAACATCTTGATCATGTACTTTCCAGCCTTCACAACTGTGAGAAATCAGTTTCCTTTGTTCATAAGATAACTAGTTTATGGTATTTTGTTACAGTGGCCCAAACAGAGGAAGAAAATGGGTATTCAGAATTCATTGGAATAGTCTTTTTTTTCTCTCTGTTTGAAATTTTTCAAAGGAAATAGAAAATACAGATTGTTCTAAAAAGTAGCATTAAGGGAAACTTCCCAGACCTGAAAGACATGAGTCTCTCCATATTTAATGGGCCCACTTGGTATGTAGCATTAAAAAACATGATTTACATTTAGATATATTTTTATTAGGTTCTAGGACGCTGGAAACAAAGAAAATACCCTAAAAGGCTCCAAAATGCAAAGACAGGGTATAAACCAAAGACCAGGAATGAAAATGGCTTTGGAGTTCTAAATAATACTATAAGACAGAAATCATAACTTTAAAATTCTGAGGAAAAATATTTTTAATGTAGAATTCCATGCCCTGCCAAGGAATCAATATAGTAGTTGAAAAATATACTAGAACTCACAAAATTTAATTCTCATTCATCCTTTCTCACATGCCACCAATATCAAGAAGAAGAACCAGACCAAGAAACAGGAAGGCAAGGAATCCAAGAAACAACACAGAAGGGCAGTGAATTTAAGAAGACAGAATTCTAGAGTAATAGTGGTACAAGCAGTCAGTAGAGAAAAAAAGGATCGCAGAAGAGATGTTTCTAAACCTAAGAAGCTGACAGAATATACCGGGAAGAGATTTATTTTCCAGTAGATTTTGAATATAAATTAGTGATAAATACATGGACAAAAAGATAATATTAATTACATGGAAAACAAAGTTGTGTAACAATATAAGTGTGATTCACAGCTCACTTATGAATAAAATCTGTTAAAAAGATGCAAGCCACAAAATGGGCGATGATATTTACAAAATATTTAACTGTCAAAGAACTAGCATGTAAAATATAAGATCTTTCTCAAATCATTAATAAAAAGCTAAATGGGCTGGGTGCGGTGGCTCAAGTCTGTAATCCCAGCACTTTGGAAGGCCAAGGCGGGCGGCTCACTTGAGGTCAGGAGTTCAAAACCAGCCTGGCCCACATGGTGAAACCCCATCTCTACTAAAAATACAAAACCGTTAGCCAGGCATGGTGGTGCACCAGGCGTGGTGGTGTGTGCCTGTAATCCCAGCTACTTGGGATGCTAAGGCAGGAGAACTACTTGAACCCAGGAGGTGCAGCTTGCAGTGAGCCGAGATCATGCCACTGAACTCCAGCCTGGGCAACAGAGCAAGACTCAGTCTCAAACAAAACAAACAAACAACAAAAAAAGCTAAATGATCCAAGAGAAAAGAAACCACTAAATAAATAGGAAGACATTTTCATTTTCACTCCTGGTCTTGTTTGTGCCCTGTGTAATAATTTGTCAGGTCTTTGTCCTAGGGTTCCTAGCACAGAGCTAGACATGTCTTTGTTATGGATCACACCTGAGTTTATGCTAATGTGGTAACTCATGGTGGACCCCTGAGTAGCTTCGGAATTGGGGCAGTCATCAAAAATATTTTTAGCTAGCCCAATCTCTGAGGAAGAAAGTGGGGCTGGAGACTGGGTTCAATCATGTGGCCAATGATCAATCATGCCTACATAATGAAATTCCACCCCAAAGTTCAGTGGAGCTTCCTTGTTGGTGAACATATCAATGTGTTTGGAGGGTGACACACCTGCTTTTACCAGGAAAGGGCATAGAAACTGTGTATAGATCCCTTTCAGACCTTTCTCTATGTGTCTCTTTACTGGGCTGTTCCTAATTTGTATCCTTATCTTTCATAATAAAACTATAATTTTTAGTGCATTCCTGAATTCTGTGAGTTGTAGTAAATTACTAAATGAAGGGGGGAGGGGGAGGGAGTCATGGGAACTTACTGGAATTGTAGCTAGTTGGCCTAAAGTAAGGGCAGATTTACTGGGGACTATATGCTAAAACCTATGGAGTCTGACACTAACTCTGGGTAGCTAGTACCAGAACTGAATTGCAGTACATCAGTTGGAGATGCAACAGATTAAAATCCCATGTTCATGGATTGGAAGACTTAACATGAAGATGAAAATACTCGCTAAAATAACCTGCAGATTCAATGCAATCTCTATTAACACTTTAGTGACCTTTGAAATGAAAAGCCAGGCCGGGCGCGGTGGCTCACGCCTGTAATCCCAGCACTTTGGGAGACCGAGACGGGTGGATCACAAGGTCAGGAGTTCGAGACTAGCTTGGCCAACATGGTGAAACCCTGTCTCTACTAAAAGTAAAAAAGTTAGCTGGGCATGGTGGCACGTGCCTGTAATCCCAGCTACTCAGGAGCCTGAGGCAGGATAATTGTTGGAACCCAGGAAGCGGAGGTTTCAGTGATCCGAGATTTTGCCACTGCACTCCAACCTGGGCGACACAGCAAGACTCCATCTCAAAAAAGAAAAAAAATGAAAAGTCACTCCTCAAATCCATATGGAACTGCAATGCGTGCCCAAAATCCATATAGAACTGCAATGTGTATTGAAAATGAAAAAGTAGGACTCACTTCTTCCAATTGTAACACTTACTACTACAAAGCTACAGTAATCCATAGGACTGGCATAAGAACAGACTTGTAAACTAATGGAATAAAACTGAAAAACCAGAAATAAACTCAAACATCTATGACTAATAGATTTCCCAGAAGGACAGTAAGTCCACTGCATGGAGAAAGAAACGTCTCTTCAACAAATGGTATTGGGACAATGGGATAAACACATGCAAATATAAAATGTGAGCTTGAGATGGATCAACAACCTAAACAGAAGTGCTAAATCATAAAACTCTTTCAAAAAAACAGGATTTCTAATTCTTCATGACCTCAGATTTCGCAGTTAATCCTTAGATTTGACACCTAAAGCACAAGCAATGAAAGAAAAGAATACATCCATTTAAATTCATCCAAGTTAAAAGTCTGCACTTCAAACGGGTACAGGGTATTTCGACATGCAGATGAAAAAGGTTTAAAACTAGAGAGAATTGATAGTTGCACAATATTATGAATACAGCAAATACCACTGAAGTTATACTAAATACCACTGAATTATGTGCTTTAAAATGGTTAAGTGTATCTCATGTGAATTTTGCCTAAATGAACAAATCTTGGGAAAAAAATGGGAAAAGGAGAAAAAAGATAATGCAAATGAAAAGATGTTCTGTTGTATTAGTAGTCATGGTCATGCAAATTAACACCATAATTAGATATTACTAAGTATATTAGGTAGGTAAAAAGTGTGACTATTCCAAATGTTGGTAAAGATGTGGCAAAAATGTGGCAAAGGCGGCGGCAAATATACACTGTTGGAAGTAGACTACTTTTTCATACAACCACTTTGAAAGAATTTGGTTATCTAGGCTAACATGCATATTCCCTATTACCCAGCAATTCCACTCCTAGGTAAAACATCCACTAGAATGTTCATAACAGTTTTATTAAGAGTAAAATGCTGGAAACCACCAATTATCCACATAAAAAATATGTTGGACAAAATACACTGTGATACAGTCACAAAGGTTATGAAATAGTGGAGATAACAAGATATATCTAAACTATTCAACATGGGCCAGGTGTGGTGGCTCACGCCTGTAATCCTAGCACTTTGGAAGGCCGAGGCAAGGGGATCGTTTGAGGTCAGGAGTTCGAGACCAGCCTGGCCAACATAGTGAAACCCCGTCTCTACTAAAAAATACAAAAAATTAGCTAGGCGTGGTGGTGCATGCCTGTAATCCCAGCTACTTGGGAGGCTGAGGCAGGAGAATCACTTGAACCGGGAGGTGGAGGTTGCAGTGAGATGAGATTGTGCCACCACACTCCAGCGTGGGCGACAGAGTGAGACTCTGTCTCAAAACAAAACAAAACAAAACAAAACTTAAAAAGGACACATATATTATAATTCAATTTATATAAGTTTAAAAGCAGGCAAAGCTGTATAATATTCTTTAGGGAGTTACACAAAGTTGGCAAAAAATTGTAAGAGCAGAGAATGATTTTCACATATGCAGCCATAAAAAAGGATGAGTTTGAGTCCTTTGTAGGGACTTGGATGCAGCTGGAATCCATCATTCTTAGCAAACTATCACAAGAACAGAAAACCAAACACCGCATGTTCTCACTCATAGGTGGGAACTGAACAATGAGATCACTCGGACTCAGGAAGGGGAACATCACACACACGGGGGCCTATCATGGGGAGGGGGGAGGGGGGAAGGATTGCATTGGGAGATATACCTGATGTAAATGACGAGTTGATGGGTGCAGCACAGCAACATGGCACAAGTATACATATGTAACAAACCTGCACGTTATGCACATGTACCCTACAACTTAAAGTATAATAATAAATAAATTAAAAAAAAAAAAAAAAAAAAAAAAAAAAAAAAAAAAAACAAAATCTACTTAATAGTTACACTTCAGTGGAGAGAGAGTGAAAGAGATGAATTTGGTTTGGGCAGGCAGATGGCTTTGTGGTACTAGCGATGTTGTATTTTTCTAATCTTCATGGTGGTTATATGGGTATTATCACTTAACCTAAAAAGATTTTATGTATCTGAATATATAAAATACTTCAGGAAGAAAACTCAAACTTTGAGGGGAAAAGAAGAAAAAAGAAACAGAAAGAACATGTTTCAATTTATCTGAAGAAAGTAGTCTAATAGCCATGATACCAAATAAGGCAAAATACTAAATATGAAAAGAGAATAACTTGGGGCTAATATAACTTATGAATACACACACACACACACACACACACACGCTAAATAAAACTCTAGCAATCTGAATACAATAATTAAAAAAGCAAACTTTATGAATAAGTTGATTTTATCCAAGGAATACAAGGTTGCTTCAACATTAAAAAATTGCTTAATTATATTAACAGATTAGAGAGAAAAATGCACATTTGTCTACAACAATCAGAAAATTTGATAAAACCCAACATCCAGTTACTGTAAGAAGAAACACAAAATTTGAACAAGCTATGAGTAGAAGGTAATTTCCTCATTCTGGCGAACAGTACCTACAAAAACCAGGAAGGGACACATCAAATATGTGCATGTCCATAAAGGTTGTAGCAAATAAAACATGTAAGTACTAGAAAGCAAGAAACAAAACTGATGTTTGCAGATCTTATGATTGCCTATATGGAAAAATTCAAAAGATATAATCATCTATCCATTTAAAAAAGTATTATACAAAAAGTAGCTGGGTGTGCTGACACGTGTCTATAGTCTCAGCTACTCAGGAGACTGAGGCAGGAGAATCACGTGAACCTGGGAGGTGGAGGTTGCAGTGAGCCGAGATCGAACTACTACACTCCAGCATGTGTGACAGAGACTCTGTCTCTATAAATAAATAAATAATATTTTTGAAAAGTATTATATCCCTATCTCATGTCATACCTAAACAGCAAAGTCAGTCCTAGATAAATGATTTACAATTTTAAAAATGAACTTTAGGCCGGGCGCGGTGGCTCAAGCCTGTAATGCCAGCACTTTGGGAGTCCGAGACGGGCGGATCACGAGGTCAGGAGATCGAGATCATCCTGGCTAACACGGTGAAACCCCGTCTCTACTAAAAAATACAAAAAACTAGCCGGGTGATGTGGCGGGCGTCTGTAGTCCCAGCTACTCGGGATGCTGAGGCAGGAGAATGGCGTAAACCCGGGAGGCGGAGCTTGCAGTGAGCTGAGATCCGGCCACTGCACTCCAGCCTGGGCGACAGAGCGAGACTCCGTCTCAAAAAAAAAAAAAAAATGAACTTTAAAACTCTTAAAAGACTATATGCCAGTTGTCAATGTATTGCCCCTAAGTTCCAAATTCACCCTTTATTCACCATTTTTTCACTCTGCAAAAGTAGACCTGGGCTATAGAAATATTTTTCCTTGCCAGAACAATGTTAAGCTTTGCCAGTAGTGGATGTCTGAAAGACACTGCAAGAGGAAGGGGCATTCCCTTCTGGTTCTGGTGTGTTTGCCTGGCAGGTGGCTCCAGCATCCAGGTCCACCTCCTGCAGCATATTCAGTTTCCCCAGTGCCCAGTTCCTGCAGCATAAGTGACTTTACCAGGCTTCCTCAGTCAAGCAGCTTCTCTAGCTCCCGGCTCTTAAAGTACACAGTGGCCAGCAGCTCCCAGTAGCCTCGTCTGAAAGTTTTGTAGCAAATGCTTCTGGTAAGACAACCCAGTCTGCCCCACAGGATGGATTCCTGGCAAATTCTAGAGGGCAGATTTCCAGCAAATTCCACAGCAGGAACAGGACATGGCTAAGGCAAGTGAGGCACAAAACTTGAGGCATTCGCTCTCAGATGCCAACCCTGCACATATAACCTTGACGATGACTGTCTTAAGAATGCGGAACCCAGAATGCAAACTTTGAGGCATTCCGTCTCAGCATCATGCAAGTGTAGCTACATCTGACGGTGAGTGCTTCTCACTGTCTCACTTGCCTCATCTTAGTCCCAGCCCTTTACCACAGCAATTACTGTCATTCAGTAAGCCACAGATGTGCACTCTCCAACAAGGCCTAGATGTTAGCCTTGGGAGGGCTTCTTCCTTCCTTGGACTCTCTACTATTAGTAGTGGCTGCTCTTATTATTATTTTTAAAAATTTTTTTAGAGACAAGGTCTCACTCTGTCACCCAGGCTGGAGTCACCCAGGTACCCAGGCACAATCATAGCTCACTGCAGCCTCAAACTCCTAGGCTGAAGCCATCCTCCCTCCTTAGCTTCCCAAGTAGCTAGGAATACAGGCACATGCACCACACCTAGCTAATTGGCTGTTTTATTTTTCTTTTTGTAGAGACAGGATCTGGTCTGAAACTCCTGGCTTTAAGCTATCCTCCCACCTCAGCCTCCCCAAGTGTTGGGATTACAGATGTGAGGCATCATGCCTGATCAATGGCTGCTCTTTATGGCTATAATTCCCATGGTTTTTTGAGTTTCCTTTACTTCTTACTGGTCAATCCTTTGTTACTCTAGTTCCATGATAGTTAATAATTTTTTATATTTAACTTTCCTAGTTCAAATTACTGTGTGTTTTCTGTTCCTTGATTAGATATTGACTGCAACAGAATTGGTACCTGATGTGGTTCCAGGTGAAAGGCCTGTAAAGATGGAACTCTGGGATTAGTTTGGTCACGCCTTTTAGTATCTTTTTGCTAATCCTTTGGGATTGACTGCAGTGCAGAGTTCCATGCCAATGGGATTTGGGTTGGTAGAAATTCATGGCATGCAGTAACGTTACAATGAATTAGGCCATGGTTGATTGGAATGAAGTGTCAATTAAAGCACATGCCTTGGGAGCTAAACAGTTGCTGTACTTGACCATTATGGCAGTAATGATATAAGGACTGCAGTGTGGGATGGATTAACTTACGTTAACTTAAATGCATAAAGAGAAGCCGATAAGTTCAGGTCTATTAACTCTCAGTTCAAGTCACAATCTGAGAATGAAAGCATTTCCATAAAAATCCTAAAAGAATCTCCCCTTGGCCAGGCGCAGTGGCTCAAGCCTGTAATCCCAGCACTTTGGGAGGCTGAGATGGGTGGATCACGAGGTCAGGGGATCGAGACCATCCTGGCTAACATGGTGAAACCCTGTCTCTACTAAAAAATACAAAAAAAAACCTAGCCGGGCGAAGTGGCGGGCGCCTGTAGTCCCAGCTACTCGGGATGCTGAGGCAGGAGAATGGCATAAACCCAGGAGGCAGAGCTTGCAGTGAGCTGAGATCCGGCCACTGCACTCCAGCCTGGGCGACAGAGCAAGACTCTGTCTCAAAAAAAAAAAAAAAAGAATCTCCCCTTTCTTGTAGCCATAGGGCTGACATTGCTGAAAAACACACAATTGCTCAGTTTGCTGAATTGTGATGAATGTTGAATTCACAGTCTTGTCAAATTTATCATGTGAAAGAAGACTGACTGGCAAAGAATGGGATCCTGAAATTTGGAGTTGAGACATATGGATAGGACCCAGATGAAACTGGCAATCTTGAACTCCTAAGTCACTGTGGTGACCTCTCTTACTAGTGGAAATAACTTGCAATCCAGCATTTGAGAAATTAGTTTTCCACTGGTTGAAAACCCTAAGATAACATAACCTGGAGTAGTGCAAAGGGCATGCTCATGCTCTGTAAGATCCACCAGAAATGTTCTGTCTGCTGAGATAGTATTTAGGAATGAGCCTGGAACATCTTCTTATTCCAGGAAGTAAGGAAATGCTCAATCCTCATTATACATCTATAATGAGGGTCCAATCTCAGCATAACCCAGGGAGACAGGTATATAGTATGACCCAGGAGGAAATAACTCACTGTATTAGTTTGCTAGGGCTGCCATAATAAAATACCACAGACTGGATGGCTTAAATAACAGAAATTTGTTTGTTCACAGTTACGGACATTAGTCCAAGATTATGCTGATTGTAGCTTTGGTTTCTTCTGAGGCCTCTCGCCTTGGCTTGCAGATGGTCTGTTTCTTGCTATGCACTCACATGGTCTTTCCTCTGTGTCTATCCTTGACATCTCTCTGTGTGTCCAAATTTCCTCCCTTATAAAGATAGGAGTCAGGTCGAATGAGTGCTCACCTTAATAGCCTCATTTTAACTGAATTATCTCTTTAAAGACCCTGTTTCCAAATACATTCACATTCTAAGGCACTGGGATTTATGCTTTCAACATATGAATTTTGGAAGGGACACAGTTGAGCCCACAAATACTCACCAAAACAAGGGTTGTGGGAGGAGCAGAGTGATGATGCTCTAACTTTACCTTTATGCATAGTTTTAACTTTTTTTTTTTTTTTTTTTGAGACTGGATCTCACTCTGTCACCCAGGTTGGAATGCAGTGGCATGATCTTGGCTCACTGCAACCTCCGCCTCCCGGGTTCAAGTGATTCTCCTGCTTCAGCCTCCCGAGTAGCTGGGATTACAGGTGTGCACCACCACTCCTGGCTAATTACTGTATTTTTTGGTAGAAATGGGGTTTCCCTATGTTGTCCAGGCTGGTCTTGAACTCCCGCCTCAAGTGATCCACCTGCCTCAGCCTCCCAAAGTGCTGGGATTACAGTCATGAGCCACCGCACCCAGCTAGTTTTAACTTTTGGAAGCATGCTAATATTTTTACATACTCATACAATCAAGTCACCAAGAATACAGTAACAAAAAAGGCCAAATGGTAGGAACAAACTTAAATGTATTTCAAATGAATAACAAAAGCAAACTTAATGGGGGAAAAAACCAAATCCAAGTAAATTAGAACACAATATTTTGACTATGTACTCCCAGTCTAAAGATAAAGAGAAGTTGGCCGTGTGCAGTGGCTCATGCCTGTAATCCCAGCACTTTGGGAGGTCAAGGTGGGTGGCTTGCTTGAGGTCAGGAGTTAAAGACCAGCTTGACCAACATGGCGAAATCCCGTCTCTACTAAAAATACAAAAATTAGCCGGGTGTGGTGGTGGGCGCCTGTAATCCCAGCAACTCAGGAAGCTGAGGCAGGAGAATCGCTGGAACAGGGAGGCGGAGGTGGCAGTGAGCTGAGGTCATGCCACTGCACTGCAGCCTGGACGACAGAGCGAGACACCGTCTCAAAAAAAAAAAAAAAAAGGCCAGGCATGGTGGCTCATGCCTGTAATCGCAGCACTTTCGGAGGCGGAGGCAGGTGGACTGCAAGGTCAAGAGATCAAGACCATCCTGGACAACATGCTGAAAACCCGTCTCTACTAAAACTACAAAAAATTAGCTTGGTATGGTGATGCATGCCTGTAGTCCCTGCTACTCAGAAGGCTGAGGCAAGAGGATCGCTTGAACCCAGGAGGCGGAGGTTGCAGTGAGCCAAGATTGTGCCACTGCACTTCAG
Source organism: Macaca thibetana thibetana (assembly GCF_024542745.1). NCBI lineage: Eukaryota > Metazoa > Chordata > Mammalia > Primates > Cercopithecidae > Macaca > Macaca thibetana. The sequence goes on along the minus strand of NC_065596.1, from coordinate 41,227,722 downwards.
CCTGGAGAAACAGTAAGACTCCGTCTTAAAAATAAATAAATAAATAAATACAAACAAAAAGATAAAGAGAACTATAAGCAAATACTGAACCCTACTTAGTATGCTTGATTTTTACTATAGTAGAGGTTAGCATACTCACATTCTGTATTTATAAATTCTAGACTTGAACAAATTCGTAAATATAATGAGGATAATGGAAGCCAGGTTTCTAAGTCCTACAGAAGGAAGATACAAATATGGAACACGTTGTGACAAGAATGAACACTGCAGTCCCATCATCTAGATCTTGGTTTCCAAATATTCACATTCCAAGGAACCAGAGCTCTTTAGAGAAACGACTCATTCCAGGCTGGAGCTAAGACAGTATTTAGGAACGAGCCTGGAACATCTTGTCATTCCAGGAAGTAAGGAAATGCTCAAAGAATAATGAAGACAAGTCAAAGGAACACAGAAGCCAGCTGGAATGCATTCCTGTTGGCCAAATCTGGGACAATTTGAGTATAAAAATAAATAACAGATTATAACCCATTGAGGAAAGTAAACATCTATGAATTCATATTGACATAAACAAATGAATAAGTAGGAGAGAAGGGAAAGCTCTTCTTTATAGCAGAATGCCAACTAATTAATACAGACAAAATAATGGCGATAGAAATCAAACAAAAAAAACCCTCCCATTATTACTATTACATCTTACTAATAACAGACCCAGGAATAATTATCAATGGGTGGATGTTAAACTAGTGGGGAAAAGTTTGGTGACCAGTTATTTATACAGTTACAAAGTATATCTCCACAAATTATCTATTAATTACAAATAGACAACTGTCAATATTACAGTGGAGAAACATGGTAGATATCCCCTTAACAAATTATCAAAGTTAACAGCTCCAGAAATGGAATAAGTCAACATCATGAATCTCCCAAGATGATGCAGCAAGAAGGATACGATATTACCTTTATGCTATTCCTGCCACAAAATTCATAGCCTGAATGTAAGCATGATAAACCATAAGACAAACCCAAATTAAGGGACTTTTTACAAAATAACTGGCTTCTCCTCTTCAAAAATGCCAAGATCATGAAAGACAAAGAGGGAGCAACTCTTCCAGATTAAAGAAGACTAGAGAGACATAATTAATAAATTTAAAGTGTGATTTTAAAGTGGATCCTGGATAGATGAGGGGAGAGGGTAGGGTAGTTTGTTATAAAGAACATTACTGGGATGAGTCAAAAATTTTAAATATGGATTAGAGTATCATATAAATGTTAAAATTTTAATAACTACTGTGGGTTATGTAAGAGAATATTCTTGTTGTTAGGAAATAAAGGGGCAAAATATCTGCAACTTAGTCTTAAACGGTACAGATAAAATGTGTGTGGAGTGTGTGTGTATGTGTGTGTGTGTAGAGATAGAAGGAGAGAGAGAGAGAAGAAAACAATTTCATATGAGAATGATAATGCAAATAGGCAAAAGGTAACAACTGGTGAATGTGAGTAACTGGTATGCAGGAATACTTTATGCTATTCTTGTAACTTCTATAAGTTTCAAATTTAATAAAAATTTTAAAGTTAACAAAACATATTCCTAAATAATTCTCATGTTAAATATGAAACTAAATGGAAACACAAATAGCCTAAAAATGAGGTAAACAAGAGCAAGATACATATCAAACACTGGACATCAAGAAATTACCAGATAAAAAGTAATTGATAGAATTTGGCCGGGCGCGGTGGCTCAAGCCTGTAATCCCAGCACTTTGGGAGGCCGAGGCGGGCGGATCACAAGGTCAGGAGATCGAGACCACAGTGAAACCCCGTCTCTACTAAAAATACAAAAAAATTAGCCGGGCGCGGTGGCGGGCGCCTGTAGTCCCAGCTACTCAGGAGGCTGAGGCAGGAGAATGGCGGGAACCCGGGAGGCGGAGCTTGCAGTGAGCCGAGATCGCGCCACTGCACTCCAGCCTGGGCAACAGCGTGAGACTCCGTCTCAAAAAAAAAAAAAAAAAAAAAAAAAAAAAGAATTAAATGCCTGTATAAAAATAATATAAAACAGATTTGAATTCAATATCACAACAAAAGAATCTCAACATTAAAAAAAGCAAAAGAACTGGTGAAGATAAAAATAAAACATAAAAGGCTGGGTGCCTTTTATGGTGCCTCACGCCTATAATCCCAGCACTTTGGGAGGCCGAGGCAGGAGGATCACTTGAGGTCAGGAGTTCGAGACCAGCCTGGCCAACAAGGCAAAACCCCATCTCTACTGAAAATACAAATATTAGCTGGGTGTGGTAGTGTGTGCCTGTAATCTCAGCTACTCAAGAGGCCGAGGCAGGAGAATCACTTGAAACTGGGAGGCAGAAGCTGCAGTGAACTGAGATCTTGCCACTGCACTCCTATACTCCAGCCTGAGCAACTCACTCTGTAAAAAAAAAAAAAAAAATGCAAAAAAATTTATGATTTACAAAACCCAAAGCTTTTGAAAGTTTTTTTTTGTTTTTAAAAAGAAGACTGCTGATTAAACGTGGTATGTGTATGTACCATATACTTTAGGTTTTCTCTCCCTCAAGACACCACTCAGATGACCAGTGTATTTTCATACAATAAATTGCTAGCAAGTGCACAGGTATGGCAGATATTGTTGACTGCCTCCACCAAAACTACTCCTTCCGCCACTTTCTTGATATATGACTTTGATTTTTCTTCCACAGTTACTGTGCTCAGCTCCATAAAATGAATCACGACTGTCTAACTCAGCGATTCTCATTCGTGAGTGTACATTAGAATCACTTGGGTAGCTTTTTATTTTTTATTTTGATTTTTATTTTTTGAGACAGCATCTTACTTGAATTTTTTTTTTTTTTTGAGACAGCCTAAGCTGGAGTGCACTGGTGCAATCTTGGCTCCCTGCAACCTCTACCTCCCAGGTTCAAGGGGTCTCCTGCCTCAGCCTCCCAAGTAGCTGGGACTATAGGTGCCCACCACCACACCCAGCTAATTTTTGTATTTTCGGTAGAGACAGGGTTTCACCATGTTGGCCAGGCTGGTCTCGAACTCCCGACCTCAGGTGATCCGCCCACCTTCCTCCCAAAGCACTGGGATTACGGGCGTGAGCCACTGCACCCGGCCTCTTGGGTAGTTTTTTAAATATTCCAAAGTTTGAACCCATTCCGCATCAAATGAAATTTTAATGTTTTCTATCAGCTTCTGTGCATTGAAGTCATCAGTTCTCAATTGCGGTAGTGCATTAGAGACATCTGGTGACCTTTTACAAATTGGGGTTGGCTAGTCCAAGTGCAAGTGGTGTTTACAACTAATTGATCGATCACAACCAGTTACAGATTTCTTTGTTCCTTCTTCATTCCCACTGCTTTGCTTTATTCGTCATAAAATGATAATGAGAAAAATGGTGATGCTCAGGCCATACCCCAGACCAATTAAATCAGAATTGCTGAGAGTGGGACCAGAGGTTAGCAACCAAGGTTAAGAATAGCTAGCTTAGGCCGGGCGCGGTGGCTCAAGCCTGTAATGCCAGCACTTTTGGAGGCCGAGACGGGTGGATCACGAGGTCAGGAGATGGAGACCATCCTGGCTAACACGGTGAAACCCCGTCTCTACTAAAAATACAAAAAACTAGCCGGGCGAGGTGGCGGGCGCCTGTAGTCCCAGCTACTCGAGAGGCTGAGACAGGAGAATGGCATGAACCCGGGAGGCGGAGCTTGCAGTGAGCTTAGATCCGGCCACTACACTCCAGCCTGGGCGACAGAGCGAGACTCCGTCTCAAAAAAAAAAAAAAAAAAAAAAAAAAAGAATAGCTAGCTTAGGCCAGACGTGGCTCATGCCTATAATCCCAGCCCTTTGGGAGGCCTAGGTGGGCGAATCATCTGAGGTCAGGAGTTGGAGACCAGCCTGGACAACATGGTGAAACCCCATCTCCATTAAATATACAAAAAAAATTAGCTGGGCATTGTGCCAGGCGCCTGTAATCTCAGCTACTTGGGAGGCTGAGGAAGAATTGCTTGAACCCAGGAAGTGGAGGTTGCAGTGAGCAGAGCTCATGCCATTAAACTCCAGCCTGGGTGACAACAGCGAAACTTAGTCTCAAGCAAACAAACAAAAAAAGAATAGCTGGCTGAAATGAAATGAAATCATTATTTGTTCTAAGTGCTATTTTGTACCTTTTGCAGCAATAAGTGACCTAACTGGTAGTTAGAAAAGCTGATTCTGTTAGAGACAACTGAGTGTACTGTGAAGTGATCAAGCCAATTTGAAATTTAATTTGGAAGTATTTACTGACATTTAAAATACATATACTCAGCCGGGCTCACGCCTGTAATCGCAGCACTTTGGGAGGCCAAGGCAGGTGGATCACCTGGGGTCGGGAGTTTGGGACCAGCCTGACCAACATGGATAAACCCTGTCTCTACTGAAAATACAAAATTAGCGGGATGTGGTGGCACATGCCTATAATCCCAGACACTAGGGAGGCTGAGGCAGGAAAATTGCTTGAGCCCTGGAGGCAGAGGTTGTGGTGAGCTGAGATTGTGCCATTGCACTCCAGCCTGGGCAACAAGAACAAAACTCCATCTCAAAAATAAATAAAATAAAATAAAATAAAATACACATATGCTATTATTCCTATAATTTCACTTTTTAGTGAAATGTACATGTATGTATATATGTATGTACTTAAATGCATAGAATAAAGGTTAACAAAATGAATAATTAACCAATAACAGTGGCTACGTTTGGGTAGATACCTCGGATTGGGGACTGTGGCTGCACAAGACTTGAGCCCCTCTATAATATATAAATTATTTTTATAAGAAAAATATATTCATTAATTATGTATATAATTATAATTTTACTGAAAAGGAAAAAAACAAGCACTAGCATTTGGCCAAAGTAGATGGTTATTTAGAAAGGCAATAATTTGTAAGCAAACTATATTCAACAAAAAAGACTTGGTGAAATAACTCTATGAGGCCATTACAATTCATGATAAAGATAAATGTTAACATGGACAGCTGTTTATATGTATTTTGGCATAATAAACACAGGTTACACAGATCAATAGCTACACAATGATCATATTAAAAAAAGAATTCTAAGTATTTGCTATAACAATTTGATGGTAGCTACATCTAATTGATAGGATTACAGATGACCTTTGTTTTTTCTTTATCCTACTGTTTTCTAAATTTGTTGTAATAAGGAAACAAATTTAGAAATGAAAATAAAGAATACAGCAATCTTTTTTGTTTTTATTGTTTTTTGGAGATAGAGTCTCATTCTGTCACCCAGGCTGGAGTGCAGTGGCACGATCTTGGCTCACTACAGCCTCTGCCTCCCGGGTTCCAGCGATTCTCCCGCCTCCCGAGTAGTTGGAATTACAGGTACCTGCCACCATGCCCTGGCTAATTTTTGTATTTTTAGTAGAAATGGGATTTCACCATGTTGTCCAGGCTAGTCTCGAACTCCTGACCTCAGGTGATGCACCTGCCTTGGCCTCTCAATGTTCTGGGATTATAGGCATGAGCCACTGGCCTGCCCAAATACAGCACTCTTAAGAAGTGACACATTTGATCATGTATTCAAAGGTTTTTGAAAGAAAATATAAACATGGTTCAGGAAGAAGCACAGAGACATAAATCAAAACTGGAAAAAAAATTCAAATATATAACTATTTGAATATCACTATTTATAATATCACCAAGTAGGCAGTACAAAGTAAGGGAAAAGCAAGTAAGTTATCACTGAATAAATGATATGGGAATAAGACTAGGTAAATGAGAAAAAACTGAATATAGATCCCCAAATCAAAGCAAAACAAATTTAAAATGGATTGAAAAGTTACATATAAGAGAACTGAAAGTCAAAATCCTGTTCTAAATGATTTACAATATAGGTAGGGAGCAAAACTTACATATAAGATATTTTGGGAAAAACCAAAGCTATTTAGTTAAATGCTTTCTATTGTAATTGCTATAGAGGTCCCAAGAATGAAAAGTAAAGAAGGGAAATAACATTTACTCAACACCTGATGTGCATCAAGTGTTGTGCACATAAATTATTTCAATGTTGACAACACTGAGAGAAAATTATTATCTCTTCTTCACAGGTTAAACAACTCACAAGTGGTATGGGTGAAATCAGATGCCACATTTTTCTGATACTTAAGATCACGTTCTTTATGCCGTATTACAGAGAGATAAGACTAGTATGAGTAAAATAATCTGAGATGATTTTTTTTCCAATGAAGACAATATGTGAACTAAAGAGTTGGTAAGAAAAGATGGCAAAGATGTAGAGGCAGAAATTACCTCATATAGCACAGTGGAGGTGAGAGGTGAGGAAGAGAAAAGGGTAGTTAAAAAAGAAACGTGGGCCGGGTGCGGTGGCTCACGCCTGTAATCCCAGCACTTTGTGAGGCCGAGCTGGGTGGATTACCTGAGGTCAGGAGTTCGAGACCACCCTGACCAACATGGAAAATCCCTGTCTCTACTAAAAATACAAAATTAGCCAGGCATGGTAGCACATGCCTGTAATCCCAGCTACTCGGGAGGCTGAGGCAGGAAAATCACTTGAACGGGAGGCAGAGGTTGTGGTGAGCCGCGATCACACCATTGCACTCCAGCCTGGGCAACAAGAGTGAAACTCCATTAAAAAAGAAAAAAGGCCAGGCGCGGTGGCTCACTCTGTAATTCCCTTTGGGAGGCCGAGGCGGGTGGATCATGAAGTCAGGAGATCGAGACCATCCTGCCTAACACAGTGAAACCCCATCTCTACTAAAAATACAAAAAATTAGCCGGGCGTGGTGGTGGGCACCTGTAGTCTCAGCTACTCCGGAGGCTGAGGCAAGAGAATGGCGAACCCAGGAGGCAGAGCTTGCAGTGACCCGAGATCGCACCACTGCACTCCAGCCTGGGCAACAGAGTGAGACTCTATCTCAAAAAAAAAAAAAAAAAAGAAACATGGCAAGTGAGAAGAGTAAAAGATACCATAAAAAGCAGGCTTGATTGTACCAGATGTTACTAACACAAAAATATTAGGCAATAAATATCTACATTATATGTAAATCTATACCTAATTTCATATCCCCCACTTCCAAAAATGTATTTGAGGAGTCCAAGAATAAAAGAAAATATTAAAAATATATTAGTACATAAAGAGCTGGAGAAGATAGGAGTGGGAGGATACCATATATAAAGAACGTCTCACCCACAGCTTTTTCTTTCCTCAGGTACTGTTACCAGTAACCTGCTTATTGGCTCAAAGGTCCAACCCTTTGTCTGGAGTCCAAGATTGATTTGAGGGAAAAGGCAAGCTATGTTTCTGCTCAACTCCAGGGTGAAGTTAGAGGTCTGAGGAAAGAACAAGGTGCATTTAAATGAAATTCAAGTTTTGGAAGACATCAGAAAGGGAATTTTCAATTTCTTTCTTGTACAACCTAGCTGTTCAAGTTACCACACATTTCAGTCTTTCTAATAAAGCTGCTTTTCGAGGAGGAGGAAGAGCAGGAGGAGGAGGAGGACAAGGACAGGGAGGAGGAGATAGGTGCTCAATATTTTAAAAAAAAAAAAAAACCAGGCTAAAATTATGATTGATCATTATCTGAACTGCTCAGATTCCAGACAGTCAATGCCAAAGGAATACTCTGTAGAATGAATTATGTGATTCCTACTTGCCTAGAACTATTTATAGGAGATAAGCAAGACCTTGCTGAGAAACACTAAGACCTACATCAACTGAGAGACTCATGTTATTAGAAGAGTGCCCCATTGTCTCTTGGGCCTTTTGGTTAAGATCAAGTGTAGAAGAGTTTCCAAATTTCTACTCATAAAATTATACATACAATGCAATTTCATCAAAATTCCAAGAGACGTTTGGGTGCAACCAAGCTAATTCAAAAACTGACATGAAAATGCAAAGAAATACAAACAGCCTAGACACTCTTGAGGAAAAAGAAGGTGAGTGTACTTGCTCCAAATACAAAGTTACAGTGAGTAAGACAGTATGGTATTACTGTGAGGAGTAACAAATAGACCAGCGGAACAGAATCCAGAAATAGACATAGACATATATGTTTACTTGATTTTTTTACTAAAATGGCGCTGCATATCAGTGCAGAAAATATTAACTTTCCAATAAATGATACCATAATAACTGAATACACACCTGGGGGAAAAATGAAATTGAATCCTACCCTACAAAAATTCCAGGTGGTGTAAAGACCTAAACGTTAAAGCCAAAATCCAGAAAGTTTTCGGCTTGGCTAGGTGCGGTGGCTCATGCCTGTAATCCCAGCACTTTGGAAGGCTGAGGTAGGCAGATCACCTGAGGTCAGGAGTTCCAGACCAGTCTGACCAACATGGAGAAACCCTGTCTCTACTAAAAATACAAAATTAGCCAGGCGTGGTGGTGCATGCCTGTAATCCCAGCTACTCGGGAGGCTGAGGCAGGACAATCGCTTGAACCCAGGAGGCAGAGTTGCGGTAAGCGGAGATAGGCCACTGCACTCTAGCCTGGGCAACAAGAGCTAAACTCCATGTCAAAAAAAAGAAGGAAGGAAAGGAAGGAAAGGAAGGAAAGGAAGGAAAGGAAGGAAAGAAGGAAGGAAGGAAGGAAGAAAGAAAGGAAGGAAAGGAAGGAAGGAAGGAAGTAAGGAAGGAAGGAAGGAAGGCAAGTTTTTGTCTTTAACACCAAAGAAAATCTTCATTACCTTAAGGTAGACAAAAATTTCTTAAACAAGACTAACCATAGGAAATGATATTATTAAAATGAAACCCAGAACTTCTATTTGTCAAAAGGCACCACATAGAGTGAAAAGCCAAACCAGAGCAGGCGAAAATACTTATCACACATACAACTGAAAAAAAAAGATTAATTTACAGAAGATATATACACATATGTACAACTGCTGCAAATCAGAGAAAAAAAACCCAATTAAAAATTGGTCAAATATTTGAACAACATCTTATAAAAGGGGACATTCAACTGCACTCCAGCCTGGGCAATAGAGACTCAGTCTCAAAAAAAAAGGGGGGGGATATTCAAATGGCCAAGAATCAGTGCTCAACTTTATTAGTAATAAAGGAAATTTAAATTAAATATAAATTAGACACCCACCAGATTGGCAAACATTTAAGAGTTTGATGATGCCAAGGGCTAGCATGGAGGTGGAGCTAAGAAAACTCTTGTAAACTGCTGGCAAAAGTACAGTATCTTTAGAGAACAGTTTGGCAATGTTTGGTAAAACTGAAGATGTACAAACCCTACCTATCAGCATTTTTTTTTTTTTGAGATGGAGTCTCACTCTGTTGCCAGGCTGGAGGACAGCGGCATGATCTCGGCTCACTGCAACCTCTGCCTCCAGGGTTGAAGCGATTCTCCACAGCCTCCCGAGTAGCTGGGACTACAGATGCACGCCACCACGCCCAGCTAACTTTTGTATTTTTAGTAGAGATGGGGTTTCACCATGTTGGCCAGGATGGCCTCGATCTCTTGACCTCATGATCTGCCTGCCTTGGCCCCCCAGAGTGCTGGGATTACAGGCATGAGCCACCGTGTCCAGCCACTATTAGCAATTTAATCACTAGGTATATACACTACAGAAATGCAAGCAAATGTGTACTAAAATATGCACACAAAATGATCATAGTCACACTGCCTGTAGTAGCCAAAAATGACAAGATAAATTTCTATCAAGAGTAGAAGGATAAGGCCAGGGACAGTGGCTCATGCCTGTAATCTCAGCACTTTGGGATGCTGAGGCAGGCGGATCACCTGAGGTCAGGAGTTCAAGACCAGCCTGGCCAACATGGTGAAACCACATCTTTACTAAAAATACAAAAATTAGCCAGGCCCGGTGATACACACCTGTAATCCCAGCTACTTGGGAAGCTGAGGCAGAAGAATCACTTGAACTCGGGAGGCGGAGGTTGCAGTGAGCCAAGATCGTGCCACTGCACTCCAGCCTGGGCAACAGAGCGAGAATCCGTCTCAAAAACAAACAAAAAAGAGTAGAAGGTAAGTAAATTATAGTTTGTCCATATAATGGGATAGTATACATATAGCAATAAAAAATGAACTGTTAGCTGGGTGTAGTGGCTCTTGCCTATAATCCCAGCATTTTGGGAGGCTGAGGAGGGTGGATCACCAGAGGTCAGGAGTTCGAGACCAGCCTGGCCAACATGGTGAAACCCAGTCCCTACTGAAAATACACAAGTTAGCCGGGTGTGGTGACACGTGCCTGTAATCCCAGCTACTCTGGAGGCTGAGTGAGGAGAATCGCATGAACCCAAGAGGCAGAGATTGCAATGAGCCGAGATCTCGCCACTGCATTCCAGCCTGGGTGACAGGGCAAGACCCTGTCTCAAAAAAAAAAAAATTAACTGTCACTTTTATTATGTAGTCTTTTGTGAAAAAAAGAAACAAAAGAATGTCTATTCATACAAAGTTAGAAAACAAACAAACAAAAATTGCACTTCTATGCCTTTGGGATTAATTCATAGGTACTAAAGCTCTAATGAAGGGCAAAGAAATGACCACAGTGGTTATCATCACAGAAGCACAGTGTTGTTTGTGACTGTGGAGGAGTAGAGTAGAGGCTTCTTCAGTGATGGATGTATTCTAGTTATTGATCTGGGTACCCCTTACATGGATCTTTATAATTACTTGTTAAACTGCACAAGTTGGTATTTTACTTGTTTTTTTGTTTTTTGGTTTTTTTGAGACGGAGTCTTGCTCTGTCGCCCAGGCTGGAGTGCAGTGACCAGATCTCGGCTCACTGCAAGCTCCGCCTCCCGGGTTCACGCCATTCTCCTGCCTCAGCCTCCCCAGTAGCTGGGACTACAGACGCCCGCCACCTCGCCCGGCTAGTTTTTTGTATTTTTTAGTATAGACGGGGTTTCACCGTGTTAGCCAGGATGGTCTCGATCTCCTGACCTCGTGATCCGCCCATCTCAGCCTCCCAAAATGCTGGGATTACAGGCTTGAGCCACCACGCCCGGCCTGTATTATACTTGTTAAGCTGAACAAGTGGGTGTTTTACTTATTAAACTACACAAGTGGGTCCCATTTCTTTACCGAATTTGAAGAAAAAAGCTGTTGGCATTCAAATAAATGTTATGGATCTCTAAAAATATTTTCAAAATATACTATGTGGGAAAATATTTAATTTTATGTGAAAATGTAGGATATAAAATGGCAAATGCTGCATGAATTCAATTATGTTTTATGTGCATATATAAATTTTCTACATCAGGGATTTCTGTCCTTTTGAAATTATTTAAAACAATCATGTTTTACTTTTATAATCTGAAAGAAATCACATTTTTTAAAAAGATAGCATAAAGAAAAATTAAAACCGAGTGCGGTGGCTCACACCTGTAATCCCAGCACTTTGGGAGGCTTAGGCAGGTGGATAGATCGTGCCCAGGAGTGCAAGACCAGCCTGGGCAACAAGGTGAAACCCTGTCTCTACTAAAAATAGAAAAATTAGCCGGGCTTGGTGGCATATGCCTGTAATTCCAGCTACTCGGGAGGCTGAGACAAGAGAATTGCTTGAGTCTGGGAGGTGGAAGCTGTAGTGAGCCAAGATCGCACCACTGCATTCCAGCCTGGGCGACAGAGCCAGATTCTGTCTCAAAAAAAAAAATAAATAAATAAATAAAAGAAAGAGAGAGGAAAAAAAAAGAAAAATTAAAATTGTCTGACAAATTAGTAAGAGAAAATCAGGTGTTGGAGGTGGGGTTTGAAGACACCACATTTTGTCAAAAGGGAAATTCCAGGGATCAGGTCATCTGATAAGCAAGAATTTTCAAGAGAAGGAAAGCAACTATGTCCTGACAAAGAAAAAGGGATTTCAGGAAACAAGAGGAAAGGACAAGCTACCTTGCAGGTGCCTTGAGGATGTTCAACAGTCATTCTTTACTCCTCTCCGGAGGTCTCTATCCAAGCAGGGCAGAGCTGAGGAAGGAGAAAGGAGTCAGGAAACATCAGGTTCTTCTGAGAGAGATCCGGTTTGACTATGTCAGAAGTTATCTTGGCTACCCTACTGCCCACCACCTACAGAGTAAAGTCAAAGAAGTCTAGGACGTCCTGCTCAATCCGGGCAGGGTCAATGCCGTTCTGGGCAGAATCTGTTTCTGAGCTCACAGAGGTCTCCAGTGGCTGAAGTCACAAAGACAGAGACTCCCCATACCTACATTGGCTATATAGACACATAGTCACACAAACTCACTCACTCACATCATGGGGACATAAACGTCACAGGCACCCCAAACCTAAACACAACAGGCTGCACATGGTCACACAATCACACACTCACACACACCACGGGGGCAGACACGGACACAACTGCAGAGTCCGTGGACATCTCTCACTCAAAATCCCAGCGACATACACCTTGGGGTCGCAATGACAACAAAGTCACACGCACCCTACATCAACAATATCACCAACACGCGCGCGCGCACACACATACGGAAGCAGCCACAAACCTCACAATTAAGGCATACTACACACAGTTCCGCAAATGGTAACAAACACACACACACGCCAAGGGGACACACAGTCACAACCGCGGTCCAGGAACCTCACACTCGCAAACACAGTGTCCAACCCGGTCACAATTAAACTCCACTGACACCCGCACAAACAGAAAGAAAAAGTCCTCCCCGCCCTCACAGTTCCATACACGGTCGCACAGATACACGCCCACCATAGAGACACCCCCAGTCACAACCGTACACACTCCTCACAATCGCTCCTTAGCCTGCTCCCTACGCAGCCCACACAGGTCGGGAGTTCCTCTCGCCCCAGGCTCCGAGCAGCCTCACTTACGCCTGTTCGGGTAGGGTCAGCTCCACTCCACTGGAATCCAAACAAGCCGACCCCAGCTATCTCACAAAGCCCCAAGGCCGCCAGCCCAAACCCGCGGGAAGATCCCGCCCACTCCTCAAGAGACTATCTAGTTATCGCGGGAGAGAGCCCTGAGCCTAGAGGCTTCTGGGAAGTGTAGTCCAGAAAGCGACAGGTTGCCGAAAGCTACAGCCCAGCCATCCCGATTCCTGTGGCGCGGAATCTGGCACCAACAAAACTAAATATTTGAGGTGAGCTGCCCATCGGAGCCTTCCGGGAGTCTCACCTGACAAGGACTCCCTAGACCAAGCTTTAGTCAGGCTCCTCTGAGCCCTTTTTGTTTGGCCAGACCTCCTCCATAGCCTGCGAACCCCACTTCAGCAAGAATCCAGCTAAGCCAGTTTAGCAACAATCCCCCCACCCTTGATACTTGAGTTCCTCTTAGTAATTTACCATGCTTTAATTCCTTCACCCAGCCCGTTAGTTATAAATCTCCAGCTGCTGTTGTATTGGAAGTTGACTTTTGCAACAGTCTTTAACCAAGTCCTTCTTGCCTGTTTTAACTCCTCTGGAGCAAGTTTTCTTTCACCCCGCCCAGCCTCAGAGGGCGGCTCCCGGGCTTCCGCCCCTCCCCGGGAGACATACTGGACCGCAAGGTCTCCTGGGAAACGTAGTCCAAGCCTCGCCGGAGACTGGATGGGCCCAGCCAAAGTAAGTGGGCTGCGTCCTCTGGGTCCTGAGGCGGGAGTCTGGCCGCAGTGACTAGACTAACTGTGCCCCGGAGGCTGCTCGGAATTCCACTTAATGCTGGAAGCACGCAGACGCTCTTGAGGCGGGCAGCTGCGTAGCGTGTGGAGGAGCCGGGAGAGTGCACTCCAATATGGGACCTGAGCGTCTGAGACCGAATCAGGATGGGGAGTCGGAAGAGGACAAATCTGCGATCCCAGTCACGCATGCGAGACTGGGCAAAGGAAGGCTCGAGTGTGTGTAAGACTGCGGTGGGACTGCTTGTGCTGGTGAGATGAGGGGTGTCTGGGTAGTTGAGTGAAAGAAACCGCGTGCCAGTAAGATTGGTGCATGTGTGAGAAAGGTGAGGTCAAGATGTGTGCACCTTTGCGGGTGGGGAGGTCATATGGAGTGTGTGGAGGCTGGGGGCAAGATCGTGTATGGATCTGTGTGTGAATGTGTGTAATCACCTAAATGTGGGTCACTGCATGGGTAGCTGATACTGTGACTGTGGAGGAATCTGAACCTCCAAGTCTCATTTTCTCTTTAAATTGTGATAAGTTTGTATCTTCCTGGAGCAGCAATTTCAAAGGGGGGAAGCTCCATTATTGATATAATAAAATAGCATTTTTATGTAAACATTTAACATTCAGACATTTCTTCTGACCTAGAAAACAAAATCAGTATGAGTACTCAAAGTAGTTTTAAAAAAAAACCCGTCATTATGCATATGGGGAAGATAAATTGTGAAAGGGAAACTTCCTTTTTTCACTATAATCTTGTTTAAATTTTTAAAATTAATGTGATGACTTATTTGAAAACAAATATAAAATTTAAAAACTGACAGAAAGGGGAACTAGGAGGAAATCAATAACTTTTTAAGCTAGAAACTTTGGGAGGTGGCAGAGGTTGCTGAAATATGATGGCGGGAAGTATATGACAACAGGAAATGCTGACGTAAAATCTAATCCTGAAGCTTTTAACAATGGCAGGAAAGGCTGGGCATGGTGGTTCATGCCTAGTGATCCCAAGCACTTTGGAAGGCTGAGGCAGGAGGATCACTTGAGCCCAGCAGTTTGAGACCAGCCTGAACAGCATACTCTCTACAAAAAAAAAGAAAGAAAGAAAGAAAGAAAGAAAAAAAAAACAGCATGAGTGCAGTGGCTCATTCCTGTAATCCCAGCACTTTGGGAAACCGAGGCGGGTGGATCACTTGAGGCCAGGAGTTCAAGACCAGCCTGGCTAATATGACGAAATCCCGTCTCTACTAAAAATACAAAATTAGCCAGACATGGTGGTGTGCGCCTGTAATCCCAGCTGCTAGGGAGGCTGACGCAGGAGAATGGCTTGAACCTGGGAGACAGAGGTTGCTGTGAACTGAGATTCGCAGCCCCTCCCACCCCCACACCCCATCTCTGTATGGGGGAACTTCTTCCTACTGTCTTCTCCCTTCCTTCTTGCCTATTAAACTCTCCACTCCTTAAAACAAAACAAACAAAGACCCAAAAAACAAAAACAACAAAATTTGGACTATACAGGGAAGCGATCTATACCTAATGTGGCTCTGTTGCTCTAGTTCTCCAACATCACATTCCTGTGCAGCTCCGTCTGAACATCTTTTAATTGTGGCTAAGACTCTTGGTTGAATGAGGCAATCACATTTTTGTATGTTTACCCCACCAATGTCTCCTAAAGAACAGAAAAAAATTAAATGCCTGTGGGAGGTCTGGGAAATAAGCTGTTTGAACAGAGCCCTTTGTGTTTTTATGGAGGCTTCATTACGTAGGCATGATTAACTAAATCAGCAGCGATTGGTGATGAGTTCAACCTTCAACCCTTTTCCTTTCCCCAGAAGTCACCGGGTAGGGCAGAACTTTCCAACCGTCTCATCACATGTTTGGTTGCCCTATCCTGTGGTTATGTAGGGGCTTTCCCAACATCACCTCATTAACTCCCTTGTGGTTGAAAGGGGTTGGTTATGAACAATAAAGACATCTTTCACATTTATTACTCTGGTGCTATTTCAGGAACTGAAGTGTCTTAGTCCCTTAGTACTTCTATAGCAAAATACCTGAGACTAAGTAATTTGTAAATAACGGAAAATTATTTCCCACAGTTCTGGAGGTTGGGAAGTTCGAGATGCCAGCAGGATTGGTGTCTGCTAGGTCTGATCTCTGCTTCCAAGGTAGGACCTTGTTGCTGTATCCTCCAGAGGGGAGGAATGCTGTGTCCCCACTTGTCAGAAGGTACTGAAGGGCTGGACTCATTCCCTCAATCCGTTTTTTTTTTTTTTTTTTTTTTTGAGACGGAATCTGGCTCTGTCGTCCAGACTGGAGTGCAGTGGCGCAATCTCGGCTCACTGCAAGCTCTGCCTCTCGGGTTCACGCCATTCTCCTGCCTCAGCCTCCTGAGTAGCTGGGACTACAGGCGCCCGCCACCACGCCCGGCTAAGTTTTTGTATTTTTAGTAGAGACGGGGTTTCACTGTGTTAGCCAGGATGGTCTCCATCTCCTGACCTTGTGATGTGCCCTTCTTGGCCTTCCAAAGTGCTGGGATTACAGGCGTGAGCCACCTCGCCTGGCCTCCTCAATCCTTTTTTTTAAAGCACGAATTCCATCTATGTAGGCTCTTCCCTCATAATCTAATCACCTCCTAAGGACTCCACTTCTTTTTTTTTTTTTTGAGACAGAGTCTCTCTCTGTCGCCCAGGCTGGAGTACAATGGCGTGATCTTGGCTCACTGCAACGTCCGCCTCCCCGGTTCAAGTGATTCCCCTGTCTCAGTCACCAGAGTAGCTGGGATTACAGGCACATGCCACCAAGCCTGGCTAATTTTTGTACTTTTAGTAGAGACGGGGTTTCACCATGTTGGCCAGGCTGGTCTCAAACTCCTGACCTCAGGTGATCCGCCCGCCTTGGCCTCCCAAAGTGCTGGGATTACAGGCGTGAAGGGCTCCACTTCTTAATCTAACATATTGGCAATTAAGTTTCAATATATTAATTTTGGGGACACATTCAGAACATAACCAAGGACAAAAGAAGAAGTGTTTTTCTTTTGTTTTGTTTCTTCCCAAGACAGAGTCTTACTCTGTTGCCCAGGCTGGAGTGCAGTGGTGCAATCTCAGCTCACTTTTACCACTGCCTCCAAGGTTCAAGCAATTCTGCCTCAGCCTCCTGAGTAGCTGGGATTACAGATGTGCGTCACCACGCCCGGCTAATTTTTGTATTTTTAGTAGAGACAGGGTTTCACCATGTTGGCCAGGCTGGTCTCGAACTCCTGACCTCGTGATCTGCTCGCCTTGGCCTCTCAAAGTGCTGGGATTACAGGTGTGAGCCACCGAACCCGGCTAAGAACAAGTGTTTTAACAGAAAATACTCTGTTTAGGAAACTACAAGGGCTTTAGGATGCATAAGCCAAGAACCATGGATATGGATGAAGACCAAAATATATATTTCTTATTACATCACAGTATCAGAGAGGTATAGACTCAGGATTGGTTGGTTTGCATATGTAAGCTGTGATCACTGGAAAATTGTGATTATCTTTAGGAATTAGCCCAAGAGGAGCAGCCTCTCCCTGTTTTTTTGTAAGGTCACCAAATGCCAGAGCATCAAGAATACAGAAAATAAGAAAATATAGTTAATATAATTGGCCTCTTGATGAATGAGTGCCAAATAGACTAATACAGAATCTAAGGAAATGCAATTAAAACACAGAGTCTATGTAAGTATTTACTGTCCACAAATGGTGAACTAATCCCACAGTGCTGGGATTACATGCGTGAGCCACCACGCCCAGCCTGTTGCTTCCATTAATCTATCTTTCTATCCTTCACCAAAACACACTGTCTTGATTACTTAGGGCATCTCAACCTTGGACCATGATTTGGGACTGGATAATTCTTTGTTGTGGCAAGCTATCCTGTGCTTGTAGTGTATTTAGTAGCATCCCTGACCTCTGTCCTCTAAATGCAAATTGCACCTCTCCAGTTATGACTACCAAAAACTTCTCCATACTCTGCCATATATCTCCTGGAGAACAAAATCACCTCTGGTTGAAAAACATCATGGTAAAGCTTTGAAAATATTAATAATAGTTATTTTAAATTCCTTTTTAGATAGTTCCAACATCTACATCATATCTTTTCGTTTTCTTTTCTTTTAATTTTTGAGATAGGGTCTTGCTTTGTTGCCCAGGCTAGAGTGCAGTGGTGCAATCACAGTTCACTGCAGCCTCAAACGCCTGGGGAAATCCCATCTGAGTCTACCTCTGTTTGTTTGTTTTTGCTTTTTGCTTTTATGTCTTGAGGGTGTCATGAGTTTTCTTGCCTTTTCATGTGTCTTGTAATTTGATGTTGTTGTTGAAAACTATACATCTTTGGCCGGGCGCGGTGGCTCAAGCCTGTAATCCCAGCACTTTGGGAGGCCGAGACGGGTGGATCATGAGGTCAGGAGATCGAGACCATCCTGGCTAATCCAGTGAAACCCCGTCTCTACTAAAAAATACAAAAAAGTAGCTGGGTGAGGTGGCGGGCGCCTGTAGTCCCAGCTACTGGGGAGGCTGAGGCAGGAGAATGGCGTGAACCCAGGAGGCAGAACTTGCAGTGAGCTGAGATCCGGCCACTGCACTCCAGCCTGGGCGACAGAGCGAGACTCCGTCTCAAAAAAATAAAAAAAAATAAAATAAATAAATAAATAAAAGAAAGAAAGAAAAAGAAATGATCACATAGAATGGGCATTTGTTCTTGAGATACCAACACTTGTGTGGAGTTATACTGACCTTAGACATTTTATGCACTTCAAGTATTTTCTGTTTCACAATAAAAACAAAGAAGAAAACTTTTAATTATCTGATGAGTTTGAAAGTACTGAAAAAAATTACTTCTCTGTCAGAAAGTTTAGATGTAGATCTAAATGATGTACATCTAAAAGAGAAGCAAATAAAACCTGGCAAATGTGTACTTCAGCAAAAAGAATGGCATGAATAGAATTTATAAAACAATACTAATGTGACTATAAACATTAATTGAAACCAAACACTTTAAGGGCGATTGGAGGATGGGAATAAGGTATTAGGAGGGGTTCTCATGGATTCCCAGGCAGGGTACCCCTGTAGGGCTGGGCATGTAGCTGTGTCCCATGGACCGTTTCTCCTTCGTTCTATCCCAGGCTGGTACTTGTAGGATAAGAGGTGTCCACCCAGCTGGGCCGAGGCTCGGGCAGAGACGGGACAGACAAGCCACTTGCTTGGCACAGTCTTGTAGGACTTTCCCGCCACACCACATGGGTCAGAGGCCCACGCAGCGAGCTCCTGCTGAAAACAATCGCACCATCCCCTGGGGGCATTTCTGCAGTGTTCCAGGCTCTAGACTACATTTCCCAGAGGCCCTCGGGGCCAAGGTTACTTCCAGCCTAAGATGGCCTGGGCTTACTGTCCTGTTCCCAGGGCTGGGCGCCGTTTGCAGAGGTAGGGCAGCCTACAGGCCTCTGCTGAAGCTTCCTAAACGCGGGCTGGGATTCTGGAAGTTCTCGGCCGCAGATGTGAGCGGTGTGTGGGCGATGTCTTTGCCCAGCGAGGGGATGGGTCTCAAATCCAGGGTCCGTTAATGGTGACCGCAGTGTCCCAGTCAATAAAAGGCGGCCCAGGCTCTGAACTACATTTCCCAGAGTGCACCGTTCCCCGGGCAACTTCCTGTCAGCGCTCTATGCCTTTAGGGATGATAGGGTGATCGCGGAACCTTCCACCATCAAGGGACCCTAGGGCCAGGTGAGTGACTCTGACACACAGAAGCCGAATGACTCCGCAGGGCCCGAGGCCGGGGCTGAGGGGAGTGAGGTGCTAACGTCTTTGGAGTTGGTGACTTTGCCGGCCAGGGAGCGTGGGGGCGAGCGATCGCGATGGGAGCCGTGGATGCGAGAGCGAAATTGATGCAGGAGCGGGGCCGCGACGGGAGCTTCTCGTGTGTGTGTGTGTGTGTACGCACGCGTGTACGCGCACACGACGATGACGGGCGCTGTGTGTGACCCTAATGGACTATTTAAATGTGACTGTATGTACGTGATACATATGACTGCGTCGCGTTGTGCGTGACTACGTTCGTAAAGGTGGTGATAGCCGCTATGGGGCCAAAAACAAAGAATTGAGCCTTGCAATGAGTGACATAGTCCATCGTGAATGTGTAGGGAGCAGTTTTTGTGCTGGCCGGTAGCTGGATTGGAGTGAGGGCAACCTAGAAGGAGGGGAGAAGAATGGGAGACAGTGTAGACAACATAGTTCAAGAGTTTCTCAGTAAATTAGTGCAGAGAGGCCGGGCGCGGTGGCTCACGCCGGTAATCCCAGCACTTTGGGAGGCCGAGGCGGGCGGATCACAAGGTCAGGAGATCGAGACCATGGTGAAACCCCGTCTCTACTAAAAATAGAAAAAATTAGCCGGGCGCAGGCGCGGGCGCCTGTAGTCCCAGCTACTCCGGAGGCTGAGGCAGGAGAATGGCGTGAACCCAGGAGGCGGAGCTTGCAGTGAGCCGAGATTGTGCCACTGCACTCCAGCCTGGGCGACAGAGCGAGACTCCGTCTCAAAAAAAAAAAAAAAAAAAAAAAAATTGGGGCCGAGAAATGGAGCAGCAGGTGGGGGAAGAGGGCTGGGAAAACAACCCATCAACATGTTGGAAATGAGCCATGAGAGGGGAAAAGTCCAGGCAAGGATAAGTAAACAAGGCTCATCTGTGTGGGTGTAGTTAAAAATGCAAGAATTTAAAAAATAGAAAAGGATAATCGCGCTGCAGAGAGGTGCCTGTGTTTGGTAGAGGTCAACAAAAGTGACATGTGGTGAGTTATATATAATCTCATGGCAGGAAATTCAAAACTAGAGTTTGTGGAGGAGGGAGAAGGGTCTGAAGGTAATGAACAACAGGGAGGCCGGCCATCTGTTCCATTTTCAGACCCACTGGTAAGAGGCTGTAGCCGGGGAAATGTTGAGAGGGCTGCAAAGTCCTCTAGATAGAGCCTGGTTTCTGTTAGACTCAGAATGTTAGGACGTGTTCACGGAAGTGGCTGAAGATAAAAGAGGGGTTGGTTGTTAATGAATTATGAATTCCATTATGAAGGCATACAGGAAAAGTGTTGAGAATTGGGAAGAATGAGAAAAGGGGACAAATGGGACTTGATGGAGTACAGTGTCTGAAAAGACAGTTGACTAGAAATTCGGGGCTTCTTATAGTAGACAAATGTAAATACAAGGTTGGATTGACACTTATTCTGGTTGGATTCAAGTCAGTTTTTGGAGAGAGAACGTTGGGGTAGTGAAAGATGATTTCTTGGGTGTGAGAAATAAACTTACCTGTCCCAAAGAATGGACTCAGAGACCCGGAGAACAGCGAAAGTGAGACTTTTAATGATGGTCTTGCAAGATCGGTGTCTGATAGGCACACCCAACAGTTTCAACAAGCAATTTATCCCCTAGTGCACAGGTTCCTCCCCTGGTTCCTCATAGGCTGAGTACTATGGGGTCACAATCTTCCCGGGCATTGCCTATTGATTGTTGGGTAGGGGCTTCAGGTGTTTTGTTTTGGTGCAATCTCAGCTCACTGCAACCTCTGCCTCCCAGGTTCAAGCGATTCTCCTGCCTCAGCCTCCCGAGTAGCTGGGCCTACAGGCACGTGCCACCACGCCCAGCTAAGTTTTGTATTTTTAGTAGAGATGGGGTTTCACCATGTTGGCCAGGATGTTCTCGATCTCTTGACTTCGTGATCCACCCACCTCAGCCTGCCAAAGTGCTGGGATTACAGTCATGAGCCACTGCACCCGGCCAGGTGTGTTTTTTTTTTTAGGCTTGTCTTGCTGCATTTGGTTGCAGCCCACAATGCATTGCAACCCTAGCTAGTTCAGGGGCTCTTCAGGTATTTGACTTATGACCTAAGTAGCTGGGCAGGCTGATAAGAGCAGACAAAACGAGCTATTTTGCAGGCTAGCAAACTTTCGTCTTAGACTAAACTTTGGTTTGGGTGAAGGCAACTAAGTGGGGGAAAGGGAGAAAGCGGGAGGCTGACAAGTAGGCATCATGTATTCAAGCAGGGGCCTAGTATATCCTGTTTCTTCTGTAGTTTGCTTACCTACACTGATTCTAGGCACTTTGTCTTGGAAATGGACCACTGTATACATTATTTCCTTCACCGAGTATCTCTAAGAAGGAAGTTTAAGATGGAAGCCATAAAAGTGGTCAAGGTAGGCAGAATGATGGCCCTGCAACCAATGTTTACTTCCTAATCCCTGGAAACTAGGGCTATGGTACTTTATATGGCAAAAATGACTTTGCAAAGGGGATTAAGTTAAGAACCTTGAAATGGGGGCGATTAACTTGTTGGACCAATATAATGACACAAGGTCCTTAAAGTCAGTGAACCTTTCCTGGCTGAGTTTAAAGTCAGAGGGAGGTGTGACCGCAGAAGAATGGTCAGAGAGATGCCACATTGCTGGCTACAGAGAGGAAGTGGGCCTTGAGCCAAGGAATGTTGGTGGCCTCTAGAAGCTGGAAAACATAAGAAAACGAACTCTCCCCTGGAGCTTCCAGAAAGGAACACAGCCCTACCAACACCTTGATTTTAGCCTAGTAAGACCCAACTCAGACTTCTACTGAACTATATGATAATAGATTTGTATTATTTTAAGCCACTACCTCATGGCAGTAGAAAACTAATACAGTGGTATAGTGTCTTGGCCTCAGTGTTGTGGAGGAGTCTCGATCCCTGTGACATAAGAGGACCTCAGCCTCTATTGATTATGTCGAACACTTCCAGTAAAGTAGGTCCCCACTTCACCAATAATATAATTTACAGTTTTGCTATATTGTGTTATTTTTAAACTTTGGAACTTAGTGAACTTTTATTTGTGATCTAACATCTGGTCAGTCTATACTTACTTTTTGCCTTGCACTTGATTTGTCTTGGATTGAGAGAGATGTATTAATGAAATTGTATTCTATTTTATTTATTTTTATTTTTATTTTATTTATTTATTTATTTTTTTTTTTGAGACGGAGTCTCACTCTGCCACCCAGGCTGGGGTGCAGTGGCTGGATCTCGGCTCACTGCAAGCTCCGCCTCCCGGGTTCACGCCATTCTCCTACCTCAGCCTCCCGAGTAGCTGGGACTACAGACGCCCACCACCTTGCCCGGCTAGTTTTTTGTATTTTTTAGTAGAGACGGGGTTTCACCATGTTAGCCAGGATGGTCTCAATCTCCTGACCTTGTGATCTGCCCGTCTCAGCCTCCCAAAGTGCTGGGATTACAGGCTTGAGCCACTGTGCCCGGCCCTTATTTATTTATTTTTTTGAGACAGAGTCTCCCTCTGTTGCCCAGGCTGGAGTGCAGTGATGTGATCTCGGCTCACCGCAACCTCTGGGTTCAAGCAATTCTCCTGCCTCAGCCTCCTGAGTAGCTGGGACTACAGGCATGTGCTACCATGCCCAGCTAATTTTTTTTGTATTTTTAGTAGAGAGGTGGTTTCACCATATTGGCCAAGCTGGTCTCGAACTCCTGACCTTGTGATCCGCCCACCTTGGCCTCCCAAAGTGCTGGAATTAGCCACCCCACCCGGCCGAAATTTTATTTCTTATATAACCTGTAACTTTTGCTTTATGAAAGTTGTTGTTGTTTTGTTAGTTGATATACAGATATTAATGATTGTTATATGCTTATTATGAATTGCAGCCTTTAGCATGCTCAAGATCATGGCCTCTGCTTATTTTTTGGTTTGTATTTGCCTTGTAATATGCTGTATTTCTTCCTAACTAGGCTTTTTATTGAAGTTTATCATATATACAGACAAGACATTATTCTCATGAATCATGATGAGAGCATTCTTGCACTTGTCATTTTGTGTTTACATGTATGCATTTCTATTGGGTTATTTCAAGGAGAGGAATTAGTAAGAGTATGTGAATCTCCTTAAGCAGATACTGTCAGTTTTCCCAAATGGCTGCACCAGTTAAAAGTTCCCATCAACAGTTTATGCAAATTCCAATTGATCCATCTTCTTGTTAACACATGGCATTGTCAGACTGTAAAATGTTTGCCAATATGGTGGATATGTAGTGATATTGCATTGTGGTTTTCCTAACTGACGACTAAGGAAGTTGAGTGCTTTTGTTTTCATGTGCATTGTCCATTTGGGTATCTTCCTTTGGGAAGTGCCAGTTCAAGTTCTTAGCCTAGCTGTTGGGGAACTTGTCTTTCATTGTTAATCCTTCAGAGTTCTTCGTATAATCTGAATGTGAGTCCCTTGTCAGCTTTGTGTATTGTATATATCATCTCTTAGCCCAAGGTTTGCATTTTCACTCACTGTCTACCCTTTTTTTTTTTTTTTTTTTGAGATGGAGTTTCGCTCTTGTTGCCCAGGCTGGAGTGCAATGGTGTGATCTTGGCTCACCACAACCTCCGCCTCCCGGGTTCAAGTGATTCTCCTGCCTCAGCCTCCTGAGTAGCTGGGATTACAGGCATGTGCCACCACATCTGGCTAATTTTGTATTTTTAGTAGAGACAGGGTTTCTCCATGTTGGTCAGGCTGGTCTCGAACTCCTGACCTCAGGTGATCTGCCCACCTCAGCCTTCCAAAGTGCTGGGATTACAGGCATGAGCCACCGTGACCAGCCCACTCACTCTTTTCTGATGAACAGAAATTGCTTTTTAAAATGTCTGATCATTATCATTTTTCTCTTATGGTGTATACTCTCTTTATCTTATTCAAATCTTTGCTTATCCCCAAAGTATGAAGATATTCTGTATTTTCATCTATATTTATCTATCACATGTAAGTATATAAACCTGGAAATGATTTTTGTGTATGTCATGAGGGGAAATCATGATTTGTTTTCCTCATATAAATTCAGTTGACCTGGCACCCTGTATATTGAAAGACCATCCTTTCTTCCATGCTATTTGCTCTGAAATCTACTGTATCTGATATTAGAGCCACCTGAACATTATTTTGATTATGATTTGCATGGTATATCTTTTGCTATCCTTTTACTTTTAAGCTTCCTATACCACTATATTGGGGGGAAACTGACACCTTGAAAATTATCAGCCTTTCATCCCAAGAATATGATAAATTATTTCATTTGTTTAGGTCTTCTTTAATTATTTGTAGTAATTAATATAAAAACATTGTACAGGCCGGGCACAGTGGCTCACACCTGTAATCCCGGCACGTTGGGAGGCTGAGGCAGGTGGATCACCTGAGGTCAGGAGTTCGAGACCAACCTGAACAATATGGTGAAACCCCGTCTCTATTAAAAATACAAAAATTAGCTTGGCATGGTGGCTGGCACCTGTAGTCCCAGCTACTCGGGAGTCTGAGACAGGAGAATTACTTGAACCCAGGAGGCGGAAGTTGCAGTGAGCCGAGATTGTGTCACTGCACTCCATCCT
The DNA here is from genome assembly GCF_024542745.1 of Macaca thibetana thibetana. NCBI lineage: Eukaryota > Metazoa > Chordata > Mammalia > Primates > Cercopithecidae > Macaca > Macaca thibetana. The sequence continues at coordinate 41,202,709 of NC_065596.1, read as the reverse complement.
GGGTGACAGAGTGAGACTCTGTCTCAAAAACAAACAAACAAAAAGACATTGTACATTACATATATTGTTAGATTTAGTTATAGGAATTTGAATTTTTCCTGCTAAGTGCTGTCATTTTAAATTTAAATTTCCTACTTTTTGTTTGTATGTTGAAATTTAGTTGACATTTTGCCCTGTTTGACTTACATTTGTATTCACATTTTTTTTGTTTTGTTTTGTTTTGTTTTTTTTAGACAAGGTCATTCTTCTGCTTAGTCTGGCCTCAAACTCCTGGCCTCAAGCAATCCTCCTGCCCTGGCTGTACTCTTAAACATTTCTAAATTTCTTCCCCTTGATTTTCAGCTTGAAATGACACCCTTTATCTCTCAGTTATCACAAATGAGGCAATCAGTAAGCTAGAGCTAGTCTATTTTCTATTCTCTAATCTTCATTTCTATATTAGTTATCTATTGCTGTAAAACATATTACCCTAAAATAGCAATAAATATTTATTATCTTAACACCATTTTTTGTGGATCAGGAGTTCAGGAGTGGCTTACCTGGGAAGTTCTGGCTCGGGGTCTCTTGAGGTTGCAGTCACACTCTTGGCCAGGGCTGCTATCAACTGGGACTAGAGGATCACCTTCCAACATGGCTCTCATGTGGCTATTGGCAATAGACCTCAGTTTCTCACCATCTGGACCTCTCCATGGGGCTTCTTAAGTGTCCCTTTGACATGTCAACTGGCTTTCTCCAGAGCATAAGGTGGAAGCCACAGTATCTTTTATAATCTATCTCATACCTATCATTTCCACAGTACCTTATTGGTATACAAGTTAATCCTATTCAGTATAGGAGGCAGATACACAGTGTTGTGAATACCATATACTGGGTACCTTTGGGGCTATCCAGGATGCTGGCTACCATAATTCCACTCTATTTTATTTAGATTTGCATTTAAATATGTTCAGCATCATTACTATTCTTTTGCTGAAACTTTCACTATTGTCTCTTTTGTGGCTGGAATGTGTCTTCTAGTAGTTTCTTCTCAAAGAGCGCATATCAACAGTATTTCCTAAGTTGTGTCATATCAAAGGATATGAAACTCCTTATATCCTTTGTACTCGAATGACAGCTTGGCTGGATATAAAAATGTTTTGACTCCTTCGTTTGTTTTTTTCACAAGTATATTGGAAGATTTACCCCACTGTTTGGGGTACTGAATTTAGCACTGGAGAAGTCTGATGACAACTGAATTTCCTTTTTCTTATAGGTGACTTTATATTTTTATCTTGATTCCCCATGAGTTTTAGTCAAATAATTTTATTAGGTAATGTTTTGGTACTATTTTGGGTCATTTTCACCTGTAATATGGTTTTACTTTTCATGATTTATATTTACACTTTATTTTATGAAATTCATCTTGAGTATTAAAACTGTAGTTTATATATATATATGATATACAGCTAAAACCATAGTTTTAGATATATCCTCTTAATTTGGATTTCGTCTTTAGGTGCTCTGCCTTTTACATATTGGATCTCTCTTTTCATTTCTTCTTCAAATGATTTTCATCCCTTTCTTTGTTAAATTTTGTTCTGTTCATTAATTTCTGTATTCTTTGTTCCATACTATACTTTCTGTGGCATTTGTCAGATCTTATGCACCTTGTAGTTGATTTATTTATTGATTAGAGATGGGATCTCACTGTGTTGTCCAGGCTGGCCTCAACCTTGAACTCCTGGACTCAAGCAATCCTCCAGACTCAGTCTCCCAAGTAGCTGGGACTATAGGCACATGCCACTGCACCTAGCTAGTTTATTCTTCATTTCTGATGTGATTTAGCCTATTTTCTCTTTCAGTCTTGAATTCTACTAACTCCCACCTATGGTCTATCTATTACTTTCTCTTCTTTCCTGAGATCACATATTTTTGCTTGTGGTCTTGTTTTAGAGCTGCAATTACATCATACTTTTTTAAAAATCAGACTGCAATGTTGGGTGATAATTTTCATCTTCTCTGATTTTTTTAGTGAGTTTTTTTGTACATGGGGAATTTTGACACACTTTTAAAACTTTGCTTTTTGTGGGTATTTATTTATTTATTTATTTATTTATTTATTTATTTTGAGACAGAGTCTTGCTCTGTCGCCAGGCTGGAGTGCAGTGGCGCAATCTTGGCTCACTGCAACCTCTGCCTCCTGGGTTCAAGTGATTCTCCTGCCTCAGCCTCCTGAGTAGCTGGGACTACAGGCACATGCCACCACACCTGGATAATTTTTTGTATTTTTAGTAAGGACAGGGTTTCCCCGTGTTAGCCAGGATGGTCTCAATCTCCTTACCTCGTGATCTGCCCACCTCAGCCTACTATCTTAGGCATGTTATATCTAATTTATATTTTGGAGAGGATGTAATAGATTTTTCTGGAATAGCTGTCACTGGTATTTTCCTGTGAAAAAAGTGAATGGGGCAAGGGTAGTTTTTAAGGTTTTTTTGCTCAAGAGTTTCTTCCTCTGTTACCCCAGAAGAAGACAATTTTTAAAAAATTTGGCTCCCTTTGAATAGCCAGGCCTTCTCTGCCATTCAGAAGCTCAACTGATTCAGGAAGACTCCTATTATCAGCTCTGAGTTTACCCAGTGTCTTCTGCTATAATTAAGGAATACAGCCAAGTCCCCAGCTCATTTTATGAGGCCAGTATTACCCAGATACTGAAACCAGAGAAAGTATATCTCATAAGAATATGGGTGTAAAAATCCTCAACAAAGTACTAGCAAACCAAATCCAGTAACATCTAAAATGAATTATATAACATGACTGAGTGGGATTTATCCCAGGAATGCAAGGTTGGCTTACCATCAAAAGTCAGTTAATGTGATGTATCATATCAACAGAATAAAAAACAAAAATCACACAATCATCTCAATAGAGATAAGGCATTTGACAAAACCAATACCCTTTTATGATTTTTAAAAACACACACACTCTACAAACTAGGAATAAAGAGGAATTTCCTCACCCTGATATCTAGGAAAAACCCACAGCCAACATCATACTTAATGGTAAAAGACTGGATGTTTTCCCTCTAAGATCAGGGACCAGACAAAGATCCCCACTTCTGTTTAACATTGTACTGGCAATTGGGGAAGTAAAAGAAATAAAAGACACTAGAGTAAAGATTGGAACAGAAGTAAGAGCATCTCTATTTGCAGATGACATGATCTTCTGTATAGAAAATAAAACTTATACTCTGAAAACTACAAAATAGATATTCAAACAAATTTTTTTTTTTTTTTTTTTTTTTGAGATGGAGTTTCACTCTTATTGCCCAAGCTGGAGTACAATGGCATGATCTCGGCTCACTGCAACCTCCGCTTCCTGGGTTCAAGTGATTCTCCTGCCTCAGCCTCCTGAGTAGCTGGAATTACAGGCATGAGCCACCACGCCTGGCTAATTTTTGCATTTTTAGTAGAGACGGGGTTTCACTGTGTTAGCCAGGATGGTCTCGATCTCCTGACCTCGTGATCTGCCCACCTCCGCCCTCCCAAAGTGCTGGGATTACAGGCATGAGCCACCACGCCCGGCCTCAAACAAAAATTTTTACATGAATGTTCATAGCAGCATTTTAAAAATAATTGTTGGCTGGGCATTTTAAAAATAACTGTCGGGAGGCGGAGACTGTGGTGAGCCCTGATAGCACCACTGCACTTTAGCTGGGGCAACAAGAGCAAAACTCAGTTTCAAAAATAATAATAATAATGTCAAAAGGTGGAAACAACCCAAATTTCCATTAATAGAAGAATGGGTAAACAAAATGTGTTCTATTCATCTACAGAAATAGTATTCAGACATAGCAAGGAATGAAGTACTGATTCATGCTACAATTTGGATAAACCTTGAAAACCTTATGCTAAATGAAAGAAGCCAGTAACAAGTCCACATATGTTATTCCATTCATATGAAAGTCCAGAATAGGGAAATCTATAGAGACAGAAAGTAGATTAGTCATTATTTAAGGCTAAGTATGGGGCAAGTGTGGTGGTGGGGAGGCCAGGTAGTGATATAGCCTAAGGGGATAGAGGTTCTTTTTGAAGTGATGAAAATATTCTAACATTGACTTATGGTTGCACATATTTGTGAATATACTAAGAAGCATTGAATTGTTGACTGTAAATGGCTTAATTGTATGGTGTGTGAATTACATCTCAATAAAGCTTTTTTTTTTTTTTTAATGAATATAGCCAATGTGTTTTTGCCACCTTGATCCCCGACATCTTCAGGCCTCCTTTTACCACCTCCTTTTGACATTATTCCTGCTCACAGACCCTTTCATTGAGGATATGGTCTACTCCCCATGGGAATGGATATTTCTCATTTGTTTTGCTTTGTAGCATCACTGTGCCTTCCACACACATTCCGTTCTTTCATTTTCTTTTCACATTTCCAAATAATTTGGAGTCTGTTCATTTTCTTAGTTTCCTGGTGGTTGGGATTTACTTTGATTTTCTTGTTTCTGTCTACATGGTTTCCAGGAGGAGGAATATCAGGATTAGAACTAGTTCTTGGCTAGACATGGTGGCCTACACCTGTAATTCCAGCACTTTGGGAGGCTAAGGTGGGAGAGTATTTCTTGAGGCCAGGAGTTTAAGACCAGCCTGGGCAACATAGCGAGACCCCGTCTCGACAAAAATAAAATAAATTAGCCAAAGTGGTGCATGCCTGTAGTCCCACCCTATTCAGCAGGCTGAGGTGGAAGGATCACTTGAGCCTAGCAGTTTGCGTCAACAGTAAACTGTGATTGCACCACTGTACTCTGGCATGACTGACAGTTTGAGATGCTGTCTCTAAAAATATTTTTTTTTCTTTTTTTCAAGATGGGGTTTCGCTTTTGTTGCCCAGGCTGGAGTGCAATGGCGTGATCTCGGCTCACTGCAACCTCCGCCTCCCAGGTTCAAGCGATTCTCCTGCCTCAGCCTCCTGAGTAGCTGGGATTACAGGAATGCGCCACTATGCCCGGCTAATTTTTTTTTTTTTTTTTTTTTTTTTGAGACTGAGTCTGGCTCTGTCGCCCAGGCTGGAGTGCAGTGGCCGGATCTCAGCTCACTGCAAGCTCCGCCTCCCGGGTTTACGCCATTCTCCTGCCTCAGCCTCCGGAGTAGCTGGGACCACAGGCGCCCGCCACCTCGCCCGGCTAGTTTTTTGTATTTTTTAGTAGAGACGGGGTTTCACCGTGTTAGCCAGGATGGTCTCGATCTCCTGACCTTGTGATCCGCCCGTCTCGGCCTCCCAAAGTGCTGGGATTACAGGCTTGAGCCACCGCGCCCGGCATGCCCGGCTAATTTTATATTTTTAGGTAAGACAAAGTTTCTCCATGTTGGTCAGGCTGGTCTCGAACTGCCGACCTCAGGTGATCCACCTGCCTTGGCCTCCCACAGTGCTGGGATTACAGGTGTGAGCCACTGTGCCCGGCTAAAAAATTTTTTAAAATTATTTTAAAGAACTAGTTTTTTTCTTAAAACTGTGTAATAGTCACTTTCAAGTTCTTCATGTTCTCAAACACAAAATATATTTTAGTTCACAATTTATTCTCCAGCCCTCCACTCTTGGAAAAGTTCTTAAAGTTCTCTATGCCGCTGAAGCTCTCTGTCTCCTAGGACCAATTCATACTACATGCTTCACATGGAATTTTTATGAACGCCTCAGATTGTCTTTACCCTCTCACACCAACTTTATCTTTAATTAGAAACATTTTTAAACCTTACTTTAAAAATGCAGAATGCTTTCTTATTACTTCTGAAATAAGGTCCAAGTGCTATAGCCTATTTTTTTAGAGCCTTTCATAACAGGATCCCTGCTTTATACATCCCCACCTGCCACTGGTCTTTCCTCTCACTCTGTGTTCCTCGAATGCACAAAGATACCTTTGCTTGACTGGCACATGTTGTTTCCTCTGCTAGGATATCCCCCTTACCTTGCCCTGTCTTCTCTGGTGAGCCCCTGTGGAGGAGAAGTTAAATATTAAATTTGAACTCAGTTGAACATGGACACAAACAGTGGTCACCAAGTCCCAGGACAGGTTGTGTGAGCCCCCTGAGGCACTCATCCAGTGCTGTTTCAGAGAAATCTCTATTTCAATCTATTCCTATACATTAGTTATTGAAAAACAACAGACAATCGCAAAAACGACTTGACCTTTTTGTGTTCCTTGAGCCCAGTCGTGAATCAGGGCCCTTGTGACTGGGCCTCATGCCAAACAACTTGTTACAAAAAGAGCTAAGGTCCCAGACTGCGCCAAAGCTTCATGAGACCTCTCCTCGTCTGTGCACAGAGGGGTGGCCAATGCTGGAGCCCAGACTGTTGCTTCCCAGTCTGGTGATGAATCCTCCATAGTCTGGTGAGTGTAATGTGTGACCCTGGAGCCCAGGCTGTTGCTTTCCAGTCTGGTGGTAAATCCTTCATAGTTTGGTGAAAATATATATATATGTATATGTATGTGTGTATATATATATGTATGTGTATGTAAGTATATATATATTTTCCCTTCTCCCCTTCTCATTGCAATTTGCTTATTATATCATTTGCAATATCTGCATTGCCATTTACGTGGGATAAAGGTTGTTTACTCTTAAAGGTATTGTGTGTGTTTCTTTTCTTCTCCCCTCGCGCATTTCCCACACAGAACAGCCCCTCAAGAGTCAGCTGAAGTACCATCTCCTACAGGAAACTTTCTCTTAAAAACTAGTTTTGGTTTGGGCTCCTTAGAACTAGTTGGCTCCTTTCATAACCACGATTACCTTTATTTCCTACAGTATTGTAATTGCCTCTTTACTTTTCTGACTGTGAATTCCTTGATAGTTAGTCCTGCAACTTACTTATCTGATTCCCTTTTGCTAAGTGCAAAGCTAGACTCAGAGAGGCTTCAATATATTTCTTTAATAATAGTCCTTGCTTCACAAAACTGACTGCTCGCCCAACCCAGCCTTCCTTCCATCTTTGCATTCCTTTCATGAAAAAGTCACCCTGCTGCTCAGTGTCAATGAAAACACAGGAGGAGGCCGGGCGCGGTGGCTCAAGCCTGTAATCCCAGCACTTTGGGAGGCCGAGGCGGGCGGATCACAAGGTCAGGAGATCAAGACCACAGTGAAACCCCGTCTCTACTAAAAATACAAAAAATTAGCCGGGCGCGGTGGCGGGCGCCTGTAGTCCCAGCTACTCAGGAGGCTGAGGCAGGAGAATGGCGGGAACCCGGGAGGCGAAGCTTGCAGTGAGCCGAGATCGCGCCACTGCACTCCAGCCTGGGCAACAGCGTGAGACTCCGTCTCAAAAAAACAAACAAACAAACAAACAAACAAAAAAAAAAAAAACACAGGAGGCAGAGATCATGGGCTGCTCCGATAAGGGAAAGGTCCAGCTCATCCTTCACTCAGTAAAATAAAAAATCCTGAAATCCAGAGGTATTCCAAGTGAACAAGCTTTGCATTCAGCAAACCTATGATATTTCCTAATAGTGAATTGGAGCAAGTGACCCATTTCCTGATCTTTTAAATGAGACAAGTAACTGACATTCATAGGTGGCTTGAGGATAAATGTTAATGTATGTATATATGAGTTTAGGGCAAGCCAGAATTGACTTATCTAGTAGTATCCTGATCCCATGTCATGATTTTGGCATAAGTGATTAGACTGAAACTTCATCCTGCTTTTGTTGACTCTCTCTGGTTTTGGATAGGGCCAGGATTTCTTCAGGTTCCTTCTGACCTACCTCCAAGGAAGAAAATGGCATTCCTGTTTGTCCATTTGAGCGCTCTGAGAAAGTCCTGACCCCGTGATTTTTTCTTTCTAGCTCTGCTTTCCCAGCACACTGCCTCACCAAGAGAAGAATCCAGAGAAGGACTGGTAGACTTGGAATGTTAAGTCATGGTCCATGTGAGTTGGAATTGCCTCTCTCCAAAAATATAACCCATTTATATCAAATCATGTGAATATTTTTATTGCTTATCCTTAACTGCTTACTTGAATCACTACTGATAGTCATAAGTAATGACTGAAACAGTCCAATGCTTTCCCTAGATATCTCTTTTCTCCAACCAGTATGACCAAATCTATCCACCAGGGCTTTCAGTATCTCCTGTGTCCTAATCTGGCAGAGCACTGAAGAGGAGAAATACATTTCCTTAAGGGGAACAGTAAAGACTTTTCACTTCAAACCCGTAGCTTAACAAGATGGGATGGAACAATTAAAGGGGACATACTACATAAAGGCTTTTATTTACTCTGTAGAATGGGATGTTGTATTTAATCAAGATGGGAGTTGGTGTTGGTTGGTATTCATTTAGGTATGTGGCCCTTTGTGATGTTTTCCTTAGCCAATACGATGGGAGGTTGAGTTCAAAGAGATCTGGAATTTTCCAGGAAATTAATGAGAGATTAATATAATTAACAATCTAGGGTTAGTTATTCCAGGCTGGTATAGCCTCTCAGTGGTGTCAACAAAAAACTCATTTGATGACTTTCACAGTAATGTCTTCTGACACTGAATTTGCTGACTGTCAGCTGCTTAGCAAAGAGCCTGGAGATTCTACACATTGTCCATAGAAAATAATATTCAGGGAGTGTATCTCTTGAGAATTCTCTCAATTTAAACTAATAGAAAATTCAACTAAAAGTAGTAGCTTAAGCAAAGGACAGTTACCTGGGCCAAAGACTGTATGCACAAGTCTGTTTGTGCACAGTAGAGACTCCTTACAACCAACAAAACCCCCTACTTTTCCCACATAATAAATCTGGGGTTCTTCCAGGCTGTTGTAGCCTCTCAGTGGTATCAACAAAAAACTCATATGATGTCTGTTATTCTGGGCTGCCATTCTGATGTTTTGGTATTTGTGATTTGAAGATCATAAAGATGTGGTGACTGAGCAACAGGAGTTTTTACGAGTATGTAGCCAGGTGCAGTGGCTCATTAGGACTTTGGGAGCCGAGGTGGGTGGATCATTTGAGGTCAGGAGTTCAAGACCAGCCTGGCCAACATTGAGAAACCCTGTCTCTACTAAAAATACAAAAAATTAGCCGGGCGCGGTGGTGCGCATACGTAATCCCAGCTGTTAGGGTGGCTGGGGCACAAGAATCACTTGAACCTGGGAGGCAGAGGTTGCAGTGAGTCGAGATTACACCACTGCACTCCAGTCTGGGTGACAGAGCAAGACTCTGTCTCAAAAAAGAACAAAAAAAACGAGCATGTAGACACTTGGCTTTAGTCACGCTTATTCCCATGTCATTTCCCCTGAAACCACAGGCAGCCAACTCCAGTTTTTTCCCCAGTATATGCCCTACTCCCTGCAGTGCCCCTTTCCAGCCTTTCCCCTTTCATCTAAAGGGGTTATTATTTTTTAAAAGTTCACCATTAATACCTGGACTTGTTCTTTCAATAGCTGATGATGTTCAGGGATGTGGCTGTAGATTTCTGTCAGGAGGAGTGGGAGTGCCTGGACCTGGAACAGAGGGATTTATACAGAGATGTGATGTTGGAGAACTACAGCAACTTGGTCTCACTGGGTAAGATTTGGCATTTACCTTAGAAATTCCTGCTTTCTGTATTGTGATTTTTTTTTAAATTGTCTTTTAAATGTCCAGGGTAACTTCTGACCTTTGTTTTCTGGAAAATGGTTTGTGCTTTGTAAATCTGGCTATAGTTATCATCAGTGGGCACCTCCATCTTTCCCATCCTTAATAACTTATTTTTGCCCTGCCTGTAATTGTTTCTCTTCCTTAGTAACCAAAGAAGTAGTCGCAAATTTTAGAATCTTTACAATGTGGTTCTTTGCTGTTTCTTATCTTCTGGGCAGGTCTTTGCATTTATCAGCCAGAAGTGTTCTCTTTATTGGAGAAAGGGAAAGAGCCCTGGAAGATTTTGAGGGATGAGACAAGAGGACCTTGCCCAGGTGAGTGAGGGCTGAACAGGCACCAGGAGGCCATTGTTGTGGACAACAGCTCAGCTGCATAGTGAGGCAGCAACACCTCTAAAATACTGGTCTGGAATATCCCCTTAAGACCAAAAAATGGGCCAAGTATGGTGGCTCACGCCTGTAATCCTAGCACTTTGGTGGGTTGCCTGAGCTCAGGAGTTTAAGACCAGCCTGGGCAACATGGTGAAACCCCATTTCTACTAAAAAATAAATAAATAAATACAAAAAATGAGCCGGGCATGGCGATGCGTGCCTATAGTCCCAGCTACGTGGGAGGCTGAGGCAGGAGAATTGTGGAACCAGAGAGGCAGAGGTTGCAGTGAGCTGAGATCATGCCACTGCACTCCAGTTTGGTCAACAGAGTAAGACTCTGTCTCGGGATAAAAACAAAAACAAAAACTGGCTGGGTGCCGTGGCTCACTCCTGTAATTGCAGCACTTTGGGAGGCTGAGACAGGCAGACCACCTGAGATCAGGAGTTCGAGACCACCTTGGCCAACACGGTGAAACTCCATCTCTACTAAAAATACAGAAACTAGCCAGTGTGCTGACACACACCTGTAGTCCCAGCTACTCGGGAGGCTGAAGCAGGAGAATTGCTTGAACCTGGGGGGCAGAGGTCACAGTTAGCCGAGATTTTTTTGAGACTCCATCTCAAAAAAAAAAAGGTCTGAGGCCTAGATAGAGACAAAACTTCTTCCAAAAGAACTTTCTCTTCACTCCAAACACTGGTCTATTTTTGTGCTCTCATTTTTCACTCATGTAACAAAAAGGTAAGTACCATTCTTTTCTCCAGTGGCGCTTATTTTATCTATGATGTGGATCAAGTTCCTTCCCATCTCCCTTTTTTGAAATTTAGATTTTCATAAAATTCTTCATTCTGTAAAAAAACAAAACCAAACCAAACATTTTTGACCTCATTTTTTAAATTTTACCCATCCCTTTTGAATTTTTCTCATTTTTCCTAGCTTCTCCTTGATTGTACATTGCCTGCATTTGTTAGTTCATTCTTATTAGTTCATTCTTTCAACCAACATTTATGTATTTGCTCATTTTAGGTTTAACAGAATTAACAAAGAATATATTATCTCTTAAGAAACTTTTTGTTCTCTTCTGTGACTGGAGCATGGCCATACATTTCTGCATACAGGGAACATTAAGAGAAGACCTAATAGACTGCTTAGCTGAAAATTAGAGTAATGGGTGATAACAGTTTCTGGTCACAGTGAGGAGGAAGTGGCAGAAGAACGGTTAGGGCACATGAAGTACAACCAGAAGAGCACAGTGTCATAAAAGACAAGCCCAGCCAGGCGCGGTGGCTCATGCCTGTAATCACAGAATTTTAGAAGGTCGAGGCGGGCGAATCACCTGAGGTCGGGAGTTCAAAACCAGCCTGGACAACATGGCGAAACCCCATCCCTACTAAAAATACAAAAATTAGCTGGGCATGGTGGTGGGCACCTGTAATCCCAGCTACTTGGGAGGCTGAGGCAGGAGAATCGCTTGAACCCAGGAGGTGGAGGTTGCAGTGAGCTGAGATTACGCCACTGCACTTCAACCTGGAGTGCAGTGACAGAGTGAGGCTCCATCTCAAAAAAAAAAAAAAAAAAAAAAAAGACAAATTCTGACTTGTCTAGTTCCCCATATTCCCCAGCTTTTCCTCTCTAATAATCATCATCATCTACTGATTATTCCACACTTATCCTGTGTCAGGCACTTAATAGAAATAGCATATTATTCCCAATCCTTGCAACAAACCTCTGCAAAGTGATGATTTATTCCTTTTTATGATATGAAAAATTAAGAGCTCAGTCAAGCTCAGTAATTTTCCAATCACCTAAAAAGTAGTTTTAGTAAAGAGAACTGGAGTCTGAAACTGCAGTTTGTCCTCTTTCCATTGCAGTACATTACTGCTCATACTTCATAACTAAACTGCCTTTCACTTCATTGAGTCACTGCTAGAGTACTTGCTCTGTCCCCCAAGAAAAACTGAAAACAATAGTACTTGATCCTAAATATATATTTAAAAAAATGAGTCACGGAAGAGTCCTACTTATTCTCAGCTTTTGCCTGACTCCTTCCCCCTTGAAAAAAATTCTCAAACTAATTTTTTGTTGTTGTTAAGACAGGGTTTCACTCTGTCACCCATGCTCGAGTGCAGTCGTGTGATGATGGCTCCCTGCAACCTCAACCTTCTAGGCTCAGGTGATCCTGCCACCTCAGCCTTCTAGGTAGCTAGGACCACAGGCATGCACCACCATTCTTGGCTGCTTTTTTATAGAGATGGGGTTTTGCCATGTTGCCTAGGCTGGTCTCGAACTTCTAAGCTCAAGCAATCTGCCTCAGCCTTCCCAAGTGCTGGGATTACAGGTGTGAATCACTGTACCTGGCTTCAAACTATTTTTCTGTCTAAACTATCACCCATAATTATCTCCTTTAACCTAAATACAGCATACCCTGGTATTGAGATCCTAGTTTGGTAACTCTGGATCAGATTGCTTCCCTCATATTGGACTGATACTCTGCCATTTCCCAGCATTCCTGTTTTTTTTTTTTTTTTTTTTTTTTTTTTTTTGAGACGGAGTCTGGCTCTGTCGCCCGGGCTGGAGTGCAGTGGCCGGATCTCAGCTCACTGCAAGCTCCGCCCCCCGGGTTCCCGCCATTCTCCTGACTCATCCTCCCGAGTAGCTGGGACTACAGGCGCCGCCACCACGCCCGGCTAGTTTTTTGTATTTTTTTTAGTAGAGACGGGGTTTCACCGTGTTCGCCAGGATGGTCTCGATCTCCTAACCTCGTGATCCGCCCGTCTCGGCCTCCCAAAGTGCTGGGATTACAGGCTTGAGCCACCGCGCCCGGCCGCATTCCTGTTTTTAAGCTCTGAATTATATAAGACATTCACCATAGTACTTGCAAACTTGTAGATATTTTATGACTTATTATTCTGTTATTGAGGTGATACCTGGATAATCATTTTTTATTGAGCTCTTCAGATGAATATGATCAAAATAAAATATACTTCTCATCACTTGACTCAACTTACATTATTTCTTTTAAATTTCTACTTATTTCTTGCCCTTTTTTTCATATTGCTCATATTTGAGAATTTTTTAAGCCATTCACTTCTCATATGCTTTATTTCAATATTTTCTACATCTATTTTAGAAGTTTTATTGCTTTTTGTATATAAAACAGTATGATGTTTTTATCTTATTTTTCAGACATGCAGTCCAGGTGTCAGACCAAGAAGTTATTACCAAAAAATGGCATTTGTGAGAGAGAAATAGCCCAACTGGAAATAATGAAAATTTGTAAAAACCACAGCCTTGAATGTTTATGTTTTAGAGGTGATTGGGAAGGCAATGTTCAGTTTCAAACACTACAAGATAATCAAGAGGAATGTTTCAAGCAGGTGATACTCACCTGTGAAAAAAGGCCCACTTTTAACCAGCACACAGCCTTTAATCTACACCAGAGACTTAACACAGGAGACAAACTGAATGAATTTAAAGAATTGGGGAAAGCCTTTATTTCTGGCTCAGATCATACTCAACATCAGTTAATTCACACAATTGTGAAATTCTGTGAAGATAAAGAATGTGAGAATACCTTTCTTCCTGATTCGGAAGTTACTCAACATCAGACAGTTCACACTGTTAAGAAAACATATGAATGTAAAGAATGTGGGAAGTCTTTTAGTTTACGTTCAAGTCTTACTGGTCATAAGAGAATTCATACTGGTGAGAAACCTTTTAAATGTAAGGAATGTGGGAAAGCCTTTAGATTTCATTCACAGCTTAGTGTCCATAAGCGAATTCATACTGGTGAGAAATCTTATGAATGTAAGGAATGTGGGAAGGCCTTTAGTTGTGGCTCAGATCTTACTCGACATCAGAGAATTCATACTGGTGAAAAACCCTATGAATGTAATGAATGTAGAAAGGCCTTTAGTCAGCGATCACATCTTATTAAACATCAGAGAATTCACACTGGTGAAAAACCTTATGAATGTCAGGAGTGTGGGAAAGCTTTTACTCGTGGATCACACCTAACTCAGCATCAGAGAATTCATACAGGTGAGAAATCTCATGAGTGCAAGGAATGTGGAAAAGCCTTTATTCGTGGTTCAAATCTTGCTCAACATCAGAATGTTCACGTTGGTAGGAAACCTTATGAATGTGAGAAATGTGGGAAAGCCTATATTTGGAGCTCACACCTTGCTCGACATCAGCGGATTCATACTGGCAGGAAACCTTATGAATGTAAGCAGTGTGGGAAGACTTTTACTTGGCCTTCGTATCTTGCTCAACATGAGAAAATTCATAATGAGAGGAAATCCTATGAATGTAAGGATTGTGGAAAGACCTTTCTTCATGGCTCAGAGTTTAATCGACATCAGAAAATTCATACTGGTGAGAGAGACTATGAATGCAAGGAATGTGGGAAGACCTTTCTTCGTGGTTCAGAACTTAATCGACATCAGAAAATTCATACTGGAAAGAGGCCATATGAATGTGAAGAATGTGGAAAAGCCTTTCTCTGGGGTTCACAACTTACTCGACATCAGAGAATGCATACTGGTGAGGAACCTTATGTATGTAAAGAATGTGGGAAATCTTTTATTTGGGGTTCACAGCTTACACGACATAAGAGAATTCATACTGATGCAGAACCTTATGGATGCAAGAAAAGTAGCCACATCTTTAGTCACCATTCATATTTTACTGAACAAAAAATTCATAATGGTGCAAATCTCTGTGAATGGACAGACTATGGGAACTCCTTTAGTCATGAGTCAAGCTTTGCTCAACACCAGAATATTTACACTTTTGAGAAATCCTATGAATTTAAAGATTTTGAGAAAGCATTTTCTTCGAGCTCTCACTTCATTTCACTCTTGTGAAATATTATATAAAAGTGTAGGAAGGGCTTTATTCATGACTTCTTAATTGATATCATTTATTTTTTTCTCTTGAGGAACCCCACAAATGTAAGTAATATTGGAAGGCATTTTAACAGGGCACACATCCAGAAGCAGCAGCAGATAATTCACCATGCAATCAATATAGGAAGGAAATTACTGATCATTGCAGAATATCAGGGTAAAATTTTATGAGATGATAGCATTAATTCTTTTTGAATAATTCTCAAAACATTCTTATCAGAGATGTTCCATAAAGAATTTACATATAATTCGGCCAGGCAAGGTGACTCACGCCTGTAATCCTAGCACTTTGGGAAGCGGAGGTGGGTGGATCACCTGAGGTCAGGAGTTCGAGACCAGCCTGACCAACATGGTGAAACCCCGCCTCTACTAAAAATACAAAAATTAGCTGGGCATGGTGGCACACGCCTATAGTCCCAGCTACTTGGGAGGCTGAGGCATGAGAATTGCTTTGAACCTGGGAGGTGGAGGTTGCAGTGAGTCAAGATCACGTCACTGCACTCCAGCCTGGGTGACAGAGAAAGACCCCATCTCCAAAAAAAAAAAAAAAAACCCACAAGAATTTATATATAATTCATTTTGGAAATCTTTCATCATTAGCAAAATTCTGTTGTATTTCCACAAAAATCATGTAATTAATTAATCTAGAAAAGCCTTGAACTATGTCATACAATTTATTTGGCATGTCTTGTTTCAATACATCTTGCCTCTATATGTTTTTTGGAAAGTATCTTAAATCTATGTCTGTTTAATCTTATTCATTAGATTGTAAGGGTTGAATGATTTGAGATTTACGTGACTCAGTGACTGTTATTTGTATTGGTATTAAGCCATTTTATGAGAGGAGGACTTTAAGACAATGATGATAGACAAATATGTCATCTCTATTTATGTCTTATTGAACATCAGAATGTTAATTCTGAAAAAAATCAGTAAAATACAATGAAGAAAGCTTTGGATGAGTATTAATTTCACATGCTACATCAAAAAAACCTATAAAAGAAAGCCTTGTGACTTTAGTGAAAGTAGGGTTGTTGAGTGTTCAGTAGTTTTTTAAGACATTCAGAAATGATTTCTCTCTAACAAATTTCTAAAGCCAAGTGTCATATAATTCATTTTTCACCACAGTTATAACTCAGAAACTAGCAGATAGCCATATGGATTCTTACCTCTTGGAAATTTAGTACTACATATAAACCATTCTTAAAGAGCAAATAAAAAGTGAAATTACAGATGATTTAGAATGATGAGACCTATATTTTAAATCCTATGAAATAACTAAAACAGTTATCAATAGAAATTGCTGTGTATAAAACCAAGACGACTGAGGGCAGTTTGTTTATCATCACCACTGTATCCCCAGCACTTAGGACAGTGCCTGTAGTGTTGTAGGGCCTCAAATATTTATTGAGTTAAATAATGATTTCTCAGCAAGGTAGAATAAGAATACCCAAAAGAATGAATGGAAAGGCTTAATGAAAAGCTGAAATCATGAAATAAAAAACCATATATGTTTTTCATCAACATCTAGTCTTTTGAAGAAAACTATTATTTATTAGGCTTTGTCAGTGCTATAAGAAAGGAGAAATGGGATATAACTATATGTTTAGGGGATATTTTTTGGTATTAACATAAGTATGTGAACTCTGTTAGACATGATTTTTATATGTGGATGGTTTTTTTTCTAGGAAAACATTATTAAATGTAATTCAGTTTCAAAAACAACCAAAAAAGTTCAAAACATAGAAAAAAATATCATGTAAGATGAGGCTGAGCACAGTGGCTCATGCCTGTAATCCAAACAGTCTGGGAGGTTGAGACAGGAGTATCACTTGAACCCTGGAGTTCCCGACTTGCCTGGACAACATAGGGAGACCCCCATTTCTGCAAAAAATTAATTAGCCAGGTGTGGTAGCACATGCCTGTAGTCCCAGCTACTCAGGAGGCTGAGGTGAGAGGACTGCTTGAGCCCAGGAGTTTGAGGCTGCAGTAAGCTGTGATCACCCCACTGCACTGCAGCCTGGGTGATGGAGCAAGACCCTGTCGAACATATAAGACAACAAACATATAAGACTAAATAACTGTACAGAAGTAGATGGGATAGCTCTTGAACATCAAATTCCAGAAAAAATTTCACTCATGAAGATACATGAAAAAAACTAACATAGATGAACCCAATATTTAATCAAAGAATAACATAGGAGATATTTGCTTATATTGTTTAAGCTCTGAGCAAGATGGATAATTTTTATTTTTGAGGTGAAGTCTCACTCTAGTTGCCCAGGCTTGAGTGCAGTGGGGCGATCTTGGCTCACTGCAATCTCTGCCTGCCAGGTTCAAATGATTCTTCTGCATCAGCCTCCCAAGTACCTGGGATTACAGGTACCCTCCGCCATGCCTGGCTAATTTTTGTATTTTTAATAGAGATGGGGTTTCACCATGTTGGCCAGGCTGGATTTGAACCCCTGACCTCAGGTGATCCGCCCGCCTCAGCCTCCCAAAGTGCCAGGATTACAGGCGTGAGCCACCGTGCCCAGCCTGGATGGATAATTTTGAATGATGAAAAGTTACTTTAGGCCGGGCGCGGTGGCTCAAGCCTGTAATCCCAGCACTTTGGGAGGCTGAGACGGGCAGATCACGAGGTCAGGAGATCGAGACCATCCAGGCTAACACGGTGAAACCCCGTCTCTACTAAAAAAATACAAAAAACTAGCCGGGCGAGGTGGCCGGCGCCTGTGGTCCCAGCTACTCGGGAGGCTGAGGCAGGAGAATGGTGTAAACCCGGGAGGCAGAGCTTGCAGTGAGCTGAGATCCGGCCACTGCACTCCAGCCTGGGCGACAGAGCGAGACTCCGTCTCAAAAAAAAAAAAAAGAAAAGAAAAGTTACTTTATGAATTTCTTCTAAGTGAAGTTCTTGGTATCTTTTAGTGTTACATGAGTTAAGAAATGGTGGGTATATGTACACATATTTAGCACACTTACAAGTCAGACCTTTAACAGGTAGTTCCCTCCTAAATTACTGTCATCTATGGAATTGCACAATTTGCGTGAAAAATAATTTTTTGTTATGTAACTTTATTATAATCCATTTTCATTCATGTTGAATAGATTTTTAATGTGACAAGTACACTGAGAAAAATAACATTTAGAAGTTTTGTTTTGTTTTTTTGAGGTGGAGTCTCACTGTTTCGCCCAGGCTGGCGTGCAGTGGCGCGATCTCAGCTCATTGCAACTGTCTCCCCCGTTCAAGTGATTCTCCTGCCTCAGCCTCCCGAGTTGCTGGGATTACCAGCACGTGCCACCACGCCTGGCTAATTTTTGTATTTTTAGTAGAGACTGGGTTTCATCATGTTGGCTAGGCTGGTCTTGAACTCCTGACCTCAAGTAATTTGCCTGCCCTGGCCTCCCAAAGTGCTGGGATTACAGGCATGAACCACCGCGCCCAGCCTAGAAGTTATTTGGTAAATCTTTGTCCACATTACTCTTTCTGCCCATCTATATACAGATAAGTATGGTTCATTCCCTTTTGGTTAGGGGAGGTTTTTTTTGCTGGCCCAGACTGCCTTGTTGAGTTTGGTGTCTGTGTGCATAGCTGGTGCTCCCATCCCCTCCATGGTGAATTTCTGGATCTTCTTGAATGCTTGAGTTGTGTGCTTATTGAACCTCTACTCCATTTATATATTTTTGAATGTTGATAATGTCTCTAGTCTGCCTCATGTATGACAAAACAGCCCTTTATTTTTTCCTAATCACCTTTCTTTGCAGGAGACATTATGCTGGAACCATTTTGAAAATGAAGAACTTTTTGATAATTAGTGTTGGTACAGGTTTATAACCTTTTTGGAAAAAAAAAAAAGAGAATCGTTCCTGGCAGTGTAAAGCAGGATAAAGTCCCAATAAATCAAGAGATATAAATGTAAGAACAAAACAAAAAGAAACTTTACCAGTACTAGAAGTAAACATGGGCGAATTTCTTTATGACATGGGAATTAGGAAATCAATAACTGTGACTCAGAAATCCAGTAAAAATGAGGAAGAATCAATAATTTTTTGTAGGACTAAAAATATAAACAAATGAAAATGACAAATTGGAGATACCTGCAACTTATGTGACAGAGTCATTCACTTAATACATGTAAACATGTAAAAACTGAGATGTGAAAGATCCTACAGCCTGATATAGAAATAGACAAAAGACATAGATATTTTATATGAAAAGATAAAGACCCTTAAACCGTTAAGAAGATGCTTCATATTCCTCATAAAGAAAATGCAATTTATATTGCATATCACTTTATGACAATCAGATGAGCAAAAATCCAAAAGTATATTAAAATACTCATATTGGCAAGACTGGAGAAATAATTCATATTGTGAAAATGTGAAACTGTACAACTCTTATAAGAGGGAACTGAATAATGTCCATGTGCAATCTTACATGCATATATCATGTGACCTAGGCTGCTTGCTTCTATCCAGAAGATACACTGATAAGATTATGAAATGTAGTATGCACAAAGGAGTGTAAATATTTGTAAATGCAACAGACTGGAAAGATTTCCAGCAATGGATGGGCTGAATTAACTCTCAGATATATACGTAAAAGGTGTATTGTGCAACTGTATATTTCATAATCTTCAGATTATGTTATATAAAAAATAGGAGGGTGTAGAATAATGTGCTAATTTTTGTGAGAAGGGCGGACCGCTATATATGTTTATACTTTCTCTTTTTTTTTTTTTTTTTTTGAGATGGAGTCTCACTCTGCTGCCTAGGCTGGAGTGCACTTACACAATCTTGGCTCACTGCAACCTCCGCCTCCTGGGTTCAAAAGATTCTCCTGTCTCAGTCTCCTGAGTAGCTGGGACTACAGGCATGCGCCACCATGCCCAGCTAATTTTTATATTTTTAGTAGAGACGGGGTTTTACCATGTTGGCCAGGATGATCACGATACCTTGACCTTGTGATCTGCCCGCCTTGGCCTCCCAAAGTGTTGGGATTATAGGCATGAACCACCGCGCCCAGCTATGTTTATACTTTCAAAACACAGTGGAAGGATAAGCCAAGACCTAATCAAAATGATGAAATAATAGGTGGGAGCGGGGTGTGGTGGTACACGCCTGTAATCCTAGCTACCTGGGAGGATATGGTAGGAGGATCCCTTGAGCCCAGGAGTTCAAGTGCAACCTGGACAACAGAGCAAGACCCCTGTCTCTTAAGAAAAATTAAAATACAACCCATAGGTGGGAGAGAGCAAGGTTGGAAAGTAGCCACCTTTGATTTTACCTTGTTTTTATCTGAGAATCATTTTACAACCTCACAGTAAAGAATATTTCCTAGACAAAACATTTTAACTAGAAAAGTGTGGCATATTCATATTAATTTTATTATTCTATTGACTGAAAGTCACCATTAAGAGAATGAACAGATGTCTGCTTCTGGTCAAATGGAGAAACAGACCAGATTTACCCTTATATCTGTAAATACTAAAAAGCTAAACAAAATAGGTGAAACAATGGTTTTTAAGACATTGAATATACAAAAATGTCAATTTTCAATGAAGAACAGTGATCCCTGAAAAAACAGAAATAAATTTTTCCTACAGTTTTTCCAGACTACTGCTGGGAGGGGTAACTCAGGCAGAGCCTAGTGGTCTCCTAGTGTTGAGATAGAATGAGGAATCTGATGAGGCCAAAGTGGCCAGAGTTGACAAGGCAAAACACTGACGAGGAGAGAATTGCACAAAAATCTACAGAGGATCTTCCTTAAGTTCAGCTAAATATTCATCAACACATGTGTGTGTGAAAACTACCTGAAGCCAGGCCGGGCGCGGTGGCTCAAGCCTGTAATCCCAGCACTTTGGGAGGCCAAGGCGGGCGGATCACGAGGTCAGGAGATCGAGACCATCCTGGCTAACACGGTGAAACCCCGTCTCTACTAAAAATACAAAAAGAAATTAGCCGGGCGCGGTGGCGGGCGCCTGTAGTCCCAGCTACTGTGGAGGCTGAGGCAGGAGAATAGCGTGAACCCGGGAGGCGTAGCTTGCAGTGAGCCGAGATCGCGCCACTGCACTCCAGCCTGGGCAACAGAGCAAGGATCCGTCTCAAAAAAAAAAAAAAAAAAAAAAAAAAAAAAAAAAAAAAAGAAAACTACCTGAAGCCAGGGAAAAATAACTACCTTAAAGGATTAGAGGGAAGAATCCACAGAGCTCAAAAAGGTCCAGGAATAATTCCTTTTCCCAACAGCCAAAGTGGAAAATAAAAAATTACTAGGCATCGGCTGGGTGTGGTGGCTCAAGCCTGTAATTTCAGCACTTTGGGAGGCTGAGGCAGGCGGATCACCTGAAGTCAGGAGTTTGAGACCAGCCTGGTCAACAGGGCAAAACCCTGTCTCTACTAAAAATACCAAAAAAAAAAAAAAAAAAAAAAGCCAGGTCTATAATACCAGCTACTCAGGAGGCTGAGGCAG
The DNA here is from genome assembly GCF_024542745.1 of Macaca thibetana thibetana. Taxonomy (NCBI): domain Eukaryota; kingdom Metazoa; phylum Chordata; class Mammalia; order Primates; family Cercopithecidae; genus Macaca; species Macaca thibetana. Next base: position 41,181,361 of record NC_065596.1, on the reverse strand, counting down.
AAGAATCGCTTGAACCTGGGAGACGGAGGTTGCAGTGAGCTGAGATCACACCACTGCACTCCAGCCTAGGCGACAGAGCGAGACTCTGTCTCAAAAAAAAAAGAAAAAAAAATTTACTAGGCATCCAGCATTCATCAAGGAGAATAATTCAGTTAAAGAGGAAGAGAATTCTGGGATTCTGGGAATTTCCTTAACCAATGAAGAGTATGTGTGAGAAATCTACTGCTAACATCATACTTAATGGTAAAAGCCCAAAGATCAGCAAAAAGAGGACACCTGGTCTCAACACTTCTACTAAGCATTATACTGGAAGTGCTAGCTAGTGCAATAAACGAAAGAATACAATGTATCCAGACTGGAAAGGAAGTAAAATCATCTTTATTAACGGATTATATGATGGTCTATATAAAAAAAATCTGATGGTATCTACAACACTAGAACTAAATGAGCTTAGTGAGATTGCAAAATAAAGATCAATATATATAAAGCAGATGATTTTGCATGTACTAGCCATGAACAATCTGATCCTTAAAACCTTAAATGCCATTTATAACACCATAAACAGTATGAAATACATACTGATGTATCTGGCAAAAGAAGTGCAAAATATATACTATAAAAATTAAACACACTTCTAGGAGAACCTGAAAAAAGACCTAAACAGAGTTATACTGTGTTCAGAGATTAGAAGACTCAATACTGTTAATATGTCAGTTCTTTCCAAACTGACCTATAGATTCAGTGAAATTCCAATTTGAATATTGGGGAGGCTTTTGTTTTGCAGAAATTGGCAACCCAATTCTAAAATACATAATGGACATGTAAAGGACCTAGATTAGCGAAAACAACTTTTAAAAATAATTTTGAAAGTTGGAGAATAGGTCGGGCGTTGTGGCTCATGCCTGTAATCCCAGCACTTTGGTAGGATGAAGTGGGCAGATCACCTGAGGTCAGGAGTTCAAGACTAGCCAACATGGCAAAACCCATCTCTACTGAAAAAAAAAAAAAAAAAATCAAAACCAGTATTATACTTCATAAAGGAAATTCCAAAACCTCCTTAACTGGTTGTTTCTTTCACAAAAGTTACTCTACACACGTGCCCCAAAATTAAGATTTCAAAGACATTGGGGAAAATACTACTACTAAGATATCAAAACCAGGAACTTACTTCCTTTAAAACAATTCCAAACTAACTCGCTGTGCCTTTCACAGAAATTTCCCACAAGAAATATGATTTTATAAAGCCTGAGAAGTTGCTTCTGTTAGGACAACCACCAAACCTAAAAATTGGGTTTAATTAGCAACAACAACAAAATGCCATTTTAACTGGCTGTCCTTATCAGAGACAGTCCACTAAATAATACAATTGGCAAAAAGTGAGATTTGTTAAGGGTTGGGGTGCTTTATCACGAACATTATATAAGCCAGGAATGTATTTTATTTAATAAACTTCAACCTGCCGGTCACTCCCTCCCTTCGAGGCGTTCTGCAACAAAACACCTGCCTAGAAATAAAAAGGGCATTTTACCCGAGTGGGATGAAAAAGCCCCGTTTTTACCTTTAATCTCGAGACAATACGGGTCAGAGGTCAAGAAACTGTGTCAGCGACAGCGAGGGCGTCCGTGAGTCCGGTGGACTAATGGGGATGGGCCGGGACACAGCCCAGGTCCCAGTTCCCGCCCTGGCGATGGCCGATTTCATACCTGAGGACGATGAAGGCGAGGACTAAACGCCGCTGACCCTCCGGCGTCCCATGTCCAGCGGGTGCTACAGCCCCCGCTTGGGTGGAACAGCCCAAGACTGCGGAACCACACTTGCCACTGCGCACCTACACACCGTCTGCACACCCAGCCTGTTCTGGGATTCCGGAAACGCGAAGGCGGGCTTCCGGAAACGGTGACCAGTGGGAAACGCGATCAGATGTGACTAGGCGGACAGTCCGTTTCCAGCCAACACAGAAGGAAGGGACGCTTTCAGTCAGCCTCAAATAGACGGAGCTTTCAGCCAATGGATGTGCAGGTTTGCTCCACATTAGCCAATAAGAAGTGCTTGGGGCCGACCTGCCTACAAGCGCAGCAAAAGCTTTCCTCCGCGTATCTGCGGTGGAACGCCTACCCGCGCGCCAAACCCAAACTTGGCAGTCAGTTTGGTGCTGTTTCCTACACTTTCATGGAGATTTGCAGCAGGCGCAGGAGACCCTCCCACCTGGCCCATGCCCTCCGCCCGGTGAACACCGAGACCCAACCTTGTTCACCGCCAGTCCCAGTCTTGTGATCAACAAACAGGCTAGTAAATTATAAAAATTAAAAATTAAAGAAATGGCCGGGCGCGGTGGCTCACGCCTGTAATCCTAGCACTTTGGGAGGCCGAGGCGGGCGGATCACAAGGTCAGGGGTTCGAGACCACGGTGAAACCCCGTCCCTACTAAAAATACAAAAAATTAGCCGGGCGCAGTGGCGGGCGCCTGTAGTCCCAGCTACTGGGGAGGCTGAGGCAGGAGAATGGCAGGAACCCGGGAGGCGGAGCTTGCAGTGAGCCGAGATCGCGCCACTGCACTCCAGCCAGGGGGACAGAGCAAGACTCCGTCTCAAAAAAAAAAAAAAAAAAAAAAAAAAAAAAAAATTAAAAGAAATATAGCCGGGGCCGGGCGCGGTGGCTCAAGCCTGTAATCCCAGCACTTTGGGAGGCCGAGACGGGCGGATCACGAGGTCAGGAGATCGAGACCATCCTGGCTAACACAGTGAAACCCCGTCTCTACTAAAAAATACATAAAAAACTAGCCGGGCGAGGTGGCGGGCGCCTGTAGTCCCAGATGCGCGGGAGGCTGAGGCAGGAGAATGGCGTAAACCCGGGAGGTGGAACTTGCAGTGAGCTGAGATCCGGCCACTGCACTCCAGCCTGGGCGACAGAGCTAGACTCCGTCTCAAAAAAAAAAAAAAAAAAAAAAAAAGAAATGTAGCCGGACGTAGTGGCGTGTGCCTGTAATCCCAGCTACTCCGGAGGCTGATGCAGGAGAATCGCTTGAACCGGGGAGGTAGAGGTTGCAGTGAGCCGAGATCGCTCCACTGCACACCAGCCTGCGCGGCAAGAGCGAAACTCCGTCTGAAAATAATAAAATAAAATAAAGGAAATGGGGCTGGGCGCGGTGGTTCACGCCTGTAGTTCCAGCACTTTGGGGGACCAAGGCGGGCAGATCACTTGAGGTCAGGTGTTCGAGACCAGTCCGGCCGCCAACATGAAACCCCTGTCTGTACTAAAAAAACAAAAATTAGCCAGGTGTGGTGGCGGGCGCCTGTAATCCCAGCTACTCAGGAGGCGGAGGAACAAGACTCGCTTGCACCCGGGAAGCGGAGGTTGCAGTGAGCCGAGATCGCGCCCCTGCGCTCCAGCCTGGGCGACAGAGTGAGACTCCGTCTTAAAATAAAATAAAATGAAATGAAATAGGCCGGGCGTGGTGGCTCAGGCCTGTAACCCCAGCACTTTGGGAGGCCGAGGCAGGTGGATTCCCTGAGCTCAGGAGTTCGAGACCATCCTGGGCAACGTGGTGAAACCCCGTCTCTACTAAAAATACAAAAATTGGCTGGGAGCGATGGCTCACGCCTGTAATCCCAGCACTTTGGGAGGCCGAGGCGGGTGGATCACCTGAGGTCGGGAGTTGAAGACCAGCCTGACCAACATGGAGAAACCCCGTCCCTACTAAAAATACAAAATTAGCCGCGGTGGTGGCGCATGCCTGTAATCCCAGCTACTCGGGAGGCTGAGGCAGGAGAATCGCCTGAACCCGGGAGACGGAGGTTACAGTGAGCCAAGATCACGCAATTGCACTCCAGCATGGGCAACAGGAGCGAAACTCCGTCTCAAAAAAAAAAAAAAAAAAAAAAAAAAAAAAGCCACCCGTGGTGGTGCATGCCTGTAATCCTAGCTACTTGGGAGGCTGAGGCAGGAGAATCGTTTGAACCCAGGAGGCGGAGGTTGCAGTAAGCCGAGACCGAGACATTGCACTCCAGCCTGAGCGAGAGGATGGAAACTGTCTCTAAATAAATAAATAAATAAATAGGAAATGACAAAAGGAAACATTAATGCATGAAATCAAACAAATGCTTTCGCTGACGAGCTCCATCTATGCAAAACTGAACCTAGGAAAATGTGCACGTTTCTAACTTGCAATTCTGGAGGACAGAGCTGGGAGGGAGCATGAACTTGATTTTCTGTAATTTAAGAGTTGTCAGTAAAGTCAGTGTTTGCAGGCATTTTCAGTGTTCTGTAGTGGGCTTCAGTTCCGATGGCAGTGTGGCAGGCGAGGTTTCCATTAGCAACCAGAACAGTTTCCACTAACCCTTTACTATAATTGTGATGAATGCATAAGTTAAACGTAAAGGAAATGGAGAAACTGGTGCCTGAGTGTGGGGAAAAGAAAGAGAGATCAGACTGTTACTGTGTCTATGTAGAAAGTCCACATAAGAGACTCCATTTTGTTCTGTACTAAGAGGAATTCTTTTGCCTTGAGATGCTGTTAGTCTGTAACCCTAGCCCCAACCCTGTGCTTGCAGAGGCATGTGCTGTGTTGACTCAAGATTTAATGGATTTAGGGCCATGCAGGATGTGCTTTGTTAAACAAATGCTTGAAGGCAGTATGGTTGTTAAAAGTCATCACCATTCTCTAATCTCAAGTACCCAGGGACACAATACATTGCGGAAGACCACAGGGACCTCTGCCTAGGAAAGCCAGGTATTGTCCAAGGTTTCTCCCCATGTGATAGCCTGAGATATGGCCTTCTGAGAAGGGAAAGACTTGACCGTCCCCCAGCCCGACACCTGTAAAGGGTCTGTGCTGAGGAGGATTAGTGAAAGAGGAAGGCCTTTTTGCAGTTGAGATAAGAGGAAGGCATCTGTCTCCTGCTTGTCCCTGGGAATGGAATGTGTCAGCGTAAAACCCGATCATACGTTCTATTTACTGAGATAGGAGAAAACCGCCTTATGGCTGGAGGTGAGACATGCTGGCTGCAACACTGCTCTTTAATGCACCGAGATGTTTGTGTAAAGTCAAACATAAATCTGGCCTATGTGCACATCAAGGCACAGCATCTTTCCTTAAACTTATTTATGACACAGAGATCTTTGCTCACGTTTTCCTGCTGACCCTCTCCCCACCATTACCCTATAGTCCTGCCACATCCCCCTCTCTGAGATGGTAGAGATAGTGATCAATAAATACTGAGGGAACTCAGAGACCAGTGCCAGCGCGGGTTCTCTGTATGCTGAGTGCCGGTCCCCTGGGCCCACTGTTCTTTCTCTATACTTTGTCTCTATGTCTTATTTATTTTCTCAGTCTCTTGTCCCACCTGATGAGAAACACCCACAGGTGTGGAGGGGCGGGCCCCCTTCATCTGAGTATCAGGGATGGAATGCAAAAACAAACCCATTAAGACCCTGCCTGGGTCTTCTCAGACCCTAAAGTCTGATAGAATAATAATAGCATTCTTATACATTCACCTCGGCCTGTCTTAAGATTCAGAAACTTTCTAAGACTCTAGAGAAATCTTTCCAGATCCTAGACCCTAGTTAAAGATTAGATGTTGGTTGAATGCAACACTCCTGCTTGTAGGTGCAATCCCACCATAGCATGGAGCTTAAGATGTTTATAAGCACTAGAAAAAAACTTGTAACTTTGAGTTGCTCTGGTGAGTTACTTGGCCCTTCTCCACCTAACCGGTTGCAGAAATAAACTTCCTTCTTTCCCAGCCTGTCTGCATCTTATTGGACAATTGCGACTGACCGGCTCAGCAAACTCCTCTTTTTTGTGGTTATCTGGGAATCCTTTGGGAGGGAGGGAACATTTTAAATTTTCCATTTCAAAGAGTTCTACTGGCACTCTGGCACTATTTTCCTCTGCCTACCCTGGGACCTGAGTTCTCCTGGACTCGAATCTCCAGCCACAGAGTCCAGAAGCCCACACCTCCACATTCTGTGACTGTTCCCCAAACACAGGGAGAATTTGCAGAAAATGTGCATAAAAACCTTGGAATTCTTCGCAATAAAACTCCACATTACAAACTGGCGAGAATGGAGGATTTTAGCCCGAATAGGTTTTTCCTCTATTTGAAACCAATAATTTCCCTTTTACAATTTTGAAGTTTCAAAATCAATAAGCACTCCCCGCCCCAGGTTTATCCTTATGTAAAGTGCCCCCTCTGCACATGCAACATTTAATAAACCTTGAAAATATGATGCTATGTGAAAAAAGCCAGTCACAAAACACCACAGGTTATGTAATTCCATTGAAATAAAATGTCCAAAATAGAACAATACATAGAAACAGAAAGTAGATTAGTAGTGGCCCAGGATTAGGGAAGTTGGGGGGAAATGGAGGGATATGGAGTTTTCTTCAGGGTAATGAAAATGATCTAAAATTTATTGTGGTGATATTTGCACAGTTGTGCAAAAATGCACAGTTGTGCAAATACTGAAAACCGTTGAATTTTACACTTTCAATGGGTGGCTTCTGTGATATGTTATGAATATTTCTCAATAAATCTTCAAAAAAAAATAGTGCCTGTGTGTGTTTTTATGTATTGTTCCTCCAGAGTCCAGTCCTTTTTTTTTTTTTTTTTTTGAGACGGAGTCTGGCTCTGTAGTCCAAGCTAGAGTGCAGTGGCATGATCTCAGCTCACTGCAAGCTCCGTCTCCCGGGTTCACGCCATTCCCCTGCCTCAGCCTCCCGAGTAGCTGGGACTACAGGCGCCCACCACCATGCCCAGCTAATTTTTGTTATTTTTAGTAGAGATGGGGTTTCACCGTGGTCTTGATCTCCCGACCTTGTGATCCGCCCGCCTCGGCCTTCCAAAGTGCTGGGATTACTAGCGTGAGCCACACCGCATCCGGACTCCAGTCCACATTTTTACACTTGATGAAGAAATTAAGATTTTTGTTTCTTCTTCTTCTTTTTTTTTTTTTTCCTTTTTGAGACAGAGTCTCCCTCTATTGCCCAGACTGGAGTGCATTGGCATAATCTGGGCTCACTGCAACCTCCAGGCTAATTTTTGTATTTTTAGTAGAGGCAGTGTTTCACCATGTTGGCTAGACTAGTCTCGAACCTCTGACCTCAAGTGAGTCCTGCACGTTGGTCTCCCAAATTGCTGGGATTACAGGCATGAGCCACTGTGCCCGGTCAGGACCATCTTATTCTACCTTAATTTCTGACGCATCAGCTCAGTGGAAATTTTACATTAGGTCCCAAAGTTACTCTTTTTAAGATTTTATCAGCCGGGTGCAATAGCTCACACCCGTAATCTCAACACTTTGGGAGGCCAAGGTAGGAATATCAGTTGAGCCCAGGAGTTCAAGGTCAGTCTCTGCAACATAGTGAGACCCACATATCTACAAAAAAAATTTTTTTTTAATTAGGCGGATGTATTGGTACATGCCTGTGGTCTCAGCTACTAGGTAGGCTAAAGTGGGAGGAGCACTCGAGCCCAGAAGGTCGAGGCTGTGGTGGCCATGATTATACCACTGCACTCTAGCCTGGGTGACAGAGTGAGACCCTGTCTAAAAAAATTTTTTGTGTAATTAGAATTTTTTTTTCGAAAATAAAGTATACACTTAGTGACTTGATACAAATGAATGACTTTTATAATCCACAGAAACCAAAATGAATAAATAAGTAAATAAAATCCCATAGCCATTCTTCTTATGTGAGTCTCTGGTGTTTCTGAGTTGTAAGAATTATGAATTATTATTAATAAATATGCATGACAAGGACTCAATAAGGGATAGGCATTAATAAATTGCAATCCACACTTACTGGGGTAAGGCCTTTAAAGATGTCAAGAAAAGGAAAGAAAAAGAAAAGGCATTGAAAAACTGCATTGCCTACTAAAACGCTAAAGTTTACCTAAGTCCATTAATCAGCACACACACACACACACACACACACACGGTGGGTGTGTAAAATGGTCAACACAGTCTCCCCTGAATGTATCCTCTTATTAATAGGTCTGTGGGGGTCAGAGATGAGGTTCTATAGATCCTGGATTCAGGGATGGGGAATCTGTGAGGTCCCTGGGGTGATAGAGGAGGGTCTGTAGATTAGTGATGGGTGTCTTTGGGATAGTGATGAGGTCCATGGAATCAATGATTGTGGGTATGTAGGGTCAGTGATAAGGGAATCTGGTGTGAGTGATGGGATGTGTGTGGGATCGATGAGACAGTGTGAAATCAATCCATGAGAGCCAGATTTGTGGTGTCATCTCTCAGGGTGATGCATCCTGATTTGTGTGTCAGTGGTGGGGTCAGAGTGTGGCTGTCACGTTCCTGCCACTGGGTGTTCAGGGTCCCACCAAGTGCACAGATTCCCTTACCTGGTCCTGGCTGGAGAGGCTCTTCTCAAGGACTCCTCACATGAGGAGCGGGTGGGCGGCTGTTTTGGGGTTGTTTTTTGTTTGTTTGCTTTTTGCCGGGGGTGGGGGTTGGCTTTTTCTTTTGGGTTTGGTTTTGACTCTTAAGAGGCCACAGACACATGCAGCTTGCAGGAAGAAATTTTTGTCTGGGCGGTCGCTAGGTCCTTTGGGCCAAGCTATCTAATGGGAGCGAAGCTAACCATTCCCTCGGCGCGGTTCAGATCTAGACGGTACCTTTAAGGTGTCCACAAGGGGGCATGCAAGTGGGTGGTGGCTTTGAGTGGCAGGTGGGCGGGAAGAAACAACTAAGAGCCGCCCTAAACCGTCAGGCGCCAATGGGAGGTGCCTCTGGGCTGTGAGAGGCTGGAGGAGGCGGGACCTCCAGACCCAGAGAGTCCGGGCACAGAGCCTGTTACTGCCAGACGCTGAGACGTTGCCATGGGAACCAAGGGCCTTTCGGGTCACACCAGAGCCTTTCTCAGACAATTCTTTCCGTAACCTGCGAGCTCCTGTCCAGCGCACACCCCTATGAAAGCCTAGCGTGCCGTTTCCCGCAGAGTCTTCTTTGGTCTGAGAGCCACTTGTTTCTTACATCCCTGCGCTAATATCGCCGTCTGCTCCTACCTACCCCAGGCATTTGCCGCATGCTGGTCCTCTCTTTCCTGACAGGCGGGCCATCTCTCCAGCTTCTGGGAGGACAGTTTAAATTATGGAGGAGGGGGCAGGTGCAGGGCAGCAGGGCCGAGCGGAGTAGCCGGGAGTTGGGGAAGCAGGGGTTTATTTTTCTTTGTAGCTCAGATTCCTAAGCCTGTGACTTTGAGAATCGGTGTCTGCCTTGCAACATTTCAATCTGAGGCTCCCGGGGAGAGGACAAAGTTGCAGCCGGATGGAAGCGTGCTGGGGAGAGGGGTGGGTGTAGGGAACATGGAGAATGTGTCAGGCGGTGTCTTTATTCCTGGCACCTTACTTTGCCTGCTGGAGTTTCCCAGTCTGTTCCAAGCGCACTCTCTCGACCCTGAAGGGACCTGAGGGGTGATGTTGGTCGCCAGTGTGTAGCTCCCCCGGACTGGATTGGAATTGGTCCCACAAACTTTTTTTTTTTTTTTTTTGAGACGGAGTCTGGCTCTGTCGCCCGGGCTGGAGTGCAGTGGCCCGATCTCAGCTCACTGCAAGCTCCGCCCCCCGGGTTTATGCCATTCTCCTGCCTCAGCCTCCCAAGTAGCTGGGACTACAGGCGCCCGCCGCCTCGCCCGGCTAGTTTTTTTTTGTATTTTTTAGTAGAGACGGGGTTTCACCGTGTTCGCCAGGATGGTCTCGATCTCCTGACCTCGTGATCCGCCCGTCTCGGCCTCCCAAAGTGCTGGGATTACAGGCTTGAGCCACCGCGCCCGGCCACTTTTTTTTTTTTTTTTTTTTGAGACGGAGTCTTGCTCTGTCACCCAGGCTGGAGCGCAGTGGCGCGATCTCGGCTCACTGCAACCTCCGCCTCTCGGGTTCAAGCGATTCTCCCGCCTCAGCCTTCCGAGTAGCTGGGATTACAGGCGCATGCCATCACGCCCGCCTAATTTTTGTATTCCATGGTGTATACGTACCACATTTTCTTTATCCAGTCCACTGCTGATGGGCATCACATATGCAACTATACTACTAGGCTACAGTAACCAAAATAGCATAGTACTGGTACAAAAACAGACACATAGACCAACGGAACAGGTTAAAGAACCCAGAAATAAAGCCACACACCTACAACCATCTGATCTTTGACAAAGTCAACAAAAACGAGCAATGGGGAAAGGACTCCCTATTCAACGAATGATTCTGGGATAACTGGCTAGCCATGTGCAGAAGATTGAGTCTGGGCCCCCTACCTTTCATCATATACAAAAATTAACTCAAAACGGATTAAAGATTTAAATATAAGGCATCAAACTATAAAAATCCAGAAAGACAACGTAGGAAATACTCTTCTCGACATCGGCCTTGGTAAGGAATTTTTGGCTAAGTTTCCAAGAAACCAATTGCAGCAAAAACAAAAATAGACAAGTGGTACCTAATTAAACTAAAAGCTGGGAGGCCGAGGTGGGCGGATCACAAGGTCAGGAGTTTGAGACCAGCCTAACCAACATGGTGAAACCGGGTCTCTACTAAAAACACAAAAATTAGCTGGGCATGGTAGCTCACACCTGTAATCCCAGCTATTCAGGAGGCTGAGGCAGGAGAATTGCCTGAACCTGGGAGGCAGAGGTTGCAGTGAGCTGAGATTACGCCAGTGCACTCCAGCCTGGGCAACAGAGTGAGACAAGGAAAGGAAAGGGAAAGGAAAGGGAAAGGAAAGGGAAAGGAAAGGAAAGGAAAGGGAAGGGAAAGGAAAGGGAAAGGAAAGGGAAAGGAAAGGGAAAGGAAAGGGGGGAAAGGAAAGGGAAAGGAAAGGGAAAGGAAAGGGAAAGGAAAGGAAAGGAAAGGGAAAGGAAAGGGAAAGGAAAGGGGAAAGGAAAGGAAAGGAAAGGAAAGGAAAGGGGGAAAGGAAAGGAAAGGAAAGGAAAGGGAAAGGAAAGGGAAAGGAAAGGAAAGGAAAGGAAAGGAAAGGAAAGGAAAGGAAAGGAAAGGAAAGGAAAGGAAAGGAAAGGAAAGGAAAAGGAAAGGAAAGGAAAGGAAAGGAAAGGAAAGGAAAGGAAAGGAAAGGGAAAGGAAAGGGAAAGGAAAGGAAAGGAAAGGGAAAGGAAAGGGAAAGGAAAGGGAAAGGAAAGGAAAGGAAAGGAAAGGAAAGGAGAGAAAAAAGGAAAGGAAAGGAAAGGAAAGGGAAAGGGAGGAAAGGAAAGGGAAAGGAAAGGAAAGGAAAGGAAAGGAAAGGAGAGAAAAAAGGAAAAAAGAAACAGAAAGAGAGACAGAGAGGGAGAGAAAGAAAAGGGGAGGGAGGGAAAGAGGGAGGAAAGAAAATGGTCACAGTAACTTATAACACTTGGAGGAACTTTGCATTTATGTTAGTGGGGTAGTGGCAGTATATGGGGCAAGAACATTTTGTTGTAGATGAAGATGTTACATTTGATTGTGGAAGAAAGGTGTATGTTACTGATGAGATGTCAAAAGATAGATGATAGGAAGCATTTGTTCTGTTTTTCTGGTCACTCAGTATCTTTTGAATATTTAAAAAAATTTTTTGAGACAGGGGCTCACTCTGTTGCCCAGGTTTGAGTGCAGTGGTGCCGTCACAGCTCACTGCGGCCTCAGACTCCTGGGCTCAAGCAATTCTCCCACCTCATCCTCTCAAAATGTTGGGAACACAGGCGTGAGCCACCACTCCCTGTCCCTTTTGAACATTTTTGCCAGCTCTAGGAAATTTCTTCACTTCCTTGGGCTCTTTTGAAGAAGGGCATGTGACTAAGTCATGTGTCTAAGTTTCACCAATGAAATTCATATCAAGATATTTCAAGATTGATCAACTTACGGTTTCACAAGGAATTCATTTTGTGGGCAAGGGTGGAGGCAGAGGTTCCAGCTTTCACAGGCAAGAGTAGTTGCTCATACATCATGTATCAGGTGCAGACGGCACATCAGTGGCAATTCCCATAGTTCTTGTGCCAGCAGGAGAGGCAGTCCACTTACTCACTATACCTGTCCCATGGCATAATTTTGGGCATAGTTCCTAGAAGCCTGTGACTCTGGATTTCTATCACTCCCAATCATTCTGAGAGCTACCTACATTTTTGGATTAATTACCAAAGGCTGGGACTGTTGCTTGCAATTAGAAGCCTTGAATGTTAAAGTATTAAACAATAAAACAGGCCAGGCCTGGTAGCTCACGCCTGTAATCCCAGCGCTTCGCAAGGCTGGGGCAGGTGGATCGTTTCAGCCCAGGAGTTTGAAACCAGCCCAGGCAACATGGCAGAACCCGGTCTCTACAAAGAAATACAAAAATTAGCCAGGCATGGGGGCGTGCGCATGTAATCCCAGCTGCTTCAGAAGCTGGGGAGGGAGGATCATCTGAGCCCGGGGAGGTCGAGCCTGCAGTACCGTGATTGCACCACTGCACTCCAGCCTGGGTGACAGAGCAAGACTGTCTCAAAACAAAACAAAACAAAAAAGCAAATAGTAAAAATCATACATTTCCTTCCTTTAACCCCCCAGCCCTCCAGCATGTGGTTTAGAGGTATTTCATTATTGGATAATGATATTCACTTGGGTGACTAGAAAGGCAGGCTATGAATACAACTGGTATCTTAATTGAATTTGGGGAGTTGTTTAATTAAAACTACATACAACTGGCAGGGTGCTGTGGCTCATGCCTATACCCAACACTTTGGGAAGTCGAAGTAGGCAGATCACTTGAGGCCTGGAGTTTGAGACCAGCCTGGTCAACATGGTGAAACTTTGTGTCTACTGAAAATACAAAAATTAGCTGTGTGTCATGGCCCATGCCAGTGGTCCCAGCTACTCAGGAGGCTGAGGCACAAGAATCGCTTGAACCTGGGAGGCAGAGGTTGCAGTGAGCCGAGATCATGCCACTGCACTCCAGCCTGGATGACAGAGTAAGACTCTGTCTCAAAAAACCCAAACTGGCCGGGTGCACTGGCTCACGCCTGTAATTCCAGCACTTTGGGAGCCTGAGGCAGGTGGATCACGAGGTCAGGAGTGCAAGACCAGCCTGGCCAAGATGGTGAATCCCCGCCTCTACTAAAAATACAAAATTAGCCAGGTGTGGTGGCACATGCCTGTAATCCCAGCTACTCAGGAGGCTGAGGCAAGAGAATCACTTGAACCCAGGAGGCAGAGGTTTCAGGGAGGCGGAGGTTGAGGTGAGCCGAGATCGCACCATTGCACTCCAGCCTGGGCAACAAGAGTAAAACTCTGTCTCAAAAACAAACAAACAAACAAACAAACAAAGGTTTGTGATAATCTGTGAAATATATTTTGAAATGAATTGGAATTCTATACAGTACTATTCACACCCCAATACTCCTAATATTTCCTTTCCCAGATGATGACCTGGCACTCTTCCTAGGGCTTGATGTCTCCATACAGGTCCCCAATACAATTATTTGTGATTCTGAGTCAATTCACTGTCTACATGGGTGACAATGCAATGCTCTTGTTGTAAAGTAGCAATACTTTATTTATCATTATTATTTTTAGGCAGGGTGTCACCTCTGTCACCTAAACTGGAGTGCAATTGCATGATCACAGCTCACTGCAGCCTTCACCGCCTGGGTCCAAGTGACACTCCCACCTCAAACTCATAAGTAGCTGGGACCACAGACACATTCAATAATAAATTACTGAATTTATTTTGTGGAGACAGGTCTCCCTAGGTTGCCTAGGCTGGTCTCAAACTCCTAGGTTCAAGTGATTCACCTGCCTCAGCCTCCCAAAGTGCTGGGATTACAGGCATGAGCCACTGCATCCAGCTCCTCTAGAGGAAAGCCACCATATCCAGCTAATTTTTGTATTTTTAGTAGAGACAGGGTTTCACCATGTTCGCCAGGCTGGTCTAGAACTCCTGACCTCCAGTGATCTGCCCGCTTCAGCCTCCCAAAGTGCTGTGATTATAGGTGTGAGGCACCGTGCCCAGCCAACTGCACAAAATTTTACTCCTTGGTATTTACTTTCTCTTGAGTCTTATGGGCAGCATTGATCATTTCATAGAAGATAAAAAAAATCTATGCAAGATCAGGCCATGCGCCTTGCTTTATTTTTTATTTTATTTATTTTGAGACGGGGTTTTACTCCTGTTGCCCAGGCTGGAGTGCAATGGTGTGATCTTGGCTCACCGCATCCTCTGCCTCCTGGGTTCAAGCGATTCTCCTGCCTCAGCCTCCTGAGTAGCTGGGATTACAGGCATGCGCCACCATGCTGGGCTAATTTTGTATTTTTACTAGAGATGGGATTTCTCCATGTTGGTCAGGCTGGTCTCAAACTCCCGACCTCAGGTGATCTGCCTGCCTCGGCCACACCTTGCTTTATTAATTCCAGTGACCTTTACCTCTATTCTACTCAGACATCCGTGCTCATTATCATATTCCGGAGTAGTACGTATTTTAGCAATCTTGTTCACTTCTACTTGAAAACATTTTTTCAGCTCAGATATCACCTTTTCCAGAAATGAGCTACTTTTCTTCTAGCTTTTCCTAGAACCATGTGCTGACCTTGACCATAGTACACACTTCATTCCATAGATCTTGTAAGGAAGTTGAATGAATACTCCTGAATTTCCAGCATCCATTACATTATCAAGTATGTACTGACATTTATAAGTACTTCAAAAATTAAAGAATGAACATATGAATGAATCAAACCAAGGCACAGATGAGTTGTATATCTGTTTGTGGTAGATGAAAACAAAAGTTACTCATGGTTCTTGGACTTATATTTCTGTTCCCCAGCAGTTTTCAAGCATGTAACTGAGTACTTCCTATGTTCCTAGGAGCTGGAGATAGAGATGAGTCAGGTCCAAACTGCACCTTTGTAGAGAACATACTATATGTGCAATTGAACATGTATGTGGTTATGATACTGAAAACAATAAGAATGTAGGCCGGGCACAGTGGCTGATGCCTGTAATCCCAGCATTTTGGGAGGCCAAGGCTTGGAGATCACCTGAGTTCAGGAGTTTGAGACCAGCCTGCCCAACATGTTGAAACTCCATCTCTACTAAAAGTACAAAAAATTAGCTAAGCATGGTGGTGGGCACCTGTAATCCCACCTACTCAGGAGGCTGAGGCAGGAGAATCGCTTCAACCAGGGAGGCGGAGGTTGCAGTCAGCCAAGATCATGCCTCACACCACTGCACTCCAGCCTGGGCGACAAGAGTGAAGCTCCATCTTAAAAAAAAAGAAAAAAAAGAAGGCCGGGTGCGGCGGCTCATGCCCGTAACCCCTGCACTTTGAGAGGCCGAGGTGGGCGGATCACCTGAGGTTGGGAGTTCAAGACCAGCCTGACCAACATGGAGAAACCCCATCTCTACTCAAAATACAAAATTAGCTGGGTGTGGTGGTACATGCCTGTAATCCCAACTACTCAGGAGGCTGAGGCAGGAGAATTGCTTGAACCTGGGAGGCAGAGGTTGCAGTGAGCCAAGATTGTGCCATTGAACTCCAGCCTGGGCAACAAGAGTGAAACTCCGTCTCAAAAAAAAAAAAAAAAAAAAAGAAAAAGAAAAAAAAAAAAAAAGCACTGGCCTTGGGAGTTTCTTTAGGTTAGCTCCTGTATTCTATTTGTAGCATGGCTTTATCAGGGAGTTGGGGTGCGGCACTAATTCCTAACTTTCTGGCACTATAAAATGTTTTGATTCATCTGGTATTTTTCCTGATCCAGATGTGGAATAAACCATGTATTTAAAGATCCTTGGTTTCTTTTATTGAAGAGTATTATTTACAAAGCACCAAAATCTTGGGCTGGGTAAGGTGGCTCAGGCCTCTAATCTCAACACTTTGGGAGGCTGAGGCAGGAGGATTCCTTGAGGCCAAGAGTTCAAGACCAGCTTGGGCAACACAGTGAGACGCCATCTCTATTTTTAAAAAGAAAACAAAAACAAAATCACCAAGATCGGGGTGACAGGTGTGCTCATTGCTACTAGTGTGTCATTGCTTCTAGGCCCTCTTAGTGGGCAGAACTAGGAAATATATTGTATGTATACTAACACACATACCTAATTATATTTTTATTTAGCCTTACTGCAAGTTTTTTTTTGTTTTTTTTTTTTTTGGGATGGAGTCTCGCTCTGTCGCCCAGGCTGGAGTGCAGTGGCGCGATCTCGGCTTGCTGCAAGCTCCGCGTCCTGGGTTCATGCCATTCTCCTGCCTCAGCCTCCCGAGTAGCTGGGACTACAGGTGCCCACTACCACGCCCGGCTATTTTTTTGTATTTTTAGTAGAGACAGGGTTTCACTGTGTTAGCAAGGATGGTCTCGATCTCCTGACCTCGTGATCCGCCCGCCTCGGCCTCCCAAAGTGCTGGGATTACAGGCGTGAGCTACCACGCCCGGCTTTTTTTTTTTTTTTTTTGAGACAGGGTCTCACTCTGTCACCCAGGCTACAGTGCGGTGGCATAATCTCAGCTCAATGCAACCTCCACCTCCCAGGTTCAAGTGATTCTCCTGCCTCAGCCTCCTGAGTAGTTGGGACGATAGGTGCATGCCACCATGCCTGGCTAAGTTTTGTATTTTTAGTAGAGACAGGGTTTCACCATGTTAGCCAGGCTGGTCTGGAACTCCTGATCTCAGTGGATCTGCCCCCCTTGGCCTCCCAAAGTGCTGGAATTACAGGCATGAGCCTCTGTGCCTGGCCAAGCATTCTTAATGGGTGTGATATTGCCCCTAAGAGGGTGAACATTGGTTACTTAAGGTAAAATGAATTATAGTTGTTGTAATGGTTTGTGGCCTTCCACAGAATTTTTTTTTTTTTTTTTTTTTTTTTTGAGATGGAAGCTCACTCTGTCACCCAGGCTGGAGTGTGGTGGCACAAGCTCGGCTCACTGCAACCTCTGCCTCCTGGTTTCAAGCGATTCACCTGCCTCAGCATTCCAAGTAGCTGGGATTACAGGTATGCACCACCACGTTTGGCTAATTTTTGCATTTTTAGTAGAGACAGAGTTTCACCATGTTGGCAAGCCTGGTCTAGAACTCCTGACCTCAAGTGATCCACCTGCCTTGGCCTCTGAAAGTGCTGGGATTGCAGGTGTGAGCCACCGTGCACCTGGCCTATTGCACAAAATTTTACTCCTTGGTATTTAATTTCTCTCAAGTCTTACGGACAGCATTAAACATTTTATGGAAGATGAAAAATCCATGCAAGATCAGGCCATGCACGGTGGCTCACACCTGTAATCCCAGCACTTTAGGAGGCCGAGGAAGGCAGATCACTGAAGGTCAGGAGTTCGAGACCAGCCTGGCCAACATAGTAAAACCCTGTGCCAACTAAAAATACAAAAAAATTACCCGGAAGCGGTAGCATGTGCCTGTAATCCCAGCTACATGGGAGGCTGAAGCAGGAGAACTGCTTGAACCCAGGAGGCAGAGGTTGCGGCAAGCCGATCGTGCCACTGCACTTCATCCTGGGCGACACAGCAAGCCTCCATCTTAAAAAAAAAAAAAAAAAAAAAAAAAAACTATGCAAGATCAGTGCTACAAAATGATGGCAAATTGATGGCTATAATCAGAAAATTTTTTCTTGATTGAATGCTCTATCCCAAAGTTATATGAGAGGTGGTCTGTGTGTGTCTATTGGCTGCCTGGTGGATAGTATTTATGATTGATCCTCAGTGCTTTGGGAATTACGTAAACTAGTTTATATTATGAAAATAATTCAACCTAGCATTAATTGTGTTAAGGGCTGAAAATGAAAAACGTTGACTACATCTGAATGAATGAATATCTGGCTTACGGGTTTTTTTGTTTTTGTTTTTGTTTTTTGACACGGAGTCTCACCCTGTTGCCCAGGCTGGAGTGCAGTGACATGATCTCAGCTGACTGCAACTTCTGCCTCCTGGGTTCTAGCAAGTCTCCTCCCTCGGCCTCCTGAGTAGCAGGGACTATAGATGCATGCTGCCAGACCCAGCTAATTTTTTGTATTTTAGTAAAGACGGGGTTTCACCCTGTTGCCTAGGCTGGTCTCGAACTCCTGAGTTCAGGCAATTCACCTACCTCGGCCTCCCAAAGTGTTAGGATTACAGGCGTGAGCTACCATGCCCGACCTAGCTTACAGTTTTACTGAAAACCCCATTTAACTCAAAACAGCTTGTTTCTTATGAATAACAGTTTTGTTTTGTTTTGTTTTACAAACAGGGCTATGAAACCATTAAGATTTGTGGATCATTGGAAAAAGAAACATCCTGATAAAGTCGAGAAGCAGAATATTTAAAAAGTTTAAAACAGAATTTTGAACTGTAACACTGCTACTTCCTTATTTAAGAAGGACAAGTGGCCAGGTGAGGTGGCTCTCACCTTTAATCCCAGCACTTTGGGAGGCTGAGGTGGGTGGATCCCTTGAGCCCAGGAGTTGGAGACCAGCCTGGGCAATATGGTGAAACTTTGTTTCTACTAAAAACACAAAAACTAGCTGGGCATGGTGTGTGCACCTGTAATTCCAGGTACTCGGGAGGCTGAGGCAGAAGACTCACTTGAACCTGAGAGGCGGAGGTTGCAGTGAGCCAAGACTGCAGCACCACACTCCAGCCTGGATGATAGAGTGACACTCGGTCTCAGAAAAAAAAAAAAAAAAAAAAAAAAAAGGATAAGCAAACAAATTATGATGAAATTATTGCCTTATAAAATTGCAGAAATCGGCTGGGAGGCTGAGGCAGGCAGGTCACCTGAGGTCAGGAGTTCAAGACCAGCCTGGCCAACATGCGGAAACCCCACCTCTACTAAAAATACAAAAATTAGCCAGGCATGGTGGCACACATCTGTAATCCCAGCTACTCTGGAGGCTGAGGCAAGGAGAATCACTTCAACCCGGGAGATGGAGGTTGCAGTGAGCTGAGATCATGCCACTGCACTCCAGCCTGACTGACAGAGCAAGACTCTGTCTCAGAAAAAAAAAAAAAAAAAAAAAAAAATTTGCAGAAATCATTGTAAAACCCTGTAGTGCTTATATAGTTGCTGAAACTGACATAGGACCCACATTTGAGACCATTACTTCAGTAGTGATGTATCACATTGCCACTATTTAATGATCACTCCTACTGAGCAATAATTCAATTCAAAGATGCATTAATGAGATGTCAGGTAATACCAAAGAGTAGCTGATAAATCAAGTAAGTTTCCTACTCAGATTAATGAAACCAGTTACTGACAGTAAGGCTTGACAATAGGACATGTTTGTTATTTCAATAATGACTGCAAACTAGAAGAAGATATATTGTTTGTAAAATACTTAGACACTGACCGTAGCAGAACATCTATTCTTGCCGCTGTAAAAACTTGGTGTGGGACTGGGTGCAGTGGCTCACACCTGTAATCTCAGCACTATCATTTCCTCATATGATATGGAAAATGCCGACTTCTACATCCTAAATCTAAACTAATTTTCTACTCACTTGCTAAGCTTCAGTCACACCAGGCTGCTTTCTGTTTCTGGAATGCTCTAAGTGCTCTCTGATTTTTCAGGGTCTTTAGTGTAACTGTGCCTCTGCTTGGAATACCCTTCCACACTGCTGACCAAAGCTCAACATCTGTCCTACCAATGCTACGGGAAGTATCCCTCAAGTTACTGCTTATACCACCTATTGATTTATTTCACAGTATTGATCACAATATAAAATTACCTCATTTTCTCTTTTACTTTAAAATCTTTTTTTTTCCTCCCAGACTAGAATGTAAACCGCATGTAGGCAGCAGGCATGTCTGCTTACTTTTCTTTTTGAGATGGAGTTTTGCTCTGTCACCCGGGCTGGAGTGCAGTGGCGCGCTCTCAGCTCACTGCAACCTCTGTCTTCCAGGTTCAAGTGATTCTCCTGCCCCAGACTCCCGAGCAGCTGAGATTACAGGTGGCCACAACCACGCCCGGCTAATTTTTGTATTTTTAGTAGAGGCAGGGTTTCACTATGCTGGACAGGATGGTCTTGAACTCCTGACCTCAGGTGATCTGCCTGCATGTCTACTTACTTTTGATAAGTATCTTTACTGATTGATTGAGGCAGAGTCTCACTCTGTTACACAGGATGGAGTGAAGTGGTGCAATCATAGCTCACCGTGGCCTTCAACTCCTGGCCCCAAGAGATCCCCGCAACTCAGCTTTCCCAGTAGCCGAGACTAAAGGTACATACTACAAGGCCTGGCTAATTTAAAAAGTATTTTTTGTAGAGATGGGGTCTTGCTTTGTTACCCAGGCTGGTCTTGAACTCCTGGAGTCAAGCAATCCTCCTGCCTTTCTAAAGCTTTTACTATTTGAATTAAAATGAACAAATCAGGAAATGAGCAGTCTGTCTCCGAAAACTGACTTCTCTCCCCAAAGACACTGCATGTAACATTATTTAATAATAAGATAGTGGCCAGGCGCGGTGGCTCACACCTGTAATCCCAGCACGTTGGGAAGCCGAGGCGGGTGGATCACAAGGTCAGGAGTTCAACACCAGCCTGGCCAAGATTATGAAACCCCGTCTCTACTAAAAATACAAAAATTAGCTGGGCACGGTGGCAGGCACCTGTAATCCCAGCTACTCGGGAGCCTGAGTCAGAAGAATCGCTTGAACCCGGGGGGTGGAGGCTGCAGTGAGCTGAGATCATACCACTGCACTCCGGCCTGGGTGACAGAGTGAGACTCCGTCTCAAATAATAATAAATATGATGATAGTTGGGCTGGGTACAGTGGCTCACACCTGTAATCCCAGCACTTTAGGAGGCTGATGCAGTCAGATAGCTTGAGCCTAGGAGTTTGACACCAACCTGGAGACGGTGAAATCCCATCTCTATAAAAAATAAAAAAATTAGCTAGGTGTGGTGGCACATACCTGTGGTCCTAGCTACTTGAGAGGCTGAGGTGGGAGAATCACTTGAGCCCAGGAGGTTGAGGCTGCAGTGAGCTAGGAATGCAGCATTGCACTCCAGCCTGGGCGACAGAGCAAAAGGCTGTCCCAAATAACAACAATAATAATTGGATAGTAACAAATGTGTGACTCCAACAAGTCTGCTGCAAAACAATGCTATAAATAATGAGAAAAGAGACAATGCATGGCTGAGAGCAGTGGCTCACACCTGTAATCCCAGCACTTTGGGAGGCTGAGGCGGATGGATCACGAGGTCAAGCGATTGAGACCAACTTGGCTAACATGGTGAAACTCCATCTCTACTAAAAATACAAAAATTAGCCAGGCGTGGTGGCGGGTGCCTATAATCCCAGCTACTCAGGAGGCTAAGGCAGGAGAATTGCTTGAACCAAGAAGTCGGAGGTTGCAGTGAGCCGAGATCGTGCCACAGTACTCCAGCCTGGCAACAGAAGAGACTCCATCGCAAAAAAAAGAAAAAAAGTGATGAAAGATAACAAAACTACCAGATGAAGTGAGAAATTACAACATCCAACTAAAAGGCATTTCAGAAAGAAAGAGAGAAAAATGAATGGAAGAAAACTTCACAGAACAAACAAAAGGCAATTTCTAGAAACAGATCATGAGTCTTCAAAATATTAATACAAAGGTCCACTGAGCACCTTGTACAATGAAAGAAACGAGAACCACACTAAAATACATTTCTGTGAAATTTCAGAAAACTAGTATGAAGAGACAATTTTAAATGTTTTTGTAATTATTATTATTATTATTATTGAGGCAGGGTCTCACTCTGTCAACCAGGCTGGAGTCCAGTGGCGTGATCTTGGCTCAACTTGCAACCATGGCTCCTGGGTTCAAGAGATTCTCCTACCTCAGCCTCCTGAGTAGCTGGGACTACAGGTGCATGCCACCTCACCCAACTAATATTTTGTATTTTTAGTAGAGATGGGGTTTCACCATGTTGGCCAGGCTGGTCTCAAACTCTTGACTTCAGGTGATCTGCCCACCTCAACCTCCCAAAGTGCTGGGATTACAGGTGTGAGCCACCACGCCCGGTCTATTTTTACTTTTATAAAAACAGTCTCCTTATGTTGTCCAGGCCGGTTTTGAACTCCTGAACTCAAGCAATCCTCCTGCCTCGGATTCCCAAAGTTCTGGGATTTACAGGCATGAGTCACTGAGCCTGGCCTTTAAATGCTTTAAAAGACAAAGAACAGTAACACAACACAAATCAAATTGTAATCATATTTTAAGATAAACACTGTTAGCTAGCAGGCAGTGTTATATAATTCAAAATTCTAAGTGAAAACCACATTCAACCTAAAATTTCAAACCTAGTTATCAACCAAAAAAGGTAGAATACAGACACTGTCAAGCTTATAAGGATCCCAGACTTTTATCCCAAATTCACTTTTATCAAAGTAAACAAAATAAGAATGTGCTTTTTACAAAAATGAGAAGCTAAACCAAGAAAAAAAAAAAAAAAAAAAGACATAAGCTCCAAGAAACCAGTGACCCAATATAAGAAAGAGGCACAGGAAATTCCCGAGATGATCAGGTGCTGGGTATCTATTTATTTATTTAATTTTTTTTGAGACAGGGTCTTGTGGTGTCACCCAGGCTGGAATGCAGTGGTGCCATCACAGCTCACTGCAGCCTCGACCTCCCAGGCTCAAGCCATCCTCCCAACTCAGTTCTTTCGCCAGCTGGCTTCTTTTTACTTATTCATTGATGAGTCCCAAATACTAATTTATTCACCCTACAGTGGTGAAAACTCTTAGAATTATCTTCACTAAGTAATAAAAGTTAACATCATCAAAAATGGAACACATTGACACTGTGTGTCTCCTGATGGGATAAACCGCATTAATTATATGGTATTCCTTCCAAAGATGTATAAAAGATGAGGTACATCCAAATTAAAGAACACTCTACAAAATAACTGTCCCGGCGCGGTGGCTCGTGCCTGTACTCCTAGCACTTGGGGCAGCAGAAGTGGGTGGATCTCTTGAGCCCAAGAGTTTGAGACCACACTGGGCAACATAGCAACACCCCATCTCTACAAAAAATAAAAAATTAGCCAGGCGTGATGGCGCAGGCCTGTAGTCCCAGCTACTCAGGAGGCTGAAGCAAGAGGGTCCCTTGAGCTCAGGAGTTCGAGGCTGCAGTGAGCTATCATCGCGCCATTGTATTCCAGCCTGGGCGATAGAGCAAAGCCCTGTCTCCAAAACTAAAACCAAAAAACAAAACCCCCGAAAACTCACCATCACCAAAAGCAAAATAAGTAACCTGTATTCTTTGAAAATGTCAAGGTCGTGAACAGGTAGGATACACAGAAAACAAATAGGTGGAAGATTTAAATCGAAACATTTTAGTAGTTTCATTAAATGTACAGAGGAGAGTATGTGCCTATCATTGGGAGTCTGAGACAAGATAAAAGCACGGATCTCATAACAATAAATTACTTTGAAATCTTCTTTCTTGCTCAGTACAGCTCCGGCCGCGGCGCCGCCTGGCTCTCGTATTCCTGGTTCTCGGCGGGCTGTGGGGCCTCCGCGCCGCAGCCGCAGCCGTTAGTCTTGTCGGGTAGGTGACTCCTTCAGTGAGCAGCGGCAGCGACAAGAAAGGCCTGGCGGGGCTGCACTGTCTTCCCACCTACCCGAGGACCCTGAGGAGAAGCCTCCGGCCCCGAAGGAAGTCTGGAGCGCTGGGCCGGCCTCTGCCGCCGCCATGTTGGACTGGAGGCACGCACGCTCCCAACGCTCTGCGCAAATCACCGCGAGAGCGCCTGGGGCCTCTGGTCGTTTGACCGCGTCCTTGGAACCCGAGGAGACTTGCCGTTCCCGGGGGAGGGTGTGTGTGTGAGTCGGGGGGCGGAGGCCGTCTACGCCAACGTAGGGGCGGGGGGAGCCGAGATTAGAGCATCAGCCTGAGGGAAGCGGTGCTTCTGGTTCTCCGCTCCGCCTCCGATCTTTCAGCGAGGCCTCGGGCCAGTCATCTCGCCCCCTCGTACCTCAGTTTTGCCATCCGTGAAGTGGAGCTGGGCCTGCCTGACTTACTCGTTCATCAGGGGAGGGGGCCTTGAAGCTCTGGGAGCCCTTTCAAAGGACGTTGCCTTCCACGAAATCGTACCTATCGTTATTCACTCTGCGGTAACCACCCGGATTTGAGTTGGGGGTGTTTGCACGGTCATTCAGCTTCCTCTTCACCCTCCTGCCGTTCGTCTTCCCCTCCAGTTTATCTACTGAAAGACTTTGAAAGTGAGCCTTGTCTATTATTGATAAGCTCCTGGCCGGGCGCGGTGGCTCACGCCTGTAATCCCAGCACTTTGGGAGGCCGAGGCGGACGGATCATGAGGTCAGGAGATCGAGGCCATCCTGGCTAACACTGTGAAACCCCGTCTCTACTAAAAAATGCAAAACAAAATGAGCCGGGCATGGTGGCGGGCGGCTGTAGTCCCAGCTACTCGGGAGGCTGAGGCAGGAGAATGGCATGAACCCGGGAGGCGGAGCTTGCAGTGAGCCGAGATTGGGCCACTGCACTCCAGCCTGGGCGACTGAGCGAGACTCCGTGTCAAAAAAAAAAAAAAAAAAAACCGGCCGGGCGCGGTGGCTCAAGCCTGTAATCCCAGCACTTTCGGAGGCCGAGACGGGCGGATCACGAGGTCAGGAGATCGAGACCATCCTGGCTAACCCGGTGAAACCCCGTCTCTACTAAAAAATACAAAAAACTAGCCGGGCGAGGTGGCGGGCGCCTGTAGTCCCAGCTACTCGGTAGGCTGAGGCAGGAGAATGGCGTAAACCCGGGAGGCGGAGCTTGCAGTGAGCTGAGATCCGGCCACTGCACTCCAGCCTGGGCGACAGAGCGAGACTCCGTCTCAAAAAAAAAAAAAAAAAAAAAAAAAAAAAAAAAAAAAAAAAAAAAGATAAGCTCCTGTAGGCGTATGTGGCATTTCCCTTAAAACATGCAGATCAAAGGAAAGGCAATCTTCTTCCCACCCTACAAAGCAGTTAACTTCGCAGAGGCCACCCCTTGTATGGAAAAGAGAGCGAGACTCCGTCTCAAAAACAAACAAACAAACATAAAAATAAAAAATAAATCTGAAACATGGATGTCCCGTTGATTTAGCAGACCTAGCTGACCACACAAGGTGCTCTATTGTTAGGCTGCATCACGGGCCGCAAAGACCCAGGTATCTATCCAGTTGCTAGAAACCATCATGAGAGTTAGATACCACTTTTCTGCTGGAAATACAGACCATTTCCTGAAGCGGTATCGTTGAGGTAAAACATAGGCCTTTTGCAATCTTACATTTTGAGTAAGGCCAAACCTGCCTAGTGTTATAAAACCAGGCAAAAAACCCAGGTACCCAGTCTTGCAGGATAGAAATGTGTGACTAAAATGAAGCATCGATCTGAGAAGACTACAAATTAGCGGGAACGATTGGACAGGAGCATGCTATACATTACTTAGATTAATGTTGAGATTTAAGAAGCCAGGATATTGGTTTGTTTGTGAGGGGTGCCCATCTACTTTATGTAAGAGGCTATAAACTACACTTTCAGTTTCTGCTTAATCCTTGCTCAAAAAAGGAATAATTTCTTATTCCAAAGTAGACATTGGTACATCTTTTACTAGGTACATAATTTAGGATCAGTCTAATAAAGCTCCTTAGAAGTACTTACAGTACACCCTCACAAGGGTGTACCATCTATCCATTATTTAAACAGAAATTAAAATTCTACCTTCGTGGAGAAATTTGCCAAGTTTTCATGGATTCAATACTCATTAAATACTTTTAGCCTGGGGCCAGGCGCGGTGGCTCACGCCTGTAATCCCAGCACTTTGGGAGGCCAAGGCTGGCGGATCACGAGGTCAGGAGATCGAGACCGTCCTGGCGAACACGGTGAAATCCCGTCTCTACTAAAAATACAAAAAATTAGCCAGGCGTTGTTATCAGATATTAGGGTTGTTTTTCCCTCTCCTGTCAACCTCCAAATAAAATCGATGCTCCAGAATGATGCCCTTTTATCATAATTTTACAAATACCTGGCTCCAAGGTGACTACCTGATACAAAGATACAATGCTGGTCTCCCAAACAGGCAACCCACGTTGACACTCACACAGCTTCCACTCACACCTGCGATCACAAGGCAGCATCTTCGGGCCCTCGTCGCCCACGAACCGCTCCCAGAGAGCATCCGCGCACAATCTCATCCCATCCACGATTTTGATTCCTTTCCTTCCGCTTCTTCAACCCGATCCGGGACGAGACTATCAGGTCCCATCTCCACCTTCACCTTCATTTTCAGCGCAATGCAGACTAAGCCCTGGACTCACCCATATACAGATTGAACTGTCCACTCAGTGTTTCATCCCCTCTGCATTCTGAGGGCGAGTTAGCATCTGGGTATGTGAGTTCCAAACTAACAGCCAGGACCAGGCTTGGAGCGAAGAATGCTTTGGCTCGCATCGTGGCTGGGTTGACCGTGTCTCTGCCCCGGACTACATTCCCCATCGGTTCTACCGCTTGCAGCTCCTTCCGCCGAGAACCGGAAGCACGTTTTCCTGCGTCGTACCCCAGATAACAGAGCTGCCAGGGATAATCAGGCCTGGCCAGTCTAGCGGGCGAGCCAGCCCCATAGCGAGCCGCTCGGCATGAGGGCTCTGCGATCCTCGGTGCAGAGGAGCGGTAAATGGAAACAAGCCCGGCTTGGCGATGAGAGGTGTAGGGAAGCCCGCAGTAGGGCTCTGGACTACATTTCCCAGAGGATCCCGCAGGCCAACACCACGTCTCGCGAGATTTCGGCTTCCTCTTAGCCAGGTGGCGGGACCGTTTGCTGTGCCGAATTAGCTGCCGCGGAAAGCTGAGGGTGAGGAATCCGGCTCCGGTCATTTTGTGTGTGGAGGGCTGAGGAGAAGATTTTGCGTGTGTGATCGCCATGGTTGCCGCGGGTCTTCGTAGTCTGTGACTGTGGCTGTGTGGTGCTGACTCTGGGTGATCAGGTGGGCGCTTGTGACTGTGCGCGCCCGGAGTGGATGTTTGTCCCGAACGAGCCTTGTGGCGCGTGCGGATGTGGAGAACCGGTGACTGGGTGGTTGGACTGCGTGTCCCGGGGTGGGTGTTTGACTTTACCTGTGTGTGCTGTACCGTGTGTGCGTGAGTTGCAGGTCTGTGGCTGTGCAGGTGCAATTTGTGTGGCCCCTTGGTGTGTGTGAGAGACCCCTTGGTGTGTGTGAGGCCCCTTGGTGTGTGTGAGAGAGGAAAGTGCGATTGGCTGTGAGGCAGTGGGGAAGTGGATATAGGGAGGTGTGTGTGCGATTGGGGCTTTGTGTGTCCCCTTGAGAGAAAAAAACCCGTTAGGCAGTTAGAGTGGGTCCTTGATAAAACTCCTTTAAACAGAGAAACAGCCAGAAAAATCAGGCTGCAGGCACAGATAAGGAAAACTCGCACAGGGGGTTGTTCTAAAGACATTCCTCAGCTGCGCTGATAAGGGACCGAGGCCCAACATAGAAACGCCTTTGTCCTTTGTGTGACCAGCGGGCTTCCAGGAAATAGTCGCTTCTTTTGTGGCCATGTACACGGTGGGGTGTTAGATTTTGAAGGGAAGGTGAGGGTTAAAGAAAGAGAGAGTTGGCGGCTCTATGGCGGGGACCAACTAAATCCCAGAGCCCACTGCCGCTCACTGGCTGGGGTAACTACAGGCCTGAGCAGGAGGGGTCTGGGAGGTATGGCTTGTTGCCTGGGAGAATGTTTATAAGGATGTTTCTTGGGCCTTTGCCCAGCAGGATGTGATAAGGAAGTCAGGCGGTTGGGAAGGATGTTTTTCACAGCCCAAACCACAATGGAATGTTTCCCTCTGACCAGGATCTGTGAAATGGTGGGGGCTTACAAAATGGTGCAGCTTGGACTAACAGGTTCCGGCGCCCACTTCCTTTTTTGGATATGCTTTAGACTGAGCCCAGCCTCTTTGAATCATAACTTCAGTCCCTGATTGGTCCCGAGCCAAGCTTTCACTTCAGCCCCTGATTGGTCCTGGGCCAAACTTTCACTTCAGCCCCTGATTGGTCCTGCGCCAAACTTTCACTTCAGCCCCTGATTGGTCCTGCGCCAAACTTTCACTTCAGCCCCTGATTGGTCCTGGGCTAAGGTTCCAGGGCCAAGTTGAGTAGTGCTTTCTCCAAGACAGCCCACAGACCGACCAGTCAGCAGATTCCTCCCCTTTCCAGTTCATAAAAGCCCCAGATTCAGCCTCCTAGTTGGCAGCCCTCTTTCGGGTCCCCTCCGCTGGACAGAGCTTTCTTCTTTTGCTTATTAAACGTCCGCTCCGACCTCATCCTTTGTGTCCATGTTCCTTAATTTTCTTGGCCGTGAGAGAAAGAAGGCAAAAAGAGCCTTTACCCTAACAACTCAATTGCTGGAGAGATTAGTGCATATTCTATGTGGCATCACACACTGTAGCCCTGGGATTGAAAGCCATGCAGTTTATGGGATGGTGTTAATCTCAGTCCAAATAGGTAATAAGATCTTTTGCTTTGCTGTATTTTAGGGTAGGAATGAGATTGGGGGCTTGATCAATAGTTTGTACCAGTAGGACCAGGGATTTGCCCAGTCATCTGTGAGTAAATGCTTCGGCCAGTTTCCATGTCTGTATTGAATTAAATGCTCATACGGTTCTGTGATTTTCTCAAATACAGATTTGGTCTTTGTCCCTATTTCCTCGCATACAACTCCTAAAATCCTTGGAATCTCCTAAGTACTGGCTTTTTTTTTCTTTTCTTTTCTTTTCTTTTTTTTTTTTTTTTTTTTTTTTTTTGATGAAGTCTAGCTCTGTCACCCAGGCTGTAGTGCAGTGGCGCGATCTGCACTCACTGCAACCTCTGCCTTCCGGGTTCAAGCAGTTCTTCTGCCTCACCCTCCCGAGTAGCTGGGACTACAGGAATGCGCCACCACGCTGGCTAATTTTTGTATTTGTTTTTTCAGTAGAGACAGGGTTTCACCATGTGGGCCAGTCTGGTCTCGAACTCCTAACCTCAGGTGATCTGCCTGCCTTGGCCTCCCAAAGTGCTGGGATTACAGGCATGAGCCACCGCACCCAGCCTTTGGGTTTTTATATGTCAGCAATTGACCGATAGCTTCAGGATGGGGGCTGGTCATCAGAAAGACCAAGGCAGGATTAGAGGGTTGGGACTTTCAGCCCCTACCCTCCCACCCCTGGGGAGTGGAGGGAACTGAGGATTAAGTTGATGGCAAGTGGCCAATGGTTTAATCAATCATGCCTGCGTAATGAAGCCTCCTTACAAACCCAAAAGGAGTGTATTTGGAGAGCTTCCAGAGAGCCTAATACATGGAGGTTCCTGGAGGGTCGTGCCCAGGGAGGGCATGGAAGGTCTGTGCCCCTTTCCACATACGTCACCGTAGGCATCTCTTCATCTGTATCCTTTGGAATATCCTTATAATCAGCCAGTAAATGTGTTTCCCTGAGGGTCCGTGAGCCATTTTATTCTAGCAAATTAATCTAACCCAAAGAGGGGGTCGTAGGAACCCCGAATTGAACCTGTCAGTCAGAAGTTCTAGAGGCTGGGACTTGTGACTGGTGTCTGAAAGGGGAGCAGTTTTGGGGGCTGAGACTTCAACCTGTGGGGTGACGCTATGTCATGGTGTATAGTGTTAGAATCGAATTGGTGGACACCCAGCTGGTGTCTGCTGCAGAACTGATTCCTTGCTGTTGATGGGGAGAAATCTCATATTTTGAGGCCACAGAAGTCTTCTGGGTTGATTGTTGTGGTTTTGGTGTGAAGCAGAGGAAGAAACACAGTTTGAGTTTTTTCCAAATGGGTTCACATTGGGGGTTCTCAACCTCGAATCCATCAACCCCATTGCTGAATTTTTATTTATTTATTTATTTTTATTTTTGAGGTAGGGTCTCACTCTGTCTCCCAGGCTGGAGTGCAGTGGTACGATCTCGGCTCATTGCAGCCTTGATCTCCTGTGCTCAAGTGATTCTCCTACCTCAGCCTGCCAAATAAGCTGAAACCAGAGGTACACACCAGCACTCTGGCATAATTAAAAATAATTTTCAGTAGAGAAGAAGACTCACTATGTTGCCTGGACTGGTCTTGAACTCCTGAGTTCAAGTGATCCTCCCACCTCTGCCTCCAAAGTGCTAGGATTACAGGGATGAGCTACCTCACCTATCACTGATTTTTTCTTTTCTTTTTTCCTTTTTTTTTCTTTTTTCTTTTTTTTCTTTTTTTCTTTTTTTTTTTTTCTGAGACAGAGTCTCACTCTGCCCACTGCAGCCTCTGCCTCCCAGGTTCAAGTGATTCTCCTGTTTCATCTTCCTGAGTAGCTGGGATTACAGGTGTCCACCACCACACCCAACCAATTTTTTACAGGGTTTTACCATGTTGGCCAGGCCAGTCATGAACTCCTGATCTCAGGTGATCCACCCACTTTGGCCTCCCAAAGTGCTGGGATTACAGGTGTGAGCCGCCACACCCGGCCTTTTTTTTTTTTTTTTTTTTTTTTTTTGAGAGGGAGTCTCGCGCTGTCGCGCAGGCTGGAGTGCAGTGGCCGGATCTCAGCTCAATGCAAGCTCCGCCTCCCGGGTTTGCGCCATTCTCCTGCCTCAGCCTCCCGAGTCGCAGGGACTACAGGCGCCCGCCACTTCGCCCGGCTATTTTTTTGTATTTTTTTTTAGTAGAGACGGGGTTTTACTGTGTTAGCCAGGATGGTCTTGATCTCCCGACCTCGTGATCCGCCCGTCTCGGCCTCCCAAAGTGCTGGGATTACAGGCTTGAGCCACCGCGCCCGGCCAACCCGGCCTTTTTTTTTAGACAGGGTCTCAGTCTATTACCCAGACTGGAGTGCAGTGGCAGGATAGTGGCATACTACAGCCTTGACCTCCGGGGCTGAAGGGATCCTCGCACCTCAGCCTCCCAAGGAGCTGGGTTACAGGCATATGGCACCATGCTGGGCTAAAATTTGTATTTTTTGCACAGACAGGGTTTCGCCATGTTGCCCAGTCTGATCTTGAACTCCTGAGCTCCAGCAATCTTCCCACCTGAGCCTCCCAAAGTGCTGGGATTACAAGGAAGAGCCACCGCACCCAGCCTATCACTGCATTTTTAAAGGGAAGGAGGACTATAGTGAGATTCACTAAGGGTTACAGAAAAGGTAGAACCCTAGATAGATTTAAAGACAGAGATTATAATATACTTGAGATGATAATATCCAAACTTAGCTTTCATAGGTAGGGAAATTTGAAGTACATCAGGCTATAAGGTGGCATACTGTGCAACTAATTAAAACTGTGTTTGAAAGAGAGCAAATACATTTTCATTATTATGAGTAATATTAAGCAACAATGAAAATAAATAGAAATACTCAAGAAATTGTTACATTTAAATCCTCCTTTTTTGGAAAGAGAAGTATTGATATTTTTAAAGATTCTAATCAAAATTTCTCTTTAAAAAAAATTGATTCGGCGGGGCGCGGTGGCTCATGCCTGTAATCCTAGCACTTTGGGAGGCTGAGGTGGGTGGATCACAAGGTCAGGAGATTGAGACCATCCTGGCTAACGTGGTGAAACCCCGTCTCTACCAAAAAAAAAAAAAATTAGCCAGGCGTGGTGGCGGGCGCCTGTAGTCCCAGCTATTCGGGAGACTGAGGCAGGAGAATGGCGTGAACCCAGAATGGCGTGAATGGTGGAGCTTGCAGCGAGCCGAGATCACGCCACTGCACTCCAGCCTGGGCGACAGAGTGAGACTCCATCTCAAAAAAAAACATAAAATAAAATAAAATTGATGAGTCTATGGAAATAGGGAGGGAATAACGTATGTTTATTGAACACCTAATATTCCACTTACCTGAATGTCATTTATTCTTTATTATAGTTTTGTTGTTGTTGTTGTTGAGACAGGGTCTTGCTCTGTCACCCAGGCTAGAGTGCAGCAGGGTAGTCACAGCTCACAGATGTACACCACCATGCCTGGCTTTTTTATTTATTTATTTATTTTATTTTATTTTTATTTTTTTGAGACGGAGTCTTGCTCTGTCGCCCAGGCTGGAGTGCAGTGGCCGGATCTCAGCTCACTGCAAGCTCCGCCTCCTGGGTTCACGCCATTCTCCTGCCTCAGCCTCCCGAGTAGCTGGGACTACAGGCGCCCGCCACCTCGCCCGGCTAGTTTTTTGTATTTTTTTTAGTAGAGACGGGGTTTCACCGTGTTAGCCAGGATGATCTCGATCTCCCGACCTCGTGATCCGCCCGTCTCGGCCTCCCAAAGTGCTGGGATTACAGGCTTGAGCCACCGCGCCCGGCCTTTTATTTTATTTTATACTATTTTTGCAGGCTTGACTTGAACTTCTGGGCTAAAGCGATCCTCCTGCCTTGGCATCCCAAAGTGCTGGGATTATAGGCATAAGCCAGTGTGCTCAGCCACTATTACAGTCTTGATAGTAGAAGTGTCTCAGTGTACTGGAAAACTTTGTCTAAATTTCAAAAAAATATTAAAAAACACATTGCTGTTATTTGGCCAACACGGATTTCTTTGCTCCATCATTGTTTATTGGCATTATTAGCCTGTTGACTTTCAATTTCCTTAAATCCCTTCTGTTCCATTTTTGTTTTTTTTTTTTTTTTTTGGTCCCCCAAATAGAAGTTTTTTGTTTTTTTTTTTTCTAATGCGGATTCTCACTCTTGTCACCCAGGCTGGAGTGCAGTGGTACGATCTCAGCTCACTGTAATCTTCACCTTTCAGGTTCAAGTGATTCTCCTGCCTCAGCCTCCTGAGTAGCCTAGATTACAGGCATGCGCCACCATAGCCCACTGATTTTTTGTATTCTTTTTTTTTTTTTTTTTTTTTTTTTTGAGATGGAGTTGGCACGATCTCTACTTGCCTCCCGGGTTGAAGCGATTCACTCTTTGCAACCTTTGTTTTTTTTTTTTTTCCCAGGCTGACAAGCTGAGTCCAGGCTGGAGGGCAATGGCACGATCTCTACTCACTGCAACCTCTGCCTCCCGGGTTGAAGCGATTCTTCTGCCTCAGCCTCCCAAGTAGTGGGGATTACAAGTGTAAGCCACCAAACCCAGCTAATTTTTGTATTTTTAGTAGAGACAGGGTTTCGCCATGTTGGCCAGGCTGGTCTGGAACTCCTGACTCAAGTCATCTGCCCACCTCGGCCTCCCAAAGTGCTGGGATTACAGGCATGAGCCACTATGCCTGGCTTTTTTGGGTTTGCCCAGGCTGGAGTACAGTGGCACGGTCTTGGCTCACTGCAACCTCCACCTCCCAGGCTCAAGCGATTCTCCTGCCTCCGCCTCCTGAGTAGCTGGGATTACAGGCACCCACCACCACACCTGGCTACTTTTTGTATTTTAATTAGAGACAAGGTTTCGCCATGTTGGCCAGGCTGGTCTCGAACTCGTGACCTCAGGTGATCTGGCCCCCGCCCCCCCCCCCCCCCCCCCCCCCCCCCCCCCCCCCCCCCCCCCCCCCCCCCCAGCCCTCAGCCTCCCAAAGTGCTGGGATTACAAGCTTGAGCCACTGCCCCTGGCCTTTTTTGTATTTTTTTTTTTTTGAGACGGAGTCTCGCTCTGTCACCCATGCTGGAGTGCAGTGGGGCGATCTCAGCTCACTGCAAGCTCTGCCTCCCGGGTTCACGCCATTCTCCTGCCTCAGCCTCCCGAGTAGCTGGGACTACAGGCGCCCGCCACTACGCCCGGCTAATTTTTGGATTTTTAGTTGAGATGGGGTTTCACCGTGTTAACCAGTATGGCCTTGTGATCCGCCTGCCTCGGCCTCCCAAAGTGTTAGGATTAAGTAGATACCAGGTTTCACTGTGTTGATCAGGCTGGTCTCGAACTCCTGACCTCAAATGATCTACCCCTCTTGGCCTCCCAAAGTGCTGTGACTACAGGCATGAGCCACCACATGTGGCCAAAATATTTATATTTTGATGGACATAGTTCCCCAATTTTTTCCTGTGTGTTTGTGTTCATTTTAAGGAATGGTTGATCACATTCAAATAGATTCGAGTTTAGAAGTAAGAAATGAAACCACAAAGAAAAAGATAGGCTTCAGTAAAATGCACATAAATTAAAATTTCTATACAGCCCACTTCCTTGAAGGAATTTAAATGTGGACAGATTGGAGGGGAAACATTTGCAGCAAAAATCATAAGTAGAAGGAAACAATGGTTAAGTACACAGTGCAGTAGCCATTTAGGAAAGTTATAAGCCATTTAAATGCCACATATAAGGTGTTTTTGATGATAAGAAAAAAATCAAAGTGTAAAGGGGAATACAAAATTACATGTGTACTGTGGTCACATCTGTATTGTTCTGTGTATGGAAAACAGACTGGGGAGAAATAGCGTTAAGTCCTAATAGTAATTTTCTTTTTCTCCCTTTTCTTCTTCTTGTTTTTTCTTTTGCCTGTCTCCCTCAATATTGCATATCTTTTCCGTTGAAAAGTATTGTATTATATATCTACCAACAAGACATTCGTTTCAGATTTTTTGGTTTTGTCTTCAAGGAACATTCTTCTGCATACAACTTCATACTTTTAAAAGTCTCTGGCCTGGCTCAGTGGCTCATGCCTGTAATCCCAGCACTTTGAGAGGCCGAGTGGTGGCTGGGCGCGGTGGCTCAAGCCTGTAAACCCAGCACTTTGGGAGGCCGAGACGGGCGGATCACGAGGTCAGGAGTTCGAGACCATCCTGGCTAACACGGTGAAACCTCGTCTCTACTAAAAAAAATACAAAAAACTAGCCGGGCGAGGTGGCGGGCGCCTGTAGTCCCAGCTACTCGGGAGGCTGAGGCAGGAGAATGGTGTAAAAACCCGGGAGGCGGAGCT
Organism: Macaca thibetana thibetana; assembly: GCF_024542745.1. Lineage (NCBI taxonomy): Eukaryota > Metazoa > Chordata > Mammalia > Primates > Cercopithecidae > Macaca > Macaca thibetana. The sequence continues at coordinate 41,146,628 of NC_065596.1, read as the reverse complement.
TGCAATGAGCTGAGATCTGGCCACTGCACTCCAGCCTGGGCGACACAGCGAGACTCCGTCTCAAAAAAAAAAAAAAGAGGCCGAGTGGAGTGGATCGCTTGAGGCCAGGATCAAGACCAGCCTGGCCAACATGGTGAAACCCGTTCTCTACCAAAAATACCAAAATAATTAGCCAGGTGTGGTGGTGTGCACCTGTATTCCCAGCTACTTTGATGGCTGAGGCACAGGAATCACTTGAACGCAGGAGGCAGAGGTTGCAGTGAGCTGTGATCACCTCACTGTACTCTAACCTGGGCAACAGATTGAGACTTGTCTCAAAAAAAAAAAAAAAAAAATTATTGGCTGGGCGTGGTGGCTCACACCTGTAATCCCAGCACTTTGGGAGGCCAAGGCGGGCCGATCACCAGAGGTCGGGAGTTTGAGACCAGCCTGACCAACATGGAGAAACCGCATCTCTACTAAAAATACCAAATTAGCCAGGTGTAGTGGCGCATGCCTGTAAACCCAGCTACTTGGGAGGCTGAGGCAGGAGAATTGCTTGGACCCAGGAGGCAGAGGTTGCAGTGAGCCAAAATCGCACCACTGCACTCCAGCCTGGGCAACAAGAGTGAAACTCCGTCTCAAAAAAAAAAAAAGAAAAAAACAAAACTTTACTTTGGATAAGTACTTAGAAATGGAATTTCCAGGTTAGCCACTAGATATTATTAATGGATTTAATATGAAAAACCTTTACTTGAGGATATATAAACCTTTAAAAGACAGGGTCCCTATTCTTTAGTTATAAATAAAGCAGCATTTGTAAGGTAATATTCAGAAAACAGCTGGGCGCAGTGGCTTAGGCCTGTAATCCCAGCACTTTGGGAGGCGGAGGCAGGTGGATCATGAGATCAGAAGATCGAGACCATCCTGGCTAACACAGTAAAACCCCGTCTCTATTAAAAACATACAAAAAATTATCCGGGCGTGGTGGCGGGCACCTGTAGTCCCAGCTACTCAGGAGGCTGAGGCAGGAGAATGGCGTGAACCCGGGAGGTAGAACTTGCAGTGAGCTGAGATTGCGCCACTGCACTCCAGCCTGGGTGAGAGAACGAGACTCTGTCTCAAAAAAGTAAATAAATACAAATTCAGAAAACATCAGATAATATCATATAAAGTCCTCCTGTTCATGCTGATGACATTGGATGGCCAGTTAAGGATGACGCTTCATTCTGTCCCCTGCAACCACGGTCCTGTCATGACTAAATGATACTGCCCCTATGAGACCCCTGTGGATGTGAAAGCATTTCCTCAAGTTAGCTTTTTGGCCTGCTGGTTTTAATCTAATGATGGGATATCCAAAGTGAAACTAACGGAGTGAAATGATTGTGCATCTGTTGGGGGGAATCAGAGACAGCTAGAGCAAGGGCAGACACCTGCTGAACTCATCTCTCCTAAGAGCGGAAGTGAGCAGCAGTGTTGCTAGCAGGGCTACTGCGCATCTGTACACGTGGCTCCAATGGTTCTGACTTGTTTTTTTTTCCCAGTATGACCCTAATACATGGGGCAAGTTAGAAAATCAGAGTTGGCCGGGCGTGGTGGCTCACGCCTGTAATCCCAGTACTTTGGGAGCCAAGGTGGGTGGATCACTTGAGACCAGGAGTTCGAGACCAGCCTCGGCAACACAGTAAAACCCCGTCTCTACTAAAAATACAAAAATTAGCTGGGTGTGGTGGCAGGCGCCTATAATCCCACCTTCAAGAGGCTGAGGTTGCAGTGAGCCGAGATCAGGCACTTCAGCCTGGGTGACAGAGCGAGACTGTCTCAAAGAGAAAAAAAAGGGGGGAAGGAAAGAAAAGAAAATCACAGCTTGTTCGCCACTTGCAGCTAAAGCAACAACACACATGCACAAAAATTATTCCGTAAAAGCAAAACAGTTTTAACGTATCTTGAGATTTTGTTTTATATCCAAAGGAAGACTCTATCTTTTATGTTTGAACTACCCTTTGGAAAATGCCTTCTATATAACAAATGTTGTAATTCTCTTCTAATTGGACCTTGAGGTCTCTCAGGAGAATGGGTATAAACTCTAGTCTCACCCTAATGGGGCTCTAGGGGAGGGGCTTGTGGGTCTTTACAGTAGCCTTTCACTGGACATTTATTTTTCCTGGCCAACAGCCTAATGCTCAAGTGTCTGACCCATGGCCAGGTGTCTCACAGGAAACTTGTTTATACTGGCAGATGCCTTGCAACTTTTGTCTGACCTGTGTGCAGTTTATTCCTACCATGATACCCACTCTTTTTTTTTTTTTTGAGACGGAGTCTCGATCTGTCACCAGGCTAGAATGCAGTGGCGTGACCTTGGCTCACTGCAACCTCTACCTTCTGGGTTCAAGCAATTCTCCTGCCTCAGCCTCCCGAGCAGCTGGGACTACAGGTGCGCGCCACCACGCCCAGCTAATTTTTGTATTTTTAGTAAAGACGGGGTTTCACCATGTTGGCCAGGATGGTCTTAATCTCTTGACCTCGTGATCTGCCCGACTCGGCCTCCCAAAGTGTTGGGATTACAGGCGTGAGCCATCCAACTTGACTTTTTTTTTTTTTTTGAGGCACATCTTGCTCTGGTGCCTAGGCTGGAGTGTAGTGGCAGGATCACAGCCCACTGCAGCCTCAACCTCCTGGGCTCAAGCAATCCTCCCACCTCAGCCTCCCAAGTTACTGGGACTACAGGCATGTCCCACCACCTCTGGCTAATTTGTATATGATACATATTTTTGTAGAGATAGGGTCTTGCCATGTTGCCCACCTGTGATTACAGGTGTGGGTTACCACACCCAGCCAATGTACATTTAATTATCGAAGTGCTAGCTATACTATTTTATGGAAGTACTAATTAGCGAAGTGCATTAGAGGTTTTTTATTGTTTTTGTTTGAGACAGAGTTTCGCTCTTATTGCCCAGGCTGGAGTGCAGTGGTGCAATCTCGGCTCACCGCTACCTCAACTTCCCAGGTTCAAGCAATTCTCCTGCCTCAGCCTCCCAAGTACCTGGGATTACAGGCATGTGCCACCACCCCCGGCTGATTTTGTATTTTTAGTAGAGACTAAAATGATCTCCATGTTTTGTATTTTTAGTAGAGACTAAAATGGTCTCTCCATGTTGGTCGGGCTGGTCTCAAACTCCCGACCTCAGGTGATCCATCCGCCTTGGCCTCCCAAAGTGTTGGAATTATAGGCCTGAGCCACCACGCCCGGCCAATAGAGGTTTTTAAACTTTTTGTAGATAGTTTTGAAAGATCCTGTCTTCCTTTAAGAAATGAGAAAAGGCTGGGTGTGGTGGCTCATGCCTGTAATTCCAGCACTTTGGGAGGCCAAAGCAGGTGGATTGCTTGAGCTCAGGAGTTTGAAAGCAGCCCGAACAAATGGCAAAACTTCGTTTCTACTAAAAATACAAAACATTAGCTGGGCATGCACGCCTATAGTCAAAGCTAACACAGAGGCTGAGGTGGGAGGATCACCTGAGCTTGGGAAGTTGAGGCTGCAGTGAGCTGTGATCATGCCACTGCACTCCAACCTGGGCAACAGAACGAGACCCTGTCTCAAAACGAAAACAAAAAAAAAATGAAGCAAGAAGGAAAAAAAATAACAAGAAAGAAAGTGGTAAGGGAGGAGTGCCTATTTATTAAGCTTTTGTTGTAAATAGTAATTTGCATATCAGATGTTTACTGTAATATTCTTTCAGTTTTGCCTGGCCTACAGCTTGCTGTGTGCTTTTGTACTCTGTTTCATTTATTTAGGAAATAATATATCAATGTGTTTTATTCATTCCCAGCTCTAACCATGGAATATTGGGATTGCCCCATTCTGTGAAGGAGGTTTGCCGGTAGCAACAGGAATATTCATGAACATGGAGGTACTTTGTTTAAGTTACACTAACTTTTTTACTCTTCCCCACTCTCATCCTATCCAGTCTGCTCACTATATTCTTCCATCCTTCAGCACCCTTCTATCTCTTCCTTCATCTTAAAAACCTTTCCTTTAATTTCAACAGCGCTGCATGGGTTTGTCATTTCAGGGGTTGGTCATGTTCCAGGATCTGTTTATACACTTCTCTCAGGAGGAATGGGAGTGCCTGGACGCTGCTCAGAAGGACTTATACAGAGATGTAATGATGGAGAACTACAGCAGCCTGGTCTCACTAGGTAAGGATGTCTATCCGCAAATAACTCATGAATTTTGGGTGTACCTTTATATTGTCTGGGTGAATTTTTACCTGTTGCCTAGGGAATTGTTTTGTGTTTTGTAGATTAAGAGATGGGCAGCTCTTTGGGGTCCCTCCATCTTCTCCATGCTTCAGACCTTTACACCTTTCTCTAGTCCTTCATGAGGACTAAGGGACTAACTTTGAATTCAGGAACAACAGGAGTATGTCTTACTTCTTTTCTTTCTCTTTTTTTTGAGACAAAGTCTCACTCTGTCACCCAGGCTGGAGTGCAATGGCGTGATCTCAGTTCACTCTAACCTCCATCTCTCGGGTTCAAGCGATTCTCATGCCTCAGCCTCCTGAGTAGGTGGGATTATAGGCATCCACCACCATGCCTGGCCAATTCTTGTATTTTTAGTAGAGACAGGGTTTCACCATGTTCGTCAGGCTGGTCTTGAACTCCTGACCTCAAGCAGTCCACCTATTTTGGCCTCCAAAATGCTGGGATTACAGGAGTGAGCCACCATGGCTGGCCGTCTTACTTCTTTTCTTATAAACAGGTCTGTGTATCCCAAAGCCTGATGTGATTTCCTTACTGGAGCAAGGGAAAGAGCCCTGGATGGTTTCAAGGGACGTGCTGGGAGGATGGTGCCCAGGTGAGTAAGGACTGAGCAGATGGGGAAGACACTGCTGATTAGAACCCAGCCTGTCAGGGAGGCAGCACCATACAGGTATTGGTTGAGGAGTCTCTTCCTTAAGGTCCAATGTAAGGGTTGTGGCCTAAGAAACATGGAGAAAAGTCATAATACCCCCCAACACACACTTTTAAAAATGTATTTATTTATTTATTTTGAGATGGAGTCTCACTCTGTCGCCCAGGCTGGAGTGCAGTGGTGTGATCCCGGCTCACTGCAACCTCTGCCCCCGAGTTGAAGCAATTCTCCTGCCTCAGCCTTTGAAGGAACTGGCATTATAGGTGCCCACCACCATGCCCAGCTAATTTTTGTATTTTTAGTAGAGATGGGGTATCTTTTTTTTTTTTTTTTTTGTTTGAGACAGAGTCTCACTCTGTCGCCCAGGCTGGGGTGCAGTGGCCAGATCTCAGCTCACTGCAAGCTCCGCCTCCCAGGTTCACGCCATTCTCCTGGCTCAGCCTCCCGAGTAGCTGGGACTACAGGCGCCTGCCACCTCGCCCGGCTAGTTTTTTGTATTTTTTAGTAGAGATGGGGTTTCACCGTGTCAGCCAGGATGGTCTTGATCTCCTGACCTCGTGATCCGCCCGTCTCGGCCTCCCAAAGTGCTGGGATTACAGGCTTGAGCCACCGTGCCCGGCCAGAGATGGGGTTTCACCATGTTGGCTAGGCTGGTCTCGAACTTACCTCAGGTGATCCACCTGCCTCGGCCTCCGAAAGTGCTTAGATGACAGGTGTGAGTCACTGCGCCTGGCCAAGAATCCCCTTTTACCTTCACCTTTTCAGTCTCTACTACCCTCTTGTCATAATTTCTTCTCATTTCTTTTTTTTTTTTTTTTTTTTTTTTTTTTTTTTTTGGTTGAGACGGAGTCTCGCTCTGTCGCCCGGGTTGGAGTGCAGTGGCCGGACCTCAGCTCACTGCAAGCCCCTCCTCCCGGGTTCCCGCCATTCTCCTGCCTCAGCCTCCCGAGTAGCTGGGACCACAGGCGCCCGCCACCTCGCCCGGCTAGTTTTTTGTATTGTTAGTAGAGACGGGGTTTCACCGTATTAGCCAGGATGGTCTCGATCTCCTGACCTCGTGATCCGCCCGTCTCGGCCTCCCAAAGTGCTGGGATTACAGGCTTGAGCCACCGCGCCCGGCCTCTTCCCATTTCAAAGAATAAAGTTACCTTCTTCGGGAGCCATCTCTTTCCTCTATCTTGGAGCTACTTCTTTCCCTTTGAAATTTAAACCTGTATTCTTGCTTTAAAGAAAAATCTTGCCAGGCGCGGTGGCTCACGCCTGTAATCCCAGTACTTTGGGAGGCCGAGGCGGGCGGATCACGAGGTCAGGAGATGAGACCATCTTGGCTAACATGGTGAAACCCTGTCTCTACTAAAAATACAAAAAATTAGCTGGGCGTGGTGGTGCGCGCCTGTAGTCCCAGCTACTTGGAGGCTGAGGCACGAGAATGGTGTGAACCCGGGAGGTGGAGCTTCCATTGAGCTGAGATGGCCCCACTGCACTCCAGCCTGGGCGACAAAGCGAGACTCCGTCTCAAAAAAAAAAAAAGAAGAAAAATCTTTCAAAATATATTTATTTTTCATATTGATCCTTAACTTTTTTTTGTCTTGTCTTTTCTTGTCTAGTTTTCCTTTGATGCAGCCATTTCATTCATCAATGGATATTCATTCACTTTTTTTTTGAGATGGTTTCACTCTTGTTGCCCAGTCTGGAGTGCAATGGCACGATCTTGGCTCACTGCAACCTCCGCCTCCTGGGTTCAAGCGATTCTCCTGCCTCAGTCTCCCGAGTAGCTGGGATTACAGATGCACGCCACCACACCTGGCTAATTTTTGTGTTATTAGTAGAGACGGGGTTTCACCATGTTGGCCAGGCTGGTCTCGAACTCCTCACCTCAGGTGATCTACCCACCTCAGCCTCCCAAAGTGCTGGGATTACAGGCGTGAGCCACCGCGCCTGGCCTTTTTTTTTTTTTTTTTTTTTGAAACAGCGTCTTACTCTGTCACCCAGGCTAGAGTGCAGTGGCGTGATATTGGCTCACTGCAACCTCCACTTCCTAGGTTCAAGTAATTCTCCTGCCTCAGCCTCTTGAGTAGCTAGGACTACAGGCACGTACCACCACACCTGGCTACTTTTTGTATTTTCAGTAGAGACAGGGTTTCTCCATGTTGGCCAGGCTGGTCCTGAACTCAACCTCAGGTGATCCACCCGCCTCAACCTCCCAAAGTGCTGGGATTACAGGTGTGAGCCAGCATGCTTGGCCTGATTCACTTTTGATCAACATTTATTGACTTAAATCATGAAGCCTTCTTTTCTTGGTGGGTGACAGTTACAGAAGATACAAGCTCTCAGAATTACAGTCTAATAAATTTATTTATTTATTTATTTAGAGACAATATGTTGCTGTGTTGCCCAGGCTGGAGTGCAGTAGAGTGATCTTGGCTCACTCCAACCTCTGCATCCTGAATTCAAGCAATTCTCATGCCTCGGCCTCCCAAGTAGCTGATATTGCAGGCGCGTGCCACCATACCTTGCTAACTTTTTGTATTTTTAGTAGAGAAGGGTTTTGCCACATAGCCTAGGCTGGTCTTGAACTCCTGAGCTAAGGCAATCTGCCCACCTTGGCCTCCCAAAGTGCTAGGATTGCCAGCATGGGCTATCATACCCAGCCTAATAAAGGGTCTAGATCATGTGTATAAATCACTTTCTAAAAAGTAGACTCAACCAGGAGATTTCTAATATGGTGCTTAGAAGAAAGAGCTGAAGATATAATGTGAAGGAATAGGATATGGCTGCTTTTAGGAGGAAAAGGTACACAGAAATGATTATGTATAAAAGAGGACAATAAGTTAAATATAGAAGACTTAAGTGTCAAGGAAAAGGGAGTGATCCATTTTCAATAAGTTGGTGACAGTCTTAACATGGGCAAAAATTGGGCTGTAAGTAGCATAGACTGAGGGATTTTTCTTTTGAAGTAGAAAAGGTAAGGCATTGCCGGGCGCAGTGGCTCATGCCTGTAATCCCAGCACTTTGGGAGGCCGAGGCGGGCGGCTCACCTGAGGTTGGGAGTTTGAGGCTAGCCTGACCAACATGGAAAAACCCTGACTCTACTGAAAATACAAAAAAATCAGCTGGGTGTGGTGGTGCATGCCTGTAATCCCAGCTACTCGGGAGGCTGAGGCAGGAGAATCGCTTGAACCCAGGAGGCAGAGATTGTGGTGAGCCGAGATGGTGCCATTGCACTGCAGTCTGGGCAGCAAGAGTGAAACTCCGTCTCAAAAAAAAAAAAAAAAAAAGGCATTTTATTTTTCAAAATGTGCTTTTAAGTAATGCAAACTATCCATTTTAAAAAGTGTTTTAATTGTGGGATATAGATAACTTTATTTTCTTTTATCCATAGAACATTACAAAAATTTTTTTTTTATTATTAACTTGATTATGGAAGTCTTTGAACATACACAAAAGTAGAAAGGATGGTGGAATGGACATCCCCCAAATCTATTTCCTAGCTGCAGTAGTTATCAATGAGTTTCCATGTTTCCAGTCTTACTTGATCTATGCCTGTTGACCTCTGCACCTTCCCTGGAGTTTGTTAAAGCAAGTCCTGGATATCATGAGTTCAGTACTATTAAATGTATAGGTAGCTTTTCAGTGTTTCTTCTCCTGTTTTTGTTTTTGTGACAGGGTCTCTCTGTTGCCTATGCTGGAGTACACTGCAGCCTTGACCTCCAGGACTGAAGTGATCCTCCCACCTCAGCCTCCTGAGTAGCTCAGACCACAAGCACACACCACCACACCTGGTCAATTTCTAATTTTTTTTGTAGAGATGGGTTCTCCCTATGTGCCACAGGCTGGTCTGGAAGTCCTGGGCTCAAGCAATCCTCCCGCCACCTCACTTTCCCAAACTGCTGGGATTACAGGCATGAGCAACTGTGCCCAGCTTGTTTCTTCTATTTAAAATGACTGCTCTGAGGTATCTTTATTTAAATGGACATTTTCATATTTAATCTTTCAGATGTGAGATTCCTGGGCCAATTTTTTTTTTCTTTTTTTGAGACAGAGTCTTGCTCCGTTGGTAGGCTAGAGTGCTGTGGCACGATCTGGGCTCACTGCAACCTCCGACTCCCTGGTTCAAGTGATTCTCCTGCCTCAGCCTCCCAAGTAGCTTGGATTACAGGCACGTGCCACCTTGCCCAGCTAATTTTTTTTGTACTTTTAGTTGAGATGGGGTTTCACCACATTGGCCAGGATGGTCTGGATTTCCTGACCTCGTGATCTGCCCCGCCTCAGCCTCCCAAAGTGCTGGGATTACAGGTGTGAGCCACCACCCCCGGCCTGGTTTAAACTTTTTAAAACTCATGACAGTCTAGGACAGAAATGCATGAAACACTGGAGCTACCTCATACAACTCAGTTCAGACAAGTATTCGTAGAGGTTAGTTAATTTAAAAGTTTAAAGTGAAAAGATCTGATATGCCACGACCATATGAATTTAGATGACAGCATTTAATCAGAGATGGGTGGATCACTTGAGACCAGCCTGGCAAATGTGGCGAAATCCCCTCTGTACTAAAAATACAAAAATCAGCCCGATGTGGTGTTGCATGCCTGTAATCCCAGCTACTCAAATGGCTGAGGCACAAAATTGATTGAATCCGGGAGGAGGAGGAGGAGGCAGTGAGCCAAGATCACACCACTGTACTGCAGTGTGGGTGACAGAGTGAGACTCTGTCTCAAGAAAACAAAAAAAGAACTTTTTAATTTTCATGATACCATTTTTTTTTTTTTTTTTTTGAGATGGAGTTTCGCTCTTATTGCCCCGGCTGCAGTGCAATGGCGCCATCTCGGCTCACAACAACCTCCGCCTCCCGGTTTCAAGTGATTCTCCTGCCTCAGCCTCTGAGTAGCTGGGATTACAGGCGTGCAACACCATGCCCGGCTAATTTTTGTATTTTTAGTAGAGATGGGGTTTCACCATGTTGGTCAGGCTGGTTTTGAATTCCTGACCTCAGGTGATCCACCTGCCTTGGCCTCCCAAAGTGCCGGGATTACAGGCGTGAGCCACCACGCCTGGCCTCATGATACCATTTTTTTTTTTTTTTTTTTTTGAGACGGAGTCTGGCTCTGTCACCCAGGCTGGAGTGCAGTGGCGCGATCTCGGCTCACTGCAAGCTCCGCCTCCCGGGTTTACGCCATTCTCCTGCCTCAGCCTCCCGAGTAGCTGGGACTACAGGTGCCCGCCACCTCGCCCGGCTAGTTTTTTGTATTTTTTAGTAGAGACGGGGTTTCACCGTGTTAGCCAGGATGGTCTCGATCTCCTGACCTCGTGATCCGCCCGTCTCGGCCTCCCAAAGTGCTGGGATTACAGGCTTGAGCCACCGCGCCCGGCCCATGATACCATTTTTAACCCATGAGCTTTCATAAATGTTTTGCCTTTTTTTAAAAATTTTTTTTTTATTTGAGACAGAGTCTTGCTCTGTCGCCCAGGCTGGAGTGCAGTGGCATGATCTTGGCTCACTGCAACCTCCACTTCCTGGGTTCAAGCTATTCTCCTGCCTCAGCCTCCCGAGTAGCTGGAATTACAGGTGCCCGCCACCATGCCCAGTTAATTTTTGTATTTTTAGTAGAGACGGGGTTTCACCATGTTGGCCAGGATGGCCTCAATCTCCTGACCTCAAGTGATCCACCCGTCTCTGCCTCCCAAAGTGCTGGGATTACAGGCATGAGCCGCCATGCCCGGCCAATGTTTTGCCTTTAAATTTTTCCCATTTTTATAGTAGTTTTTATTACTGAATTTATTTTATTTTATTTTTTTTTTTTTTTGAGACGGAGTCTCACGCTGTTGCCCAGGCTGGAGTGCAGTGGCGCGATCTCGGCTCACTGCAAGCTCCGCCTCCTGGGTTCACGCCATTCTCCTGCCTCAGCCTCCTGAGTAGCTAGGACTACAGGTGCCCGCCACCGGGCCCGGCTAATTTTTTGTATTTTTAGTAGAGACGGGGTTTCACTGTGGTCTCGATCTCCTGACCTTGTGATCCGCCCGCCTCGGCCTCCCAAAGTGCTGGGATTACAGGCTTGAGCCACCGCGCCCGGCCTACTGAATTTATTTATTCATTTACTTACTTACTAGTCTCTGATAGCACGGCAAAGCATCTTGTTTGAAAATGGGCTCCCTGCTGGGAGTTCTGCTTCATTTTGTATACACACTATACCTGTAAGGTATGAGTCATCATTTAAGGTTTTTGTTTTTTATGTGAAGGGATGACACAAAGGTTCTTGCAATCCAATTTCAACAGATGGTCTATGAAAGCTGTGCTGTTCTATACAGTAGCCACTAGCTACATGTGGCTAATTAGATTTAACTGTCAAGTAATTAAAATTAAATAAAATGAAAAATTCACTTCTTGGTCGGGCCCCTAGTGACTAACACCTGTAACTCCAGCGCTTTGGGAGGCTGAGGCAGGAGGATTGCTTGAGTCCAGGAGCTCAAGGCTGCAGTGAGCTGTGATCGCACCACTGCATTCCAGCCCAGGTGACAGAGCAAGACCCTATGTCAAAAAGAAAAACAGGCCGGGTGCAGTGGCTCACACCTGTAATCTCAGCACTTTGGGAGGCTGAGGTGGGCGGATCACTTGAGGTCAGGAGTGGTCCGGTCAACATGGTGACCAGCCTAATCAACATAGTGAAACAACATCTCTATTAAAACAAACACACAAAAAATTAGCCAGGTGTGGTGGCAGGCACTTGTAATCCCAGCTACTCATGAGGCTGAGGACGGAGAATCACTGGAACCCAGAAAGTGGAGGTTGCAGTGAGCCAAGATCACACCACTGCACTCCAGCCTGGGTGACAGAGCAAGACTCTGTCTCAAAAAAAAAAACAAAAACAAAAATCTATATTTCCTGTTTGTGCTTTCTTTTTATGTTTCATCTTTTCTACTTCATTATTTGGTTTTATTTTCTTACTAATTTTTAGAAGTGATTCATTCATTCATTTTTTCATTTATTTATAATTATGGTAAAATATACATAGCATAAATGTGTTACTATTTTAACCATCTTTAATTGTATTCATATTGTGCAACTGTCATTTCTAGAATTGTGCACATTCATTTCTAGAACTCCTGAAATTCCAACATAATCATGACAGATCTACCCATTCGGGTTAAGAAGAGGCTTCTGTTTACTAGTTATCTCATTGTTAGCATATCCCAACGGACCCCTGCCAAAGTTCGCCCCTCAGATAAACAAAAGCTCAACACTATAATGCATGGGAATATTCATTGCTGGCTAGGAACAGACCGTCTGTGACACTGCCAGGAAGCATCAAACTAGCCACTCAAATGAAAATGTGCCTACACTTGGAATGAGTAATCTCATTTTTGGACTGTCTACTACAGAAATAAAAGAAGTAGCTAATTCTGATATATACAGAAACACATTTCCTGGAATAGCAGTAACAATCTAAATGGGCATTAACAAAAACTGTGATGGGCCAGGCGTGGTGGCTCACGCCTGTAATCCCAGCACTTTGGGAGGCCAAGGCAGGTGGATCATGAGGTCAGGAGTTCGACACCAGCCTGGTCAACGTGGTGAAAACCCTGTTTCTACTAAAAATACAAAAAATTAGCCAGGTGTGGTGGTGCGCACCTGTAGTCCCAGCTACTCAGGAGGCTGAGGTAGGCAAATTGGTTGAACTCAGGAGGCAGAGGTTGCAGTGAGCCGAGATCATGCCATTGTACTCCAGCCTAGGCAACAGAGCTAGACTCCGTCTTGAGGAGGAAACAAAAAACAAAAAACAAAAAAAAAACTGTGACATTATGGTATGTCCACATAATAGGATATTATGCAGCTATTCAAGGAAATGATGTAAATCTGTAAATAGCAACTTTAAAACTATCCTTGATCTATTGTTATCTGGGGGCAAAAGTTGCACACCAGTGTGTATAGGACAATTCTATTTTTATAAAAGGAAGAAAACGCACACATTGATACACATACATCATATATGAATGGGTGAATATGTGGATGTGCATAAACTTGGGAAAAGAAACACTCCAGACAAGTATGCATTCCTCTGGGGGTAGAAAATCATGTGTTTCAAACAGAAAGAAACATTTGCAAATACACATCTTCCTGGAAATAAGATGATGTAATGTGCTGAAAGTATAGTTCAGATCTTAATGAACAAGTAGGTGATATGGCACTTAAAACATTGGCTTAAGGCCGGGGCGGTGGCGCACATCTGTAATCCCAGCACTTTGGGAGTCCAAGGTGGATCACAAGGTCAGGAGACTGAGACCATCCTGACCAACATGGTAAAACCCCATCTCTACTAAAAACACAAAAATTAGCTGGCGTTGTGGCAGGCACCTGTAATCCCAGCTACTCAGGAGCCTGAGGAAGGAGAATCACATGAACCCAGGAAGCAGAGGTTGCAGTGAGCCAAGAATACGCCACTGCACTCCAGCCTGGCAACAGAGTGAGACTCCATCACAAAAAAAAAAAAAAAAAAAAAAAAGGCTAAAAACTAGATATATATAAAAACTATCTAGTTGCTTTATTTACTAGTGGTGTCAAGACTAACTTCTTTAAGCATTATTGAACATAATAATTCTCTTTAATATTAGTATTTGAAGCCTTTTGGTTCTGTTTCTGCTGTTTTTTTCTTCATGTGATTTCTCATTTCCTGTATGTGTTAGACTTGTTGTTGTTTTTTGTTTGTTTTTTAATTGCAAAGTGCTGTCTTTTTCCTTGAAAAAAATTTTTTTTTTTTTTTTTTGAGATGGAGTCTCGCTCTGTTGCCCAGGCTGGAGTGCAGTGGCCGGATCTCAGCTCACTGCAAGCTCCGCCTCCCAGGTTTTACGCCATTCTCCTACCTCAGCCTCCCCAGTAGCTGGGACTACAGGCGCCTGCCACCTCGCCCGGCTAGTTTTTTGTATTTTTTAGTAGAGACGGGGTTTTACTGTGTCAGCCAGGATGGTTTCGATCTCCTGACCTTGTGTTCCGCCTGTCTCGGCCTCCCAAAGTACTGGGATTACAGGCTTGAGCCACCACGCCCGGCCTCCTTGAAACTTTGTGAGAATATTTTGAGGGTTGAGTTGAGGTTGATTTTGTCCACAGAGATTTTGCGTTTGCTTTTTGCACAACCTGGCCCATAGGACAATTTTTATTGTCATCACTTAGCATCAAAGGAATTTGTAGGCCAGGCGCATTGGCTCACGCCTATAATCCTAACACTTTGGGAGGCCGAGGTGGGTGGATCACTTGAGGTCAGTAGTTTGAGACCAGTCTGGCTAACATGGTGAAACCCTTTCTGTACTAAAAATAAAAAAATTGGGCCGGGCGCGGTGGCTCAAGCCTGTAATCCCAGCACTTTGGGAGGCCGAGGCGGGCGGATCACAAGGTCAGGAGATCGAGACCACAGTGAAACCCCGTCTCTACTAAAAATACAAAAAAAAATTAGCTGGGCGCGGTGGCGGGCGCCTGTAGTCCTAGCTACTCAGGAGGCTGAGGCAGGAGAATGGCGTGAACCCAGGAGGCGGAGCTTGCAGTGAGCCGAGATTGCGCCACTGCACTCCAGCCTGGGCAACAGCGTGAGACTCCGTCTCAAAAAAAAAAAAAAAAAAAAAAAAAAAAAAAAAAAAAAAAAAATTAGCTGGGCATGGTGTGCCTGTAATCCCAGCTGCTTGAATGGCTGAGGCACAGAACTGATTGAACCTGGGAGGTGGAGGTTGCAGTGAGCCGAGATCGCACCACTGCATTCCGGCATGGGTGACAGAGCGAGACTCTGTCTCAAAAAAACCAAAAAAGAATTTTTTAATTTTCATGATACCATTTTTAACCAATGAGCTTTTGTAAATGTTTTGCATTTAAATTTTTTTCCCATTTTTTTATTCCTGAATTCAAACTTAATTGCACTGTAGTCAGTACTTACATGGTCAATATGAGACCAGTTTCTGGAAATGTGTTAAGACTCAGTTAATGCACTGGTGCATTGTCAGTGTTTTTGCGGGGATGGGGATTCACGTGTTCTTGTGCTTTCTTTTAATTTTTGCGTACAGAATTCTCACATGTTCAACATATCATGCTTGTTAATTTGATGTAAAGATACTCTGTATCCTTTTCATATTTTCTGGGTGCTTGACCTCTCAGTTTTAAAAGAGGTGTATTGAAATCTCCCACAATCAGCCAGGTGCAGTGGCTCATGCCTATAATCCCAGCACTTTGGGGGGCTGAGGCCTCCAAAAGGGATCATGGGGTCAGGAGTTCAAGACCAGCCTGGCCAAGATGGTGAAACCCTGTCTCTAGTAAAAATACAAAAAATTAGCCAGGCGCGGTGGTAGGCGCCTGTAATCCCAGCTACTTGGAAGGCTGAGGCAGGAGAATCACTTGAACTCAGAGGGCAGAGGTTGCAGTGAGCCAAGATCGTGCCACCGCACTCCAGCTGGGGTGACAGAGTGAGACTCAAAAAAAAAAAAAAAAATCTCCCACAATCAAGATGAAGCCTAATCTTTTTGTATTTTCTCAATTTTTACTTTACATATTTAGAGTTTATTTTACTGGATGCTTACAAATTTAGAATTGTTAAATCTTTTTGGTGAATGAACATTTTATTATGTAGTAATCCTGTTTATTCCCAATAATATTTTCACCTTGAAGTCTATTTTTTTCCAGTGCTAAGACCCTAGCTTTCTATTCGTGAATACTTGCCTGATTTTCATTTTCTTAGTTTTTACTTCAACTTTTTTGTGTCTTCATGTTTTTTAGATACTTTTTATTTTAAAAGGGTTGAAATTTACTTTTTCTTTGTTTACATTCCTTATAATTACTGATGTATTTGGATTTTTTTTTTTTTTTTTTGAGACAGGTTCTCTCTCTCTGTTGCCCAGGCTGAGTGCAGTGGTGCAATCACAGCTCACCACAGCCTCAACCCCCTGGGCGCAAGCAATCTGCATACCTCAGCCTCCTGAGTAGCTGAAAATAAAGGCATGATCCACCTCTCTTGGCCTGTTTGAATTTTTTTAACCAGCTTATTTTGTTCTATTTGTCTCACTTTTCCTGTCTTCTGTGGCCTGTTTTATTTTACATTGTTTTAGATTTGAGGTTTTAAAAAAATCTGATGCCCGTACTTAGTTTGATTCCACTGATTTGGAAGTTGAAAGCACAGACTCTGGAGCCAGACTTCCTCCATTCAAATCCTAGCTCTGTCATTTAATACTTCTATGACTTTTGGCAATTTACTTAACCTCTCTGGTCCTCATTGGCAAATATATACGCTATTCACAGCATTCTAAATGAGCTTATATAGTAAATGTGTAAAGCAGTAAAATTAGTGCCTGGCACATAGCAAGCATGATGTGTAAGCTATTTTTTTTTTTTTCTGTTCATTTTGTTCTTATTGGGATTTCATCATGCGTAGTTTTTTTAAGAGTCAGGTTCGTTTGTCACCCAGGCTGGAGTGCAGTGGCTTGACTACAGCTCATTGCAGCACTGACTTTCTGGGCATGGGTGATCCTCCTGCCTTAGCCTCCCGAGTACCTGAGGCTACAGGCACATGCCATCACACCCGGCTCTTTTTTTTTGAGACAGTGTCCCAAGCTGTTTCCCAGGCTGGTCTTGAACTCCTGGGCTCTGGTAATCTTCCAGCCTTGGCATCCCAAAGTGTTGGGATTACAGCCATGAACCACCATGCCTGGCTTGTAGAACTTCTACTTTTTTTTTTTTCCCCCTGAGATGAAGTCTCCCTCTGTCGCCCAGGCTGGAATGCAGTGGCACGATATTGGCTCACTGCAACCTCTGTCTCCTGGGTTTAAGCAATTCTTCTGCCTCAGCCTCCTAAGTAGCTGGGAATTCAGGCATGCACTACCATGCCTGGCTTATTTTGTATTTTTAGTAAAGTCGGGGTTTTGCCATGTTGACCAGGCTGGTCTTGAACTCCCTGATGACCTCAGGTGATCCACCTGCCTCAGACTCCCAAAGTGCTGAGATTACAGGCATGTGCCACCGCACCCTGCCCCATAGAACTTTTAAAATTTACCATCCATGGCACTCATTGCACCTGACCCGGTTTTTTTTTAGAAAACCTCATCACTTCTGAATAAATTTTAGCTGTTACATCTTGAATACAGTTTGCTCCCTGTTCTTTCAGTATTACTTTCAGGAAGACAAATGAATTCTTTGACTTTTCTTTATGACTCTTAACCTTGCTTTTGCATTTCTAATTATTTAATCATTCCAGTGAGGTTTTGATGTTGATTTCTTTCTCTCTCTTTTTCTCCTTGAAATTTATATGTTGAAGAAACTGGATCATCTGTCATTTAACATTTAGCTCCCCTCCCTTTATTCCTTTCTTTCCTATAAACAGACTGTGATATTAGTATTGTGTATTTCATCAAGAAGCACATATCTGGTTGTTTCTGTTTTTGTGATGTTAGTAGCCATTCCTCATCTCATCCCCTAAAAATTACTAGGTAATTTTAAAATTGTCCTTATGAACACACAGATTTAAAAAATATTTCATGTGATTTATTGTAATTACATTATAATGATTACAGTTATTATTCTCGAATTCATGCTCAACTTGTCCCATCTTTGGCCAATGGGACCCTCTTCACAATGGTTCCTGAGTCTTTTTGACATGACCCTAGGGGTCTTGAATAAGCTTCTTTGCTTTTCTAATATGCCAGCTTTTTCCATGCTCATAATGCACCTTTCTGTCCTAATCCCAAGATGCTCCAAGGAGCCTAGGTTCTGTGTAGTAAGAAATGGTATTTAGAGACAGTAATCTGTCATTAGTGTGTTCATTGCTGCTGGATTGGTTGTTTCTAAGGCTTCAATGGATGAAGATGGAAAGTATTTTTTAAAAATCATGATTGCACTCTTATACTGCCAATTCAAATTCATTCATTGAATTTTAAGTTTCAATGATTTATTTTTTAATTTTTAGATACCCCATTTGTGTCTTTTACAAAAACTTGCTTGGCCTTTTTGCTAATGAGATATTACTTTCTCACTTTAAAAAAGTAAACTTTAGGTTTTAGGATAGTTTTAGACTTACAGAAACGTTGTCAGGTAAGTACAGAGATTTCCCATATACATCACATGTAGTTTCTCATTAACATTGTATGTTTGTACATTTGTCATAATTAACTAATTAATGTTGATCCTATTCAATAATAACATCATTGAAGGAATGTGGTTATTATTTACCTTTCCTATGGTGCTGAGATCTATTATTATTAATGGAAACTCCTACTTTACTCAGATTTCTTTATCTTTTTTTTTTTTTTTTTTTTTTTTTTTTTTTGAGACAGATTCTGGCTTTTGTTGCCCAGGCTGGAGTGCAATGGTGCGGTCTTGGCTCAGTACAGCCTCAGCCTCCCGGGCTCAAACGATTCTCCTGTCTCAGCCTCCCGAGTAGCTGACATTACAGGCATGGGCCACCACGCCTGGCTAATTTTTGTATTTTTAGTAGAGACAGGGTTTCACCATGCTAGCCAGGCTGGTCTCGATCTCCTGACCTTGTGATCCGCCCGCCTCAGCCTCCCAAAGTGCTGGGATTACAGGCATGAGCCACCACACCCGGCCTCCTTAGCTTTTACCTAATGTCCTTTTTTCCTATTCTAGGATCTTGGCTAGGAGAACACATTGCATTGAGTCATTATGTTTCCCTTGGCTCTTTGACAGGTTTTCAGGCTTCCCTTGTTTGTGATTATCTCAATAGTTTTGGAGAGTACTGGCCAGGTATTTCGTAGATTATCTCTCATTTTGGGATTTGTCTGGTGTTTTTCCAGTGATTAAACTGGAGTTCAGTATTTTTAGAAGGAAGATCACAGAGATAAAATGTTGTTCTCATCACATCATATAAGGGTACATACTATCACCATGTATGTACACTATCTTTTTTTTTTTTTTGAGACGGAGTCTCGCTCTGCGCCCAGGCTGGAGTGCAGTGGCGCAATCTCGGCTCACTGCAAGCTCCGCCTCCCGGGTTCACGCCATTCTCCTGCCTCAGCCTCCCGAGTAGCTGGGACCACAGGCGTCCGCCACTGCGCCCAGCTAATTTTTTCTATTTTTAGTAGAGATGGGGTTTCACCATGGTCTCGATCTGTTTTTTTTTTTTTTAAAGACAGAGTCTTGCTCTGTCACCCAGGCTGGAGTATAGTGGCACAATCATGGCTCACTGCAACCTTGAACTCCTGAGCTAAAGCAATCCTCCTCTCTCAGACTCCCAAAGTGCTTGGATTACAGGCATGAGCTACCACGCCCAACACATTTTTACTTCTTTAGGACATTATTTTCAGTTTGTCTCCCTCTTCTACCATAGATGTTTTTATTTCTTTTTTTTTTTTTTTTTTTTTTTGAGACAGAGTCTTGCTCTGTCGCCCAGGCTGGAGTGCTGTGGCCGGATCTCAGCTCACTGCAAGCTCCGCCTCCCGGGTTCCCGCCATTCTCCTGCCTCAGCCTCCCGAGTAGCTGGGACTACAGGCGCCCGCCACCTCGCCTGGCTAGTTTTTTGTATTTTTTAGTAGAGACGGGGTTTCACCGTGTTAGCCAGGATGGTCTCGATCTCCTGACCTTGTGATCCGCCCGTCTCGGCCTCCCAAAGTGCTGGGATTACAGGCTTGAGCCACCGCGCCCGCCAGATGTTTTTATTTCTACTCAACAAGGAAATGCTATGTTTTTGCTTTCTGTTTATTTTTCAGACTCGGAGTTTAGATGTAAGACCAAAGATTCATGTTTCCCAAAAGAAATCTATGAAGTAACATCATCTCAGTGGGTGAGAATGGAAAAATGTCACAGCCTTGTGGGCTCCAGTGTCAGAGATGACTGGGAATGCAAAGGCCAGTTTCAGCACCACGATATAAATCAGGAACGATATTTGGAAAAAGCAATAATGACTTACGAGAAAACGCCAACTTTCTGCCTACAGACATCTCTCACTCTGCATCATCAGATTAATCCTGGAGAGAAACTGTATAAATCCATAGAATGTATGGCTTTTAAGAATGGCTCAGAACTTACACAACAGCAAGAAACCCATACTGGTGAAAAACTCTATAAATGTAAGGGGTGTGGAAAGGCCTTTTGTCATTTTTCCTATTTTGTTAAACATCAGAGAATTCATACTGGGGAAAAGCCCTATGCATGTAAAGAAAATGGAAAAGCTTTTATTTCTGGCTCACATCTTATTCAACACCAGAAAATATATATAGATGAGAGACCTCATGAGTGTCAGGAATCTGTGAAGGCCTTTAGACCATCTACGCACCTTATTCAACATCGGAGAATTCATACTGGTGACAAACCTTATGAATGTAAAGAATGTGGGAAATCTTTTACTTCTGGCTCAACACTAAATCAACATCAGCAGATTCACACTGGTGAGAAACCCTATCATTGTAAGCAATGTGGAAAATCTTTTACTGTTGGCTCAACACTAATTCGACACCAGCAAATTCACACTGGTGAGAAACCATATGATTGTAAGGAATGTGGAAAATCTTTTGCTTCAGGCTCAGCACTAATTCGACATCAGCGAATTCACACTGGTGAGAAACCCTATGACTGTAAGGAATGTGGAAAATCTTTTACTTTTCACTCAGCACTAATTCGACATCAGCGAATTCACACTGGTGAGAAACCCTATGATTGTAAGGAATGCGGAAAATCTTTTACTTTTCACTCAGGGTTAATTGGACACCAGGTAATTCACACTGGTGAGAAACCTTATGATTGTAAAGAATGTGGGAAATCTTTTACTGCTGGCTCAACACTAATTCAACATCAGCGAATTCACACTGGTGAGAAACCCTATGATTGTAAAGAATGTGGGAAATCTTTTGCTTCTGGCTCAGCACTACTTCAACATCAGCGAATTCACACTGGTGAGAAACCCTATTGTTGTAAGGAATGTGGAAAATCTTTTACTTTTCGCTCAACACGCAATCGACACCAGCGAATTCACACTGGTGAGAAACCCTATGATTGTAAAGAATGTGGAAAATCTTTTGCTTCTGGCTCAGCACTACTTCAACATCAGCGAATTCACACTGGTGAGAAACCCTATCATTGTAAGGAATGTGGAAAATCTTTTACTTTTCGCTCAGGGCTAATTGGACATCAGGCAGTTCACACTGGTGAGAAACCCTATGATTGTAAAGAATGTGGAAAATCTTTTACTTCTCGCTCAGCACTAATTCAACATCAGCGAATTCACACTGGTGAGAAACCCTATCACTGTAAGGAATGTGGAAAATC
This sequence comes from Macaca thibetana thibetana, assembly GCF_024542745.1. Taxonomy (NCBI): domain Eukaryota; kingdom Metazoa; phylum Chordata; class Mammalia; order Primates; family Cercopithecidae; genus Macaca; species Macaca thibetana. The sequence goes on along the minus strand of NC_065596.1, from coordinate 41,125,497 downwards.
TTTTGCTGTTGGCTCCACATTAATTCAACATCAGCAAATTCACACTGGTGAGAAACCCTATGATTGTAAGGAATGTGGGAAGGCCTTTAGACTTCGTTTACGACTTACTCAACATCAACAAATCCATACTGGTGAGAAACCGTATCAATGTCAGGAATGTGGGAAAGCCTTTATCAGTGTCTCAGGACTCACCCAACATCACAGAATTCACACTGGTGAGAAACCCTATGAATGTCCGGAATGTGGAAAGGCCTTTAGACAGCGTACGTACCTTAATCAACATCAGAGAATTCATACTGGTGAGAAACCTTATGAATGTAAAGAATGTGGGAAATCTTTTACTTTCTGCTCAGGACTAATTCAACATCAGCAAAATCACACTGGTGAGAAACCCTGTGATTGTAAGGAAAGTGGGAAATCTTTTACTTCTCACTCAACACTAATTCAACATCAGCAAATTCACACTGGTGAGAAACCCTATGATTGTAAGGAATGTGGAAAATCTTTTACTTCTCACTCAACACTAATTCAACATCAGCAAATACACACTGGTGAGAAGCTCTATGATTGTAAGGAATGTGGGAAATCTTTTGCTTCTCATTCAACACTAATTCAACATCAGCGAATTCACACTGGTGAGAAACCCTATCATTGTAAGGAATGTGGGAAATCTTTTACTCTCCGCTCAGCACTAATTCAACATCGGCCAATTCACACTGGTGAGAAACGCTACAGTTGTAAAGAATGTGGGAAATCTTTTACTTGTCACTCAACACTAATTGAACATCAGCGAATTCACACTGGTGAGAAACCCTATCATTGTAAGGAATGTGGAAAATCTTTTACTTTTCGCTCAGCAATAATTCAGCATCAGCGAATTCACACTGGTGAGAAACCCTATGATTGTAAGGAATGCGGGAAGGCCTTTAGACGTCGTTCAAAACTTACTCAACATCAACGAATCCATACTGGTGAGAAACCTTATCAATGTCATGAATGTGGGAAAGCCTTTGTCCGTTTCTCAGGACTCACAAAACATCACAGTATTCACACTGGCGAGAAACCCTATGAATGTAAGACATGTGGGAAGTCCTTCAGACAGCGTACACACCTTACTCTACATCAGAGAATTCATACCGGTGACAGACCTTATGAATGTAAAGAATGTGGGAAGTCTTTTACTTGCGGCTCAGAACTAATTCGACATCAGCGAACTCACACTGGTGAGAAACCTTATGATTGTAAGGAATGTGGGAAGGCCTTTAGATGTCCTTCACAACTTAGTCAACATAAACGAATCCATACTGGTGAGAGAACTTATCAATGTCCAGAATGTGGGAAAGCCTTTTTCTATGCCTCAGGACTCAGCCGACATCAGAGTATTCACACTGGCGAGAAACCCTATGAATGTAAGACATGTGGGAAGGCCTTTAGACAACTTACACAGCTTACTCGACATCGGAGAATTCATGACCTAACATAATTAACGTAGGAAACCGTTCTCATGCCATTTGTCATGGATCATCAGCAGATTCCATATGTGGGTCAAATACAATGGATGTGGGAATTCCTTTTACTTCATATTCACTTTTTCCAGAATTAGGACCTTTTTTTTTTTTTTTTTTTTGACATGGAGTCTCGCTGTCGCCCAGGCTGGAGTGCAGTGGCACTATATTGGCTCACTACAAGCTCCACCTCCTGGGTTCATGCCATTCTCCTGCTTCAGCCTCCCAAGTAGCTGGGATTACAGGCATCTGCCACCATGCCCAGCTAATTTTTTTGTTTTTCTATTTTTAGTAGAGACAGAGTTTCACTGTGTTAGCCAGGATGGTCTCGATCTCCTGACCTCGTGATCCACCCAACAAAATTAGGACATTTAATACTAAAAGAAATTGATAATGAGTGTAGATGAGTTTTCTATCATGATTCAAAGCTTGTTGAAGTTATACAAATTCATATTAGAGAATGTGGTCAATGACAAAAGACAACCATTTACTACCTATGTGACATTAGGCTAATTATGTAAATTCTCTGTGCCAAAATTACTAATTGGTAAAATGTTGATGGTAATAGTTGTTTTTGTCTTTTGTTTTGTTTTGAGACAGAGTCTTGCTCTGTTGCCCAGGCTGGAGTGCAGTGGCACTATCTTGGCTCACTGTAACCTCTGCCTCCCGGGTCCAAGTTATTCTCCTGCCTCAGCCTCCTGAGTAGCTGAGATTACAGGCATGCGCCAGCATGCTGGGCTAATTTTTGTGTTTTTAGTAGAGACGGGGTTTTATTGTGTTGGTCAGGGTGGTCTCAAACTCCTGACCTTGTGATCTCCCTGCCTCAGCCTCCCAAAGTGCTGGGATTACAGGCGTGAGCCACTGTGCCTGGCTAGTAATAGTTTTTTTTATAATAAATAAGTGTGACTACATTTTTCGTGTTTGACTACTGGCTTCTTTTTAAGCCTCACTTCCCTGTCTACTTCCCTGTCTACTTTAGCCCATATCTGCAAAGGTGGCTAAGAGAGCCCTTGCTGGAAAGAAAGCAAGCAAAACTAAAGTCTGTGTGCACCTTCTCCTTTGGATCCACTGGGCAATTTATATTAGAAATTCCAAGCCGGGCGAGGTGGCTCACATCTGTAATGCCAGGACTTTCAGAGGCTGAGGTGGGTGGATCACCTGAGGTTAAGAGTTCAAGACCAGCCTGGCCAACATGTTGAAACCCCATCTCTACTAAAATACAAAATTGGCCAGACATGGTGGCGTATATCCGTAATCCCAGCTATTCAGGAGGCAAGGCTGGAGAATCGCTTGAACTCGGGAGGCGGATGTTGCGGTGAGCTAGTCAGTGGAGCAGTCAGAACACACACAGTGTTTATCAATTAAGTTTGTAGTCAGAACACACACCACGTTTATCAGTTATGTTTGCTGTCTTGTATGGACACAGTTTGTCATGCCCTAAAACAAGTAGTGGTGCCAAAGATAATCATAGGCTACCATAACAGATAAAATGACAATGAGAAAGTTGAAATATTGTTGGGATCATCCAAATATGAACACATGCTATTGAATAAATGGAGCCAATAGACTTGTTCACTGCATGGTTATGTCAGAGGCATGTAAACCAGAACAACTTCTTGAATAGGAGCTGTGTAAAATAACACTCAAACCTACTGGGCTGCATTCCTAGACAGTTAAGGCATTCTAAGTTATAAAATGAGATAAGAAGTCAGCATAAGATACAGGTCATAAGGACCTTGCTGATAAAACATCTTGCAGTAAAGAAATCGGCCAAATCCAAGATTGTGACAAGAGTGATCTCTGGTCATCCTCACTGCTATACTCCCAGCAGCACCATGACAACCAGCTAAGTTTTTATTTTTTATTTCAGTAGAGTTGGAGTCTTGCTTTGTTACCCTGGCTGGTCTTGAATTCCTGTCCTCAAGCAATCTTCCCACCTTATGAATGTAAAGAATGGCCCACCTTGGCCTCCCAAAGTGCTGGAATTACAATCATGAGCCACTGCACCTGGCCCTTTTTTTTATTGAGATGGAATTTGGCTCTTGTTGCCCAGGCTGGAGTGCAACAGCACGATCTCGGCTCACCGCAACCTCCGCCTCCCAGGTTCAAGCGATTCTCTTGCCTCAGCCTCCTGAGTAACTGGGATTACAGACATGCTCCACCATGCCAGGCTAATTTTGTATTATTTAGTAGAGAAGGGGTTTCTCCATTTTGGTCAGGCTGGTCTCTGAACTCTGGGCAGGGCTAATTTAGATAAGGTAGTCAGGAAAGGCATTTCTTACAAGGTGGTATTTGCATGAACGTAGACATATGGTTGCATTTTATTATATGTAAATTATACTTCAATTAAGTTGATGAAAAAATCTTATCAACTATTCACTTTGGATTGTTGTATTTCATTCTATTTAAATCACACTTGTGTTTTAAAAAGTCAACACTTGTCTACAACTTACATATCTGTTGATTTGTACTTTTTCTAATATGTTTATGGATGATTTAAAATATATATATACACATATCTTTTAAGGTTATTTTAAGGTTAATCAATTGACGCTTTGTCTCAATTGATTCTTTTGTCTCAATTTGTAGTCAGTTGAGGTTTGTCACAATTTATGGAAACAAATCAAATGTTTGTTCTCAAATTCTTACTCTGTCATTTATTATTTCTTCTCCATATTTTTGTTACTGCTTCCTTGGAGATATTTAAACATAAATGTATAGAGAGAGGGTTAAGATGGAGAAGTACTTTTTACAGTTCAGTTGTCTTTTTTGTGTGTGACAGGTTTTTGTTGTGTTGCCCAGGCTGGAGTGCAATGCCACAATCTTGGCTCATTGCAGCCTCAACTTCCCGGGCTCAGTCGATCCCCCACCTCAGCATCCCAAGTAGCTAGGACTACAGGCACACACCACCACGCCTAGCTAATTTTTGTATCTTTTGTAGAGACAGGGTTTCACTTTGTTGCCCACGCTGGTCTTGAATTCTTGGGCTCAATTGGTCCTCCCACCTCAGCCTCCTAGGTGCTGGGATTACAGGTGTGAGCCACTGTGTTCAGCCAATATTCTGTCTTATGTTTTTACTTTTCACTTTTAAAAATTAACTCCTTTTATGAAAAAAGTAGAATTTTTAAGGAGCAGAGAAAAGCACAATGAAGACAGAAAAATCTCCTGTATATTCTTATCGACCAAAGATGATCTATTCAGGGGGTAAATGCTTTTTTCTTTTTTTTTTTTGAGACGGAGTTTCGCTCTTGTTGCCCAGGATGGAGTGCAATGGCGTGATCTCGGTTCACCACAACCTCTGCCTCCCAGGTTCAAGCAATTCTCCTGCCTCAGGCTCCCGAGTAGCTGGCATTACAGGCATGCACCACCACGCCCAGCTAATTTTGTATTTTTAGTAGAGAGGGGGTTTCTCCATGTTGAGGCTGGGCTCAGACTCCTGACCTCAGGTGATCCGCCTGCCTCAGCCTCCCAAAGTGCTGGGATTACAGGCGTGAGCCACCGTGCCTGGCTGGTAAATCCTTTTAGTAGAGGAGTTTCAATATTTTTTTTTTTTTTTGAGACAGAGTCTGGCTCTGTCGCCCAGGCTGGAGTGCAGTGGCGCGATCTCGGCTCACTGCAAGCTCCGCCTCCCGGGTTCATGCCATTCTCCTGCCTCAGCCTCCTGAGTAGCTGGGACTACAGGCGCCCGCCACCGCGCCCAGCTAATTTTTTGTATTTTTAGTAGAGACGGGGTTTCACCGTGGTCTCAATCTCCTGACCTTGTGATCCGCCCGCCTCGGCCTCCCAAAGTGCTGGGATTAAAGGCGTGAGCCACCGCGCCCGGCCTGGAGTTTCAATATTTCTAGTCTGCCATAGTACTAGAAAGAAAAGAATCATTACTGACATCTTTACGACATTGAGTTTTTCTCTTGTACCTGGTATATCTCTTTATTTCAGTAGGTATTCTTTTATGTGCTTCAGTAAGTCTTTATATTTTTAGCATAAAAGTGTACACATTTATTGTTTTACTTATTTCTAGATACTTTATGGTTTTTGTTTATAATACGATTGGGATATTTTTTCTGTTATGTAATTGATTACTATTACTATGTACTAAACTATTGGTTTTTGTCTAAGGATTGTAACATTGATGAACTACTTTAGTAGATGAAATGGTTTCTTCATGAGATTGAATTGTCTAAAGAGATGTTGGTATTATTTGTAAATAAAAGTATTTGCCTATTCCTTTCTATATGCCTTCTTTTCTTAATTTATACTTGTAGCTTGGATTATATGTCTAATATTGAATGTCTACAACACTAATTAGTTTCCTCATCTTGACCCTTTCTTTAAGTGAGGTTTGTTGTTGTTTTCTTGTGAGACAGGGTCTCACTCTGTCACCAGGCTTGAGGGCAGTGGCATGATCACTGCTCACTGCAGCCTCAACCTCCCAGGCTCAATCAATCCTTCCACCTCAGCCTCCCAAGTACCTGGGACTACAGGTGTGCACCACAATGCCCAGCTCATTTTTGTATTGTTTGTAGAGATGGGGTTTTGCCGTGTTGTCGAGGCCAGTGTTGAACTTCTGGGCTCAAGCAATCTGCCCTCCTCGGCCTCCCAAAGGGCTGGGATTACAGGTGTGAGCCATTGTGCCTGGCCAAGGGAATATTTTTAATGTTCACCATTAAGGATGATTGCTGTAGGTTTACGGTTTTATTAATTAAAAATATTTTTGGCTGTATTTTTAATTGTATTTTAATTTAAATTTTAATTGTAAAAATAATTTTGTATTTTTAATACAAAATTAGCTGGATGTGGTGGTGGGCACCTGTAATCCCAGCTACTCGGGAGGCTGAGGCAGAGAATTGCTTGCACCTGGGAGGCAGAGGGTGCAGTGAGCTGAGATCGCAACACTGCACTCCAGCCTGGGTGACACAGCAAAACTCCATCTCAAAAAAAAAAAAAAAAAGAGAAAATGTAGTTTATGTACACAAGGGAATAATATTCAGCCATAAAAAAAGAATGAGATCCTGTCATTTACAACAACATGGATGGAATTGGAGATCATTATGTTAAGTGAAGTAAGCCAGGCACACAACAACAAACATCACAGGTTCTCACTTATTTGTGGAATCTAAAAATCAAAACAATTGAACTCACAGAGAGAGTAGAAGGATGGTTAATGGAGGCTGAGAAAAGTCATGGGGGAAGTGATGAGGGTTGATGGGTACAAAAAAGGTAGAAAGAATGAATAAGACCTACTATTTGATAACACAACAGGGTGACTACACTCAATAATAATGTAATTGTACATTTAAAAATACCTAAAAGAGTATAATTGGATTATTTGTAACACAAATGATTTTTTGCCTGAGAGCATGGATACCCTATTCTCCATGATGTCATTATTATATATTGCATTCATGTATCAAAACATCTCATGTACCCTATAAATATATACACCTACTACTATACACTGTTACTGTGTCTATTTAGAAAGAAGTAGACATAAGAGACTCCATTTTGTTTCCAGTTGCATGGGGTATCTTTTTCCATGTCTTCACTTTCAATCTGTGTGTATTTTAGTAGGTGAAGTGGGTTTCTTGTCAGCAGCATATAGTTTTGTTTTATCTTTATTCATTCAGCCACTCTGCCTTTAACTGGGGAATTGAGTTCATTTACATTCAGTATTATTTTTGATAAGTAAGTACTTACAACAGCCATTTTGTTGCTTGTTTTACTCCTCTCCTTTCTTCTTTCCTGTCTCCCTTTGTGATTAAGTGATTTTTCTCTGGTAAGGTGTTTTAATTCATTGCTTTTTATTTTTAGTGACTTTTTCATAGGTTTTTGCATTGTGGTTACTATGAGGCTTACAAAAAACATATTATAGATACAGTAAATTATTTTAAAAAGATGACAACCTATCTTAGATCACAAATAAAAGAATAAAATGAAAAAAAATTTCCACACTTTAACCCCTTCCCCCCATATTTTTACTTTTAGTTCTCCAAATTTGCATGTTTATATTACCTCTCTCTTAACAGGTTGCTGTGGCTATTATTGTTTTTGATAGATATGTCTTTTTGGCCTCATGCTAGAGTTATAAGTGAATTACACACATTTATAGTAGTAGAGTATCCTGGGTTTGTCTGTTTCCTTCATTTTACTGGTAGGTTTCATACCTTCATTGAAAAAAACTTTTTGCACATTAATGTTCTTTCTTTCAGATTGAAAAACTCCTAGGCTGTGTGCGGTGGCTCATGCCTGTAATCTTAGCCCTTTGGGAGGCCAAGGCAGGCAGATACTTGAGCTCAGGAGTTTAAGACCAACCTCTGCAACATGGCAAAACCCCATCTCTACAAAAAAATACCAAAATTAGCTGGGCATGGTGGTACACACCTGTAGTCCCAGCTGCTCAAGAAGCTGAGGTGGGAGGATTGCTTGAACCTGGAAGGTTGAGGCTGCAGTGACACAAGATCGCACCACTACACTCCAGCCTGGGTGACAAAGTGAGACCCTGTCTCAAAAAATAAAAAAGAAAAGGACAAAAAAGAAAAAAGAAAAACTCCCTTTAGCATTTCTTGTAACATGGGTATGGTGGTGGTGAATTCTCTTAGCGTTTGTTTGTCTGGCAAAAACGTTCTCTTTCATATTTGAAAGCTAACTTTGCTGGATATGGTATTCTTGGATGGCAATGTTTTTTCTTTTGGCACTTCTAAAATGTCATTTCACTCCCTTCTGTCCTGTATGGTTTCCACTGATAAGTCTGTTGCCAGATGAATTAGAGCTCCTTTAAATGCCATTTGTTTACTTTCTCTTACTGCTTTCAGGATCATCTCTTTTTCCTTGACCTTTGAGAGTTTATTATATGACTTGGGGTAGTTACATTTGGGTCAACTCTGGTGTTCTCTGACCTTCCTATACCTGGATATGTGTATCTTTCTCAAGTTTTGGAAAGTTTTCTTTCCAAACAATGGAAAGTTATTAATATTTTTAAAAATAATCTTTGTACCCCTTTCTCTTGCTTAAATCTTTCTTGAACACCAATGATTCTTTTTTTTTTTTTTTTTTTTTTTTTTTTTGAGACAGAGTCTCACTCTGTGGCCCAGGCTGGGGTGCAGTGGCCGCATCTCAACTCACTGCAAGCTCCGCCTCCCGGGTTTACGCCATTCTCCTGCCTCAGCCTCCCGAGTAGCTGGGACTACAGGCGCCCGCCACCTCGCCCGGCTAGTTTTTTGTATTTTTTAGTAGAGACGGGGTTTCACCGTGTTAGCCAGGATGGTCTCAATCTCCTGACCTCGTGATCTGCCCATCTCGGCCTCCCAAAGTGCTGGGATTACAAGCTTGAGCCACCGCACCTGGCCAAATACCAATGATTCTTAAATTTGGTCTTTTGAGGTAATTTTTTACATCTTATAGATGATCTTTGTTCCTTTTCATTCTGTGTTTTTTTTTCCCCCTCTGACTTTCTGTTTTCAAATAGCTTATTTTGGAGCTCATGGATTCTTTCTTCCATTGCACCCATTCTGCCATTGAGAGCCTATAATGAATTGTTTAGAAAATTCATTTTTTAGTTGCAAGATTTCTGGTTTTTTCTATTTTTTTCAATTTCTTTGTTAAATTTCTTTGATACATTTCTGAATTGCTTTTCATTCTTATCTTGGAAATCACTGAGTTTCTTTAGAACTGCTATTTTCAATTTTTGTCAGAGAGCTCACATATTGCCATCTTGTTAGGGTGAGTTACTGGTTTCTTGCTTTGTTCATTTGGTAAGATCATGGTTCCCTCTTTAGGTGTGTTTCTTATGGATGTACACTGATGTCTTTGCATTGAAGTATTATTTATTTATTCCAATGTTCTCTGGCTTGTTACAATTTTTACTGGACATATTTGCTTAGAGGTTCTTTATCATGAGGTTACTGCCTCCTTTTCAGCTCTAGATGGTGCCTTAAAACCTGGTTTGCCTTAGCTTTAGTAACAGTTGGAGCAATTCACTTCCTTAATGGGGTAGGTCCTAAAGAGGGTATTCTGGCTCGCTAGGGGTTTGTGCCCAAGAGATCTGTGGAGTGAACCTCCTACAGCATGGTGCTGTTGACTAACCACACTGAGTTTAAACAAGATCTACATGTTGGGCTTAGAGGATAAAGCTCTTATATATCTTATTTATTTATTTATTTTGAGACGGAGTCTCACTCTGTCACCCAGGCTGGAGTACAGTGGCATGATCTTGGCTAACTGCAAGCTCCGCCTCCCTGGTTCATGCCATTCTCCTGCTTCACCCTCCTGAGCAGCTGGGACTATAGGCGCCCGCCACCATGCCTGGCTAATTTTTTGTATTTTTAGTAGAGACAGGGTTTCACCGTGTTAGCCAGATGGTCTCGATCTCCTGACCTCGTGATCCACCCACCTCGGCCTCCCAAAGTGCTGGGATTACAGGCGAGAGCCACCGCACCTGGCCTAACCACACTGATTTGGCATCTCCTCTGGCCAAGTTACAAACCAGAGTTTCCCATGGGTTAAGACAAGGCCAAGATGGTGGGGAGGCTGGTGGTGCGCCTCAATCTCACTTTTTCCACTACAGAAACCATGCGTTGAGGGGAAATTTTCTACGTTTGGTGCCAGGCAGAATGGGGGAAGAGGTGTCATGGGTGTGGAAGTCTGATTCTGCTACCACTCCTCAGAGATTTTTCACTTCTCTGTAGCTCCAGAACTGACTGATCTTCATATCTGAGTTCTAGGATATTGTTGGTGATAATCTTGGTGATGCACACTTGTTTTTGGTTTTCTGTTGGTGGGCAGTGAAGCCAGTTTTCTTCTGCTCCGTCATTTGGAATGAGTAGTCTTCAAACACTTAAATTTTAGAGCCAATGACAACCTATTTGCTTTATCACCAACCTCACCACATACTCTTTCATTACTCTCTAAACTCTTTGCCTCCTTCAAGTTGTGTAAAAACATTATTGAAATATATTTCTAACGTACATTATTTTCAATTCATCACTTATCTCCACGGTTTTGGGTTTTTTTCCCCTGGTGCAGGAAAACATCTGTTTTCTTGCTTTTTTCAGGTTTAGAGACCAGGTATGACATAAATACATTATTTCCAGAAGAAAAAAATTTGTAATACATTAGCTGGAATACTTTACAAAGAGAAGCTGCCCACTGATGCTACTTGGATACCCCCACTGGTATTGTTCACATAGGATAACCAAGATATATTTTTTCCTTTTAGATACCAGTTAAGATAATAACTTTGCTCCTTATTGTTCTGTGATCACTGATTCTTTAATATTGCTATAAATTTGGGAATTTAAATGTATTTGGTGTGTTTCAAATATAAATTATTTTTATAAATATAAATGTAAATGTAATTTATATTTATTCAAATGTAAATGTATTTGGTATGTTTCAAATATAAATTATTTTTATATTTAAGCTTGATTTGTCCTATCCTTGGTCATTGGGAGCCTTTCCAAGTTGGCAGTGCTTTGTCATTAATCTACTGATTTTTTAAATTAGCTTTGTTATTATCTGGTATGACAAAATACTGCAGGCTCATTAAAAATTTTCTGCCCATACTTGGAATCAGCCACTTCTCCGAAGAAATCTTGGTTTCTTTTAGCAGGAAATGGTCCATAAATACCATAATGTATGTGCTAGTGATATGTATTACTGCCGGACTGGTCAAAGTGATACTCCCACCAATTAAAATTCAGGAATAGAGAGTATTTACTTACTTTTCCTCTATTTCATGCAATTTAATTAGAATCATTGTTCTTAATAACCTCAATTCAGATTTATCTGACGTTTCCTCATTTTAGATACAGGTTATACATTTTAAACAGAAATACCATTACAGCAATGATGTTGTATCCTTCTCAGTGCATCTCATTAGGAGGCACATGGCATTGTTTTATCTATTATTGGCCTAAAGAAAAAAAACAAATGAACAAACAAATAACAGGCCAGGAGCGGTGGCTCATGCCTGTAATACCAGTACTTCGGGAGGCCAAGGAGGGCAGATCACGAAGTTGGGAGTTCAAGACCAGCCTGACCAATGTGGAGAAACCCCATCTCTACTAAAAATACAAAATTAGCCGGGTGTGGTGGCACATGCCTGTAATCCCATACCCGGGAGGCTGAGGCGGGAGAATTGCTTGAACCCAGGAGGTGGAGGTTGTGGTGAGCCGAGATTGTGCCACTGCACTCCAGCTTGGTGACAGAGCGAGACTCCGTCTCAAAAAGGAAAAAAAGTCCTAACAAAAGGCTGCTCTGTGTAGAAAAAGACCAAGAAAATGGCACCTAAGTCAGACAAAACTTCTAGATAAGAATTGCTCTACTCAGCCAAGCGCAGTGGCTCGAGCCTATAATCCCAGCACTTTGGGAGGCCGAGGCAGGCTGATCACTTGAGGTCAGGAGTTTGAGACCAGCCTGACCAACATGGGAAAACCCTTCTCTACTAAAAATACAAAATTAGCCAGGTGTGGTGGCACGTACCTGTAATTCCAGCTACTCGGGAGGCTGAGGCAGGAGAATTGCTTGAACCTGGGAGGCAGAAGTTGCAGTGAACTGAGATCGCACCATTGCACTCCAGCCTGGGTGAAGAAGTGAGACTCTGTCTCAAAAAAAAAAAAAAAAAAAAAAAAAAAAAGATCTACTCTAACCAAAAAGCACAGGAAAAAAAAAAAAAGAAAGAACCCAAAACACCTGATGCCACACATGCACCTAGGAAAGGCTGAGTAGGGAACCTAGACTTCTACTCTCACTAGGCTGTAACAAGATACTCTGACCTCCCTCCCAGGATGGTTTCAGGAAGACTGAAGGGAGCCAGGACTATCACACTACAGATGGAATTACGTAGGGCCCCTGGACTCATGTGAGGAACCTGGATTTCCATCCCCATATGCAGCAGTAAAAAGGTACTTGTTTAACTACCTGCTGGGCCAGTGTCGGAGCAGGCATTGTAAAGTCAGGATCTTCACCACTATCCCGCCTAACAGGGCCAGCCCTGCCTCTGTGGTGTATGTGGAAGGCAAATGGAAACCATTAACGAGGCACCCCTGGCTCTTATTGGGGTATAAGAGAGGTATAAAAAGGTGACTAATAGGGAGCCAGAACTCCTCATTCACACCTAACTGTGAGGAGGAGCACTTCCGCCCAGGTGTCAGTGGAGGGTGAGTGGGAAATGTGGATTCTCACCCCCTATGTGGCACAGCAAAATGGCACACTTGCCAGGGACCATGCCAGGGTGGTATCAGAAAGCCAGCTAAAACAGGTTTAAATAAGATCTACAATCTCAAAATAGATAAAATTGCACATTTCAATGGAAATTCAATAATCGTAACCAGGAAAATCTCAAAAAGATAAGAGCATGAAGATGACAATGATGTCAGAATTATTTGATAAATACACAAAGCAGACATCATAAAAATGCCTGAACAATCACACACTTGAAACAAATGAGATACAATATCTCAACAAAGAATTAGTCCAGACAAGAAATCAGAAAACATGCAAAATAACCAAACAGAGAATATGGAATTGAAAATATAACTAAAATAAGCTCAAATGGAGGGACAAAGAGTGGAAACAGGCGACAGAGGAATCGGTGAACTGCAATACAGAACAATACGAGTTACCCAATCTGAACAACATAGTACACTGAAAAAAATAACATGAAAAGAATGAGGAACTGTGAGAATGTAACACAAGATTAACATTCATGCCCTTGAAATCCTGGAAGGAGAGGAAAAAGAAGACAGAGCTGAAAAAGTACTTAAGGAAGCCTGGATAACATGGTGATACCCTGTCTCTATAAAACATACAGAAGTTAGCCAGGCCTGGTGGTGCATTCCTGTAGTCCCAGCTACTCAGGAAGCTGAGGTGGGAGGATCGCTTAAACCCAGGAGGTCGAGGCTGCAGTGAGCTGTGATCATGCCACTGCACTCCAGACTGGGTGACAGGGCAAGACAACCCCTCTCCCCTACCACAAAGGACTTAAAGTAGTAATTGCTGGAAACTCACCAAATTTGGCAAAAGGCAGATTCAAGAAGCTGAGTGAATTTAAACAAGATAACTCTTCCCATCCCCAAAATGTAACACCACAACACATCATCCCTAACTTGCGAAAATTAAAGACAAGGTCAGGTGCAGTGGCTCACACCCGTAATCTCAGCACTTTGGGAGGCCGAGGCAGGCAGATCACCTGAGGTCAGTAGTTCGAGACCAGCTTGGCCAATAGGGTGAAACCCTGTCTCTACTAAAAATACCAAAATTAGCCAGGTGTGGTGGCATGCACCTGTAATCCCAGCTACCTGGGAGGCTGAGACAGGAGAATCGCTTGAAACTGGGAGGCAGAGGTTGTAGTGAGCAGAGATCACATCATTGCACTCCAGCCTGGGCAACAACAGTGAAACTCCATCTCAAAAATAAAAATAAAAAAATAAATCAAAGAAAATTAAAGACAAAAAATAAAAATGTTGAAAGTAGCAAGAGAGAAATACCATATTTTTAGAGGAAAAAAATTTTAAATAGCAGATTTCTTATGAGAAACTATGAAGACTGGCCGGGCGCGGTGGCTCAAGCCTGTAATCCCAGCACTTTGGGAGGCCGAGATGGGCGGATGGCGAGGTCAGGAGATCGAGACCATCCTGGCTAACATGGTGAAACCCCTCTCTACTAAAAAATACAAAAAAGTAGCCGGGTGAGGTGGCGGGCGCCTGTAGTCCCAGCTACTCGGGAGGCTGAGGCAGGAGAATGGCATAAACCCAGGAGGCGGAGCTTGCAGTGAGCTGAGATCCGGCCACTGCACCCCAGCCTGGGTGACAGAGCAAGACTCCGTCTCAAAAAAAAAAAAAAAAAAAAAAGAGAAACTATGAAGACCAAAAGTAAGTGATATTTTTCAAGTGCTAAAAGGAAGAACTCTCAATCCCAAATCCTATTTTCAGCAAATATATTCAAGAATGAAAGAAACCTACATTATTAATCATTAGGGAAATGTAAATCAAAATATCAATGAGATACTTGACACCCACAAAAAAGGCTATAATTCAAAAAAATTTTTATTTATTATATATATATTTTTTTTTTTTGAGACGGAGTCCGGCTCTGTCACCCGGGCTGGAGTGCAGTGGCTGGATCTCAGCTCACTTCAATCTCCGCCTCCCGGGTTTACGCCATTCTCCTGCCTCAGCCTCCCGAGTAGCTGGGACTACAGGTGCCTACCACCTTGCCCGGCTAGTTTTTTGTATTTTTTTTTTAGTAGAGACGGGGTTTCACCGTGTTAGCCAGGATGGTCTCGATCTCCTGACCTCGTGATCTGCCCGCCTCAGCCTCCCAAAGTGCTGGGATTACAGGCTTGAGCCACCGCGCCCGGCCCAAAAAAATTTTTAAAGGAAAATAAGTGATGGGAAGAATATGGAGAAATTTGAACTTTTGGCCGGGCGTAGTGGCTCAAGCCTGTAATCCCAGCACTTTGGGAGGCCGAGACGGGCAGATCACGAGGTCAGGAGATCGAGACCATCCTGGCTAACGCAGTGAAACCCCGTCTCTACTAAAAAATACAAAAAAACTAGCTGGGCGAGGTGGCGGGCGCCTGTAGTCCCAGCTACTCGGGAGGCTGAGGCAGGAGAATGGCGTAAACCCGGGAGGCGGAGCTTGTAGTGAGCTGAGATCCGACCACTGCACTCTAGCCTGGGCGATAGAGCGGGACTCCGTCTCGGGGAAAAAAAAAAAAAAAAAGAAAAAGAAGAAAAAAAAAAGATATTTGAACTTTTTTTGTTTGTTTGGAGACGGAGTCTCACTCTGTCACTCAGACTGGAGTGCAGTGGCACAATCACGGCTCACTGCAACCTCTGCCTCCCAGGTTCAAGCTATTCCCCTTCCTCAGACTCCCAAGTAGGTGGGATTACAGGACCCCAGCACCATGCCCAGCTAATTTTTTTTGTTGAGATGAAGTCTTGCTTTTTCTCCCAGGCTGGAGTGCAGTGGCGCGATCTCTGCTCACTGCAATCTCCGCCTGCCTGGTTCAAACAATTGTCCCGCTTCAGCCTCCTGAGTAGCTGGGATTAAAGGCACGCACCACTAAGCCTGCTAATTACTGTATTTTTAGTAGATACGGGGTTTCGCCATGTTGGCCAGGCTGGTCTTGAACTTCTGACCTCAATTGATCGGACTGCCTCAGCCTCCGAAAGCACTGGGATTACAGGCATGAGCCACCACACCTGGCCTGAGAAATCTGAACCTTTTTGCATTGCCATTGTGAATATAAAATGGTGAAGCCACTGTGGAAAACAGAATGATGATTGTTAAAAAAAAATTAAATACAGCAGGGCGCGGTGGCTTACACCTGTAATCTCAGCACTATGGGAGGCCGAGGTGGGTGGATCACCTGAGGTCAGGTGTTCGAGACCAGCCTGACCAACATGGAGAAACCCTGTCTCTACTAAAAATACAAAATTAGCTAGGCATGGTGGTGCATGCCTGTAATCCCAGCTACTCACGAGACTGAGGTGGGAGAATCGCTTGAACCCAGGAGGCAGAGGTTGTGGTGAGCCGAGATCATCCCATTGTACTCCAGCCTGGGCAACAAGAGTGAAACTATCTCAAAAAACAAACAAAAAAACTGAAATACAGACAGTTTCATAAGAAACTATTTAGTCAGTTTTTCATGCAAAGAATGTTAAAACTGAAAGTTATGAGCATGATTATGGAAAGATGCTCAATGATTATTATACAAATACTTTTGTGAATTGTTTATGTATCCTACAATGGAAGTTTTCTTAGATAACAAAACATCTTTAAATAATCTCTGGGTTCATGATTGTATTTTCTCTCTTGCCCAGGCAGTAGTGTAATGGCATCATCTTGGCCCACTGCAACCTCCACCTACTGGGTTCAAGTGATTCTCCTGCCTCAAGCCCCCGAGTAGCTGGGATTACAGGCATGCGCCACACACCTGGCTAACTTTTGTATTTTTAGTAGAGAGGGGGTTTCACCATGTTGGCCAGGCTGGTCTCAAACACCTGGTCTTAGGTGATCCGCCGACCTCAGCCTCCCAAAGTGCTGGGATTACAGGTGTGAGCCACCATGCCCGGACTCAAAGTTTCGAAGTTTGGCCATTTATAAAACTGCCCATTAATACCTCATACTTTCTAGTTCTTCATATCCAAGAGCTATAAAACATGAATATATGTAGTATGTTTGAAAATAAAGTGGACATTGGATACAATGTTCTACTGAAACAGTACATGGCTATTTCATGATAATCAGTAAATCAGGAGACAGCGGAGCACATGTAGTGATACCACAGATACTTTTTATTTTTTGTGGTAGCCACTTAAATGTCTGGAAACGCAAAATCAAAGGGGAGTACAATGTTCCAGAGAATGTGACTCACATGTTCCCCAAATCTTTGGTGGGTTGATGCTAGGACAAACATCCAGTTAGGCCATCTTCTCCACCTAGAAAAACAAGGTAGGCTTGCATCTTTGGTCATGAGTACAATTCTTCCATTAGTCACCACTGTTAGCATATACTACTATATAACTCCCCTATAAATTCACAATGACAACATCCTTGGGTTCTCACAGTTCTGATTATAAGTCCTATAATTACCTGTTTTAGTTACCTTAATAGGTTTATCCCATGTATAGTCATTAAAAAATCTTTATGCATATATAAATTAGGGCTAAATTTAATGATGTCTAGTCATTATAGACAAGGCATTTTACATATATACACACATACACACAACGTGTGTTTTCTGTATGCTACTATCAAGTCTAAATTTTTATGCTTTTGTCTCATCACCCTGTTCATTTTTTGCTATGAAATTATCAGAAAAATAAGGATTGACAACAATGGTTCAATTTACTACTAATTGGCAATGGCTGTCCATTTCTAACAGGCTAGAGGGTCTGTTTAATATATTTAAAGTCAAATATTTGAACCATGAACCATCTTCTTGTTTATGCAGATATGGTTTACAGTTCGAAATCTTTTAAAAAATAATTGTCAGGCTGGGCACAGTGGCTCACGCCTGTAATCCCAACACTTTGGGAGGCCGAGGCAGATGGATCACAAGGTCAGGAGTTCGAGACCAGCCTGGCAAACATAGTGAAACCCTGTCTCTACTAAAAATACAAAAATTAGCTGGGTGTGGTGGCACGCACCTGTAGTACCAGCTACTCAGGATGCCGAGGCAGGAGAATCATCTGAACCCAGGAGGCGGAGGTTGCACTGAGTTGAGACCACGCCATTGCACTCCAGCCTGGGCGATAGAGACTCCGTTTCAAAATAATAAATAAATAAATATCAATTTCTACTGAATTTTATTACAATGACTTCATGAATGTAGTAAATATTGGTTGTAAGTAATCCTTCCCAGGAAGGACCTGCAATAATGCTTTTCAAGTTGCCACTGAGCTTACTCTTCTCGCCAAAAGGATACTGTGGAAGTCACTGTCTTAGCAGATTTCCAATTCTCAAACATAAAAATCTCTAGTCACTTATTTGGGATTTTCAGAGACTTACATTTCCTATAACATAGATTAAGGTATAAAAGGCTTGTGTTGTAGCCAGGCGCGGTGGGTCATCCTGTAATCCCAGCACTTTGGGAGGCCGAGGCAGGAGGATCATGAGGTCAGGAGTTCAAGACCAGCCTGACCAACGTGGTGAAACCCCGTCTCTACTAAAAATATAAAAATTAGCCGGGCATAGTGGCATATGCCTGTAATCCCAGCTACTCAGGAGGCTGAGGCAGGAGAAGTGCTTGAACCCAGGAGGCAGAGGTTGCAGTGAGCCAAGATTGCGCCACTGCACTCCAGCCTGGGCAACAGAGCGAGAATCTGTTTCAAAAAAAAAAAAAAAAGAAAGAAAGAAAAAAAAAAAGACTCTGATACTCTCAAATCCTCCTCACCTATTTCCCTTCTCAATGTCCCTTTCTTTTGTATGAATTCTAATTCCTTGATATTAAATAAGGTGTAATAAGCTATGGCTAAAGTACCCCTAAAATCATGACAACTAGAGGATTTCCCTCCCATATGAATTGCTTGTTTTGCATTTAAGCATTGAGAGACAGCTAAAGGCTGTCTACATTTACTGCATTCACATGTCCATGATCTATTAATAGCCTTTCCACAATTATAAAACCGCAAGGTTTCTTTTTAGTAGAAATTCTCCAGTCTGAATGACCAAAAAAAAAAAAAAAAAACCTCGTATACACCCTTGGAATGAATACTTCCAGTCCCAGGTATAAATTCAACAGAAATACATACACACAAACACACATGACATAAACAAGAATATTTAAAGCAGCAATTTTATTATTACACAAAAGTATAAAAATACAAATATCCATCAATAGGATAAATACGAATATATTCTTAAAATGGAATAGTATGCAAAATGAAAATACACTACTGCCACATGCAATAATGTACAGATCTTAAAAACACTGAGTGAAATAAGCAAGACATAAAAGAATTCATGATGTCTGATAAAATATATATATATATAAAATTGTAAACATGCAAAAACTACGTTTTGATGTTATAGGGTATGGAAGTGGTAACTCTTAGGTAAGTAACAACTAACTGCTTTTTATTACAGAGTGCAACGAGAAATATAGTTCATAAATATTTTCTCTTATGGAGATTAATGCTTATAATCATTCCATATCTTGTCTCTGCATGTGTTATATAAGTATTTTTTAAAAATAAACTATTTGAGTCAGTAGGAAGAGCAGTTGCTTCATAGCTGATAGAGTTCAATAATAATGATCACACCCATTTTATATGCTAGTAAACAGTAGACAGTTATTCAGTATGGTACTTTAGTAATTATTAGACTTGTGATTTAAAATTACATTAACATGTTTCAGCATGCTTTTCTTTTTAAAACTAAAGGTTTACAATAGCTTGTAAAGAATTCATATAAGAAACCACATCATTTATTGCATTTCAATGTTTTCTCCCTTGTGAGTTCTTTGATGGACAATGAGGTTTCTCTTATAACTGAAAGACTTACCACATTCATTACAAACATAGGGTTTCTCACCTGTGTGAGTTCTCTGATGTACAATAAGATTTGTCTTCTGGCGGAAGCACTTTCCACATTCACTACATTTATATGGTTTCTCTCCCGTATGAGTTCTTTGATGATGAATGAGATATGACTTCCTGCTAAAGGCTTTCCCACACTGAGGACATTCATAGGATTTCTGGCCTGTATGTATTTTCTGATGTACCGTGAGGGTTGCTTTCTGGCGAAAGGACTTCCCACATTCATTACAAATATAGGGTTTCTCTCCCGTATGAATTCTCTGATGTAGATTGAGATTTGTCTTTTGACTGAATGATTTACCACATTCATTACATTCATACGGTTTCTCTCCTGTGTGAGTTCGGTGATGATCAATGAGGTATGACTTCATTCTAAAGGCCTTCCCACAGTGAGGACATTCGTAAGATTTCTCCCCTGTATGTGTTCTCTGATGTGCCACAAGGGTTGTCTTCTGGCGGAAGGACTTTCCACATTCACTACAAATATAGGGTTTCTCCTCATTATGGGTTTTCTCATGAAGAGCAAGGGTTGTCTTCTGGGAGAAGGATTTCCCACATTCATTACAAATGTAGGGCTTTTCCCCTGTATGAGTTCTCTGGTGTACAGTAAGATTTGCCTTCTGGTGAAAGGACTTCCCACATTCTTTACAAATATAGGGTTTCTCACCTGTATGAATTCTCTGATGTAGAGAGAGTGTGGTCTTCTGGCGGAAGGACTTCCCACAGTCATTACACTCATATGGTTTCTCTCCCGTGTGAGTTCTCTGATGACGAATGAGGTGTGACTTCAATCTGAAGGCATTCCTACACTGCAGACATTCATATGATTTCTCCCCTGTGTGTGTTCTCTGATGATCAGTGAGGGCTGTCTTTAGGCGGAAGGACTTACCACATTCATTGCAAACAAAGGGTTTCTCACCTGTGTGAGTCCTCTGATGATCAATGAGATATGATTTCCTTCTAAATGCATTTCCACATTGATGACATTGATAGGGTTTTTCTTCTGAGTGAATTCCCTGATGCAGAATCAATACTGATTTCCTGCAGAAGGATTTACCACATTCATTGCATGTATGTTTTTTTTCAATATTGGTTGCTCTTCTCTTTTTATTATATACAGATGGGTTTTCTCCTCTGTAAGGTCTATTATGTGTCATCAGGCCTCCCCTTTTAAGGAATGATTTTTCACAGTCATTATATCCAAATGACTGTGCTGGAGTTTCTGTTTTCTGATACTGCATAAGAACTTCATTATGACTGAAAGCTCTGTCACTTTGATTATGGGATTTGACTTCAGGATGAGTAGTCTCTTGTTTAGTACTCAGGAGTGATTTCCCATATCCATTATACTCACTAAGTCTCTTTCTTGCAGGATTTAGATTACTGATGATTAATTCTGAAACATTTTTCAAAATCCTTCCATGAGTATCATATTCAGGAGGTAGATTTTTTGAATTAACAGGGTTTTTGCCTAGAGTAAATGTCTTTTCATATATGTTACTTTTCTCCTTCACGAGTTTTTTGTGGTTGATGCTTACAACTGATCTAGAATACTTCTCTTGGTGTTCCTTGAATTTTAATAAAAAGTCTTCAGCTTTCCAGTTTTCTTCTAGAAAAAAATATAATTTGTGAATCTTCACATATTTGCTATGCAAAGGAATTTCACTAGGGTCTAGCATATGGCACAAAAAGAGACCCAGGACAAATGACCACTGGCCTGGCGGGGGTGCGGGGAGGGGAACCTAAACAAAAACTACTTCAGAGTGGAAAAGGATGAAGATGTAAAGAATAAGCATTAATACCTTCTGCATTTTGCACTAGAACCTAGAGAAAGTGAAACCAACCAAGAAGTCAAAGAATGGCAGAAGGGGGTTGATGGTTAGGTAAGTGTTCAGAAAAAATGAAGTGAACCTCTCAAAAGCATTAAAATGTAAGTAGGATGGACAAGAAAAATTAGTAAAAATCTTTGTTTAGTGATAATACTAGAAGAAAGATTACTTCTGGAGGACACAGATCACCTATAATTTTTTTTTTTTGAGACAGAGTCTCACTTTGTAGCCCAGGCTGGAGTGCAGTGGCATGATCTCAGCTCACCGCAACCTCTGCCTCCCGGGTTCAAGCGATTCTCCTGCCTCAGCCTCCTGAGTAGCTGGGATTACAGGCACATGCCACCACGCCTAGCTAATTTTTTGTATTTTTAGTAGAGACGGGGGTTTCACCAGGCCGGCCAGGCTGGTCTCGAACTCCTGACCTCTTGATCTGCCCGCCTCGGCCTCCCAAAGTGCTGGGATTACAGGTATGAGCCACTGTGCCTGGCCGATCACCAATACTTTTATACAAACATCCCTAGATGACTGCGGTAAAACACATACAGCTGTTGAACCCACCTCCTCTATGCAGTTGTCATTGATTAATTTAGTTTTTAAATTATCAATTCATTTTCTAGTATTTAGCAAAACAATCCTATAGTCTATGCTCTATCCTCTACATAGGTAGGAATTATTTTCTCTTACAAAGGGAAAATTAGTAAAATACTTCCAATAGCAACTTTAAAACAGATCAGAATATATTCAATTGCTGTATTCAGACAGCTGCTAAATCACTTCTTTCAGAATTGTTCAATAACAAAGCTGTCATGACTAGTCCTCTTTTCAGTTACTGACTCACTTTTTCAGGTTTAAGGAAAGACTGGCTTACATCCTTCCCCAATGCAGTAACATTCCTTTATTCCAGCTTTTCATATGGTAGATTAGAATACTAATTTCATATGGTAGATTAAACAATCTGGTCCTAGATCATACATTAACTTTAACCTTCATTTCTCTTATAAAAGTATAGCTATTTCTAACTTTACTTACCTTGCAATCATCTATATCTAATGAAGCAATGTTAAAGCTATGCTCAAAAACCTATTTCTTCATTGAGTCCAAAAACTCCAATACTAACATATACAAGGAATTTCTCCTATAAACAAAACTATATTGTCTAGATTCATTTTTTATATTCTCACAAGTTTTCAGGGCTGTCCACATACCTGACAGATCTCACCTGTTTATAACAGGTAGTTTTTGCCTCAGTCAGGCCTGATACTTACTGCCCTGTATATACCTTACTTATTCCTAATAACACACTTGTGTACACATTCTTTTATTTTTATTTTATTTTATTTATTTATTTATTTATTTTTTTGAGACGGAGTCTCGCTGTGTCTCCCAGGCTGGAGTGCAGTGGTGCGATCTCGGCTCACTGCAAGCTCCGCCTCCCGGGTTCACGCCATTCTCCCACCTCAGCCTCCGAGTAGCTGGGACTACAGGCGCCCGCCACCACGCCCGGCTAATTTTTTGTATTTTTAGTAGAGACAGGGTTTCACCGTGTTAGCCAGGATGGTCTTGATCTCCTGACCTCGTGATCCGCCTGTCTCGGCCTCCCAAAGTGCTGGGATTACAGGCTTGAGCCACCGCGCCCGGCCTATTTTTTTTTATTTTATTTATTTATTTTTTGAGATGGAGTCTCGCTCTGTCACCCAGGCTGGAGTGCAGTGACCGGATCTCAGCTCACTGCAAGCTCCGCCTCCCGGGTTCACACCATTCTCCTGCCTCAGCCTCTCTGGGACTACAGGCGCCCGCCACCATGCCCGGCTAGGTTTTCGTATTTTTTTAGTAGAGACGGGGTTTCACCGTGTTAGACAGGATGGTCTCGATCTCCTGACCTCGTGATCCACCCGTCTCGGCCTCCCAAAGTGCTGGGATTACAGGCTTGAGCCACCGTGCCCAGCCACATTCTTTTAATTAATTAGCTTGCCTTCCAGGTTTACTTCCATTTATCTTTAGAGAATCTTCAAAGAAATCATATCGTTCCACGATCTCATAAACCCTTCATATATTTCCCCCACCATTTTAAGCTCTATTTCTTTTTTTTTGAGACGGAGTCTCACTCTGTCGACCAGGCTAGAGTGCCGCGCCTGGCCTTAAGCTCTATTTCTTTAAAATTTTCTAGACAATATAATTATTGTCTAGAAAAATTATGTTAACAACTCTTTTAACAATCTTACACTTTGACATAAATATTTCATGAAAAATGCAGACTTGATAGTGATCCTTTGTCATAGAAATACTTTTTTGGTGATCTTTAAACTCTTTTGGGCTGGGCACAGTGGCTCATGCCTGTAATCCCAGCACTTTGACAGGCCGAGGCTGGCAGATCACCTGAGGTCAGGAGTTCCAGACCAGCCTGGCCGACATGGTGAAACTGTCCCTAATAAAAATACAAAAAAAGCTGGCCAGTCATGGTGGCATGCGCCTGTAGTCCCAGCTACTCCGGAGGCTGAGTCAGGAGCATCAATTGAACCTGGGAGGTGGAGTTTACAGTGAGCCGAGATCACACCACTGCACTCCAGCCTGGACGACAGAGCGAGACTCCGTCTTAAAAAAAAAAAAATTCTTTTGAGTTTACATGATCCCTGCATAATCATAGTTAGGTGATGTCTGGCAGAATGCAACCACTTCAAGCACAATCTATAGGGACACAGCATGAGTAGGTACATCTAAAAAGAACTTGCTAGTATATGCTTTCTGAATGGATGAAAAGATATCTCCCTTACATAGCTCCATAAGCAATTAACGCAGCAACTACTGAACACCTAACATGTTAAATAATACCACAGTAATGAAGTTTCAAAAGGGATCTTATCTTTTAGGAAAAGAATCCTTAAGAATGCTTGATTCCCTCAAAAAAATGAAGATTTGCCGGGCGCGGTGGCTCAAGCCTGTAATCCCAGCACTTTGGGAGGCCGAGACGGGCGGATCACGAGGTCAGGAGTTCGAGACCATCCTGGCTAACACGGTGAAACCCCGTCTCTACTAAAAAATACAAAAAACTAGCCGGGCGAGGTGGTGGGCGCCTGTAGTCCCAGCTACTCGGGAGGCTGAGACAGGAGAATGGCAGGAACCCGGGGGGCGGAGCTTGCAGTGAGCTGAGATCTGGCCACTGCACTCCAGCCTGGGCGACAGAGGGAGACTCCGTCTCAAAAAAAAAAAAAAAAAAAAAAAAAAAAAAAAAAAAAAAAATGAAGATTCAAAAGGGATCTTATTTTTGAGGGAAAGAATCCTGAAGCATCCTTAAAAATCCTTAAGCATAAACAATTAGGAAAGAAATTATACGACTGTATTCAAGAATTGTGCATGTTTGTGTTATAGTCAGTAGTTAGCACAGGAATTCAGAAAAAAAGTAAGGTACATATGATGTGCAGTAATCAAGGAAGAGTTCACAGAGAAATCTTGAGACATAGAAGATATATAGTATAGGCTGGGCACGGTGGCTCACGCCTGTAATCCCAGCACTTTGGGAGGCCAAGGTGGGTGGATCACAAGGTCAGGAGATCAAGACCATCCTAGCTAACACGGTGAATCCCCGTCTCTACTAAAAAATACAAAAAATTAGCTGGGCGTGGTGGCGGGCGCCTGTAGTCCCAGCTACTCCGGAGGCTGAGGCAGGAGAATGGCATGAACCAGGAAGGCAGAGCATGCAGTGAGCCAAGATCAAGCCACTGCACTCCAGCCTGGGCAACAGAGTGAGACTCTGTCAAAAAAAAAAAAAAAAAAAAAGATATATAGTATAAAGGGAGAACACAACACAACGAAAAGTATCTATGTGATAACAAACCCTACATTCATGAACAACCAATTAGGAGACTAGATCATGTGGAAATTATCAAGAATTTTCTCCAAGAGAAAGTTGAAAAGACCAGATGAGGGCTTATTGTGACAGTTCCTGAAAGAAATTTCAATTTCATATAATAAATGATAAAAAATAGGGAAAAACTGATGGGATACTTCGTGAGGAAAGTAACAATAAACATTGAATGAATCCAGACAAAACTTATCACAAAGACAAATGATAATTCCAGTAATAAATACATGAAATAAGATAGTTGTCATTTTGTATGATGTCAGTGAGAAATGAGAATATGGGAGAATGTCAATATATTTCACAAGCTGATAACCATATCACAAATTGCAAAGAGATGATAAGAGAAACAGAAAAACCAAGTTGACTTTGTAGTAGAAACAAAATTATTTTGAAGGGGTTGGGCGCCTATAATCCCAGTACTTTGGGAGGCCAAGGCGGGCAGATCCCCTGAGGTCAGGAGTTCAAGACCAGCCTGACCAACAGGGAGAAACCCCATCTCTATTAAAAATACAAAATTAGCCGGGCATGGTGGCACATGCCTGTAATCCCAGCTACTAGGGAGGCTGAGGCAAGAGAATTGCTTGAACCTGGGAGCCGGAGGCTGCAGTGAGTGAAGATCACCCCATTGCACTCCAGCCTGGGCAACAAGAGTGAAACTCCATCTCAAATAAAAAATAATAATAATAAAAATAAAAAAATAAAAATAATAAAAATAATAATAATGAATTAAATAATGGGAGGATAGGCATGGTGGCTCATGCCTGTAATTGGAGCACTTTGGGAGGCCGGGCACAGTGGCTCATGCCTGTAATCTGAACACTTTGGGAGGTCGAGGCGGGTGGATCACCTGAGGTCAGGAGTTCGAGACCAGCCTGGCCAACATGGCGAAACCCCATCTCTACTAAAAATACAAAAATTAGCTGGGCGTGGTGGTGGGCACCTGTAATCCCAGCTACTCTGGAGGCGGAGGCAGGAAAATCACTTGAACCCAGGAGGTGGAGTTTGCAGTGAGCCAAGATCGCACCACTGTACTCCAGCCTGGGCGACAGAGCAGGACTCCATCTCAAAAATAATAAATAAATATGGCTGGGCACGGTGGCTCATGCCTATAATCCCAGCACTTTGGGAGGTCAAGGCGGGCGGATCACGAGGTCAGGAGATTGAGACCATCCTGGCTAACACGGTGAAACCCCGTCTCTACTAAACATACAAAAAATTAGCTGGGCGTGGTGGCTGGTGCCTGTAGTCCCAGCTACTCGGGAGGCTGAGGCAGGAGAATGGCGTGAACCCGGGAGGCGGAGGTTGCAGTGAGCCGAGATTGCACCACTGCACTCCAGCCTGGCCGACAGAGCAAGACTCTGTCTCAAAAAATAATAATAATAATAAATAACAAATAAACAAATAAATGGGAAAAATGTTAAGAGCTGAAAAAGCCAGTGATTTTCATTTCTGACACATTGTCAGAAAATAGGTGAGATGATAGACTATAGTACGCCTGATGAACTGGAGTGAAGGTAGGAGAAATGTGCTTTGTATATTGACGTCAGTGCCATCTACACATAAAATAAAGAGTGTCAGTCTGAGAATGGATGGAATCATTATAATTGAAAGGTAGATCATGGGAGGGCATATGAGAGAAATGAGACCAAGTGTCCAGTGAAACAATAAACATATATTTAAAAAAATAAAATCTGTTGTGACTATTATGTGTCAAGCATTTTTCAGGTGATATGGCCACAGTGGTGAAGAAAAGAGGCCAAGTTGTAAATAAGCATTTAAGGAATTAGGATAAGAATTAGTGTTATGTCACTTAAATGAAGGATTGATTGCAGGAATGATGAAAAGCCATGTAAAATGAACCACAAAGGTTTAATGGAAGAAAATGGCACCTTCGACTTTATCAACCTGGGTCGTGTTAAGTGACTTCTAAAATTAACAGCTAAATTTGTAGTGAGAAGGGGAACTTAGCACAGAAAATAAAGCTGAGGTGGTATGAAGGAAAGGAAATGTTAAGTAAGGAGAGGACCACTAACCAATAATTTTCTCTCTTTTTAAAGACAGGCTGAAGAAAGCCTGAAAGAAATCTATTATGATGGTGCCAGGTGCAGTGGCTCAAGTCTGTAATCCCAGCACTCTGGGAAGTCGAGGTGGGCAGATCACAAGCTCAGGAGTTTGAGACCAGCCTGGCCAATATGGTGAAACCCCACCTCTACTAAAAATACAAAAAAGTTAGCTGGGCCTGTTGGTGCACGCCTGTAATCCCAGCTACTTAGGAGGTCAAGGCAGAAGAATTGCTTGAACCCAGGAGGCGGAGGTTGCAGTGAGCTGAGATCACACCACTGCACTCCAGCCTGGGCAACAGAGTAAGATTCCGTCTCAAAAACAAAAACAAAAAACAACCAAAAATAAATAAATACATAAAGCTTTCCTGATGAAATCTATCACAATGGCAAGGTAAGAACTGAGAATGCTGGAAAAAGAGACACAAGTCAATAAAAAAGATCTAAAAGAAAGAAGGCTTATGGTACACTCAGAGTGGCAGTTATTTTTGATAATATGAAGCAAACTAGGAACGAATGTATTTGGGAAAAGTGATATATATATATGTGTGTGTGTGTGTGTGTGTTTTTGAAATGGAGTCTTGCTGTATTGCCCAGGCTGGAGTGCAGTGGCACGATCTTGGCTCACTGGAACCTCTGCCTACCGTGTTTAAGCGATTCTCCAATCTCAGCCTCCCGAGTGGCTGGGATTACAGGCATGTGCCACCACACCCAGCTAATTTTTGTATTTTTAGTAGAGACAGAGTTTCACTATGTTGGCCAGGTTGGTTTCAAACTCCCGACCTCAGGTGATCCACCTGCCTCAGCCTTGCGAAGTGCTAGGATTACAGGTGTGAGCCACCATGCCCAGTAGAAAGAGTGATATTTAAAAGTCTGGTTCTGTTTTTGTTTTTGAGACAGGGTCTTGGCTCTGTAGCCCAGGCTGGTGTGTAGTGGCGTAATTCTAGCTCACTGTAACCTTGAACCCTTGGGCTCAAGTGATTCTCCTACCTCAACCTTCTAAGTAGCTGGAACCACAGGTGTATGCCATCATTCCTGGCTTTTCTTTTTGTTTTTTTTTTTTGAGACAGGATCTTGCTCTGTCTCCAGGCTGGAGCAGTGTAATCATGGCTGACCACAGACTTGACCTCCTGGGCTCAAGTGATCCTCCCACCTTAGCTTCCTGAGTAGCTGGGACTAAAGGTGCACAACACCATGCCCAGCTAACTTTTTTTTTTTTTTTTTGTAAAGATGGGGTTTTGCCATGATTCCCAGGCTGGTTGCAAACTCCTGGGCTCAAGGGATCTGCCCATCTTGGCCTCCCAAAGTGCTGGGATGACAGGTATGAGCCACCACACCCAACCCTGGCTAAGTTTTTATTTTTGTCTTTTTGTAGTGATGGGGTCTTGCTATGCTGTCCAGGCTGGCTTTGAACTCGTGACCTGAAACTCTTACCTTGGCCTCCCAAAGTGTAGATTATAGGCGTGAAGGTTTTCAGAGGTCAGGAGCCTTTAAAAAGATACTCCTGAAACATTTCGAAGGTATCACCCACCATTTGACCTCTTTAAATTTACATTCTGCTAGGTCTGCCTAGGAGCCAGAAACTCACCCAAGCAGGTATGACCTGAAAATGATGTCCATGGCTCTTCTCCTCGTTCCAACTTGAGGATCACATCAGGTTTGGTCATGTGACACCCTGATAAGGGAAAAAAAGGCTTACGTTGATTGGGCTATAATACTGTTGGAAAATGAGGAAGGGTGCATGTTCAGTACTGCAAATTAAGATACCCATTTGTGTATCAATCTAGGTAGCACCTTGCACTGGGCAAGTGAAGACACAATCATTCATTCTGCTAACCAAAAGGAATCCATCACCTTTTATTCCTGAAATTCAAGATTATACATACTTTAGGCACTTTGAGAGGAAGTACATGCTACTGAAAATTTCAAAGAGAATTTTTCTTACCCACAGAGATGAGGTGGCAATAGTTTTCCAACATCACATCCATATATAGAGTCTTCTGAGCATGATCCAGGTGCTGCCACTCCTCCTGAGTGAAGTCCACAGTCACATCATTGAATGACACTGATCCCTAGAATGGAAGGAACTGTAATCAGAACAGATGGACTTGGCTGGGTACAGTGGCTCACGCCTGTAATCCTAACACTTTGGGAGGCCGAGGTGTGTGGATCACTTGAGGTCAGGAGTTAAAGACCACCCTGGCCAAGATGATGAAACCCCATGTCTACTAAGAATAAAAAAAATTAGCTAGGCATAGTGGCGCGCACCTGTAATCCCAGTTACACAGGAGGCTGAGGCAGGAGAATAGCTTGAAACCAGGAGGCGGAGGTTGCAGTGAGCCCAGATCATGCCACTGCATTCCAGCCTGGGTGACAGAGCGAGACTCCATCAAAAAAAAAAAAAAAAGAAAGAAAAGAACAGGTGGACTGGATATTGGGAACTACTTTTGACCCTGCTTCCTTGTGGCATTCATATGAATCCTTGTATAGAAAGACTACAATTTTCCCTGTTTTATGATTTATATTGAATGGGAAACAAAAATCAAGGTAGAAATACCCATCAGTTAATTTTTAAACAACACATTCTAAGAATATTTACTGTGAAGTCACTTAATGCCGAAAACTGTATTTATTTATGGAAGTGCCAAGACAAACACCGTTTCTGCTCAGAAGTTACCAGAGGCATGTAACACATACTTGCAAGAAAATGTAAGTCAACAGAAACCTGCAAGAAGGTACAACAAAGAAATATGTACAAGATACAGCATGTATCACAAAGGTAGAACAATTTCTCAGGCTTCACTAATGAGGTAAATGTTTCCCCATTTAACATGAGTATGTTATACATGAAGAAAATGGTTTGTATGTGCTTGGTGAGATTTTTCAGCATGCAGCAATAACAGAGTAAAACAGTAAGGGAAACAGTCCCTCAGATAATAATTATAAAATGTGCACATGCCATACAATAAACAACTAATAGAAGGCACTGGAAAGCAACCAAAGCAGGCAGAAATGGGAAAAGAGCTTATCCTTGAAGGACAGCAACTGCAATGTACAATAACTGCTAATTTTGTGGCTTTTTTTGCATCATGGTACCTGAAACCCCACAGCTCTCATGGCATAAAACCACCACTTACTTCCTCAAAGGTGATGGAGGACAGAAACGAGAGCCCGAGGCCAGGCGCGGTGGCTCATCTGAGGTCAGGAGTTTGAGACCAGCCTAGCTAACATGGTGAAACCCTGTCTCTACTAAAAATACAAAACTTAGCTGGGTGTGGTGGTGGGCGCCTGTAATCCTAGCTAATTGGGAGGCTGAGGCAGTAGAATTGCTTGAACCCAGGAGACGGAGGTTGCAGTGAGCCGAGGTTGTGACCCTGCAGAGACACTGTTACCAAAAAACAAAAAAAAAAAGAATAAAAAAGAAATGAGAGCTGGAAATTTAGGTTAATTCTGGAAGCAAGGGAACTGCAAAAAGGATGAAAATGAAAATCTGAGCATAAACTCTGCCACAACTCCTGGTTGATAAAATATGCATGTGTTGGAGAGATCACAGAGGGCTTAGCAAAAAGCAGACAAAACTACAACAGAAAAGAATCTTGAAAAATAAAAGTGCACCTAGTAAGATTCTAAGGCTTCTGCTTCTTGACTGATGGTATTCTACAACCTGCTCACAGCCCAAGAAGAATAAAACTGGAGGCTTACTGGATTAAGGTGTCACAGCTTGCACTGACAAAGCAGCAGGAAGTATAGAGGGTAAAACTTGAAAAAGAGAAATGCAGGACGTAAGCCCCCAAATCTAAACACTCACCAATTCCTTGACTGAGAGAAAAGTACATGAACACAAGGGAGAACCTATCTGCTTTCAGGAGGTCAGGGTAAAAGGCAGCAGCTAGAAGCTTGAAGAACCAGGAGGATATATCAGCTGCTTTATACTGAGCAGGGAGACAAAGTTTGATGTTTGATTACAAGCAAGCTAATTATCTACTACTACTAATAATAATAATTCTCAGAAGAACATAACAGACGTAACAGAATTTGGATTACAATAATATTTATCATGTCCAGTTTTCTAGCAAAAATTACTAAACATGCAAACAAAACAAAACAAAAAGGAGTGGGGGAATAAGACCTATAGTCACTAAAAGACAATCACAGACACTAACTCCTAGTGAGCCCTGATGTTGGATTTTGCAAAAAAACAAAAAAAACAAAGGCTACAAAGTAGCTGCTCTAAATGTATTCAAAGAAATAACTGAAATAAAAAATTAACTAGATAAGCTCAATAGCAGAGCAGAAATACGGAATCAGTATCCATGTAAATTAATCAAGAGAAAGTAAGTAATCTGAACAGAAAGAAAAAAGAATCATGAAAAATGAACAGACTCACAAAGATCTGTGGGTCATATTCAAAAATCCAACATGGATATAATTCGAGTCCCAGAATGGGGAGAGAAAAAGAAAGGGCATAAATAAATTTTATGGAAATAATGGCCTAACACATCCAAATTTGGCAAGAACTTTTAATTTACATATTCAAAGAGTTTAACCCTAAAAGGATAAACACCAAAGAAAACCACACTTAGCCAAATCCTAATTAAACTGCTACATAGCCAAGAATTCCACATGCAGCAAATTATATATTCAAAATGAAGGCAACATCAAAATATTTTCAGATGAAACCTAGAGAATTCATCACCAGCAGGACTGCACCATCAAAAATGCTAACAGGCCGGGCATGGTGGCTTACTTCTGTAATCTGGACACTTTGCCGGGCTGAGGTAGGAAGACTGCTTGAAGCTAGGAGTTTGAGATCACCCCGGGCAACAAAGTAAGACCTCCATCTCTGGGGCGGGGGAAGGCGGGGGAGTGGGGCCTATAGGAAATTCTTCAGGCTTAAGGTAAAAATAACACTAAGGTCTTTAAGAAGGTATGAAGAAAATAAGAAAAATTTTAAGAGTATAAATATTCATTTCCTTTCTTCTTTACAAGATACAACTATTTCAAGCAGCAGTCAGGGAATGTCTCTGCTATTTTAGCACGAAAGCAACCATAGATAATATGTAAATAAATGAGCAAAGATGTGTTTCAATAAAACTTAGTTATGGACACTAATGTTTAAATTTCATGAAGTTTTAGTGTGTCAGAAATATTTTTTCTTGTAAATGTTTTCAAACGTTTCAAATGCAAAGACAATTCTTTTTTTTTTTTTTGAGATGGAGTCTCGCTCTGTCGCCCAGGCTGGAGTGCAGTGGCCGGATCTCGGCTCACTGTAAGCTCCGCCTCCCGGGTTTACGCCATTCTCCTGCCTCAGCCTCCCGAGTAGCTGGGACTACAGGCGCCCGCCACCTCGCCCGGCTAGTTTTTTGTATTTTTTAGTAGAGACGGGGTTTCACCGCGTTAGCCAGGATGGTCTCGATCTCCTGACCTCGTGATCCACCCGTCTCGGCCTCCCAAAGTGCTGGGATTACAGGCTTGAGCCACCGCGCCCGGCCGCAAAGACAATTCTTAGCTCACAATCTGTACAAAATAGGTTTGAAATAGGCTGGATTTGGCCTGTGGACTATAGAACCTTGACTTAAAATAAACATTCCAATACCATTTATTACAAACATAAATATCATATACATGGCAAACAAAAAAGTAAAAGACAGGTATTAATAAATGAAACTATAATGTGGCAAGATTGATGTATTTTTACCATAACTAATTTAACATTAACCCTAAGAAAATCCTGATAAGTTGAAGATCCATACTGTAATCCTAGGGCAATCACGCAAAAAATGCAAATGCATAACTAAAAAGGTAACAGAGGAATGAAAATTAATCATTAAAACGTATGTGACTGACACAAAATACAACAGAATGCAGGAATAGATAAGCAAAAACAGGTTAGGTGGAATTTAAATGCATATTACCAAGTGAATGAAGCCACTCTGAAAAGGCTACATGGTATATAGCCTTCCAGATTCTAACCATATGGCATTTTGGAAAAGGCAACATTTTGGAGAGAGTAAAAAGATCAGTGGTTTCCAGGGGGTAGCAGGGAGGGAGGGATAAACAGGCAGAGCAAAGAGGATTTTCCGGGCAGTGAAACCGTTTTGTAAGATAATATAATGGTGAATATATGCCATTATATATTTGTCAAAACCCACAATAGCAATATCAACAGTGAACCCTAATGTAAACTATAAATTTTGGGTGACAATAACGTGTTAATGTAGCTCCAGCGTTTGTACAAATGGACTTCTCTGGTGCCAGATACTGATAGTGAGAGATACTGTGTGTGTGCAGGGAATAAGTATATAGGCTCTTTCTGTTTTTCTGTTCAGTTTGGACATGAACTTAAAACTGCTCTAAAAAATAGGCCTGTAATCCCAGCATTTTAGGAGGCCGAGGCTGGCGGATGACCTGAGCCCAGGAGTTTGAGACCAGCCTGACCAACATAGCAAAACCCTGTCTCTACCAAAAATACAAAAATTAGCTGAGTGTGGTGGTGCACACCTATAGTCCCAGCTATTAGGGAGGCTGAGGCAGAAGTTGCAGTGAGCTGAGATGGCACCACTGTATTCCAGCCTGGGGACAGAACAAGATTCTATCTCAAAAAAAAAAAAAAAAAAAAAATTGAAATGCAAAACGAAACAAGTTAGGCAATCATAAAACAAATGGCGAAAATGACTGCCCTAAATGCAACTATACCTTTACTTGTATTCAATGTAAATGGACTAAACACTCCAGTGAGAAGGCAGAGATTATCAGTGTCTATGAAAGCAAGATTCAAATATGCTGCGTGTGGTGGCTCACAGCTGTAATCCCAACAGTTTGGGAGACCAAGGTGGGAGGATCACTTCAGCCCAGGAGTTCATAAGCAGCCTGGGTAACATAGTGAGACCCTGTGTCTACAAAAAAAAAAAAAAAAAAAAAATTACCTAGGCGCTGGGCATCCGTGATGGCCCACCCCTGTAATCCCAGCACTTTGGGAGGACAAGGCAGTCAGATCACTTGAGGTCAGGAGTTCAAGACTAGCCTGGCCAACATGGTGAAACCCCCATGTCTACTAAAAATACAAAAATTAGCTGGAAGTGGAGATGCATGCCCATAGTCCCAGCTACTCCGGAGGCTGAGGCACAAAAATCGCTTCAACTCAGGAGGCAGAGGCTGCAGTGAGCCAGGATTGTGCCACTTCACTCCAGCCTGGGCGACAGAGTGAGACTCTGACTCCCAAAAAAAAGTAAAAAAAAAAAAAAAAAAATTAGCTAGGTATGGTGGCACATGCCTGTGGTCCTAGCTACTTGGGAGGCTGAGATAGGAGGATTACTTGAGCCTAGGAGGTCAAGGCTGCAGTGAGCATTGACTGCACCACTGCACTCCAGCCTGGGCAACAGAGTAAGACCCTGTCTCAGAAAAAAAAAAAAAAAGACTTGGCTGGGCGTGGTGGCTCATGCCTGTAATCCCAGCACTTTGGGAGGCTGAGGCAGGTGGATCACAAGGTCAGGAGATCGAGACCATCCTGGCTAACATGGTGAAACCCCATCTCTACTAAAAATACAAAAAAACAAAAATTAGCCGGGCGTGGTGGCAGGTGCCTGTAGTCCCAGCTACTTGGGAGGCTGAGGCAGGAGAATGGTGTGAACCCAGGAGGTGGAGCTTGCAGTGAGCTGAGATTGCGCCACTGCACTCCAGCCCGGGCAATAGAGCGAGACTCCGTCTCAAAAAAAAAAAAAAAAAAGACTCAAATATATTCATTCTGTCTACAAGAGACTTATTTTAAAAAAACAAAGATACAAATTGGCTGAAAGTAAAAGGATGAAAAAAGATAGAGAAACACCACTAAAAAGACATACAAATACAAGCTGAAGTGGCTACAGAAATATCAGACAAAACAGATTTCAACTAGAGGAGTGTTACTACTAGCCACAAAGAAGGACATTTCATAGTAATAAAGAACAAATACATCTGGAAGATGTTACAGTCATAAATGTATAGTCACCTAATTAAATAGTTCCAAAATACATTAAGCAAAACTTGACAAAAGTAAAATGAGATTTTTTAAAGTCCAAAATCATAGTTGATGTTAATATTTGTCAGCAACTGAAAGAAACAAACCAAAGGGGGTAAATCTGTAAACAGCCAGAATATGTAAAGAATACTACCAACCATCTAAACCCATTTGACATTTATAGAAAAGCACTTTCAGTAATTTTACAATACATACCCTTCTCAAGAGCAAACAGACTACTCACCAAGGTGGAACCTAAACAAGTCTCAATAGAGTAAAGACAAATTCATATGGAATATGTTCTCTGACAACAGTGAAAGTAAATTAAATCTCAATAAAAATAAGATGTCTAGATAAGCCCCAAATATTTGAAAACTAAACAATATACTTCTAAGTAACTATTAATAATTCGGGGTCAAAGGATAATCAAAAAGGAAATTTTCAGAAAATATTTCCAACTAAATAAAAACATCAAAATTTGCAGATGCAAGCTGAGAGAGACTTACAAATTTAAATTTAATACAAAAAGCATGAATCATAAAATTTTAAAAACATTGAATTTCATAAAATGAAAAACTTTGGCTTTGAAAAACACCATTAAGAAAATAAGAAAATCAAGTCACAGACTGAGAGAAGATATTCATAGTCCTTTTATATGACAAAAGAATTGTATCCAGAAAATATGTGGAGCTATTAGAACTCTCATGCATTTGATCATGGGAAAATAAAACAACACAACTGCTTTGAGTTCACAGTTTCTGATAAAGTTAAACAAACACTTTCCACATAACCCACAGATTCCACACCTAGGTATTTACTCAAAAGAAATAAAGGTGACTGGATAAACAAGTTGTAGTATATTCACACAATGGAAAAATACTCAGCAATACAGGGGTGTAATGACATACAGAATATGAGTGACTTTCAAAAACATTATCTGAGTTAAGTAAGCCAACCTCCCAAAAAGCTATATATTCTATGATTCCATTTTTATGAAATTCCAGAAGCAAAACTATAGTGACGGAGGCAGATACATGACCACTGAAGCTGGAGCTGGCAGTGGAGCAACTAACTGTATGGCACATGAGGCAACTTCTGGAGTAATGAAAATTCTGTAATCTTGATTGTTGTGGTGATTATGTAGAGCTATATACTTCCAAGCTTCATTAACTATATGCTTAAAATGAGTATTTATTAAGTTGATTAAAAAATACAAACTCTGCTTTAGAGAATGGCAAAGTAGCTTTTATTTGACTATGTTACTGAAAATGACAATGTTAATCTTGGATAAAATATAAAAATAACTATCTGAAGGCACTGCAAAGTGTCTCAAACAGACAGACTGGAGTGGGGGGGGGTCTACACTTGGAAGAACAGAAGAGCAATGGGACAATTAGCAATTTATATTACTTGTGGCCTGGGGGCAGGTCCCTTGTAGACACCATGTGTGGCAAATGCAATTCAGGTGGGAACTCATGGCCTGCCTTACTTGAAGAAGCAAAGGACAGAACTCAGGGCAACAACAACAGCTGGAAAGAAAGTGGAGAAATCCTATGAAACTGAATGTGGGAGTTGGAGAAAAGACACTGAATAAACTTTGTTAACATCTTCGGCTGATACCTAACTCAATTAGGCATGCATGGGTCAGAACCAAGCAGCCTGGTAAAAAAAATAAAAGAAATAAAGTAGGGATTCAAGCTGCCACCAATCGTAAGGAATAGTCTGAAGTTTGAGTTCAGTCAAGTTAACTGCCCAATAAAACAAACAGATATTTCTGACTTCCTTTCATGTCAGAAGAATTAACTGCTATGAGAAATTCCCTCCTACCATAAACAACTAAAAAAATTATAAAAATATATTAAACAACAGAAATATATTAATGCTTGAAGCACTGACCAGTTGACAGCACAGAATGGTGATCTTTGCGAGAGGTAAACAAAGTAAGCCCTATAATTGTCCCAGCTTATTGCCTAAAAGCATTTTCTAGGCCATAGCACAAGGAAGGGGAAGCACAAACAGCCCAGCAGTGTCCCTGAGTCGAACAAACAGGCCGGGGCGGTGCCTCACACCTGTAAACCCAGACCTTTGGGAGAACAATGTGGGCAGATCACTTGAGTCAAGGGGTTTGAGGTTGCAGTGAGCTATGATCATACATAGCTTTTTATTGTTTTTGTTTTGTTTTGTTTTTAGAGGGAAGAGTTTGAGTCTGTTGCACTCTAGCCTGGGCAACAGACTGAGACTCTTATCTCTAAAAACAAAAACGGGGCCAGGCGCTTTGGGAGGCCGAGACGGGCGGATCACGAGGTCAGGAGATCGAGACCATCCTGGCTAATACGGTGAAACCCCGTCTCTACCAAAAAATACAAAAAAAAAAAAAAAAACTAGCCAGGCAAGGTGGCGGGCGCCTGTAGTCCCAGCTACTCGGGAGGCTGAGGCAGGAGAATGGCATAAAACCCAGGAGGCGGAGCTTGCAGTGAGCTGAGATCTGGCCACTGCACTCCAGCCTGGGCCACAGAGCGAGACTCCGTCTCAAAAAAAAAAAAAAAAAAAAAAAAAAAAAAAACGGGCCAGGCGCAAAACACGTCTGAAAGCGGTGGCTCACGCCTGTAATCCCGGCACTTTGGGAGGCCAAGGTGGGCGATCACCTGAGGTTGGGAGTTTGAGACCAGCCTGACCAACATAGAGAAACCCTGTCTCTACTAAAAATACAAAATTAGCAGGGTGTGGTGGTGAATGCCTGTAATCCCAGTTCCTCGGGAGGCTGAGGCAGGAGAATCACCGGGAGGCAGAGGTTGTGGTGAGCTGAGACTGCGCCATTGCACTCCAGCCTGGGTAACAAGAGTGAAACTCCATCTCAAAAGAAAAAAAAAACGAAAAACAAGAAACAGAGATTTGGGGAGTCCAAGATGGCTAAAACTCTTGGAAGAAAGTTGAAGACGAAGAAATAGCAGAGAGAGAGAGAGACAGACAGACATGGTGGCGGCAGGGGCAGGGAGAGAGAGAGAGAAAGAGAATGTTACAGAGAAAGATCAATCTAGATATCTGCAAAGTTGTCCCTCTGAATCCATGGCTAATCACTGATCTGCAAATATATGGGGGTAAAATTACATGAAGAATTACATAAAATTACATGAAGAATCAGAGGAAAGTCAAACAGTCCTGGGAAATTTATGTTCCTATCAGCCAGAGTAGAAAGAATTGGTAATAAACAAGTTTTAGGTAGAGCAGGGCTTGACAAACTTTTTCTGCAAAGGGGCAGATAAGTATTTCAGGCTTTCTGAGCTGAATGGTCTCTGTCACAGCGACTCTGCAGTTAATAGGAAAGCAGCTATAAATGGAATGTAAATGAGTGAGTGTGACTGTGTTTCAATACTCACAAGCCAACAGAAAGCTGGATCTGGATCTCAGGCTATAGGCTGCTGACCTTAGGAATGGGACTAAATTAGCCGTAGACCAAATGCTGCTCTTGGACCTACACTAACAAAAACTTAAAAGCAAGCCTCAAAAGGATCAAAATGGACTGAAATAACTTAATTCTTTTTTTTTTTTTTTTTTTTGAGACTGAGTCTCGCTCTGCCGCCCAGGCTGGAGTGCAGTGGCCGGATCTCAGCTCACTGCAAGCTCCGCCTCCCGGGTTCACGCCATTCTCCTGTCTCAGCCTCCCGAGTAGCTGGGACTACAGGCGCCGCCACCTCGCCCGGCTAGTTTTTTGTATTTGTAAAGTAGAGACGGGGTTTCACCGTGTCAGCCAGGATGGTCTCGATCTCCTGACCTCGTGATCCGCCCATCTCAGCCTCCCAAAGTGCTGGGATTACAGGCTTGAGCCACCGCGCCCGGCCATAACTTAATTCTTTAATGTAACATAACAAAATCCAGCATTCAGCAATTTAAAATTCAAGTAAAAAATTTCCAAGCATGCAAAATAGGACTAATATTCATGAAGGAAAAAAAATGATCAAAAGAAACAGACCCAGAAATGAAACAGACCCAGAAATGACAGAGGTGATGGATTTAACAAACAAGATGGGCTGGGCACAGTGGCTCATGCCAGTAATTCCAGAACTCTGGGAAGCCGAGGCAGAAAGATCACTTGAGCCCAGGCGTTTGAGACCAGCCTGGGCAACATAGCAAAACTCTGTCTCTACAAAAAATTTAAAAATTAGCCAGGTGTGGTGGCACACACCTGTGGTCCCAGCTACACTGCAGAGACTGAGGTAGGGGGATCGCTCGAGCCCAGGAGTTGGAGGCTGCAGTGAGCTCTGCCTGTACCACTGCACTCCAGCCTGGGCATCAGAGTGAGACCCTGCCTCAAACAAACAAAAAACAAGGATGTTAAAACAGGACTATTATAGGCCGGGCGCAGTGGCTCAGGCCTGTAATCCCAGCATTTTGGGAGGCCAAGGCAGGCGGATCACCTGAGGTCAGGAGTTTGAGATCAGCCTGGCCAAAATGGTGAAACTCCATCTCTATTAAACATACAAAAATTAGCCCGACATGGTGGCATGTGCCTGTAATCCCAGCTACTCAGGCAGGAGAATCACTTAAACCTGGAAAGCAGAGGTTGCAGCGAGCTGAGATCACACCATTGCACTCCAGCCTGAGCGACAAGAGTGAAACTCCATCTCAACAACAACAAAAAAACAGGATTATAAACATACTCCATAAGCTCAAGAATGTAGAAAAAAAGATAATTATGAGAGAAATGGAAGATATAAAAAGGATCAAAGAAAACTTCTAGAGAAGAAAAATACACGATATGAAAAATACAACAGGTGGTAGTAACAACAGATTACACATTGAAGAAAGAAAAGATCAGTGAACATGAAGAGAAAGAAAGCAATATAAACTATGCAAAATGCTTTCACAGTTGGCTGAGTTCCAATAAAACTCTACAAAACCAGGCATCATGCCTGACTTAGCTCAAATGCAATGGTTTGCCAATCTCTGGCCTAGAGCAACCACTAAAAAACAAAACAAACAAGAAAATAAAGAGGTACTTCTAGTAAGTGACTCATACAGAAAAAAATGAAATCATAAAAGATTTCTCAATCTGAAAGAAAAAATATAATTGGAAAAAATAGGAAGATGGCATATTTAAACTCAACTATATTGATAATTACATTGAATGAACTAAAAACTCCAATTAAAAGATAAGGGTATCAGATAAGAGAAAAAAGAAAAACCAAACTATCTCCTAGCTGTACCAGATTAACTATAAACATTAAAACATAGGTAAATAAAAGAATAAAGGAAGGGCAAGGTGCAGTGGCTCACACCTATAATCCCAGCACTTTGGGAGGCCGAGCAGGAGGATCATGTGGACCCAGGAGTTCAAAACCAGCCTAGGCAACATAGGGAGACCCCATCTCTACAAAAAATTTAAAAATCAGCCAGATGAGGTGGCACATGCCTGTAGTCCTAGCTACTCAGGAGGCTAAGGTGGAAGGATTGCTGGATCCTGGGAAGTTGATTGCACCACTGCACTCCAGTCTGGGTGACAGAACAAACAAAACAAAACAAAAAATAAAACACACACACACACACACACAAAACAACAACAGTAAAAAGGATGGAAATCAGGTATATCATATACTATAGTTTGAATGTGTCCCCTCTAAAATTCAGGTGTATTCCAGGCACAGTGGCTCACACCTATAATCCTAGCACTTTGTGGGGGCCAAGGCAGGCAGACTGCTTGAACCCAAAAGCTCAAGACCAGCCTAGGCAACATGGTGAAACTCTGTCTCTGAAAAAAATAGAAAAATTAGCTGGGCGTGGTGGTACACGCCTGTAGTATCAGCTACTCAGGAGGCTGAGGTGGAAGGATCACCTGAGCCCAGGATGTTGACGCTGAAGTGAGCCATGATTGTCCCACTAAACTCCAGCCTGGGCTACAGAGTGAGACCCTATCTCGAAACAAACACCAAACAACATTCAGGTGTTGCCAGTGTGATAGTATTACGAAGTAGGGCCTTTAATACGCCATTAGGCCAGTCATTAAGGTTTCTCCCTTTGTGAATGGGATTAAGGCCCTTGTAAAAGGGGCTTCATGTAGCATGTGGCTGGCTTGTACTTTTGCCATGTGAGGACACAGCCTCAAGGTGCCATCTTGGAAGCAGAGAACACTGATCTTTTCTTTCTTCAATGTGTAATCTGTTGTTACTACCACTAGACACCCAAACCTGACTGAATCTTCATCTTGGACTTCCCACGGTCCAGAATTGTGAGAAAATTTAGTTTTGTTCTTCATAAATTATCCAGTTTCAGGCATTCTGTTATAGCAGCACAAAGAACAAAGACATCATACAATCATAAGAAAGTTAGAATAGCTATAAAAATATTAATCAAAATAGATCTCAGGACAATATTATTCAGAATATTATCAGGGATTAATTAAAGCATTTCATAATAATAGGGCAGGGTGAATTCACGACAGGACACAACAATCCTAAATATAAACGCATCTAAAAACAAAGCTTAGTTATAATAGAAGATTTCAACTTTCTTCCTTCGGTCATTGCTGTAACAGACTGAAAACAATAAGAATACAGAAAACTTTCAACACAATCAACCAATTTAATCTCACTGATATTTACAGGATACACCCAACAACGTAAGAATATGCATTCTTTACAAGGGCACAGAGAACACTGACCAAATTAAACTGTACTCTGTGCTATAAAAGAAGTCTTCATAAATTTAGGAAGACATCATATAGACTCTGCTGTGATTGCAACAGAATTAAACTACAACCAGTTACAGGAAGCTATCGGGAAAATCCCCAAATATTTGGAAATTAAACACATTTCTAAATAACCAATGGGTAAAAAACAAACCTGAGAAAATTAGAAAATATTTTCAACTGAATAAGAAAATGCAACATGTCAAAATTTGTTGGGAGCCCTTTAAATAGTGCTTACAGGGAAATTTACAGCATTTAAAGCTTCTATTAGAAAAAAAGAAATGTCTTAACTCAATATACACTTCCATCTATGTAAGAATTCGAAAAGAAGAGCTAATTATACCCAAAGTCATGAGAGAGAAAGGAAATACAAAATAAAAGAGGAGAAATGAGGAAACAAAAATACTAGAAGAAATCAATGAAACTAAAAGCTGGTGTGGTACTTTGAAAAGATCAACTACGTTGATATATCTGTAGCCAATGAACCAGGGAAAAAAGTGACAGATACAAATCATCAATAACAAGAATTAAAAAGGGGTATTGCTACAGATTATACAAACATTAAAAGGATAAAAAGAGCAACAACTTTATGCCAATACATTTTACAACTTAGATGAACTGAACAAAATTCCTAGTCACAAACTACAAAAGCTCATTGAATTAAAAGAAAAACTGATAACCTGAACAGTCTTCATTCTATTACAAAAATTGAACTATTGGTTAAACATCTTTCCACAAAGAAATCTCCAAGTCAGATAGATGGCTTCACAGTGAATTCTAACAAATGTTAAAGAAGAAACAATACCAATTGTACATAAATTCTTTCAGAAAATAATAAGAGGAGAGAATACATCTCAATTCATTTATGAGATAGCATTACCCTGACATCAAACAGAAAAACATACATTAGATCCATTATGAACCACAGATAAGAAAAATCAGTAACAACATATTAGCAAATTCATCATATTCATATATAAAGCTATATATTGCTTTATATATGAATCAAATTAACATATGAAGCAATATATACAAAAGTATTATATCATGACCAAGTGGAGTTTATCCCAGGACAACTACATTTAACATTTCAAAAATCAATCAATATAATTCATTATAGTAATAGCCATATAATGTGAAAAACCAATAAATGAAGAAACACTTTTTTTGTTTTTTGTTTTGTTTTGAGACGGAGTTTTGCTCTTTGTTGCCCAGGCTGGAGTGCAGTGGCACGATCTCGGCTCACTGCAACCTCCACCTCCTGAGTTCAAGCGATTCTCCTATCTCAGCCTCCCGAGCAGCTAGGATTACAGGTGCCCACCACCACACCCAGATAATTTTTTCTGTATTTTGTATGTTGCCCAGGCCAGTCTTGAACTCCTGATTCAAGTGATTCACCTGCCCTGGCCTCCCAAAGTGCTAGGATTACAGGCATGAGCCACTGCACCTGGCCCAGAAAAACTTTTGAGAAAATGTAACACTCATTCATGATAAAAACTATCAGCTAACTGGAATGTCTTCATTTAAAAAGAAATTCAAGCCGGACATGGTGGCTCATGCCTGTAATCTCAACACTTTGGGAGGCCAAGGCGGGCGGATCACTTGAGGCCAGAGTTCGAGACCAGCCTCGCCAATATGGTGAAACTCCGTCTCTACTAAAAATACAAAAATTAGGCCAGCATGGTGGTGCATGCCTGTAATCCCAGCAACATGAGAGGCTGACATGCCAGAATCTCTTGAACCTGGGAGGCGGAGGTTGCAGTGAGCTGAGATCCACCACTGCACTCCAGCCTGGATGACAGAGCATAACTCTGTCTCGAGGAAAAAAGAAAAAGAAAAAAAAAAAAATCCTAATCCTATAGCTA
Source organism: Macaca thibetana thibetana (assembly GCF_024542745.1). Lineage (NCBI taxonomy): Eukaryota > Metazoa > Chordata > Mammalia > Primates > Cercopithecidae > Macaca > Macaca thibetana. The sequence goes on along the minus strand of NC_065596.1, from coordinate 41,081,660 downwards.
ATATCAAACTTAATAATGAAAAACAATGCCTTTCGCCTAAGTTGGGCACAAAACAAGAATGTCTGTTCTTAGAACTTCTACTCAACATTGTACTGGAGGTTCTTGACAATGTAGTAAGGAAAGACAGAAATGAAGAGAATATATAGATTAGAAAAAAAGAAAACAGTCATTATTCACATATGATAGGATTGTCCATGTAGAAAATCCTAAGAATCTATTAAAAAAAAAAAATTACTAGAATAAGGGAGTTTTGAAAGGTTGCAGGTCAAGATAAAAAAATCAATTGCATTTTCACAAACTAGTAATAAACAGTGGGAAATTTAAATAAAAATGAACACCATTTACAGCAGCATTAAAAAAAAATCCAAGGATATAAAAAATATTTACAAGACTAGTACACTGAAAGCAACAACATTACTGAGAGAATTTAAGGAAGATCTAAATAAAAGGAGATGTGCATCATGTTCATGAATTGGAAAACCCTATTAGCATTAATGATTATTATTCTTGTATTTAAACTGTTATAAGCATTTTAACATTTTCTTGTCTTCTAATGAAATGTCTATATATTCCTCTAAGGCACCTTCCATCTGATGCTATAAAGAATAAAACGGAGAGTAACTGTTTAGTGTTACTAGTACAGAATTTCTAAGTGAAATGAAGAAAAACAGTTCTGGAAATAGATAGTGGTGACAGTTACACAACTTGTGAACGTACTTAATGGCTTTGAATTATACACTTAAAAATGGTTAAAACGGTAAGCTCTCTGTTATGTATATTTTACCATGATAAAAAGTTAAACACAAAAGCACAGAAAACAAAAATATGTAAGCAAGCCCTGGGGTGAGCCCTTGGAGAAGTAGAAAATAAGTGAAGATGTTAAATGGGAAGACAAGTGACCGCTATGAGAGAGGAATCCAAATAAAGACATTATCAGTGGAGGATGGAGGGAACTGTGGTAAGAGGAACAGAATTTGCCACTCAATGGTTTTGCAGTGAATGGGAGATTTTAACTCATGTTGGCTGTATCAGCAGATGGGTAGGGTTGGGGCCCTAACCAGACTGGAAAAAACAAAAGGATAGAATGGGCAGAAGGAGACAATGAGGTGAATCTCAGACATGTGCATGAAGGATCTGTGGAACATGTAGGTGGTGATATCTTGCTGGAGGCTGGATATATAATTTTGACTATCCATCAAAAAAGACAGAGGTTTAGAATTAAAATTACATGAGCATCATTAGAATAATAGTGGTAGATAGTGAACAGAAGAGTGTAAATAGAAGAGAACCGATACAGAATACAGAGAACACCAGTATTTAAGAAGTCCAGATACGAAGACAAATGTTCTGAGTGAAACAAGAAAGAGTAGTGTCTTTGAAACCAGAAGCAAAATATTTTAAGACTTACACTTCTAGTTTAGTATGGCAGTCTATACAAATATATTTACTTCTACATCCAAACATAAAATTGGAAGAAATGTGAAAACAGAAATAAATCTAGAATTAATATACTAAGCAGGTGTTATTGGAAGGCCACACATTTTTAGAAATTGTTAGCAGCTGTGAGCAAAACTGAAGATAGAGGAGAAACACAAGATTCTCAGTTCTTTGTACAAGTTGTCAATCATATTTCCATCCTCAAAGCCTCAACACAAGACTTCTTGCTACTTACTGATTCTATATAAATTCTGTCAATTTCACTACTATCTAGACTCCAGTCTGTGGATGCAATAAAGTCGTATTTTTTTTTAATCTACACAAGACGGGTTCATTCAGTAATACATTTTCATTTAATTCAAGGAAATGCATTTTTGTCCCTGCGTAGCTTCTGGAAGAAGACTGAGAGAGGAGATGGTGAATGATATACTTTTTTTTTTTTTCTTTTTTTGAGACGGAGTCTCGCTCTGTCCCCCAGGCTGGAGTGCAGTGGCGTCCTGCCTCAGCCTCCTGAGTAGCTGGGACTACAGGCGACCGCCACCACGCCCGGCTAATTTTTTGTATTTTTAGTAGAGACGGGGTTTCACCATGGTCTCGATCACCTGACCTTGTGATCCGCCCGCCTCGACCTCCCAAAGTGCTGGGATTACAGGCGTGAGCCAACGCGCCCGGCCTTTTTTGTTTGTTTGTTTTTTGAGACGGAGTCTCGCTCTGTCCCCCAGGCTGGAGTGCAGTGGTCGGATCTCAGCTCACTGCAAGCTCCGCCTCCCGGGTTTACGCCATTCTCCTGCCTCAGCCTCCCGAGTAGCTGGGACTACAGGCGCCCGCCACCTCGCCCGGCTAGTTTTTTGTATTTTTTTAGTACAGACGGAGTTTCACCGGGTTAGCCAGGATGGTCTCGATCTCCTGACCTCGTGATCCGTCCGTCTCGGCCTCCCAAAGTGCTGGGATTACAGGCTTGAGCCACAGCGCCCAGCCTTTTTTTTTCTTTTTTAATAAAGAGAGTCTTGTTCTGTCATCCAGGCTGGAGTGCAGTGACATGATCCTGGCTCATTGTAGACCTGACCTCTGGGTTAAAGCTATCCTCCCACCTAAGCTTCACAAATAACTGGGACCACAGGCGCATGCCACTGCACCTGCACTGGGCTAATTTTTTTCTTTTTTTGAGACAGAGTCTCACTCTGACACCTATGCTGGAGTGCAGCAGCGTAATCTTCACTCACTGCAACCTCTGCCTCCCGGATTCAAGCAGTTCTCTTGCCTCAGCCTCCTGAGTAGCTGGGATTACAGGCGCCTGCCACCAAGCCCAGCTAATTTTTATATTTTTAGTAGAGACAGCATTTCACCATGTTGGCCAGGCTGGTCTCAAACTTCTGACCTCAGGTGATCCACCCACCTTGGCTCCCGAAGTGCTAGGATTACAGATATGAGCCACTGCACCTGGCCAATTTTTTTTTTATTTTTATTTCTGGTGGAGACAAGGATCTCTCTATGTTGCCCAGGCTGGCTGGTCTTGAACTCCTGGGCTCAAGCAATTCTCCTGCCTCAGCCTCCCAAAGTGCTGGGATTACAGGTGTGAGCCATCATACCTGGCTTGATATATTCACTTAACGTGTGAACACTGGTTAAAATTGGGAGCATTTGTGGAAGATAGAGTCATATCTAACCAATATGGGAAAAAGGGAGGACCAGTTTTCTGAAGGGAAAGATAGGCAGGAGGATGTAGGACAAGACAGACATATACCCAAATATCCTTTAAAAAAAAAAAAAAAAAAAAAAGACTTTCAGAAAGGAGAGAGAAACCATCGCCTTACCTGAGCCATGGTTTTGAGATATGAAAGAGATGACCAGTCCTTCCTTTGGGGTCCTCTTTAGAAAAGAGGCAGTTCCTAAGGAGGCAAAGCCGAGACAAAAAAAAGCCACGTGAAACCACATGTGCCTCACAGCTCTTATAATTCTATTAAAATTGCCTCCATTTCCCTTGTATTGATCCTTGTTCACTCTGAACATGCCACATAGAGGGGAGAACCAGCTAGGCAAATCCCGTTTTATCCCCAAGGCCAGAGATACAGGCTTTTGGGGCAGCAGGATGGATTTTGGACAAGCTCATCTCCCCTCACGCACTACCTTTTCCCTCCTAGTCGGCCTATTGTTATTAACTACTTCCAAGCTGCTCTCCATTAAGGCTGTACCATTTATAGTACTGCCAGCAATATATGAGAATACCTGTCATTCCACACCAAGGAATACTACTGATACAAATTTTTCTATGCTTGTCTAACACATGTAAATTGTGGTTCTAGTTTCTAGTTTTCTTACCATGAACAATAAGCTTCTTTTCATAAGTTTAAAGAACGCTTTTAGCTTCTTATCTGTGGTCTCATCATTTATTTCATTTTCTATTATTTTTATTTTCTGAAATGTTGCTAGACTTCTTTAAAGGAAGGAAATTAATCCTTTACTTTTGTGGTAGGAGTTCCAAATAATTTTTCTTTTTTAGAGACAGGGTCATACTCTGCCATCCAAGCTGGAGTACAGTGGCACTATTCTGGCTTACTGCACCCTCAAACTCCTGAGCTCAAGCAATTCTGTCTCAGCCTCCCAAGTAGATAGGACGAAAGGCACACAACACCATGACTGGCTAATTTTTTAAATTATTGCTTTCTTTTGAGATGAGGTCTTGCAATGTTGCTTAGGCTGGTCTCAAACTCCTGGCCTCACGTGCTCCTCCTACGTGTGATTACAGGCGTGAGCCACTGTGCACAGCCCCAAATAATTTTTTATAGTTTCTCATTTGATTGTTTTTTTCCATGTAAAAATACAATTTTAAAAATTAGGCTGGGCGCGATGGCTCACTCCTATAATCTCAGTGCTTTGGGAGGCTGAGGCAGGCGGATCACCTGAGGTTGGGAGTTCGAGACCAGCCTGACCAACATGGAGAAACCTCGTCTCTACTAAAAATACAAAATTAGCTGGGCGTGGTGGCACATGCCTGTAATCCCAGCTACCACGGAGGCTGAGGCAGGAGAATTACTTGAACCTGGGAGGTGGAGGTTGCGGTTAGCTAAGATCGTGCGCCACTGCACTCCAGCCTGGGCAACAAGAATGAAACTCTGTCTCAAAAAAAATAAATAAATAAAAAATAAAAATAAAAATAAAAATACTTTGCCCATCTAGTTTGGTATCACAAGGTACTCCACAATCTGTATTTCCTTCACTCATCAAAACTGCCATTTTTATCACATATTTTATTCCCTTTAATATATCTAAGTAGACCTGAGCTTTATACTTATTTCCACTGAACTGTTCATTTAACTGCTAGGATCACCTTACAGTTATCAGTTTTAAAACAGTTTAGTATCTACGAGGGCTACTTCCCTGACAGTTTTTCTCTCTCAGAATTTCTGGTGTTTATTTTCTCTTAACAATGCTAGAAAGTTCAAACATTTCTATTAAAATTTTAATGGAAATCCATGAAATGTTAGGAAGTTTTGACATTTTATCATGTTGTGTCTTCCTGTCCTTTTATTCAAGTCTTACTTTTATTTTATTTTTGAGACAGGGTCTCACTCTTTGCCTAGGCTAGAATGCAGTGGCATGATCATGGCTCACTGCAGCCTCGACTTCCTCAGCTCAAGCAATTCTCCCTCCTGCATAGCAGGGACCATAGGCATGCACCACCCACATCCAGCTAATTATTTTTTAATTTTAATTTTTTTGTTTTTGAGACAGGGTCTCACTCTGTTGCCCAGGATGGAGTGCAGTGGCACCATCACCACTCACTGCAGTGTCGGCCTCCCTGAGCTCAAATGATCCTCCTATCTCAGCCTCCTGGGTAGCTGGGACTACAGGCGCACACCATCAAGACTGGCTTTTTTTTTTTCTAAAGAAATGGGGTCTTACTATGTTGCTTAGGCTAGTCTCCAACTCCTGGGCTCAAGTGATCTTCCTGCCTTGGCCTCCCAAAGTGCTGGGATTATAGGTGTGAACCACCACATCCCGCCCACTCCCAGCATTGCTGGAAACTTTGAGAAAGGGTAAGCAGCTCACAGGGGCAGGTATGGGATAAGATATTCTGCATGGCTTTGTCCAAAAGTGCCTAGAGTAGGAAATAGAATTCATGCCCAACAACAGGGAATCAGACACCATAGGCACTTCTCAGTCTTGCAGCAGGCTCTTTTTAAAATTTATTTTTTTTATTTTGAAATGATTATAGATCCACAGAAGCTTGCAAAAATAGTGCAGAGAGGTCTCATTTACCCTTCATCCAGCTTCTCCACAATGGTCACATCTTCATAACCATAGCACACGGTCAAAATCAGAAAACTGGCTGGGCACAGTAGGTAGCTCATGCAATCCCAGCGCTTTGGGGGGACAAGGCAGGAGGACTGCATGAGCTTAGGAGTTTGAGACCAGCCTGGGCAACATAGTGAGACTCTGTCTCTACAAAATAAAATATACACAAATTAGCCAGCATGATGGTGTGTACACTTTTAGCTACTCAAGAGGCTGAGGCGGGAGGGTCACTTAAGCCCAGGAGTTTGAGGCTACAATGAGCTATGACTGTGCCACTGTACCTCAATCTGGACAACAGAGCAAGATTCTGTCTCTAAAAAAATAAAAATAAAAAATTAGAAAATTGTCATTACACAATGCGCCAACTTCTTTCAGATATCACTAATTTTCCATGTACTCATTATGTGCATGTTTTTACCATTTTATCGCGCATTTAGATTTGTGTCACCACCACCACAATCAAGAGGCCAAACTATTCCATGTAAAGATACCATTTTAAAGTAATTGTTTAAACCACCCATCAATACCACTCCTGAGTATCTATCCACGACAAACAAAAACATGTATCCACAAAAAGACCCGAATGTGAATGTTCATCGCAGTTTTATTCATAAGCACCTCAGAATTGGAAACAACCCATGTGTGCATCAATGGATAATTGGACAAATGGATAATCAATGGAAACCGACTGTGATCCATCCTGATCCATCCAGACAGTGGAATACTACTTTGTACTAAGAATGAAGCAATGATACATGCAATAATATGAATGAATTGCAACATGCAACTGAACTGAGCTCCTGCCTGCAATCCCAGCACTTTGGGAGGACAAGGCAGGAGGATCTCGTAAGTTCAGGAGTTCGAGACCAGTCTGGGCAACATAGTGAGACTCTCTCTCTACAAGGTAAAAATACACAAATTAGCCAGCATGGTGGCATGTACTTGTAGTCCCAGCTATAGCTTACTGATTGCAACATCCTTACTGAATGAAGCCAGACTCAAAAGGTTACATTCTGCATGACTCCTTTTATATGAGATGAAATTAGAACAGAGGTTATTTTTGTGCCAGGGTAACTGGATGGGGGCTAGAAGTGTTCTGTTTTTGTTTTCTTTTTAAATTTGGGTGATGGTGGTGACATGAGTTTAAAAAAATGCAAATATATACATTTGCTTATATTAAAATAATGAAAGGATAAGCTGAAAACTTAGATAAAAGATAGAATATGATATTCTCTATTGCTTTTGTCACTAACGAAGTATCCTGGAGGCCAGGCAAGGTGGCTCATGCCTATAATCCCAGCACCTGAGGAGGCCAAGGTGGGCAGATCACTTGAGCCTAGGAGTTCAAGACCAGCCTAGGAAACACAGCAAGACCCCAACTGTACAAAAAAATAAAAATAAAATTAGCCAGGTATGGTTGTACATGCCTGTAGCCCCACCTACTTGGGAGGCTGAGGTGGGAGGATCACCTGAGCCCAGGAAGGTCGAGGCTGCAGTGAACCATGATCAAACCACTGCACTCCAGCCTGGGCAATGGAGTGAGACCTTGTCTCAGAAACAAATAAAACAAAAAAACAAAAAAATCTGAAGTATCCTGGAGGCCCTTCTCCATAAATCCATGCAATTGATCCCTTTTCATGGCTGCATAATACTTCTCAGTGGCACTGTACTTGGTTAATTCACCCAGTTTCCCTCTCTTGGATAGTTGGAATTCAATTATTTCTTTACACTTTCCAAAATAATTCCCTGTGATGTAGATCCAATGACCCTCACAAAAACCCTGAGTGAGGTAGGTCCCATTATACCTGAAATTGACTAACATGACTAACATAGGAGACACTCACGGCTTGCTCAGTTACACATTGCAGAGGTGGCCTAGCCAAGATTTTTCAAATGACAGCATTGAGATATAATTTACACACCATAAAATTCGCTCATCTAAAGTATACAATTCAATGGTTTTTGGTATATTCACAGACCATCATAATGAACAATCATCCACAATCTAATTTTAGAACATTTCAATCACCAGGAAAGTAACTCCAAAAGCATGCATGCCAAATTTAAGATCATTAAGATGTATGCCTATGTGTTTTTTCCTAAGGGTTTTATAGTTTGTTTTGTTTTGAAACAAGGTCTCAATCTGTTGCCCAGGCTGGAGAGCAGTGGTGTGATCATGGCTCGCTGTAGCCTTGACTTCCCTGGTCTCAGGTGATCTTCCCATCTCAGACTCCTGAGTAGCTAGCCACCCGGCACGTGCCACCAAGCCTGGCTAATTTTTGTATTTTTGTAGAGACAGGGTTTCACTAAGTTGCCCAGGCTAGTCTTGAACTCCTGGACTCAAGCAGTGCACACACCTCAGCCTCCCAAAGTGCTGGGATTACAGGTATGAGCCACCGTGCCCCACCCAAAGTCTTATTTTAAGATGTGCTTTTTAATGACATATCATGTAATTAGTAAAGTCACTTCCTTTGTATCCCTTATTTTTGATGACCACTGCAAATAAAGTCTTTTTCCCCCATACTTTCCACATACAAACCCTATTGATTTGTTAATGTTTTTTCCAACAACCCTGAGTTTTCTAATCGTTATCACTGTTCATTTTTAATAGGATGCAAACTTAGAAGTCTTTCTGCCTCAGCCTCAGCTGACATCCCAAAGATGGTGAATGAAACAAAATTCTTTTTTTTTTTTTTTGAGACGGAGTCTCGCTCTGTCGCCCAGGCTGGAGTGCAGTGGCGCGATCTCGGCTCACTGCAAGCTCCGCCTCCCGGGTTCACGCCATTCTCCTGCCTCAGCCTCCCGAGTAGCTGGGACTACAGGCGCCCACAACTGCGCCCGGCTAATTTTTTGTATTTTTAGTAGAGACGGGGTTTCACCGTGGTCTCGATCTCCTGACCTTGTGATCCGCCCGCCTCGGCCTCCCAAAGTGCTGGGATTACAGGCGTGAGCCACCGCGCCCAGCCCGAATGAAACAAAATTCTAAGAGAACTTCATTTCAGAACAGGATCTTACACAGCTGTTGAGTGTAAAATTCTGCTATCATTAAACTCCTCCTTTAGGAGGGTGGAGAGGCTGAGAGAAGAGAGAAGAAAATATATTTTTAAGAGATTGTTATTTTTAAAACAGTGTTTTTCCAGGGGGAAAAACATGAGTGATTCTCCCTTCTTTACAACACAAAGCGGTCCCTCAGACCCTGAGTCCACCAGGAACCAAAGTGGTGAGAGACTTCTTGGCAAAAATGTACATGTTTCTAGGATTTGGGAAGGCAAAGTGACTGAGGTGGCTAATTCTCACCTTAGCATTAGGTGAAGACCCCATGGGTGGAGGCTGTCTGGGTTGTCTTGGGTCCTATCAAAGAGGACTGACTGGACAAACCCACCCACCAGAGTGGGTGGGCCACTGCATGCCCAGAGGAAGCACTGGGGCAGCAGCTGGAGAAGAGGCTATGTCCATGAGAAGGGAAGCCTATCTGGAGGTTCCAAGCAGCAGGTTCTCTTGGAAGGTAAAAGATGACTTACACTAAATTATAGCGGTATCGGTCATGTTAGCCTCTTCTTGTCTCTGACTTCTGTCTTCTCATTAGCTCCCAATCTATGAGAGCTGAAGACTACCTATAGGGAGTAAAGAGGAGAAAAAATAAAGGTTGGGGAATTAGAGAAGAAACTAATCATGTATCCCTTCACATTGCAGGCTTCCAGCAGAAGAAATTCATCCAGCAAAAAAATAAAAACTACAAATATATATATATACACACACACACACACACACACACACCCTCAAATAGGAATTTTGAGAGTGACAGTTACAAGATACAGTTTTTTAATCTTTAAAATACTGGTCCCAGTGGTGTTCTATTCATTTAAGCATATCAGTCATCAGTCAATACCAGGTTTTCCCAATAAATGATCTTTTTTGGAGGGGGAGGGAGGGAGTCTTGCTCTGTCGCCCAGGCTGGAGTGCAGTGGTTGGCTCACTGCAACTTTCACCTTCGAGTTCAAGCGATTCCCCTGCCTCAGCTCCCGAGTAGCTGGGGCTACAGGCATGCGCCATCATGTCCAGTTAATTTTTATATTTTTAGTAGAGACGGGGTTTCACCATGTTGGTCAAACTTCTGACCTCAGGTGATCTGTCTGCCCCAGCCTCCCAAAGTGCTGGGATTACAGGCGTGAGCCACCGCGCATGGGTCCAATCTTACCCTCTGAAAATTATTTTGCCTCTTCCTCTCCATTAAAAAAAAAAAAAATCACTATTTTACTTGTCTAATTACCAGACTCAAATTCTATAGGCATATATAAAATGCCCAACACTCGGAAATCAATCTAAACAATGCATACTTTAGTCAGCACTCGGTTTCTCAAGCACTCCACCTAAGTTGCACAGTGTGCTACATTCACAGTCACCATAGGTCGTGCACACAAAGTACTTTAAAAATTAGGCATATTCATAGCTGTATCACCCACTACATAGTCATAATCCCACAGGCCCCCACGTCGTGCACAATTTCGCTGAACTTATACTTCTACAAAAAGTAACAACCTTTCACTCACAATGCTCTCACTGTCGCCTCTCCGAAGTCGGACACAGGCTCAAACACAAATCGACTCGCACCCAATTTAAGTTAAAACTTAAGACACGCAGGGACCGCATCACTTTCATAAACAACCAGTTCCACAACGTCACGCAGAATAACACATTCCCCTACCACAACACACAGGACAGGTACGAAAAGCCACACATATACGGAGCGCCTGTTGTATGCCAGGCCGTGCTCCAGGAGCCGGGGGACGAAAATCAGACGAAATTCCTGCCACTGCGGAGCTCACCCCCACCTCGGGCAACCGGTTCCCTTCTTCAGGCACTCCCCGGCCCGCGCTCTGGTTCCTGCTTCTCTCCCAGCCTTCTCCGGGGCCCGGACTCGCACTTTCCTCCCGTCAACTCCTCGTCCCAGGTTGCTCCTCTTCCCTTCTTGCTTTCCCCAGCCCAGGTTCCCTCCTGCCTTCTCAGCTTTCCCTACGGGTCCCACCACCCGACCAACCAGCCTCACCTTCGGTCGCCGGCCGGGCGTCTGCACATGCGTACTCCCGCGCGGAGGGCGACTCCCAGGTGTCTCCGCGGCGCATTCCTGCGGGCCACCGGTTACGCGCGCCTTCTCCACATCCGGGCATTACCGGCCTTAGACTACATTTCCCACAGGCTCCCGGGCCGTTTTGGAACTTTGATCTCAGGTTCCCCTTCCAAGTTCTCGTAGTGCATGGCTGGGGTGCGGGCGGCGCTCAAAGTGAGGAAGCCCCGGGCTCCCGGGACGCAGACGGGGTGTGCAGGGCCGTAGCTCGGACCTGTGTATGCGTGTGTGCGTGTTTGACGCCAGGACAAGGCGGCTGTGTGTGCGGCGAGGAGGCTGCAACAGGTGCGTGATTGTGTTCCTGTCCCTGCTCGGATGCGGGACCTTTGGGTGGCTGTGGTCGGCTGTCATGTGGGGTGTGTGACACTGTAGGGTTTGAGACCTCCCATCGTGACAGTGTGGCCTAGTGTGATGGAAGAACCTTTAAGTCTGTGGTGTTGTGTGTGTAACGGGTAAAGCTTCATTTCTGCAGTGCTGTGTTTAATGTTGGGACTGAGGGGTCTGTCGAAGATCTCCCCCATGTGCCTGTGAGGACTACGATGATGCCTATGTTAATCAGAGTCATCTTGCAATGAAGCATGGCCCGCGTTGTCTTCTCAGGGCACCCCCGTCCCCAGTTCTCAGCCTGGTGTTTAACACGGGATCCTGGTAGAGTCCCCACCTATGTGGCAGTTTTAGACTTGATTGTTTCTTGGGCTCTGCATCTCTGAGTTCCCAGCTTCCTTTTTTCTCCTGCTTTATAGCTGTATAGACCCCAGCTGCAGTGAAATAGCCGTAAAAGGGAAGGGATAATCGAGTGGTGGAGTAAAATCTGCAAACAGAAAAAGCACAGACCTGTTTTTGGAACGAGGCTTTGTAAGTGTCTCTCAGGCAGAGTTCTGGGAAGACGTGATGGGGAGAGCCTAGGAGTAGGATTCCTTCCTCAGATGCTCTCCCTTGGGAACTCCCAGAGGTCAGGTTCCATGTGAACCACATCATTCCCAGAGATGTCTCCCCGGGAGACTTATGTGAATTTAGAGAAAGTCCCCAGTCCTGGGAATCAGTGACCCTGGCCTTTCCCTTGAATATTAAGAAGGATTATCAGTACTCCCATCTCCCTTTTACTTCCATCTGAGTATGTGTATGGTAGATGATGAGAGCTTGTGTGGTGGGAATAATTTTTTCCAGTTTAGCCAGTCTGGGTTCCAAGAAAGGTCTGATGTCTCATGATTCCTTACCCCTTTCCTTTCCCCTTCTCCCTTGCCTTGAGGTTCTCTAAGAGCCCCAAGGAAAGGGAACCATTGCTGAGCATATCTTAAAACCAAGGTCAAGGAAGTTTTGTTGTATTTTCTATTTTTGTTCTCTTTTTGTTTTTCAGAAAGGGAGTGTTTTTTTCTCCTCCTGAAATGCTAGTCAGTGGTTTGGTTACTATTAGGCAGGGCCTTGTGAAATGCTTTGACCAATAGAATGTGGTGGAAGTGATATTGTGAGACTTCTGAGACAAAGCTTCAGGAAGTCGTGCAGCTTTTTCTCTTCCCCTTTTCCTGCCCTGAGACCACCATGACTGAAGGCTAAGAGCAGCTTACTTGAGGATTAAAGATCTCTTGGAGAGAGAAGTCCAGTGAGTAACAATGGCCAGGTATTTCAGGGAGACCATCTTGGACCATCCAGCCTCCACCAAGCCAACAGCTGACAGCTGCCACATGAATATGATCAGCAGAAGACCCACTCAGGCAAGCCAAGCCCAAATTGCCAACCCCCGCAAATAATGAGCTAATTATTTTTTGTTTTAAGCCATAAACTTTTGAAGTGGTTATATAGCAATAGATAACTGAAACAGGTGTTTAACTTTCCAGACTTTTAAAATGACCATATTGATATAATTGTATTGTTCAACCTGTTTTGTAAAGTGATTTCTCTGAATAGTATCTTGAAAAGATTCCTTATCCTTAACTATTTTCTACAACTTTGCATTTGTCTTAGTATTATATTACATGGATAGTTGGTAATTTGACTACTAACTTCCCTTTGAAATTTCTTTTCCTTGCTGTCTAGCTCCCATGTCTTGACCAACTTTACATTCCCCTCCAGGACCTTATGGGCACACGGGTTCCTGTCATTTCACGGGTATGTAGACTCAGGAATGTGGCACTGACTTCTGAGTGGAGTACAGATGACTGACACACATTCCCCCAAATCAGAGGAATTTATTCAGGAGTGTGATATAACAACACCTACATACATTTAACTAGTCAATTGGGTCTCCCCTTTTTTTGTTTTGAGAGCAAGTGTCACTCTGTCGCCCAGGCTGGAATGCAGTGGTGCGATCTCGGCTTACTGCAACCTCTGCCTCCCAGGTTCAAGCGATTCTCCTGCCTCAGCCTTCCGAGTAGCTGGGACTACAGGTGCCCACCACCATGCCCGGATAATTTTTGTATTTTTAGTAGACATGGGGTTTCGCCAAGTTGGCCAGGCTGGTCTCAAACTCCTGACCTCAGGTGATCTGCCTGCCTTGGTCTCCCAAAGTGTTGGGATTACAGGCGTGAGCCACTGCGGCCAGCCGGGTCTCCCTTTTTACATGTTTTCCCCTTTCCAGTTCAAATTCTGTATTCTGGGAACATCTTACTTTCTTCACCCTGATTGATTGGGGAATCTTCAGGGTTCTTAGGTTATTTTCTGAAGGACCGGTTTAAGATTTCTAGGTGGAAATGGGCGTCTCTCCTGTGTTATTTATAAAGTGTTATCACCCTAATCCTTCAGAATACTTTCTAAACTTCTTTCTGCTTGATGATTAAGGAACTGTCTCAATTCTCCATAGCCACATCAGACCAAAATTCCATTTCTTTGCCTATGTGAAGGATTTATTATTAATTACCCTATTAATTTATGTCCAGACCAGATGTGATTTCCTTCTTGGAGCAATAGTTCGTGAAGAGGTTAACAGGAGTTCTGTGTCCAGGTAAATGAGAGGCAACTGAGAAGAGGAACTCATTGTGTATAAAATCTTAGGATTCTAGATTTAGGACCTTTGAGACAGTATTTGAATTAGTGCTCCGGAATGTCTATGAAGAAAGTTTGGGTCTCTTCAGCCAGAATTCAGACCATTTCAACATTGCAATCCAGGTATCATACACATATCTCCTTTTATTTTTTTTTTTCTGCTCTCAAAGCAGATTTCTCTCATTGTAAAATTAGTAGATTCTTAATTCAGCAGATTGGAGAATATTAAAAAAGGTTAAAGTAAGCACTTTGAACATTTTATTCCAAATAACTTCACCTCATTTATGAATAAGTGCATGGATATAGGCATATAGGATTTTTCCATTCAGAACAGGGTTATATAACAATTGTTTTGAAATCTACTTGTTTCTTCTAACAAAATATAGTGAACAAATTTTCATGTCACTAAATTATGAACTGTGTCAAATTTTTTTTTTTTTTTTTTGAGACGGAGTCTCGCTCTGTCGCCCAGGCTTGAGTTTCGGGTTGGTTTTTTGTTTTTTGTTGAGTCCTTCTCGCTCACTGCAGTGGCACTGCAAGCTCCGCCTCCCGCGTTCACGCCATTCTCCTGCCTCAGCCTCCCGAACTGGGTACAGGCGCCCACAACCTTTAATTTTTTTTTTGTATTTTTAGTAGAGACGGGGTGGCTGCACCTGACCTTGTTTCCACCTGCCTCGTTGCTGGATTATGTAAGTGTGTCATGTCCTGTTTTGTTTGGATATGCTTTTTTTCCCATTATATGCAATGTTTTACTGCATATGCCTTTCTGTGCACATGTAAATTGTATCTTTTTATAGAGTCTTAGATATTTTGCTGAGAATGAGGCTTTCATAGTTAAAACCTGCTTACACATCTTTATCAATTGCCCTGATTAAGTTTGCACCAATATACAACATACTATGAGAGTGTCTATTCACTACTATATGGTATCATTAGTCTTTTATTTATTTATATTATTATATTTTTTTATTATTATTTGAGACAGAGTCTCACTCTGTTGCCAGGCTAGAGTGCAGTGGCATGATCTCGGCTCACTGCAACCTCCGCCTCTCAGGTTCAAGCAATTCCCCCACCTCAGCCTTGCAAGTAGCTGGGACTACAAGGCGCGTGCCACCATGCATGGCTAATTTTTTGTTTTTAGTAGAGACGAGGTTTCACCATGTTGGCCAGGATGGTCTTGATCTTCTGACCTCGTGATCTGTCCTCCTTGGCCTCCCAAAGTGCTGGGATTACAGGCGTGAGCCAACGCACCTGGCCATCATTAGTCTTTTAAGTCCACTAATCCAGTGGAAATTGTGTTTATTTAAATGAATTACCCATGCACAGGTTTCATTAAGTGTAATAAAATTTGGGCTTCAGAAGCAAAAACCAGAACTGAAAGAAAATTGGTTTTGTAGTTAGAAAAATGTGATTTAAAAATGCAGATATTCCATTTATTTTGAGTGTGTATAGCTCACGCCTGTAATCCCAGCACTTTCAGAGGCTGAGATGGGTGGAACACTTGAGTCCAGGAGTTTGAGACCAGCCTGGGCAATATGGTGAAATCCCCTATCTACTAAAAATAAAAAAAATCAGCTGGGTGTGGTGGCACACCTGTAGTCCTAGCTACTTGGGAGGCTGAAATGGGAGGATCACCTGAGCCCAAGGAGGTTGAGGCTGTAGTGAGCTGTGATTGTGCCAATGCACTCCAACCTGAGCGTTGGAGTGAGACCCTGCCTCAAAAAAACAAAAACAAAAAACTCTTAAAATCAAGGGAAAGACCCAAAAACCTGATAGAAAAAAGTGGGTAAAAGAAATGAACACATGAAATCACACACACGCAGACACAGAGAGCGAGCGAGCGAGGAAGCACAAATTTTAAAATTATAGAGGCCCGGCGCAGTGGCTCAAGCCTGTAATCCCAGCACTTTGGGAGGCCGAGACGGGCGGATCACGAGGTCAAGAGATCGAGACCATCCTGGCTAACCCGGTGAAACCCCGTCTCTACTAAAAAAAATACAAAAAACTAGCCGAGCAAGGTGGCGGGCGCCTGTAGTCCCAGCTACTCGGGAGGCTGAGGCAGGAAATGGCGTAAACCCGGGAGGCGGAGCTTGCAGTGAGCTGAGATCTGGCCACTGCACTCCAGCCTGGGCGACAGAGCGAGACTCCGTCGCAAAAAAATAAATAAGTAAATAAAATAAATAAATACAATTATAGCTTGCTGGCTTTTTAAAAAAATAAAACCGGCTGGGCGCGGTGGCTCATGCCTGTAATCCCAGCACTTTGGGAGGCCGAGGTGGGCAGATCACGAGGTCCGGAGATCGAGACCATCCTGGCTAACACGGTGAAACCCCGTCTCTACTAAAAATACAAAGAATTACCCAGGCATGGGCCTGTAGTCCCACCTTCTCTGGAGGCTGAGGCAGGAGAATACCATGAACTCGGGAGGCAGAGCTTGCAGTGAGCCGAGATGGTGCCACTGCACCCCAGCCTGGGCGGCAGAGTGAGACTCCATCTCAAAAAAACATAATAAAATAATAAAAAAATTAACCCATGCGACCACCATTAAAGACATAGCAACTTTCCAACATCCCAGAAGTCTCCCTTATATCTCTTCCCAATCATTACACCTCAAAGTTAACCATTATTTTGACCTCTATAATAGAATAGTATGGTTTGGTTTTGAACTTTATATAGATAGAATCACATAGTATGTACTGTTGTGTCTGACCTCCTTTGCTCAACATTATTTCTATACATAGATACATATAGATATAACATTATATTCATGTTGCTGTACATAGTAGTAGTTTGTAATTTAACCTTTCTTTTTTATTTTCGAGACAGTGTTTCATTCTGTACTCCAGGCTAGAGTGCAGTGACACTATCATAGCTCACTGCCACCTCAAACTCCTAGACTCAAGAAATCCTCCCACCTCAGCCTCAGCTCCCCAAGTAGCTAGGACTACAGGTGCATACCACCACCACACCCAGATAATTTAAAAAATTTAGAGAGATGGGGTCTCACTATGTTCCCTGGGCTGTTCTTGAATTCCTGGCCTCAAGTGATCCCCATCTCAGCCTCTGAAAGTGCTGGGACGACAGGTGTGAGCCATAGCACCCACCCTTTATCGTGTAATTATTTTGTTAATTCCCTCTTGTTCACTCTCTCTACACATATCTGGTTGTATGTCTTAAGTCTTTAATTTACTACATAAATTACTAGAAATTAAGAGTTAGGTTGATCAGTATGTACAAAGTTTCAGTTATACGAGAGGAATAAGTTCTGGTGTTCTATTGCACAACACGATGACTATAGTTAATAATATTAAACATATGAACTGGAGGGGGAACAAATTAGTCTATAACAATTCCCAATATATATATTGAAAAAACAAAAAACAAAAAAAAACTTGGCCAGGTGCCGTGGCTCACACCTTGTAATCTCAGCACTTTGGGAGGACAAGGTGGGCCAATCACTTGAGCCCAGGAGTTCAAGACCAGCCTGGGCAACATGGTGAAACCCCATCTCTACAAAAAAATACAAGAAATTAACTGGGTGTGGTTGTGTGTCTGTAGTCCCAGATACTTGGGAGACTGAGGTGGGAGAATCACTTGAGCCCTGGAAGTCAAGGCTGTAGTGAGCCATGATTGCACCACTGCACTCCAGCCTGGGCATCGGCGTGAGACCTTGTCTCAACAAAACAAAACTGCTCTTAATGTCAAGGGAAAGACCCAAAAACCTGACAGAAAAGATGGGTAAGAGAAATTAACAATTCACAAAAAATATGTAAAAGGGGCCCTTAAATGTGTAAAAAGAGAAATGCAAATTAAAATAATATAGAGAAAGGCCAGGTGAGGTGGCGTACACCTATAATCCCAGTGCTTTGGGAGCCTGAGGTGGGAGGTTTGCTTGAGGTCAGAAGGTTGAGGTTACAGTGAGCTATGATTACACCACTGCACTCTAGCCTGGACAACAAAGTGAGACCCTGTCTCTTGGTGGGGGGAGGGCGGAATACTGAGACCATTTTTAACCTATCAGGATGACAAAAATTAAAAAGTATAACAACATATTCTGTTGGTGAGACAGGATATAGTCGGCTGACTGATGACCCTGCAAAAAGATATGTCCATGTCCTAATCTCTGGAAACTGTGAATGTTACTTAATTTGGAAAGGGGGTCTTTGCAGATGAAATTAAGAATTTTGAGATGAGTAGTTCATCCTGGATTGTCTGCGTGGGTCCTAACTCCAGTGACAAGCATCCTTAAAAGAGACACAAGGAGATTGGCAGACAGAAGAAGAGGAGGCAGCAATGTGACCCTGGAGGTGGATGGGGCCACAGGTCAAGGAATGGCTACAGCCATCAGAGAAAGAGGCAAAGTGAGGATTCTCCCCTCGAATCTCTAGGAGTGGTCCAGCCCTGCTGATGTCTAGATTTTTGGAGTTTTGGCCTCCAGAATGTGACAGAGTAAACTATTGTTTAAAGCCACCAAGTTTGCGGTGACTTGTTAGAGCAGCCACAGGAATGAATGTACGGGGAATCGGGCAGTCTCATATACTGCTGGTGGGAAAACAAACTGGCACAACCCTTATGGTGGGAAATTTGACAACATGTACATAAACTACCTACATGTTTCCCTTGTGACCCAGCCATTCCACTTTTAGGAATCTGCCCTGAAGATACAACTCCACCTATTAAAAAATACAGCCATTAGAATGGATGATGTTTACCACTTGTTGACAAAGAAAAATGTTCACTTGTGTTAAATGAGAAAGATAGGTTTCAGAACAGCAACAATGTTCTAGCTGATTCTGTTTTTAAAACTCAGTGTATGTAGAGAAGGACAGTAAAGGGATTTATCATGAGATGCTCATAGAGGGTAACTGTTATTTTAGATTTATTAAAATTTTTAATTGACAATTGTATATATTTGTACAGTAATTGTACGTATTGTATGTACAATTGTATATTGATGTATATATTTGTACAATAATTGTATATATATTTATATGGTACAATGTGGTATTTCTATGCATGAACACATGATGGAATGATCAAATCAGGCTGGTTAGCATATCCATCACCTCAAATATTTACCATTTCTTTGTGGTGAGAACATATAAAATCCTATCTTTTAGCTATTTTGAAATATACAATACAGTAACTGTAGTCACTGTGTTGGGCAAAAGAACAACAGAATGTATTCTTCCTATCTAAATGAAACTTTGTACCTGTTAACCAGCATTTCCCCTTTCCCCATCCACCACATCCCCACCCCCCAGCCTTTGGTAACCATCCTCCTAGTCTCTACTTCTAAGAGTTCAACTTTTTAGATTCCACATGTGAGATCATACAGTATTTGTCTCTCTGTGCCTGGCTTATTTCACTTAACATAATATCTTCTAGGTTTACCCATGTTGTTGCAAACGACAGAATTTCATGTTTAAGGCTGAATAGTATTCTACTGTATATATATCCTCCATTTAAAAAATCCATTCAGCTGGGCGTGGTGGCTCACGCCTGTAATCCCAGCACTTTGGGAGGCCAAGGCAGGCGGATCACAAGGTCAGGAGATCGCAACCATCCTGGCTAACACAGTGAAACCCCGTTTCTACTAAAAATACAAAAAAAAATTAGCCGGGCCTGGTGGCGGGTGCCTGCAGTCCCAGCTACTCAGGAGGCTGAGGCAGGAGAATGGCGTGCTCCCGGGAGTCGGAGCTTGCAGTAAGCCGAGATCGTGCTACTGCACTCCAGCCTGGGCGACAGAGCGAGACTCGGGCATCTCAAAAAAATAAAAATAAAATAAATCCATTCATACATTGATGGGCACTTAGCTTGTTTCCTTATCTTAGTTATTGTGAATAATTCTACAGTGAACATGGGAGTGCAGACATCTTTGACATACTGATGTCAATTCCTTGTGGGATTGCTGGATCATACGGTAATTCTATTTTTTGTTTTTTGAGGAAGCTCTACACTTTGTCAAAATGGCTGTAGTAATTTACAGTGCTCTCAACAGTGTGCAAGTGTTCCTTTTTTCTACATCCTCACCAACACTAATCTTTCATCTTTGTTTATAACAGCAGGTGTCTAACAGGTGCACGGTAATATCTCATGGTTTTTTTGTGGGGAATGCAGTCTCACTGTTGCCCTGGCTGGAGTGCAGTGGCACGATCTCGGCTCACTGCAACCTCCACCTCCTGGGTTCAAGCGATTTTCCTGCCTCAGCCTCCCAAGTAGCTGGGACTACAGGTGCGTATCACCATGCCTGGCAGACTTTTTGTATTTTTATTAGAGGTGGGGTTTCACCATGTTAGCCAGGATGGTCTCGATCTCCTGACTTCGTGATCTGCCCGGCTCGGCCTCCCAAAGTGCTGGGATTACAGTCGTGAGCCACTGCGCCCGGCCCCATTGTGGTTTTAATTTGCATTTCTCTGATGATTACAGATGTTTAGCATTTTTCATATATGTGTTGGCCATTTGTATGTCTTCTTATGAGAAATGTATACAAGTCCTTTGCCCATTTTTAATAGGGTTATTTGTATTCTTGTTAAGAAGTCTGAGTTCCTTTTACATTTTGGATATTAGCCCCTTATCCAATATATGATTTGCAAGGATTTTCTCCCAATCTTTGGGTTGTCTCTTCATCCTATTGTTTCCTTTGCTGTGCAGAATAGGATTCTGTTTTCTGAATTTTAATGCTTAGTATGTATTTCTTTTATAATCAGAAACTCTATAAGGCTAATCCTTCCCTCCTTAAAACTGGAAGAATTATAGAAGGAGCTATGGGCACAGTGACACAGGGGGATGATGGTGAAGTGTCTTTGGGAACTCAGACTGAAAGGACCTCAGTTCTCTCCACTGGCCACTGAGGGAAAAGTTTCTCAAACAATACCTGGAAGTTTTGACTCTCATTTCAGCTGAGCATTTACCTGCAATGGCTTCCCTCTTCTTTGAGCCACCTTAACACATTACTCTCTACACATTCATGGCTATCTCCCTTTCTTCAATGGGGAAATCACATCTGGCTTAGAAATAAAAGGTCCTGTATATAGGAAAAGAAATTGGACTTAGGCCTATTGTGGTGATGTCAATTCAGGGAGAGAAATAAACAAGACAGAGGAAGATAAAGTCACCTTAGGTGTCAAGAAAATGAAACCTCAATACTAAAAACACAGTCGAGTGTTTCCAGCTATAAAAATGCCAGATCAGTTCTTCAAAAGCTCTCAAGAGACTCACAATGAAGGAAAATACTCCCAGCAAGCAGATTACAAATAATAAAGGAAAATATTGCATAAAAATTTTTATTTAGTTTTAATTTTTTATTTTTAAAATTGTATTTATTTTATTTATTTTTTGAGATGGAGTCTCACTCTGTCACCCAGGCTGCAGAGCAGTGGTGCAATCTCAGCTCACTGCAAACTCCACCTCCTGAGTTCAAGCTATTCTTCTGCCTCAGCCTCCCGAGTAGCTGGGATTACATGTGCGCACTACCATGCCTGGCTAACTTTTGTAGTTTTAGTAGAGATGGGGTTTAGACATGTTGGTCAGGCTGGTCTCGAACTCCTCACCTCAGGTGATCCACCTGCTTCGGCCTCCCAAAGTGCTGGGATTAATGGCGTAAACCACCGCGCCAGGCCTTTTTTTTTTTGATACAGAGTCTCGCACTGTCGCCCAGGCTGGAATGCAGTGGCACAATCTCAGCTCACTGCAATCTCTGCCTCCCAAGTTCAAGCGATTCTCCTCCCAGCCTCCCAAGTAGCTGGGATTACAGGTGCCCGCCACAACACCTGGCTAATTTTTTGTATTTTTAGTAGAGACAGGGTTTCACTATGTTGGCCAGGATGGTCTTGAACCCCTGACCTCGTGATCCGGATCCGCCCACCTTGGCCTCCCAAAGTACTGGGATTACAGATGTGAGCCACCCCACTCAGTCTTTTTTTTTTTTTTTTTTTTTTTTTTTTGAGATGGAGTTTTGCTCTTGTTGCCCAGGCCGGAGTGCAATGGCATGGTCTCGGCTCACCACAACCTCTGCCTCCTGGGTTCATGTGATTCTTCTGCCTCAGCCTCCCAAGTAGCTGGGATTACAGGCATGTACCACTACACCTGGCTAATTTTGAGTTTTTAGTACAGACGGGTTTTTTCTATGTTGGTCAGGCTAGTCTCGAACTTCCAACCTCAGGTGATCTGCCCACTTCTGCCTCCCAAAGTGCTGGGATTACAGGCATGAGCCACCATACCCAGCTCTATTTTTTATTTTTATAAATAGAGATGAGGTTTCACCATGTTGCCCAGGCTGGTATCGACCTCCTGGGCTCAAGCGATCCCCTGATTTTGCCCTTCCAAAGTGCTGGGATTACAAGCGTGAGCCACCGTGCCCGGCCAGGAAATTATTCTTAACTAGCAAGATTAGGCTCTGATGGCCAGGCGCGGTGGCTCAACCCTGTAATCCCAGCACTTTGGGAGGCCGAGACGGGCAGATCACAAGGTCAGGAGATCGAGACCATCCTGGCTAACATGGTGAAACGCCATCTCCACTAAAAATACAAAAAACTAGCCAGGCGAGGTGGCAGGCGCCTGTAGTCCCAGCTACGTGGGAGGCTGAGGCAGGAGAATGGCATGAACCTGGGAGGCGGAGCTTGCAGTGAGCTGAGATCCGGCCACTGCACTCTAGCCTGGGTGACAAAGCGAGACTCCGTCTCAAAAAAAAAAAAAAAAAAAAAAAAGATTAGGCTCTGACATCACATTCTTGCAGTTACATCCCTCTAAGCAGGGTTCAGCCACTCACTCTGCACCTGGAGAACTTTATGGTTATCCCTGGAAGTGACAGTCCTGCAAATGACAAAAAAACACTCCAAATGTATTAGGTTGGTGCAAAAGTAATTCCGCTTTTTGCCACTGAAAGTAAGTCTCACATGACCCTGAGAGAAATGGGAGGCTGGGGTATACATAGTAGCTGCGTAGCATATGGAAGAAATTTCTCTGGCTTGGTTCGGCTTTGAGTCTAGCAGGAATATACCTGTTTAAATATTCCAGAACTTCCTCACAACGAACTGTTAAGTGATCAGTTAAAAAAAAAAAAAAAAGGTTGGCTGGGCACAGTGGCTCATACCTATAATCCCAGCGGTTTGGGAGGTTGAAGCGGGCAGATCACTTGAGGTCAGGAGTTCGAGACCAGCCTGGCCAACATGATGAAACCCCGTCTCAACTAAAAATACAAAAATTAGCCAGGTGTGGTGGCAGGAACCTGTAATCCCAGCTACTCGGCAGACTGAGGCAGAAGAATCGCTTGACCCAGGAGGCAGAGGTTGCAGTGAGTGGAGATGGTGCCAGTGCACTCCTGCCTGGGCAACTGAGTGAGACTCCATCTCAAAAAAAAAAAAAAAAAAAAAAAAGTTGTAGAATAATAGAAAAATATAGGCAAATCAAAAACATGCTAAGAGTGGCTAAAGCAGGTAACTATATGATATGTACAGCTATACCATTTATCAAAGTATACATATGTACATACAGATACATGTACATATACATACAGACAGAATGTCAGACATTAGCAATAGAAAGAAAAATATCTAGAGGTATACTGAGTTTTTTTGTTTGAGACAGTCTTGCTGTGTCACCCAGGCTGGAGTGCAGCAGCATGAACATGGCTCACTGCAGCCTTGACCTGCTGGGCTCAACTGCTCTTCCTGCCTCAGCCTCCTGTGTAGCTGGGACGACAGGCACACGCCACCACACCTGGCTAATTTTTTATTATTTTTAAAATTTTTATTATTTTTTATTATTTTTTTGAGATGGAGTCTCTCTGTCACCTAGGCTGGAGTGAAGTGGCACAATCTCGGCTCACTGCAACCTCCACCTCCCGGGTTCAAGCAATTCTCCTGCCTCAGCCTCCTGAGTAGCTGGGATTACAGGCACACGCCACCATGACTGGCTAATTTTTGTATTTTTAGTGGAGACGGGGTTTCACAATGTTGGTCAAGCTGGTTTCAAACTCCTGACCTCGTGATCCATCCGCCTCAGCCTCCCAAAGTGCTGGGATTACAAGCATGAGCCACCGTGCCTGGCCAATTTTTAATTTTTTTGTAGAGATGGGGTCATACTCTGTTTCCCAGAGTGGTCTCCAACTCCTTGGGCTCAAGCGATCCTGCTTCAGCCTCCCAAAGTACTGGTATTACACGTGTGAGCCACCACACCCGGCCAAGGTATACCTTTAACATTTAACATTGGCCGGGCGCGGTGGCTCAAGCCTGTAATTCCAGCACTTTGGGAGGCCGAGACGGGCGGATCACGAGGTCGGGAGATCGAGACCATCCTGTCTAACACGGTGAAACCCCGTCTCTACTAAAAATACAAAAAACTAGCCGGGCGTAGTGGCGGGCGCCTATAGTCCCAGCTACTCGGGAGGCTGAGGCAGGAGAATGGCGAGAACCCGGGAGGCGGAGCTTGCAGTGAGCCGAGATCGCGCCACCGCACTGCAGCCTGGGTGACTGAGCAAGACTCCGTCTCAAAAAAAAAAAAAAAAAAAAAAAAAAAAATTTAACATTAAATAGGCTGTGATACTGATTTTTTGTTTTAAGTATACTTCTAGAAATTTAAACTTAAGTATACTTGTTACATATACTTCTTATTGCCGGGCGCGGGTTCAAGCCTTAATCCCAGCACTTTGGGAGGCCGAGACGGGCGGATCACGAGGTCAGGAGTTCGAGACCATCCTGGCTAACAGGGTGAAACCCCGTCTCTACTAAAAAATACAAAAAACTAGCCGGGCGAGGTGGCGGGCGCCTGTAGTCCCGGCTACTCGGGAGGCTGAGGCAGGAGAATGGCGTAAAAACCCGGGAGGCAGAGCTTGCAGTGAGCTGAGATCCGGCCACTGCACTCCAGCCTGGGCGACACAGTGAGACTCCGTCTCAAAAAAAAAAAAAAAATATATACTTCTTATTTTCTTTGCAAGAAACATCTGCTGATTTTAGAATATATGTTTAAGGCATTTTATTACATGGAAGATTTTCAAAAAGTAGATTAAAAAAACTTTTAGGCCGGTTGCAGTGGCTCACGCCTGTAATCCCTCCACTTTGGGAGGCCAAGGTAAGCTGATCACTTTAGGTCAGGAGTTTGAGACTAGCCTGGCCAACATGGTGAAACCCCGTCTCTACTAAAAATACAAAAATTAGCCAGGCATGTTGGTGCACGCCTGTAATCCCAGTTACTTGGGTGGCTGAGGCATGAGAATCGCTTGAGCCCAGGAGGCAGAAGTTGCAGTGAGCAGAGATCATGCCACTGCACTCCAGCCTGAGCAAGAGTGATACTCTGTCTCAAAAAAAAAAAAAAAAAAAAAAAAAAAGCTTTAAGAAGTCTTTACATGTACAGCTAAGCACATTCTAAATACTATGTGATGAATGATTTCTCTTACGTTCAAAAAAAATTAATTTTGACCCAACTATGACTGTGGGTTTTCTGCCCAGGGAAGAAGAGCTAAGAGGCTTAAACCTTACGTTGGACTTGCTGCTTTGTTTTCTATGCCTTCTTGACAGAAGGATTTATTTCACTTCTGAAATACTAGCCATAATGTCCTGCTATGGGTAAGAGGACAGCCTTGCTCCATTAGTACCCTTTAGACCCAACATCAAGAGACTCTAATCTGTAAGACATATACATGACGAGAGGGCATTCATTCATACACAGAGCTCCTGTGAATTCTTGGGAACTCACAGGGTTATCATCTGTACTTCTCTAGAAGTCTTTGTCATGCTCTACCTTTCACTTACTTTTATTGCCCCTGTTGAATTATAAGCAATGCAAAGGCAGTAATTATATCTTAATAATTTGTGCTTCTTCCAAGTATTGAAGCACAAAGTCTTACATGTTGCCAAGCATGCCCAATGTCTTACTCAGAAATCCCACTTCTAGGACACTTTGTCTCTTAGAAAGTAATTATAAAAATGAACAAAATAGTATTACAAGAATGCTCATCAAAGAATTCCTGATAATAATTAGTAAATAAAAATGTTTGAGAATAAACAGTGTGTTAAATATCATATAATAGAATCCATAATCCTAATAATTTTCATTCCAAATTAGTTGGCAATAAAGACACTCATCAGGAATGGCTTTGTGAAGTAGATGGGATACAGAATAGAAGGTGTCAAGTTAGAAAATGGTAATCTAATAGTTAAAGACCGAAGGCTTTGAAATTCAAATTCCAGTTCCATCTCTTAGGAACTCTGTGACATTTTACAAGTTATTTAAGCTCTTGGTGCCTCACCTGCATCACCAGTTTACTGGGAATGGTATCAATAACTCCCTCAGGGTTCTGAGGGGAGTTAAATGATACTAAACATGTAAAATACTTAGGACAGTATATTAGGGTTCTCTAAAGAAACACAACAAACAGGTGTGTGTGTGTGTGTGTGTGTGTATGCACGTACACAGAAATATTTATTTTAAGGAATTGGCTCATGCAATTGTGGAGCCTTGGTATGTCCAAAATCTGCAAGGCAGGCCTGCAGGCTGAAGATCCAGACAAGAGTTGTGTTCAAAGTCTAAAGGCAGTCTGCTAACACAATTCCTTCTTGCTCAGGGGACATTAGCTTTTGTTCTATTAAGAACTTTAGCTGATTGAATGAGGCTTACCCACTGTGTGGAGCATAATCTGCTTTATTCAGAGTCCACTGATTTAAGTGTTAATCTCATCCAAAAACAACTTTCACAGAAACATCCAGAATAATGTTTGACCAAATATCTGGGCATCATGGCCCACTCAAGTTGACACATAAAATTAACCATCATAAGTCCACCCTTGTCAACTTGGTACCCATAAGCATCTCCCAAAACCATACTTCATATCTGAATAAAGACAGTAACAAGGTTATACTTTTGCTTAACATGGGACAACTATGCTGCATACAACCAAAAATAACTAACCCTTCCCCAGAAGAGGATGCAAAGTCTGGATGATTTTAATACTTCTCCCCCATATCCCATAACTTGAAAACTGATATAAAGTTAACAATATTTAAATATTCTAATATAAAGTCAGTATATGTTACTGTACACGATAAAGAGATATGAAAGGGAGGAAAACAAAGCTTTGTTGTACACACATTCATTACAAATAAAGATACATTCATGACAATTACAGTTTTTGTTTCTGTAGCTGCTCACGTGGTTATAGCTGGTATTCATGCCTCCCTTCTTCCCTTACCCATTATGTATTCCTTTTCCCCTCAGCAAGCAAGCTCCTCAGCTGATTGTGGTTCTTTAACCGGTGGGGTGACCCAAACCTTCATTCGTTAAGGGTCTGGATGGTAGTTTTGGCAGAAGCATTTTGGGTAAGGAAGACAAATTCGTATCTAAAGTGTGTATTCCAGTAAGAAAAAAAATACTGTCCTTTCCATGATGAAAGCAATCCAATGTATCAGCCTGCCACCAGGGAATGGTGCCATACTGGGGAACCAGTGTTGGTCTTGGCTGCTGGCACACTGGGCACTCAGCAGTAGCTGTAGCCAGTTTGGCTTTGGTAAGCAGAAGTCCACGTTGCTGAGCCCATGCATAACTTCCATCACTGCCATCATGACCACTTTGTTCACGAGCCAATTGGGTGATGGTAAGGGTAGCTGGGGCAAGAGGCTGACTGATATCCACAGAATGGATCATCCTATGCACCCGACTATTAAACATCCTCCTCTGCTAAAGTTACCCTTTGGTAAGTATTCATATAGGGCACAAATATCTTTATATTTCTTACCTGTTCAGCAAGGTCCATATGTCTTCCCCAGAATTCCTTGTCACCAGTTTTTAAATAATGTTCCAAGTCCCTGACCATCCAGCCAGACCATTGGCTACAGTGCATAAGTTGGTATATAATGTCACATCTGGCTATATCTCCTTCTAGGGAAAATGAACAACCAGGTGCAGTGCTCCGAGTTCCAATCACTGGGAGGATTTCCCTTTACCAATGTTCTTTGAGGATGTCCCAGAACAGAACTGTAGTGCTGTCCAGGTGGTGTCTGTCTATCATGCAGAACCATCCATAGACCAGGCCTGAGTCTTCTCTGCCTCTATCAACTAATCATAGGGAACTCCCCATGAGGCCACGAGTGCAGGCTGGGAGAGAAAGGTATTGCAGCAGGAGGGGAACGATGGGCTTTTGGGCCACTTCTTCACATGTGTGCCTTCAGGGTCTGCTTAGGCCTGGTCACATTTATACCACTTGCATTTTATGATAGAGTACTGCTGTGCACACCCAATTTAATGACTTCGTGGGTCAGATAACACCCATTTCATGATGGGTAGTGCAGGTTGCATGGTAACTTGGTGGCCCATGATTAAATGGTCAGTCTCTACTAAGGTCCAGTAGCAGGCCAAAAGCTGCCTCTGGAGAGGTGTTTTCTAAAAAGGAAGATGGAGCTTTGCTCCAAAATCCTCAGGGCCTATCCTGTGATTCTTCTGTTGGGCCCTGCCAAAGGCTCCAAACAGCATCCCTCTCTGCTACTGACACTGGAGGCACTATTATATTTGTTGGATCACGTGGCCCAAGTGGCACACATCAGCTTGCACAGCAGCCTGGACCTGTTGGGGAGTTTCCCCTTGTTCTGGGCCCCACTGTGAACTAACAGCTTTTTGGATCACATGGTAAATGGCCAGCAGAATAACACATCCAAGTGAAGAATGTGTTGTCTCCAAAATCCAAAGAGACCCCGTATGCATTGCGCCTCCTTTTTGACTGTAGGAGGAGCCAGATGCAACACTTTATCCATCATCTTAGAAGGGATATCTCACCATGCTCCACACCACCTGACCCCTGGGAATTTCAGTGAAGTAGAAGGCCCCTGATTTCTTACTGGATTTATTTCCATCCTCTGACATGCAATGTCTTACCAATAAATCTACAGTACTTGCTACTTCTTGTTCACTAGGTCGAATCAGTGTAATGTCATCAACGTAATGGATCAGTGCAGTATTTTTTGTTTGTTTGTTTTGAGACGGAATCTTGCTCTGTGGCCCAGGCTGGAGTACAGTGGTACGATCTCAGCTCACTGCAACCTCTGCCTCCTGGGTTCAAGCAATTCTCCTGCCTCAGACTTCCAAGGAGCTGGGATTATAGGTGTGTGCCAGCATGTTCAGCTAATTTTTGTATTTTTAGTAGAGACGGGGTTTTGCCATGTTGGCCAGGCTGATCTGGAACTGCTGACCTCAGATGATCCACCCGCCTCAGCCTCCCAAAGTGCGGGGATTACAGGCCTGAGCCACTGTGCCCGGCCCAGTGCAGTATCTCGCGGAAGGAAAAGGCAATCAAGATCCCTGTGAACTAACTTACAATATATGTCTGGAGAATTGATATACCCTTGAGGCTGCACAGTGAAAGTGTTGTTACTGGCCTTACCAATTGAAAGCGAGCTATTTATGGTGGTTTTAAATAACAAAGATGGAGAAAAAAAGCATTTGCCAGCTCAGTAGCTACACATCAGGTAGCAGAGGATGTGTTAATATCCTTAAGCAACAAAACCACATTTGGTAGAGCAGCTACAACAGGTGTTACCACCTGGTCAAGCTTATGATAATCCAGTGGCATTCTTCAAGACCGATTTGTCTTCTGCAGGGCCAACCGGGCAAGCTGAATGGGGATGGGGTGGGAATCCCCGCCCCTGCATATTTTTCTTAGTGGTGGTACTAATCTCTGCAATCCCTCCAGGAATGTGGTATTGCTTCTGATTTACTATTTTTCTAGGTGGAGACAGTTTTAGTAGCTTTCACCTGGCCTCTCCCACCATAACAGCCCTCAGTTCACATGTCAGGTAATCAGTGTGGGGATTCTGCCAGTTACTAAGTAGATCTAGTCCAATTTTGTGTGTGGTATTGGGGATACAACCACAGAATGCTTCTGGGACTTGCTGTGCCCATTGTGAGATATACCTGAGCTAAAACTCCATTCATTACCTAACTGCCATAGCCCCTACTCTGACTGGTAGATGACAGTGATGTTTTGGGTCTCCTGGAATTAAGGTCAGTTCAGAGCCAGTGTCTAATTTAAAACAAGTTAATAAATATGAAACAATGATTTATTGTGATAAAGAATGCAAAATGGCCATGAAAGAACATGTCAAAGAAAATATCTGTTACAGGGTAACTGAAAGGACACAAAGATAGATGTGTACCCGCCCCCCACCCGCTACACCCTTGTTCTGCTCTCTAATCTTTGCACATCCCAGAGATTCCGTAAGTTCTGTGAGTACCTGGTTTTCTGCACGTACCAGAGATTTTGTTCTGCACATACCAGAGATTTTGTAAGTTCTGAGGCAAGGTCACAAGACGTGTTTAAGTAAGATAAACTCTTGCTGCCATAAACCTGCTCTCCCGCCTCAAAGTTTGAACCAAAATATCAGAAATGGCGGGAACCAATCATAGTTAGCCAAATCGCCTTGTTCAAACACTAGCCAATCATATATCTGATTTGTATAATAACTCTATGCCCACTTTTCTTAGACTATATAACACTGCTCGGAGCTCAGTGGGGGAGCTCTCCTGCCCGTCTCGTTTCACGAGCGAGGGAGAGTTCCAGGTTCGAAACCTGTAATAAAGATCCTTGCTGCTTAGCTTTGACTCTGGACTCTGGTGGTCTTCTTCGGGGAATAAACGGTCTGGGCATAACAAATGGGGGCTCGTCCGGGATTTCCCCCAAGCCCACCAGACCCCCAAGTCAATGGATCTTAATCTGTAGGTAAGCCGGCTTTGTCACTGTCTCTGTCTTTGTCTCTGTCTGTCTCCCTGAAATTTCGCGAAATCCGTAATCTGTAATCTGTATTGGTCTGTTTTATAAGTGGCATGGTCTTGGCGGACGCGCTAAAAGACAGCCACTCGGGACTGGTGGGAGACGTCCCCCAGTGCCCATCTGGGGGCCTCCATCCTTGGTTGCCCCGTCTGACTCAGGTCGGAAGTCCAACACGCGCTCGCGAAGGCTCATCGTTTCTCACTGTCTGTCCGTTATTGTTAAGTGTTAAGAGTAAGTCCAAAACGAAACATAAAACCTTTTCTTCCCCTTCCAGGACCGGACCTGTCGGATACTCCCCTCTGCTTCACACTCATTTTCGTCCCTCCTTCTCTTTGTAGGAGCAGTCCAAAGATGGGCAACAACCAGAGCACGCCGCTCTCACTCCTTGTTACCAATTTTAAGGATGTGAAGGCTCGGGGGCGTAACTTAAGCGTAGAACTAAAGAAGGGAAAGCTAGTTACTTTCTGCCGTTCGGAGTGGCCCTCTTTCGGCGTAGGTTGGCCCTCCGAAGGAACTTTCTGTCTCTCTATTATTACTAAGGTAAAAACTAAGATTTTCCTGCCAGGGCAGTCAGGACATCCTGATCAAATTCCTTATATTCTAGTGTGGCAAAATCTTGTGGAAGACCCACCGCCCTGGATAACTCCATTCATCCTTGAGCCTTGCAAGGTCCTAGTAATGCGACCTACAAGACAAAGGACTCCCTCTGCTCCCTCGGCCCCTGTGCTGCCAGACAGCCAGGACCCCCTAACGTTAGAACCCACACTTCCCCCACCATATCCGCACCTTATCCCGCAGGACCCAGTCCCCCAGGGTGGTGCTTCCGTAGAGGGAAACCGAGAAGCGGAAGCAGCCGAGAGCGAAAGTAACCCGGGGGGGCCGGCCGGCCGAACGCGAGGCCGCGTACTGCGGGACCAAGCTTCCCGACTCCCTGACTCCACCGTAGCCCTGCCTCTCAGAGAAATAGGATCGCTCGATGATACCGGGCTCTCCCGTCTCATGTATTGGCCTTTTTCCACTAGTGATTTATACAATTGGAAGTCCCAAAATGCTCGGTTCTCCGATAATCCCAAAGATCTAACCTCGTTGTTAGACAGTGTCATGTTTACTCACCAGCCAACCTGGGATGACTGTCAACAGCTCCTCCGAATCCTGTTCACAATGGAGGAGCGGGAAAGAATCCAAGTTGAGGCCAGAAAGCTGGTTCCAGGAGATGACGGCCAGCCAACTGCAAATCCTGACCTCATTAACGCGGCTTTTCCTTTGACCCGGCCCAGATGGGACTACAACACGGCAGAAGGTAGGGGACGACTGCTCATTTATCGCCAGACTCTAATGGCGGGTCTCCGGGCTGCAGCTCGCAAGCCCACCAATTTGGCTAAAGTATATTCTGTGTTACAAGGTAAGACAGAAAGCCCCGCTGTGTATTTAGAGAGATTAATGGAAGCTTTCAGACAGTATACCCCTATGGACCCGGAAGCACCGGAAAATCAGGCTGCGGTAGTAATGTCCTTTGTAAACCAGGCAGCATCAGATATTAGAAGAAAACTCCAGAAATTAGAAGGTTTAGAGGGAAAGCAGATTCAGGACCTCCTTCAGATGGCCCAGCGAGTTTATAATAATAAGGATACTCCAGAAGAAAAACAGTTCAAGGCAACCAAAGAAATGACCAAAGTTTTAGTAGCAGCTTTCCCCCAGGCAGGGAATGGCCAAAGCAGAAAGCAGACAAAGCAAGGCTCTAGGCAAGGATTAGAAAAGGATCAGTGTGCTTATTGCAAGGAACGTGGTCACTGGATTAAAGACTGCCCAAAGAAACGGAGACCAGCTAACCCTACCTCCGTACTCGTTACCCAGGACTCTGACTAGGGAAGACGGGGTTCGGACCCCCTCCCCGAACCCATGGTAACTTTGCAAGTGGAGGGGTCCCCAGTTCGCTTCTTGGTCGATACTGGGGTGGAACGCTCAGTCCTAACCAAACCAATTGGAAAAATGTCTAAGAAAACATCCTGGGTGCACGGGGCCACAGGCATCAAAAAATACCCCTAGACAACCCAGAGGACTGTAGACTTAGGAACGGGAAAAGTCTCCCATTCCTTCCTAGTCATCCCAGAGAGCCCCTGCCCTCTACTAGGGAGGGACTTGCTGACAAAAATGGGGGCCCAAATCCACTTTGAGCCAGAAGGGCCCAAGATAACTGATTCCCAAAACAGGCCAATATCTATCCTGACTGTCACCTTAGAAGATGAGTACAGACTCCATCAAGAGCAAAAGCCCCCCGATCAGGAAATTGACTCTTGGCTCCAGCGTTTCCCTGAAGCGTGGGCAGAAACTGGGGGCTTAGGGCTAGCTAAACATCGACCTGCCATATTTGTGGAAGTTAAGCCAGGGACGGACCCGGTTCGGGTTCGGCAATATCCTATGCCCCTGGAGGCAAAAGAAGGAATTACGCCCCATATCCGCCGACTCCTAGACCAGGGAGTCCTACGGGCTTGCCACTCATCCTGGAATACGCCACTGTTACCTGTTCGTAAACCCAACAGTACGGACTACAGGCCAGTACAGGATTTAAGAGAAGTTAATAAAAGGGTCATGGACATACATCCCACTGTGCCCAATCCATACACCCTTCTGAGTGCTTTACATCCCGAAAAACAGTGGTATACCGTTCTTGATCTAAAAGATGCTTTCTTCAGCCTTCCTCTGGCTCCCAAAAGTCAAGGACTCTTTGCATTTCAATGGACGGATCCTGAGAGGGGCATCAACGGTCAGCTAACATGGACCAGGCTGCCACAAGGGTTCAAGAACTCGCCAACCCTGTTCGATGAAGCCCTTCATGAAGATCTGGGTGAGTACCGGCGGCAACACCCTGAAATAACTCTTTTGCAATATGTTGATGATCTCTTAATAGCAGCCAGATCCCCGGAAACTTGTGTTCAAGGGACTGAGGACCTCTTGAAGACTCTAGGGGAGCTAGGCTACCGAGCCTCAGGAACAAAGGCTCAGATCTGCAAGTTGGAGGTAACTTATCTGGGGTACCTATTAAAAGGGGGGCAACGCTGGCTAACCAAAGCCCGAAAGGAAACAGTCCTATGCATCCCTAGACCCCAGTCGACACGGCAAGTGAGAGAATTCCTGGGGTCGGCAGGGTTCTGTAGGTTATGGATACCCGGATTTGCTGAGTTAGCCAAGCCCCTATACCAGGCAACAAAGGAACGGCAGCCCTTCAATTGGACGGAAGAGGCTGAGCTGGCCTTTCAACAAATCAAAACTGCCTTGTTATCAGCCCCCGCGCTGGGGCTCCCTGATGTCTCCAAGCCCTTCCACTTATACGTAGATGAAAGTAAGGGTGTTGCAAAAGCCGTGTTAACACAGTACCTAGGCCCCTGGCAGAGGCCAGTTGCCTATTTGTAAAAAAAATTAGATTCAGTGGCTGCTGGCTGGCCACCCTGCCTGCGGATAATCGCGGCGACTGCCCTAATGGTCCGAGACGCTGATAAACTTATCATGGGGCAAGAGTTGCGCGTTATAACCCCGCATGCCATTGAAGGCATCCTCCGGCAGCCGCCGGACCGATGGATGAGTAACGCCCGGCTCACCCACTATCAAGGACTGCTGTTAAACCCCCTCAGAATAACTTTTCTGCCCCCAACCTCTTTAAACCCTGCTTCACTGCTGCCAAATCCAGACTTGGATGCCCCGTTCCATGAGTGCACTGAGATACTGGCTCAGGTGCATGGGGTGCGGGAGGACCTGCAAGATCGTCCGCTCCCCGACACAGAACTCACCTGGTTCACTGATGGCAGCAGCTACGTCCACCAAGGCCAGCGGTATGCAGGAGCGGCTGTAACGTCAGAGACTGAGATACTTTTTCAGGATGGACAGAAGCGTTCCCAACTAAGAGAGAAACTGCTCAGGTTGTAGCAAAGAAAATTTTGGAAGAAATCCTCCCCAGGTATGGCTTTCCCGTCCAAATAAGGTCAGACAATGGACCAGCCTTCGTTGCTAAGGTAAGTCAGGATTTGGCTTCCATTCTTGGGGCAAATTGGAAATTACATTGTGCTTATAGGCCCCAAAGCTCAGGACAGGTAGAAAGGATGAATCGGACTCTGAAGGAGACCTTAACTAAATTGACCGTGGAGACTGGCGCTAATTGGGTAGTACTTCTCCCCTACGCTCTGTTCCGGGCCCAAAATACCCCTTACAGACTGGGCCTCACACCATATGAAATCATGTATGGCAGACCCCCACCCCTGGTCCCCAGTCTAAAAGATGACTTACTCAAACCTGAAACTGAAAATGTCTCTGAGCTCCTGTTCTCCTTACAAGCCTTACAGAAAATTCACCAGGAAATTTGGCCCAGACTACGAGAACTGTACGAGGCAGGACCTCCACCAACGCCTCATCCGTTCCAGCCGGGAGACTGGGTCCTAGTCAAGCGCCACCGGCAAGAAACTCTTCAACCCAGGTGGAAAGGACCACTGCAAGTACTCCTGACTACTCCCACCGCTCTCAAAGTAGAAGGCATCGCTTCGTGGATCCACTACACACACGTCAAACCAGTGGACCCAACATCCGACCTTCTCGAGCCGTCTGAAGCACCGGTTACATGGACTGTAGACAAAGCTAAGAACAATCCCTTAAAGCTAACCCTGCGCCGTCACCCACATAGCCGTAACCATGTCTAGCTTGCCTATGCTTTTATGCCTTATACATCTGACTCTCCTAACTGCTGCGCCGTCTAATCCCTATGTCTGGAGGTTCTGGCTCTATGAGAACAAAACTCACCCCGGGGAAACCCCCCAAGCGGGTGAACTGCTAGCTAGTGCAGACTGCCCCCCCTCCGGGTGCAATACTCCAATTTACCTCAATTTCACTAATTTCCAAATTGCCCAACCGGGGATACCCATGATTTGTTTTGAATATGATCAGACTGAATATAATTGTAAGAATTATTGGTGGCACCAGAATGCAGGTTGCCCATACCACTATTGTAAAATGCACTCAGCCAAGGTATGGGACGAATACCCGAGAAAGTCTAACCTCCTCAGGACTCGCTACCCGACAGGGACTCCCAACATATTCACTTGGATAATAACAGATCCAGGGCACTCCCGGTGGACATCGCCCCAACATGGGGCAGTCTACTACGATGCCAGTAATAGCTGGCCTAGTAGCCACCTGTACTTGTGGCGGAGTCTAGTCCAGATTCGACCCTTAATCCATACACAAATCCACAGAAAGGAAACCAAGCTATCACAAGACTTGCAGCCCTTCTCCTGGCTAACCCTATTACAAGAAGGGCTAGCATTCGCCAACCTCACCGGTTTAGGCGACCTGTCCTCTTGCTTTATGTGTGCAACCTTAGGAAGACCACCATTAACCGCTGTTCCCCTTTCCTCCCCACCCACAAACTATATGCCAGATTCTAATTCATCAACAGTTGCAATACCTGATGTAGCCCTGTACCGTGACCCATACCAAGAGAAATACCCCTACTGTTATTCAGCATTTAGTAGCAGCCTCTGCAACCAGACGGCTACATACCCTAATAGCCCCATACGTGCTCCCCCTGGTGTGTTCTTCTGGTGTAATATGACTCTGTTAAAAACTCTGTCCAAAAGCATCTCTGACGGACAGTTGTGCATCCCTGTTACACTAGTTCCCCGACTGACCCTGCTGACCCCGGCAGAGTTCATAGGCTGGGCAGGGACTGCCCCAACTGAAACTGCGCGACATAGACGAGCAGTTTTTTCTACCACTAATTGCCGGAATATCCTTAACCACCTCTGTCGTCGCAGCGGGGTTAGCAGGAGGGGCCCTACAACACTCCATGATAGAAAACGACAAGCTGTTACAACAGTTCTCTGTTGCTATGGAAGACTCCGCCTATTCCCTAGCCTCCCTTCAGCGGCAGCTCACCTCCCTAGCACAGGTCACCCTTCAAAACCGCAGAGCCTTAGACTTACTCACGGCTGAGAAAGGAGGTACCTGTATGTTCCTCAAAGAAGAATGCTGTTTCTATATAAATGAGTCAGGGTTAGTTGAGGAAAGAGTCCAACGCCTACACGAACTAAGCTTAGAAATGAAAAAGCAACAATTCACTACAGCCGCTAACAATTGGTGGAGCTCTTCAATGTTTTCCCTTCTGGCACCCCTTTTAGGCCCCCTAATGTCTTTACTACTTCTATTCACTATAGGCCCCTGTGTGGTAAATAAAATTTTACAATTTGTCAGAGAAAGGTTTGATACCATCCAACTAATGGTCCTCCGTAGCCATCACCAGCCTCTCCTGCACCCAGAAAGTGAGGCTATATTATAAGACTCTAGAAATCCAAGATTGGACATCCCGTTACTTATGAGAAGGGGGAAATGAAAGGACACAAAGATAGATGTGTACCCGCCCCCCACCCGCTACACCCTTGTTCTGCTCTCTAATCTTTGCACATCCCAGAGATTTCGTAAGTTCTGTGAGTACCTGGTTTTCTGCACGTACCAGAGATTTTGTTTTGCACATACCAGAGATTTTGTAAGTTCTGAGGCAAGGTCACAAGACGTGTTTAAGTAAGATAAACTCTTGCTGCCATAAACCTGCTCTCTCCCGCCTCAAAGTTTGAACCAAAATATCAGAAATGGCGGGAACCAATCATAGTTAGCCAAATCGCCTTGTTCAAACACTAGCCAATCATATCTCTGATTTGTATAATAACTCTATGCCCACTTTTCTTAGACTATATAACACTGCTCGGAGCTCAGTGGGGGAGCTCTCCTGCCCGTCTCGTTTCACGAGCGAGGGAGAGTTCCAGGTTCGAACCTGTAATAAAGATCCTTGCTGCTTAGCTTTGACTCTGGACTCTGGTGGTCTTCTTTGGGGAATAAACGGTCTGGGCATAACATAACTATCTGGGAAGATGGCTGATATTCTTTGGTGGAAGTTAAATAGATGGGAAATCTACTAAAGCATTAATTGATTTGCGTAAGTGGAAGACTTCTAGGTCAAGTGAACAAAAGCGTAACTTGATTCATAAAGACAGAAAGTCAGGTCCCTCAATGAATACCCGGACTTGAGTCAGTGAAGACACCTAGAAGCCCTTGAATGAAGGGGAGGCCAGGTCCCCTTGAGGAAGAACACCAGTATACTTCCAGAAATTTATACTGTTAATCTTTCTCCCAGTCTTCCAAAAGGGACCTATCGCTTTTATTAGAGTGACTGTGCAGAGACCAACAGTGAGTCCCCAATATGGCACCATTCTCTGGTGGCAGGTTGGTTACATTGGACTGCTTTTTTCTCACTGAAATAGACACTATGGATATGGATTTGCCTTCCTTGCACCAAGTGCTGCCACCAAACTACCCAGAAAAGTAATCACTGAAAGGTCTGATTATTTATTTTCCCCATTGTAACGTATCCATGGGTCCCAGATACCTGCATTCTCTTATGCAGTTACTACATTTATATAACCTCGCAATCTTTCATTGATTTTAACTCAGAAGTCACATTCAAACACATCGAATCTCACATGATCTCCAGCTCAATCATAATCCTTTAAAATATACACATAAACCTCAAAGCCACAACAGCCTAATCACGTACTCCTTCACTGTCATACAATTCATCCAGAGACTTGAGCATATTCACAAACCACTTTCACATACAGTCATCTCTCCAGGACTCCTCCCTACCAAAATCCACAGATGCTCAAGTCCCTTATATAAAATGGCACAGTATTTGCATATAATCTACGAAAATCCTTTAAACCCTCTCTAGATTACTTATAATACCTAATAACCATGTAAATAGTTGTTATATTCTATTGTTTAGGGCATGATGACAAGAAAAAAAAAGTCTGTACAAGTTCAGTACAGATACAAACATCAACTTTTTCCCAGATATTTTCAACTGAAGGTTTGTTGAATCCCCAATGCAAGACCCATGGATATGGAGGGCCAGCTATACATCATATATTTCACTCTCCTTTCAGTGACAGTTTCAAGAGCAAACCATCCCACATACATGAACAAGAATCAGACACAAGCAGAATCACTTGTTCTCAAGCACCATTTCCTCATATTACACTTGGTGATGGAGTTACTGGTCTCTCAGCGAAGTTAAAAGTCCTTACCATGGATCTGTCCCTTCTGGCAGATAACATGTACCAGCTTCATCAGCTCTGGACTCACACACACAACCAAACACACACAGTCACCTCACACCGCTCCTATGCATACATTTAAGGTTCAGGACGCCCTGGTCCAGAGATCTGTCATTCATCCATCTCAGACCCTCCTGGTCCCAACCAGCTTTTTCCCTTCCCAGGGGCCGCCACAGTCACACTAGTCCTCTAATCATGGGTGGACCCAGCGCAAAAAAGCCTCACACAGAATGTCACAGGATCCCTGTGCAGGTGGCTGCGCTCCCGCAAACATGGCAATCACACGGGTCCAGGTGGCCTCTCACATTTAAGCCACATCAGGTATCACCCCACAGGGGCCACTGCGGGAGTGGCGGCGCTTACCATATGAACCCCACGCGGGCATATAGCACAGCCATTCTCAAAAGGCCTCAAAACCGTTTCACGACCCAGCGCGGTGGTTCACACCTGTCATCCAATACTTTGGCAAACGAGATGGGAGGATCGCTTGAGTCCAGGAGTTCGAGACCACCAGCGTGGGCAACATAGCGAGACCTCGTCTTTACCAAAAATAAATAAATAAATAAATAAACAAATAAATAAATAAATAAATATCGTTTTGGCTGGACCTGGTGGCTCACGCCTGTAATCACAGCACTTTGGGAGGTGGATGCGGGAGAAGCAGAGGTGGTGGAGATTGCAGTGAGCTAGGATCCCGACACCACACTCAGCCCGGGCAACAGGGCATGAAGACCCTGTGTCAAAAAAATAAAAAAAAATTTTTTAAAGTTGAGTGAAATATATGACGTACAGTTTTTGTTTTTTGTTGTTGTTGTTTTTCTTGCCCAGGCAAGAATATATTTTTTTCTGTATGAAAAAATATATAAATAGGCTGGGAGCAGTGGCTCATGCCTGTAATCCCAGCACTTTGGGAGGCCGAGACGGGTGGATCACGAGGTCAGAAGATCGAGACCATCCTGGCTAACACGGTGAAACCCCGTCTCTACTAAAAATACAAAAAATTAGCCGGGCGAGGTGGCGGGCGCCTGTAGTCCCAGCTACGTGGGAGGCTGAGGCAGGAGAATGGCATGAACCCGGGAGGCGGAGCTTGCAGTGAGCCGAGATCGCGCCACTGCACTCCAGCCTGGGCGACAGAGCGAGACTCCGTCTCAAAATAATAGTAGTAATAATAATAATATATATATAAAATAAATTGAGTCAAATATATGACGTACAGTTTTGTTTGTTTGAGAAGGAATTTTGCTCTTGTTGCCCAGGCTGGAGTGCAATGGCGCAATCTCGGCTCACCGCAACCTCTGCCTCTCGGGTTCAAGCGATTCTCGTGTCTCAGCCTCCCGAGTAGCTGGGATTACAGGCAGGCGCCATCACGCCCGGCTAATTCCGTATTTTTAGTAGAGACTGGGTTTCTCCATATTAGTCAGGCTGGTCTCGGGTGATCCGCCCGCCTCGGCGTGAGCCACCGCGCCCAGCCAAAAAAAATTTAAAAAAAAAAATCGTTTCACATACGAATCTCACGCGCTACACCCTCACAAGTCGGTTCATATCCACCTTCTCCACCAGAGTCACCTTCGGATAGGCGCACGTGCGGTCTCGCAACAAAACACCTCTCTCACCACAACTCCACAAAGGGAAGCCGGATTAGTCCGCGCCCGCCAAAAATTATCTTCAGCCACACCCCGCGGCGGCCGCCTTGAGGAGGTCGGGGCAGCCACTGTCCCTAGTCTGAAATCCGTCCTCAGCGGAACCCGAAGTCTGGTATCCGAAAACGAACCCTAAGAGGTTGGCGTCACTCCAGCCTCGGGTGAAACTGCGCAAGTGCATCCCGGAGCCCGGCGGAACACACCCTTTCCATCTCAGGGGCTCTCCCCTCGGACTGCATTTCCCAGAGGACACCGCTGTCCACAGCTACTTCCGGTAGGAGCCTCGGAGGAATGGTCTCCGGGTAGAGGCAGGTAAGGGTGTCCCGGGCCGGTGGAGAAGGTAGAGCGGCCTCGCCTGGAATCCGAATCAGGACTTGGACCAGAGCCTTCCCTGAGGATGCTGAAGGTGAGAAATCCTGGCTCACCAGTGTCGTGGAAGGGGAATGTCTGTAGTTTTAAGCCTCTGAGTGCGGGATCACCCCTTAGGGGGGTGTGTTTTGCATGCGTGAGGAAGTAGGGTTTATCTTTGGGCTAAGTGTGTGTTACTGTTGGGACAGCG
Source organism: Macaca thibetana thibetana (assembly GCF_024542745.1). Classification (NCBI taxonomy): domain Eukaryota; kingdom Metazoa; phylum Chordata; class Mammalia; order Primates; family Cercopithecidae; genus Macaca; species Macaca thibetana. Next base: position 41,040,721 of record NC_065596.1, on the reverse strand, counting down.
ACCTGGTGCGTGGGTGTGCTTTACTGACAGTGTGATTCTGTGCCCGATCATTTGTGTAAATGTAGGTGACTGTGACCATTATTGTGAATGGCTATTTGTTTAAGTCCCATTAATTTACATGAAAGAAAAAGCACACGCCGGGCGCAGTGACTCACGCCTGTAATCCCAGCACTTTAGGAGGCCGAAGCGGGTGGATCACCTGAGGTCGGAAGTTCGATACCAGCCTGACCAACGTGGAGAAACCCCATCTCTACTAAAAACACTAAATTAGCCAGGTGTGGTGGTGCATGCCTGTAATCCCAGCTACTCGGGAGGCTGAGGCAGGAGAATCGCTTGAACCCGGGAGGCGGAGGTTGCGGTGAGCCGAGATCGCACCATTGCACTCCAGCCTGGGCAACAAGAGTGAAACTCCGTCTCAAAAAAAAAAAAAAAAAAGCATTTACTTTATCCTCAGGCTCACACGATCAGTCAGAGAGCTTCCACTCCTCTCAGTCAACTCTGGTCTCTCACACACAGACACACGCACAGTCACCTCACCCCGCTCCTGTGCACACATCTAAGGCTCAGGACGCCCTGCCCCAGAGATCTGTCATTCAGCCATCTCCCCTCCTGACTACTTGAGGAGTTAGCTGTAGATTTACACATACAACACAAGCCAAAATCACATTGCTACCCCGCATTTATCATCACAGCCTCAGAAAAACACCACATATGTAGTATGCTTATGTACATATGTGTTTGATTTTTTTTTTTTTTTTTCCTAAGATTAGGCTAGGCCACAATACATACACATTGTTCTGCAACTTCTTTTTTTTTTTTTTTTTTTTTTTTTTTTTTGAGACGGAGTTTCTCTCTTTCGCCCAGGCTGGAATGTAGTGGCGCTATCTGGGCTCACTGCAACCTCCGCCGTGGGTTTTCAAGCAGTTCTCCTGCCTCATCCTCCCGAGTAGCTGGGATTACAGGCATCCGCCACCACACCCACCTCATTTTTGTATTTTTAGTAGAGACGGGATTTCACCATGTTGGCCAGGCTGGTCTTGGGCCCCTGACCTCGTGATCCGCCTGCCTCTGCCTCCCAAAGTGTTGGGATTACAGGCGTGAGCCACTGCGCCCAACCTCTGCAACTTCTTACTAAAAGATATTTATGTCCTTTTGTCTGTATTCAAAGACAAATTTAAGAATATTTCTCAGGATGTTTGCAGGTACGATTCTTCTTTAATTCTTACAGCACTGTACTTTAAAGACTCAAGAGTTTATTTTGGTCTGGAAATTTTTGTTCTATTTATTTCTTCTCTTCCATCTGTGTTGTTTCAGCCTCTTATTTTTGAAATTCCTGTTATACATACATTGGGTCTTTTGGGTCTGTTTTCTGTTTCCCTGATCTTTTCTCATAATGTCCATTAACTTTTCTTTTTTCTCTTAATTCAGTAAAAATCTACTCAGGGCAGTTCTCAGCACCCTGATCCTGGCTTCCATTTCATCATAGTATTGGGACACTGGGCTGGCCTAACTATCCCTTCTGCTGAAGAGAATGATCCTTGCTTTTCTTGAGTCTATCCTGCTGTAGCTGGGTTTCCTCATGGTTTTGAGTAAAGCTAGGATTTGTCCAAATTCCCACTAATAATTTATGTATGTATGTATCAGGTCTGGGAATAGGAGATATGAAGGGGGAAGAAAAATGTCATTCTGAATTAACATTTTGGGAGCTTAGAGGCAATAATCTCCTGTCTTTTTTTTTTAGCTCCCCTCTCCCCCAGCAACACCTTCTTTGGACTGAGTTTCTTCCAGAGGGAACCAAGAAGAGGATTAATTAATACATTCAATTCTAAAATAAGCCATGGCCCATGTAAGTTGTTTTTTTCTTGCTCCTAATTAAAATAGATTTTTTGTGTTTTTTTTGTTTTGGTTTGGTTTTTTTTTTGTATAGGGCTTGTGACTATTTGCATTTTTTTTTTTTTTTTTTTTTTTTTTTTTGGAGATATAGCCTCACTCTGTCTCCCAGGTGGGAAGGTTAGAGTGCCGTGGCACGATCTTGGCTCACTGCAGCCTCCACCTCCCAGGTTCAAGCGATTCTCCGACTTCAGCCTCTCAAGTAGCTGGGACAACAGGCACATGCCACCACACCCAGCTAATTTTTATACTCTAAGTAGAGACGGGGTTTTGCCAAGTTGGCCAGGCTGATCTCAAACTCCTGGCCTCAAGTGATCCGCCCATCTCAGCCTCCCAAAGTGCTGGGATTACAGGCGTGAGCCACTGCGCCTGGCCTGCCTTCTTTATTCTGACATTGTTTCTTACCTGAGAATTATACAGTAACTTACTAGTGAGTAAGTGACGTGCCAGAATTTCAGGGCCTTCATTTTTGCTTCTCTCCTCTCCAACCCGTGTTCATATGCTTGTTGAATAAATGATTCTTCATCTCCCTTACGTGAAATCTTTTAACAGAAACAAGGAAAGAACACAAATAATATTATTTTGAAGAAAATATTAGTGTTTCTCTTGTGAGAACTTTGATTGGATGAGGTGATTTAACGAATATTTACCGAGTACCTACTATGTGACAGGCATTCTTCTAGGTAACTAGGAATAAATCAGTGGGGAAAAAATATCACATACATGCATATCTTCCCTTCTGAGGCTTAACCGGTATTGAGAGACAAAAAATAATTTATGTATAGTAAGACTTAAGACACACAGATATATGCAGAGAGAGTGAGCAAGACAGAATTAACAAAATAATCGCGTGATAAAAGCCAGGCACGGAGGCTCACGCCAGTAATTCTAGCACTTTGAGAGGCTGAAGCGAGAGAATTGTTTGAGTCCAGGAGTTCCAGACCAGTCCAGGCAACATAATAAAACCCCATCTCTACAAAAAGAATTTTTTTTTGTTAATCAGCTGCTTGTGGTTGTGTGCACCTGTAGTCCTAGCTACTGGGGAGGCTGAGGCGGAAGTGGGAGGATCACTTGATCCCAGAAGTTTGCGGCTGCAGTGAGCTACGATCGCACTGCACTCCAGCCTGGGTGACAAAGCAAGCCTCTGTCTCAAAAAAAAAAAAAAAAAAAAACTACATGATAAAGTTAAGACCAGAGAGCAAATATATATGCCTTATTAATATATGCAAATGGTGTTTAACTCATCTATTAAAAGACCTTTCAGATTGAATCATGAATTAAAACCCAGACACCTGAATGATTCACTAATTTAGAAAGGTTAAGAAAAGGACTGGCAAACTATATCAGACAAATAGAATGAAAAGAAAACAGGGCCGGGCACGGTGGCTCATGCCTGTAATCCCAACACTTTGGGAGGCCAAGGCGGGTGGATCACGAGGTCAGGAGATCAAGACCATCCTGGCTAACAGGGTGAAACCCCGTCTCTACTAAAAATACAAAAAATTAGTCGGGCATGGTGGTGGGCGCCTGTAGTCTCAGCTACTAGGGAGGCTGAGGCAGGAGAATGGCGTGAACCTGGAAGGCGGAGATTACAGTGAGCCGAGATCACACCACTGCACTCCAGCCTGGGCAACAGAGCAAGGCTCTGTCTTAAAAAAAAAAAAAAAAAAAGAGATTTAATTAAAGCAGGACACTGGCCAGGTGCAGTGGCTCATGCCTGTAATCCCAGCACTTTGGGAGGCTGAGGTGGGCCGATCATGAGGTCAGGAGATCAAGACCATCCAGGCCAACATGGTGAATCCCCATCTCTACTAAAAATACCAAAATTAGCTGGGTGTGGTGGCGTGCACCTGTAATCCCAGCTACTTGGGAGGCTGAGGCAGGAGAATTGCTTGAACCCAGGGGGCGGATATTGCTGTGAACCAAGATCTTGCCACTGCACTCCAGCCTGCATGACAGAGCGAGACTCCATCTCAAAAAATAAAATAAAAAAGCAGGACCCTAAGGAAAAATCATAGCTTTGAATGCTCCTACCAAAAACAGTGAAAATATATGAATTAGAAATACATGGAAACGGCTAGGTGCTGTGGCTCACGCCTGTAATCCCTGCATTTTGGGAGGCTGAGGCAGGCAGATCACCTGAAGTCGGTAGTTCGATACCAGCCTGATCAACATGGAGAAACTCCGTCTCTGCTAAAAATACAAAGTTAGCCTGGCGTGGTGGTGCATGCCTGTAATCCCAGCTACCTGGGAGGCTGAGGTAGGAGAACCACTTGAACCCAGAAGGCAGAGGTTGCGGTGAGCTGAGATTGTGTCATTGCACTCCAGCCTGGGCAACAAGAGCGAAACTCCGTCTCAAAAAAAGGAATAAATAAAAAAGAAACACTTGGAAATGTGGAAAGAATTTGCAAAGATAAGAAATTGTATGTGTTGGAAAACAGGAAAAAATGTCTAGTTGCTTTTCCTTCCTTCCTGTGATCTGAACTTCCATCCTGTATCATTTATCTTTAGCCTGAAGATCTTCCCTTAGCATTTCCTGTAGTTTGGGTCTTTGGTGACACATTCTCTGAGATTTTATTATGTAAAAATGACTTTCTTTCATCTTAATTTTTAATTAATTTTTAAGTTTTAGTGTCAGGGCAATGCTGGCTCCATAAAATAAGTCAGGAAATATACTGTAGTTTGACCACTTAAATTTAATGTAATTAGCAATATAGTTAGGTTTTACTCTATCATTTTGTCAACTGTTCTTTTTAATTTTTTTTTTCCTGTTTTCCTGCCTTGTCTTGGATTAATCTTATTTTTTTAGTGTTTAATTTTATCTTCACTATAGGATTATTTGCTGTATCTCTTTGTTTTGCTGTTTTAGGGGTTGTTTTAAGGTTTGCAATGTGCTTTACATTATTCGAGTCATTTTAGAACATTTCAGGTATAATGTAAACGTCTTACAGCTGGATACTTTTCTTTTTTTTTTTTTTTTAAGAGACTGGGTCATTCTCTGTTGCCCAGGTTAGAGTCCAGTGGTGTCATCATAGCTTATTGCAGCCTCGAACTCCTAGGCTCAAGTGATCCTCCTGCCTTAGCCTTCCAAGTAACTAGGACTACAGTTGTGTGCCACCACGTCTGGCTAATTGTTTAATTTTTTGTAGAGATGCCATCTCACTTTGTTACCCAGGCTGGTCTCCTGGCCTTAAGCAATCCTGCCTCCCTGGAGTGGCTTACAGGGGTGAGCCACTGCACCAGGCACAACTGGATACTTCTATTTCCCCTTCCCGTCTTTTTTTTTTTTTTGTCATATATTTTATTTCTAAATTTGCTTAAAGCATATATTTCTTTCTTTAGTTGATTATCTTTTAAAGAAATTATTAAATGAAAAGAATATCTTATGTTTTAACCCTATGTTTACCATTTCTAACACTCTTTATTCTTCTGTATAGACTGAAGATTTTATCTAGTATCAATTTTTTTTTCCACGTGAAGAATTTCCTTTAACATTTTTGTACACCACCATGCCTGGCTAATTTTTGTATTTTTAGTAGAGACCAGGGTTTCACCACATTGGCCAGGCTGATCTCAAACTCCTGACCTCAGGTGATCCACCCGCCTCAGCCTCCCAAAGTGCTGGGATTACAGGTGTCCACCGCCACACACGGCCTCATATAGTTCATTTCTTAGTTTCGGGATTTGCCTTGGGTTCTTTTTTAGAGTATTCAAATTTCACCTGAAATTTCCCTTTTTCCCTCCTGTAGATTTTTTAAATATATCTCATAGTTTTTATAGTCTTTGCCAATTTCAACATCTGTGTCATTTGTCGATATGTTTCTATTAAGTGGTTTTCTCTTGAAAATCATATTTTTTCATTTCTAGTAATTTTATTTATTTATTTTTATTTATTTTTTTTTTGAGACGGAGTCTCAATCTGTCACCCAGGCTGGAATGCAGTGGCACAATCTCAGCTCATTGCAACCTCTGCCTCCCAGGTTCAAGCGACTATCCCACCTCAGCCTCCCAAGTATCTGGGACCACAGTTGTGTGCCACCACACTCAGCTAATTTTTTGTATTTTTAGTAGAGATGGGGTTTCACCATGTTGCCCAGGCTGGTCTCAAACTCCTGACCTCAAGTGATCCGCCTGCCTCAGCCTCCCAGAGTGCTAGGATTACAGGTGTGAGCCACCACGCCCAGCCTATTGTACACTTTTTATTGCATGTTATGTGTTGTTGACTCAGGGTTCTGTTAATTCCCTCTGTAGAGGGGACATTAGCTCTACCAGGTAATTACACATAATTACATATAATGGAAAGGCACAATACTGAAAACATGATAATTGGATCAAGTGAACAGAATAGAAATCCTAGAGTTATACCTAAAATGGGAATATAACTCATGGTTAACATGACATGTCCAATCGGTAGGCTAAAGATGGACTGTTGATAACATTATCAGATAGGTAGCAATTTTGGAAAAAGATAAAGTCCAATCTATATCCCACATACCATATAGGATAAATTACAATAAATCAAATAATTTAATTGTTAAAAATACAGTGATAACAGCACTAGAATAAAACATGGGAGAATTCCTCCATAACTTTGGTTTGGGGAACGCCTTTCTAACTAGGACTCAGAATCCAAAAACTAGAAAAAGAAAAAGTTAACACATTTTACCACATTAAAATAAAAAAACTTCTGCATGGCGAGAAACACTTGTCAGCAAAGTCAGAAGACAGATGACAAACTGGAGTAAAGTATTTACCACTCATAAACAAGGAAAGAGCTTATTATTTCTCTAATATAGAGAACTTTTAGAGAAAAAAAGATGAATAGCCCAGTAGAAAAAAGGCCAAAGGACCTGAATAGAGAGTTCACAGAAAAGGAAATATAAAGGGTTCTTCTAAAAAGAAAAGTACTAAACTCACAATTAAAGAAATGTCCACTAAAACTCTGTGGCAGTAGAGTTTATGACATAGAGTTTTAGTGGACATTTCTTTCTTGTTAGATTGGTAAAAATAAAATGTTTTGACAAAGCACCCTGTTAGTGAGTCTGTGAGGAGAACAAAATGGTCTAACTGCTTTCAAGGGCAATTTGACATCTACCAAAATGTATTTTCCATTTTGACCCAGCAATCCAACTCCTGGTACTTTTTCTTACAGATATACCCGTATTTGTATGAAATGATAAATTCACAATAGCATTCATTGTACTGTTGTTTATAATAGCCAAAGACTAGAAATAATGAATCTATAGGTTTAATTGATAAACCATCAGTGTTAATACAAATAATTGGACTATATATACTTATGTAAAAATAAAGAAGCCATTCATCACAGATATGGCAAGATACTTTGAATTTAATAAGTGAAAAAAAATCAAGTACCAAACAGTGCATATATTATAATATGTTACTATTTGTATAAAAGCATGAAAAATTATATATATGTATTTACTTATAAAGTTTTTTAATAACTTTTTGCACTCATGGGGGCAAGAGGTGGGAGACAAAATGGAAAGGATAAATATGAGGCAAGACATCTGAATGTATACCTTTTTAGTTCTTAACCATTTAAGAAAGGAAAAGAAAAATATAAAAATATGCCAGGTGCAGTGGCTCATGCCTGTAATTCCAACACTTTGGGAGGCCACAGCAAGAGGACTGCTTGAAACCAGGAGTTTGAGACCAGCCTGGACAACAAAGACCCCCATCGGTACACACAAAAAAAAAATTAGCTGAGTATGGTGGCACATGCCTGTAGTCCCAGCTACTTGGGACACTGAGATGGGAGAATCAGTTGTGCCTGGGAGTTTGAGGTTGCAGTGTGAGCTAAGATCTCGCCACTGGACTCCAGCTTATGTGACAAAGAAAGATGCCCCACCCTTACCACCCCTCGCAAAAAAAAAGAGAAAGAAAATATAAAAATAAAACTTGTTACTAAGTTTTATAATTTTCTCTAGCCAATTTTAGCTACTTAGATTTGGTGATGGAGTAGAAAGAGAGATGGATTCATCAAGGATTCAGGCTTTGTCAAGCAAGTGTGAAATGAGAGGGTTAAGGGAGCTCATGCTGGGAGTGATTATAAAGTTAAGTGATTAGTTGAGCATGGAATTTATGTTGGGTAAGAAGAGGGAGAAGAGGCATGGAGTGGGTGAGTGCCAATGTGAAGGGGATCAGAGAAGGATACTTGATATTTTGGAGGTGATGCAGTTATTGCTAGTCACAAGGTCTAGAGTAATAACGTGGGGAGTGAGTACAGTAGAGTGGAAGATAAGCTCATAGAAAAGTAGAAGAGGTTAAGGAATTGGGCCCATGATGTTAGAAGAACGCAGTATACGGATATTTGAAATCACTGAAAATTAAGATTATAGTATTAGAGTTAGTGATACTGAGCCAGGAGCGAAAATTCCTGAGGGGCAAAAACCTGCATGTAAATACATCACTGCAATGGAGAGAGAGATAATACATGGTATAGACTGATGAAATGATGACATTATATTTTAGAGAAGGGACCCAGGTGCGGTGGGTCACAACCGTAATCCCAGCATTTTGAGAGGCCGAGGCAGGCAGATCACTTGAGGTCAGGAGTTTGAGACTAGCCTGGACAACATGGTGAAATCCCTTCCCTACAAAAAATACAAAAATTAGCCAGGTGTGGTGGTGTGCACCTGTAATCCCAGCTACTTGGGAGGCTGAGGCACGAGAATTGCTTGAACCCAGGAGGCAGAGGTTGCAGTGAGCTGAGGCCATGCCACTGCACTCCAGCCTGGGCGACAGAGTGAGATTCCATTTCAAAAAAAAAAAAAAGATTTTAGAGAAGGAAAGACAGTTGTCTGACATCAACGATTAGAAACAAGGAGGACGGTGGTACGAAGGCTGTGGGAGAAAAAAAAAGCTACCACTTGAGGTGTTCTCAGGGAATGAATGGTTAATTAAATCACATGTGGGAAATCTTTGAACTTCACAATTTTGGGTTTTCCGGTGAGATGTGATAGGAATTGGTGTGTTTTTTTTTTGTTGTTGTTTTTGTTTTGTTTTGTTTTTTTGAGACGGAGTCTCGCTGTATCACCCGGGCTGGAGTGCAGTGGCCGGATCTCAGCTCACTGCAAGCTCCGCCTCCCGGGTTCACGCCATTCTCCTGCCTCAGCCTCCGGAGTAGCTGGGACTACAGGCGCCCGCCACCTCGCCCGGCTAGCTTTTTGTATTTTTTAGTAGAGACGGGGTTTCACCGTGTTAGCCAGGATGGTCTCGATTTCCTGACCTCGTGATCCACCCATCTCGGCCTCCCAAAGTGCTGGGATTACAGGCTTGAGCCACCGCGCCCGGCCAGGAATTGGTGTTTGGTGATCTCGTTGAGCAGACAGACTTTGCTGCGTGAGGCTTTAGGATTAGATGGAGATAGGATTAGTGCTTGCGTGGAAAAACTGAAGATCTTGCCAGAAAATATGTGATCACCAATTACAAACTCCAGTTTTAGATTGAACAGCATATGTTAGACTTACTTGGGTCACATCTATGAGAGTCTGGATCATTCTACATTAATATTCTTTAGTTTAGGAACATAGTAAATATACAGGGAGAGGTGGTGGATGGTAACAGTTAAGACCTCTTAAGTGTAATTATAAAACAATGGAATATGTACCTTAGAAAATACCATAGAGATTTTATTCACCCCAGAGATTCAAGCTTAAGAGAATTATTAAATCTTTTATTGTAAGATTAAATGAGGCTGGGTGCAGTGGCTCATGCCTGTAATCCCAGCACTTTGGGAGGCCAAGGTGGGAGGATTGCTTGAGCCCAGGAGCTCAAGACCAGCCAGGGAAATATAGTGAGACCCCGTCTCTTAAAACAAAAAATGGGGGCCGGGCACAGTGGCTCAAGCCTGTAATCCCAGCACTTTGGGAGGCCGAGACGGGCAGATCACGAGCTCAGGAGATTGAAACCATCCTGGCTAACACGGTGAAACCATGTCTCTACTAAAAATACAAAAAAAAATTAGCCGGGCGAGGTGGCGGGCACCTGTAATCCCAGCTACTTGGGAGGCTGAGGCAGGAGAATGGTGTGAACCCGGGAGGCAGAGCTTGCAGTGAGCTGAGATCCGGCCACTGCACTCCAGCCTGGGTGGCAGAGCGAGACTCCATCTCAAAAAAAAAAAAAAAAAAAAAAAAATCAAATGCTATGCTACCAATAAAAATCATATTACGTTACAATAACTATTTCTAGATAATAAACCAACCCAAAATTTAGTAGATTAAAACAGCAATCATGGTTGGGCTTCCAAATCCACAATCTGAGCAGAGCTCAGTAGGGATTGCTCACCTCTGTTCCTTGTGGTATCGGCTGAAATGGTCTGATTGGGAACTACATGACCCACTTTCAAGATAGTTCCCTCACATGGCTTGCAAGCTGTTGCTGACTGTTGTTTGGGGAGGCTTGGTTCCTTTCCCCATGAGCTATCCCATGGGATGGTTAGGCTTCCTAGGAACATGGTGGCTGGGTTTCCAGAACGAACATCCCCAGAAAGTAAGGCAGAAGTATGATATGTTTTTGTGATCTAACCACGGAAGTCACATAATCACTTTTGCCATATTCTATAGGGTGAATAAGTCTATAGGTTGAAAGATGTCCTTTCAGGTTCAAGAGAAGGGGACACATAACTTTACACCAATTGGAAGGGGGATGTCAAGATTAAATTGAAGAATATATGCGATGAAAGATACAGCAGTGTCCATCTATGGAAAATGTAGTGTGCACCAGATGTGTACTAAAGAATTTGCAGGAAAACTAAAAATGCCTATGGCATGATAGTCATAATCATAAAGTCAAGTCTTCAAGTTATTTTTCTCAAGATAGAGATTTTAATAAGACATTTTGGAAAGATTTAAACATTTTTAACTATTTAATTTAATTGGGAGCCTGTACTTATTTTCCTAGTTTCGAGATGACTGATTAACAGGAGTTTGCCACCTACACAAGAAGATGTATCTGCAGAAATTGAATTGTTTAAGAACATGTGGGCACTCCACTTCAGTCACACTAAATTCCTCTTTGACCCGTGACCCAGGCTTAGCCTATATATTCAGTAGACTGTCTCCTTTCTTGCAGTACCTTCTTTTAGCGCCTCTCTTTTCTTTTTAAAAATGTTTCTTATAATTTCAAAAATAGTACTACGATTTGTCATTTTAGGAGTTGGTGATGTTCAGAGATGTGGCTATAGATGTCTCTCAGGAGGAATGGGAATGCCTGAACCCAGCGCAGAGGAATTTGTACAAGGAGGTGATGTTGGAGAATTATAGCAACTTGGTGTCACTTGGTAAAGTTATCTAAAAATTAAGAACCTGACAATTCAGAATTCTTCTAACAATTCACAATCTACTTAGAATTTCTTCTTTCTCCCCTATTAATTTAGGGCTAGCTTTCAAATAACTGGATGAATTTTCTCTTTATGTATTGTAGAAACAAGCACAGCTAAATGGAGGGATATTTTCATTATCCCCATCCTTACATGTTCTTTTGGTCCTTTCTTATAATAACTCTTCTTTGATGTTTAAGGGGCAGAATTGGAAATCTGCAATGTTAAAGCATAACGCTGTCAAAGAAAGCACTCTGTCTTTTTTTCACATCCACTGTACTAAATCTGCCAGTGTACTAGCATAAGATTAAAACTAGACACATGGGTTCCAGGAGCGAAGCTTTTTTCTTTCCTGGGTAACAGAGTGGTAGGCTAGAGTAATAAAGGTTCATTTACTATTCTCTTTTTTTTTTTTTTTTTTTTTTTTTTTTTGAGACGGAGTCTCGCTCTGCCGCCCAGGCTGGAGTGCAGTGGCCAGATCTCGGCTCACTGCAAGCTCCACATCCCGGGTTCACGCCATTCTCCTGCCTCAGCCTCCCGAGTATCTGGGACTACAGGCGCCCGCCACCTTGCCCGGCTAGTTTTTTGTATTTTTTAGTAGAGACGGGGTTTCACCGTGTCAGCCAGGATGGTCTCGATCTCCTGACCTCATGATCCGCCCGTCTCGGCCTCCCAAAGTGCTGGGATTACAGGCTTGAGCCACCGCGCCCGGCCTCATTTACTATTCTCAAAGGAACACCACTCCATTTCCTATAATAAATGTCCTCTTTCATTTTTTATTTAATTTATTTGTTTGTTTTTTGAGATGGAGTTTCGCTCTCATCGCCCAGGCTGGAGTGCAATGGCGTGATCTCGGCTCACCGCAACCTCTGCCTCCCAGGTTCAAGCGATTCTCCTGCCTCAGCCTTCCGAGTAGCTGGGATTACAGGCATGCGCCACCACACCTGGCTAATTTTGTATTTTTAGTAGAGACGCATTTTTTCCATGTTGGTCAGGCTGGTCTCAAACTCCTGACCTCAGGTGATCACCTGCCTTGGCCTCCCAAACTGCTGGGATTATAGGCGTGAGCCACCACACCCAGCCTTTTAACTTTTTTCTTTTTTTTTGTGACAGAGTTTCACTTTTGTCGCCCAGGCTAGAGTGCAATGGCGCATCTCAGCTCACCGCATCCTCTGCCTCCCAGGTTCGAGCAGTTCTCCTGCCTCAGCCTCCTGAGTAGATGGGATTACAGGTGCCTACCACCAGGCACAACTAATTTTTGTACTTTTAGTAGAAACAGGGTTTCACCATATTGGCCAGGCTGGTCTCAAAATTCTGATCTCAAGTGATCCGCCTGCGTTGGCCTCATAAAGTGTTGGGATTACAGGCGTGAGCCACCATGCCTGACCTGTATTCTCTTTTAAATGATTTACCTTTGGAAGTTATTTTTTAAGAACTTTGTACAGTTAACATTTAAAAAATATGAGGCCGGGTGCAGTGGCTTATGCCTGTAATCCTAGTACTTTGGGAGGCTGAGGCGGGTGGATCACCTGAGGTAAGGAGTTTGAGACCAGCCTGGCCAATATGGGCGAAACCCCATTTCTACTAAAAATGCAAAAATTAGCCAGGCACTGTGGTGGGTGTACTGTAATCCTGGCTACTTAGGAGGCTGAGGCAGGAGAATCACGTGAACCCGTGAAGTGGAGGTTGCAGTGAGCCGAGATTGTGCGATTGCACTCTAGCCTGGACAACAAGAGCAAAACTCCGTCTCAAAAAAAAAATTTTTTAAAAGAATAAATATTTCAGGAAGCTTTTTTTTTTCCTCACAGCAAAATAAGAGAAAGCTTACATAAATTTAAGTACTATTTTATCGCCTATTTGTTTGCTTTGTTTGTTATGATCCTGTGTTCATATGAATATGAGGATTTCATCTCTTCTCCTTTATTTCCTCTGTATCCCTTATCAAGTACCATTTTTATCTGTGATTTATTTTTATTTTAATCAGTTCTAAATTACGGTATTTGGATACATTCATTTCCATCTCATCTCAATTTCTTTTCTTATAACTAGGTCTTTCTGTTTCTAAGCCAGCCATAATCTCCTCATTGGAGCAAGGGAAGGAGCCCTGGATGGTTGTGAGGGAAGAGACAGGAAGATGGTGCCCAGGTGAGTGAGCAAGCACAGGAAGCCCTTGCAGGGAACAGACCAGCTGTTCAGAATGTTGGGTTGGCAAGGTTATTTTAAATCAAATACTTAGGGAAAACCTGATTTCAAAACATATTACAAACCTATAGTAATCAAACAGTGTGGTACTGGCATAAAGATAGACATGTAGACTAATGGAATAGAATAGAGAGCCCAGAAATAAACCCTTGCATAAATAGTCAAATGATTTTAGACAAGGGTGCCAACACTTCCATGGAGAAAATTGGATTATCCACAGGCAAAGGAATACATTTGTACCCTTGTCTTATACCAGATAGAAAAATTAACTCAGAATGGATCAAAGACCTAAATGTGAGATCTAAAACAACAAAAACTCTTCGAAGAAAATATTGGAGAAAAGCTTCATAACATTGGATTTGGCAATGATTTATTGTGTATGTAACACCAAAAGCACTGGCAACAAAAGCAAAAATAGACAAATGGGACTACATCAAACCTAAAAACTCTGTACATCAAAGGACACAATCTACAGTGTTTATTAATTTTTGTTTGTTTGTTTTGAGACAGGGTTTTACTTTGTCACTCAGGCTGGATGGAGTGCAGTGGTGCAAACTTGGCTCACTGCAACCTCTGCCTCCCTGGCTTAAGCAATCCTCTCACCTCAATTTCCTGAGTAGCTGGAAATACAGGCACACGTCACCATACCTGGCTAATTTTTTAAATTTTTGCAGAGATGAGGTCTCGCTATATTGCCCGGGCTGGTCTCGACCTCCTTAAGCAATTCTCCCACCTCAGCCTCCCAAAGTGCTAGGATTACAGGCATGCGCTGCTGTGCCCAGCCTGTTTATAACTTTTTAAAAAAGATTCAGGCCAGGCTTAGTGGCTCACACCTGTAATCTCAGCACTTTGGGAGGCTCAGGTGGGAGGATTACTTGAGCTTAGGAGTTTGTGACCAGTCTGGCAACATAGCAAAAGCCCTGTCTTTACAAAGAATTAAAAATTAAAAAATTAGCCAGGCATGTTGGTGTATGCCTGTAGTCCCAGATATTCAGCAGACTGAGGTGGGAGATCATTTGAGCCCAGGAGTTTGAGGCTACAGTGAGCCAAGATTGTACCACTTTACTCCAGTTTAGGTGACACTGCAAGATGCTGTCTCAAAATAAATAAATAAAAGATTCATACAAGTTGCTTTGCTAGGTGATAGGAATACATTTTTAAAGTGTTATAGAGACATTTTCAATCTAGTAGGGGATCAAGAATACATGGATGGATATTCTAATAGAATCACTAGGCAAAAAAATAGTGTTGATTAGAAATTAGGAAAATTAGAGAAAGTAATATATGACTATATTGAGGAGGTAGAGATGGCAGAGGGATGATTGAGAAGAAAGGAGATCAACCAGGAAAGTTTGGGGTGTGTAGGCCAAAAACAGATCCATTCTATAGGCCAGAGTTCTTTGATGATGTCTGTGACTCATTGAAGCGCTATAGGCTGAAAGTGGTGGCTCGCACCTGTAATCCCAGCACTTTGGGAGGCCAAGGTGGAAGGATTGCTTGAGCCTAGGAGTTTGATACCAGTCTGGGCAATATAGTGACACCTTGTCTGTAGCCTAGCATGGTGGCATGCACCTGTAGTCCCATCTACTCAAGAGGCCGAGTTGGGAGGATTGCTTGAGCCTGGGAGGTCAAGGCTGCAGAGAACCATGATTCTGTCATTACACTCTAGTCTGGTAACAGAGCAAGACAGGGTCTCAATAAATAAATAAATAAAGTGCTACAGAACTGTGAGAGAATACATTTGTGGTGTTTTAAGCCACCCAGTTTGTGGGACTTTGTTAATGGCAGCCCTAAGAAACTAATAGAGAGGAATCATGGAAAAATGATACATATTCTCATACATGTTTTAATGTAAAGATAACATTCCTTTACCAGTTTTTTAATACCTGGTTAGGCTTTTTCTTTGGCATGGATTTTCTTTAAAAAAAACCCTTTATTTTGAAATAATTATGGATTCACAAGAGGTTGCAAAGAAATGTACAGGGGAGTCCTGTGCACCCCTTTGCAGCTTCCCCCAGGGTTAATACCTTATCCAACTATAGTACAATACCATACCAAAAAATTGACATTGCTACAATTCGTAGAACTTACTCAGATTTCACCAGTTATACATGCACTCATTTCTGTGTGTATATTTATAGCTCTATGCAGTTTTATCACATGTAGCCTTGTGTCACCACCACAATAGTCAAAGTACTCAACAATACCATCACAAGACTCCCTTGTGTTACCTCTTTATAGCTATATACTTGTCCCATTTCTCTTTTTCCTATCCCTTGTGATATGGTTTGGCTGCGTCTTCTCCCAAATCTCATCTTGAATTATAGCTCCCATAATTCCCATGTGGGAGGGACCAGGTGGGAGATAATTGAATCATGGGGGCAGTTTCCTCCATACTGTTCTCGTGGTAGTAAATGTCACAAGATCTGATGGTTTTATAAGGGGTTTCCCCTTTCGTTTGGCTCTCATTCTGTCTTGCTTGCTGCCACGTAAGATGTGCCTTTTCTCCTCCTTTGCCTTCTGCCATGATTGTGAGGCCTCCCCAGCCACGTGGAACTGTGAGTCCATTAAACTTTTTTCTTTATAAATTATCCAGTCCCGGGTATGTCTTTATCAGCAGCATGAGAACAGACTAATACACCTTGGCCCAACTGTTCTGTTCTCTGTATAATTATGTAATTTCATAAATGTTATATAAATAGAATCCTGCAATACTTGCCCTTTTGAAAATGTTTTTTTTCTTTTATTTCATATACACATACACATATATATGGGTTTTTTGTTTTTTACATTCATGTACAAACTTGTGCATGTGAAAATAAGTCTTCATTTATTTACGATAAATGCTCAAGGGTGTAGTTGCTGTGTAGTGTAATAAGTTCATTTTTAGTTTTTCAAGGAGCTGCTAAATTATTGTTGACAATCTTTGTACCATTTTACTTTCTTACCAGCAATGTATGTGTGATCTAGTTTCTTTAATCATAGCCAGCACTTGGTGTTCTAATTGTTTTTCATTCTAGCCATTCTAATAGGTGGGTAATTATATCTCATTGTGGTTTTAATTTGAATTTCCTTAATGGCAAATAATGTTGAACATCTGTGTGTGCCATCTGTCTATCCTGTTCAGTGAAATGTCTCTCCATGCCTTTTGCCCATTTTCTAATTTGGTTGGTTTTATACTGTTGCGTTTTCAAAGTTCTTTTTGTATCTTAGACAGAATGCCTTTGTTGGATATATAACCTGCAAATATTTTCTCCCAGACTGTAATTTGTCTTTTTTTTTTTTTTAGCAAGGTTTATTGTGAAGAGTGAAAAAACAAAGCTTCCACAGCATGGAAGGGGACCCCAGTGGGTTGCCCTGTAATTTGTCTTTTTATCCTTTTAACAGGGTCTTTGCAGAGCAAAAGTTCTTAATTTTGATGAGGTCTAATTTATCTTCTTTTCTCTTATGAATTGTGTTTTTGGTGTGTGTATGTGTATTTAGTGTCCAGTCTAATAATTGTTTGCCTACTCAAAGGTCCTTAAGATTTTATTTTTTAGACATTTTATAGTTTTGTTTGTTTGTTTTTGGTGACGGAGTCTTGCTCTGTCACCCAGGCTGGAGTGCAGTGGCGTGATCTCAGCTCACTGCAACCTCCGCCTCCCAGGTTCAAGCGATTCTCCTGCCTCAGCCTTGCAAATAGCTGGAATTACAGGCACGCACCACCACACCCAGCTAACTTTTGTATTTTTTTTTTTTTTTTTTTTTTTTTTTTTTTTAGTAAAGACAGGGTTTCACTATGTTGGCCAGGCTGGTCTCAAACTCCTGACCTCAGGTGATCCGCCCACCTCTGCCTCCCAAAGTGCTGGGATTACAGGTGTGAGCCACTGTGCCTGGTTGTTTTTTGAATATGAATTAGTGTTGATGTCATCATGTTATTTTTCTTATGTATCATATTTATATAATATATTGAACTATTTTTAAATATTAAATTAGCTTCTTATACCTAGACTAAATCCCACTTAGTCGTGGTATATTATGCATTTTATTCATTGTTGGGTTGGATTTGACTTGCTAAAATTTAGTTGACAATTTTCTCGTTTAAGTTCATGAAAGATATTGATGTTTATTTTCTTTGTTGTGTCACCGTAGTCTTGTTTTGGTATCACAGTAATACTGGCCTTATAAAGTGAGTTGAGAAGTGTTGTCTTTTCTGTTTTCTGGAAGAAATTGTGTAAAACATTATATGAATGTTTGGTAAACTTCTCCAGTGCAACTGTCTGAACCTGGAGATTTCTTTTTGGGGACTTTTTAATTATAAATTCAATTTATTTAATAGTTGTAGGACTATTCAGATTACCTATTTTATCTTAGCAGGGTATTGGTAGTTTGTGATTTTCAAACATTTGGTCCATATCTTCTAATCTGTTAAAGTTATAAGTGTAAGTTGTATGTGGTGGTCTTATTATTCTGTATATTCATATATATAAAGGATGTATGTATGTATTTATAATTGTTTTGAATATTTTTTCCTTTGAGATTCCCTCTTCGACCCATGATTATTATTATTATTATTATTATTTATTTTATTTTATTATTTTTTATTTATTTATTTATTTTTTTTTTTTTTTGAGACAGAGTCTTGCTCTGTCGCCCAGGCTGGAGTGCAGTGGCCGGATCTCGGCTCACTGCAAGCTCCGCCTCCCGGGTTCACACCATTCTCCTGCCTCAGCCTCCCGAGTAGCTGGGACTACAGGCGCCCGCCACCTCGCCCGGCTAGTTTTTTGTATTTTTTAGTAGAGACGGGGTTTCACCGTGTTAGCCAGGATGGTCTCGATCTCCTGAACTCGTGATCCGCCCATCTCGGCCTCCCAAAGGGCTGGGATTACAGGCTTGAGCCACCGCGCCCGGCCTATTTTATTTTATTTTTTAAGACAGAATCTTACTCTGTTGCCCAGGCTGAAGTACAGTGACAATCTCAACTCATTGGAACCTCTGCCTCCCGGGTTCAAGTGATTCTCCTGCCTCAGCCTCCTGAGTAGCTGGGATTACAGGTGCCCACCACCACGCCCGGCTAATTTTTGTGTTTTTAGTAGAGATGGGGTTTCACCATGTTGGTTAGGCTGGTCTCGAACTCCTGATGCTGGGATCCACCCACCCCAGCCTCCCAAAGTGCTGGGATTACAGGCGTGAGCCACCAAGCCCAGCCGGATTATTTTATAAATTATTTTTTAATTGAAAAATTCAAATTGTATGTATTTATGGCCTACAATATGTTTTGTTATATGTATATATCGTGAAACGATTAACTCTAGCTAATTAGCATATCTATTATCTCACATGCTTCTTTTTTTGTTCTTCCACAATAGTTGTCTTAGAAACTTATTTTTTTATGTGTGAGAAAACATTTAACATCTACTCTCCTAGCAGTTTTTAAGTTTGCACTATACTGTTTCAGCCGGGTGTGGTGGCTCAGGCCAGGCACAGTGGCTCAGGCCAGGCGAGGTGGCTTACACCTGTAATCCCAGCACTATGGGAGGTGAGGGCGGGTGGATTACCTGAGATCAGGATTTCAAGACCAGCCTGGCCAACATGGTGAAACCCGTCTCTACTACAAATACAAAAAATTAGCTGGGCATGATGGCCCAGCCTGTAATCCCAGCTACTCAGGAGGCTGAGGCAGGAGAATTGCTTGAACCCGGGAAGCAGAGGTTGCAGTGAGCCAAGATTATGTCATTGCACTCCAGCCTGGGCGCCAAGAGTGAGACTCTGTCTCAAAAAAAAACATAAGTAGGCCGGGCGCGGTGGCTCAAGCCTGTAATCCCAGCACTTTGGGAGGCCGAGACGGGCGTATCACGAGGTCAGGAGATCGAGACCATCCTGGCTAACACAATGAAACCCCGTCTGCATTAAAAATACAAAAACATTAGCCAGGCGTGGTGGCGGCGCCTGTAGTCCCAGCTACTCGGGAGGCTGAGGCAGGAGAATGGCGGGAACCCGGGAGGCGGAGCTTGCAGTGAGCCGAGCCTGGGCGACAGAGCGAGACTCTGCCTAAAAAAAAAAACAAAAAAAAAAAAACAAAAAAAACATAAGTAAATAATAAAACATACTGTTTCAAGAGAATTTATAATTGATTGGCAAAGCCTTTTTGTGAAGTATGTTTTAAAGTCTTTGTCAGATAATTCCAAATGTGAGTCATCCTTGTATTTGCATTAGTTGATTGCCTTTTCTTCTTCAGATTTTGGTTCTCTTGGTTTTTGGTATGACAAATGATTTTCAGTTGTACCTTGGATATTTCAGTTATTATGTTTCAGAGAGTCTTGATTCTATTTAATCAATTTGAGCCAGTAGTTATCCTGTTAGATTTAGGAAAGATCTGATCTACTTTTGTAGGCTTTAGTTCCAATGCCAGTTTAGTTTTCAGAACCATTACACTGCTATTCTGATCTGCTCCATACGTCTCGTTCTGCTGGGGCCGACAAGCATATGAAGAGATGTTCAAAATCACTAGCCATTAAGGAAATGCTAGTCACAGCCACAGTGAGGCTGGGCACAGTAGCTCATGCCTGTAATCCCAGCACTTTGGGAGGCCGAAGCAAGTGGATCACTGGAGGTCAGGAATTCAAGATCAGCCTAGCCAACATGGTGAAACCCCATCTCTACCAAAAAATACAAAAATTAGCTGGGCATGGTAGCATGTGCCTGTAGTCCCAGGTACTTGGGAAGCTGAGGCACAAGAATCACTTGAACCTGGGAGGCAAAGGTTGCAGTGAGCTGAGATCGCACCACTGTACTCTAGCCTGAGTGACCGTGAGACTGTGTCTGAAAAACAAAAATGAAAACAAAAAATGAAAAAAACCACGCAATGAGATATCACCTCACACTCAATAGGATGCTTAACGTAAAAAAAATACATAACAGGCCGGGCGCGGTGGCTCAAGCCTGTAATCCCAGCACTTTGGGAGGCCGAGACGGGCGGATCACGAGGTCAGGAGATCGAGACCATCCTGGCTAACACAGTGAAACCCCGTCTCTACTAAAAAAATAAAAAAACTAGCCAGGCGCGGTGGCGGGCGCCTGTAGTCCCAGCTACTCGGGAGGCTGAGGCAGGAGAATGGCGTGAACCCGGGAGGCGGAGCTTGCAGTGAGCTGAGATCCGGCCACTGCACTCCAGCCTGGGCAGCAGAGCGAGACTCCGTCTCAAAAAAAAAAAAAAAAAAAAAAAAAATACATAACAAATGTTGGCAGGAATGTGGAGATATTGGAACCTTTGGGCACTATTGGTGGGAATGTAAAATGGTACAATGTATTAGATCATTCTTGCATTGCTGTAAAGAAATACCTGAAGGCCGGGTGCAGTGGCTCACGCCTGTAATCCCAGCACTTTGGGAGGCCGAGGCGGGAGGATCACGAGGTCAGAATATCGAGACCACCCTGGCTAACACGGTGAAACCCCGTCTCTACTAAAAATACAAAAAATTAGCCGGGTGTGCTGGCGGGCGCCAGTAGTCCCAGCTACTCGGGAGGCTGTGGCAGGAGAATGGCGTGAACCCAGGAGGCGGAGCTTGCAGTGAGCCGAGATTGCGCCTCTGCACTCCAGTCTGGGTGACAGAGCGAGACTCCGTCCCCCCTCCCCCCCCCCCCCCCCCCAAAAAAAAAAAAAAAAAAAAAAAAAAACAAAGAAATACCTGAGACTGGGTAATTAGAAAAGAGGTTTAATTGGCTTATGGTTCTGCAGGCTTTATAGGAAGCATGGCCCTGCTCAACTTCTAGGGAGGCCTCAAGGAGCTTTCATTCATGGTGGAAGGCAAAGCAGGAGCAGGCACTTTACATGGTGAAAGCTGGAGTAAGAGAGCGAGTGGGGGCGCGGGGAGGTGCCACACTCTTCCTTTCTTTCCTTCTTTCCTTCTTTTCTTTTCTTTCTTTTTTTGAAATGGAGTTTTACTCTTGTTGTCCAGGCTGGAAAGCAATGGTGCAATCTCAGCTCACTGCAACCTCCGCCTCTCGGTTTCAAGCGATTCTCCTGCCTCAGCATCCTGAGTAGGTGAGATTACAGGCGCCCGCCACCAAGCCCAGCTAATTATGTATTTTTAGTAGAGATAGGGTTTCACCATGATGGTCAACCTGGTCTTGAACTGCTCACCTCAGGTGATCTGTCCGCCTCGGCCTCCCAGAGTGCTGGGATTACAGGGGTGAGTCACCGCACCCAGCCCACACACTTTCAAGGACCAGATCTAATGAGAACTCACCATCATGACGATAGCACCCAGGGAATGGTGCTGAACCGTTTATGAGAAAACCACTCGCATGATCCAATTACCTCCCACCAGGCCCCACTTCCAACACTGGGGATTACAATTCAACATGTGATTTAGAGGGGATACACATATCCAAGCTGTCTCATACAGCCACTGTGGAAAACAATATGGTAATTTCTCAAAACATTAAAAATAGAATTGCCATATAATCCAGAAATTCTACTTCTAGGTATATATGTAAAATAATTGAAAGTAGGGATGCAAACTGATGGGGTTTTTTGTTTTGTTTTGTTTTGTTTGTTTTTGTTTTTGAGACGGAGTTTCACTCTTGCTGTCCAGGCTAGAGTGCAATGGCGGGATCTCGGCTCACCGCAAGGGCTGCCTCCTGGGTTCAAGCAATTCTCCTGCCTCAGTCTCCCAAGCGACTGGGATTACAGGCAGGCGCCACCACGCCCAGCTAATTTGGTATTTTTAGTAGAGATGCCGTTTCTCCATGTTAGTCAGTCTGGTCTCGAATTTCCGACCTCAGGTGATCCGCCCGCCTCAGCCTCCCAACGTATTGGGATTACAGTCATGAGCCACTGTGCCCGGCCTTTTTTTTTTTTTTTTTCGTGACAGAGTCTTGCTCTGTCACCTGGTGGAGTGCAGTGGCACGATCTCAGCTCATTGAAACCTCCACCTCCTGGGGTCAAGCGATTCTCCTCCCTCAGCCTCCCGAGTAGCTGGGACTATAGGCACGCAGCACCATGCCCAGCTAATTTTTGTGTTTTTAGTAGACACGGGGTTTCACCATGTTGGCCAGGATGGTCTCCATCTCCTGACCTAGTGATCCGCCCACCTCGGCCTCCCAAAGTGCTGGGATTACAGGAGTGAGCCACCGCGCCCAGCCGCAAACTGATGTTTTTACACCCACGTTCATAACAGCATTATTCAAAATAATCAAAAGGTGGAAGCAACCCAGTGTCCATCAATAGATGAATAGATAAACAAAATGTGGTATATGTATACAATTAAATCTTATTCAGCCTTAGAAAGGAAGGACATTGGGCTGGGCACGGTGGCTCACCCCTGTAATCCCAGCACTTTGAGAGGCCAAGGCGAGTGGATCACCTGAGGTCAGGAATTTAAGATCAGCCTGGCCAACATGGTGAAACCCTGTCTCTACTAAAAATACAAAAATTAGCCAGGCATGGTGGCGAGCACCTATAGTCCCAGCTACTCATGAGACTAAGGCAGGAGAATCTCTTGAACCCTGGAGGCGGAGGTTGTAGCAAGCTGAGATCACACCACTGTACTTCAGCCCGAGCCACAGGAGTGAAACTCTGTCTCAAAAAAATAATAAAATATATAAAAAGGAAGGACTCTCTGACACATGCTGTAACTTTGAAGAACCCTAAGGACATTATGCCAAGTAAAATAAGCCAGTCACCAAAAAACAAATATTGTATGATTTAACTTATATGAGGTATTTAGAGTAGTTGGGTTCACAGAAACAGAAAGCAGAATGGTGGTTGCTAGTAGCTGGGGCTAGGAGGAAATGGAGAGTTCATCAGTATAGAGTTTCAGTTTTGCAAGATGCAAAAGTTCTGAAAATTAGTTGCACAACAATATGAATACACATACGACTACTGAAGTATATGCTTAAAAATGGTTAAGGTGGTAAATTCTATTTTATATGTTATTTTACCACAATTTTTTTTCTAAAAACACTAGAGGTATATTGTAAGACTAGCTGTGTATGGCTTGTATTTAAGCCTACAGAAAGAGTGTACATTGAGAAGAGGGCTGGCTAGAGACATTCCAACATTTAGAGGTCAGGGAAAGGAGGAGGATGTGTTAAAGGGAACTGAAAACAAGTGGTCAGAGAAGTAAGAAGATAACCAGGAGAATATGTTATACAGGAAGCAAAGGGATTGATTAGGTGTGTTGTGATGCTGAAGAGTTAGGTAGAGTAAGAACGGGTGCTTGAGCACTGATTTTGGCAAGGTGATTTTCTTGGTGACCTTAGCTAGAGCTGTTTCAATATAGTTCTAGGAGTTGAAATATGTATGGGAGTGGACTACAGAGAAAATGGCTAATTTATACAGTCATTTGATTTAAGACAAAGGTAAGGAAAGGATGGTCTTTTCAGTAAATGATACTGAGTCAATTGGGTATCTGGAAAAATAGAAAGGTTGATTCTGACCTCACATCAGAATATGTAATCCAGGTGGATTATAGATCTCAATAGGAAAGGTAAAATAGTTAAATTTCTGGCTGCCGCAGTGGCTTATGCCTGTAATCCCAGCACTTTGGGAGGCCGAGGCAGCCAGATCACCTGAGGTCGGGAGTTTGTGACCAGCCTGACCAACATGGAGAAACCCCATCTCTATTAAAAATACAAAATTAGCTGGGTGTGGTGACACATGCCTGTAATCCCAGCTACTTAGGAGGCTGAAACAGGAGAATCGCTTGAACTCAGGAGGCGGAGGTTGCATTGAGCCTAGATTGCACCACTGCACTCCAGCCTGGGCAACAAGAGCAAAACTCTGTCTCAAAAAAAAAAACAACAAATTACATTTCTGGAAGACAATATGAGTATATTTTCGTAACCTTGGGATTGGATTACTTAAAATTGAGAATTTTTGTTCCTGCCAGGCACAGTGGCTCACGCCTGTAATCCCAGCACTTTGGGAGGCCGAGGCGGGTGGATCATGAGGTCAGGAGATCGAGACCATCCTGGCTAACACGGTGAAACCCCCCGTCTCTACTAAAAATGCAAAAAATTAGCCAGGCGTGGTGGCGGGCGCCTGTAGTCCCAGCTACTTGGGAGGCTGAGGCAGGAGAATGGCGTGAACCCAGGAGGCGGAGCTTGCAGTAAGCCGAGATCGCGCCACTGCACTCCAGCCTGGGTGACTGAACGAAACTCCGTCTCAAAAAAAAAGAATTTTTGTTCCTTAAAACATATAAATTAACCAGGCATGGTGGTGCACACCTGTAATCCCAGCTACTCAGGAGGCTAAGGCGGGAGAATCACTTGAACCTGGGATGCAGAGATTGCACTGCACTGAGCTGAGATTGTGCCACTGCACTCCAGCCTCGGTGACAAAGCAAGACTCTGTCTCAAAAAAAAAGAAAAAATATATATACACACACACGTATATTACACATATATGTATATATTACTAAGAGAATGAAAGTGCCAGTGCCAGTCCTAGAGTGGGTGAAGACATCTGTAATACATAACTTGGTCATATATAGAACTTACAAAGTTTCTATAAATCATTAAGAAAAGACAACCCAGGCTGGGCGCGGTGGCTCACGCCTGTAATCCCAGCACTTTGGGAGGCCGAGGCGGGCGGATCACGAGGTCAGGAGATCGAGACCATCCTGGCAAACACGGTGAAACCCTGTCTCTACTAAAAATACAAAAAAAAAAAAATTAGCCGGGCGTGGTGGCGGGAGCCTGTAGTCCCAGCTTCTCGGGAGGCTGAGGCAGGAGAATGGCGTGAACCCGGGAGGTGGCGGAGCTTGCAGTGAGCAGAGATTGCGCCACTGCACTCCAGCCTGGGCGACAGAGCGAGACTCCGTCTCAAAAAAAAAAAAAAAAGAAAGAAAAGACAACCCAGAAATCACCCACATGTCCAATTTACTGATGAATGGATAAACAAAATGTGGTATATCCATACAATTCAACCATAAAAAGGAATGAATGCTACTACTTGGCTGAACCTTGAAAACATGCTGAGTGGAAACAGCAAAACCCAAAAGGTCACATATTGTATGATTCCATTTATATAAAATGTCTAGAATAGGCAAAATCACAGAGACCTAAAACAGATTAATAGTTGTCCAGACAGGGGAAAGGGGGAAGTGACTGTGAGTTTTAGGTTTCTTTTTGGAGTGATGCAAACGTTGTGTAATTAGATGATGGTGATGGTTGCACATCATTGAGAATATACTAAAACTTATTGAATTGTGTACATTAAAATGCTTAAAATGGTGAATTTTATGTTACATGAATTTTACATTAAAAATCAGTAAAAATGGACAAAAGGCCTGGATGGCAGTTTATTAAAGATATCCAGTTGGCCAATAAACATAAAAAAGTACTCAGCCTCATTCGTCCTTATGGAAATTGCAAATTATACTACGATGTAAACACACATGCCAGGATGACTAAACATAAAAAGATTGACAATAGCAAGTGTTGATAAGGATGTAAAGAATCAGAACTCTCTGACAGCCTGATGGAATTTAAAATTAGAATTTTATTTATTTATTTATTTATTTATTTTTGCTTTTTTGTTTTGTTTTGGTTTTTTTTTTTGAGACAGATTCTTGCGCCCAGGCTGGAGTGCAGTGGCGCAATCCGGCTCACTGCAGCTCCGCCTCCCGGGTTCACGCCATGCACTGGCACATGCTTTTTTCTATTTTTAGCGGGGTCACTGCAACCGCCCGCCTCGGCACCCAAAGTGCCTTTTTTGAGACAGATTCTTGCTGTGTCACCTAGGCTGGAGTGCACTGGCATATCTCAGCTCACTGCAACCTCCACCTCCTGGGTTCAAGCGATTCTCCTGCCTCAGCCTCCCAAGTAGCTGGGATTACAGGCACCCACCACCACACCGAGCTAATTTTTGTATTTTTAGTAGAGACGGGGTTTCACCATGTTGGCCAGGCTGGTCTCAAACTCCTGACCTCAAGAGATTTGCCTGTCTCAGCTTCCCAAAGTGCTGAGAATACAAGCATGAATCACCACACCTGGCCTAAATTAGAAATTGTTGCATAATGTCAACTACAGCTGAAGAAATTTATATCCTATGATGCAGCAATTTCACTCCAATGTGCATACCCAACAGAAAAGAGTAATTATTTCCACTAAAAGAAATGTACAAGAATGTTCATAGCAGCACTAATCATAATAGTCAACTATCGGAAGCAACCAGATTGTCCATCATTACGTGTATGGAAAAATACATTGTGTTAGAATGGAGTGCTGTATATAGCTATCAGTCTCAAACTTTTTATTCTCAGGATGCCTTTATGCTCTTAAAAATTATTGAGAACCCCAAGAGCTCTTGCATATGTAGATTATATCCTTCAATATTAACTGTATTATAAATTAAATCTAGGAAAAAGGAAATATTCATTTAATTCATTTAAAGAGAATGAACTATATGTTAACATAAATCAGTTATGTTTTCCAAACAAAACAAAAATATTTAGTGTGAAAAGTGGCAATGTTTTTCATTTTTTGCACATTTCTTTAATGCTGGGATTAAAAGAAGATAGGTGGATCTCACATCTGCCTCTGAATTTAATCTATTAAATTAAAACTCACTAGTCTGTCTTGTTCTTTGAATGGTTCTCTTATCTATGGTACCTGTTTTGTAACATGGTTCATTAGTTATTTGGAAAATATTGCTCCAATTAGTTATGCAGATCTTCCAGACTTTGACACATTTTCTTATAAAATAGCCAAAAAATCATACTTGTTAATAACACCACTCATCTAGTCAGAAAAGTCTAAGTATTTGGAAGCTGTCAAGCTCACAGGGGCCAATACAAACTTTCCTAAAGTCTAATTTTGGCCTGGTGTGGCGGCTCATGCCTGTAATCCCAGCACTTTGGGAGGCAGAGGTGGGCGGATCACCTGAGGTCAGGAGTTCGAGACCAGCCTGGCCAACATGGTGAAACCCCGTTTCCACTAAAAATACAAAAAATTAGCCGGGCGTGGTGGCACACACCTGTATTCCCAGCTACTCGGGAGGCTGAGGCAGGAGAATCGCTTGAACCCGGGAGGCGGAAGTTGCAGTGAGCTGAGATCATACCATTGCACTCCAGCCTGGGCAGCAAGAGTGAAATTCCGTCTCAAACAACAACAGCAGCAGCAACAACAACAACAAAATAGTCAAAATCTTGCCAGGCACGGTGGCTCACACCTGTAATCCCAGCACTTTGGGAGGTCGAGGCAGGTAGATCACTTCAGGTCAGGAGTTTGAGACCAGCCTGGCCAACATGGTGAAACCCCATCTCTACTAAAAATACAAAAATTAGCCGGGCATGGTGGGGTGTGCCTGTAGTTTCAGCAACTCAGGAGGCTGAGGCAGGAGAATCACTTGAACTCAGGAGGTAGAGGTTGAAGTGAGCTGAGATCATGCCACTGCACTCCAGCCTGGGCGAGAGTGAGACTCCATTTCAAAAAAAAAAAAAAAAAAAAGCACCAAAAATAGCCAAAGTCATAGAAGCAGAGAACAGAATAATGAGATGGGTAGGGGAAATGGGGAGATGTTGGTCGAAAAGTATAAAGCTTCAGTTATGCGGCCAGGCACATACGCCTGTAATCCCAGCACTTTGGGAGGCCGAGGCAGGTGGATCACGAGGTCAGGAGTTCCAGACCAGCCTGGCCAACATAGTGAAACCCCGCCTCTACTAAAAATACAAAAATTAGCCAGGCATGGTGGCTTATGCTTGTAGTCCCAGCTACTCAAGAGGCTGAGGCAGGAAAATCACTTGAACCTGGGCGGCGGAGGTTGTGGTGAGCTGAGTTCGCTCCAGCCTAGTCAACAGAGCGAGACTCCATCTCAAAAATAAATAAATAAATAAATAAAATAAAGCTTCAGTTGTGCAAGATGAGTGGATTCTGAAGATCTGACATAATATATTATGACTCTAGTTGGCAGTACTGTATTGTATACTTGAAATGTGCTGAGGGTACATGTTAAATGTTCTCACCAGAAAAAAAAAAAAAAAGAAAACAGTTAACTATATAAGGTGATGAATATGTTAGTTAGCTGACTGTAGTGATTATTTCACAATGTAAATGTATATCAAATTATCAGGTTGTATGCTTTAAATATATAAATTTTAACTGTCAATTTTCCCTCAATAAAGTGGGAAATAAAGTGTTTCTCAAAAAATAATAAAGTGTTTCTCAAAAACAAATATTGAGAAATTTAACTATGATTGCTATCATAAATATTTACATTGGTATTATGTGCTAAGAAATAGAAAAAAGTATTTATTAAATATGTAAACACTTTTAAAATTTTTCTTGTGTTGTAAATACTTTACATGAGATCTACCCTCTTAGTGGATTTTTAGGTGCACAATGCAGTGTTGTCAAGTGTGGGCACAGGGTTGTACAACAGAACTTTTTTGTTGTTGAGATGGGGTCTCTCACTCTTACCCATGCTGGAGTACAGTGGAGTGATCACAGCTCACTGCAGCCTGGACCTCTCAGGCTCAAGCAGTTTTCCCACCTCAGCCTCCCAAGTAGCTGGGACCACAGGTGGTGTACACACCACTACACCCAACGATATTTCTCTTTTTATTTTTTTTAGTAGAAAAAAGGTCTCGCTATGTTGCCCAGGCTGGTCTCAAACTCCTCGACTCAAGTAATCCTCCCATCTCAGCCTCCCAAAGTGCTGGGATTACAGATGTGAGCCACCACACCAGGCCAGATATTTTAATAATAAAAGTAGTCTCAAAAAATAGAGAAACCTGGCCAGGCACGGTGGCTCACACCTCTAATCCCAGCACTTTGGGAGGACGAGGCAGACGAATCACTTGAGGCCAGGAGTTCGAGACCAGCCTGACCAACATGGTGAAACCCCATCTCTACTAGAAATACAAAAAAAATTAGCCGATGTGGCGGCATGTGCCTGTAATCCCAGCTACTTAGGAGGCCGAGGCAGAGAACTGCTTGAACCTGGGAGGCAGAGGCTGCAGTGAGCTGAGACTGTGCCACTGTACTCCAGCCTGGGTGACAGAGCAAGACTCCATCTCAAAACAAACAAACTGGCAAGGCACGGTGGCTTACACCTGTAATCCCAGCCCTTTGGGAGACTGAGGCGGGGGGATCACCTGAGGTCAGGAGTTCAAGACCCGCCTGGCCAACACGGTGAAACCCCATCTCTACTAAAAATACAAAAATTAGCCGGATACGGTGGTTTGCGCCTGTAATCCCAGCTACTTGGGAGGCTGAGGCAGGAGAATTGCTTGAATCCAGGAAGTGGAGCTTGCAGTGAGCCAAGATCACACCATTGCACTCCAGCCTGGGGCACAGAGCAAGACTCCATGCCCCTTTCCCACCAAAAAACACATACTCTGTCTCTAAAAACAAAAAACAAAAAAACCCAACATCCATTTTCAAGTATAAGAAATACATATTCTCGGCCAGGCACGGTGGCTCACACCTGTAATCCCAGCACTCTGGGAGGATTAGGTAGGCTGATCACCTGAGGTCAGGAGTTTGAGACCAGCCTGGCTAACACGGTGAAACCTCATTTCTACTAAAAATACAAAAAATTAGCCAGGCGTGGTGGTGCGTGCCTGTAATCCCAGCTACTCGGGAGGCTGAGGCAGGAGAATTGCTTGAACCTGGCGGGCGGAGGTTGCAGTGAGCCGAGATTGTGTCATTGCACTCCAGCTTGGGGAACAAGAGCGAAACTCTGTCTATTAAAAAAAAAGAAATACATATTCTCTTTTTATTGTATAATAAAATATTATTCTAAAATGAAGTATTCTTTTGTTTCCATGTAGGTACATGGAAAACTTGGGGATTTCACAATAATTTCTTGGACAATAATGAGGCTACAGACATAAAAGCAGGTATAAAATACAGTTTTTAAGAGCACAGTAGAAGTACTGATAACAAAACTAATCTCTGAACGTACATGTTTATTCCCCAAACCTACTATAGAAACTTCTAGAACACACAGAAACACATAATCACGCATTCTGTTAGATTTCAGAATGTGATGTTATCACACTTCTAGTAGTCTCTCAGAAACTCCCCTGTCCAGTGTTAAGAGAATAAGTAAAAAAGACAAATGTCTCAGGATTAGTATGAAAATAGCTTTGACCTTACAGACTTCCTGATAGGGTCTCAGGTACCCTCCATGGTCCTGGGACCACCCATTGCGTACTGCTGCTATATAGTAATGAAAATGAAGAAACTACTACTATATGTAATATTACAAATGAACTTCACACATGGTACTGGACAGAAGGTGCTGGAGGAAAAAAGTACATCCTATATCATTCCATTTATTTGAAATTCAGAAATAGACAAAAACCCACTGCATGGTGTAAGAAGGCAGGATACTGCTTACCTTTCGTGGGTAAGGTAAGCCTGGGAAGGGCCTTGAGGGCTCTGGGTTCCTGGTAATGTTCTGTTTCTTGGTTAAGTGGTGGTTTCACAGGTATGTTCACTTAGTAAAAACGTCTTCTGTAAGGAAGTGATGTAGAAAAGTGTGTGTTTGTGCTTATATCTGTGCTTAATAAGTATGTGTGTGAGTGTAGTGGTTGTTTTAAATATGTCTGCTGGCTGGGCACGGTGGCTCATGCCTTTAATCCCAGCACTTTGGGAAGCCAAGGCGGGTGGATCGCCTGAGGTTGGGAGTTCAAGACCAGCCTGGCCAGCATGGTGAAACCCTGTCTCAACTAAAAATACAAGAATTAGCTGGGCATGGTGGTGGGCACCTGTAATCCCAACTACTTGGGAAGCCAAGGCAGGAGAATCGCTTGAACCCAGGAGGCAGAGGTTGCAGTGAGCCGAGATCACACCATTGCACTCCAGCCTGGGCTACAGAACAAGACTCTGTGCCCCTCCCCCACCAAAAAACACACACACACACCATGTCTGCCATTTCTGTGACAGTCCTCGAACACCCCCACCAAAAAAAAAAATGGAGTCTAACTTCCTGCTTTGAAAATGGGACAGCCCTAAGTGACTTGTTTCCAACAAATAGAAATACTTTGTGATTTCTGAGGCTAGGTCATAAAAGTAGACAGCTTGTGCCTGGCATATGCTCACATACCCTCCCTCCCTCCCTGCATTTCCCATATGCTTTTGGAGTCTTGAGTTGCAGGTAAGAGGGCATCTGTTACCTTGAAACAGCTATGCTGGGCATACCATGTAGAGAGACCACATAAGGATAGAAAGCCCCAGGCATCACAGCTGGTACAGTCCCAAGCTTTACATATTTCCTCAGGTCTGGTACCAGACATGTGAGTGGGGAAGCTATTGGAATGATCCAGCCTGACCAATGTGTGACTGTCACTGGAGAAACACCAAGTAAGGAATGCCTGGTTGAGCTCAGTTAATCCTCAGGACTGAAAGACAATAATGATAAATGGGTCTGGTGTGGTGGCTCGTGCCTATAATCTCAGCACTTCGAGAGGCTGAGGCAGGAGAATCACTTGAAACCAGGGGTTCAAGACCGGCCTGGGCAACAAAGTGAGATCTTTTCTCTACAAAAAAAAAAAAAAAAAAAGATTTAAAAATTAGCAGGGCATAGTGGCACACCCCTATAGTCTCAGCTTCTCCAAACGCTGAGTGAGGTAGGAGGATTTCTTGAGCTCAGGAGGTCGGGCCTGCAGTGAGCTGTGATTGCACCACTGCACCCACTCTCACCTGGGTAACAAAGCATGACTTGGTTTTCACTAATAATTACAACAGCAGTAGTAACAGTAATAATAAATGGCTTACTGTTTTAAGCCACTCAGTTGGAGTGGCTTGTTATAGATAAGCAAGTACATGGTTTATTTACGTATGTGTTTTTTTTTTTTTTTTGAGACGGAGTCTTGCTCTGTCACCCGGGCTGGAGTGCAGTGGCCGGATCTCAGCTCACTGCAAGCTCCGCCTCCCAGGTTTACGCCATTCTCCTGCCTCAGCCTCCCGTGTAGCTGGGACTACAGGCACCCGCCACCTCGCCCAGCTAGTTTTTTGTATTTTTTAGTAGAGACGGGGTTTCACCGTATCAGCCAGGATAGTCTCTATCTCCTGACCTCGTGATCCGCCCGTCTCAGCCTCCCAAAGTGCTGGGATTAGTTAAAAAGTAAAAAAGTTAAAAAGTAAAAAACAAAATTTTTAAGAACAGAAAAAGCATTTAGAATAAGGATAGAAAACAGTTTTGAACATCTGTACAGTGTGGTTGAGCCACCGCACCCGGCCACGTATGTGTTTATATATAAAATCAGTGCAGTAGATGTAGGAGTGAATAGAAACATGGAGAGATGTTCAGTATTTATTACAAATTTAAGGGCATTAAATGATTATGATTGTCAACTGTTATCTTTGTATTGTTTCTCTTCATCTTAATTCCTTTTCCTTAATAATTTAATTCATTTATTCAGCAACTGATTGTTGAATACTTATTATATTGTAAAGGTTGGTTTTATAGTGATTTCTCTCTCCTTGAGTAGCTTTATGGGTAAAAAAAAAATACACACACACACACACACACATATATATATATATATATATTTTTTTTTTTTTTTTTTTGAGACAGAGTCTCACTCTGTTGCCCAGGTTAGAGTGCAGTGGCATGATCTTGGCTCACTGCAACCTCCACCTCCCGGTTCAAGGAATTCTCTTGCATCAGCCTCCCCAGTAGCTGGGATTACAGGCACGTGCCACCACGCCCAGCTAATTTTTGTATTTTTAGTAGAGACAGGGTTTCACCATGTTGGCCAGGCTGGTCTCGAATGCCAGACCTCAAGTGATCTACCTGCCTAGGCCTTACAAAGTTCTGGGATTACAGGTATGAGCCACCATGCCTGGCCAAATATTAAAAAGATGAATAATAAATGAATATGTAATTCCAGTAGTACTTCAGGAAGGACTCCATTAGGTAATATTATTGGGGATACACTTTTGAGGAAGTGACTTTTACTCTGAGACTTGGATGAAATGAAGCCCGCTTTACAAAAAATCTAGGCAAAAAGATTCTTAGCACATGGAAGAGGCTATGAAGCTCTAACATAGGAACAGCTTTGGCATGTCCTAGTTGTTGACAGATTAATTTCGTTATAGCCTAATGAATAAAAAGGAATTGAACTCAAAGTGAGATTATATTGGTTAGCAGAAGCCTTGTATTCTTATGACAAGGAGCTGAAGTTTTAAAATTTCCGTGGGAAGCTGTTTTTGTATGTATGTAGATTAAGCTGCTTGTGACAGAGACCCAGAACAATTGTGATTGAAACCATATAGATGTTTAAATTAATTTTCTTTTTTTGATACAACCCAGGCATAGAAATTTAATTTTCTCTTGCATTAAAATCCAAGCTGGAAAGGTACCTACTCTGCAAAACCATTATGTGACAGACATGACAGCAAATCAATATTGCCATCAGCTTTGTTGAGGAAGAGGGAAAACAAGCAATATAGGGCTTGGGCCACCTGACTCTTAAGGAAAGAACTCAGATGGTATTACATAATATTTCTGTATTTCTTTAGGCAGAACCCAAGTTGCATGGCATTCCCAGCTGTAAAGGAGCTTGGGAAATGCAGAGTTCATATTGGCAGCTTTATTCTCAAATAAAAAGCCGTGGGTTCAATTGATATTTTTTAAAAAGGAAAATAGATATTTGACAACAGCTGACAATCTGCCACATAAACCTTTGGCCTGATAGTGTTAAGCATATGGACTTGGACTCAGTTGACCTCATTCTAAGACTAACTCTCTTAAATTCTGATTGAGTTGATTTAGAATGTTTCCTAAACATCCATAATTGCAACAAACTCTCAAGGTAATTCAGAGGCGGATCAAAATTTCAGCACCATTGAACTATTTCCCTAATTAACTCCTTCATTTGAGTGCTCTCATTTCCCTGTGCTCCTTTACCCACGTAAGAGTTCTCCAAGCCTTTTATTTCTTATGTGAATTATTTGTAGTTATCTCTCATTGCTACCATAGATATTTTATTTCTCTTATAGTACAAAATCAGGAGTTAAAATGTATTTCTTATCTTTCAGACTTGGCATCCAGAGATGAGCCCCAGAAGTTACCTCCAAAAAGTGATATTTATGAAACAGAATTATTCCAGTGGGTTAACATGGAGGAATTTAAAAGCCATAGTCCTGAGAGATCAATTTTCAGAGATATCTGGGAAGGCAACTGTCATTTTGAGCAACATCAGGGACAAGAGGAGGGTTATTTTAGACAACTTATGATTAACCATGAAAACATGCCCATTTTTAGCCAACATACTTTACTCACTCAAGAATTTTATGATAGAGAGAAAATCTCTGAATGTAAAAAGTGTAGAAAAATCTTCAGTTACCATTTATATTTTAGTCACCACAAAACTCATTCTA
This sequence comes from Macaca thibetana thibetana, assembly GCF_024542745.1. Classification (NCBI taxonomy): domain Eukaryota; kingdom Metazoa; phylum Chordata; class Mammalia; order Primates; family Cercopithecidae; genus Macaca; species Macaca thibetana. The sequence continues at coordinate 41,005,965 of NC_065596.1, read as the reverse complement.
AAGAACTTTCCGAATGTAAAGAATGCACGGAAATTGTTAATACACCATGCGTTTTTAAACAACAGACAATTCAAAATGGTGACAAATGCAATGAGTGTAAAGAATGTTGGAAGGCCTTTGTTCATTGCTCACAACTTAAACAACATCTAAGAATTCATAATGGTGAAAAACGCTATGAATGTAACGAATGTGGGAAGGCCTTTAATTATGGCTCAGAACTTACTCTACATCAAAGAATTCACACTGGTGAGAAACCTTATGAATGTAAAGAATGTGGGAAGGCCTTTAGACAGCGATCACAGCTTACTCAACATCAGAGACTTCATACTGGTGAAAAACCCTATGAATGTAAGCAATGTGGGAAAGCTTTTATTCGTGGCTTTCAACTTACTGAACATCTGCGACTCCATACTGGTGAGAAACCTTATGAATGTAAAGAATGTGGAAAGACTTTTAGGCATCGCTCACATCTTACTATACATCAGAGAATTCATACTGGTGAGAAACCCTATGAATGTCGGGAATGTGGGAAGGCCTTTAGCTATCACTCAAGCTTCTCGCACCATCAGAAAATTCATTCTGGCAAGAAACCTTATGAATGTCATGAATGTGGGAAAGCGTTTTGTGATGGCTTACAACTAACCCTACATCAGAGGATTCATACTGGTGAGAAACCCTATGAGTGTAAAGAATGTGGGAAGACTTTCAGACAGTGTTCACACCTCAAAAGACATCAGAGAATTCATACTGGTGAGAAACCTCATGAATGCGTGATATGTGGTAAGGCCTTTAGACTTCATTCACACCTTATTCAACATCAAAGAATTCATACTGGTGAGAAACCCTATGAATGTAAGGAATGTGGGAAAGCCTTTAGCTATCATTCAAGCTTCTCGCACCATCAGAGAATTCATTCTGGAAAGAAACCTTATCAATGTGGGAAGGCGTTTAATCATGGATTACAACTTAACTTACGTCAGACTCTTCATACTGGTGAGAAGCCAGTCAGGTTTCCTCTCCTCCCTCCCCATCCTAGTCTAGCATGAAATTTGTTGATGGAAATATACATTGTCTTTGTTTTATTTAAGGAAAATGTTGGTAAGCCACCATGTTTCATTAGTATTGATTTATTTAGGTAATCCTTGAAAATCAAATGTTTTTAAGTGAGAAAATGGAAAACTAATTAAAGTGTAAATTTTGCTTTCATTTTAATGCTGTTTCTGAGTTACTGTATTAACCGTTATTGAGAATAAATTTTCTAAAATTACATGTTTCACTGAAACCAGTGAAATATAGCATAAATAAAATGAAAACAATTTCCTCTCCTCCCACAAATCTCTGCGATAACCAGTATGTGTATTTCTTCTTCCTTTATGCTCAAACAGCCTGTACACAGAAAGTGTTTGTTGCATGTGTTTGGAGGAGATTTTACCCCCTATACGGACATTTGACAGCATCTTGTCCTTTTCACAATAATCATGAATACTTTTCCAGGTCAGTACATAAAGATGTAACCCATTCTTGTAAGGTTCAGAATATTTCTAGAATGGAATGTGTCTGTATTTTGAGCCATTACCTACTACAGACATTCAAGTTGTTTCTAATGTTCACCTGGAACTCTAGTTTTACCTTCTTTTGTTTCTGTTGTGCAGATTCCCAACAGTGGGATTAAAGAGTATCTGGCATATGTATTTTGGCATCACATTTATTTTTTAAAACCTTCTAAATTTTTTGTTTAATAGAAGCACACATTATAAAATTCAAAAATTACCAAAAATGTGAAAATTAATTCTCCCCTAACATCCAGTTCTGTAGCCACTCACCTTCTCTCCACAGGTGCAACAACTGCTAGCAGTTTCTTTTTATTCTAACAGGAATATTTCATGTAAATTTCATAAATTTTTGGACAAAAGTAGGTTATTCATAATACGTGATTTATTACACATTCTCATCGTAAGTCCACATTTGGCCCACTTCATTTTTTTTTTTTTTTTGAGACACGCCCAGGCTGGAGTCCAGTGGCCCAATCTTGGCTCACTGCAACCTCCACCTCTGAGTTTCTAAATTCTCCTGCCTCAGCCTCCCAAGTAGCTGGGACTACAGGTGTGTGCAGCCATGCCCAGCTACTTTTTATATTTTTGGTAGAGACAGTTTTTCACCATGTTGACCAGGCTGGTCTTGAACTCTTGACCTCAGGTGATCCAGCCACCTCAGCTTCCCAAAGTGCTTGGATTACAGGCGTAACCTACTTCACCCAGCCCACTTCATTTTTTAATATATTCCAGGAATTTAAAAACTTTGTGTCAACCATCAATTTACTGCCTCTCGGCTCCGAATCCTTCATTGCCTGCTCTACAGTATTGGAACTGGGTTCTGCGAACATTTCTCCTTTGTCACCTGGCATGATGTTCATTTCTGCCAGTAGAGTGCGGGGAGGACACTAGAGGAGGAGGTTGTTTCTCTTCTTAGTTTTGTTTCACTCTTGTCAGCCTCCTGTAGGGCTTGCAGCAGTAGCCCTTGGCTCCTGTAGTGTGTGACACCCAGCAGGACCAGCCTCTAACACGCACTTGGGTGGCTTCACAGCAAGTAATAAGAGGTAGTGGCATCTCTCTGAAGATGGCTTTTGCCGTCTACCAAGAGGTTGACTTCCAGGCTAGTCCTACATCTCTGCCATTTTGAACCATGTCTCTGCCCTTTCTAAGAAGGCCTGGATTTTGGCCTGTGGGAGAGTGGGCTAGTTTGGGTTGGGTATCTCAGTCCACACTTTCTAGGGTCAGTCACTGCTACCACTTTCTTTTGTATTCCATGAATATTCCAGGTAAAATTTTTAAATCCTTTGGACAGAAAGAAACCAGTGACTTCATTCATACTGTATTGTAGGGTGGATTTATGTATATTTATATTTCAGAGATTAATTTTTTACTTCCTGAATCCAAGAATTCACATCCTTCATTGATTCTCAAAAATTCTCAACTATTTCCACTTAAAATATTCCTTTCCCTCATTCTCTGCCCACTCCTCCCTTCTCCGTCTATCCTCTGAATTATATGTTGACCTTTTCTTCCTGTCTTTTTAGAAGGTCTTTTGCTTATTTGTCCAACAATACTGTCAAGAACAGAATTCCTTGTGTGTACATTTTTTAACATTACATATTTTGTATCATGCTATGCAATCCAAAATTTGTTTCATTCAGTCAATACGTTCATGAAATTTAGTCTCTTTTTGTGATTGACAGGGGTTAAGGAGGGAGTAAGGTCAAGGGGGATGTGGATGTGGCTATAAAAATGCAACATGAGGCCGGGTGCAGTGGCTCACGCCTGTAATCCCAAAACTTTGGGAGGCTGAGGCAGGCAGATCATGAGGTCAGGAGATTGACACCATCCTGCCTAACATGGTGAAACCCCGTCTCTACTAAAAATACAAAAAAAAAAAAAATTAGCCGGGCGTGGTGGCAGGTGCCTGTAGTCCCAGCTACTCAGGAGGTTGAGTCAGGAGAATTTCTCGAACCTGGGAGATGGAGCTTGCAGTGAGCCAGGATCGTGCCACTGTACTCCAGCCTGGGCAACAAGAACAAAACTCTGTCTCAAAAAAAAAAAAAAAAAAAAAAAAAAAAGAAAGAAAGAAAAGAAAAGAAAAGAAAAAAAGAAACATTTTTATTTTTTAAGGTCACGAAGAAATTCTTCTACATTTTTGTCTATTGACTTTGTAGTTGTACCTTACACAATTAGGTCTTTAAAAACTATTCCAGAGTAAAATTTTGTATTTACAAAAAAAACTATTCTCCCATAATTGTCTCTTGCAGCCCTTCTCTGTGAGATGGTATTTTTTCCTGCCTCTGGATGAAATGTCTGGCAAGTGTCATTGTAGTCAAAAATCCAGGGAGGCCGAGGTGGACGGATCATGACGTCAGGAGATCGAGACTATCCTGGCTAACACAGTGAAACCCCATCTCTAATAAAAAAAAAAATACAAAAAATTAGCTGGGCGCAGTGGCAGGCACCTGTAGCCCCAGCTACTTGGGAGGCTGAGGGAGGAGAATGGCGTGAACCCGGGAGGCGGAGCTTGCAGTGAGCTGAGATGGCGCCACTGCACTCCAGTCCGGGTGACAGAGGGAGACTCCATCTCAAAAAAAAAAAAAAAAATTGCAACATGAGGAATCCTGTGGTAATGGAAATGTTCTGTGTCTTGATTCAATGTCAACATCATGCTTGTGATGTACAGTTTTTCAAGATAATTAGTATCAGGGAAAACTTGGTCAAGGGTACATGGGATCTTTTTGTATTATTATTGCAGTTGCATATACTCTAAAATTGTTTCAAAATAAAAACCTTGATTTTTTGAGGTTTAGGAAAGATCGTTTCAGACAAATATGTGAATCTGAATTATCAATGTACTGTAATGTAGAACATGGGACTTTATTATGTTTCCCATTACTATTCTGAATGACTAGTGGTTAGGTTGTCTTTTATTTTAAAAAATGAGACATTCGGCCGGGCGCGGTGGCTCAAGCCTGTAATCCCAGCACTTTGGGAGGCCGAGACGGGCGGATCACGAGGTCAGGAGATCGAAATCATCCTGGCTAACATGGTGAAACTCTGTCTCTACTAAAAAATACGAAAAACTAGCCGGGCGTGGTGGCGGGTGCCTGTAGTCCCAGCTACTTGGGAGGCTGAGGCGGGTGCCTGTAGTTCCAGCTACTTGGGAGGCTGAGGCAGGACAATGGCATAAACCCGGGAGGCGAACCTTGCAGTGAGCCGAGATTGTGCTACTGCACTCCAGGCTGGGTGACAGAGAGAGACTCTGTCTCAAAAAAAAAAAAAAAAAAAAAAAAAGAGACATTCATAGGCTGGTTTTTGTTTTTTTTTTTTTGTTTTTTTTTTTTTTTTTTTTTTTTTTTGAGACAGGGTCTTGCTTTGTTGCCCAGGCTGGAGTGCAGTGGCACAATTATAGCTCACTGCAGCCTCATTTGTGTTTACTTGACTAATTTAGATTTTTCTATGTTTATACTTTCTCATTTATATACATTAAAATACCGATCTTTTTTTTTTTCCTTTTTTCTTTTTTTTTTGAGATGGAGTCTCACTCTGTCACCGAGGCTGGAGTGCAGTGGCACCGTGTCAGCTCACTACAACCTCCGTCTCCTGGGTTCAAGCAATTCTGCCTCAGCCTCCCGAGTAGCTGGGATTACAGGCACCCGCCACCATGCCTGGCTACTTTTTATATTTTTAGTAGAGACAGGGTTTCACTATGTTGCCCAGGCTGGTCTCGAACTCCTGACCTCAGATGATCCACCCGCCTCAGCCTCCCAAATTGCTGGGATTACAGGCATGAGCCACCACACCCAGCCAATGATCTGTTCTTAAAAAGACAAAATATTGGCTAGGCGCAGTGGCTCACGCCTGTAATCCCAGCACTTTGGGAGGCCAAGGTGGGTGGATCATGAGGTCAGCAGACCATCCTGGCTAACACGGTGAAACCCTGTCTTTACTAAAAATATAAAAAATCGGCCGGGCACGGTGGCTCACTCCTGTAATCCCAGCACTTTGGGAGGCCAAGGCAGGTGGATCACCTGAGGATGGGAGTTCAAGACCAGCCTGACCAACATGGAGAAACCCCGTCTCTACTAAAAAAAAAAAAAAAATACAAAATTAGCCAGGCATGGTGGCGCATGCCTGTAATCCCAGCTACTCGGGAGGCTGAGGCAAGAGAATCGCTTGAACCCAGGAGGCGGAGGTTGTGGTGAGCTGAGATCGTGCCATTGCACTCCAGCCTGGGCAAAAAGAGCAAAACTCCATTTCAAAAAAATAAAAAATAAAAAAAATTAGCCAGGTATGGTGGTGGGTGCCTGTAGTCCCAGCTACTCAGGAGGCTGAGGCAGAAGAATGGCGTGAACCCGGGAGGTGGAGCTTGCAGTAAGCCAAGATCGCACCACTGCACTCCAGCCTGGGTGACAGAGTGAGACTCCATCTCCAAAAAAAAAAAAAAAAGATAAAATATTAATGACAGAAATTAGATACACACATGCATTAACCCATTCCATGTGGAAATCAACAATAAACATGGTATATTCCTTCTTTTGCTGTGTTTTTTCTTTAGAGATGGAGTCTTGCTCTGTTGCCCAGGCTAGAGTGCCGTGGCACGATCGTGGCTCATTGCAAACTCTGCTTCCTGGGTTCAAGCCATTTTCCTGCCTCAGACTCCTCAGTACCTGGGATTACAGGTGCCCACCACCATGCCTGGCTAATTTTTTGTATTTTTAGTAGAGACGGGGTTTCACTATGTCAGCCAGGCTGGTCTCGAACTCCTGACCTCAGGTGATCCACCTGCCTTGTCCTCCCAAAATGCTGGGATTACAGCTGTGAGCTACCATGCCCAGCCAATAAGCTATATTTATTCTTATTTGATGTGGATGAAAATTGTCAAAACACAACCAATGGGTAATGTCAACATGCATTCTAACATGCAATTTATTGGATTTAGCCAATAGAATGTGGGTGGAAGTCATTTTTGGTAGAACTGTTGGGAAAAGGGCTTGTGGGGTGCCTGTATAAACTGGCCATAAAAATATGGGACAATAAGTTGTGGAAAGCCACAAGAGGCCTCTGAGGAAGAAAGCCTTCTATTTGCCATCACGTTCCCATGACCAGAGCGTGACCTGCTCTCTTATCTATAAACACTGTGCTCAAGGAGAAAGACACTCCTTTGAAGCACTGGAATGTGGCCAGATATGCCGGCTCCTAGTTAGGCCCACTCCCCACAGTTGCTCTCTGATAAGTAAAAGAATAAATCAGTAGTTAAGTTTATGCTGCTTCAGCACAAAGGAAATTTACCTAAACCACCATTGCCCCCCTTTCACTGTTTCACCCCTGAACATCTGCTTCTTAGATCTAAGTGACTGTGCTCAATAAATAGTGTGGAGACCAGAGCTTGGTACCTTTGCAGCCTCTGATTTGCTCTGGCCCTCTGGCTCCCAACTTTATGAACTCTTAACCTATCTCTTCTCATTCCTTTGTCGCCACTGGACTTCGGGTACCCTATGGGTGGTGTTGAGGCTGGTCCCCCACAGAACTTTACATGTGCTTTCATGTTATGACTTAGTTTTTGCTATTGGCCATGAGAAGAACATGCCACATGTAGCCATTTGCTCATCCATGAAAACCTTCCAAGAATAGTGGCACTGCTTCACTTCCACCTTCTAAATGTCATGCACATTTCACCAACATGGTGAAACCCCATCTCTACTAAAAATACAAAAATTATCCAGGTGCGGTGGCAGGCCCCTATAATCTCAGCTACTCAGGAGGCTGAGGCAGGAGAATTGCTTGATCCCAGAGGGCAGAGGTTGTAGTGAACTGAGATGGCGCCATTTCACTCTAGCCCGGGTGAAAGAGCGAAACTCCATCGCAAAAACTAAGGCCGGGCGTGGTGGCCCATGCCTGTAATCCCAGCACTTTGGGAGGCCAGAGCAGGTGATCACCTGAGGTCAGGAGTTGGAGACCAGCCTGGCCAACATGGTGAAACCCCCTCTCTACTAAAAATACAAAAATTAGCCTGGCGTGGTGGCACGCACCTGTAATCCCAGCTACTCAGGAGGCTGAGGCACGAGAATCACTTGAATCCAGGAGGCAGAGGTTGCAGTGAGCCGAGATTGCACTCCAGCTTGGGCAACAGAGCAAGACTCTGTCTCAAAAAAATGAATAGAAATTTTAAAATGACCATTATAAAAAAGACAAACAATAACAGATCTTGGTGAGGGCAGAGAGAGGGGAACACTTTAGTACACTGCTAGTGGGAATGTAAATTAGTATAACCACTATAGAAAAAATTATAGACTTTTCTCAAGAAACTAAATATAGATAATCCACATAATCCAGAAATCTCACTGTGGGGCACATATCCAGAATGAAGGAAATCAGTATATCAAAGAGCTATCTGCACACCCATGTTTACTGCAGCACTATTAACAATGGCCAAAATACGGTATCAACCTAAGTCTCCATCAATGCATAATGGATTTATACACAATGGAATACTATTCAGCCATAAACAGAATGAAATACCACCATTTGCAGCAACATGGGTGGAAGTGGAGGTTAATTATGTTAAGGGAAATAAGCCAGGAACAGAAATACAAACTTGGCATGTTCTCATGCATAAGTGGGAGCTAAAAGAGTTGATCTCATGGAGGTGAGAGTAGAATGATGGTTACCAGAGGTCAGGAAGTGAGGGGTCAGGGGTGAAGAGAGGTTAGTTAATGGATATAAAAATATGGTTAGATAGGGCTGGGTGCGGTGCCTCATGCCTGTAATCCCAGCACCTTGGGAGGCCGAGGCGGGTGGATCACGAGGTCAAGAGATCAAGACCGTCCTGGCCAACATGGCGAAACCCCGTCTCTACTAAAACTACAAAACTAAGCTGGGCATGGTGGCTCGCGTCTGTAGTCCCAGCTACTCGGGAGGCTGAGGCAGGAGAATGGCGTAAACCCGGGAGGCGGAGCTTACAGTGAGCTGAGATCTGGCCACTGCACTCCAGCCTGGGTGACAGAGTGAGACTCCGTCTCGAAAACAAAAAAAAAGAATACTGCTGAGAACCAAGGGATAGCAGAATTGGCCCCATTTAGTATTATTCCCAATGATTGCATATGCCCAGATGACTATGTATTGACTGGTTTGTCAGCCATTGTTAGATGTGTTGGAGACGCCCAACAGAACACACACCCTGAGTTCCATCTTCCATAGGTGTGCCACCCCTAGATATAAAGCCTGCCACTCCAGTGGGGGGCTGATCATCTGGATGGAGTTTAAAATATGGGCTAAGTGCAGTGTGTTCCTTGTGTTGTGAGTTGACCTGCGGAACAATGATGAGACCATGTAGCAAGGCCTGTGTGTGTGTAGACTGACTACTACTGGATATATAATTCAGAAGCCAGTCAAAGATATCTTTGGAGACACAAATCAGGAGGTACTGCTGCTAATGAAGCAGAGCTAGGGATTTTTATTTTAAAAAGTTACAGACAGTACAATTAACTTTTTTATGCTTCTATTTTTTACACATGCACAGATTTTTGTTATCTATGACCACAAGCAGGATACAAAACAATTCCAATACCTCAAAGAATTCCCTCGTGCACCCCCTGTGTATTCAGACCCCACCCCACCCCAGACACTCAGCAACCTTTGATCTGTTTTCTGTTGTTATATTTTCACCTTTTCCAACATGTCATATAAATGGAATCATACAGTATGTAACTTTTTGGGACTGGGTTCTTTCCCTTAGCATAATGTATTCGACGTTCATCTATATCGTTGCATGTTTCAGTAGCTCATTATTGTTATTGTTGAGTAGAATTCCATCCTGTGAATGTACCACAGTGTATCCATTTACACACTGAAGAACATTTGCTTGTCTCTAGTTTTTAATTTTTTTAAATTATAAATGATACTCACAAACACTCATGTACAGGTTTCTGTGTGCACATAATTTTTCATTTCTCCAGGATAAATACTTATAAGTGGGATTGCTGGGTCATATTGGATGTGTAACTTTTTGAGACTGGCATATTGTTTTCCAGAGCAGCTTTACCATTTTGCCTTTCCTATTAGTAATGTATGAGAGTTCCAGTAACAAATCCGTATCTGTACTCCTGAATCTAAAATAAAGGTTAAAAAAGAAAGAGTTCCGGCTGGGCGTGGTGGTTCATGCCTGTAATCCCAAGGTGGGCGGATCACGAGGTCAGGAGATTGAGACCATCCTGGCTAACACAGTGAAACCCCGTCTCTACTAAAAAATACAAAAAATTAGCCAGGCATGGTGGCGGGTGCCTGTAGTCCCAGCTACTTGGGAAGCTGAGGCAGAAGAATGGCGTGAACCTGGAGGCGGAGCTTGCAGTGAGCCGAGATGGAGACAGAGCGAGACTCCATCTCAAAAAAAGAAAAAAAGGAAAAAGAGTTTCAGTTGTTCCACATTCTTGTCAGCACTTGGTATTGTCACATATCTAGGGTTTTGAAAAGCCCAATTATAAACTGATGAATATCTCAAATAGTAGAACATCCCAGGTGAATGTTGAAGACTAGTGTTGGAGCCTGTGCTTTTGCTGTTGCATTTTACTTGTGAAGTAGGGCATGGCAAGCCTGGTTCTACTGCTAGACCAGAAACTGAGTGGAGAAATTAAAGCATTAGCTGGCAAGAAATGATCACATTTGAGATGTACTGTGCACTATCTGATACTGGGGACACAGAGGGTGAGGAGATATGCTTGTTCACATACATTATCAGGAAATACGCAACAGTTATAGGAACCATGTTTGTAGGATGGAGCTGATTTACAGTCAGACTGCAAAGCTCTAACATTATCTCCATGATGCCTGGATGTCTGGCTCTGACTCTTGGTTGGGATAAAGCCGGTGAGCTACATGAGGTACTGGTTAAAGTCCTTTTTTTTTTTTTTTTTTTTTTTTTTTGAGATGGAGTCTCGCTCAGTTGCCCAGGCTGGAGTACAGTGGCGTGACCTCGGCTCACTGCAAGCTCCGCCTCCTGGGTTCATGCCATTCTCCTGCCTCAGCCTCCCGAGTAGCTGGGACTAGAGGTGTCCGCCGCCACGTCTGGCTAATTTTTTGCATTTTTAGTAGAGACGGGGTTTCACCGTGTTAGCCAGGATGGTCTCGATCTCCTGACCTTGTGATCTGCACGCCTCGGCCTCCCAAAGTGCTGGGATTACAGGCGTGAGCCACCGCGCCTGGCCGTTAAAGTCTTATATTCCCTGGGAGACTCCCACAGCCAATTTGTTAATGATAGCTTTTTAACTTTTTTTAACTCACATAACCAGTTAGATAGCCTGGCATGACTATGTAACCAGTGAACAGAGAGGAATAAAAAACCTATGCAGTGGCTGGGCACGATGGCTCACGCCTGTAATCCCAGCACTTTGGGAGGCTGAGTTGGGTGGATTACCTGAGGTCATGAGTTCGAGATCAGCCTGGCCAACATGGAGAAACCCCATCTCCACTAAAAACACAAAAACTAGCTGGTCGTGATGGCACATGCCTATAATCCCAGCTACCTGGGAGGCTGTGGCAGGAGAATTGCTTGAACCTGGGAGGCAGAGGTTGCTGTGCGCTGAGATCGCACCACTGCACTCCAGCCTGGGCGACAGAGCAAGACTCTGTCTCAAAAAAACAAAACAATGACAACAAAAAAACCCATGTTGAGACGTCCTGCCATCAGCTCTCCCCAAATCAAGTTTCATACAGATCTTAGTGGTTCAGTTCAGAGACAGTGTGCAGTCTGTACATGAATAAAACCACTGAGAAGCGTGCAGCTAGATGATTCTGAGCCCCAGTGCTTACCTTCCCTTTCTTTTGCTGAGCCACATCCTTTGCTTCTAACCAAAAACATTTCCTGGGTGTGCTCTGTGGAGTCTTGTTAGTCCTCTGAACTGATGAAATCATTTTGCATATGTCTTATGACCTTGCAGTTAGGTCTACAAAATATGAATTTGCAAAATCACTCCTATTTTGTCATATATATTTAGGCCAAGTTGACTTAGATTCTATAAACATGTTTGCTCCTTAGAGCTGCCCAAACTTCATTGAGCAATAGATAACTTAGATGAAAAATACTCACGCGGCACATGAAATTTTGGTTCATGATAGACTGCATATACAATGGTGGTCTCATAAGATTATAGTACCGGCCAGGTGTGGTGGCTCACGCCTGTAATCCCAGCACTTTGGAAGGCCAAGGCGGGTGGATCACGAGGTCAGGAGATTGAGACCATCCTGGCCAACATGGTGAAACCCCATCTCTACTAAAAATACAAAAATTAGCCAGGCTTGGTGGCTTGCACCTGTACTCCCAGCCACTCGGGAGGCTGAGGCAGGAGAATCACTTGAACCAGGGAGGCGGAGGTTGCAGTGAGCCGAGATCGCACCATTACACACCAGCCTGGGCGACAGAGTGAGACTCTGTCTCAAAAAAAAGAAAAAACAATTATAGTACCATATTTTTACTGTACCTTTTCTGTGTTTAGATAGGTTTAAATATACAAATAATTACCATTGTGTTACAATTGCCTATAGTATTCAGCACAGTAACATGCAGTACAGATTTGTAGCCTAGAAGCAATAGGCTCTACCATATAGCCTAGGTGTTTAGAAGGCTGTACCATATCGGTTTGTATCAGCACTCTGTGATGCTTGCAAAATCATGACAGTGCCTAATGATGTATTTCTCAGAATGTATCCCTATTAAGTGAGGCAATGCTGTATTTATCAATTCATAAAGTGAAAATCTCTAAAGTGAGTGAAGTGGCTCACACCTGTAACCCCAGCACTTTAGGAGGCTGAAGAGGGAGGATTGCTTGAGGCCAGGAGTTTGATACCAGCCTGGGCAACACAGCGAGACCCCATATGTATAAAAAATAAAAACGTTAACTGAGTGGGATGGTGTATGCCTATAGTCTTAGCTACTTGAGAGGCTGAGGCAGGAGAATTGCTTGAGTCCAGGAATTCAAGTCTGCAGTGAGCTATAATGGCACCACTGTACTCCAGCCTAGGTGACAGACTGAGAACCTGTCTCAAAAAAAAAAAAAAAAGGCAAAGAAAATTTCTGACTTCTTCAAAAGAAATCTTCAAGCAGGGTTCTGGAATATAGTCCCATGTTGTTTCATGCCAAAATATAAACCACAGGACCAAATTTTCCTAAGGAGCAGCAGCTTATATGTAAATAGCTTTAGAAAACACAACTTTAGCCGGGCACAGTGGCTCACACCTGTAATCTCAGCACTTTGGGAGGCCGAGGCGGGGGGATCACCTGAGGTCAGGCTTTGGAGACCAGCCTGGCCAACATGATGAAACCTCTCTATTAGCTGGGCGTGGTGGTGGGCGCCTGTAATTCCAGCTACTTGGGAGACTGAAGCAGAAGAATCGCTTGAGGCAGAGGTTGCAATGGGCCGAAATTGCACCATTGCACGCCAGTCTGGGAAACAAAAGTGAAACCCTGTCTCAAAAAAAAAAAAAAAGAAAGAAAGAAAGAAAACACAACTTCATTTAGACTTTCTTTAAAGCATTCAAAAGTACCTCCTTCACAGACATTCATTAGATTCCATACCTTGATTTCTCTCTGCGCCTTTGTTGAGAAATGACAGCACAGGGTCTTTTGAGGATGGATCACATTATCCACAGCCTTTCTTTGGGGGCTATTTTCATTTTTTGTGTGTGCAAAATTGGGACGTATATGATGAATATGATTTACTGCCAGAAAATGAGAAAGAACATATATGGACCCCTCAATTGAGTTGTTATTAAGGTATGTAATTACAAGCCAAAAATGCAGCCAAATCTTCAACTGTATTTTATGGTCAGTTTTTTTTCATGCCAAAATCACCTATTAGTAACCACCATATCTTTGCTCATTGACTGCAGAATCCAAATATTTATACCTTTATTTATTTATTTATTTATTTATTTATTTATTTATTTTTGAGATAGGGCCTCACTCTGTCACCCAGGCTGGAGTGCAGTAGCACTATCCTGGCTCACTGCAACCACTGCCTCCCGGGCTCAAGTGATCCCCCCACTCAGCCTCCCCAGTAGCTGGGACTACAGGAATGTGCCACCATGCCTGGCTAATTTTTTGTAGAGATGGGGTTTTGGCATGTTTCCCAGGCTGGTCTCAAACTCCTGGGCTCAAGTGATCCTCCTAACACCTTCAAAAGTGCTGGGGTTACAGGCATGAGCCACCAAGCCCAGCCTTATACCTTTATTTTTATTATATGTTAATAGATACTAAAAAATTACTTTTCCCTTTTAATAAAACAATCAAGTTAAATAAAAACTTTTTTATTAAATAAAAAATAAAACTGTTTTTAGTTTAAAAGCCTGACCATTTTGTTGGCCGGGAATGTGGGAAGCCCTCAGCTGGGCAGTTCTTGCTTGAGGTCTCATTTGTGGTACCAGTTGGGTATCAGCAGGGTCCACAGTCATCTGAAGGTTTGACTGGATGTTCAAGAGGCTTCACTTACGTGGTTGGCAGCTGATGCTAGCTGATGGCTGGGAGCTCAGCTGTGGCTGTTGACCTGGGTGCCTACACATAGACTTCCTAGCATTATAGTCTCAGTATGGCTAGACTTCTGTCATGGAAGAGAGCTCTCCCCAGAGTTAAAAGTCCCTGTAATCCTAGCACTTTGGGAGGCCGAGGCGGGCAGATCACCTGAGGTCAGGAGTTCAAGATCAGCCTGGCCAACATGATGAAACCCTGTCTCTACTAAAAATACAAAAATTAGCCATGCGTGTGGTGCTTGCCTATAATCTCAGCTACCCAGGAGGCTGAGGCAGGAGAATCACTGGCACCTGGGAGGCAGAGGCTGCAGTGAGCTGAGATCATGCCACTGCACTCCAGCCTGGGTGACAGAAAGAGACTCTCTCAAAAAAAAAAAAAAAAAAAAAAAAAAACAAAGTCCCAAGCACCATTTGTTTCCTTTTAATCTTCCTTTCTTTAGTATTAATTCTTTGATGGTGTAAAAGAAATGAGCAACAGTTAAAGTCATTCTTACAATCATTTCATTTGAAAAGTTCTCATCCTATGTGAATTCCCTGGTGTAGCGTAATATATGAACGATGGCTATAAGCTTTTCCATATTCATCATTTGTACTTGACCAGTAAGATACAGACCGCAGGTAAAGACTATATTCCTCCCCATGCTCCAACTTCAACACACTCACAGGACTTTTCTCTAGTTGGAATTCTCTGATGGTGAAAAAGGGAAATGCTGGATGCCTCTCCTTCTCTAGTAGACTTTTTGCTTTCAAATAAGGCATTAACTGTGGCTAACAGTAATCTCACATTTATGACATTTGCCTGCAAGATTTGGGCTGTGGCTAAACGTCCTTCTACATATATTACGTTCATTCACATTCCCAGTTTTCACAATAACACTGATCAAGTTTCCCTGTAGCAAGAATTCTCTGGTTTGAACCAGCACCATATTGATAAAATTTATAGCTGTTTCCCTTCAGTGTCAATTATCTCACGTGGTGAAAGTTCTGAATCGTCTGCCAGTATCTGACTGAATACACATATGCACTAAGACCCAGCGATTCCATTCCTAAGTATATACACAAGAGAAATACATGTATGTACACCAAGACAAGTATGCTCTCAGAAGCATGATTTATTATGACCCTAAGCTGTAAACAATGTAAAAGTTCATCAACAGGAGAATGGATAAATTGTGATATAATCATATAATAGAATTCTATACTGGATAAAAATAAATAAACTTCTGCCACATGCACTAATGATTAGACTCAGGGACATGATGAATGTAATAAGCCGTACATGAAAGAATGCATGATAATCCAATTTATAGAAAGGTTTATAATATGTAAAAACTAATTTGTAATGTTAAAAGTCAGAATCGTGGTCAACTGTGAGGAGGTAACAACTAATTTTTATTTTGGATTTGCAATGAGAAATACAGTTTATACCTCCTTCTTTCAAAGAACCTCTCTACTCACTGTGTAGTCCATGGACCGCAGTCAGTTGGCCAACTAGTTATTACTGATTAACAAAAGGATATGTATTGAAATGGAAAATGTGATTTAAAATGTTTATAACACCTTGACAGAGGAAGTTTTTGTCTGCTGAAGCTAGTAAGAAAAAAATTTGGACTTTTTAATGATTTTTGTCATGTAATTTGTCTAATAATATTTGTGTGTGTGTGTGTGTGTGTGTGTGTGTGTGTGTTGTGTGTTTTACAGGCTGGCAAATAGTAGGTTACCATGTGGTATAGTACCTTAAACTGTTGGATATTATTATGCTTGCAAGCAACATCATCTACAGGGTTTACTATGACTTAACATTTTTTTACAAAAAAAAGCCGCATTACTTACTGAATTCCCATGGTTTCTACCTTGTGAGTTTTCTGATGGACAATGAGGTTTGACTTACAACTGAAGAACTTCCCACACTGTTTACATTCATATGGTTTCTCTCCTGTGTGAGTTTTCTGATGGCGAATGAGGTTTGATTTCCTACTAAAGGCTTTCCCACACTGAGGACACCCATTGGATTTCTCTCCTGTGTGTATTCTGTGATGAACAGTGAGGATTGCCTTCTGGCGGAAGGACTTCCCACATTCATTACAAATATAGGGTTTCTCCCCTGTGTGAATTCTCTGGTGGAGAGTGAGGGTTGTCTTTTGGCAGAAGGACTTCCCACATTCATTGCAAATATAGGGTTTCTCTCCTGTGTGAGTTCTCTGATGCACAGTGAGGGTTGTCTTCTGGATAAATGCCTTCCCACACTCATTACACTGATATGGTTTCTCTCCTGTGTGAGTTCTCTGGTGATCAATGAGGTATGACTTCTTCCTAAAGGCACTTCCACACTGAGGACATTCATAGGCTTTCTCCCCCGTATGTGTTTTGTGATGTCTAGTGAGGGTGGCCTTCTGGCGGAAGGACTTCCCACAATCGATACAAATAAAGGGTTTCCCCTCTATATGTGTTTTCTCATGAAGGGTGAGGGCTGTCTTCTGACGGAAGGCCTTTCCACATTGATTGCAAACATAAGGTTTTTCACCGGTGTGAATTCGCTGATGTTCAATGAGGTATGATTTCCTTCTAAAGTTATTCCCACAGTAAGGACAGTGAAAGGGTTTCTCTTCTGTTTGTGGTCTCTGAGGCATAATAAAGACAGACTTTCTGCAGAGGAATTTCCCATATTTGTTGTAGGCAGAGGGCTTCTTTTCCATAAGATTACTTGGATGGACACTGAGGCTTGACTTTTCTATGAAGGCAATTCCATCTTTATTGTAGTCAAAGGTTCTTTCTCCTCTGTGAGCTCTAGTATGTGTAAATAGCATTCCTTTCATCAGGAAGGATTTTTCACATTCATTATGGTCAAACGGTGGCTCTGGAGCTTGAACCTTCTGATGCTGAATAAGTTCCTGTTTACCACTGAGAACTCTTTCTGTTTGTTTCTGGAGATTCACTGCAGGATGAATTTTCTCATGCTTCGTACTGAGGAGTGATTTCTCCCATCCAGTACTGTCCCCAAACTTCTCTTTTATGGGGCTTATATTTCTAATGACTAGTTCTGAAATATTTTTCAAAACTTTTCCATCAGGTTTATATTCACATAGTATGGTTTTTGAAATACGGTTCTTGCCTAGAGTAAGTGCTTTACCATAAATATTACTTCTCTCCTTAATTAGTTTTTTGTGATTGATGAATATGAGGGATCTAGAATGCCTGTCTTGGTATTCTTTGAACTTCACTAAGACATCTTCAGTTTTCCCATCTTCTTCTAGAAAAGAATACAATTAACACTGTGAGTCTTCACATAAATGCTATGGATTGGGTATACATCCAGACAAACTATGGTGAGACTATCTCACTACTCTGATCTACAAAATGGGCAGAGTAAATTACCTCTTGGTAGCGAAAATGTATAAACACAAATACAAATCTTGCTACTCTGTTAAAATGAAGAAAAACTGGCATAAGTAAAAAACACTCATATCTTTGGCATGTTATAAATATAAGCTGCGCCGGGCGCGGTGGCTCAAGCCTGTAATCCCAGCATTTTGGGAGGCCGAGACGGGCGGATCACTAGGTCAGGAGATCGGACCATCCTGGCTAACCCTGTGAAACCCCGTCTCTACTAAAAAGTACAAAAAATTAGCCGGGCGCGGTGGCGGGCGCCTCTAGTCCCAGCTACTCGGGAGGCTGAGGCAGGAGAATGGCGTAAACCTGGAAGGCGGAGCTTGCAGTGAGTGGAGATTGTGCCACTGCACTCCAGCCTGGGCGACAGAGCGAGACTTCGTCTCAAAAAAAAAAAAATTAAAATAAATAAATAAATAAATAAATATAAGCTGCACTGAGAAGGTATAAGAAACACAAGGATGGCCAGGCTCAGTGGCTCATGCCTGTAATCTCAACACTTCGGGAGGCCAAGGTGGGTGGATCACCTGAGGTCAGGAGTTTGAGACCAGCCTGGCCAACATGGAGAAACCCTGTCTCTACTAAAAATTCAAAATTAGCTGGGCATGGTGGCGCACGCCTGTAATCCCAGCTACTCGGGAGGCTGAGGCAGGAGAATTGCTTGAACCCGGGAGGCAGAGGTTGCGGTGAGCTGAGATCGTGCCATTGCACTCCAGCCTGGGCAACAAGAGCGAAAGTCTGTGTCAAAAAGAAAAAAAAAAGAAGAACAAAAAAAAAGGATAAGTGAGCAGAAGAGAAAGAATGATGAAAGAGGTATTCTCCTTGGAATAGAAGATTCAGAGCTGCTGAAGTGAGCCTACCAAGGGTGCTGAACAATAGGCAATGCGACAGAAAATTATTTAGGAAGAGACAAAAAGCTATACATTATTTATCCCCTCATGACTAAGTGTTATAAGTGCTTCCAATTCTTTCTTCTTCACTTGCATTGAGCCCATGAATGGTAAATGAACTTTCTCAGCTCATTTCCTAGTGTTTACAGAAACATTAGTCTATAGTCTAGGCCCTAGATGTCCATATAACTGCAATTTATTTTCTCTTGAAAGCAGAGAATCTGGAAAACATATTCCCATGAGGAATTATCAAATACACCAACAGACAAAATATAATTCCAACACGAATATAATCACTGTTGTGTATACATATTTTACATATATATATGTATGTATTTAAATTCATTTTTTTTTTTTTTGAGAAAGGGTCTCGCTCTGTCCCCCAAGCTGGAATACAGTGGTGTGATTCTGGCTCACTGCAGCCTTGGCCTCCTGGGCTCAAGCAATCCTCCCACCTCAGCCTCCCAAGTGTCTGGGGCTACAGATGTGTGCCACCATATCCAGCTAATTTTTTTTTTTTTTTTTTTTTACAGATGGGGTCTTCCTGTGTTGCCCTGGCTGGACTTGAACTCCTGGCCTCAAGTGATCTTCCAAAAGTTCTGGGATTATAGGCGTGAGCCACAGTGCCCGGAGACTATAGTATTCTGATTGCTGTTACCATCAATTTATTCTGCCAGAGATGGTCAATAATGAAATTCTCCTGACCAACAATTCTAACTTCATTCTTTCAATTTGCCAAATTACTTTTTTCAGCTTTAGGGAAAGATAGGTTTGAGTTTTCCTCCCAATACAGTCACCTTAACTCTGTAATTCCCTGTTGGAGTTGTAAAGGGCTGGATTCTTCGATGTATGTGCAGAGCACTGATTAATCTTAATCATTTTTAAAAAATTATTGTATATCTAACTATAGTTGCCTTACTACCATCCATATTTGGGAGGGCAATTTAAAGGTGGATTCATCTTACCTATGATTTACATTGTTATTTATAATAGTCCCATACTGGGAACAGCCCAAATATCCATCAAAAGATGAACAGGTAAAACCGTGTCATGTATTATACAATCGAATACTACCACAGCAATAAGAAGAAACAATGCTGATACACAATGACAACAGGAATGAATCTCAAATATTTTGCAGTGTGTAAGCTTTACGAAAAAGAATACATATCATACAATTCCACTTCTGCGCAGTTCTAGGACATGTAAAACTAATCTGTATTGGTAATTGGAGTTACATTGCCTCCCTAAGCATATACCTCCAAGTATATGCTACTATCCAATTTGTCTTAAAGTTTTCACATAGTCTTTCCTTTTATTGGAGACAAAGTCTCACTCAGTCACTCAGGCTGGAGTGCAACAGCATGGTCTCAGCTCACTGCAACCTCCACCTCTCTGGTTCAAGTGATTCTCCTGCTTCAGCCTCATGAGTAGCTGGGATTACAGGCATGTGCCACCACACCTGGCTAAGTTTTGTATTTTTAGTAGAGACAGGGTTTCATTATGTTGGCCAGGCTGGTCTCGAACTCCTGACCTCGTGATCCACCTGCCTCGGCCTCCCAAAATGCTGGGATTACAGGTGTGAGCCACTGCACCTGATCCCCACCCTTTTTTTTTTGGAGACAGAGTCTCACTCTGTCACCCAGGCTGGAATGCAGTAGCACAATCCCAGCTCACTGCAACGTTAGTCTCCCAGGTTCAAGCGATTCTCATGCCTTGGCCTCCTGAGTAGCTGGGACTATGGGTGTGTGCCACCACATCTGGCTAATATTTTTTGTAATTTCTAGTGGAGATGGGGTTTCACTGTGTTGGCCTGGCTGGTCTCGAACCCCTGACCTCGAGTGATCCACCGTCTTGGCCTCCTAAAATGCTGAGATTCTAGGCATGAGCAACTGCTCCCGGCTAAGCTTTCACATAGTTTTTCTACCTTTCAGTATCCCGTCTGTCTGAAATTGTAATAAAATTATGGTCTGGAACATTCACTTCAAGATATTTTCCAACAACCTGGGATTTTAACATGATCATTCTATGTAAAGTCCTTGATTTGATAATATAATATTGCTTTCCCAACTAAAACTCACATTTTTGGAGGTCAATATTTTATTGACGATCTTCTCTAAAATCTTCTGAGTATACATTTACACACTGTTATCTGAAGTTAGGGGATACAATGCTGGCAGGTACACCTAAAAAGAACTTAGTAGTAAATGATTTCTAAATGGATAAGAAAGATATTTTCCTTGCATGGTATGACAGTCAATAAGATAACTACTGAATACCTGGCCTCTGTTACAAGCTGCAGTAAGGAAAGGCAAAAGAGAGGACCTTATTTTGGGGAAATGATGAACCAAATGGAGAAAGAAGTTTCATGTAAAACAACTTCGAATTAGGTACCAAATTACTAGATCATATCAGAGGACGTGTCTGCTCACATATTACAGATGTTAAGTAGAATGGGAATGCATAAAAAACAGAAATAGACACAGTCTACACAGTAGTCAAGGTATTTCATGGAGGAAATGAAACTTGATTTTTTAGTTAAGTGATATATTAGTATTGTGTGGTAAAGAATTTAACCTTGCTGCCGGGCGCGGTGGCTCACGCCTGTAATGCCAGCACTTTGGGAGGCCGAGACGGGTGGATCACGAGGTCAGGAGATTGAGACCATCCTGGCTAACACGGTGAAGCCCTGTCTCTACTAAAAATACAAAAAATTAGCTGGGTGCGGTGGCGTGCGCCTGTAGTCCCAGCTACATGGGAGGCTGAGGCAGGAGAATGGCGTGAACCCGGGAAGTAGAGCTTGCAGTGAGCCAAGATTGCGCCACTGCACTCCAGCCTGGGCCACAGAGCGAGACTCCGTCTCAAAAAAAAAAAAAAAAAAAGAATTTAACCTTGCCAAATGAGAGGCCTAACCTTTAACTTCAGTTTCAGGGTGGTAATTTTTAAGGCCTTTGAGTGTCATGGCTAATAGGAGTTTATTTGTTTGCCAGGGAGTCTTTGGCTGCCCAGACAGTAACAATGTGATTTAGGGTAGGGGCTTTGAGTCATGCAGCAAGCATCAGCTCAGCTTCCTAAGGCACTGGAAACTGAGCTCAGTCACGTGGGCAATCAGGCCTATTTGATGGAACCCCAGTAAAAACTTTGGACACTGAGGCTGTGCTGAGCTTCACTGGTTGGCAGTACTCTGTATGCATCGTCACACAGTGTTGCCAGGATTGCTATCCATGACTCCACAGCGATAGCGCAACTAGCAGCTGCAAGTTTGGCACTTTCCCATACTCTGCCTATTTCCTTCTTCCCTTGACTGATTTTAATCTTTTCCTGTAACAAATTGTAACTGTGAGTATAACAGCTTTCACTGAGTTCCATGGGTCTTTTCAGCAAATTATCAAACCTGGCCAGGTGTGGCGGCTCACACCTGTAATCCCAGCACTTTTGGAGGCCGAGGCAGGTGGATCACTTGAGGTCAGAGATTTGAGACCACCCTGGCCAACATAGTAAAACCCTGTCTCTATTAAAATACAAAAATCAGCAAGGCATGGTGGCACATGCCTATAATCCCAGCTACTTGGGAGGCTGAGAATCGCTTGAACCTGGGAGGTGGAGGTTGCAGTGAGCCAAGACCGCGCCACTGTACTCTAGCCTGAACGACAGAGTGAGACACTGTCTCAAAAAAAAAAAATTATCGGCCCTAAGGGCAGTCCTGGGTATCCCTGAATTTACAGCTGGTGTCAGAAGTAAGGGTGGTCTTGTATGGATTACTGTACCCTCTAACTTCATAGCTGGCTAACTCTGCAAGTATATATGGAACATGTAGTATCCATCATATAAGGAAAGGTCCAGCTGTGATGAATAGAACCAATTACAGTTTTCCCTCATTATCCAATCCAAGGGGACAGGTTCCGAAACCCCTAAGGATACTAAAATCCAAAGATGCTCAAGTCCCTCATATAAAATAGTGTAGTATTTGCATATAACCTATACATCTCCTCCTGTACACTTTAAATCATCTCTAGATGACTTATAATACCTAACACAATGCAAATGCTATGCCAACAGCTATTATACTATACTGATTTTTATTTGTATTTTGTGTGTGTGTGTTTGTGTATTTTTTTTCTATTGGCAGTTGGTTGAATCTGCTGATGTGGAAGCCATGAATTGGCGGGCTGATTGTATATGGAGTATATTTAGGACTCTTGAACAAATAAGAGATTATCAAAAGCTCTTAGTCACAGACAGAAATACATTTGGAATGACCAAATGAGGTATGATCCTGTCACCCATGAAAACAGAGGGATTTAAATTTCATATTAAAAAGTGTTATCTTTTTAGCATAATGACAGAATAAACTGGAAAAAAAAAAAAAAAAAAAAAAAAACTAAGGAAAAATCATGGCAAATTCAAAGATTAATTACAGCAGCCCATACCTGAAATGATATGGCTCTCATTTTGGAAGCTGTCAATGGCAAATGAGAATAAAAGAAGATGTAAAGAGGCTGGGCGTGGTGGCTCAAGCCTGTAATCCCAGCACTTTGGGAGGCCGAGACGGGCGGATCACGAGGTCAGGAGATCGAGACCATCCTGGCTAACACAGTGAAACCCCGTCTCTACTAAAAAATACAAAAAACTAGCTGGGCGAGGTGGCGGGCGCCTGTAGTCCCAGGTACTCGGGAGGCTGAGGCAGGAGAATGGCGTGAACCCAGGAGGCGGAGCTTGCAGTGAGCTGAGATCTGGCCATTGCACTCCAGCCTAGGCAAGAGAGCCAGACTCCGCCTCAAAAAAAAAAAAAAAAAAAAAAAAAAGAAGATGTAAAGATATTTTACAGGGTGCGATAATATAACACATTGTAGAGAGATGATTAAGAAAGTATAAGAGATGATGGACTGAATCCTATACTACTTGGGCTGATTATGGGCACAAGAAAATACAGAAACAAATAATAATAAATAAGATTATGGGAACAGGCCTGGCGTGGTGGCTCATTCCTGCAATCCCAGCACTTTGGGAGGCTGAGGTGGGCAGATCACTTAAGGTCAGGAGTTCGAGACCAACCTGGCCAACATGGTGAAACCCCATCTCTACTGAAAATACAAAAATTAGCCAGGCGTGGTGGCGGGTGCCTGTAATCCTAGCACTTTGGGAGGCTGAGGCGGGCAGATCACTTAAGGTCAGGAGTTCGAGACCAACCTGGCCAACATGGTGAAACCCCATCTCTACTGAAAATACATAAATTAGCCAGTGTGGTGGCGTGTGCCTGTAATCCCAGGTATTCGGGAGGCTGAGGAGACAGGATCACTTGAACCTGGGAGGCAGAGGTTGCAGTGTGCCCAGATCACGCCATTGCACTCCGGCCTGGGCAACAGAGCGAGACTTCATCTCAAAGTCTCGGTTAACTACATTGCTGCAGGGCAAGACTGCAAGGAGCCCAAAGGGGAAAGAATGCTAGAGCCCTGAAGGAACTGAGCAAAGAGTTCAGTGGCTGCTTAGCTCTGAGAAAGAGTTTGCGATTCTAGCCCTGTGCCAACAGGAACCTTGTTAAAATCTTGGTCCCAATACCAGCAAATTGGAAATGTGATATTAAAAGAGAACAGTTCAGCATGGATTCATGAAGACCAATATGGGGCAGTCCCTTTCTGGTATTTTTAAACGCACTGAAAATTTTAAAGCAGAGTGGAAAAACAGGCAAATAAAACAAAATAAAAGAGCAAAAAATCCTGCTCCATTCATCTTTGTCCTGGGTTAGGTGAAAACAAAACAAAACAAAACAAAACAACTTTGGTCTTTCCATTGAGACTCCAGAAGGGCCGTGTTTTAGGAGTAGAGACTGCATCCCAGGACTCAGGACAACACCATAAAACTTTAATCAACTAGGCCCAGTCCTTGGGCATGTCCACCGAAGGGCCCAGTTTTAGAAAGAATTCTGTCAAGTCAGTTTAGCTGGAATCCCCCACTCTCAATATCTGATCTCTCGCCTCACCAGCCCCTGCAGGTGATATCTGATCACCATGACCTGCTTTCAGTAGGAATCCTGGTAGGTCAGCTGAGCAAGATTACCCTATCCACTCAGTAATTTCCCATCACAGCCCCTCTCCCCCAACTATAAATTTCCTCTCTTCCTTATCGTATTCAGAGTTGGCCCATTCTCTCCCCACTACTTCAAAACCCCATTGTAGCAGTCCCTGAGATCTGCCTTACAAGTGTCAGGATAACGTTTTTCTTTAGTATTTATAGTAACACAGCTTGGATAGGAACAGATTGATTATTGGACCCCTTTGGCATCTCACCCAGAACCCCAAGTGCACACCTTTTGAGCCTTAGTCTTCACTCCTGACTGACTGGGGACCCATTGGTGAGTCAGACTCCTGGTTCACCGCTCTGGACAAACTCCCATTGAAGCTGGTACAACATTTTGATTCCTTAGATTCTGAGCATACTCTAGAGGCTGGGTTAGAATCCTAGGTTCCTCTGTTTATATGAAGTTGGGTTTGAGACATTGGTTTCTTTGTTTAAAAAGTACCTGCTGGGCTACAGGTCTTTCTTCCTGTGTCTTTCTTTTGGGTGGGAATTCACTTCCTGACTCTCGGGGCTCGAAAATTCTTGACCTGTGAGGCCTCTCTGTTTGATCCTGTTTCTCCCATGGGAACTTCTCAGTTGACTGATGGTGTATGTTCCCCTGTTGGTATATGCTCTGCCAGCTCCCTCCGCTTCCTTTCTTCTTGGCATCACTTTACTAAGGATTCTCTAAACTGGCTCCTGTAAGACCTCTCCTTTCCCACTGCTCCACTCCTCCTTCCTCCTCTCACCACCTCTGATCATCCCTTTGGTTCCCCTGAATCCTTTGACATGTGGCCCTTCAGAACTCCTCCATCCCTTTATCCACCCTGCCAGACCTTTCCCTTCCCACTCTAACCCCTACAGTCACTTGAACTTTAGGTGCCCTGCCCCACATTGGGGGCACTCAAGGGGCCCCCAAAAGAAACACCTGTGGCTGAGAAGGAAAAAAGGGCTAACTAGAAACAAAGTGGATATTTTATTCACTCAGCCAAGCTTTGGAGACATCCAGATAGCTCAGTGGCACACCTAAAATTCAGTCACAGCTTCCTTAAGATTATATAACAGGGAAAATGAAAATCTGAAAATCTCCTCCACAAATATTGGCTAAAAAGCATTAGCCCACACATTGAACAGCTAACCTTGTTCCATGTGTCAGAAACACAATTCAGATAAAAATATAAAGTGGAGCAACGATGAGGTGTAACACTATTTTACTGACTCCTGGCTAACATTTTAGAATGAAAGTTATAAGATCTCTGTTTGGGACTGTCTGCCTATGTATGTCTATGTATGTATATTATGTATATGTGATATTTTCTTACCTCGAGATGGTATTAATTATTTATTTAAACATTTTAGTTATTTAGAGATGAGGTCTCACTGTTGCCCAGGCTGGAGTGCAGTAGTGCATAGTTCTCTGCAGCCTTGAACTCCTGGGCTTAAGTGATTCTCCTGCCTCAGCTTTCTGAATAGCTGGATCTACAAGTGCACACCACTGCACTGGGATACATTTTTTTCAGAGACTGGGTCTTGCTATGTTGCCCAGGCTGGCCTCACACTCCTGGCCTCAAGCGATCCTCCTGCCTCAGCCTCCTGAGTAGCTGGAATTACAGGTGTGAGCCACAGCACTTGGCCAAAGTAATGTATAAACTCCCTTAAAGAGTTATTCAAATTGTTTTAAGATAAAAATGAGTGTTTGTGTAAGTGAAATGTTCCTAACACCCCCAGAAATATAGGAACTAACCCAAAGGCCTTTCAAGTTCATGTGACTTGGGGTAAAATTTTGATAACTGAGTTTAATATTTTTGGTTTAATAAGAAGAGGTTCATCTATGAGCACATATTTTTATTTTACTTGGCTTTACTAGTCAAATAAGTTACTATTGTATTTACTATGTTTAAAACTATAAAAACTATACATTCAACTTAAGAAAAAAGGCACAAATAAATATGTAGTAAAAATGAATTGTCTGATATCCATTATTTCATATACATCAAACATAGCAGGAAAACAAAATAAAACAAACCGGCCGGGCGCGGTGGCTCAAGCCTGTAATCCCAGCACTTTGGGAGGCCGAGACGGGCGGATCAAAAGGTCAGGAGATCGAGACCATCCTGGCTAACATGGTGAAACCCCGTCTCTACTAAAAATACAAAAAAAAAACTAGCCGGGCGAGGTGGCGGGCGCCTGTAGTCCCAGCTACTCCGGAGGCTGAGGCAGGAGAATGGCGTGAACCCGGGAGGCGGAGCTTGCAGTGAGCTGAGACCCGGCCACTGCACTCCAGCCTGGGCGACAGAGCGAGACTCCGTCTCAAAAAAAAAATAAATAAAACAAACCTATGCATTTAACTTTTCAGGTTTTCCTGATTTGCTTTTAATTGCCTTTTACTTGTATATGCTATACAGTTAACAAAGAAGTGACTTGAGATAATGGCTAGTTTTGTTTAACGTATTATGAAATTTTCATGAACAATCCAAACATAATAAATACTATTTGTGTAGGTCAATATAAGTGGAATAAGAGTTTTATAACTAGGCTTTTCCACAGTTGTTTCATAATATCTGCCTAAAAACAGTTTCCAAAATCTTCTTGGTAACCTGCAACCTAAGAGTCATGCTAAGTTAACTAATACTCATTTATAATTTCTCTACTGAAACATTCATTATTGAATATAAGTTTAAATTTACATACTTTTGGCTCTTTAATTTTATACAGAATAGAAAGACTAAACATATTTGGATCTGTTAAACGCTAAAAAATTGTACTATGAGAAAACATGTATTGATAAAGTTGTGAGATGATGTATTCATAACATTTGCTAATCTGTTACAGCATGCTAGTATGTAGCAGATAATTCACAACTATCTACTTCTTAGTTTACTCTGTTAAAAGGTTACTAATGGTTAACATTATAATCACTATATGTAATTAAAACTACTAAAAATAGGCGGGGGCAGTGGCTCACGCCTGTAGTCCCAGCACTTTGGGAGGCTACGGCGGATCACCTGAGGTCAGGAGTTCGAGACCGGCCTGGCCAATATGGTGAAACGCCGTCTCTACTAAAAAAACACAAAAATTAGCTGGGCATGGTGGTGCGCACCTGTCATCCCAGCTGCTCCTCAGGAGTCTGAGGCACAAGAATCGCTTGAATCCGGGAGTTGGAGGTTGCAGTGAGCTGAGATCCTGCCACTGTACTCCAGCCTGGGCGACAGAGCGAAAGACTGTCTCAAAAAAAAAAAAATAATAATAATAATAAAATAAAGAAAGGAAGAAAAAGAAAGAAAGAAATGGTTCATTGCAACCTCTGACTCCCGGGTTCAAGCAGTTCTCCTGCCTCAGCCTCCTGAGTAGCTGGGATTACAAGTGTGCACCACCACGCCCAGCTATTTTTTGTATTCTTTTAGTAGAGACGGGGTTTGGCCATGTTGGCCAGGCTGGTCTTGAATCCTGACCTCAGGTAATCCACCCACCTAAGCCTCCCAAAGTGCTGAGATTACAGGCATGAGCCACTGTGCCCGGCTCACTCTTACTATTTACAATAGCATCAGAAATATTAAAAGCTTAGAGAAGGCCCGGGGCAGTGGCTCACGCCTGTAATCCCAGCACTTTGGGAGGCCGAGGCAGGTGGATCATGAGGTCAGGAGATCGAGACCATCCTGGCAAACATGGTGAAATCCCATTTCTTCTAAAAATACAAAGAAATTAGCTGGGCGTGGTGGTGGGCACCTGTAGTCCCAGCTTCTCGGGAGGCTGAGGCAGGAGAATGGCGTGAATCCGGGAGGCAGCGGAGCTTGCAGTGAGCGGAGATCGCGCCACTGCACTCCAGCCTGGGCAACAGAGCGAGACTCCGTCTTAAAAAAAAGAAAAAAAGCTTAGAGAGAAACTTAATGAGCAATACTTAAGAATTCTATACTAAAAACAGGAATTTCTTACAGGAATTAGAGAAGCTAACTAAAATGGAAAGCTATAGCATTGTCATGAACCACGGAACTCAATATTGCTAAGACATTAGTTCTCACTAATAAAAAACCTAGCACGTTTATCTAAAGAAATCAAGAAGTTGATTCCAAAATGAAATTGAGAAGAAAATGACCTAGAATAGCTAAAAGTTGTTTTCGTTTGTTTGCTTGCTTTTTTTGAGATAGAGTCTCACTCTGTTGCCCGGCTAGAGTGCAATGGCACAGTTTTGGCTCACTGCAATCTGTGCCTCCCAGGTTCAAGCAATTCTCCTGCCTCAACCTCCCGAGTAGCTGGGACCACAGGCGTGTGCACCATACCTGGCTAATTTTTGTATTTTTAGTAGAGATGGGGTTTCACCATGTTGGCCAGGCTGGTCTTGAACTCCTGACCTCAGGTGATCTGCCCGCCTCGGCCTCCCAAAGTGCTGGGGTTACAGGCATGAGCCACTATGCCTGGCCCTAAAAGTTTTTAAAAAGCACAAAGTTAGAAGACTTACTCTAACTGACTTCTAGACTTCTTATAAAGTTACAATAATCAAAGACCAGGTGGTATTGTCAATGTGACTTAAAATATGTCCAAAGAAACAACAGATTGTCCAAAAATAGACTGACACAAATGTGATCAATTTTCTCTATGATCATCAGAGTAATTCAGGCAACAAATACTGATGGAACAAATTGATAACCATATAGAAGAATAGACTCTCGAACCCTACTTCACATCATAAAAAAAACATGAGGTGCATCACAGAACTAATCATAAAAAGCAAAATATACAGCCAGGTGCAGTGGCTCACACCTGTAATCCCAGCACTTTGGGAGGCTGAGACAGGCAGATGACCTAAGGCTGGGAGTTCGAGACCAGCCTGACCAACAAGGAGAAACCCCGCCTCTACTAAAAATACAGAATTAGTGGGGCGTGGTGGTGGATGCCTATAATTCCAGCTACTTGGGAGGCTGAGGCAGGAGAATCGCTTGAACCCGGGAGGCGGAGGTTGCGGTGAGCTGAGATTGTGCCATTGCACTCTAGCCTGGGCAACAAGAGCAGAATACTGTCTCAAAAAAAAGCAAAATACACACAGAAAATACAGAGCACTATCCTCACCATACCTAGAAAAGAGAACTATCCTCACTATACTTAGAAAAAGACAAATATTTGTTTGAGAGGTCAAATAATTAATTAATTATAAAAGAAACAATGATTAACTGAAATTCACCAAAGTTAAAAACTTCTATTCCTCAAAAGACACAATTAAAATGAATACACAAGTCATAGACTAGGGAAAATATTTGTAATACGTACATTGAACAAAAGATGTCTATCCACAATATGTAAACAATTCCTACTACTCAAGCAAAAATAGATACTACTTAAATAAAAAATGGATAAAACACTTGAACAGGGCTGGGCATGGTAGCTCACGCCTGTAATCCCAGCACTTTGGGAGGCCAAGGTGGGTGGATGGCAAGGTCAGGAGTTTGAGACCAGCCTGGCCAATATCATGAAACCCCATCTCTACTAAAAATACAAAAAAGTACCCAGTGTGGTGGTGCACATTTGTAATCCCAGCAAATTGGGAGGCTGAGGCAGGAGAATTGCTTGAACCCAGGAAGCAGAGGTTGCAGTGAGCCAAGATTGCGCTACTGCACTCCAGCCTGGGCGACAGAGTGAGACTCCATCTCAACACCAAAGAAACAAACAAATGAACAAACAAACAAAACACTTGAACAGATGCCTCTAATATAAAAAGCACGTGAAAAGGTTTTCAATATTATTAGCCGTAAGATAAATCTAAATTAAAACTGCGAAGTTGGCCGGGTGCGCTGGCTCACGACTGTAATCCCAGCACTTTAGGAGGCTAAGGCGGGCGGATCACGAGGTCAGCAGTTTGAGACCAGCCTGATCAACATGGTGAAACCCCGTCTCTACTAAAAATACAAAAATTAGCTGGGCATGGTGGCACACGCCAGTAATCCCAGCTACTTAGGAGGCTGAGGCAGGAGAATTGCTTGAACTCAGGAGGCGGAGATTGCAATGAGCTGAGACTGCGCCATGGCACTCCAGCCCAGACAACAGAGCGAAACTCTGTCTCAAAAAAAAAAAAACAAACAAAAAAAAACTGCAAAGTTATACAACAAGAATGGCCAAAATGACCAGAATGGCCAAAATGAACATAAAATGTAGAAAAGAATGTGGGGCAATCAAAATTCTCATACAGTGCTGATGAAAGTCTAAAGTGGTATAGTAGTTTTAGCTACTAAACTACCAAACTAAAATGGTAGTTTCTAAAGAAGTAAAATATGTATCTGCCTTATGAATCAGCAGTATCACTGCTAGGTGTTTACTGGAGAAAAATAAACATGTATGTCCACAGAAATATTTTTACAAGAATGACTATAGCAACTTTGTTCATAAACTAAAAACATCCTAAACTAAAAACACCCCAAATGTCTTTCAACAAGAGATGCATAAACTGATATATTCATACAATGGAAAACTGTTTCACAGTTAACAAACTACTTATGCATGCAGAAGCATGTATAAATCTCTCAGACATGAAGCTGAGTGAAAGAAAGCAGATATGAAAAAGGTTTGCAATAGACAAAATGAATCTATGTTGGTAGACATCACAACTCTGATTGTCTTAATGGGAGGGACTGAGTTGGAAGAGGCCTGGTGGATCTTAATGGGTTAATGAAACTGTCTTTTATCTTGATTGGAGTGTGAGATACATGGGTTTATACTTCTGTCAGAATTCACAGAACTTTACACTTTATATCTCCATGTACGTTATACCTATAAAACATGGAATAGATTCTTGGTAAGGTAATAGCAGCCAATATTTCCATAAACACAGGTAAACAAGGAAAAGATTTACATGGGGGTGATATTCATACCTAAAATTTACATTTTAGAGGCATGAAAGTCAGCCATATATAGGCACTTTACAGGTCTCAAGTCTTTATTACATCACTAATAGGAAGGCTACTATGAAAATATAGAAAATAAAAAGTGCTGGTGAAGAAACTGTAACCCTTGTACACTGTTGGTGGGAATGTGAAATGATGCAGCTACTACAGAAAACAGTATGGTGATTCCTTAAATATTAAACACAGAATTACCACATTATTCAGCAATTCCACTTCTGAGACTATACCCAAAAGAACTGAAAGCAGGGACTAAAACTGATATTTGTACACCCATGTTCACAGCAGCAATAGTCACAATAGCCAAAAGATGGAAGGAACCCAACTGACCACTGATGTATGAATGAATAAGCAAAATGTGGTATATACATACAACAGAATATTAATCAGCATTAAAAAGGAAGGAATGGATGAACCTGGAGGACATTATGTTAAGTAAAATAAGCCAGTCAGAAAAAGGATAAACACTATGTGATTCCACTTACAAGAGGTACCTAGAGTAGTCAAATTTACAGAGACTGTAAGTAGAACGGCGGTTGGCAGGGCTAGGGAGTAGGGATAAAGGGAAGTTATTTTTATTTATTTATTTTTTTGAGATGGAGTCTCGCTCTGTCACCCAGGCTGGAGTGCAGTGGTGTTATCTTGGCTCACTGCAACCTCTGCCTCCCAGGTTCAAGCAATTCTCCTGCTTCAGCCTCCCAAGTAGCTGGGATTCCAGATGCCCGCCACCACGCCCAGTTAATTTTTTGTATTTTTAGTAGAGACGGGGTTTCACCATGTTAGCCAGAATGGTCTCGATCTCCTGACCTCATGATCCGCCCACTTCGGCCTCCCAAAGTGCTGGGATTACAGGCGTGAGCCACCGCGCCCGGCTGTGGGAAATTAATGGGTACAGAGCTTCATTTTTGCAAGATGAGTTCTGGAGATGGATGGTGGTGATGGTTGCACAACAGTGAGAATGTACTTGATGCCACTGAACTATATGCTTAAAAAGTTTAAGATAGTATATTTAATGTTATGTGTATTTTACCACAATAACAAAAATAGATCCCTAAAAACATTCAAAGGCATCAACTACTTGACATTTAATATTTACTAGACTTCATTTATAGACTCACCTAGATAGCTGTAACTTGGAAAAATTCTCTGTGTCCATAGCTCTTCTCCTTGTTCCAACTTGCGGATCATATCAGGCTTAGTCATGTGAAACCCTGATGATGGAAAATGAGACTCTTGGTCTAAGCTGTTTCGACTTTAAAACTATTGAAGTAAGATAAAGATACAACTTCAAGGTAGTAAATGAGGTATACATTAATGTCTTACCAAAGTTAATACCTTATACTACACAAGTGATGATATAATCATATTTTCTTTTCTTTTCTTTTTTCTTTTTTTTTTTTTTGAGACAGTCTCGCTCTGTCACCCAGGCTGGAGTGCAGTGGTGCAATCTTGACTCACTGCCACCTCGTCTCCCAGGTTCAAGCAATTCTTGTGCCTCAGCCTCCTAAGTAGCTGGGATTATAGGTATGTGCCACCACACCCAGCTAATTTTTGTACTTTTTAGTACAGATAGGGTTTCACCATGTTGGCCAGGCTGGTCTTGAACTCCTGGCCTCAAGTGATCCACCTGCCTCGGCCTCCCAAAGTGCTGGGATTACAGGCATGAGCAACTGCACCTGGCAAGATAATACTTTCTACTAAAAAAAAAAAAAATTACCTCTAATCCCTGAAATTCAAAGTTCTATATGTATCAGGAATTCTTAGAAGGAGATGCATGACATTGAAAGATTCAGGAGTGCTTCTTACCCACAGATACAAAGTGGCAATAGTTTTCCAACATCACATCCCTGTAGAGGGCCTTCTGAGCAGGGTCTAGTTGCTGCCACTCCTCCTGGGTGAAGTCCACAGTCACATCCTTGAATGACACTGATCCCTGTAAGGGCATACTCTAGTTCATCCTGAAGTGATCGGAAATGTGTGAGAACTAGATATTGGAGACCTAGTACTGACAATGTTTACTGGTCAGACTAGTTTCCTTATTTATGTTTTATATTGTATAAAATTCCCTCTCTGAAAATACATCCATTTGTATTTACTTATAATCTCATGCTAAACATACTGAGATCACACTACTTGTCCTGAATGTGACTGGTTGCCTGGTAGACCAAAATGAATAAAACCCTGACCCTGCTCATGAGAAGTTACAGGCTAAGAGAGGGGCATACATGTAAATACATGCACTTAGTAGGTTTTACAGATGCAATGACAGAAATACGTACAAGGTAAAGTGTCACAAAACAAGGAAAAATTTCATTTTGTACTCTGAGGCTTCACTGAGGACATAAAAGTTTTGTACTCACAACGAATTTGTTTTGTAGGAATACAGGGCATCAGCTTTTAAAAATTCATGGGGAGAAAAAAACCAGTTAGTAAATCAGGAAATAGCAAAAGGCACAGTATGTTAGGAAACAGTCTTTGAGCTCTAAGAAGGAAAAGGTATATGGAGGTAGGCAGTGGGGATATTATGACATGACACTAGATTTTTTTTTCCTACAGAACAGCGGTCTTAAAGATATACTGAACACATTCCCAACATTGTAGCTATTTATAAACCATCAATAGGCATTTATGAAAATCTACATTGTTAATGATTACTGCTCTTGAATGTAAATTGTTAACATTTTATTTCCTTCCAGTAGACTATCTCGTACATTCTACTGTGATGCATGCCCTACTTTGGGTCTGCTGCTTTAAGGAATAGAAAGAACGTGAATAAACATAAGGACACACATGTTACGTGATAAAAGTTTTGAGGCAATACTCCTGAAGACTAGAAAAGGCTTAATGTATATTATGTGGGAATGACAATTAAGTAACCATGGTTAGAGATGTCTTCTAGATTAAGGAAGTGTCAGCGGACTGACGGAGAACAACTGCACCTACATGACCACCATTACAGCAGAGATGGTTGTAAATTGGCTGTAGAGTGGAAAAGATACAGGCATGTTATCTGCATAGGCAAATGCATGGCTGCTGGGACTAGAAAGTGAAAATGGGAAACAGAAGAAAATGTAGGCTGGACCAAAGGAAGTAATGAGGTAAACCTTGGAAGTGTACTTTAAGTGTCTGTGGAACATACAGGTGGTGATAGCTAGTGGAGGTTGGATATATAGTTTTGACACTCTGGACAGGGGTCTAGAGTGGAGAGGGGTATTTGAGAGTCACTAGAATCACACTAAGTGTAGCCTTCAGAGTGAATATGATTATGCATAGAGAAAAAGGGACTGTGAAGAAGAGAACCAATTAGCATCTGACGAAAACCAATATTGTAAAGGTTGGTGGATGAGCTAAAGAGGAATTTTCTGAAAGATATGAAAAGAGGACAAAGTACTGTTTGATCAACAATAGAGTATTTCGGCCGGGCGCGGTGGCTCAAGCCTGTAATCCCAGCACTTTGGGAGGCCGAGACGGGCGGATCACGAGGTCAGGAGATCGAGACCATCCTGGCGAACACGGTGAAACCCCGTCTCTACTAAAAAATACAAAAAACTAGCCGGGCGAGGCGGCGGGCGCCTGTAGTCCCAGCTACTCGGGAGGCTGAGGCAGGAGAATGGCGTAAACCCAGGGGGCGGAGCTTGCAGTGAGCTGAGATCCTGCCACTGCACTCCAGCCCGGGCGACAGAGCCAGACTCTGTCTCAAAAAAAAAAAAAAAAAAAAAAACAAAACAATAGAGTATTTCAAAAGTGGCCTGGCATATGGATTTCCTTCTCCTGCACCAGCATATAAAACATTAAAAGAAACTAAAAAGAAAATAACAAATCTCTAACAGCATCAGAATACTGGAAAGGTTTTCACTGGCAGGCCACAATTTATAGGATCGGCTAGCAGACATGAATAAAACAGGAAGATCAGAGAGGAGGAACACAAAACCTGTTTCTTTGACAAGCCTGCAATCAAATTGCTACCCTAAACGCCTCACAAAGCAGGACATCTTTCCAGAAACTAATGCTGGAATCTACCACTTCTATCTCCCAACATATCATTGCAAAACCTAGGCTAGCAGAGATAATTAAGGTTTTTCCATGTCTGCTCCATGACTACTCACAACTTAGATCTCAAATCAGCATCAGGACAAGTTAAATTGATTCAAGCCATATATTCCCATTTAAATCAAGACAATACCTTTCTGTTTCAGCAGTTTGTTTGTGAGAAGACTGAGAAAGGAGATGATGAATGATGTACCTAATGAATATGTACAACTAGAAGGTGCGCTTGGGGAAGGCTTAAGTTGATCTGGTTGGAATGGAGAAATTGTGAACAGGGCTGGATATAGGATGAGGCAGGTGAGGCATCTAGAATGCAAAATTTAGGAAGGCACAGCCCTGAGGGTACCCCTTAAATATTTCACCTCATGCCACTTGCCTGCCTCATCCTAATCTGGCCCTGACTGAAGACTAGTTTCACGGAAGAAAATCCCAATATCTGGGAAGGTTAAAGGACAGGGAAGCTCATGTTCATACACCATGAAAAAAAGTTATTCCAGAAAGAGAGGAAACATCATCTCACCTGAGACATGGCTTTGAGATTTCTAGATGAAACTTCTCTTTTGAGCTCTTCTTTTGGAAAAGGAAACAGTCCTGAGAAAGCAGAGATAGAGGATACATGTATGTGTGAGACCATACTTAACTCAGAACTCCCGGAATTAACTCAGTTAAATCTGCATGAATGTTCACTATTTCAGCACTTGTCCACCCTACGTACCCTTCAGATGTCCAGGATGGTAGTTAGTGGGAAAACGGACAAATCAGTCTCCCTCACAAACACCAGAAACCCAGTCTGTTGGTAAAGTAGACAGGATTCTGGGGAACCTGTTTTAACTTCAAGAGAGGGAACATTGTGTTTTTCGCTCTGCAGCTCTGCCTTCCATCTCCCACTAAACACAGGTTTACTGTGTATTTCCAAATGGTTCTTCTTGGACTTTTTGCCAATTTACACTGACAGTAGTGGATGAGAATACCTTCCCAAGCCCTGATGAAGACAGTTGACAACTTTTAAATCTGTGCTTATCTGGTTTATATTGTATTGAGAATGATTTTTTTTTTTTTTTTTGAGACGGAGTTTCACTCTTGTTGCCTAGGCTGGAGTGCAATGGTACAATCTCAGCTCACCACAACCTCCACCTCCCGGGTTCAAGCGATTCTCTTACCTCAGCCTCCTGAATAGCTGGGATTACAGGCATGTACCACCACACCCAGCTAATTTTGTATTTTTAGTAGAGTCGGGGTTTCTCCATGTTGGTCAGGCTGGTCTCGATCTCCCAATCTCAGGTGATCTGCCCACCTTGGCATCCCAAAGCGCTGGGATTACAGGCATCAGCCACCACGCCAGGCCCGCAAAATAACAATTTTAATTATTACAGTTAGACTGGACTTATTAAAAATCTATCCAATACTTTTTATTACCTTAGCATGTCTAAGGGAGTAGGGAACCTCACTCATATAGAAGTGTTGAAAGTGGTAGTTATGACAGGCACGGTGGCTCACACCTGTAATCCCAGCACTTTGGCAGGCCTGGAGGGGGAGGATCACTTGAGGTCAGGAGTTCAAGACCAGCCTGGGCAACATGGTGAAACCCCATCTCTACTAAAAATACAAAAATTAACTGGGTGTGGTGGCGCAAGCCTGTAGTCCCAGCTACTCAGGAAGCTGGGGCAGGTGAATCACTTGAACTCCAGGGGCAGAGGTTGCAGTGAGCAGAGATCACACCACTGCACTTCAGCCTGGGCAAAAGAGCAAGATTCCATCTTAAAACAAACAAACAAACAAAAACAACAACAAAAGTGGTAGCTATGGTAAAAAAAAAATTTTTTTCCTGCATGGCCCCCAGTGGAACGCTATTCATTTCAACATATTGGTTTTAGTTAATATAGTGTTTCCAGGTAACGAATCTGGGAATTATGAAAATCACCTTTTCCCCTCTGATACTGTTATCTCTATTTTATTTGCTAAATTGCTGATTAGTTACAATTTTGGAGGGAGGTTTAATGGCTACCATTCAGATAATCAAATCTTACATAACCAACTAGCCATGGTCATAACAGAGTTCCTCAATCATTCAAATATTTAGGTCACCAAGGCCACAAAACCACCAGAAGTAACAGTAGGTTACAAACACATGCACAGTCACAGTCAATCAAACATCCTTCAGAGAACCAGCAACCTACAGGCCCCACTTGTCATTCACAACCTCAGACAGCAGCTAACACGATTCCAGGCAAAGTCACAATCACATCCACAAATCACTTTCAATTCTCCACACTCACAGTCTCAAATGCGACTCACACCTAATCTAAAAATAGACACACGCAGAGGAAACCTCGCGCAGCAACACTACTCCGTCCACTTTTCACACAATCGGCCACAACATCCCAAAGAGAGACAAGCACCTAAAATGCAGCAGGTTGGGCGCAGGAGGCCACCCCCATTCAACTCGCGCGCGCGCGCACACTCAGCGACCGCTCCGCGCAGGGACCCGCCGCCAGCGATGGCGCTTCCGCGGGATCAGAACGGGCAAAATCCCCCTTCGCGTAGCTCGCTCCGGGTCACCCTCAAGGTCACGCCCACGGACCACGCCCGGGGCCCGGCTTGTACAGATCTGAGCGTCTGGATACCGCGGTCTCGGTTCCCTCTTCAGAATTACCAGGCCCGGCTGGGACTCTTGGTTACCTCCCTGGCCTCCCCACCCGGTTCCGCGTCCTTAGACAGCTCTCCCGGAACGGAGCTCCCAGTGCCCTCCTCGGCCTCCTCAGCACCCCTGGCACCCACCAAGCCTCACCCCCGGCCCAGGGTGAGTCGTCTGCGCCTGCGCACTCGCGCGTGGGCCTGAGCTCCCAGGAGTCTCCGGGGCGGCCCGTTAGGCGCCGCGCGGTGCTCGCTGCGGGCGCTCCCCTCCATTTGCACCCACGCCGACTCTATTGCGACGGGGACTACGCTTCTCCCAGGACCCCGGCTCCCTTTTCCGTTAACCTGGTGGTCGTTTTCCGTGTGGTGAGTTGAGGTGACCCGGGTCTGGATGCGAGAGGAGCTCACGGCAGGGGACCCGGGTTCCTGGGGCGCGGAGAGGGCTTGTGGAGGCAGAAGCCCCAGGCCTGTGTGCAAGTTACCTGCTGGGGAGGGAGACTGTGTGACTGTGTGTGTGTGTGCGGTTCTGTGGCTGCGTCCGTGTGTGGTGTGATTGTGAGTGGGCGCGCCTGTGACGGGACGGGTGCGGGGTATGTGCACAGCAGGTGCACAGCCGGGACAGCCCTGACTGTCCCCTATTGGGTCCGCGGGACCGAGTGGGGGCGGGGCCGTTTTTATGACGGCGCTGAGCGGTGACAGTGAATGTGTCATGCTGTTATCAGTGATCCTGTGATAGCGCTGTTGTGACCCACTGGAGACTCTGGTCAAAACTGGCCTGGTGCAGCTTTACAGAGTTTGATTTCTGCAGTTCTGGGTCTCGGGAATAGGTGGACAAAATCGCTGTGTGGCTCGATCTGTGTCTGTGGAAGACTCCGAGACCTTCTGTTCTAAAGCATGGCGCCTGTCGCTTTCATAAAGCATAATGCACAGTGGCATGCAGCCTTGCCAATGTTGGGGCCAATTTTAAGTTGCGTGATTTCTTAAGAGTTTGTTGTACTGGGATTTCTTTCACTGCCTCAGTCATTTCACCTTATAACCACATTGCACAGTGTGCAGTCAAATGGCTATCGAAAGGGAAGCTGGATATTTGAGATCCAGAATGAAGTTTCCAACTGAAAAAGCACAGCCTTGTGTTTCACATGGACAAGGCTGTGTACTGATATGCACAGCCTTGTGTTTGATACGGAGATGTTAGAGCTGGAATTGCTCCCAAGGCAAGGTCCTGGGAAGATATGATATTGAGGCCCCAAAAGTAGGATTCCTTTCTCCAAAGATGTGTGTGTGATGGAGTTTCACTCTTGCTGCCCAGGCTGGAGTGCAGTGGCGTGATCTCAGCTCACTGCTACCTCCGCCTTCTGGGTTCAAGTGATTCTCCTGCCTCAACCTCCCAAGTAGCTGGGATTATAAGCATCCACTGCCATGCCCAGCTATTTTTTTTTTTTTTTTTTTTTTTGTATTTTTAGTAGAGAGAGGGTTTCACCATATTGGCCAGTCTGGTCTCCCAACCCCCGACTTCAAGTGATCCACCCGCCTTGGCCTCCCAAAGTGCTGGGATTATAGGCATGAACTGCTATGCCCAGCCAAATTTGCTACCATTTTCTTAAGAATTTTTGCATGAGGTTTTTGGTCTGTCATTTCTTTTCTTGTAGTATCTTTATCAGGTTTTGGTATTAGGGTAGTACTGGCCTAAAAATATATGAACTGTCCTGTCCTTCCCTATTTTCTGAAAAAGTCTGTATAAGATTGGTATTATTTGTTCCTTAAATTTCTGGTTGAATTATCTGGCAAAATCATCTATGCCTGGAGATTTCTTTTCTTGATGTAATAAATTCAATTTCCTTTTTTTTTTTTCGAGACGTAGTCTCGCTCTGTCACCCAGGCTGGAGTGCAGTGGCACAATCTCGGCTCACTGCAAGCTCCGCCTCCCCGGTTCATGCCATTCTCCTGCCTCAGCCTCCCAAGTAGCTGGGACTACAGGCGCCCGCCACCATGACCAGTTAATTTTTTTTGTAGTTTTTAGTAGAGACGGGGTTTCACCGTGTTAGCCAGGATGGTCTCGATCTCCTGTCCTGGTGATCCATCTGCCTCAGCCTCCCAAAGTGCTGGGATTACAGGCGTGACCAACCGTGCCTGGCCTCAATTTCCTTGATATATCTGTTTCATCTTGTGTGTTTTAGTGAGTTGTATTTTTTTAAAGGAATTTTGTCCATTTCATCTGAATTCTCAAATTTGTTGACATTGTCTATCGTAATTTTTTTTTTTTTTTTTTTTGAGACGGAGTCTTACTCTGTCACCAGGCTGGAGTACAGTGGCGTGATCTTGGCTCCCTGCAACCTCTGCCTCCCTGCAACCTCTGCCTCCCAGGTTCAAGTGATTCTCCTGCCTCAGCCTCCCGAGTAGCTGCGACTACAGGCGCGCACCACCACATTCAGCTAATTTTTGTATTTTTAGTAGAGATGGGGTTTTACCATGCTGGCCAGGATGGTCTCGATCTCTTGACCTTGTGATCTGCCCACCTTGGCCTCCCAGTAATAATTATCTTGTTAGACTCCTAATGTCTAATATGTTCCTTAGTGATAAGTTATCTTTCATTTCTGATATTAGTAATTTGTCTTTGCAGTTTTTTAGTTGATAATTCTAGTTAAGTTTTTATCAATTTTTTTTCTTTTTTTTTTTTTTGAGACGGAGTCTTGCTCTGTTGCCCAGTCTGGAGTGTGGTGGCGCTATCTCAGCTTACTGCAACCTCCACCTTCCAGGTTCAGGCGATTCTCATCCTTCAGCCTCCAGAGTAGCTGGGACTACAGGCGCATGCCACCATGCCTGGCTAAGTTTTGTATTTTTAGTAGAGATGGGGTTTCATCATGTTGGCCAGACTGGTTTCAAACTTCTGACTTTAGGCTGGGTGCGGTGGCTCACGCCTGTAATCCCAGCACTTTGGGAGGCCGAGGCGGGCGGATCACGAGGTCAGGAGATTGAGACCACGGTGAAACCCCGTCTCTACTAAAAATATAAAAAATTAGCCGGGCACGGTGGCGGGCGCCTGTAGTCCCAGCTACTCGTGATGTTGAGGCAGGAGAATGGCGTGAACCCGGGAAGTGGAGCTTGCAGTGAGCCGAGATTGCGTCACTGCACTCCAGCCTGGGCAACAGAGCCAGACTCCGCCTCAAAAAAAAAAAAAAAAAACTTCTGACTTTAGATGATCCGCCCACCTCGGCCTCCCAAAGTGCTGGGATTACAGGCATGAGCCATCATGTCCACCCAAGGTTTTATCAATTTTGTTCCTTTTTTCAGAGAATTCGCTTTTAGTTTGGCTAATTATATATTTCATTTATTTTTTTCTCTCATCTTATTTCCTTTCTTCTGGATATTGAGAGTTTACTTTGCTTTTTCTTTTCTAGCCTTTTAAAGTAGAACCTGTAGTTATTTATTCTAGGCCTTCTCTTCTAAAAAAAGCATTTAAATCCAGAATCTCTACTTTAACTCCATTCCACAAATTTTCTTTTTATTTATTTATTTATTTAGGTATTTACTTATTTTTGAGGCAAAGTCTCACTCTGTCACCTGGGCTGGAGTGCAGTGGTGCGATCACGGCTCACTGCAACCTCGACTTCCTGGGCTCAAGTGATCCTCCTGCCTCAGCCTCCCACGTAGCTGGGACCACAGCATGTGATTGCATGCCATCGCATCCTGTTAATTTTTGTATTTTTTGTAGATATGAGGTTTCACCCTGTTGCCTAGGCTGGTCTGAAACTCCTGAGCTCAGGTGATCCACCTGCCTTGGCTTCTCAAAGTGCTGGGATTTTAGGTATGAGCCACCATGCCTAGCCCCACAAATTTTTATATGGTGCATTTTCACTATCAGTTAGTTCAAACTATTTTCTTTTTCCCATTGATTTCTTCTTTAACCTATGGATTATGTAGAAGTGTGTTTAATGTCCAAACATTTGTGTGTTTTCTAGGTACTTCATTGTCAGTGATTCCTAATTTCATTTCACCAAAGAACACATTGTGTATGATTTTGATCCTTTGAAATTCACGGATGCTTTTTTTATGGCCTAATATGTGATCTGTCTTGAATATACCATGTGCACTTGAAAAGCACGTGTATTTTACAGTTGTTGGGTGCGTTATTTTGCAAAATATTAATTTTATCAAGTTGGTTGCTAATCCATATATCTTCACTGATATTTTTTGTCTTTTTTTTTTTTTTGCCAGTTGCTGAGAGATGGATGTTAAAAATCAAGGCCAGGACTACAGTAAGGCTGAAATCATTGAAGTCCTTGGAGCAGAACTGAAAGAGGTACTTACTAACTTTTAGGGTTGTGTAAGTGCAGTGTTGTTTGAAGCTGTGTGTGTGTTTCTGTAAAGACTGGTCTGGAAAACAGACCAGGGGAAAACATTTCTTTGCTTTTCTGCTCCGCTCTCACATGAAAACAACAAACACAGTAAGAGTCAATACCAAAGACTTCAGTGACCCCCAGATATGTGGGGATTTCCCCTACCAGCAAGCAAGCAAGCAATCAGTTCTGCAGCAGACGCCAACTGCGTATCCTCCAATTTAATTCTGACACTATCTGCCTGGAAATAGCATCAGATCCCTCAGGCTGAGGGCTCAGTCCCTAAGACTGGCATCTCTTCAGACACCAGTTGCAAGTCTGGGCCTCTAGAACTTCTGACCAACCGGGCTTCAAGTTGGCGTTCCCAGACATTTACAGTGGCTCATGGCTGGAGGATCACTTGAGGCCAAGAGTTCAAGACCAGCCTGGGCAACGTGAGACCTGTCTCAAGAAAATAAAAAGTAAAATTAGCTCGGCATGGAGGTACAAGTCTGTGTAGTCCTAGCTACTTGGGAGGTTGGGGTGAAAGGATCACTTGAGTCCAGGAATTCAAGGTTACAGTGAGCAGTGATCTGTGCCATTGCACTCCAGCCTGCGCAACAAAGCGTGATCCTGTCTTAAAAAAAAAAAAAAAAGAAAAAAAAAGATGGGGTTCTCACAAC
This sequence comes from Macaca thibetana thibetana, assembly GCF_024542745.1. Lineage (NCBI taxonomy): Eukaryota > Metazoa > Chordata > Mammalia > Primates > Cercopithecidae > Macaca > Macaca thibetana. Next base: position 40,963,007 of record NC_065596.1, on the reverse strand, counting down.
TCCCTTTTTGGGTTCAATTAATTTGCTGAAGTGGCTCACAGAACTCAAGGAAACACTTATGTTCGCTGGTTTAATATAAAGGATATTACAAAGGATATAGATGAAGAGATGCATTGGGCAAGGTATGGGGAAGGGGCATATTGTTGGAAGTGCAGAATAGGCAAGACTCCAGAGAAAGTTTCTCTTCTCTCCCCACTTCTTGCTGCCATTGTCTGTTAAGTTTGATCCACAATAGATGGATCTCATTCTCCTTTTCCATTTCCCTCATATTTGTCATGGCCCTTTTGAATCCTGCCATTCAGTGTTCTGATTTTCACAGTGCTGGGGGTCATCAGTATTTTCCTAAGGTGGAATAGCACTCACTTCAGACCAAGGATGACAGAGGTGTGGGGAGCAAACATACACTTAGAGGATAGGGCAGACCAAGTGAATGACAACTCTTTCCATCACACCCACCCTCAAATCATGAGGTACTTATCCACTTTTACCTTTGAATACAGGACTGTGGTTCTCCTATGCAAAGACGGCAGGGAGTGGACGCTAGGAGGGTAAAACAATGCTGTGAATCAAGCTCAAGAGATCTCCCTCGGAATTTAATTAAACTACTACCGGAGGTCATATACTAAACTAGTAATCCCTTAAGGCATAAGACATGTTAAAACCACTTTATTGAGCCATAATTCACATACAATTCACCCATTTAAAGTGTACAATTCAATGGATTTTTGTATATTCACAGAGTAATACATTCATCCTCACAATTTTATTTTGAGACAGAGTCTTGCTCTTTTGCCCAGGCTGTAGTGCAGTGGCATGATCTCGGCTCACTGCAACTTCCTCCTCCTGGGTTCAAGTGATTCTCCTGCCTCAGCCTCCCAAGTAGCTGGGATTACAGGCACACGCCACCACACCTGGCTAATTTTTGTATTTTTAGTAGAGAAAGGGTTTCACCATGTTGACAAGTCTGGTCTCAAACTTCTGGGCTCAAGCATCACCACAATTTTAGATCGTATTTGTCTCCCAAAGAAATCCAGCTCCCCTTTGCTATCGCTTCCAAACCCCCATGCCCTCCAGCCCTAGGCAACCGTTAATGTGCTTTTTCTTGACAGATTTTCCTGTTCTGGACATTTCATATAAATGGAGTCATGCAGTATGTAAATCCTTCATGACTAGCTTCTTTAACTTACCATAATGTTTTGAAAGTTCATCCATGTAACGTGTATCATTATTACTTTCTTTTTATGACTGAATAATATTCTAAGATATGGTAAAGATATGACATCTTGCTTACCCATTCATCAGCTGACGGATGTTTAGGATGTTTCCATTTTTTGGCTACTGTGAATAATGCTGCTGTGAAGATTCATGTGCCTGTTTTAGTGTGGAAATGTTTTCATTTCTGTCAGGTAGACCTGAGGAGTAGAATTGGAGATTATGCTAACATGATGTTTAACCATGTCAGGAACTGCTAGATTGATTTTCACAGCAACTGGACCATTTACATTCCCACTAGCAGGGTAAAAGAGTTTTTATTTCTCAACATCCTTGACAACACTTAAAAAAAATTATAGCCATCGTAGTAGGTGTAAAGTATTCATAGTATCTCATTATTGTGTTGTGCATTTCCCTAATGGTTAAGAAGGTCATGGGATTTTTTTTTTTTTTTTCCCTGAGATGGAGTCTTGCTCTGTCGCCCAGGCTGGAGTGCAGTGGCGTGATCTTGGCTCACTGCAACCTCCACCTCCTGGGTTCAAGCGATTCTCCTGCCTCAGCCTCCTGAGTAGCTGGGATTACAGGTGCTTGCCACCACGCCTGGCTAATTTTTGTATTTTTAGTAGAGACGGGGTTTTACCATGTTGGCCAGGCTGGTCTCAAACTCCTGACCTCAAGTGATCCACCTGCCTCAGCCTCCCAAAGTGTTGGGATTACAGGCGTGAGCCACCACACCCAGCCGGTCATGGGATTTTATTATACTTTTATGCATGATAGGAGTAAACAGAATCTGCAAACTCCTCTTTTTCCTTCACATAGAAACCTTATACATACTGATGTCTTCTGGAAAAACAGAGATGAGTTTAAGCATTATCAGGGCAGCAAATTATGACATAAACAACAGGATTTAGGATTACTATTGAAATATGAGGTCTTAAAGACTCCTTTGCACAAATAATACAAATAAGCAAATTATAGACAGGAAAATAGCTCAGGATGATCAGAGTTCTCTCTCTACTGACCAGGAGAGTGACGCTGATATTCACTGAGTGTTCTCAATTCAATAGTTTATCATATCAGGTTCTTTTAAATAGATTTTATGACACAGAGTGGTGTCTTTTCCCCTGTAGCTCCATAGAGAGAACACATCTCCTCCATATTTTTAAAAGATTCCTTTTTACGGCCGGGCGCGGTGGCTCAAGCCTGTAATCCCAGCACTCTGGGAGGCCGAGACGGGCGGATTACGAGGTCAGGAGATCGAGACCATCCTGGCTAACACGGTGAAACCCCGTCTCTACTAAAAAATACAAAAAACTAGCCGGGCGAGGTGGCGGGCGCCTGTAGTCCCAGCTACTCGGGAGGCTGAGGCAGGAGAATGGCGTGAACCCGGGAGGCAGAGCTTGCAGTGAGCCGAGATCCGGCCACTGCACTCCAGCCTGGGCGACAGAGCGAGACTCCGTCTCAAAAAAAAAAAAAAAAAGATTCCTTTTTACTCCTATTAGGTGGGTCTGCATCCTTAAGAATTTTACTTGTTTGCGTGATGACAAAACAGGACTGAAAAGCTCAATACATATTACAAGGAAATGGAAAATGGAGTCAACAATTTTTGAAGTTAAAATGTTAATAAAGAGCATATAATGTTTTATAGTCATTGCCACTCCTGTCATTGCCTGCCCTTTCATTGTCACCTCTTCTGCCTCATGATCCACAGTTGGAACCCCTTAAATAATCAATGTGGCATGTAAATCAAGGAACAGTACATACATAGCTTAGAAGATGTAAGCATAAATGTTAAGATGTTGCTTAGATATCCATAGTTACTGAGCCAGCTAGGGAATGAGCTGTGTGGTGATGTTAAGTATCATTAACCATCACATTCAGTCCTGGAGCTGGCCAGAAACCAGTCTCCTCATTACCTTCCATCCCACCAAAATCCAGCCTCCCAATGTGGCCACTGCTGAGGAGTATGGAAAGGAGTCACGAGCTAATCACTTAGAAAAATTCATAGTAGGCCGGGCGTGGTGGCTCAAGCCTGTAATCCCAGCACTTTGGGAGGCCGAGACGGGCGGATCACGAGGTCAGGAGATCGAGACCATCCTGGCAAACACGGTGAAACCCCGTCTCTACTAAAAAAATACAAAAAACTAGCCGGGCGAGGTGGTAGGCGCCTGTAGTCCCAGCTACTCGGGAGGCTGAGGCAGGAGAATGGCGTGAACCCGGGAGGCGGAGCTTGCAGTGAGCTGAGATCCGGCCACTGCATTCCAGCCTGGGTGGCAGAGCGAGACTCCGTCTCAAAAAAAAAAAAAAAAGAAAAAGAAAAATTCATAGTAATCTCTTTTGTATGCATAGTGCCTTACGGTTTACAAAGCAATTTTCCAGCTTTTATTTCAGTTTTGTGAGAAACAGGTAGAAAGACACTAATTTATTTACTACACTGACACTGAATATACTTTGTCTCATTTCATAAAAACTTACTCCCTCCATTTACAGATGAGATGGGTAGAGCAGAAATGCCTGTCTTCATTTTACATCAGAAGCGAATGAGGCTCAGTAACATTAAGGGATATACACAACTAAAAACAGTGCAGGTGGGGATTGTAGCTAGATCTGTCTGAGCACAGAACTCTGGAACACTGACTGCCCTGCAGCTCAGTTACTCCACATGACGATGAATCTGGGGCTCTCTGCTGGTCAAGAGGCAGCTCATTTCTGTATCAAACTTCGCAAAAACTTCCCACTCATCCATGAGCCCCTGTAAACCTTTAAACTGGAAGTAATGGGAGGGCAGCAAGTGGAAACTGATAGGCCTGAGTCTTTAATTATTTCCTCCATGTTTAATATTGGGTTTGTTGTTTCTCCCCACCACAAACTCAGAAAGTCAAGGACCATGCACTTTGGCCACAGCAACCTGATTGACTTACGTGCTATTCTGGTCAGACTTCATCTTCCAAGAGCTGTCACCAGGCCTCCCCTTAGTTCAATGACCCATCTCCTTCTTTACTTTCTTTTTAATCAGGCTTATACTTGCTGCTTCTTTTATGCTTTGATTTTTATGAGATCAATTAAGTGTTCTTTATTCTCCTTTCCCCTGCACTGGATTAAAAATAAGATATTGTATTGCTTTATTATTGGAAGTTACTCTTAACCTTGCATCTTTGACTTAATGACTAACTGGTATCTCCTTCTTGAGCAATAAAAAAGACCTTAGAATGCTTTAGGTTCTTTCTCTTTCTCTGTCTTTTTCTTTCTTTCTTTCTTTTTTGAGACAGAGTCTCCCTCTGTCACCCAGGGTGGAGTGCAGTGGGGCGATCTCAGTTTACTGCAACCTCCACCTCCTGGGTTCAAGTGATTCTCTTGCCTTAGCCTCCTGAGTAGCTGGGATTACAGGTGCGTGCTACCACACACGGCTGATTTTTTTTTTTTTTTTTTGAGACGGAGTTTCACTCTTGGTGCCCAAGCTGGAGTGCAATGGCACGATCTCGGCTCACTGAAATCTCCGCCTCCTGGGTTCAAGAGATTATCCTTCCTCAGCCTCCCAAGTAGCTGGGATTACAGGTGCACGCCACTACACCTGGCTAATTTTTCTGTTATTAGTAGAGACAGGGTTTGAGGCCAGGCTGGTCTCAAACTCCTGACCTCAGGTGATCCATCCACCTCAGCCTCCCAAACTGCTGGGATTACAGGCGTAAGCCACCACACCCGGCCCACCTGGCTGATTTTTGTATTTTTAGTGAAGATGGGGTTTCAGCATGTTGGCCAGGCTGGTCTCCAACTCCTGACCTCAAGGGATCTGCCCATCTTGGCCTCCCAAAGTGCTGGGATTACAGGTGTGAACTACCGCATCCCGCCTCTTTCTATTTTTGTCTGATGCTTTTGATCTAATTTGTTTTGAAATTCCATAAAAAGTAATCATCATTACTTGGTAAACAGAATCCCCAACATACTCACCAATTTCCTTGCTCATCATTTAAAATTTTATCTCATTCTGTCTTTTGAGTTTTTCTTTTTGCTGATTCAAATCCTTTAGAAATTCTTCCAGTGAGTCTATAAAAAAAACCTTTGTCCGAAAATGTCTTTATTTTGCCCCACTCTTAATTGCTACTTTTCCTCTATCACTTCGAAGGTATTATTCTCCTGTCTTCTGATATCTGTGTGCAATCATCTTTCCTTTTAGGTAGCGTGTCTTTTCCGTTTTTCTTTTCTTTCCTTGCCTCCCTTCTTTTCAAGATTTCTGTTCTGCATTATCACTGTGATGTGTCTAGGTGTTAGATCGGCTTTCATTATCCTACTTGACACTCATTTTGATTCCTCATCTTAAAATTGACTTTAATTATGAAAAGTTCTAAACCACTTTTTCTTCTGATGCTCCTCCTCCTTTTTCTCCTTTTATGATATTCATTAGATGTGTCTTGGGGCCCTTTTATTTTCTTCCATGTCTCTTAGTTTCTCATTTGTCTTTCACTTTTTATCTCTGTGCTGCATTATAGGTAATCTCTTCAGATATATCTTTAAGTTCATTAATTTTGAGCTGTGCTTGTTATGTTCTCTATACTTAAGATCTCTTTTATTTCTAGAAATTCTCTTTGGTTATTTTTTAAATCTATTGATTCTTTTTAAGTATTGTGCTTTCATTCTGAGTTTTTTCCATTTAAAACATTTAATATTCTTTCATATTGTCATATAATATGCAGTTCTTAATAGATGCCAACTTTTATTATTTATTTAGTCTGCTGACCCGCCTGTGATGGTTATTTCCTTGTTGTTTGTAATTTTTGAGCTCATCTCAGTGGGGCAGAGGTATGCTTTGTTTTTGTTTTTAAGGGTTTTTCATGTGCCCTGGATTGAGAGAGTGTTCAAAACCATGTTACATTTACTTTTGGCTGAGTTGCAGGGGTTTCAGTGGAGCTGAAGCTGGTTCTGTATGTAGGGATTTTTACTTATTAAAAATTAAAATTTTAGGCCACGTTTCATGGCACATGCCTGAAATCTCAGCATTTTGGGAGGCCAAGGTGGGAGGATTTCTTGAGCCCAGGAGTTCAAGACCAGCCTGCACAACAAAGTGAGACCCTGTCTCTAAAGTTTTTTTTTTAATTAGTTGGCCATAGTGGTGCCTACCTATAGTCCCAGCTACTTGGGAAGCTGAGACAGGACAATCACTTGATACTAGTAGTGAGTCATGATCATGCCACTGGACTCCAGTCTGGGTGACAGAGTAAGACCCTGTCTCAAAAAAAAAAAAAAAAAAAAATTAGATACAGACTTTCTGTTTTTCTATTTCATCTTGAGTCAAGAGTTTTGAGAAGCTGTGCTTTTAAAGGAATGGATGAATTTCATCTAAGATGTCAAAGTTATTGGCATAAAATTGTTCATATTATTGGCATATCATTTTACTGTCTGTAGGATCTGTAGTGGCATCTTCATTTTTATTCCTGACATGGGTAATTTGTGTTTTATTAGTTATGCTTACTAGGGATTTATCAATTTTTTAAATACCTTCAAATAAACAACTTTTTGTTTTGTTCATTTTCTTAATGGTCTGCTTTCTATTTCTACTTTATTGATTTATGCCCATCTTTATTTCTTTTTTTCGACTTTGGGTTTAGCATATAGCATGTTTGTTATTCTTTTTCTAGTTTCTTGAAGACTTTCTTCATTTTTAAAAGTTGTGGCAAAGTATATATGTAACATAAAATTTACCATCTTAACTACTTTTGAGTGTACAGCTCAGTAGCATTAAGTATATTCCCATTTCTGTACAACCAATATCCACAACTTTTTCATCCTCTAAATGTGAAACTATATCCATCAAATAACAACTACCCTTTTCCCCCTGCCTCCAGCCCCTGGCAACCACCATAAGAAACCTACAGACTCTCTCACTATAGCTTTAATAGCCAAAAAGTAGGAAACCAGTAATTATCTTTTTGTGATTGGCTTGTTAGAATAATGTCCTCATGGTTCAGCCACATTGTAGCATATGTCAAAATTTCCTTCCAAGGCTGGATAATACTACATTGTATGTGTATGCCACATATATTCGTCTGTTTTATGCTGCTATAAAGGAATACCTGAGGCTGGGTAATTTATAAAGAAAAATGGTTTATTTAGCTTACGGTTCTACAGGCTGTACAAGAAGCATAGTGCCAGCATCTGCTTCTGGTGAGGCCTCAGGAAGCTTACAAAAATGGCAGAGGGCAAAGGGAGAGCTAGCATATCACATGGCAAGAGGGAACAAAAGGGAGAGGGAGGAGGTGCCAGGTTCTTTTAAACAACTAGCTATAGGGTGAACTCATATCCATGGGGAGGACACCAAGCCATTCATGAGATCCACCCGTATAATCCAACATGTCCCACTAAGTGCCACCTCCAACATTGGGGGTCACATGTCCACATGAGATTTTGAGGGAACAAATATCCAAATCATATTATCACATTTTGTTTATCCACTCATCCACTGATGGACATGTGGGTTGTACCTATTTCTTGGCTATTGTGAATAATGCTGCTATGAATTTCTTCTTTATTTAAGTACTTAACATTCCTCTCAACTCTGCTTTAGCTGTATCCTTCCATTTTTGACATGCTGTCAAATTTCATAGTTCAAAATATTTCCCCCTTATTTATTCAATGATCTGCAGATTTAGAAGTGTGTTATTTAATTTCTATGTATTGAGGGATTGTATAGATTTCTTTTTTTTTTTTTTTTGAGAAAGAGTCTCGCTCTGTTGCCCAGGCTGGAGTGCAGTGGTGCGATCTCGGCTCACTGCAAGCTCCGCCCCCCCGGGTTCACACCATTCTCCTGCCTCAGCCTCCCGAGTAGCTGGGACTACAGGCGCCTGCCACCACGCCCGGCTAATTTTTTGTATTTTTTCAGTAGAGACGGGGTTTCACCGTGTTTGCCAGGACGGTCTTGATCTCCCGACCTCATGATCCGCCCACCTCAGCCTCCCAAAGTGCTGGGATTACAGGCGTGAGCCACAGCACCTGGCCAGTATAGGTTTCTTATTACTGGTTTCTAACGCACATTCCCTGTAACGTGGCAATCTTTTGAAGTTTATTGTGACTTATGGTCCAGCTATGGTCTATCGTGGGGATTGTTCATGTACATGAAAAGAATGTAATTTTTCAATTGTGAGTATAGTGTTCTGTAAACCAACAATTAGGTCATGTTGACTGGTTTGGTTCGCATCTTCTGTACAGTTGTCCCTTGCTATCCACAGGGGACTGGTTCCAGGACACCTTGTGGATACCAAAACCTGCAGATGCTCAAATTTGTTACATAAAATGGTGTACAATTTGCATATAACCTATACATATCTTTCTGTATACTTTAAATCATCTCTAGATTTTTTATAATACCTAATACAGTGTAAATGCTATATAAACGTTACACTGTATTTTAAAATTTGTATTTTTACTGTCGTGTTTTTTCTGAGTATTTGTGCATTGCCATTGGTTGAATGTGCATATATGAAGAGCTGATTATATATACCACTGAGTTTCTTGCCTACAAATGCTATCAATTACTGAGATATAATTGTGGATTTCCAATTATGCTTGTGGATCTGTTTATTTCTTTTGTTCTGTTAGTTTTTGCTTCATGAAATTTAACACTCTCATTATAGGTTCATACCAGTGTACATATTCCTGATGAACACATACAGCCATGTGCCAGGTAACAATATTTTAGTCAATGATGGACACATACAATGGTGGTCCCATAAGATTACAGTGGAGCTGAAAAATTCCTATCACTTGTGGACGTTTTCGTGCAACATATCACTCAGGTGTTTGTGGTGAGGCTGGTGTAAATAAACCTACTGTGCTTCCAGTTGTATAAAAGTATAGTACATGCAATTATGTATAGTATGTAATAGGTGATAATAATAAATTATTATGTTACTAGTTTATGTATGTATTGTACTATTAGTATTATTATTTTAGACTGTACTCCGTCCTTCTACTTATTTAGAAAAAAAAAAAGGTAACTGTAAAACAGCTTCAGGTGGCCAGGCGTGGTGGCTCACACTTGTAATCCCAGCACTTTGGGAGGCGGAGGCTGGTGGATCATGAGGTCAGGAGATCGAGACCTTCCTGGCCAACACGGTAAAACTCTGTCTCTACTAAAAATACAAAAAATTAGTCGGGTGTGGTGGGCACCTGTAGTCCCAGCTACTCGGGAGGTTGAGGCAGGAGAATGGTGTGAACCTGGGAGGTGGAGGTGAGATTGTGCCACTGCACTCCAGCTTTGGGAGGTGAGATTGTGCCACTGCACTCCAGCCTTGGCAACAGAGCTAGACTCTGTCTCAAACAAACAAACAAAAAACCTGCCTCAGGCAAGTCCTTCAGGAGGTATCCAGAAGAAGGCATTGTTTTCATAGGAGACGACAGCTCCATGCATATTATTAACCCTGAAGACCGACATTTCAGTGGGACAAGATGTGGAGGTAAAAGACAGTGATACTGATACTTTGGACCCTGTGTAGGCCCAGGCTAAAGTGTGTGTGTCTTTGTTTTTAACAAGAAAGTTTAAAAAGTAACAAACATTTTTAAAATAAAAATTTTTTTAAATAGAAAAAAGCCTATAGAGTAAGGACATAAATATTTTTGTGTTCCTATATAATGTGTCTGTGTTTTAAGTGAAGTGTTATTACAATTCAAAAAGATAAAAAATAGTAAGTTTATAATGTAAAAATATCACAGGAAGCTAAGGTTAATTTATTATTGAAGAAAACTTTAAAAAATAAATTTAGTGAAGCCTAAGCGTACTGCTTGTAAAGTCTACAGTAGTATACAGTAATGTCCTAGTCCTTAGCATACTCACACAACTCATTCAGTGACGCACCCAGAGCTTCAGTCCTGCAAGCTCCATTCATGGCAAGTATCTTATAGAGGTGTGCCATTTTTTAATAATTTATACAGTATTTTTACTGTACCTTTTCTATGTTTAGATACACAAATACCACTGTGTTATAAATGCCTACAGCATTCAATACAGTAATATGCTATACAGGTTTGTAGCCTAGGAGCAATAGGCTATACCATATAACCTAGGTATGTAGTAGGCTACCCCATTTCTGTTTGTGTTAAGTGTACTCTATGATGCTTGCATGATGCAATCACCTAATGACACATTTCTCAGAATGTATCCCTGTAGTTAAGTGACAAATGTATATGCAAATTCCTAATGACCTGCTCTTTTATGATTGTTACCTATCTCCTGCAATATTTTGTTTTGAGGGCTATTATCTGATATTACTATAGCCATGCCAACTTTCTTATACTTATTGTATTATCTTTTTCTTGACCAATTTTAAGTAGCTTTTTCAGCTTAGAATTTCTTTGTTTTTTTTTTTTGAGACGGAGCCTCACGAGTCTCACTCTGTCTCCCAGGCTGGAGTGCAATGGCGCAATCTCAGCTCACTGCAATCTCCGCCTCCTGGGTTCAAGCAATTCTTTGCCTCAGCCTCCAGTGTAGCTGGGATTACAGGCACCCACCACCATGCCTGGCTAATTTTTAGTAGAGATAGGGTTTTGCTATGTTGGTCAGGCTGGTCTCGAACTCCTGACCTTAGGGGATCCACCCGCCTTGGCCTCCCAAAGTGTTGGGATTACAGGCGTGAGCCACTGCGTCTAGCCGCAAATACCCAACTTAATACTACATGTGACCGGGTGTGGTGGCTCACGCCTATAATCCCAGCACTTTGGGAGGCCATGGCTGGCAGATCACTTGAAGTCAGGAATTTGAGACCAGCCTGGCCAAATGGCGAAACCATCTCTACTAAAAATACAAAAATCAGCCAGGTGTGGTGGCACGCTTGCCAGTAATCCCAGCTACTACAGAGGCTGAGGCAGGAGAATCGCTTGAACCCAGGAGGCAGAGGTTGCAGTGAGCCGAGATTGCGCCACTGCACTCCAGCCTGGGTGACAGAGCAAGACTTCATCTCAAAAAAACAAAAAAACAAAAACAAAAAAAATCTCCCCCAGCCGGGCATGGTGGCTCATGCCTGTAATCCCAGCACTTTGGGAGACTGAGGCAGGGGGATCAAAAGGTCAAGAGATCAAGACCATCCTGTCCAACATGGTGAAACCTTGTCTATACTAAAAATACAAAAAATTAGCTGGGTATGGTGGTGCACACCTGTAGTCCCAGCTACTTGGGAGGCTGAGGCAGGAGGATCACTTGAACCTGGGATGGTGAGGTTGCAATGAGCCGAGATAGCGCCAATGCACTCCAGACTGGGCAACAGAGTGAGACTCTGTCTCAAAAAAAAAAAAAAAGAAATCTCCCCTACACCCTTTATTCTTGCTCCTCACTTGAATGACAGGAAAAAAAAAAAATGGATTCAGTTCTTCATTTTATAAAAAATCTAAGGGAGAAATGGACAAGAGAAAAAGAGTGGGTGGTACTGAAATTAGCATCCAAAGGCTTAGAATACCATTTATTTTTCCACCAAGACTGAAGGCCTACTCTCTTCCTAGGCTCCTGTCACCACGGACCTGTTTCTCTTGTCCTCTCTCTTCTCCAGTGCTTTCCTGAATATAAAGAGTAGACTTCAGCTGAGCGTGGTGACTCATGCCTGTAATCCTAAGCACTTTGTGAGCCCAAGGCAGGAGGATCACTTGAGCACAGGAGTTTGAGACCAAACTAAGCAACATAGTGAGACCCCATCTCTACAGAAAATTTTTAAAAAAATAGCTGCATGTGGTTGTGCATGTGCCTGTAGTCCCAGCTGCTCAGGAGGCTGAGTGGGACGACTGCTTGGGCCCAGGAGTTTGAGACTCCAGTGAGCCATGACCATGCCACTGCATTCCAGCCTGGGTGACTCTATCTCAAAAAAAAAAGAGAGTACACTCTTCTATCTGATCTTTCAGTCAGACTACTCCCATGCTTTGGTGGGATGGGAGTAGAATGGAGCTGTATAAATGGGACAAGGCCCCCTGGGATATGACTAGAAGGGAAAGAGTGGTGCAACATGACCCAGAAGGGGCAGGGAGAACAATGTAACATGGGAGGACCTCCCTCTTCCCATATGCTGTTAATAATAATGTTATCTACGCATTCTACTTCGATAGAAAGTAGGGCCGGGCATGGTGGTTCACACCTGTAATCCCAGCACTTTGGGAGGCTAAGGAGGGCGGGTTGCTTGAGCTCAGGAGTTTGAGACCAGCCCGGGCAATGTGGCGAAACTGTCTCCACCTAAAATACAAAATTCAAAAATTAGCTGGGTATGGTGGTGGGTGCTTGTGGTCCTAGCTACTCAGGAGACTGCAATGGGAGAATCACGAGCCTGAGAGGTTGAGGCTGCAGTGAGCCAAGATTGCGCCACTGCCCCCCGCCTCAGTGACAGAGAGAGACCTTGTCTCAAAAAAAAAAATTAAAGAAAAAAGAAAAAAAGAATCACTCACTAGTAAACTGAGATATGTGGACATGATGAGGTTTTCCCTAGTATGGGCTCTCCTGAGTACTCACTATCTAGACATCAAATCACTATCTGTATAAAAAAGGTTTGTGAAAGTAATATAATTCGGCCGGGCGCGGTGGCTCACGCCTGTAATCCCAGCACTTTGGGAGGCCGAGACGGGCGGATCACGAGGTCAGGAGATCGAGACCATCCTGGCTAACACGGTGAAACCCCGTCTCTACTAAAAAATACAAAAAACTAGCCGGGCGAGGTGGCGGGCGCCTGTAGTCCCAGCTACTCGGGAGGCTGAGGCAGGTGAATGGCGTGAACCCGGGAGGCGGAGCTTGCAGTGAGCTGAGATCCGGCCACCGCACTCCAGCCTGGGTGACAGAGCGAGACTCCGTCTCAAAAAAAAAAAAAAAAAAAAAAGAAAGTAATATAATTCAAGGGAATATGTTTCTGTTTATGGGAGTGAAAAGAGTGCTGAGTGATATATCCAATTATTATTATTATTATCATTTTTGAGATGGAGTCTTGCTTTGTCACCCAGGCTGGAGTGCAATGGCACGATCTTGGCTCACTGCAACCTCCGCCTCCTGGGTTCAAGCAATTGTCCTGCGTCAGCCTCCTGAGTAGCTGGGACTACAGGTGCATGCCACCACGCCTGGCTAATTTTTGTATTTTTAGTAGAGACGGGGTTTCACTGTGTTGGCCAGGCTGGTCTGGAACTCCTGACCTCGTGATCTCTCCACCTCAGCCTCCCAAGGTGTTGGGATTACAGGCGTGAGCCACTGTGCCCAGCCAAAATACCCAATTATTAAATGAACAGTAGTTACAATTAGAAGGGAAACTTGGAGAAGGCAACATGGTTATCTGACTGGAATAAAAGAAAATGGGGAATCCTGAAGGGGTGGCCTGCCCCTCCACACCTGTGGGCGTTTCTCAGGTGAAATGAGAGACTGAGAAAAGAAATAAGACACAGAAACTAAGTATAGAGAAAGAAAAGTGGGCCCAGGGGACTGGCGCTCAGCATACAGAAGACCCACGCCCCAAGGCGGCACTGGTCTCTGAGTTCCCTCAGTATCATTCTCTCTACCATCTCGGAGAGGAGGAAGTGGCAGGACAATAGGGTAATAGTGGGGAGAAGGTCAGCCAAGAAAACATGTGAACAAAGGTCTCTGTGTCATAAGTAAGTTTAAGAAATGGTGCTGTGCTTTGATGTGCCCATACGCAAACATCTTGGTGCAATAAAGAGCAGTATTGGCCAGGCGCGGTGGCTCAAGCCTGTAATCCCAGCACTTTGGGAGGCCGAGACGGGCAGATCACGAGGTCAGGAGATCGAGACCATCCTGGCTAACCCGGTGAAACCCCATCTCTACTAAAAAGACACAAAAAACTAGCCGGGTGAGGTGGCGGGCACCTGTAGTCCCAGCTACTCGGGAGGCTGAGGCAGGAGAATGGCGTAAACCCGGGAGGCGGAGCTTGCAGTGAGCTGAGAACCAGCCACTGCACTCCAGCCTGGGCGACACAGGGAGACTCTGTCTCAAACAAAAAAAAAAAGAGCAGTATTGCCGCTAGCATGTCTCACTTCCAGCCCTAAGGCGGTTTTCTCCAGTCTCAATAAATAGAAGGTATAATCAGGTTTTACACCTAGACATTGTACTCCCAGGGAGGAGCAGGAGACAGATGCCTTCCTCTTATCTCAACTGCAAAGAGGCCTTCCTCTTTTACTAATCCTCAGCACAGACCCTTTAAGGGTGTCAGGCTGGGGGACGGTCAGGCCTTCCTCTTCCCAGGAGGCCATATCTCAGGCTATCACATGGGGAGAAACCTTGGACAATACCTGGCTTTCCTAGGCAGAGGTCCCTGCGGCCTTCAGCAGTGTATTGTGTCCCTGGGTACCTTCTGCAGTGTATTGTGCCCCTGGGTACTTGAGATTAGAGAATGGAGATGACTTCTAACAAGCATACTGCCTTCAAGCACTTTTTTAACAAAGCACATCCTGCACAGCCCTAAATCCATTAAACCTTGGGTCAGCACAGCACGTGTTTCTGCAAGCACAGGGTTGGGGCTAGGATTATAGATTAACAGCATCTCAAGGCAGAATAATTTCTCTTAGTACAGAACAAAATGGAGTCTCTTATGTCTACTTCTTTCTACATAGACACAGTAACAGTCTGATCTCTCTTTTCCCCACAGAATCCTATCTCATGGAAGTTTAATGGTAGGCAAATGCTCAGATATCCTGGGAGAAAGACTATTTCAGAAAGGAGAGAAGAAACATTCTCAGCCATAGCTTTTATAATTTGCAGAAAAGGACCCTTGCTGTTTTGGATTCTTTTTTTTTTAAAATGTGAACAACATAGAAAGAAGGGAGTCAAAAGAAGCCACATGAGGCTGGGTGCGGTGGCTCATGCCTGTAATCCCAGCACTTTGGAGACCAGCCTGGCCAACGTGGTCAAACCCTGTCTCTACTAAAACTACAAAAATTAGGCGTGGTGGCGAGCACCTGTAATGCCAGCTATTCGGGAGGCTGAGGCAGGATAATCGCTTGAACCCGGGAGGCGGAGGTTGCAGTTAGCGGAGACGACACTATTGCACTCCCACCTGGGTGACAGTGAGACTCCGTCTCAAAAAAAGAAAAGAAAAACAAAAAAACCATGTGAAACCTCTTACTTTAGAGTTTCTATAACTTGGTTAAACCTGCCTAGTTAACTAATAAACATTTACAATTAAATATTAATTAATCATTATGCTAGATAGTAACTCTTTAGTAATACAGGTTGGGGAAGTAGAGAAGAAAGTAATTACACTGTAGGCTCCAGACAGTTTAAAGAAATTTTTCTTTTAAATGAAGTTTGAAATTTGATTTTTACAGTAAACATTTTAATCAGAAAATGACTATTTTAATTACTACAAGGCTGACCTTGTGATTTTTAGTATTTCAAGTACTTTTACTTGGCTTAGAGTGATTTAGGAGGGCATTAAATCACCCCCAGTTTCATCCAGGGACAAGCAGGCGGTGGGTAGTGTGTGGGAGGGAACCTCAAATCTATATAACTGTTGAAAGTGGTAGGGATGAAAGTATTTTTCTTCTGTGCTACATATGGAGTCCTCCTCATTTCAACATATTGGATTTAGTTTGTATGATGTTTCCAGTTATTGCAACCCTGTCATCTAGAAATTATAATTTTACCTCTTAGTTTCCAATGCTTATGCTATTTTACTTATTAGAAACTATCATAATTCTGCAAGCAAAATGACATACACCACACACACAGAGTTCTTCAGTCATTAACATCACTTACATAGTGATCCATTTTCAGTTATCATGGAATGTACACACAAAACCATGATAAACAACAATTAGTACAGACACATTGTTTCCTGTGATCTCACCTACTCCACAAAGCCACAATCCTATGGACCCTACATGACATTCACAACCCTGCTGAGCCCATCTCATAATTCCATACGAACATAGCAAAGCAAACTCAGAAACTACTTACTCCAGTTACACAATCTCACACCACAAATCACAACTAATTATTCTAAAAGGCTCATCAGCTTCTTGGAAAGTTAAATGTAAAGTTACCAATTACCCAGCAACTTTTCTTCTAAATATTTGCGCAGGAGAAATAGAAAAGTGCCAGCTTTATTCATAATGTATAAAACCTGCCAAATGTTCAACAACAGAAAAATGACTACACAAATTGTGGTCTATTTACACAATGTAGTGCTGTTCAGAAAAAGAAAACTGAACTACACATGAAATCTCGCAGACATTAGGGTAAAGGAGAAATATGGAATTCCGGAACTGACAGTTACAGTGACACAAATCAGAACTATGGCTGTCTCTACTTTGAAACTGCAAAGGACACCAGCAAACTTTCCGGTGCTGCTGGTGTTGTAAACTAAAAATAAAATCCTAAGCACCCCCAGACCATCTGAATGGACTCCTCCTCTTGGCCAGGGCATTCCTAACCTGAAAAACTACTAGTAAAGTCATGATAGAAAGGCGGGTGGCGGGCTAGTCGGACATGCCTCATTATACCCTCCTCCATTTTGGAATTACTGATAAAAAAAAGACCCCACGTCTGAAAAGAAACATTTATACTCTTTTATGTGTGAAGCCTGCTACTTGCTATCCTAAGTCTTACGTTAATAACTCTCAACCCATTGTCAATCAAATAATCTTTGAATCTATCTATGATCTGGAAGGCCACCCACCTTCCAGTTGTCCCGCTTTTTCGGAGGGAATCAATATACATTTTACATGTATTTAATTGGTGTCTCATGTTTCCCTAAAAGGTATAAAACCACATAAATCCCGACCACCCTGGGCACAGATTCTCAAGATCTTCTGAGGGCTGTGCCACCGGCCACTGGTCACTCATATTTAGCTCAAAATAAGTCTCTTCAAATACTTTAGAGTTTGAGTCTTTTCGTCAACAGTGTATAACACGCACTAGGGCGGACACACACACACTGAGCCTCCGCTACCTGCCAGATTCCATTCCGGGGCTTTCTCATGGTGCAAAACGGACAAAAACTCCAAGTCACCCTCCGGTTCACGACCACGGATCACATCCTGAGGCCCCCACGTTTAGAGGCCAGAGTAGAGCAAAACCTCGCCCGACTCAGGCTCCGAGTTCTCCGTTCGACCCTCCCCAGCCTAAAGCCGGTACCCGCTTCAGGCCTTCCCAGCCCGGCCCTCCAGTTCCTTCTTCGGCCTCCCTTAGCTTGGGGTCCGGGTTTTCTCCTCCGCTGTGCAGCCGGTCCGCGACTTCCTTCACCCTCCCCAGCTCGGGCTTCCGGTTCTTTCCAGAGGTGAGGTAGGGGCCACCTAGACTTCCGCAGCCCCCCACCTCCCTCACGGTCACCCTCGCCCCAACTTCCTGTTCCTCATTCTGCCCTCCCAGCCTGGGTTCCCGGTTACTGCCTCGACCTCACCTTGCCGTCGGGGACCACCAGCCGCCTCTTCCGCGCCAGGAGGACGCGCAGCCGCAGCCTCCGCCGAGGGAAAGGGTCTACGCACCCGGAAACTCCCGGAGTCTATGGCCTGGTGCGGCCCCTGCGGCCAACGGGCTCGGCTTCAGCTTCGGGGCCCTTTCGTTGTTGGACTACGTTTCCCACAGGCCCCAGGGCCGCGGATGAACTTTGACCTTTGCATCTCTTTCCGGTGTTTTGGTTATTGAGGTAAGCCTGACTCGGGCAGGCTGCGGGAGGAGCTTGCGGTGAAGTGTCCCGGCGCTGCCAGGCGAGGTCAGTCCACGTGGAGCCGGGAGCCTCAGGCCTATGTACGCGGGAGCTGCGGACGATGGTTGCTGGTGCTGTTGCTTGTTATGGCGTCATTGTGGTGTGTGTGTGTATGTATGTGTGTGTGTGTGACGAGACCCTAGTGTGTGCCGTGGGTGCTCTTTGATCGGGCTCATGGGACGGTGAGTAGGGGCGGGGCCTATCGTGTGACCCTGGTCTATGGTAATGTGATCGTGTGACAGCACTGTTGTGACTGACCAACTATAAGTGTGAACGGCGTAGAGGCTTTTTTTTTTTTCCGTGAGCCTGTAGGAGTTTGTTTTGGGTAAAGCGTCATTTTTCTGACTCTGGGATGTCTGTGATGTAATCTCTTCGTGAGGTCTTACACACACACACACACACACACACACACGCATATAAATAGATAGATTAGACAGATATGTAGAAGATAGATAAATGATAGATAGATACGATAGATAAATGAATTTTCTTGGGAAAGGGGAAGGCATAGGTGTAGTATTCATTCCTGGGATAACTCCCCTTGCATGAATTTGGAGGCCATTTATACATTAAAGAACTACAGTATTTCCTGAGCTGTGTCCCCTGGAAACTGCTGTGAACTTAAAGAGTACACCTCTAGGCCTTGGTCGTACCTTTTTCTCGGATACAGGGCGGAGTCGACAATATTCTAGTTTCCCTCTTCGATCTGGATGTGTTTGTTGTGTGTGATGGGCTTTTCTGGTGGTGAACAGTGTGTTCTTATTTAACCAGTCCAGGATGTCATGAGTCCTTTCTCCCTCTTGGTTATGTAGTTCTGCAAGTGAAGGCCCCCTGAAGTGGAAGACAGCATTGGTACTAATGGCCAGCTCAAGGTTAGTTTATTTTTTTCTTCATTTACCTGTCCCTTAGCCTTCCCTTCCCAATTAACAAGAAGACCGTAGAGATGGGTCCCCTTGTCCTCCAGTGACTTTCCAAATGCCCATTTCCTTTTCATTGAATATTCACATACCCATTAGGTAAATCATTCGATTCTCCCATGTGCTTTTTTTCCAAAGGATTCTTATGGTATAGAAATAAAACTCCGGGAGAAGTTAAAACATTTTTTTAGATTGTAATTTGTTAAGGAGGAGATGAGTGATTAAGTAGAATAGCACACTAGATACCTTTGATCTTATTTATAGACTTGATTTGCAAACAAAGCAAGATAGGAGATGGTAGGTATTAATCAGTAAGTGACAAAGGTAGCTTTGGAGACATCTAGGAGTGGGAATATGATAGGAGTTTTGTGCAGAGAAGGCTATGTCAACAAGAGCAGGGAGTTTTTCCAGAACATTCATGAGGGGATTTAAGTGGTGACAACCAAATCTTGTTTGAGATTTGGCCGTGTGACTGATTCAGACAACATATTGGTGTACATGGTGAGAGGCAACCTGATACAGTGGTGTTTGAGTCTAAAGCAGCACAGTCTAATACTAATATAATATAAAGCCACTTAGGTAATTTAAAAATTTCCATTAGACAGTTTTTTTTTTTTTTTTTTTTTTTTTTTGAGACGGAATTTCACTCTTGTTGCCCAGGCTGGAGTGCAGTGGTACGATGTCAGCTCACTGCAACCTCTGCCTCAGCCTCCCGAGTAGCTGGGATTACAGGCGCTTGCCACCATGCCTGGCTAATTTTTGTATTTTTAGTAGAAGACGGGGTTTCATCATGTTGGCCAGACTGGTCTCAAACTCCTGACCTCAGGTGATCCACCCACCTCAGCCTCCCAAAGTGTTGGGATTACAGGCGTGAGCCACTGTGCCCAGCTTTAAACACATTTTAAAAAGGAAAAGAAACAGCTGAAGTTAATTTTGGTATTGTATTTTATTTAAACCAATATATCCAAAATATTATTTCAACATGTAATGATATGAATACACTGAAGTACTTTACACTCATATCTTTATACCAAGTTTTCAAAATCTGGTGTATGTTTTATTGTTATTGCATGTGTCAGTTTGGATGCTAAATTTTCAGTGTTTAAGGTGAATTATAGTCCTCCCAACACAATAAAGTTGCGTTTAATAGAAAAACATTTATATTGCTTTTGTATTTAAATTTAAATTAAAATTAAATGTATGGCCGGGTGCGGTGGCTCAAGCCCGTAATCCCAGCACTTTGGGAGGCCGAGTCGGGCGGATCACGAGGTCAGGAGATCAAGACCAGCCTGGCTAACACGGTGAAACCCCATCTCTACCAAAAAAGACAAAAAACTAGCTGGGCGAGGTGGCGTGCGCCTGTAGTCCCAGCTACCCGGGAGGCTGAGGCAGGAGAATGGCATGAACCCGGGAGGCGGAGCTTGCAGTGAGCTGAGATCCGGCCACTGCACTCCAGCCTGGGCGACAGAGCAAGACTCCGTCTCAAAAAAAAAAAAAATTAAATGTAATCCTGTGTTAATTAGCTTAGGAAAAGAGAAAAAAATTTAAAATTCAGTTATATGTTCACACTACATTTCAAAGGGGTTAATAGTTACTCATTTTTCCACTTTACAGTTTCTTGTTATAGAATGTAGACAATAATTATATCAGTGCTTTAGGGTCTTTGTGAAGCCTGGATACATTAATATGGACATAACCCTAGAGAATGTAATAAAGGCCTGGCACTTTAAGTCCTTATCTGCAAGGGAAGAAAAAAGCTGGTTTGTGAAGATACTTAGTATTCCCCATACATTTTCTGTAAATCAAGAACAATGAAAATATAAAGTTAACTTTGATGGGCACTTGAAATGAATTTTTTAAAAGCCAGATTTGCAAATGTTCTATTAACTTAAGGCAATTTGACTGTCTTAGGTTCGATGATTTGCTAGAAGGACTCACAGAACTTAGAAAAGCTGTTATGCTCATGGTTATTGCTCATTACAATGAAAAGGTGCACATTAAAATCAGCAAAGGGAAAAGTTGCATAGGGCAAAGATGCAAGCTTCCAGTGCAGTTGCACAGGCAGCACCTGATTCTCCCAGCAACAATGTGTGAATACAGATGTGAAGCATGGCCAACCAAGGAAGTTCTCCTAAGCCAAGGTTTCCAGGGTTTTTTGTTTTGCTTTGTTTTCTTGTGGTCTCATGGGTTTTTTTTTGTTTGTTTGTTTGTTTGTTTTTTGATAGGGTCTCTCCCGCCCAGGCTGAAATGCAGTAGTGTGGTCACACCTCACCGCAGCAGCCTCTACTTCCCGGCCTCAAGGGATCCTCCCACCTCAGTCTCCCAAGTAGCTGGGACTACAGGCACACACCACGACACCTGGCTAATTTTTGCATTGTTTGTATAGATGGGGTTTTGCCATGTTGCCCAAGCTGCTCTTGAACTCTTGGGCTGAAGTGATCCACCTGCCTCTGCCTCCCAAAGTGTTGGAATTACAGGTGTAAGCCACTGCCCTGGCCCGTGTCTGGGGTTTTTATTGAGGATAAGTCATGTGGGCATGAAGGTTCTGTGCACTGACCTTAGCTACTTAGTCAAGCCTATCCAGAAGTCAGATTTGTACAGGTATTTATCATAAACCACATTGTTACAAAAGCTATCTGGCATGGGTAAGACCTCAGATACACATAGACTCTCTTATCAGGCAGGATACTCTTAATTGCTCAGAGATTATCTCCCAGGAGCTGGTCAAGGACTATTCTTTGGAATGTACAGGGTTTGAGCACTCTAAACCAATTCTTCTTTTTTTTTTTTTTTTTTTTCAACAGAGTCTTGCCCTGTCACCCAGGCTGGAGTGCAGTTGTGTGATCTCTGCTCACTGCAACCTCTGCCTCCCAGGCTCAAGCAATTCTCATGCCTCAGCCTCCCAAGATGCTGGGACTACAGCTGTGCACCACCACACCCAGCTATTTTTTTTTTTTCCATTAGAGACAGGGTTTCACTATGTTGGCCAGGCTAGTCTGGAACTCCTGGCCTCATGTTATCTGCCCGCCTCAGCCTCCCTAAGTGGTGGGATTACGGGCATACCCATACCCAGCCAGTTTTTTAAAAAATAATTTGTTTCTCGGCCGGGCGCGGTGGCTCAAGCCTGTAATCCCAGCACTTTGGGAGGCCGAGACGGGAGGATCACGAGGTCAGGAGATCGAGCCCTTCCTGGCTAACACGGTGAAACCCCATCTCTACTAAAAAATACAAAAAACTAGCCGGGCGAAGTGGCGGGCGCCTGTAGTCCCAGCTACTTGGGAGGCTGAGGCAGGAGAATGGCGTGAACCCGGGAGGCGGAGCTTGCAGTGAGCTGAGATCCGGCCACTGCACTCCAGCCTGGGCGACAGAGCATGACTCCGTCTCAAAAAAAAAAAAAAAAAAAAAAAAAAAAATTTGTTTCTCTTTGTTGATATGTCATTTTCCCGATTTCCTTTTTAGTTCTTTTTCAGTTTTCCTTTAGCTCTATAAGCATATTTAAGACAGTTTTTACAAAGTCTTTTTCTAGTTACTCCAATGCTTTTGTTTCTTCAAGGGTAATTTATTTTGCTCCTTTGATGGGACCCTGTTTTCCTGTGTCTTTGTATGCCTTGCAGTCTTTTGTTGAAAATTGGGCATTTGAAGAAACTGCTACTTCTCCTAATTTTTGCAGACCGTTGGAGAAGATCTTCACTAATTAGAGCCTTGGGATCATCTCAGGGTGAAAGTCTAAAGTCTTATGTTTTTCCTGGGTCTGTAGCGTGCCTGTGCTTGCACCTGTGTATGTGTTTTTACCAGTTTCCCCAATATGCATAACTGCTTTCAAATGCCTTAATTTCCGTAGGGTCTCATCCTTGCTTTTTAGGCCGTTGATGTTACATTATATTTTCCACCGGTAATCGTTTGCTCCAAGTATCCACAGGTGTCCAGGCAATTAAAATATCATTGAGTTTTGCATATTGATCTTATATCCTGCAGTGCTGCTGCACTTATTTCTAGTTTTAATAGTGTTTTAGCTTTGATGCACCACAGTACCCACTGTCCTTTGTGGCTTTTACCTGCCTGAGATCTGAGCTGTGCAGCTTTTTACATGTCAAAACTCAAAAGTCAGAGTGGCTCACGCCTGTAATCCCAGCACTTTGGGAGGCCGAGGCAGACGGATCACTTGAGGTCAGGAGTTCGAGCCCAGCCTGGCCAACATAGTGAAACTCTCTATTAAAATCTCTCTATTAAAAATACAAAATTTTGCCAGATGTGGTGGCAGGTGCCTATAATCCCAGCTGCACAGGAGGCTGAGGCAGGAGAATTGCTTGAACCCAGGAGAAGGAGGTTGCAGTGAGCCGAGATCACGCCACTGCACTCCAGCCTGGATGACAGAGCGAGACTCCATCTCAAAAAAAAATCAGACAAAATGGAAACCAGTACCTCAGTACCTCAAGGAGCCCGCAGACAGATTAACATGTTCCAAATAAGCTCTGCTTTGTTCCTTCTGGCCTGAAGGAGGGAAATGGGAACTGGGCTGCTTCTTCCAGGCTACGCTAGAGATGGAATAAGGGCACCAGTAACGTAATCAACAAAGTCACTACCATTTTGAAGTGGCTTTCTCTTGACTGGGCATTTGTTTGATAGTTACAGTCTTTGAGTGATTTCCAGACCCTTACAAAGATATTTTAGCTAGTCTCTAGTTGTTTTTTAAATGTTTCAATAGAGAATAGGGAATTGAAGCTTCCTCAAATGCCATCTTGCTGATGTTATTCTCATGGTTCTGTTATTATTTTCCTGATGTCTAATGATTTTGAGCATCTTTCCATGTACTTCTTGGCCATTTGTTCATCTTTTATGAAGAAATGTCTACTGAAGTCTTTTGCCAGTTTTTAACTTGGGCTGTTTGTCTTTTTGTTGGGCTGAGTTGTAGGAGTTTTTATGTATTCTGGATGTTAAATGCTTGTGAGATATATGATTTGCAAATATTTTCTACGTTGTGCAGGCTATCTTATCAGTTTCTTCTATAATGACTTTTTGATGCACAAAAGCTTTTGGTTTTGATAAATCCTAATTTATCAAAATTTTCTTTTGCTGCTTGTGCTTTTGGTGTCATCATTTAAGAATCCATTGCCAAATATAGGCCAGATGCGGTGGCTCAGACTGTAATCCCAGCACTTTGGGAGGCAGAGGTGGGTGGATCACTTAAGGTCAGGAGTTTGAGACCAGCCTGGCCCACATGGTGAAACCCCGTCTTCTACTAAAAATACAACAAATTAGCCAGGCATGGTGGCAGGTACCTGTAATCCCAGCTACTCGGGAGGCTGAGGCAGGAGAATCACTTGAACCTGGGAGGTGGAGGTTACGGTGAGCCGAGACGGCGCCACTGCACCCCAGTCTGGGTGACAGAGTGAGACTCCATCTCAAAAAAAAAAAAAAAAGAATCCATTGCCAAATACAAGTTCATGATGACTTACCCCTGCATTTCCTTTTAAGAGTTTTATAGTTTTAGCTGTTATATTTGGGTCATTGATCTGTTTTCAGTTACTTTTCTTATGTGTTGTTAAGGAATTATGCAATTTCATTCTTTTGCATGTGGATATTCAATTTTCCTGGCACCATTTGTTGAAAAGACTATTTTCCTCGATTTCACTAGATTGGCAACCTTGTCAAAAATCACTTGACCCTAGTTACACTGGTTTAAATTTCCACTCAGTTCTATTCCATTGATCAATATATCTATCCATATTCAGTGCCCCACAGTCTTGATTACTGTGGTTTTATAGTCAGTTTTGAATTGGGAAATACCAGTCTTCCAGCTTTGTTTTGGCTATTCTGAATCTCTTGCAATGTCATAAGAATTTTTTTTTTTTTTTTCTGGAGACAGAGTCTCACTCTGTTGCCCAGGCTATAATGCAGTGGCGTGATCTTGGCTCACTACAACCTCCACCTCCTTCAAGCGCTGCTTCTGCCTCAGCCTCCCGAGTAGCTGGGATTACAGGTGCCTGCCACCACACCAGGCTAATTTTGGTATTTTTAGTAGAGATGGGATTTTACCATATTGGCCAGGCTGGTCTCGAACTCCTGACCTCAGGTGATGTATCTGTCTTGGCCTCCCAAAGTGCTGGGACTACAGGCATGAGCCACCAGGCCTGGCCCTTTTTTTTGTTTTTTTGTTTTTTTTGACACAAGGTATCACTCCATCACCCAGGCAGGAGTTCAGTGGTGCAATCACAGCTCACTGCAGCCTCAACCTCCTGGGCTCAAGTGATCCTCCCACCCTAGCTCCAGCCCCCAACCCCCCAACCCCCCACCTCCCCAACAGCTGGGACCACAGGTAAGCACCACCATGCCTGGCTAATTTTTTTGTATTTTTGGTAGAGACAGGGTTTCACCATGTTGGCCAAGCTGGTCCTGAACTCCTGGGCTCAAGCGATCTGCCTGCCTCAGCTTCCCAAAAGTATTGGGATTGGTGGTATGAGCCACTATGCCTGGCCTCCTTTTGTTTTTAATTGACTTATTGTACTGTACCATTTTAATTCCGTTGTCATTTCTTTTATATAATCTGATTGTTTTCTTAGCATGTGTTCTGGAGATTACAGTGAATATTTTACATTTACAAATAACTGGTTTGAATTAATAGACTTTGGTCAGGGAACTCCAAGACCACTTTCAGGTTCACTGACTGCTAGATGGACTCACACAACTCAGAAAAGTGTTGTTGTTGTTGTTGTTTTACCACTAGTGAAAGGATCACATTAAAATTAATAAGAGCTGGCTATTCTGGGGGCCAGAATTTATCTTCTAGGTGTTAGTCAAGGGCTAGAACTTTCTTTGGAATAGGCAGGGTTTAAACATTCCAGACACTACTGCACTCCAGCCTAGGCGAAAGAGTGAGATCCTGTCTCAAACAAACAAAATTCCAGACTTGTTGAGTCAAAACTGTTGCACACTCCTTAGCTTTAATAGTATATCCAAAACTTGTTCCTATATAGTTCTGCTCCTTTTCATGTTGTTTTGTCACAGATTACATTTTTATACATTGTGTGCCCTTTAACATTGGTTTGTAATGACTGTTTTATGCATTCATTAGTCTTATAAATCATATTGGGGAAATTAAAAGGACCTACAAGCCCAAGATGCGATAGACTTTTGTATTTGCTGTTTTTTTTTTTTTTTTTTTTTTGAGACTGAGTCTCGCTCTGTCACCCAGGCATGAGTGCAGTGGCACGATCTCGGCTCACTGCAACCTCCGCCTCCGGGGTCAAGCAGTTCTCCTACATCAGCCTCCTGAGTAGCTGGGATTATAGGCGTGTGCCACCATGCCCAGCTAGCACTGTGTTGGCCAGGCTGGTCTTGAACTCCTGACTTTGTGATTTGCCCACCTTGGCCTCCCAAAGTGCTGGAATTACAGGCGTGAGCCACCGCGCCCAGCCTGTTCTTCATTTTTGTACGTGGCTTTGAGTTACTTTCTACTGTCTTTTTATTCCAACTTGCAGGGCCCCCTTAGCTTTTCTATTATGGCGTGTCTTCAAATGAGGTTCGTCAGTTTTTATTTACTTGGGTATGTTTTAGTTTCTCCTTCATTTTTGTTTTTGGTTTCTTTTTTCAACTTTTATTTTCGATTCAGGGGGTACATTTGCAGGTTTGTTACATGAGTATATTGTATGATGCTGAGATTTGGGGTACAATTGATCTTGTCTTCCAGGTAGTGAACCTAGTACCCAATAGTTTTTCAACTCTTGTTTCTCTCCCTTCCTCCTGTCTCTAGTAGTCGTATTGTTCCCATATTTATGTCTTTCTGTACCCAGTGTTTAGCTCCCACTTAGCAGTGAGAACATGCAGTATTTTATTTTCTTTTTCTGCATTAATGCTTTTAGAATAATGGCCTCCAGCTGCACCCATGTTGCTTCAAAGGACATGATTTTGTTCTTTTTTATGTATGGTATTCCATGACATATGTATACCACATTTTATTTATCCAAGCCACTGTTGAGGGCACCTGGGTTGATTCTGTGTATTTGCTATTGTGAATAGTGCTGTGATGAACATGAGTGCATGTGTCTTTTTGGTAAAATGATTTATTTTCTTTTGGGTATGTACCCAGTAATGGGATTGCTGAGTCAAATGGTTGTTCTGTTTTTAGTTATTTGAGAAATCTCCAAACTGCATCCCACAGTGGCTAAACTAATTTACACTCCCACCAACAGTGTATAAGCATTCCCTTTTCTCCGCAACCTCACCAACGTCTGTTCATTTTGACTTTTTAACAACCATTCTGATTGATATGAGATGGCTAACTCATTGTGGTTTTGATTGGCATTTCTTTGATGGTTAGTGGTGTGGGGCATTTTAAAAAGTGTGTTTGTTGACTGCTTGTATGTCTTTTGAGAAGGGTCTGTTCATATCCTTTACCCACTTTGAGTGGGGTTGTTTTCTGCTTGTTGAATTGTTTAAATTCCTTGTAGATTCTGGATATTAGACCTTGGTTAAATGCATAGTTTGTGAATATTTTCTCCCATTCTGTAGGGGGGTGTTTACTCTGTTGATAATTCCTTTTGCTGAGCGGAAGCTCTTTAGTTAGGTCTCATTTGCCAATTTTTGTTTTGTTTCAGTTGCTTTTGAGGAATTAGTCATAAATTATTTGCCAAGGCTGATGTTTACAAGGGTATTTCCTAGGTTTTCTTGGATTTTTAGTTAAGCCTTTCATCAAACGTGAGTTAATTTTTGTATATGTTGAAAGGTACGGGTCCACTTTAATTCTTCTGCATATGCCAGTCATCCCAGCACCATTTATTGAATAGGGAGTCCTTTCCTCATTGCTTATTTTTGTTGACTTTGTCAAAGATCACTTGGTTGTAGGTGCGTCACTTTCTTTCTAGGTCCTCTATTCTATTCCATTGGTTTGTGTGTCCGTTTTTGTACCAAGACCATTGCATTTTGGTTACTGTAGCCTTGTAGTATAGCTTGAAGTCAGGTAATGTGATGCAACCAGCATTGTTCTTTTTGCTTAGGATTGTGTTGGCTATTCAAGCCCTTTTTTGGTTCCATGTGAATTGTTAAATAGCTTTTTCTAGTTCTGTGAAGAATGTCCTTGGTAGTTTGATAGGAATAGCATTGAATCTATAAATTGCCCTGGGCAGTATCGCCATTTTAATGATACTGTTTCTTCCTACCATGTTTTTCCATTTGTGTCATCTCATTTCTTTGAGCAGTGTTTTGTGGTTCTCATTGTAGAGATCTTTCACCTCCCTGGTTAGCTGTATTCTTTTAGGTATGTTATTCTTTTTTTTTTTTTTTTTTTTTTTTTTTTTTTTTTTTTTTTGAGACGGAGTCTCGCTCTGTCGCCCAGGCTGGAGTGCAGTGGCGCGATCTCGGCTCACTGCAAGCTCCGCCTCCCGGGTTCACGCCATTCTCCTGCCTCAGCCTCCCGAGTAGCTGGGACTACAGGCGCCCACAACCGCGCCCGGCTAATTTTTTGTATTTTTAGTAGAGACGGGGTTTCACCGTGGTCTCGATCTCCTGACCTTGTGATCCGCCCGCCTCGGCCTCCCAAAGCGCTGGGATTACAGGCGTGAGCCACCGCGCCCGGCAGTATGTTATTCTTTTAGTGGTAATTTTAAACGGGATTGTGTTCCTGATTTGGTTCTCGGCTTGACTGTTGTTTCTGTCATCTTACTCTCAATCTGCTTGCAGCTTTGCAGCTGAGTCACCCATAGACAACTTTCTTAGTCTGTTTGTGCTGCTATAAGAAAATACCTGATTTATAAAGAACAGAAATGTATCACAGTTCTGGAGGTTATGAAGTCCGAGATCAAGGCATCATCAGGTTCAACTGTCTTCTTCCAAGGGTGCCTTGATGCTGCATCCTCCAGAAAGGACGTGTGTCCTCACATGCAAAAGGGAGAAGGACAAGGAAGTCTGCATTGAGCCTCTTTTATGAAGGCTGTAATCCCATTCACAAAGGGAGGAGCCCTCATCACCTCTTAAAGGTTCCACCTTCTAATACTATCACATTGGCAACATCTGAATTTTGGAGAGGACATGTTACATTCTGCCCCTGGACCCCCTCCCCCCATATTCATGTCTTTCTCACATACAAAATACATTCATTTCATTCCAATAGCCCCCAAAGTATTAAAACTCATTTCAGCATAAACTTTAAAGTCAACTTAAAGGGCAGAGTCTCATCTTGATATCTAAATCATGTGATGATTCATCCTGAGGCAAATTGCTCTCTAGTTGCGTACCTGTGACACCAAACTAGTTACGTGCTTCCAAAATTCAGTGATGCATAAGACAGGCATTTCTTTTTTTCCCCTTTTTTTTGAGACAAGAGTTTCACTCTTTTTGCCCAGGCTGGAGTGCAGTGGTACAGTCTTGGCTCACCGCCACCTCCGCCTCCCGGGTTCAAGCAATTCTCCTACCTCAGCCTCCGAAGTAGCTGGGATTACAGGCATGCGTAAACCATTCCCGGCTAATTTTTTTGTATTTTTAGTAGAGACGGGGTTTCTCCATGTTGGTCAGGCTGGTCTTGAACTCCTGACCTCAGGTGATCGCCTGTCTTGGCCTCCCAGAGTGCTGGGATTACAGGCGTGAGCCACCACGCCCAGCCAGGACAAGCATTTCTATTTCAAAACAGATAAGAAAGTATGGGTCACTGGTCCCAAGTAGGTCCAAAACTGAACAGGGCAAATAACAGTAAACCTTAAGCCTGGAGAATAATCATCTTTGACTCCTCGTCGCATGTTCCAGACACACTGGGATGGGGGTTGGACCCCAAAGGCCCAAAGGGACCCTGCCACCAGGGCTTTGGTGTTCACAGTTCATACTGCAGCTCTCTTGGGTTGGAGTCAGGTGCCACTGGCTCTCCCAGGCCCATGTTGCATTCTGCTGGCTCTACAGGTCTAGGGTTTGGGGAATGGCACAGCCTTTATGACTCCACTGGACATTGCCGTAGGGGGGACTGTCTGCAGTGGCTCTGCGTCTGTAGTGGGTCTCTGTCTAGGCCCTGGGGCTCTCCAAGGCATGGCACACCTGTAATCCCAGCTATTCAGGAGGCTGAGGCAAGAGAATTGCTTGAGCCCAGAAGGTGGAGGTTGCAGTGAGCCTAGATCGCACCACTGCACTCCAGCTTGGTCGACAGAGTGAGACTCTGTCTCAAAAAAGAAAAATCTCTTTGAAGGATGCCGTGCTTCTACATCTTGTGCACTCTGCACACTTGCAAAATCAGCAGCATGTAGATGCTGAGGTTCACCACTTTGCCCTCCAGAGCCGGGACTAAACTGCACCTGGGCCCACTGGAGCCACAACTAGGGCAGCCAAGGAGCACTGTTCTGGGATGGGAGGGGCAGAGACTTGAGGCAGCCCCGGGCAGCAAGCCCCGTGAGTGCTCTAGACCCTTCCCTTGAAACCATCCTGCCTTCAAGGCCCTGGCACGCTGGGCCTGTGATGGGAGGAGCAGCCTTGAAGCTCTCTGAAGTGCCATTGGATTCATTCTCCTGTTGTCATGATGAAAAGCATCTGGCTTCTTTCTAGCCACACTCTTACCAAAAAGTCACTTGGTCACACCCTTGGTTTACTTTCCTAAATGTCTTTTGATTTACATGCTCAGGCTGAGAATTTTCAAATCTCTATGTTTTGCTTCCATGTTATAAATCCCATCTTTGTATTGTTTCTTCTCACATTTTACTCTAGTTAAGAGAAACCGAGCAGCACTGTGAACACTTTGCTGCTTAGAGATTTATTCTGGCAAATATCTTACTTCAGAAACAGCTTCTGATTTATATTGGCTTAATTCAAGTGAGATAGAGAAATGTTACTCCTATATAACTCTTATTTCCTTTTATCTTGTAGTAATATAGGTCTTCACATTACATCTACAGATGTTTCGAACTCAACCAATCGTTGTAATTTTTACATTAAATAAATCTATGTTTTAAAAAAATGAGGAGAACTTTTATACATTTATAACTTTTATTTTGTCAGTCTGATTTCTCACTTTGGGTTCTCCTCATGAGGTCCAGATAATCCGGATTGGAGTTACCATCTGGATTCATTTCCTTAGCCCAGTACAACTTTGCTTTCCCCTGCCTTCTTTGTGTTATTATTAGCAAATATATTACATTTCTGTATGTTATGGGCCCAATAATACATAATATACACATTGTTTCATAAAATGTGTCTATCAGTTAAGAGGAGAAGAGATACATATGTATACTGTCATTTACAATTACATAAAATTGCCTTGCTTGTCTTTTTTTTTTTTTGAGACAGAGTTTCGCTCTTGTCGCCCAGGCTGGAGTGCCTTGGCGCCATCTCGGCTCAACCTCTGCCTCCTGGGTTCAAGTGATTCTTCTGCCTCAGCCTCCCAAGTAAATGAGATTACAGGCATGTGTCACCACACCTGGCTAATTTTGTATTTTTAGTAGAGACCAGGTTTTTCCACGTTGATCAGGCTGGTCTTGAACTTGCAACCTCAGGTGATCTTCCCACCTCAGCCTCTCAAAGTGCTGAGATTATAGGTGTGAGCCACCACGCCCGGCCTCTTCTCTTTGTTTTTTCATATGGACTTTTTTTTTTTTTTTTTTTGAGACGGAGTCTCTCTCTGTCGCCCAGGCTGGAGTGCAGTGGCGCAATCTCGGCTCACTGCAAGCTCCGCCTCCCGGGTTCACGCCATTCTCCTGCCTCAGCCTCCCGAGTAGCTGGGACTACAGGCGCCCGCCCCTGCGCCCGGCTAATTTTTTCTATTTTTAGTAGAGACGGGGTTTCACCATGGTCTCGATCTCCTGACCTTGTGATCCGCCCACCTCGGCCTCCCAAAGTGCTGGGATTACAGGCGTGAGCCACCACGCCCGGCCTTCATGTGGATTTTTATTACTACCTGGGATCACCAGCCTAAAGAGCTTCCTTGAGTACTTTTTAAGGTCAGTCAGCTAGCAGTAAATTCAGTTTTTATCTGGAAATGTCTTTTCATCTTAAGTTTTGAAATGGTCTTAAGTTTTGAAATATAGGTTTGCTGCATAAGGATAACCACCCCCCTTTGTTTTACTGATACATAATTGACACATACTTATGTATATACACACACATACAAGCACACTTTATCTGTCCACCCATTGAGGGACACTTAGGTTTTCATACCTTGGTTATTGTGAATAATGCTGCCATGAACAAGGACTGCAAATATCTCTTCAAGTTACTGACTTTGGCCATGCGTGGTAGCTCACGCCTGTAATTCCAGCACTTTGGGAGGCCAAGGTGGGTGGATCATGAGCTCAGGAGTTCGAGACCAGCCTGGCCAATATGGTGAAACCCCATCTCTACTAAAAATACAAAATTTAGCCGGGCATGGTGCCACACACCTGTAATCCCAGCCACTCGGGAGGCTGAGACAGGAGAATTGCTAGAACCCTGGAGGCAGAGGTTGCAATGAACCGAGATTGCAGCACTGCACTCCACCGTGGGCGAAAGAACAAGACTCCGTCTCGGTGCAGGTGGAAAAAAGTTACTGACTTCATTTCTTTTGGCCGTATAGCCAGAAGCAGGATTGCTGGATTGTATGAATGTTCTGTTTTTAAGTTTTTGAGGAACCTCCATACTCTTTTTCAGAAGGATCATACCAGTTTACATCCCCAACAGTGTACAAGGCTTCCCTTTTTTCCATATCCTTGTCAACATTTTTTTTCTTTCTTGTCTTTTTGATAATAGCAGTCCTGTTAGGTGTGAGGTGATATTTCATTGCGGTTTGATTTGCATTTCCCTGATGTTTAGTGATATTGAGCACCTTTTTATATACCCGTTGACCATTTGTATATCTTTGGAAAAATGTCTATCAGGTTCTTTGCTCATTTTTTAGTTGGTTTTTTTTTTTTTTTTTTTTTTTTTTGCTATTGAGTTGAATGAATTTCTTATATATTTAGATATTAACCCCTTGTCAGATATATAATTTGCACATATTTTCTCCCACTCTGTAGAATGTCATTTCACTTTTTAAATTGTTTCCTTTATTTTATAGAAGCTTTTTAATTTGATTTGATTTCTTTGTTTTTGCTTTTGTTTCAGGTGCTTTTGGTGTTATATTTTTAAAAATCATTGCAAGACCAATGTCAAGAGCTTCACTATGTTTTCTTCTGGGATTTTTAGAGTTTCAGGCCTTATATTTAAGTCTTTAATCCATTTTGAGTTAATTTTTATAAGTGATGTGAGGTGGGGGGTCACTTCATTTTTTTGCATGTTGATGGATTTAGGATTCTGGGTTGACGGATTTTGTGTATGTGAGTACTTTGTATATGTCATCCCACTGCCTTCTGGCTTTCATTTTTTTCTGATGAGAAATCAGCAGTTAATACTTCTGTATTAGTTTCACTTCTAGCCTGCAGTTTCCTTTTACTGCTTTCAAGATTTTCTCCATTTCTTTCTTTGGATTTCAGTGCTTTTATAATGATGCATCTATGTTTGGATCTCTATGCATTTATCCTGCTTGGTGTTTGTTGAGCTTCCTGGATGTGCAGTTTAATGTTTTTCAATAAATTTGGGAATTTTAAATTCATTATTTCTTTGTAAATTTTAAATGCTTTTTTTCTCTCTCATCTCTCTTCTGGTACTCCTGTTTATAGCAGTGTGCTTAATGGGGTCCCACATTTCTCTGAGATGTTAATTTGTCTCGTTTTCTCTCTGTTCATCAGATTACACCATTGCTATTAATCTATCTTCAACTTTGCTAATACTTCTGCCAGTTCATATCTACTATTGAGTCCTCTAGTGAAAATTTCATTTCAGTTATTATACTTTGTAACTTCAGAATTTCCATGTTTATTATTGATAATTTGTATCTCTTTGTTGATATTCTCCTTTTGATGCAACATTATGATCATACCTACATTTACTTCTTTATGGTTTCCTTTGTCTATTTGAATATATATTATAATGTATAATTTGAAGTCTTTACCTGTTTATAATTTGAAGTCTTTGCCTGTTAAATCTGGTTGCTTTTACAAGCAGTTTCTGTTGTGGGTTTCTTTTCCAGTGTGTGAATCATACTTTCCTGTTTCTTTGCCTGTCTCTTGTTTGTGGAAAGTGGATTTTATAGACAGTTGTTGGAACTCCAGTACTTTTGTCCACACCCTCTGCCTCAGGGCTTGTTATTGGTACTTGCTTATTTACTTGCTTAGTGACGGTGAGATGGTTTGGCTCTGTATCTCCATCCGAAACTCATCTTGAATTGTAATAATCCCCACATGTCAAGAGCAGGACCAAGAGGAAATGATTGAATCATGGGAGTGGTTTCCCCCATACTGTTCTTCTAATAGTGAGTGAGTTCTCATAAGATCGGATGGTTTTATAAGGGGCTTCCCCCTTAGCTCGGCTCTCATTCTCTCTCCTACCACCCTGTGAAGAGGTGCCTTCTGCCATGATTGTAAGTTTCCTGAGGCCTCCCCAGCCATACAGAACTGTGAGTCAATTAAGCCTCTTTCCTTTGTAAATTACCTAGTCTTGGGTGTATCCTTATAGCAGCATGAGAATGGACTCTGGATTGTTTTAGTGAAGTCTGTTCTCACCATGGTGTAAAATCCCTGATGTTGCTCATTGGAGTACAGCCTTGCCTACTTTTACAGACAGCATTAGATGATAGTGGTTTTGACAGGGCTGTCTTTGAGCATCTCCCTGACCACCCCCAGCTGTTAGCACCACCGATTGCAACTTAATGGCAGTATTGCTTTCGTAAGTGCCCTGGAGTATATGTTGCTTCACAGGCTAATATAATCAAACTGGGGCTTGCTTTCTTGAGGTCAGTGTTTGAGATTTGTTCTGACAATAGAATGTCTCTTCCCAGGTGGTCTCTCAGTTTCTGTCTGGCAAACAAACCACCCTATAGTATAACATACACCTCTAATCTATCAACCTCCTCCCAATTGCCCTTCACCAAAATTTTCAGTTTTTGACATTGCCCTTAGGTTTAAATTTCTCCACATTCTGTTGCAAGTCAATTCAGTTCCTTTGAGGAGCAATACAGAACTCTGTTCTATGGCCTACTTCTCCCCCTGGACAAAATCTCAGAGCCACAGCCACTGTTCTAGTGCTGGAGGTATGGACAATGGCATGCATCTCTCTAAGTGAGTCCCCTGCTTTAGGAGCTGAGTGCTTGGTAGATGGCAGATGGGGCGGCAGCCAGGTCCCCTGGCTTGCCTGTTTGGGCATGGAACACCTGCGCCAGGAGCCAGGGCACAGCAATTGGAACCTCAGTATGCTCAGCAGTACCACGTCCAAGTTAAAGCCTACATTTCATGTTTTGGGGCGAGGCAGAGGAAGGGAGTCTTCATTCTTCAGCTGTGCAACAGGTAGGTAACTGGGGCAGAGTGAAAAGTGATGATGTCTTACCCCACCTAGGAAGATAGCTATCCAACTGGGGCAAAGGTTGAGAAGTGGCGAAGAAGCCCCATGCCCTTGGCTATCCTAGCTGGAGTGGAGTCTTTCTCACCGAGACAGAATGGACAATGGAGGGCTCAGGTTTGGTTCACATAGTCCAGACTCTTAGAGTTCTTAACATGTTTTTGGAGATTTTCGTAAACTAATGTTTCTTCATTTGCTGTACATTCCTAGCACCATTTCCAGAGACTTTAAATTGTGGTTCTTTTTTAAAAAATAATTTTTACAGTTTCACTGGGGATCGTGTCCATGGAGCTCCTCATGCTGTCATGCCAGAAGTGGAATTCCCTGACCAGTTCTTTACAGTTCTAACCATGGACCATGTAAGTTACTATTTCTCTTTTCTTTGTGATATTTCTTTTTTCTGATTCTTCCTACCACACACCTCTGTCAAAGAACCTGCACCACAACCCCATACTTTTTCACTTTCTAGTAAGGGCTGGAGTCTAACAGCATAGTGTCCCTCCTATGTGCCTCTCTATTCTCCAAAGAATGTTCAACACTCCTGTGTGTTCAGTCCTTTGTCAAGAGCAGATATAAAGCAGAAGTGGAATCCCTGTACTTTTCCTTGTCATATCTGGAATAGGGAAAAAGCAGATGGATCTGTTTGACAATAGGGCATACTCTGACCTTCTCTACAGACTTGAGTTTCCAGGTAGATTGGATTTGATATTGAATGGCCTCAGGTCATATAAAATGATGATGATTGTAGGTGCAGAATTGGAGAAGACCTTGTCTAACCTAAACATTGGAGTATAATTAAGGCTGTTAAATTTTTAGCAAGAAAACTACTCTGTAGCCACTAAAAAACACTTACTAAAAACTTTGTTGCTAGAAGTAATAAATTGTATTATATAATGTGACATAATATGTCACATAGTAATGAACTTGGAGCTACAAGAAATCTTTAATTTTGTTCACACCCCATTTTCAAAGTTAGATCTTTTTCTCCTGTACAGGGGAATGAGGGTATAGAAACTTACATTTATTGATGATTCATGAGGCAGGCACATAGCATGAAATGTGCTTGTATATAGTACTTCTTTTAATTTGTAAACTGGTTATTAATTTCCAGACATGGTTGGCTAAATAAGAGATCCCATAAGTATGCAGAAAGATTTCAGTGGATCAAAGGGAGTCTTTAAAGATGATAGTCTGGTTTGGAAGCACTAATTTCCTTACTTCCCGTGTCACAGTCTTCTCCTGGCCTCCTTGTTTACTGTCCAGTCCCCTTGCAATAAGGCAATTCATCTTGCCTTTTTCTCAAAAATATTTCCTTAAATTTTACCTGTAATGTACGGGTTTGTTGTTTCAGGAACTGGTGACACTCAGGGATGTGGTCATCAACTTCTCTCAGGAGGAATGGGAATATCTGGATTCTGCTCAGAGGAACTTGTACTGGGATGTGATGATGGAGAACTACAGCAACTTACTCTCACTGGGTAAATTTGTCTGCCTCCAGTAACTTAGAATATACGCTCTAGACTATCAGCTGATATTCAGTGAACTCAAGGCTGTATTTTGTTTTTCATTTTGTTTTCTTTTGTTTTTGAGATGGAGTCTCACTTTGTTACCCAGGCTGGAATGCAGTGGCATGATCTTGGCTCACTCCAACCTCTGCCTCCCAGGTTCAAGCAGTTCTCCTGCCTCAGCCTCCTGAGTAGCTGGGATTACAGGCGTCCGCCACTACACCCAGCTAATTTTTTGTATTTTTAGTAGAGACAGGGTTTCACCACACTGGCCAGGCTGGTCTTGAACTCCTGACCTCGTGATTCGCCTGCCTCAGCCTCCCAAAGTGCTGGGATTACAGGCATGAGCCACTGCGACGGCCTCAAGGCTATGTTTTAAGAAACTAGGTGAACTTCTGATTCCAAAGGCATGCTTTCAGTGTTGTTGTGTTGCAAATGACATCTCTATCAGTCTTTAACATTCTTCATGATATTCTTACCTTCTCAGGCCCTGCATATAATTTCTACCTTCCTAGATACCAAGGAGCTGGATTTGACTTATGGAACACGTACAGCATATCATTGAGACATTACAGGTTGCGTATCCCTTATCCAAAATACTTGGGATGAGAGTGTTTTGGATTTGGGATTTTTTTCAGATTTTGGAATATCTGCATATACATAATGAGACATCTTAGGGATGGAACCCAAATTGAAACACAAAATTCATTTATGTTTCATGTACACTTTATACATATATAAAGTTGCCTGAAGCCAATTTTATACCATGTTTTTAATAGTTTTGTGCATGAAACCAAGTTTGTGTTAAGTAGTTATGTATATTTCACTTGTGGCATCATGTCAGTGCTCAGAAAGTTTTGGATTTTGTAATTGAATTTCAGATTTTAGATTAGGGATGTGCAACCCGTACATTGTGTTTGAGGTCGGAATTGCTATAAATACTTTATATTCTTACCCACCTTCTGGGAGAACTTTTAAGATACCGTGTGTCCTGATTTGTTATGATTGTTAAAAGAATCTCTACAATTTATATATTGAAGGATTGATAAACAGTTCATATTCATTTCCTCCCACCTGCTTTATGGCTAAAGAACGTTGCATTTAACATTAAATTAGTATTCCACCAAGGACCTTTTAATAGCTCTGAAAGTTACTTACTTTCCTCTCAGCTTCCATAGTTCTTGCCTTCTAGTTGGCCCCGTCCTAAGCACTTTAAATAATTGGCTCGTGGCTAGTCATGGTAGCTCATGCCTGTAATCCCAGCACTTTGGGAGGCTGAGGCGGGCAGATTGCCTGAGCTCGGGAGTTCACGACCAGCCTGGGCAACACAGTGAAAGCCCGTCTCTACTAAAATAGAAAAAAATTAGCCGGGCATGGTGGCGTGTGCCTGTAGTCCCAGCTACTCAGGTGGCTGAGGCAGGAGAATTGCTTGAACCTGCTTGAACTCGGGAGGTGGAGGTTGCAGTGAGCTGAAATCGCGCCACTGCACTCCGCCTGGGCAACAGGGCAAGACTCCATCTCAAAAAAAAAATGACTCTAATTCTTACAATAACTCTGTGACATAAGTGCTGTTTCTATTATTGTTGTACAGAAGAGGTTGCTTACAACAGAGAGTATTTAGGCACTTCTGCAAAGGCTCCACAGCCACGTAATTACAGAGGAAGGCTTTCTACCCAGGCAATCTGGCACCAAAGACAGTATTTTTAACTGTTACACTGCTTCTCCAGACAAAGAATTAGTATGGGTTTAAATAACATAAGACCTTTCCTTACCTGTCTAGTCTCTTTATACGTGATAATTCTGTGGTTACTCTAAGGTGAATGTTTTTCCAGTTCCCTCACAATTCTTTTTTCTGTCTTTTTCATATAATTTTGATTTTAGGGCCGGGCGCGGTGGCTCAAGCCTGTAATCCCAGCACTTTGGGAGGCCGAGATGGGCGGATCACGAGGTCAGGAGATCGAGACCATCCTGGCTAACACGGTGAAACCCCGTCTCTACTAAAAAATACAAAAAACTAGCCGGGCGAGGTGGCGGGCGCCTGTAGTCCCAGCTACTCGGGAGGCTGAGGCAGGAGAATGGCGTGAACCCAGGAGGTGGAGCTTGCAGTGAGCTGAGATCCGGCCACTGTACTCCAGCCTGGGCGACAGAGTGAGACTCCGTCTCAAAAAAAAGAAAAATAATAATAATTTTGATTTTATTTAGGAAAACTTTAACCACTTTTCAAAGCTGTATTTTAAAAATTGGTTATAATTTTAAAAAATACATTGGTTTTTTTTTTTTTTTTTTTTTTTTGAGACGGAGTCTCACGCTGTTGCCCAGACTGGAGTGCAGTGGCGCGATCTCGGCTCACTGCAAGCTCCGCCTCCCGGGTTCCCGCCATTCTCCTGCCTCAGCCTCCTGAGTAGCTGGGACTACAGGCGCCCGCCACCGCGCCGGGCTAATTTTTTGTATTTTTAGTAGAGACGGGGTTTCACTGTGGTCTCGATCTCCTGACCTTGTGATCCGCCCGCCTCGGCCTCCCAAAGTGCTGGGATTACAGGCTTGAGCCACCGCGCCCGGCCACATTGTTACATTTCTTTGTTGTAAGCAGTCTTCCATTTCTGATCCAATTGGGATCACCTTATTGGAGGAAGGGAAGTTGCTCTATAGAGTTTATGG
The DNA here is from genome assembly GCF_024542745.1 of Macaca thibetana thibetana. Lineage (NCBI taxonomy): Eukaryota > Metazoa > Chordata > Mammalia > Primates > Cercopithecidae > Macaca > Macaca thibetana. The sequence goes on along the minus strand of NC_065596.1, from coordinate 40,923,680 downwards.
GATGTGAAGGAAGACAGGGCCAGGTGAGTGATGGCCACTGAGGGATAGAAAGTCATTGCCAAAGCACAAAGCCCATCTGGTCCAGGAGATGAGCCCCTGGGATTCTGTTGGGAAAATCCCTTCAAAAGCTTGTGGGTTTTTATTTTTTTATTTTTAGTTTTTTTTTTTTGAGACAGAGTTTCGCTCTGTTGCCAAGGCTGGAGTGCAGTGGCACAATCTCGGCTCAGTGCAAGTCCCGTCTCCCAGGTTCACACCATTCTCCTGTCTCAGCCTCCCGAGTAGCTGGGACTACAGGTGCCCACCACCATGCCCAGCTAATTTTTTGTATTTTTAGTAGAGACGGGGTTTCACCATGTTAGCCAAGATGGTCTCGATCTCCTGACCTCATGATCCGCCCACCTCGGCCTCCCAAAGTGCTGGGATTACAGGCGTAAGCCACCATGCCCGGCCCAGACTGTTTTTTTGTTTTTGTTTTTTTTTTTTAAAAGCCTGGCACTTGGAGAAGGAAATTAAGATCTTCTTCAATGCCACCGTTTTCCAGTTCCTCTTGTATTTAGACTTATGTATGTGTATATTGACCATAAACAAATTCTCATTCATATCCTCAATATTTATTTAGTGTCTACATTGAGACAGATATCAGTACAATAGTGAACAAGAGCAATACAGACCCTGCTGCCATGGAACTGACATACTAGTTCTTGAGATGTATAATAAACAAGTAGAGAATATATATAACAGTATGTGTAAGAATAAAGGGGTAGAGAATGATGGAGAAAGAGCTAATTCAGACAGTGTGGTCAGAAACCAATCTCTCTGGTCTTAATTTGGCATTTTATACAGTTCCTTTTCAGTGATTCACCTAATGTTTTTGCATTTGGAAGTCCTCATTGGAATCAATGTGTTTCAATTTGTCATTCCTTTTATGTTAGCTGCTGTCATGTTCTTTGGTAAACTTTTGTAATTCTAATGGGAAAGGCAAAGAGGCTGTTTTTATTATTATTATATCTTTTATATTACTGTAAATAAGTAGCCACCTCAAATGGTGCACTAGAATTTTTCATACCTTCTATTATGTCTCATTATGTTTATTGATGTTACTGGTTCAGTATACATTAGCCCACCAGAGTCTGATTTTTGATGTCCAGCAGTATGAATATTGGATGAAATTTTTTTTTTTTTTTTTTGAGACGGAGTCTCGCTCTGCCACCCAGGCTGGAGTGCAGTGGCCGGATCTCAGCTCACTGCAAGCTCCGACTCCTGGGCCCACGCCATTCTCCTGCCTCAGCCTCCCAAGCAGCTGGGACTACAGGCGCCCGCCACGTCGCCCGGCTATTTTTTTCTTTGTATTTTTAGTAGAGACGGGGTTTCACCATGCTAGCCAGGATGGTCTCGATCTCCTGACCTCGTGATCCGCCCGTCTCGGCCTCCCAAAGTGCTGGAATTACAGGCTTGAGCCACCGCGCCCAGCCTGGATGAAATTTTGATATACTGATACCATGTTTCTTATGGTGATTTCTGTATGCTTTGGCTTTATCCTTTAACCTTTGAATTTATTGTCACTTTTTGTCAAAAGCTTATCCAAGGCTCATTCCATACCCTTCCTATCCCAGACCCAGGCATTGAATTGGATATGAGTGCATTTTTCTGGTTTTGTTTAGCATTAGTTTTACATAAACTTTTTTCCCCTCATTTGACTCTTGTATTGTCAAAATGGTGGCACTTTAGCTCCCTCAAGCTATTTTTGTGTCCCTTTGATGTGACCCACTGTTGTAAAACTTTCTTCTTTCTGGCAAAACATTACAGGGTACATCTCATACCTCCCTGGGTCTAGATCATGATCCAGGCCTTTGTTCTAGGATTCCTGGTTTATTACCTGGTTTATTTCAATAACAAGGACAATAAGGCATGGTTATTGTTCTTCTGTTTCATGGAGTGAGTGTTTGAAAATTTTATCTCTGGCTGGGCACGGTGGCTCAAGCCTGTAATCCCAGCACTTTGGGAGGCCGAGATGGGCGGATCACGAGGTCAGGAGATCGAGACCATCCTGGCTAATGCGGTGAAACCCTGTCTCTACTAAAAAATACAAAAAAACTAGCTGGGCGAGGTGGCGGGCGCCTGTAGTCCCACCTACTCGGGAGGCTGAGGCAGGAGAATGGCGTAAACCCGGGAGTCAGAGCTTGCAATGAGCTGAGATCCGGCCACTGCACTCCAGCCTGGGCGACAGAGCGAGATGCCGTCTCAAAAAAACAAAAAAAGAAAATTTTATCTCATTCCAGGAATGTTTTTCCAACTATTATTGCTTTTTGGGTTGGTTTTAAATATCTCTTTACCAAGAAATTAATTCATTAGACTACATTTTCAGCTTTATTAGCATAGGAGTCTTATAACATTTTGTGTATGTTTTCATCACGTTGTGATTGTTTGCTAATTTCTCACCTTTTCTTTAGGTCACTGTTCTTTTGTCTTTAGTAGGATATATACATTGGTTATTTTTACTCTTTTTTTTTTTTTAAAAAACAAGCATTTAAGTTTTTACTTTTTATGAGACAAATATATTTATGTTCCATAGATATCAGTTAGAAATGTTTTCAACATCATGGTTCACTACAAACTTTGTGATTTCAATTACATTTCCACATTGACCCAACAGTTATTTAGCAGAGAGCTTCTTTTTCTTTTCTTTCTTTTTTTTTTTTAATAAGACATAGTCTCACTCTGTTGCCCAGCTTGGAGTGTGGTGGTGCAATCTCAGCTCACTGCAACCTCCATCTCCCAGGTTTGAGTGATTCTTCTGCCTCAGCCTGCCAAGTAGCTGGCGTTACAGACATGCGCCACCATGCCCAGCTAAGTTTTTTTGTATTTTTAGTAGAAACGGGTTTCGCCATGTTGGCCAGGCTGTTCTCGAACTCCTGACCTCAAGTGATCCACCCACCTTGGGCTCCCAAAATGCTGGGATTACAGGTGTGACAGCCACTGCACCCAGCCTAGTAGAGAGCTTCTTTATTTCTAACTGAAAGTACTTTTGATTTATTGATACTGGCACTCAAATCTGGTTTTAATGTTTCTGTCAGATATTGATGTCTGCATTATTTCATCTTATACATAATTAAGTCACAGAAAATTATTATTTTTCTGTGTTCATGTGTCACTCTGAGTTTTCCTCAGGCATTCCCTTTTCTCATTGTTCGCCTCCAGATGATGTCCATAAAATCCTTTGTTACAAAGTGCCTTACAGTCTTGTGTACCTAGACCACCTTCTTCATATTATTTTGTTAGCATATTCTCCTTTTCACTCATAAGCCTTTGCTCAGAATTGTGTAAGTCTAACAGTAGTTACAATTATATTCAGATATTTTAATATCTGAAATATTATATTTTGGGGAAGTATAGCATTAGTTGACTTTTGGTATAAGAAAATGGAAAGGAATATCTGTAAAAGAACATAAAAGAAAAAATAGGGGTAGGTTTTAGAAGGACAGCAGAGTAAAGGTAAATATGCTGTTGAAGAGAAGTAAATAACACATCCCATCTTGATTGTATTTCTTCATTCCACATGTCAGTCATGGCTCTGCATACGAGGGAATAAGCAATAATGGTGGGACAATATGTGTAAGTGGAGAAGCAATTGGAAAATAAATACATATGAATGTTCACCATATTTATGTATCTTACTGTATTATAAATATATGTATGTAATCACTAATACAATGAGGGTTGGGAGGCATTGATAACTGGCATTATTCTTATAGCTACATAATTATTTTGATAGTTGTTTTCTAGTGACTTATCTTTGTATACATACTTTTATTTTTATTTGGATTCATTCAGTGATTTACTTTTCCTCTATTAATTATCATATACTATGCCCTTAGGGCTTGTTGTACATTGGCACATGAAAATTTATTATATTTGTCCTTGTGGAATTTAAGGAATAAGGAAGTAAATGGTGTAAAAGTACTGAATACACAACTGAAAAAACATATGTATAAGGGTAAGGCACTAGATACGGGATTAGAAATGGAAATGAAGTTATTTAGGGTCAACTAATATGCCCTTTCTGAGGGCAGGTATCTTGAGACCTTAACAAAGAAAAGAAGCTGGCATACAAAGAGACCGTTTATGTGAAATGAAATGTCCTGTGGATAGCTCTAAATGATAGGATATTTGTTTTGATCTAGGAGGTGAAAAATGATTAGCAGAATGAAGTTAAAATGAGGTGTTTTTTTTTTTTTTTTGAGACGGACTCTTGCTCCACTGCCCAGGCTAGAGTCTACGCAGTGGTGCGATCTCAGCTCCCTGCAGCCTCCACTTCCTGGGTTCAAGCAATTCTTGTGCCTCAGCCTCCTGAGTAGCTGGGACTACAGGTGTGTGCCATCATGCCCGGCTGTTTGTATTTTAGTAGAGGCAGGGTTTCACCATGTTGCCCAGGCTCGTCTCAAAGTCCTGAGTTCAGGTAACCCACCTGCCTTGCCCTCCCAAAGTGCTAGGATAACAAGCATGAGCCCACATGCCCGGGCAAAATGAGGTCTTACAAACTGTACCTTGTTATTATCCTTGGTAAAGTTTATTTTTGGGGAAGAAAACCACAAAAGTGTTAGTATATATGGATTATAAAATTTTGATCTGCATTAGCATTATCTCTATAAGATGCTAATGACTAGTTCTACATCTACAGATTTTGATTCTGTTTAACTAACAAGCTTACCAGGTGATGACCAACACACAAATTTCAGATCCACTGACTTAATCATATTCCTCATAATCTTTATGTTCTGCTGTTATTCTGTGAGCTCTCTTTATCTTTCTCCAAATTTCATAACATTTTTTAAACCAATTCATGTATATGGTGAATTATTCTTAAATTGTCTCTTCTTTCCATAACTTTTATTCTTGTAGTACATGAAAATTATTTTTTCCTTTCTTTCAGATTTGGAGTCCAGGAGTGAGACTAAGCATTTATCTGTAGGAAAAGACATTATTAAAAACACTGGTTCTCAGTGGGAGGTAATGGAAAGTAGCAAGTTACGTGGCCTTGAAAGTTCCATTTGCAGAAATGACTGGCAAAGCAAAAGCAAGATTGAAGTACAAGGACCTGAAGTGGGATATTTCAGTCAAATGAAAATCATCTCTGAAAATGTGCCCACTTATAAAACTCATGAATCTCTTATGTTACCTCAGAGAACTCATGACAGTGAGAAGCCCTATGAATACAAGGAATATGAGAAGGTCTTCAGTTGTGACTTAGAGTTTGCTGAATATCAGAAAATACATACTGGTGAAAAAAACTATGCATGCAATCAATGTTGGAAAACCTTTGGGATAGACAACTCCAATATGTTACAACTGAATATTCATACTGGTGTGAAACCTTGTAAATATATGGAATATGGGAATACATGTAGTTTTTATAAAGACCTTAATGTATACCAGAAAATTGACAATGAGAAGTTCTACAAATGTAAGGAATACAGAAGGACCTTTGGAAGAGTTGAAGAAGTTACTCCACTTCAAAGAGTTCATGATGGTGAGAAACACTTCGAATGTTCATTCTGTGGGAAATCCTTTAGAGTGCATGCCCAACTTACTCGACATCAGAAAATCCATACTGATGAGAAAACTTACAAATGTATGGAATGTGGCAAGGACTTCAGATTTCTTTCACAGCTTACTGAACATGAGAGAATTCATACTGGTGAGAAGCCCTACAAATGTATGCACTGTGAGAAGGTTTTTAGAATTAGTTCACAGCTCATTGAACATCAGAGAATTCATACTGGTGAGAAACCTTATGCATGTAAGGAATGTGGAAAGGCTTTTGGAGTATGTAGAGAACTTGCTCGTCATCAGAGAATTCATACTGGTAAGAAACCCTATGAATGCAAAGCATGTGGAAAGGTCTTTAGAAACAGTTCATCCCTGACTAGACATCAGAGGATTCATACTGGTGAAAAACCCTATAAATGTAAAGAATGTGAGAAAGCATTTGGAGTAGGTAGTGAACTTACTCGACATGAAAGAATTCACAGTGGTCAAAAGCCTTATGAATGTAAGGAGTGTGGAAAGTTCTTTAGACTTACGTCAGCCCTTATTCAACATCAAAGAATTCATAGTGGTGAGAAACCTTATGAATGTAAAGTATGTAGGAAGGCCTTTAGACATAGTTCAGCCCTTACAGAACATCAGAGAATTCATACTGGAGAAAAACCCTATGAATGCAAGGCATGTGGGAAGGCCTTTAGACATAGTTCATCCTTTACCAAACATCAGCGCATTCATACTGGTGATAAACCCTATGAATGTAAGGAATGTGGGAATTCCTTTAGTGTTGTTGGGCATCTTACGTGCCAACCGAAAATTTACACTGGTGAGAAATCATTTGACTGAAATAAATGTATAAAGTGGTTTTTTATTTCCGATTTTCACAGGAAAAAACTATGGATGGATTTAATGGGTAATCAAGGCAATTCAGTATCTCCCTCTTTTAAGTCTGTTTTTAGACTTCATGGCCATTCTGTATGTAGACATAGAATTGCTTAGTCATAGCTGATATATACTTATAGCTTTGTTAGATATTGCCAAATATTTCTCCTTTTTATGTTAAAAAGAGTTTTTTTCCATGAGTTTCTCATCGTGGCATGTTTTGTTTACAATAGCCTTTGATGTTTGCATTATTGTTCTTTTCACTATTCAGTTTTTTAATTGTAATATTACTTCAATATCTTTTCTGCATTGTAATTCTTTGCTTGTGATATCTATACTTATTTTCCTCCAGAGAGTTAGAACTCCTAGACAGATATAACGTAGTTTTACATTCTTATTGCTCTTCATTTTGTGTAATGTTCTTGTTTTGTTTTGTTTTGAACGATAGAAGTGTGATCTTTCCATTTTCACCAAATTGTTCACTTCTCTTTAAATTTCTATTTTATTTTGATACAACATGTTCCCCCAAAATAACATATACATAGGAACTGGTTATATTCCACCATAACACACACACTATATATATATAGTGTATATATACATACAGTGTATATAGTGTATGTGCGATGTATACTATATATACTCACACATGCACTATATATAACACACAGTATATATATACACATACTATATATGTATATATAGTATATACAGTATATATGTATATATAATATATACTGTGTGTGTGAGTGTATATATAGTGTTTGTCTGTTATATTGGAATATAACCACTTCCTTTAAGCAGTCTTTTTACCCACAGGCTGTACCAACCAGGATCCAAATGAAGAGAACTCTTAAATATTTGATAAAATTACTCATCCAATAAGTCTGTTAAAATTTATCATTCTCTTAAATTATCATTCTTAAATTTGTCAAACACCTTTAAAAGGGGAGGAAAAAATGACCACTGAACTTACATTAAGAGGATTTACAACTACAGCTTCAAATTTTTTTTAATCTATTACCATTATTTTTATTTTTATTCTCTCCTAGAGTTGCCTTATTAGGTTTGGGCATTTCAACAATCAACAGACCTTCTGTGATTTAACTAATCTCATTTAACTCCAAAATCATCTCTCTCTCAGGACAGCTGACTTGGTTATGCAGTCAGTGAGATCACAAGCCACTGGTTATTGATTTTTTTTTTTTTTTTTTTTTTTTTTTTTTACTTTTCATTTTTTTTGAGACAGAGTTTTGTTCTGTTGCCCAGGCTGGAGTGCAGTGGTGCAATCTTGGCTCCCTTAACCTCTGCCTCCCGGGTTCAAACTATTCTCCTGCTCAGCCTCCCAAGTAGCTGGGATTACAGGCATGCGCCACCACGCCTGGCTAATTTTGTATTTTTAGTAGAGATGGGATTTCTCCATGTTGGTCAATCTGGTCTCGAACTCCTGACCTCAGGTGATCCCCCCCACCTCAGCCTCCCAAAGTGCTGGGATTACAGGCATGAGCCACCGCACCCAGCCTGGTTATTGGATTTATTTATTTAATTTTTTTGAGATAGAGTCTTGCTCTCACCAGGCTGGAGTGCAGTGGCGTGATCTCAGCTCACTGGAACCTCCACCTCCCAGGTTCAAGCAATTTTCCTGCCTCAGCCTGCCAAGTAGCTGGGATTACAGGCATGTGCCACCACACCTGGCTAATTGTTTGTATTTTAGTAGACACAGAGTTTCACCATGTTGGCCAAGACAGTCTGTATCTCCTGACCTCGTGATCTGCTGGCCTTGGCCTCCCAAAGTGCTGGGATTACGAGTGTGAGCCACCATGCCTGGCCAGTTATTCGATTTTTATAAGAAAATTTTACTATTTTCAGATAAATTTATGTCACCATCATTCATTACATTTTAATTTTTGAAACTGGTGTCTTTCCCAGAATTTATGTACTCTATAAAGGTGTGAATGATTATCAGTATTAGGCCATTTTCTCATCTGATATATTGAGCAATGTTTTATGTAAGTATTGCTTATTCAAGTAGTTTTTTTTTTTTTTTTTGAGACGGAGTCTCGCTCTGTCGCCCAGGCTGGAGTGCAGTGGCCGGATCTCAGCTCACTGCAAGCTCCGCCTCCCGGGTTCACGCCATTCTCCTGCCTCAGCCTCCCGAGTAGCTGGGACTACAGGCGCCCACCACCTCGCCCGGCTATTTTTTTGTATTTTTTTAGTAGAGGCGGGGTTTCACCGTGTTAGCCAGGATGGTCTCGATCTCCTGACCTCGTGATCCACCCGTCTCGGCCTCCCAGAGTGCTGGGATTACAGGCTTGAGCCACCGCGCCCAGCCTCAAGTAGTTTTAAAAGATATGTAATTGGTTGTTGTTTCATGTCCTACACAGTAAGAACAAGAGTTTTGTCAGGATATTTGCTATTTCATATCTTTGAAATAGAGTAGTAGCTCTGTTTCTAACTAAATTCTATTTATGTGACAACACAGCTAATTTACTCTTGGACCTTTTTATCCTGAGTTACCATCAGTGCTGATGTTCCTCTTTTAGGTATAGCTCTTCAGGAGAACTTGTCCTATGTTTCTTTGTGTGTGTGTTTTTCCTTCCAGCTTAAACAAATTAAAACTACTAAATATCTAAACCTTGTATACAGACATTAAAATTAAAATTAGTGAGAGAAACAAAATATCCTTGTGTCTTGGCTTTTACTTTTTGAAGTCATTAACAAATGATAAATTAATGAATAAAATGTATCCTATTATGTTTTCCTTATTTGTAATTACAGCTATATTTTTATCATATTAACATTTTTCATTTAACTTTGTTATGAACTTAATGGCATTTCACACTTACTCCAAACCATAATATAATTATCATTGTGGTATTACTGTTTGGTTTTTACTACAGTTTCTTACTCAAAAATATAAAATTTCACCATTCTTTCCATTTTCATTTGCCCCTTTATTCTTTGTGACTTTTCCCTAGCCTGCATAGGAGCTTTATTCTCATATTCAATAGGATAGGATATTGCAGTCTCATCCTGTTTTCTGCTGTCCTGCACCATTAAATTTTCTATGTCCAATGAAGGAATTCTAATTCTATTTAATAGCAACTAATATTAAAGACTAATATATGTATGTCAGGGACAGGCAGAGAGTCTGTGATTGAGATTTCTGGAGTTATATAACCCACTGTGCCACCCCCCCAAGCCCCCAACTTGCCAGAATTCATCCCTTAACCTGCAGTGTGATTGCATTTGGACATAAGGCAATGAGGATGTAATAATGTGATTCTAATTTGATACTTACGAGAAGCGGAGGGAAAGATGTCTCTCCCTATGCTCACACACAAAGGAAAGGCCACATGAGGACACAAGGAGAAGGTGGGAATTTAGAAGCCAAGAGAGCTCTTACCAGGAATTAAACCTGCTAATCCCTATTTTAATTAGAACAGTGAGAAAATAAGTATCTGTATTTAAGCCTCACAGTCTTTGGCATTTTCTTACAGCACCCTAAGCAAACTAAGACAGTTGTTGGTACTGAGAAGTGGGGTGCTGCTGTAACAAATACCTAAAAATGTGCAAGTTCAAGCTTTGGAACGGGGTGGTGGGCATATAGGCTGGAAGAATTCTGAGGGTGTATGCTAGAAATATATATGTAAAAATGATTCTGGGGAGGACTCAGAATCACTGGAGAGAGGGCTTCCATTTTAAATAATACTGTCATGAACGGTATTCATGTTAAAGAAACAATCATGAACAAAATGTTGGTAGAAATATGGACATTTAAGGCCATAATGGTTTAGTCTTAGAAATGAGGAACGGTTTATTGTAGCAAGGAACTTGGCTGAATCACGCTCTAGTGTTTTGTGGAAGGTAGCGCTTCCAAGCAATGAAACTAAATAGTAGCAGAGATTTCTAATTATTGAACTTGTGGCTTGGGTTCTCTTTATTGCACATATAAAATAGGAAAGGAGAGAGTTGAATTGAAGGAGGAATTCTTAAGCAATAAGAAACTAAAATGTGAAGATTTGGGAAATTCTTAACCATACTGGGAAAAATGATGAAATGTGTATTTTGCTGTTTTGGGATAGTGTTGTGTATATGATATGTTTGTTAGATATTGTTAGTTTATAATGTTCTAGTCCTATTTCCTTCTTGATCTTCTGTGTAGATGGTCCATCCATTATTGAATGTGAAGTACTGAAGACTCCCACTATTGTAGAACTGTTTTTTTTTTTTTTTTTTTTTGCCTGCAACATTTTGTAGTGTTTGCTTCACTTCTTTTGGGGCTCTATTTGGTGTGTTTTTGTTTATAATTATTATATCTTTTTTTTTTTTTTTTTTGAGACGGAGTCTCGCTCTGTCGCCCAGGCTGGAGTGCAGTGGCGGGATCTCGGCTCACTGCAAGCTCCGCCTCCCGGGTTTACGCCATTCTCCTGCCTCAGCCTCCCGAGGGACTACAGGCGCCTGCCACCTCGCCCGGCTAGTTTTTTGTATTTTTTAGTAGAGACGGGGTTTCACCGGGTTAGCCAGGATGGTCTCGATCTCCTGACCTCGTGATCCGCCCGTCTCGGCCTCCCAAAGTGCTGGGATTACAGGCTTGAGCCACCGCGCCCGGCCTTGTAAAAATTTTTGACTTAAAGTCTGTATTGTTTGATACTAGCATAGCCACCTACCTCTCTATCGCTTAACTATTTGCATGGAATCTTTGTCCATCCCTCTCACTTTCAACCTATTTACATTTTTGGATTTATGCTGAGTCTCTCGTGGACAGCATATCGTTGGATCATTTTTTTTTAAATCCATCTGGCAATCTCTGCCCTTTAATTGGAGAATTTAATCAATATACATTTAAATTAATTGCTTGTAAAGGATTTACTTCAGCCATATTTTAATTTGTTTTGTGTATGTCTCTTTTTGTTTCTTAATTCTCCCAGTATTGCCGCCTTTTGTGTTTGATTTTTTTTTTTTTTTTTTTTTTTTTTTTTTTTTTTGAGATCCAGTTTTGCTCTTGTTGCCCAGGTCAGAGCGCAATGGCCCGATCTCAGCTTGCCACAACTTCCGCCTCCCAGGTTCAAGCAATTCTTCTGCCTCAGCCTCCTGAGTAGCTGAGATTACAGGCATGTGCCAGCACGGCCGGCTAATGTTGTATTTTCAGTGGAGATGTGGTTTCTCCATATTGGTCAGGCTGGTCTCAAACTCTTGACTTCAGGTGATCTGCCTGCCTCAGCCTCTCAAAGTGCTTACAGGCGGGAGCCACTGCACCTGGCCGGAATTTATTTATCATTTTGGTTCCTTTTATTTTCTGTACATTTTGTATTCATTTTCTCAGTGTTTACCTTGGAGTTAACACATATTCTACTTTGAATTAATACTACCTTAGCTTCAATCATTTACAAAAATTCTGGTCCTATACATCTCTGTCCTTCCCCATTCACATTATTATTGACAGGAATTACATCGTTACACATTGTGTGCCCATTTGCAGATATTTATAATTACTGTTTTATGCATTTACGTTTGTGTGTGTGTGTGTGTTTTTTTTTTTTTTTTTTTTTAGATGGAGTCTCACTGTCACCCAGGCTGGAGTGCAGTGGTGCAATCTCGGCTCATTGCAACCTCCGCCTCCTGGGTTCAAGTGACTCTCCTGCCTCAGCCTCCCAAGTAGCTGGGACGGCAGGTGCCTGCCACCATACCCGGCTAATTTTTGTATTTTTTGTAGAGACAGGGTTTCAACATGTTTCTCCAGGCTGGTCTCAGAACTCCTGAGCTCAAGGGATCCATCCACCTCAGCCTACCAAGGTGCTGAGATTACAGGCATGAGTCACCGTGCACAGCTACATTTTTCTTTAAAATCATATAGGAAGAAGACAGGAATACACGACAAAAATACAATATTGCTGGCTTTTGTATTTACCTATGTAAATACACAGTTATATAGTTACCTTTACCAATGTTCTTTATTTCTTCCTATAGCTTTGTGTTACTTTCTAGTATCTTTTCATTTCTGCATGAAACATTTACATTATTTATTTTTACTTCATTATTATTATTTTTAGAGACAGGGTCTCACCCTGTTGCCCAGGCTGGAATGCAGTGGCACAATCATAGCTCACTGCATCTTCAACCTCCTGGGCTCAAGCAATCTCTCTGACTTAGTCTCCTGAGTAGCTAGGACTCCAGGTACCATGCCTGGACTTTAAGGTGTAGCATCAGAGAGATACAGCCTTATAGAGACTGCTTACCCAACTCCCATAATTGCATAAGCCAATGCCCTCTAATAAATCTCTTAATATACAGATATCGTATGTATATATCTCTTAATGACTCTGCTTGTCTTATTCAAGCCTGACTGATACAATACCTTTCATCAGGATGAGGAGACTCCTTTATTTTCCTAGTTCTATTCCTAGCATTTCAAAAGTTTTAAATCACGCATGTATGTGGGACTGTATCAAATAATTTTTGTGTCTATTGAAATCATGTATTTTCAACTTGTATGTTGAGAGCTTATATTATCAATGGGTTTGGGATTCTGTCAGATGCTTTCCTGTTTTTGTTGTTGTTAAGGACTTTTTTGTTTTTTGAGAATCACACTGTTGCGAAGACAAGAGTACAAAGGCGTGATCATGACTCACTGTAGCCTCGACCTCCATGGGTTCAGATGATGCTCTCACCTCAGCCTCTTGAGTAGCTGGTACTACAGTCACACCACCATGCCTGGCTAGATTTTTACTTTTTGTAGAGACAGGGTTTCACCATGGGTCCCAGGCTGGTCTCAAACTCATGGGATCAAGCAATCCGCCTGCCTTGGCCTCACAAAGTGCAGGGATTACAAGTGTCAGCCACTGCACCCAGCCTTGTTCAGGATTTTTGTGTCTATGTTCGTGAGACTCTGTAGTTCATGGTCTGCAGTTTTTCTATTGATATTTATTTATAATTTTTTTTTTAAGACGGAGTTTTGCTCTTGTTGCCCAGGCTGGAGTGCAATGGTGCGATTTTGGCTCACTGCAACCTCTGCCTCCTGGGTTCAAGCAATTATCCTGCCTTGGCCTCCCATGTAGCTGGAATTACAGGAACCTACCACCATACCCAGCTAATTTTTGTATTATTTTATTTTATTTATTTATTTTAAAGATGGAGTCTCTCTCTGTCGCCCAGGCTGGAGTGCAGTGGCACCATCTCAACTCACTGCAACCTCCGCCTTGTGGGTCCAAGCAATTCTCCTGCCTCAGCCTCCTCAGTAGCTGGGACTACAGTAGCAAGCCACCATGCCAGGCTAATTTTTGTATTTTCAGTAGAGACGGGGTTTTGCCATGTTGGCCAGGCTGGTCATGAACTCCTGATCTCATGATCCGCCCGCCTCAGCCTCCCAACATGCTGGATTACAGGCATGAGCCACTGCACCCAGCCTTTCTTCTGATATTTAAAATCTGCCTTTGGTATAGGCTTAATACTGGCCACACAGTATGACCTCAGAATTGTTTCCTTCTCCTTGTCTGTTTCCTGAAAGAATTTGTGAAGTATTGGTATTATTTTTTTCTTTAAATATTTTATAGATTTCTATTTATGGACTATTCTTCATGAAAATTTTAATGAAGTCCTTTTTTAGTTATAGGTCTATTCAAGTTTTGAAATTTCTTCTAGAGTTGGTTCTCGTAGTTTATGACTTATCAGAAATGTTTCCCTTTTATCTAATTTGCCTAATTTGTTAGCATAAAGTTTTAATTTTTATAGGTTTTTGACAGTGATTTCCCTTCTTTCATTTCTGATTTTGGTAATTTGTGTTCTTTTTTTCCTTGTCAAGTTTGTTATCTTTTCAAATAACTACCTTTTGGTTTCAGACATTTTCTAGTATGTGTCTTAATGTTTTCTCTTTCTTTGATTTCCATTGTGATCTTTGTTTTTCTTTTGCTTGCTTTGGATTTAGTTGCTCTTCTTTTTCTAGCTTAAGTTTCTAACTTTGCTGTTTCTTAAAAAGTTAAAATCTTAAACTTTCTCACTATACAATTCATCCACATAACCAAAAACCACATGTACCTCAAAAGCTATTTGTATTAGTTCATTCTTCACGCTGCTAGAAATAAATACCCGAGACTAGGTAATTTATAAAGAAAAGAGGTTTAATTGGCTTACGGCTCCACAGGAAGCATGGCTGGGGAGGCCTCAGGAAACTTAAAATCATGGCAGAAGGTGAAGGGAAAGCGGGCACATCTTTCGTGGCCAAAGCAGGAAGACAGAGCGGGGAGGTGCTACACACTTTTAAACAACCAAATCTCACGAGCATTCACTCAATATCATGAAAGCAGCACCGAGGAGGAAATCTGACCCCATAATCCAATCACCTCGAGGCCTCCAGGCCCCACTCCAATATTGGGGATTACAATTTGACATGAGATTTGGGTAGGTACACAGACCTGAACCATATCACTATTGGGAAAAAAAGGTGGCTAGAATGCAGTGGCATGATCTCGGCTCACTGCAGCCTCCCTTCCTGGGTTCAAGTGATTCTCCTGCCTCAGCCTCCTGAGTAGCTGGGACTACAGGTACATGCCACCACACCCAGCTAATTTTTGTATTTTTACTATAGACAGGGTTTCACCATGTTGGCCAGGTTGGTCTCAAACTCCTGACCTCAAATGATCTGCCCACCTCAGCCTCCCAAAGTGTTGGGATTACAGGCATGACTCACTACGCCTGGCCTTACATCTGAAAAAACCTAGTTAACATTAAACTTTTACTAGGTAAAACTTATAGGTTTAATTTACATTTCATTCTTATCAGCGAGGATAATTATCTTTTCACATTATTGTACACTGAAATGTGTCTACCTGTATTTCATGTTAAAGCCCGAATGACTGATGGAACTAGATTTGAAGATAGGACCTTTAAGGAGATATTAAATAGGTTAAATGAAAGTTTTAAGTGTGGGAACCTAATATGATAGCGTTCTTACAAGAAGAGGAAGAGACACCAGAGATTTCTTTCTCTCCTCCAACACACAGAAGAAAAGCCATGTCAAGACAAAAGCAAGTGGCCATCTACAAGCGAGGAAGACAGCCCTTCACCAGAAATCAACCCTACTGGCATCTTTATCTTGAACTTCCAGCCTTCAGAACTATAAGAAAATAAATTTATGTGGTTTTGTTTTGTTTTGTTTTTGACACGGAATCTGGCTCTGTCGCCCAGGCTGGAGTGCAGTGGTGCAATCTCGGCTCACTGCAAGCTCTGCCTCCCAGGTTCACGCCATTCTCCAGCCTCAGCCTCCCGAGTAGCTGGGACTACAGGCGCCTGCCACCATGCCCGGCTAATTTTTTTGTATTTTTAGTAAAGACGGGGTTTCACCATGTTAGCCAGGATGGTCTCAATCTCCTGACCTTGTGATCCACCCGCCTCGGCCTCCCAAAGTGCTGGGATTACAGGCATGAGCCACCGTGCCCGGCCTAAATTTATGTTTTTTAAGCTACCCAGTCTGTGATATTTTGTTATGACAGTTCAAACAGAAGAAAACATGCATACCAAAAAGCCATTTTTTGTTCCTTTTCTATGAACTATCTCTATATCCCGTGCTTATTTTCTTTTGGATTATTTTTCCTCATTAGATAGGCAGTACTTTCATTTCATTAAAATTAGCTTTTTCTGGGATATATGTTGCAGGTAAGTTTTCCCAGGCTATCAATTATCTTTTGGAGTTTTAGCATTAATAGTTTTTTGCCAAGTAAAAAAATTAATTTATTATTATTTTCAATTATGGGTTCTAGGATTTGTGTTAGACTTACAATGATTTCCATGTCCTGAGGCTAACATTTTTTCCACATTATTTCTAGAACTTTTATGATTTCATCTTTCACATTTGAATCTCTGATCCACTTGGAGTAGTAGATATGAAATGTTAAGGACCTATTTTCCTTCCCTCCACAATGGTTACAATATACAGTTGTATATTATAAGCGAAGTACTAAATAATCCATATGTGTGCCCCTAATTAGAAATGCTGTCTTTATCATGTGAAGAAGAATATACTACCTACTGGGTCTGGAGTTTCTATTCCACTCCGCTGATCTGTTTGCTTATCTGTCAGAATCATGCTATTTTAAGACTTTTATTTTGTGACAGGGTCTCACTCTGTCACCCAGTCTGAAGTGCAGTAGTGCAATCACAGCTCACTGCAGTCTTGACCTCCCAGGCTCAAGCTATCCTCCTGCCTCAGCCTCCCAAAGCATTTGGGAGGATGGCTGAGACTACATTATGTGCATGTGTCAACATACCCAGCTAATTTCTGTATTTTTGTAGAGATGGTGTTTCATTATGTTGCCCAGGCTGGTCTCAAAATCCTGGGCTCAAGTGATCGTCCACCTCGGCCTCTCAAAGTGCTTTTAGTGATTACAGGTATGAACTACCGTACCCAGCCAAGGCTATTATTTTATGTTTAAACATATGGTAGAGTAAATGTTCTGAATTACTCTTTTTCAGAATTTTCCTGGCTATTCTGTCTGCCATATTGACTTTTTCACATTAACTTCAGAATTAACTTGTCTTTAATAAAACAATTATTATTAATAAAATAATTACCAGATTTGGATCACTCTAAATTATTACAAATTAAGTTTTTAAATCGCTAGCAGTTTGAGGCATCCTATATTATGCTTTTTCACTTGTTTTCTGATTAGTCCCTCCATATTCAAGTTCTCTTCATAAGGTTATACCAATTCTTGCTAATTATATTCCTTAGTAACTTACATTTTTATGTCCATCATTGCTGGGGTCTTTTACAACTTGTTCAATTGAATCTTCTATCTGTTTTTTCATATATATGTATATCATATATATTATATGTACTATTTTGGCATATTTTATATCCAGCCACCTTCTCGAAATTTGTTTAAAATTGCTTTCTAGGCTGGGCGCAGTCTAGGAAAAAAAAACAAAAATTAGCCAGCTGTGGTGGCATGTGCTTATAGTCCCAGCTACTCAGGAGGCTGAGGTGGGAGGACTACTTGAGCCCAGGAGGTTGAGGCTGCAGTGAGCCAAGGTTGCCTGGAGTACAGAGCAAGACCCTATTTTTTTTTTTTTTTTTTTTTTTTTTTTTTTTTTTTGAGACTGAGTTTCACTCCTGTTGCCCAGGCTGGAGTGCAATGGTGCAATCTCAGCTTACCGCAACTGCCGCCACCCAGGTTCAAGCAATTACCCTGCCTCAGCCTCCCAAGTAGCTGGGATTACAGACATGTGCCACCATGCCCAGTTAATTTTGTATTTTTAGTAGAGACAGGGTTTCTCCATAGCAAAAATTGTTTATAGCCAGTTTCTCAAGGATATGTGAGGCTGGGAAGGCTGAGGAAGAGGACTTTTTGTGAGGTGGGACTATTTTTGGGAAGAGCTGTGGGTGTGTTCTCAGCACCCTGAGGAAAGGAGGTGGATGTTTCCTCCTCTAATCAAACCAAGCAAGTTGACCCGATCCATCCCAGTCCCTCTAATATCCAAAGGGGAGTGTGTTAAGAGAGTTCCCAGGAGAACGTTACCTTTTTTCCTGCCATTTAGGGGAAACAGAGATAGGAACTTGATTCGCACGTGGTGACAGGATATGGACCATATGGAGTAAGCTGACCTCAGGAGATCTTGGATCCTGTTCTAGAGAACTTCTGGAGGATCAATGTGACCCACCAGAAAAGGATGACCACAGTATGCCTACAGTTAAGGAAAGGATTTTAAGTGGCCTCTGTAAACAGGATGTTCTGACAACATGGCCTCCCCTGCAGTTGAAGATATGCAGCAAGGTATTTGCTTAGAAACCCGTAAAAACGCCTAACAATAAGAAAAAGGCTGAGCTTTGACTATCCGTGAAGGCAGGAGAGAACCAAACACTGATTATAACAATACCAGTTAAGTAAGACCTTTCCTGTCTCTTTTATTTTTTATTTTTATTTTTTGGGATGGAGTCTCGCTCTGTTGCCCAGGCTGGAATGCAGTGGCGCGATCTCGCCTCACTGCAAGCTCCGCCTCCCGGGTTCACGCCATTCTCCTGCCTCAGCCTCCCCAGCAGCTGGGACTACAGGCGCCCGCCACCACGCCTGGCTAATTTTTTGTATTTTTAGTACAGATGGGGTTTCACCGTGTTAGCCAGGATGGTCTCGATCTCCTGACCTTGTGATCTGCCCACCTCGGCCTCCCAAAGTGCTGGGATTACAGGCGTGAGCCACTGCACCCGGCTCTTTCCTGTCTCTTACCTTTCTTCCTTCCCCTTCCTCTTCTCCTACTTTAGGGAGGCTGAGCAATCTACTGTTGGAGGAAGCTGAGAAGACCATGGAGAGGAAATGGAAGCTGCTCACATACTCCTTTCCTCATTCCTTTCCATCTTTACATAAGATTCAGCTGTAGGAAGAAGTCTTAAACAGTTTAAAGTACTAATAATTATAATACACCAGGTATTTCATTTAGCAAATTAAGGCTGATCTTGTCTACTGGATTTTTTTTTTTTTTTTTTTTTTTTTGAGACGGAGTCTCGCTCTGTTGCCCAGGCTGGAGTGCAGTGGCGCGATCTCGGCTCACTGCAAGCTCCACCTCCCAGGTTCACACCATTCTCCTGCCTCAGCCTCCCGAGTAGCTGGGACTACAGGCGCCTGCCACCGCGCCCAGCTAATTTTTTGTATTTTTTTTTATTAGAGATGGGGTTTCACTGTGTTAGTCAGGATGGTCTCGATCTCCTGACCTCATGATCTGCCCGCCTCAGCCTCCCTGGATTTTTGACTACAATGACACTTGCCAGACATTTCATCCAGAGGCAGGAAAAAATACCATCTCACAGAGAAGGGCTGCAAGAGACAATTATGGGAGAATCGTTTTTTTTTGAAAATACAAAATTTTACTCTGTAATAGGTTAAAGACCTAATTGTGTAAGATAGAACTACAAAGTCAATAGACAAAAATGTAGAAGAATTTCTTCGTGACCTTAGAAAAGAAAAATGTTTCTTTTTTTCTTTTCTTTTTTGAGACAGAGTTTTGCTCTTGTTGCCCAGGCTGGAGTACAGTGGCACGATCTTGGCTCACTGCAACCTCCATCTCCCAGGTTCAAGAAATTCTCCTGACTCAACCTCCTGAGTAGCTGGGATTATAGGAGCCCGCCACCACACCCGATTAATTTTTGTATTTTTAGTAGACACGGGGTTTCACCATGTTGGCCAGGCTGGTCTTGAACTTCTGACCTCAGGTGATCCGCCCACCTTGGCCTCCCAAAGTGCTGGGATTACAGGTGTGAGCCACTGCTCCCAGCCAGAAAAATGTTTCTTAAATAATAATACCATAAGCCATACACATATACACAAACACATAACAATATTAAAATAAGTATTTCTATTTAATAAAAAGTATAATAAACAGAATACATAAGAGGATATCAGCAGAGTCTAAAACTGTCAGGGAGCTAATATCTAGAAAATGTAAGAAACATTTGAACCCAGGAGGCAGAGGTTGCAGTGAGCTGAGATTGTGCCACTGCACTCCAGACTGGGCAACAGAGCAAGACTCTGTCTGAAAAAAAAACAAAAAACAAAAAATACATGGTTATGAGATAGCTGCTCTGCATGTAGCATGATATCCACATTCCAGACAGAAAGGGGGAAAAGAATGCATGCGCACCGAGACTGCCCCACACCATCCCCACACCTTTAAAGAACTGCCTGAGGGGCTAGGCGCAGTAGCTCATGGCTGTAACCCCAGTACTCTGGGAGGCTGAGGCGGGTGGATCACCTGAGGTCAGAAGTTCGAGACCAGCCTGGCCAACATGGTGGAACCCTTGTCGCTACTAAAAATACAAAAATTAGCCAGGCATGGTGGCGGGCGCCTGTAATCCCAGCTACTCAGGAGCCTGAGGCGGGAGAACTGCTTGAACCTGGGAGGTGGAGGTTGCAGTTAGCCGAGATCATGCTACTGCACTCCAACCTGGGTGACTGAGTGGAGACTCCGTCTCAAAAAAGAAAAGAACTGTCTGAGAAGCCCAATCTAAGAACTTTAACTTACATCAACAGGAGAAGCTAGAACATGTAGAGTTTGGGTTTTTTTGTTGGTTTTCTGTTTGTTTTTCTTTAAGCAGAGCAAACAAACAAGATCAGGACTTTTATAGCAATAAAGAAGGGAATGGATATTGGGTTAGCCACATAGGTGGCAAAACAATGAATAGTATCTACAATTTAATATATTAAATAGCTTTCAATTATGTAGGAAGTTAAAATATCACTTATAACATTAGATACATGTCAATATGTGCATATACAAATATGTGTATTTGTATGTATATGCATATATATCTACATATGTATATAGGTAAAACCAAACTAGGCATACATGATAAACTGAACAATTTGCTATATTAATAAGAGAAAATTAGGAAGATATTTCCAAAGAGAAACGTAAGATTCCAGGTTACCTGATAAGTCCTTTTCAGCATTTGCTAAGAGAAAAAAAAAAAAAAAAATCAGCCGGGCACCGTGGCTCATGCCTGTAATCCCAGCACTATGGGAGGCAGAAGCGGGCAGATCACGAGGTCAGGAGTTCGAGACTAGCCTGGCCAACATAGTGAAGCCCCGCCTCTACTAAAAATACAAAGAAAAAAAAATTAGCCGGGCATGGTGACCGGCACCTGTAAGCCTAGCTACTCGGGAGGTTGAGGAAGGAGAATCGCTTGAACCTGGGAGGCAGAGGTTGCAGTGAGCCGAGATCGCCCCACTGCACACCAGCTTGGGCGGCAGTGCGAGACTCCGTCTCAAAAAAAAAAAAAAAAAAAAAAAAATCATGTCCTGGAAAAACAAAGCATTTCAGGAACAAAGAGAAAACTTCAAGGCACCTTAAACATGGCTTTTAGATATCACAACCACTATTTCCTCTCCTCTGGGGAACCTCTCTTGGAGGACATAAATGAGAAGGGAGAAGACAATACACCTCCCCTGGTGCCCAAATGACAACGCCAGAGCTTACTCTGCGTTCCCCTCCCCCACCATGGGAGGGCTATCAGAGGAAACTGGGGCTTCCAACTCAAACTCAGTGTCATAGAAAAATCCCCTTTACTATCATGGGACCGAGGTGTCTTCTGCTGTCATATATGACTATGTGTCACATTTGGTCAAAGACACACAAACACAGTCTCAACTCCACGCACACACAGTGCTTGACAGTCACACACCCACCACTGGATACAAAGTCACAAGCACCCAACCTCCATATTTCCACACAAGGACAGAGTCACAACTACACAAGTACGAAGCCCCCTATATCTGCGCACAGACGAACATATGGTCACAGAGTCACAATCACACACTAACCGCGGGCACACAATCACAGCTAACCCACACCCTCACACAGCGTTACACAGTCACACATTAACAGTCCTAACCCAGGGACTCACGGGACACCCACAGAGTCCTCCTCACATCCGTACACAAGGTGTCACACAGTCACAATCACACACACCCTGTGCTAGGACATACAGTCACAAAATCACAATTTCACAATCGCCCTTCCTCGGCCCGTTCCGCCTGAACAGACTTAATACTCAGTCTCAACCCCCGCACCGGATTCTAGACGCTTCACCTCCAACCTCCTCGGGATCACGTAGTCTCCCAGCCGACCCGCTCAGAGCCCAGCACCTGGGTCGCTCGCACCTCTCCACGGAGTCGCGGGAGTCGCGAGGGGAAGGACCGAGAGCGCGGCGCCTTCTGGGAAATGTAGTTCAGCGCCACGCCCACGATGGGCAAGATGGCGCTCGGCTTGAGCCTAGCCAAAGTGATTACCCTCATTCCTGAACCGTGTCTGAGAGTCTCCTGGGGGTACTGGCTTACTATCGCACCGTGGCTCTTACATGAAGTCAGTACAGCGTGTTTAAGCTGATCTCACACCTGTGGCACACACTACCCAGTCCCAGGGATCGAGTAAACTAAGACTCGGCCTTACACCCCGCCCCGGCCAGGGAGACAGTCCCACAAGCTCTAGCGGAGGAAAGAAAGTTCGCGCGAAAAGCAGACTCAAACCGCTGAACCTTCTGGGAAATGTAGTCTACCCTCAAAAGAGTGGCACGGAGGACGGGCCAAGATCTGTAGATTCCGTCCGGTTCTGAGCCTGGGCCTGGCCCAGCCCAGGAGACCTCTGGGAGCGCTGCCCGCCGAAGGAGTGCGCAGGCGCGGACTCTCCGACTCGCCATGGTGGTCTTTGTCTGCCGGTGAGTTGGTTTCGGCTCTGTGGGACTTGGGTTTGTGGACACTGAAACGGGCCAGGGACGCTGGAGGGGAGGATTTGCAGTGCCTGCGACGGGGCTGGGGAGTGTGAAGGGGAGGAATCGCCTTCTGTGATGTGCGGTGATCAGAGCTTGTGTGGCTGGGGGCAGGGGTACAGTAGGAAACGGGTGGGTTCGCGAGTGGGTGACCGAGGGTGTGAGGGAGTATTGAGGGTTGCAGAGTTAGTGAGAAACTGGTTCCAAGTTTGTGAGGATGGACAGATGGCTTTGTGAGGTAGTAACCTCTAAGCCTCACTTTTCTCATTTCTAAAATAATAAAGATGCCTTTTTTGGAAAATAGGAAAAGGGAAAGGCTAAGGAATTGAGCGGATAAGTACTTTTAAACGTGATTTTTATATAAAAGCAGACCTATTGTGGAGTAGAAAACAAAATCAGCATTACCTTTCCATTTTTTTTAAAGAGGAAAGATTGCCGAAAAACTTGTTACTGGATGCCTGTACACCCAGTAGGCATTGACTTTTCTTGATACTTTGGAGAAACTTTGGTGCAGTTGCTTAGAGAGACCCTGAACTAAGGAATATCTTTAAGAGTTTCTAAGGAATATCCTCACTAGTTTCCACTAGTGCAGACAGCACAGAATTGGGAAGCTACTTGTCCTGCCTTTAGTGCAGAGGTCAAGAAACTCCCTAGTTCGTCAATGAGGGCAGCAATCTGACTCCTAATTTAATCAGGGTTTCCCCAGCCTTTTGTAAATATAGGGGAAATTTTTTTCTTCTATATATAAAGATAGAAGTATTCTATCTTAAAGTATCTTGTCACACTTATTCTTAACATATTTTTCAATAAAATAAAAAAGTAACAGTGTTAATAGTTTTGAAATACACAGAAAAAGTAAAAGATACAAAGAAGACAGGACTTAGTTTCTGCTTTTCCTCTAACTATTGGTGTTTCTAAGTTTCTGGCCTTGATCATCTTTTCACCCCTAAGTACTCCTATCAGCAACAACATTACGCTGCCATGGCTTCATCTAATGCAGTGACTAATAAATATCAGTTTCTACTGGAGGCTTGTCCTGAGCTCCTGATCCATATTATCTAATTGCCCAATGTACAGTCCACCTGGAAGTTGCACCGGAACTTCAAGCTCTTTATGTCTGAAGTGTCATACTGATAGCTCCTTCTTCCTGCAGTCTGCCTCCATCTATTTCCCCTCTGTACCCGTTTCAGCAGTTCATAGCACAGGCTAGCCAGGTTCTAAGTCTCTCACATCTTAGAGAAGGCTTCTGAGTAAGTTTTCTCCTTTCATTTGTTATATCCCATTACAAATTGTAAACCAAGGTTTCTCAGCACACATAATCATAAATGCATATGTTTGCTGAATCAGTGAATGAGCATACAGTCAGCCCTCTGTGTCTGTAGGTTCTGCTTCCACGGATTCAACAAACATGAATCATAACTGTTGTTAAGCTTGCGATGGTTGTGTCTGTGCTGTACATGTACAGATTTTTTTTCTTGTCATGATTCCTTGAACAATATAGTACAACAACTACTTACCAGGCATTTATGTTGTATTAGGTATGATAAGTAATTTGAAGATAATTTTAAAGTATATGGGAGGATGTGCCTAGGTTATATGTAATAAGTATACTTCCATATACTTTATTTTTATTTTTTTGAGATAGAGTCTCATTCTGTCACCCAGGCTGGAGTGCGGTGGTGCAATTTTGGCTCACTGCAACCTCCGTCTCCTGGGTTCAAGTGATTCTCCTGCCTCAGGCTCCCAAGTAGCTGGGATACAGGTGTGCACCACCATGCCCAGCAATTTTTTAATTTTTAGTAGAGATGGGGTTTCACCATCTTGGCCAGCCTGGTCTCCAACTCCTGACCTCAAGTGGTCCACCTGCCTCAGTCTCCCAAAGTGCTGGGATTATAGGCATGAGCCACCGTGCCTGGCTTTATATTTAAAGTATAAGGGACTTGAGCATCTGCAGATTTTGGTATCCACAGTGATCCTGGAACTAATCCGCTGTGATATCAGGGGTAGACTATTATTATAGGATACTTACTATATTTAACTTCTAGTTAATCTAAGTAAAATATTAGTCCTCTAAATTTTTTAGAGCTCTGACTTATAAATACCATCAGAATAATTTCCTGTATTTTTTCAATATCACTCAAGGTTGGTTACTTCATATTTATGAGAAAAGTGTTATGGGGAAAAATTATATTCAAAAATGTGACTTCAGTCAGGAGCAAGGTCACAAGTGACACCTGCTCGAAGGAACCTGTACAGGTTGTGATTGTGGATCACTCTGGCATCTTTGTCTCTTATAGTTTCTCTGTGTAACCTAAATTCTGAAAATAAAGTCCCTTCTGTTTCTCATTTTTGAAATGTTTAGAGCTTTTTTTTTCTTCCTTCCTTGAGATGGCGTCTCCCACTGTCGCTTAGGCTGGAGTACAGTAGCGTGATCTTGGCTCACTGCAACCTCTGCCTCCTGGCTTCAAGTGATTCTCCTGCCTCAGCCTCCTGAGCAGCTGGGATTACAGGTGCCCACCACCACGCCTGGCTAATTTTTGTGTTTTTAGTAGAGATGGGTTTTCACCATGTTGGCCAGGCAGGTCTTGAACTCCTAACCTCAAGTGATCTGCCCACCTTGGCCTCCCAAAGTGCTGAGATTACAGACGTGAGCTTCCATGCCCGGCCATTGAAATGTGTAGAGCTTTTGAATGGCATAATGGATGCTGGCCTGAGATGCTATGTACAAATACTCTTTTTCTACTTGCTCGCATGTAGGTCAAAGCCAAAGAGTCATCATTACTTTGTTCTTTTTCACAGGCTTGCTTCCTTGTACATCCTCAGGAGCTGCAAAACCTCTTAGAGTTCTAAGGGCTCTGCCTGAATTTTGGGATGCTGCTTTGTTCCCCAACCATAACATCCAAGTCCAGTGTCATTTTTCTTCTCACAAGTTTAAAGTCAACACTTAAAAGAAGAACAGCAACAGATGATTGAGAAAGAAATGTGAAGAAGGTTCTCTGTGTGAGTAAGCAAGAAGCTGGTAGGTGTGAATGGGATAAAGACTTACTGCAGTTATTCAGTGAGAGTTTGCAGCCTCAGCCTCTGAGTTGTTGTGGGTTTTTGTTGTTGTTGTTTTGAGATTTTTGTACTAGCCTTTGTCTTTTAGAGTGACTGTTGCTGGGAGTTCTTTAGATACCTAAATGACATTTCCAGACCGTCTTCCTGAATCTATGCATCCCTTTTATCAGATTCTAGAGGACTGATTGCTCTTCTAAACTCTGTTCTGGATGCCAGTCACTCTACATCATTCGCAGTCTCACGTTTATGATTTTTTTACAGCCTCAATTTCACTTTTCTTCCTTTCACTAACATTCTCCATTTTTCACTTTTCCCTGTATGCCTAGATGCATTTCCTTAAGCATTCAGTCCTTCATAGATCTGTTAGCTTTCAAAAACTAGCATGTAAGCTCTTTTCTTTAAAATGTAATCTTTCTATGTACAACTATTATGTATCAATAAAAAAAATTTCGAAAACTAACAAGTAGATTCTTTACATTTTAACTTTCTGTCATTCTTTCTCCTTCCATTGTTATATTCCTCAGAATTGAATTTTACTTCCTTACTCTTGTTTTCCATTGTCTTCCTACCTCCAGCCATCATAGTCCAATGCTGTGTCACCTCCTGCTTTTTAACAATATTGCAGGCTTGGGGATTAGTGCTAACTTCCTATTAGTTCATTTCGCTGTTAATTTTAAAAAGAAATAACAATGGCTGGGCACGGTGGCTCATGCCTGTAATCCCAGTACTTTGAGAGGCTGTGGCAGGCAGATCACGAGGTCAGGAGTTCGAGACCAGCCTGACCAACATGGTGAAACCCCGTCTCTACTAAAACTACAAAAATTAACCTGGCGTGGTGGCACACGCCTGTAATCCCAGCTACTCAGGAGCCAGAGGCAGCAGAATCACTTGAACCCGGGAGGCGGAGGTTGCAGTGAGCCGGGATCACGCCACTGCACTCCAGCCTGGGCGACAGAGTGAGACTCCATCTCAAAAAAAAAAAAAAAAAAAAAAAAAAAAAAAAAAACTATTATTATCAAAATGTAATATATATACTTCATAGAAAATTAAAACAATTGGGTATGTCTCTTTATTCCTCGCCTTCAATTCCCTGTTTCCCAGAAGCAGCCACTGTTAACGGTGTCTGCTATATGCTTCTAAATGTTTTTATGAGGATACAAAAAGGCTTTCAAGTAGAGCAGTGACATGATTTGACGATGACAAGATTACTGTGGTTGCTGTGTTGAGAATTGTAAAGAGGTGAAAGCTAAAATAGCAAGACTGGTAAGGAAGCTGTTAAATAATCCAGGCACGACGCCTGGCTTAGACCTTGGTGGTCACAGAGAGGCTTGTCCAAAATAGCTGGCAAGCACGAGGTTGTAAAGAGTGTGTAATCTGACAGAAAGATAAATGTTTTTTGAGCAACAAAGAGAATGAGATTGCTATTTGAAGAGATGAGAAGAATTTGAGAGGAGTTGGTTTGGGAGCTGGAGCAAGAGTTTGAATAGGGGTAGGGTAAGTGAGATCACTATTAGACATCCAGGTGGAAATGTTGAGTAGTCAGTTGGATATTTGAATTGGTTGTTGAGGAGAGAGGTCCAGGCTGGTGATTAATATTTGTTAGGCATCTCAGATTCATGATACTTAAAGCAATAAGAAGTGCACTAATCACAGTAAAGCTAAGTGACTATAATAAACCTCAAAGTGCCAGTTTAAGGAATGTAGGAATTGATTTCTTGGTCACATAACACTCATGTAGTGAATAGTCTGGATTTGCGTGCTAACTTTGGTGCTTATGGTCCCTGAAGGATATGGATTCCTCCCAGGTTCTCTCTTTATTATCTGGTTGTGGTTGGAGCTGGATCAACAATGCATCCTGGTTTCAGCCAGATAGAAGATGGAGGAATTGCTACGCTAGGACAGGAGTTCAGCAAACTTTTTCTGTAAGGGGCCAGATGGTTAATATTTAAGTCTTTGTAGGCTACAGGGTCTCCATTGCAGCTACTGAACTCTAGCATTATACTGTGAAAGTAGTCATGGACAAGACAATGAATAAAGACGGCCATGTTCCAGAAAAACTCTTTTAGTTTGCCAACCTTGTGATGTTTTTGTTTTTGTTTATTTTATTTTATTTATTTATTTATTTTGAGATGGAGTTTCACTCTTGTTGCCCAGGCCAGAGTGCAATGGTGCAATCTCGGCTCACTACGACCTCCACCTCCCAGGTTCAAATGATTCTACTGCCTTGGCCTCCTGAGTAGCTGGCATTACAGGAACACATCACCACGCCCAGCTAACTTTTTATATTTCTAGTAGAGACAGGGTTTCACTATGTTGGCCAGGCTGGTCTTGAACTCATGACCTCAGGTGATCCACTTGCCTCGGCCTCCCAAAGTGCTGGGATTATGGGCGTGAGCCACCAAACCTGGCGCCAACCCTTGTTTTAACAGGTCACTATTTACATAGAATACAATTAAGAGTTTGCTAGGCGTTAGAGCATTTTGACTTCTATTTCGAAAGCTTTTATTTTTTTATTTTTTTGAGATGGGTCTCACACTGTCACCTAGACTGGAGCGCAGTGGCGCAATCTCGGCTCACAGCAACCTCTGCCTCCCAGGTTCAAGTGATTCTCCTGCCTCACCCTCCCAAGTAGCTGGGATTACAGGCGCCCACCACCACGCCTAGCTAATTTTTTGTATTTTCAGTAGAGACGGGGTTTCACTGTGTTGGCCAGACTGGTCTCAAACTCCCAACCTTGTGATCTGCCTGCCTCAGCCTCCTAAAGTGCTGGGATTACAGGCGTGAGCCATTGCACCTGGCCTTATTTTATTTTTTGAGACAGAGTCTTGCTGTGTCACCCAGGCTAGAGCGCAGTGGTACAATCTTGGCTCACTGCAACCTCTGCCTCCCGGGTTCAAGCGATTCTTTTGCCTCAGCCTCCTGAGTAGCTGGAATTTACAGGTGCCCACCACCATGCCTAGCTAATTTTTATATTTTTAGTAGAGACAGAGTTTCACCATGTTGTCCAGGCTGGTCTCGAACTCCTGACCTCGGGTGATCTGCCTGCCTCATCCTTCCTAAATGCTGGGATTACAGGCGTGTGCCACTGCACCCGGTCCTGAGAATATTTTTTAAACCATGGGATAAATGTTGAAAGAAACTTTTTTTTTTGTTTTTGTGTTGTTGTTGTTGTTGTTGTTGTTGTTGTTGAGACGGAGTCTCACTTCATCACCCAGGCTGGAGTGCAGTGGCGCTATCTCGGCTCACTGCAAGCTCCGCCTCCCAGGTTCACTCCATTCTCCTGCCTCAGCCTCCGAGTAGCTGGGACTGCAGGCGCGCACCACCACGCCTGGCTAATTTTTTGTATTTTTAGTGGTGACGGAGTTTCACCGTGTTAGCCAGGATGGTCTCGATCCCCTGACCTCGTGATCTGCCCGCCTCGGCTTCCCAAAGTGCTGGGATTACAGGCGTGAGCCACTATGCCCAGTGAAAGAACCATTTTACTTGGCATTCTGATGATGTTTTCTAGTTTAGTTCAGCATTGTCATTTACAGTGTTAAAAATTCAATTCTGATAAGTGTGTGAAGGATGTAGGGTTTTTTGTTTGTTTGTTTGTTTGCCTCCTGGGTTTACGCCATTCTCCTGCCTCAGCCTCCCGAGTAGCTGGGACTACAGGCGCCTGCCACCTCGCCCAGCTAGTTTTTTGTATTTTTTAGTAGAGACAGAGTTTCACCGTGTTAGCCAGGATGGTCTGGATCTTTTGACCTCGTGATCTGCCCGTCTCGGCCTCCCAAAGTGCTGGGATTATAGGCTTGAGCCAGCGCGCCTGGCCAGATGTAGGGTTTTAATTACAAAGGAGATGTAATTTTGAATTTTCTTTTGGATTGTTTGGAATGTAAGTAGCATAAGTCCTGATCTGTTATGCATCATACCAATTTTCATGAATTTTTTTAAAGTAATTGGAAAACTTAAATACCACTATCTAATCAAAGTTTAGTAAAATTCACATACTAAGCCATCTATGCCTTGAGCTTTAAGGAGCAAGAGCTCTATTTTTCCCTTCTTCTTTCTTTTTTTTGAGACAAGGTCTTGCTGGGTCTCCCAGGCTGGAGTGCAGTGGCATGATCACAGCTCACTGCAGCCTTGAGCTCCTAACTCAAGTAATCCTCCCACCTCAACCTTCTGAGCAGCTGGGACTACAGGCGCCTGCCACTGTGCCCACCTAATTTTTAAATTGTTTGTAGAGACAGGGTCTCACGATTTTGGCCAGGCTGGTCTTTTTTTCTTTATTTATTTTTTTTTTTGAGACAGTCTCGCTCTGTCACCCAAGCTGGGGTGCAGTGGGGCGATCTCGGCTCACTGCAAGCTTTGCCTCCCGGGTTTGAGTAATTCTTCTGCCTCAGCCTCCCAAGTAGCTGGGACTACAGGTGCCCGCCACCACGCCTGGCTAATTTTTTTTTTTTTTTTTTTTTTTTTTTTTTTTTTTTGTATTTTTAGTACACACTGGGTTTCACCACATTAGCCAGAATGGTCTTGATCTCCTGACCTCATGATCCGCCTGCCTTGTCCTCCTAAAGTGCTGGGATTACAGGAGTGAGCCACCGTGCCCAGCTGCCCAGGCTGGTCTTGAACGGCTGGGCTCAAATGATCCACCTGCCTCGGCCTCCTAAAGTTCTGGGATTACAGGTGTGAGCCACCACACCCAGCCCTATTTTGTTCTATGTTTATTTTTCTGTTTAGGTTTTCTGTCTTTTCTGGTTTCAGTTTGCATAGGTTATACTTGCTAAGTTTTCTATTTGCATGGGGTTTAACAAAATAGTCTGTACTATCCTTATTTTCTATCTATAGTTATTTCCAAATATCTTTTTCTTTTTTGCTCTTCTTTTAAGTTTTCCCCTAAGAATTCACTCATGAATTTATTATTTTTCTTTTTCTGTTTGTAATACATTAATTTCTTTCTCTTATATTTACTAATTTTCTGTTTTTCTTTTTCTTTTTCTTTTCTTTTTTTTTTTTTTTTTTTGAGACAGAGTCTCACTCTGTTGCCCAGGCTGGAGTGCAGTGACACAATTGGCTCACTGCAACTTCCTCTTCCAGGGTTCAAGCAATTCTCCGGCCTCAGCCTCCCGAGTAGGTGGGATTACAGGCGCGCACCACCACACCCGGCTAATTTGGTATTTTTAGTAGAGATGGGGTTTCACCATGTTGGCCAGGCTGGTCTCAAACTCCTAACCTCAAGTGATCTGCCCACCTCGGCCTCCCAAAGTGCTGGGATTACAGACATGAGCCACCGCGCCCGGTGTGTTTTTCTTATATTTTCTTTTTCTTATGTTAATTACTTTGAGTGCTTATTTTACTACTTTTTAAAACATAATGTAAGCATTTATGCTAAAACTTCATTCTCCAAGCATTTTTTAAAAATATGTTTTATAGGTTCTGTCATACTTTGTTTTCATGAATAATATTTCTAAATATTCTGCAATTTATTTTAATTTTCTCTGGCTAAGGGTTTGTTCAAACCAGTAGATTTTGAAATTTACAAGTGAAAGGTTTTGTGTTTGTTCTGCCATTTCTATGTGTTGTGTTTTGTTTTCGTTTTTTTGGTCAGAGTATTTTGTCCATCCTTTACTACTTTGTGGAATAATACTATATGGGCTGATTTTAAGAATGTTCTTTGGGCATTTAAAAAGGTGGTTTATAATCTATTTTCAAGATATAGGATAAACTGATTAATAAAATATTTTATAAATGTATATACATTTTTCTTTTGATATATATTGTATTTTATGGATTTGAATTCAGAGGTTGAGAGTGGTTGTTTTCTCAGTTACTAACGGGGTTCTGAAATGGTTACCCCCAGTATGTTATACCCATACTTCCCCTTCTGACTTCTGATACTAGGAAGATCACTGCTTTTTTATTAAAGCATTTGTAAGTATTTACATAACTGTAACATTGTAAGCATTGTTGACTGGTAAACCAAATGATTTGCTCTGATTTTGTTTGGTTTCTTGTATAACCTTTTGATTTTCTTTGAGTTAATATTTGCCTCTTTGTTTTGTTTCCTTAGTTTTCCATTTTTGTGTTTTGGTTCTTCCCAAGCTTTCAAACAGAACCGTAAAACCTAGAACTCTAGGTTGGAAACAACTTATGGTCAGGATTATCCATTGTCTTGCAATCTGATGCCTTTTTGATGTGGTATGTCTTTTTCTTTTATTTCCTTTTATATGATAAATACTGTTTTGGAACATTTAGGATTTTTTTTTTTTTTTTTAAAGACAAGGTCTCACTCTTGCCCAAGCTGGAGTTCAGTAGCATAATAATAGCTCACTCCCCTGGGCTCAAGCCATCCTACCATCTCAGCCTCCCCAAGTAGAAGGGAGTACAGGTATATGCCACCACACCCAGATAATCTTTTTCATTTTTAGTAGAGACAATATCACACTGTGTTGCACAGGCTGGTCTCAAAGTAGGATCCTCTTTTTATCCCTAGCTGAAATTTTGTATTGATGTGCTTTTGCTGGGATCTTTTTAAATGGAATGTTCTTTGTACTCAATGGGCCTGTTAAGTATGTAGACTCATGATTTGTAATTCTGGGAAGTGTTCTTTATTAGTTCTTTGAAAATGTCCTGTACTAATTTTTCCTCATACTTTCTTTGGAACTCCTTTAGTAGATGTTGAACCTTCTAGATTCTTCCACTAACCCACTAATGTTCCAGTCATTATACTCTTTTTTTCTCCCTTCTTCCATTCTTCCTTGTTTTATTCTAGGAGATTTTCTAGACTTTCTTTCCCCAACATATTGAATTTTTAAGATCAATTTCATATTGTTTATTTCTAAAAACACCTCTTTATAGAATACTGTTAATATTTCATTGTAGTGATAATAGTAATCTCCTAACTTTCCATGATATTAATTGTAGTGTTACATGAGTGAGTTTTTCTGCTCTTTGCCTTGTATTTTGTTTGATCTGGCTTTGATGTTAGGGCTTTCATCAAATGTTTTCTGATCTTTAGCTCTACATTAATTTGTATACATAAGTGGGGCTTGTAAAATGGTGGTTTTCACTGTGCATCAATCAGTAATATAGATATGTTTCTTTAGATGATTCTAAATGTTAATATCTGTAGGTGTTCTCATGGTCCTCTCATTTTTTCAGAAAATAATTCTTCCGGGCCGGGTGCAGTGGCTCATGCCTGTATTCCCAGCACTTTGGGAGGCCAAGGTGGGCAGATCACAAGATCAGGAGTTCGAGACCAGCCTGGCCAACATGGCGAAACCCTATCTCTAACTAAAAATACAAAAATTAGCTGGGCAAGGTGGCAGGTGCCTGTAATCCCAGCTACTCGGGAGGCTGATGCAGGAGAATCCCTTCAACCCGGGAGGCAGAGGTTGCAGTGAGCCAAGCAGCACTCCACTGCACTTCAGCCTGGGCAACAGAGCGAGACTCCGTCTCAAAAAAAAAAAAAAAAAAAAGAAGAAGAAAAGAAAATAATTCTTCCATCATCTGACACCTAGCAACCACCAGCATTCTTGAAATCTAACAGTAGAGGAGCCTCTGTTACATGTATAAACTTTTACTCATTCTTCTCTTCTTACTATGATGCTCTCATTACTTTGCTGGTTGTCACTCAATTTGGAGCCTCTTGGTTTTGTCTGGATGATAAACTTCACATTTCTGTCCAGCTAGGAGAGTTCAGGGCATTAGCTGGTCCTTTCACAGTCATTTTGTAAGCCCTGCCTTCCATTCTTGCCCAGTCTCTCCACTGATAGAGCCTATCTGTCAATATCTGTGTTACGGACCTGTGAAGCTGGCACCCACATCTGCTGGCTTTTCTTTAAACCACTCAGTTCTGCTGTTAATTTACAGTTCTCTATTTGCTTTCTTTCCAAAATTTACTAATACTTTTTTTTTTTTTTAGAGACAAGGTCATGCTCTGTCACCTAGGCTGGATTGCAATGGCATGATGATAGCATACTGCAGCCTCGAAGTCCTGGGCTCAAGCTATCCTCCTACTTCAGCCTCCCAAGTAACTAAGACTTCAGGTGTATGCTACTGCACCTCCCTAATTTTTTTAATTTTTGTAGAGATAAAGCCTTGCTGTGCTGCTTAGGCTGATCTCAAACTCCTGGCCTCAAGCAGTCCTCCAGCCTTGGCATCCCAAAGTGCTGGGATTACAGGAATGAGCCACTATCCCTAGTCCTCCTAATACTTTTTGTCCACTGATATCTTCTTAACTTTTTGGTTCTTTTTTTTTTTTTTTTTTTTTTTTTGAGACGGAGTCTCGCTTAGTCGCCCAGGCTGGAGTGCAGTGGCGCGATCTCGGCTCACTGCAAGCTCCGCCTCCCGGGTTCACGCCATTCTCCTGCCTCAGCCTCCCGAGTAGCTGGGACTACAGGCGCCCGCCGCCTCGCCCGGCTAATTTTTTTGCATTTTTAGTAGAGACGGGGTTTCACAGTGTTAGCCAGGATGGTCTCGATCTCCTGACCTTGTGATCCGCCCGCCTCGGCCTCCCAAAGTGCTGGGATTACAGGCGTGAGCCACCGCGCCCGGCCAACTTTTTGGTTCTTAAAAGTGTGTGTCCCCTTTCACCCTTTACTGTCATTTTAATGGTGTTTTGGGAAGACATAGAAATAAATACCGTATTTAAAATTTTCTGTTCATTTTATTTTTGTCCTGTCTTCCTATGCTCTCCCAGTCTTTTAAGTATTTGTCCTTTCATCCTGTTTCTCACCTATTCTTTATGTTTTAAAGACCAAGTCGGCTGGGCACAGTGGCTCACACCTGTAATCCCAGCAGTTTGGGAGGCCAAGGCAGGCAGATCACGAGGTCAGGAGATTGAGACCATCCTGGCTAATACTGTGAAACCCCATCTCTACTAAAAATACAAAAAATTAGCCGGGCGTGGTGGCGGGCACCTGTAGTCCCAGCTACTCGGGAGGCTGAGGCAGGAGAATGGCTTGAACCCAAGAGGTGGAACTTGCAGTGAGCCGTGATCACGCCACTGCACTCCAGCCTGGGCGACAGAGCAACACTCCGCCTCAAAAAAATAAAATAAAAGACTGAGTCCTGCTCTGTCACCCAGACACTGGCACGATCATAGCTCACTGCAGCCTTGAAATCCTGGGCTTAAGCCATCTGCCCACCTCAACCTCCTCAGTAGCTAGGACTACAGGCACCATACCTGGCTAGTTTTTAAATTTTTTATAGAGACGGGAGTCTCACTATGTTACGCAGGCTGCTCTCAAACTCCTGGCCTCAAGCAATTTTCCTGCCTCACCCTTCCAAAATGCTGGGATTATAGGTATGAACCATCATACTTCACCTTATTTTCTCTGATTTTACTGATTTATGAAGCGTGCTGGGTTACATTTAAAAGCAGTTAAAATTACACATACCTGGGAATGTTATTTGTATTTGAACTTTATTTTATAATGAGACTAGGCTTGGATAAAGAATCTATTTTACAGCCATGGGCAGTGGCTCATGCCTGTAATCCCAGCACTTTGGGAGGCTGAGGCGGGCGGATCACCTGAAGTCAGGAGTTCCAGACCGGCCTGGCCAACATGGAGAAACCTCGTCTCTACTAAAAATACAAAAATTAGCCAGGCGTGGTGGCGGGCTCCTGTAATCCCAGCTACTCCGGAGGCTGAGGCATGAGGATCGCTTGACCCCAGAAGGCAGAGGTTGCCGTGAGCCAAAGTCACGCCATTGCCCTCCAGCGTGGGCAACAAGAGCAAAATTCCATCTCAATAAAAAAATCTGTTTTACAATAACACATTTCTGAAATCAGATTAATAATGGGAAACTTCAAAGGTGTTAGTGATGTTACGTTGATGATAATGATAACCTAATTTATTGGATATTTATTATGTGCCAGGCACTATATATTTTATTAACTCTTTTTCAATGATGATTTTTTTGTACTTCCTTTTAGAAGAAGCCTGGGAAGTTTATAAACAGATAAAGACGCAACATGAAAGACTTGTAAATTAAGTCTCATCTTTCTCTGTGAAAATACAGACTGAGGAAAAATTTAGGAAACAAAGTATTTCTTCTGAACACAGTCATTGATTCTTCAAGACTACCCTTCTGTGTATGGGACTCAGTTTAAAACAGTTTGAAACATAATTTATAAATAATTGATACCTAAATATGAGAGAAGCTGTATAAGAACCATTAAGAATATAAAGAGAATGCTACATTTTATCCCTTTTTGTAATCATCTCATCTCAGGGTAATCAGTGTGAGAAAAGTCTTCCATCATAAATTTAACTTCATTAGATACCCAAGAATTAGTATTGAAAATACACCCTACGAATTTAGTGAATGTGGGAAAGCTTTCATCATTATTACATCGTATTTGATACTAGGGAAATCTCCTGATTACATTCACATGCATGATAGGCATGTTGGAAAGTCTTCAGCATGAATCAGATCTCCTTCAGCATGATCAAATTCATACTGGAGAGGAACCTTATGAATGTAATGAATGTAGAAAAACCTTTAGCCTGAAGCAAAACCTCCTAGAGCATAAGAACATGCATACTGGAGAGAAATCTCATGAATGCACTGAATGTGGGAAAGTGTGCTCTCGAGTCTCATCCCTTACTCTACACCTTAGAAGTCACACAGGAAAGAAGGCATATAAATGTAATAAATGTGGAAAAGCCTTCGGCCAGAAAGAAAACTTCCTTTCTCATCAGAAACATCACACCGGAGAGAAACCTTATGAATGTGAAAAAGTTTCTATTCAGATGCCAGCCGTCATCAGACACCAGAAAAATCATACAGGAACCAAACCCTATGCATGTAAGGAATGTGGCAAAGCCTTTAACGGCAAAGCGTATCTCACTGAGCATGAGAAAATTCATACTGGAGAAAAACCATTTGAATGTAATCAGTGTGGAAGAGCCTTCACCCAGAAGCAATACCTCGTTAAACATCAGAACATCCATACTGGAAAGAAGCCCTTTAAATGTAGTGAGTGTGGAAAAGCTTTTAGCCAGAAGGAAAACCTCATTATACATCAGAGAATCCACACTGGAGAGAAACCTTATGAATGTAAAGGGTGTGGGAAAGCTTTCATTCAGAAGTCAAGCCTCATTAGACACCAGAGAAGTCACACAGGAGAGAAACCTTATACATGTAAGGAATGTGGGAAAGCCTTCAGTGGCAAATCAAATCTCACTGAGCACGAGAAAATTCATATTGGAGAGAAACCCTACAAATGCAATGAATGTGGAACAATCTTCAGGCAGAAGCAATACCTCATTAAACATCACAATATTCATACAGGAGAGAAACCCTATGAATGTAATAAATGTGGAAAAGCCTTCTCTCGAATCACATCACTTATTGTACACGTGAGAATTCATACGGGTGATAAGCCTTATGAGTGTAAGGTCTGTGGGAAAGCCTTCT
The DNA here is from genome assembly GCF_024542745.1 of Macaca thibetana thibetana. Taxonomy (NCBI): domain Eukaryota; kingdom Metazoa; phylum Chordata; class Mammalia; order Primates; family Cercopithecidae; genus Macaca; species Macaca thibetana. The sequence goes on along the minus strand of NC_065596.1, from coordinate 40,886,545 downwards.
GTCAAAGCTCATCTCTTACTGTGCATATGAGAAGCCATACAGGTGAGAAACCCTATGGTTGTAATGAATGTGGGAAAGCCTTTTCTCAGTTCTCAACCCTTGCTCTGCACATGAGAATCCATACTGGTGAAAAACCTTATCAATGTAGTGAATGTGGGAAAGCTTTCAGCCAAAAGTCACATCACATTAGACACCAGAGAATTCATACTCATTAAAGTTCTCTATGAATGCCTTGGATTTAGCAAAACATTCAGCAGATTTTACACTTAGTAGTGTGTTGGAAAATTCATTTTACATTAAAGTGACATGAATGTGGGAAGTCCTTCAGCAGCAATTCAAAACTTAAATACTGTGATGTTTAATAAGTATTATAGTATAAAGAAAACCCATACCCCCAAAACTCCCACAACAAGCATTATCGATGCTGTACTTCTAGGAGTATTCTCATTAAAGTTAGGATCTAGTCATGGACACTACTTAATGTGTTCCTGGAAGGCCTACCAGATGCATTAAGAAATAGATAGGAGACGTATAAGGTTTTGAAATTAAGAGACAAAATTATCATTTTTGTGATATGTTTTGCTACGTATATGACTTGTAAAACTAGAATCATCAAAATTATGTGTTGTTGAAGCAGTCAAACTGAGACTGAGACAGAATATTGAATTCAGAAATATATGCATGAATATATGGGGAATTGGTAATTGATAGAGGCGGTATCCCAAATTGGTGGGGAAATCATGGATTATTTAAAAAGTAATTGACTCTTCATATGGAAAAATAATAGATCTCGCCCATCATCATACGTTAAAATATTTTTCTTATGAATTCTAAAAGTACTGAAGACTAAAATGCAAAAAGCAATACTTAATAATATAACAGTTTTATAAGAAAATATTTTTAAAACCTTAGGGCAGGAAAGAATTTCTAAAACATTCCAGAATACCTGGTAGTTCCACTCTTGAGTATGGTAGTCCCCTATTTTCTGCAAGGGATGGACTCTTAAGAACCCCAGTGGATACCTGAAACCCAGATAGGACCAAACTCTATGTCTATGTTTTTTTCTTATATATACATACCTATGATAAAATTTAGTTTACACATTAGACACAGCAAGAGATTTAAAACCGTAATAAATATAATGGAACAATTATAACAATATGTTGTAATCATAAAAGTTATGTGAATATGATCTTTCTCAGAATACCTTATTGTACTATTCTCAACTGTTTATGAACAGTGGTGACCACAGGTAACTGACACCATGGAAAGCAAAGCTGTGGAGAAGGGGGAACTACTATATATATGCATATACCCAAGAAACACATGAACACAGGGAGTCACATACTGGTCTGTAGCTGTATAATTCATTGCATCATGAGTTATAATAACCAGAAATTGGGAAACAAATGCCTGTCTCTTGTGAAATAGATGAATAAAATGTGACATAGTAACATAGTAGAATACTCTCTAGCAGTTAAGTGACAAATTAAGTCTATATATTAACAGAAAGATTAAAAAAAAAACATTCAAGTGAAGAAAAATGATGAACATACTGTAATGATGCTTCTGTGAATTTGAATAAAATCAACACTAACCAGCCCTAGTACTAAGCATGGTTATAGATAAATTATGTAAAACTAAAGAATGGATTGAAAGGATATGTATGTACTCAATTCCCAAAAGTGGAGTGGTTACCTCTAGGAAGAAAGGAGGTGGAAGGGAAATGTTACCAAGCATGGTAGTTAAAGGATACTTCAATTTTGTATCTATTTCTTATTAAAAAGACATAAACATTCTAAGTAAACTAACAAAATGTTAATTCTGGGTGGTGGTAATATTTGTGTTCATTCTATCATTCGTGCTATTTATTTCCTTAAACTTCTGAAAATTAAAAAGTCCAGAGAGGAGTGAGGAAGCTATACATGAAACATTATAATGGACTTACATTCCTAGTGAGATACTAATATTCTATAGAAGATATTTCTAAAATCATATGAAATAATTTTTAATTGGGGTGGCAACTTAAATGCAATTAAACTAACTCGTGTCACAAGAGTAATCTTTACATAATCTGTATGTACTTCTAATCTGTATATAGTCTTGGAGGTTATGATTTGCCACAGGTTGATCACATACATTTAAGGATCATATTATTAAATAATATATGCACAGACATGGAGAGAATGTTTTTACCAAAACATTTATCAGAAATTTTAATACTCTGCATAACCAGTATTAGCATTATAAATTAGCCACTTTTAAAATGAGAAAACTGTGTCACTCTTAAACTTTTTTTTATAAGCCATTGAGTAAAACATTAACTTGTGGATTTCAGCTTCACTTTTAACTTGCAGACTAAATTTCTTTCACAGTTAGTCAGACACACCCAAGTCAATCCCAACCCCCTTGTTACCTTGGGAAGACAGTGCTGAAAAAAGAGATCTTCCACCTACACAGTGTTATCTTATTTGAAGCAAATCTTTGTGAGAATTTCTGTGTACTTGATTTCCTTCCACAATAAATTGACAGAGAAAACTACTAATGATTTTTTTTTTTTTTTTTTTTTTTTTTGAGACGGAGTTTTGTTCTTGTTGCCCAGGCTGCAGTGCAATGGCACAGTCTCGGCTCACTGCAACCTCCGCCTCCCAGGTTCAAGTGGTTATCCTGCCTCAGCCTCTTGAGTAGCTGGGATTACAGGTATGCGCCACCACACCCGGCTAATTTTGTATTTTCAGTAGAGATGGAATTTCACCATGTTGGCCAGGCTGGTCTTGAATTCCCAACTTGAGGTAATCCACCTGCTTGAGCTTCCCAGAGAGCTGGGATTACAGGCATGAGCCACCACACCCGGCTAATTTTGTATTTTTAGTAGAGACGGTGTTTCTCTCATGTTGGTCAGGCTGGTCTTGAACTCCTGACCTCAGGTGATCTGCCCACCTCAGCCTCCCAAAGCACTGGGATTACAGGCATGAGCCACCATGCCTGGCCTGATATTTTTGAATGATTATGAAAATGAGTATACAGCATTTAAACCTTAGAGTGATTTTAAATATATCAATTTCTTTTAAACTCAATATAATGTTAATATTACTATAGCACTTATTAGCGTTTCTGGAGGTTGGTCTTGAGATAAGATTAAAAATGACAGTTGTTGATTTTCTGAGGTAATATACCCAAAGAAAATATTTGTATGTCTACATGAATCTAAACTATTCTGTCTTCTTCCGTTCTTCATTTTGCTTTAGTTAAATAATCTTTCATATTTTGTAAGTGTTTTGCCCATGTGCTTGTGTAGCCTTGAAGTCACCAGAATAACTAGGACTCAAATTCAGACCAAACCAGGAGGACTATCTTTTTGTGCCTTGAGTTAGCTATGGTCCTGGACCCAGCAAAAAGAATGATTTTGATGGTCAGAGTAAGATGAGCAATTGCAATATAATATTCTCTAATATTGTATACTGTAAATTTATTCATCTGCCCCCTTGTTTACTCACAGTTTGCTTATTTGCCACCATAAGAAATGCTACAATAAAAATTCGTGTAATCACCCCTTCAATTTCAGTTGTTTTTATTTCTGTGGGTCAGATTATAGGGAAGGGATTGGTAGATCAAGGGATGGATGCTATTTTAAAATTTTTAATAGATGTTGTCAGAATCAGGTCCAAAAGAACAACATATCCTCTGGCCCTGCAATAGATCCTATGATGCTACTTAATTGTATGCTTCTTTGATGAGTATAAACCTCACTTGCTCCCAGATTTGCTTCTTTGAGAGTTTTCATATTGTTAGCTCATTTTTCTATAGGATTATTTATCTTTTTGCCTCCCTTTTTCTTTTCTTGAGTTAAGGTCTGGCTGTATCGCCCAGGCTGGAGTATTGTGGCACAATCTTGGCTCACTGCAACCTCCACCACCCAGGCTCAAGCCATCCTCCCACCTCAGCTTCCCAAGTAGCTGGGACTATGGGCCTGCGCCACCATGCCTGGCTATAGTTTTCTTTTCTTGTTTTTTTTTTTTTTTTTTGAGACAGAGTCTCACACTGTTGCCCAGTCTGGAGTGCAGTGGCGCGATCTTCGCTCACTGCAACCGCTGCCTCCTGGGTTCAAGCGATTCTCCTGCCTCAGCCTCCCGAGCAGCTGGGACTACAGGCGCACACCACCATGCCCAGCTAATTTTTGTATTTTTAGTAGAGACGGGGTTTCACAATGTTAGCCAGGATGGTCTCAATCTCTTGACTTCATGATCCGCCCACCTCAGCCTCCCAAAGTGCTGGGATTACAGGCATGAGCCACCGGTGCCCGCCCTAGTTTTCTGGTTTTTGTAGACAGGGCTCATCATGTTGCCCAGGCTAGTCTTGAAATTCTGAGCTCAAGTGATCCACCTACTTTGGCCTCCTGAAGTACTGGAATTACGGCGTGAGCCATCGCACCTGGCCATTTTATATTAGTGTATTTTTAATATAAAAGCTAAATATTTAGACAAATAATTGCCTTTTATTTATAGCCAATTTGGTCACACGCAAAATTTATTGCATAAATTTATCCTTCATGAATTTTATAGTTACACGTAGTTAGGCATGAGCGAGGCAGGTGAGGGCTCTCTGCCCACCCGCTAGGAATGTCAGGTAATGGTTTGGCAGTTTTGACATTGCCTCTTGGAAAATGATAATTCTGCCAGGCGCAGTGGCTCATGCCTGTAATCCCAGCACTTTGGGAGGCCAAGACAGGCAAATCATTTGAGGTCAGGAGTTCAAGACCACCCTGACCAACATGATGAAACTTTGTCTCTGCTAAAAATATAAAAATTAGCCAGGCATGGTGGCATATGCCTGTAGTCCCAGCTACTCGGGAGGCTGAGACAGGAGCATCGCTTGAACCCGGGAGGCAGAGGTTGCAGTGAGCTGAGATCATACCATGGCACTCCAGCCTAGGTGACAGAGCAAAACTCCGTCTTAAAAAAAAAAAAAGAAAAAATGAGAATTCCAAGGAGGGACAATCTCCTGATGGTCCACACCTGTTAACATTAAACGTGTTAACTGAATGCAGGCCCAGAGAAAAGCAGCTTCTTGGCCATGTGTGTGAAGAGACAAAATGGTGACATGACCTACCAGGGGCACATGCCACCAGAAAAAGGAAAAAAGCCTCAGATGGGCATGTGCATAACTCCCTAAACATGTTGCATGTGCCTAATTCCAAAGGGTAAGGAAAGCACTGTGCATTTGGCGAGCCCACCCTAAAGGAAGAATCATGGGAAAGAGGTGAGTCTATAAAGTCCTAGGATCAAGGTTAAAGTCTTTTTTTTTTTTGAGATGAAGTCTTGCTCTGTTGCCCAGGCTGGAGTGCAGTGGCGTGATCTCGGCTCACTGCAACCTCCACCTCCCAGGTTCAAGGGATTGTCCTGCCTCAGCCTCCTGAGTAGCTGGGATTACAGGTGCATGCCACCGCATCCAGCTAATTTTTGTATTTTTAGTAGAGACGGGGTTTCACCTTATTGGCCAGGATGGTCTCGATCTCCTGACCTCATGATCCACCCTCCTTCGCCTCCCAAAGTGCTGGGATTACAGGTGTGAGCCACTGCACCCAGCCAAAGACTCCTTTTTTGGGGGGAGGGGGGAGGGGTCTTTTCTCTCTTGGACCTTCAGGCATATGTTTGGCTCTCTTCCAAGTGAATTTTCCTTTCTTTACTGTTCTAAAGCCTTTTAAAATAAACTTCCACTCGTGCTCTGAAACTTGCCTCAGTCTCTTTCTGCTTCCCCTCAGTTGAATTCTTTCTTCTGAGAAGTCACGGGCTGAAGTTGCTGTGGACTCCTATGAATATGCCACTGGTAATGGGGTAATTCAGATATCTGTCACCACTAACTTTATCACAACTTATTCAGACCTTTGACAACATGCTTTGACTTTCTGCTTTGTCCTGTGCTTTCTGTAAGAAAAAAAAAATCACTTTAGGGACCAATATTTATCACATAAGATTCATTCTCATACAAAGTTATTCTCTTTTGCTTTTAACTTGCCTTACCAAAAATGTATCTTCATATTAATAACTTTCTTCACATCTCTCTGTCCTATTGGTTCTTTTCCTTTTTTTTTTTTTGAGACGGAGTCTCACTCTGTCTGCCAGGCTGGAGTGCAGTGGCACCATCTTGGCTCACTTCAACCTTCTCCTCCCAGGTTCAAGCAATTCTCTTGAACCTCAGCCTCCCGAGTAGCTGGGACTACAGGTGCCCACCACCACACCCAGCTAATTTTTGTATTTTTAGTAGAGACAGGGGTTTCACCGTGTTAGCAAGGCTGGTCTTGAACTCCTGACCTCGTGATCCACCCGCCTCCCAAAGTGCTGGGATTACAAGCGTGAGCCACCAAACCTGGTCTATTTAGAGTTTTTATAAAATTTAAAATGCCAAAACCAAACATTTATGTTCAGCAATTTGTATTTCGGTACCAACCAAGACATTTAGTGTCTATTAATTAAGTAACATAATGGTAAGATGTCAAATTACATGAAAAGTCTTTTTATGTCTACCCCATTTACATTTACCTAATTGATTTTTTTTTTTTTTTTTTTTTTTTTTTTTTTTTTTTTTTTTTACGACAGAGTCTCACTCTGTCACCCAGGCTGGAGTGCAGTGGCACGATCTCGGCTCACTGCAAGCTCCGCCTCCTGGGTTCACACCATTCTCCTGCCTCAGCCTCCCAAGTAGCTGGGACTACAGGTGCCCACCACCACCATCACCATGTTAGCCAGGATGGTCTCGATCTGACCTCATGATCCGCCCACCTCAGCCTCCCAAAGTGCTGGGATTATAGGCGTGAGCCACCATGCCTGGCCCTAATTGATTTATTTTTAACAATTATACTGAAATTCTGAAAACTGAGCTATTAGACAAAGTCACTATTTGAAGTTATTCATGTATCTGATGTGTGATCAATATCGACAATATATAGAAAATTCCTAATACTCAACAAGAAAGCAAACAACAAGACCAAAAGGGTAAATGAATTAAATAGCCATTTATCCAAATAAGTTTTTTGTTTGTTTGTTTGTTTGTTTGTTTTTTGAAACAGAGTCTGGCTCTGTCACCCAGGCTAGAGTGCAGTGGCACAATCTTGGCTCACTGCAACCTCTGCTTCCAGGGTTCAAGCAACTCTCTGACTCAGCCTCCTGAGTAACTGGGATTACAGGTGCATACCACCATGCACGGCTAATTTTTATGTTTTTAGTAGAGATGAGGATTTGCCATGTTGGTCAGGCTGGTCTCGAACTCCTGACCTCAGGTGATCCACCTGCCTCAGCCTCCCAAAATGTTGGAATTACAGGCATGAGCCACTGCAACCGGCCCAAGATTTTTTCATGCGCCAGTGCTTACTGGCTTCATGCTTACTGGCGCATGAAAAAATCTCAACATCATTAGGAATATGCAAATCAAAACTAAAATGAGATTACCAACTCACCCATTAGGATGGCTATTAAACAAAATACAGAAAATAACAAGTGTTTAAGGATAAAAAGAAATAGGAACCTGGCCTGGTGCGGTGGCTCACACCTGTAATCCTAGCACTTTGGAAGTCCAAGACAAGCAGATTGCCTGAGCTCAGGAGTTCGAGACCTGCCTGGGCAACATGGTGAAATCCTGTCTCTACTAAAATACAAGAAAATTAGCCACTGCACTCCAGCCTGGGCAACAGAGCAAGACTCTGTCTCCAAAAAAAAAAAAAGAAATGGGAACTCTTATGCCTTATTGATGAGGGTGTAAAGTGGTACAGCCACTGTGGAAAAAATTAGAGTAGTTCCTCAAAAAAATTAAATATATAGCACTTTGGGAGGCTGAGGCAAGGGGATCTCTTGAGCACAGGAGTTTGAGACCAGTCTGGGCAACCTCTACAAAAAATATAAAAATTAGCTGGCTGTGGTGGCATGCACCTGTACTTTATGCCCCTAAGTTGAAATTTTTTTTTTTATTTTTTTGAGATGGAGTTTTGCTCTTGTTGCCGAGGCTAGAGTGCAGTGGCATGATTCTCCTGCCTTAGCCTCCCGAGTAGCTGGGATTACAGGCATATACCACCACGCTTGGCTAATTTTGTATTTTTAGTAGAGATAGCACTTCTCCATGTTGGTCAGGCTGGTCTTGAGCTCCTGACCTCCCGACCTTAGGTGATCCACCCGCCTCGGCCTCCCAAAGTGCTGGGATTACAGGCATGAGCCACCACGCCCAGCCAGACATTTTGAGTCTTGCTCTGTCGCCTAGGCTGGAGTGCAGTGGTGAGATACCAGCTCACTGCAACCTCCGCCTCCCGGGTTCAAGTGATTCTCCTGCCTCAGCCTCCTAAGTAGCTGGGATTACAGGCACCTGCCACCACACCCAGCTAATTTTTGCATTTTTGGTAGAGACGTGTTTCACCATGTTGGCCAGGCTGGTCTTGAACTCCTGATCTCACGTGATCCACCCGCCTCAGTCTCCCAAAGTGCTGGGATTACAGGCATGAGCCACCGCTCCCTGAAGTCTTGATAATGTCATGATAATGTTAGCAGTGGCACAGATCCAAGTTATCCCAAGTTACCAGCAGCGTATTCATATCAGTCCACAGCAACTTCAGCCCTTGCCTCAGAAGTCTGCTCAGGAGGCCGAGGTGGGAGGATTGCTTGAACCCTAGAGGTCAAGGCTGCAGTGAGCTGTGGTCTCACCACTGCACTCCTGCCTGGGCAACAGAGAGAGACCCTGTCTCCAAAAAAAAGAGAAAAACATTAAACCTACAACTACCATCTGATTCAACAATTCCATTTCTGAGTATATACTTAAAAGAATTGAAAGAAGGGACTCAAACACTCATGTTTATAGCAGCGTTATTCATAATACCAAAAACATGGAGGCAACCCCAGTGTCTACAGATAGATGAATGGGTAAGCAAAATGTGGTATATACATACAGTGGAATATTATTAGGCCTTAAAAATGAAGGACATTCTGCAACAGGCTACAATGTGGATGAACTTTGAGCACATAATGCTAAGTGATATATTCCAGTCACAAAAAGATAAATACTAAATGATTCCACTTCTACAAGGTACTTAAAGTAGTCAAACTCATAAAGACAGTAGAATTACAGTTTTTAGCAGAAAAGAAGAATGGGGAGTTAATTGTTTAATGGGTATAGATTTTCATTATGACAGGATGAAAAGAATTATAAAGACGTGGTGGTGACAGTTGCACAACATTATGAATGTATTTAATACCACTGAACAGTACACCTTAAAATGTCTAAGATGAGGGCCAGGCGCAGTGGCTCACGCCTGTATTCCCAGCACTATTCCCAGCACTTTGGGAGGCTGAGGTGGGCTAATCACAAGGTCAAGGGTGCGAGACCAGCCTGGCTAACATAGTGAAATGCCGTCTCTACTAAAAGTACAAAAAAAAAAAAAAAAAAAATAGCCGGTTGTGGTGGTGGGCGCCTGTAATACCAGCTACTTGGGAGGCTGAGGCAGAAAAATCGCTTGAACCCAGGAGTCGGAGGTTGCAATGAGCCAAAATCATGCCACTGCACTCCAGCCTGGGTGACAATGTGAGACTCGTCTCAAAAAATTTTGAAAAAAATGCTGGGCGCAGTGGCTCACGCCTGTAATCCCAGCACTTTGGGAGGCCAAGACGGGTGGATCACAAGGTCAGGAGATGGAGACCATCCTGGCCAACATGGTGAAACCCCATCTCTACTAAAAATACAAAAAATTAGCCAGGTGTGGTGGCGGGCACCTGTAGTCTCAGCTACTCGGGAGGCTGAGGCAGGAGAATGGCTTGAACCCAGGAGGCGAAGCTTGTAGTGAGCTGAGATTGTGCCATTGCACTCCAGCCTGAGCGACACAGTGAGACTCCATCTCAAAAAAAAAAAAAGGTCTAAGACGGCAAATTTATTTTATGTGTCTTTTGCCACAGAAGGGGTTTCCCAGAACACTCCTCCAGTTGCTGCTTGACAGGCTTCTAACCAGCCTACATCTAACAGGATATAGACCCTTGGGAGTCTAAATGGAAGTTTGGCACTTTCCAAGTCTCCCCCGGCTCACTCCATGTCTACAGATTCTTTCTTAAAAAAAAAAAAAAAAAAAAAAAAAAAAAAAAAACTATTTCCACACATAGAGTGCCCCAGTTTTCACAGCTCCCAACTAAGAGACTCCATCCTAAACCATCTAAAATTGGGAACTGAAAGGACTTGGCATTCACTAGTCTCTCTAGAACACAGAACGAACAGGTGGGTTGTTTGTTTGTTTTTTGGTGTTTTTTTTTTGTTTGTTTTTGTTTTTGTTTTTGAGATGGAGTTTCGCTCTTGTTGCCCAGGCTGGAGAGCAACGATGCGATCTGGGCTCGCCGTAATCTCTGCCTCCCGAGTTCAAGCAATTCTCCTGTCTCAGGCTCCTGAGTAGCTGGGATTACAGGCATGTGCCACCACAGCCAGCTAATTTTGTATTTTTAGTAGCGACAAGGTTTCTCCATGTTGGTCAGGCTGGTCTCAAACTCCCAACCTCAGGTGATCTGCCCGCCCCAGCCTCCCAAAGTGCTGGGATTACAGATGTGAGCCACCGCCACTGGCCAAGAGGTGGTTTTAAACTGATACACGAACCCTGCCATTGTTTACATATCAGGACCAGTGCAGCGAATGGTCTAAAGTGCACACCTCTCAGTTTCTCTCTGGAAGTGTCTGTCTGCACACTTTTTCAGCTGTGGTTTGAGAATCTATCCTGCACCTGGAAACTAATGGGGTAGAAAAGCAATAGACCTATGGGAGCCTGAACAGGAGCTTAGGCATTTCCTGTGCTTTTCCCCCTCAGTTTGCTTGAGCAATAAAGCCAGGTATGTAGATGCTCCCTGAAGGAGCATTGAGTGCCATAACTTCTACAGCTCCCTCCCAAGGTGTTGCCTCTATAACCACCTAGCTCTGTAAGTTGATTGAGCTCAGCATTTCTGAGCCTCCCTAGACCACAGAAAACAAAGATGTGGACATTCAATGACGCCACGTCCAGCAGAGGATCAGAGGATGCAATTTGAAGGAGAGTGCAGGCATTTGCTACAGATACACTCCCTGACTTAATGCAGGGAGACCTGGAGATAAACTCCTCTCAGCTTCACCCTGAGGACAAAATGAAGTGGAAGACAAATCTAACGCCCCAATCTTTCCAGCTACATTTAGAAGGACTGGCTTCTATCTTACCTGACTCAGAGGACTGCCAGGTCTTGGCACATCCTAATCTCCTAGGGGTCACTAAAAACAGAGACTGCAGTTTGGACAAACACAAAAATGTGAGAGGCACCTTACATATATTGATTAGGCTCTTCTATGTAAGGCCAGTGTGAAAAACTGAGTGAGACTGTTTTCTTATTAATACACAGAAACCAACACAGAGATACAAGGAAAATGAAGAAACAGGGAAATATGTTCCAAATAATAGAACAAAATTAATTTCCAGAAACCAACCCTACTGAAATGGAGATAATGCGATTTACCCAACAGGCAATTCAAAAGAATCATCACAAAGATGCTCACCAAGGTGAGGAAAGCAATGCATGAACAACCTTGAGAATTTCAATAAGCAGAAAGTATAAAAAAGTACCAAACAGAAATCTTAGGGATGGCCAGGTAGGGAGGCTCATGCCTGTAATCCCAGCACTTTGGGAAGCCCAAGCAGGTGGATCACCTGAGGTAAGGAGTTTGAGACCAGCCTGGCCAACATGGTGAAACCCCATCTCTACTAAAAATACAAAAAATTAGCTGGGCATGGTGACTTGCACCTGTAATCCCAGTTACTTGGGAAGCTGAGCAGAATTGCTTGAACCCGGAGGCAGAGGTTGCACTGAGCCAAGATCATGCCATTGCACTCCAGCCTAGGTGACAGAGCAAGACTCTGAGAAAGAAAGAAGGAAAGAAAGAAAGAAAGAAAGAAAGAAAGAAAGAAAGAAAGAAAGAAAGAGAGAGAGAGAGAGAGAGAGAGAGAGAGAGAGAGAAGAAAGAAAGAAAGAAAGAAAGAAAGAAAGAAAGAAAGAAAGAAAGAAAGAAAGAAAGAAAGAAAGAAAGAAAGAAAGAAAGAAAAGCAGGAAGGAAGGAAGGAAGGGGAAGAAAGGAAGGAAAGAAAAGGGGAAGGGAAGGGGGGAGGAAGGAAAGAAAGAAAAAAGAAAGACAGACAGAAAGAAAGAAAGAAAAAGAAAGAGGGAAGGGAAGGGAAGGGGGTAGGAAGGAAAGAAAGAAAAAAGAAAAGAAAGAAAAAGAAAGAAAGAAAGAAAGAAAGAAAGAAAGAAAGAAAGAAAGAAAGAAAGAAAGAAAGAAAGAAAGAAAGAAAGAAAGAAAAGAAAGAAAGAAAGAAAGAAAGAAAGAAAAGAAAGAAAGAAAGAAAGATTAGGGCTGAAGAGTACAGTAACTGAACTGAAAAATGCAATAAACGGGTTCAGTATCGGACTAGATCAAACAGAAGCAAGGATCAACAAACTCAGAAACAGGTAATTGGAAATCATCCAATCTGAGGAGCAAAATAACATAAAATAGTGAAGACAGCATAAGGGACTTTTGGAACACCATCAAGATTGCCAAAGGGTCAGAAGGATAAAAGAGAAGGAGACAGAGAGCTTATATAAAGAAATAATGGGCCGGGCGCGGTGGCTCACGCCTGTAATCCCAGCACTTTGGGAGGCCGAGGCGGGCGGATCACAAGGTCAGGAGATCGAGACCACGGTGAAACCCCGTCTCTACTAAAAATACAAAAAATTAGCCGGGCGCGGTTGTGGGCGCCTGTAGTCCCAGCTACTCGGGAGGCTGAGGCAGGAGAATGGCGTGAACCCGGGAGGCGGGGCTTGCAGTGAGCCGAGATCGCGCCACTGCACTCCAGCCTGGGCGACAGAGAGAGACTCCGTCTCAAAAAAAAAAAAAAAAAAAAAAAAAAAAAAAAATAATGGCAGAAAACTTCCCAAGCCTGGGAAAGGAAATAGAAATCCAGATCGAAGAAGCCAAAAGGACACCAAATAGGAGAAATCAAAAGAAACCCACACAGAGTTGCATTATAATCAAATTTTCAAAAGTTAAACACAAAGAAAGAATCTTTAAAGGAGCAAGGAAAAAGTGACTTCTTATGTTCACTTATGTACAAGGTCACCTTAATAAGATCATCAGTGGATTTTTCCACAGAAATCTTGCAGGCCAGAAGGGAGTGGGATGATACATTGTTAGAAAACAACTGCCATGTGAGAATACTATACTCAGATAACCTGTATTTCATAAATGAAGGAGAAATTAAGACTTTCTCAGACAAACAAAAGTTGAAGGTGTTTAACACTCCTATATCTGCACTACAAGAAATGCTAAAGAGAATTCTTCAAGCTGAAGGAAAAGGTCATTTATTAGTAACATGAAAACATATGAAAGTATATAAAACTGGCCAGGCAAGCTGGCTCACACCTGTAATCCCAGCACTTTGGAAGGCCAAGGCAGCCAGACCACTTGAGGTCAGAAGTCCAAGACCAGCCTGGCCAACATGGTGAAACCCTGTCTCTACTAAAAATGCAAAAATTAGCTAGGCATGGTGGCACACGCCTGTAATCCAGCTACTCGGGAAGCTGAGGCAGGAGGTTCGTTTGAACCCGCAAGGCGAGGTTGCAGTGAGCAAAGATCGCACCACCGCATTCCAGCCTGGGTGACAGAATGAGATTCCATCTTAAAAAACAAAAAAACGAAAATGAACTTACAGACAAAAAATAAGTATATTGTCAAATTCACAACGCTCTAATACTGTAATGGTGAGGTGTAAATCAATTCTCTCTCTAGTTTGAAGATTAAAAGACAAAACTGGAGGCCAGGTGCGGTGGCTCACGCCTATAATCCCAGCACTTTGGGAGGCCCAGGCAGGCGGATCACGAGGTCAGGAGTTCAAGACCAGCCTGGCCAGCATGATGAAACCCCATCTCTACTAAAACTACAAAAAATAAGCTGGGCATGATGGCACGTACCTGTAGTCCCAGCTACTTGGGAGGCTGAGGCAGAATTGCTTGAACCTGGAAGGTGGAGGTTGCAGTGAGCTGAGATTGCGCCATTGCACTCCAGCCTGGGCAATAGAGCGAGACTCCGACTAAAAAAAAAAAAGACAAAACACCCATAATTTGTTAATTGACACAAGTTACATGTAAACTGTGACATCAAACATAAAACTTCTCTTCGTCCAAGATGGCAGATTACAGCATGCCTCAGCCACTTGGGAATAGCATGGTAGTGCATAAAGATAAACTCTGCGCACTTTATTTCAAGAAGAAAAATGGAAATCCACTGGAATCATGAACGATAACCCAGAACCTGGGGAAGGGAGTGGGAGCAATCAGCCCCTGCGGCAGTGGCCAGCTGATAAAAGTGAGTGAAACCCAAGCACGTGAAAGAGAGAGAGAGCCTCCCTCTGTGACTCACCTTTCCACTGGGAATCAAAGCAACCCAGTTTAAGGGAGAGCACTTTGTGTCTCTCAAGGCTTGAAGTTAACTTGAGGAGAGGTTTGGAGATGCTAGAAGAAAAGACACTTGGAAAAGCTGATTCAATTACTCCACAATGTACCCGTGTCATTGTATACACATCGCGATGAATACAATGTACACATTAAATTGTACCCCATAAATACATGCAATTATTACTTCTTAATTAAAAATAAAATGAAAATATAAAAAATATATAGTAGCTCCTGGAAATGTAATATAAGGAATAATAAATAATAAATGTTTGGGGCCAGGCACGGTGGCTCACGCCTGTAATCCCAGCACTTTGGGAGGCTGAGGCGGGCAGATCACCAGGTCAGGAGTTCGAGACAAGCGTGACCAACATGGTGCAACCCGTCTATAATAAAAATACAAAAATTAACCAGGCATGGTGGTGGGTGCCTGTAATCCTAGTTACTCAGGAGGCTAAGGCAGGAGAATTGCTTGAACCCAGGAGGCAGAGGTTGCAGTGAGCCAAGATCGCACCATTGCATTCCAGCCTGGGCAACAGGGCGAGAGTCCGTCTCAAAAAAAAAAAAAATTAGCTGGGCGCAGTGGCTCATGCCTGTAATCCCAGCAATATAGGCGGCCAAGGCAGTCAGATTACAAGGTCAGGAGTTTGAGACCAGCCTGGCCAATACGGTGAAACCCCATCTCTACTAAAAGTACAAAAATTAGCTGGGCATGGTGGCAGGCACCTGAAGTCCCAGCTACTCTGGAGGCTGAGGCAGGAGAATCACTTGAACCTGGAAGGTGGAGGTTGCAGTAAGCCGAGGTCGTGCCAGTGCACTCCAGCCTGGCGACAGAGCGAGACTCTGTCTCAAAAAAGAAAAAAAAGGAAAAGAAAAAAAAAGAAAAAATAAATTAAAAAAATAAGGCTGGGCGCGGTGGCTCATGCCTGTAATCCCAGCACTTTGGGAGGCTGAGGCGGGCGGATCACGAAGTCAGGAGATCGAGACCTTCCTGGCTAACACGGTGAAACCCCGTCTCTACTAAAAATACAAAAAAATTAGCCAGGCGTGGTGGTGGGCGCCTGTAGTCCCAGCTACTCGGGAGGCTGAGGCAGGACAATCCCTTGAACCCAGGAGGTGGAGATTGCAGTGAGCCGAGATCGTGCCACTGTACTCCAACAGCCTGATGACCAAAAAAAAAAAAACGATGGACAGCGCATCCTGTGAACTACAGAGTTTGTGGACAGATATATTTTGGGTTCATAGTGGTGTCATGCACGCACACTTCTGTGAGTTTCTGTAAGTTTTTAGAGGACTGCTTTGCCTTTTGTTTTGTTGTTGTTGTTTTGGTTTGTTTTTTGGAGACAGTCTGACTCTGTTGCTCAGGCTGGAGTGCAGTGATGTGATCTCAGCTCACTGAAACCTCCACCTCTTGGGTTCAAGCTATTCTCCTGCCTCAGCCTCCCGAGTAGCTGGGATTACAGGAGTGCGCCACCACACCCAGCTAATATTTATATTTTTAGTAAAGATGGTGTTTCCCCATGTTGGCCAGGCTGGTCTCAAACTCCTGACTTCAAGGGATCCTCCCACCTCGACCTTCCAAGTGCACGAGCCACTTGGATTACAGGCACGAGCCACCATGCCAGGCCTGCCTTGACTTTTGATCTGAGAGTTGCAAACTTCTATAAAGATGCCCTTGTGGATAAACACAAAATCACAAGACAGCGATTGGACAGAATTTGTGAAGGTCTTCACCTCCAGATCACAAACGGCCCCCTGCACCCCCTCCCGCTGCTGGCACTGCTGGATGGCTGTGACCGCACCATGGAGATGCCCATCCTGAAGGATCTGGCCCACCGCAGCCTTCTGTGATGCACAGTCCACACAGGGGATCCACGAGAAGGTTCTAAACAAAACCGTAGGCGCCATGATGTACCACCGTCACCCTCACCAGGGAGGACCTGGAGAAGTTCAAGGTCCTGAGAGTGATCGTGTGGATAGGCAAGTGGCTACATCAAGGCTACCAGCAAGCTCCAGATCACTATGTGCAACACCCCTCTGCAGCCGTGGAAGAAGCAGCCGACTCCACTGTCTGCCACATCCTCAATCTGTGCCGGAGGAACACGTGGCTGTACCAGGCACTGTGGGAAGGCACACAGGTTCAGAGCCTGGAGCAGATCCTCGAGATGGCCTCGGGAGTGGCCCACATTCATGGGGAGGCGCTAGGCCTCATGGGCTTCGGTCACACAGGGCAGGCGGTTGTAGTTCGAGCCAAGGCCTTTGGATTCAGCGTCATATTTTATGACCCCTACTTGTAGGACGGGATAGAGCAGTCCCAGGGCGTGCAGAGGGGATGCCGATACACCCTGCAGGATTTGCTGTATCAGAGTGACTGCGTCTCCTTGCACTGCAATCTCAGTGAACATAACCACCACCTCGTCATTGACTTGACTATAAAGCAGATGAGGCAGGGAGCATTCCTTGTGAACACAGCCCGTGGTGGCCTGGTGGACGAGAAAGCCTTACCACAGGCCCTCAAGGAGGACAGGATACGAGGGGCAGCCCTCTACTTGCACAAATCGGAGCCCGTTAGCTTTGCTCAGGCTCCTTTGAAAGATGCGCCAAATATCATCTGCACTCCGCACACTGCCTGGGACAGCAAGCAGGCGTCGCTGGAGATGAAGGAGGCAGCTGCCACTGAGATTCGCTGAGCCATCACAGTTCGCATCCTAGAAAGCTTAAGAAACTGTGTGAACAAGGAATTATTTGTCACATCAGCACCTTGGTCAGCAACAGACCAGCAAGCAATTCATCCCGAGCTCAACCGTGCAACATACAGGTATCTGCCAGGCATCATGGGCGTGGCTCCAGTAGGACTTCCTGCAGCCATGGAAGGAATCATCCCTGGAGGCGTCCCAATGACTTACAACCTCCTGAGAGTGGCACATCCTTCCCAAGCTCCCTCTCCCAACCAGCCCACAAAACATGGGGACAACTGAGAGCACCCTAATGAGCAATAGCAAAGAATGCCCAAAGGTAATCATTCTGACACACTTGGGACCATGAGCCAGTGAAAAATAGATTAACTAAGAAAAAAATATTACAGTCTTTTTAACTGATTCTGGACAGAGGCATCACTGATGTCACAGTGCTAAAACTACAAGAGCTAGACAACTGAAGATGTCGTCTGCTTATGGAAGCGCTGAAAGACTAGGATGTGACTTACTAACAACCAACTTCCGTTATTGTGTGTTAAGTTTTTCATCTGTGCATCAAATCACAAATAATAGAGCTTTTTTCTTTATTGGTCCCTTGGGCACAGCAGGTCCCAAACACCGTTCTCTAGAATGTTGCCTTAAGAGTTCAAACATCAGGCCGGGTGCGGTGGCTCAAGCCTGTAATCCCAGCACTTTGGGAGGCCGAGATGGGTGAATCACGAGGTCAGGAGATCGAGACCATCCTGGCTAACACGTTGAAACCCCGTCTCTACTAAAAAAAAAATACAAAAAACTAGCCGGGAGACGTAGCGGGCGCCTATAGTCCTAGATACTCCAGAGGCTGAGGTAGGAGAATGGTGTAAGCTCGGGAGGCGGAGCTTGCAGTGAGCTGAGATCCGGACACTGCACTCCAGCCTGGGCGACAGAGCCAGACTGTCTCAAAAAAAAAAAAAAGAGTTCAAACATCAGGCCATGCACGGTGGCTCACGCCTGTAATCCCAGCACTTGGGAGCCCAACAGGTGGATCACCTGAGGTCAGGAGTTCGAGACCAGCCTGGCCAAAATGGTGAAACTCCGTCTCTACTAAAAATACAAAAATTAGCTGGGCGTGGTGGTGAGCGCCTGTAATCCCAGCTACTCGGGAGGCTGATGTAGGAGAATTGTTTGAATCTGGGAGGTGGAGGTTGCAGTAAGCCAAGATTGTGCCACTGCACTCCAGCCTAGGTGAAAGAGCAAGACTCTGTCTCAAGGAAAAAAAAAAAAAAAAAAAAAAAAAGAGTTCAAATATCAAAATAAATAATATTAAGAGGAAAGCTTCATCCCGTGACTCTAGTCCCTTCAGTCTACAGGGGCTGTTTAACTCTTTTTGCTAGTAGGAAGATAATATTGCTACAAAATGGGGAGAAAACTGTTTGCCTGTGGTAGGTACCTGCACACATAGGATTGAAGACAGTACAGGCTCCTGTGAGACACGTTTCTCCTCTCACATCTGTTTTTTGTTTTGTTTTATTTTGAGATGGAGTCTTGCTCTGTCACCCAGGCTGGAGTGCAGTGGTGAGATCTGGACTCACTGCAACCTCTGCCTCCCAGGTTCAAGTGATTCTCCTGTGTCAGCCTCCCGAGTACCTAGGATTACAAGCATACACCACCACGCCCAGCTAATTTTTGTATTTTTAGTAGTGATGCGGTTTCACCATATTGGCCAGACTGGTCTCAAACTCCTGACCTCAGGTGATTCACCTGCCTCAGCCTCCCAAAGTGTTGGGATCACAGGCGTGAGCCACTGCGCCCGGTCCCACGCTCACATCTGAATTGCATACTGAGTTAGGAAGTTAGTCATGAGTTCAGTAAAACCCTCTGATAATGCAAAAAAGAAAAAAAAGTATTACGTTTCACAAGCTGTTTGTACTCAAAATACATTTTCTCAGTTTCAGATCCTTTCCTATTTTATTGAGTGGAAAGTCTTGAACTCAAAGTGTTCAGGAAGAATAATGTTGCATTTCCTTATGTCTCCGGAAACACTTTTAATGGTAACTTGTCATACTGTCTATGAACAAACCCATTGTTTTTAGACATTAATAAAGTCTTCTTTTCGTGGTATTTTATACAAGAACACTTCAGATGTATTAGATTTGACTGATTTTTAACAAATCCTATTAGATTTATATCAACTAGTTACATGTTCTATTCATAGACTTTTGTGAATCATTGCCTTTTGTTTAAAAAGATGGCCTATTTTCCAGGCACAGTGGCTCATGCCTGTAATCCCATCTCTTCGGGAGGCTGAGGCAGGCAGATCACCTGAGATCGGAAGTTCAAGACCAGCCCGACCAACATGGAGAAACCCTGTCTCTACTAAAAACACAAAATTAGCCAGGCAATGGTAGTGCAAGCCTGTAATCCCAGTTACTTGGGAGGCTGAGGCAGGAGAATCACTTGAACCTGGGAGATGGAGGCTGTGGTGAGCCGAGATCGCGCCGTTGCACTCCAGCCTGCCTGGGCAACAAGAGCAAAATTCCAACTCAAAAAAAAAAAAAAAAAAAGATGGTCTATTTCAAGTCTTTGCATAGGTACACTCCTGTTTTTGTGACAAAAGAAAAACTTTAAAATTGCCCCAAACAGAAAAATAATGGCTATCAGAAATATGTTTTATTTAATTTTTAATTTTTATTTTGAGATGGAGTCTTTGCTCTGTTGCCCAGGCTTGAATGCAGTGGCATGATCTCAGCGGACTGCAGCCTCCACCTCCCAAGTTCAAGCAGTTCTCCTGTCTTGGCCTCCTGAGTAGCTGGTATCACAGATGGCCGCCACCACACCTGGCTAATTTTTGTATTTTTAGTAGAGACGGGGTTTCACCATGTTGCCCAGGCTGGTCTCAAACTCCTGACCTCAGGTGATCCACCCACCTCAGCCTCACAAAGTGCTGGGATTACAGGCGTGAGCCACCGTGCCTGGTCCAGTTAATAGTTTCAACTATGTAAATCATTACACTAGATTCCCACTCACCATTCTCATTGCCAGCATTCCTGAACTTAAGTTGGCTCTGGAAATTCTCCAACCATAGTGAATCCTATTTTCTATGACCCCATAAATATTGGGCATTGTTGTGATATGTTAGAATATGAACCCCTGGTTGGGAAAGGCGGTATCATATATGCAGTCTTTCTACCTCTACGTGGTCACATAAGAATGACATCTGACCTGGAACATTTCCTTACCAAGAAATACGGATCCCACATGGGCTGTGCAATGTGTTTGTGTTTTAAGCTAAGTGATATTACAGAAGAGTCAAAAAGTTTTTAAAATTTTGAACGTTTATAAAGTAAAAAAGTTACAGCAAGGAAGGATTATGGAAGAAAAACTTTAAATTAATGTAGCCTAAGTGTACAGTGTTTTTAAAGTCTAGAGTGGTGTACCGTAATGTCCCAGCCTTCACATTCACTCACCTCCCACCGACTCTCCAGAGCAACTTCCAGTCCTGCAGCCTCCATTCATGGTAAGTACCCTATACAGGTATACCATTTTTTACTTCGTATGCTGATTTTTTACTGTAGCTTTTGTGTGTTTAGATATGTTTAGATACATAAATACTTACCATTGTGTTCTGTGGGTAAAAGCCACCCAGGTGCTGAGGCAAGAGACTGAGGGCATGAGCTGTTCCAGTATAATATATATAATAACAAGAGTTATACTAGATATAGATCACAGATATGATTATATATATCACTAATCATTAGTTTGTAGTAATTACTCTTTATTCAAATATTATAATAATCCTCACTCTACAATCATAACCTAGAAAAAAATCAGGCCATAGAGAGATAGGAGCTGAAGGGACATGGTGAGAAGTGACCAGACACAAGAGTGTGAGCCTTCTGTTATGCCTGGACAGGGCTACCAGAGGGTTCCTTGGTCTAGCGGTAATGCCAGCATCTGGAAAGATGCCTGTTACCAAGCAGACCGTGGTCTAGCGGTAGCGTCAGTGGCAAGGAAAAGCACCCGCTACTTAGCAGACCAGCAAAGGGAGTCTCCCTTTCCCCGGGGGAGTTTAGAGAAGACTCTAGTCCACCCCGTCTTGCGGAGGGCCTGACATTAGTCAGGCCTGCCCAGTTTTCTGGAGGCCTAACCGTCTTCCTGTGATGCTGTGCTTCAGTGGTCACACTCCTGGTCTGCTTCCATGTTCCATCCTGTACACCTGGCTCTGCCTTCTAGATAGCAGTAGCAAAATGAGTGAAAGTACTGAAAGTCTCTGATATGCAGAAATAATGGTGCAAGCTGTCTTCACTCTCTCTCCACCTCAGCTTCCAAACAGGGAAGGGCCCCCTGTCCAGTGGACATGTGACCTTACCTATCATTGGAGATGACTCACACTCCTTACCCTGCCCCCTTGTCTTGTATCCAATAAATAACAGCGCAGCCTGGCATTCGGGGCCACTACTGGTCTCTGCGTCTTGGTGGTAGTGGTCCCCCGGGCCCAGCTGTCTTTTCATTTCTTTGTCTTTTGTCTTTACATCTATGATCTCTCATCTCCACACACGGGGAGAAAAACCCACAGACCCTGTGGGGCTGGTCCCTAAAGCGTTCCAACTGTATTCAGTACAAGTACCGTATTCAGTAGAGTAACATGCTGTATAGCTTTGTAGTCTAGGAGCAACAGGTTATACCATATAGCCTAAGTATTCAGTCAGCTATACTGTCTAGGTTTGTGTAAGTACACTCTATAATGATGAAATTATTACACAATGATGAAATTGCCCAACAATGTATTTCTCAGAATGTATTCTTTTTTTTGAGACCGAGTCTCACTCTGTCGCCCAGGCTGGAGTGTTGTGGTGCAATCTCGGCTCACTGCAACCTCCGCCTCCTGGGTTCAAGTGATTCTCCTGCCTCAGCCTCCAGAGTAGTTGGGACTACAGGTGCGCACCACCACGCCTGGCCAATTTTTGCATTTTTAATATAGATGGGGTTTATACTATGTTGCCCAGGCTGGTCTCGAACCCCTCAGTCTCCCAAAGTGCTGGGATTACAGGTGTGAACCACCGCGCCCGGCTAAAATATATCCTTATTATTAAGCTATGCATTACTGTTTATACAATATCTTTATAGGTCAAAAGCAGTCAAATATTGGCCATAAGATATACTTAGTCCAAGTACACAAATAATTGCAGAAGGAGAAAGTGAAACTCCTCTTACTTCCTGTTGCACTCATTTATCACAAAGTACACAGAACTCAGAATAACACCTGCCCTTTGCAATTTCACACTCCTCTCTTTCTGCCTCTCCAAACCTGTCCCACGTTTGGCGATTCCTTTCCTTCGACCTCCCCCATCACGTCGCAGGTTCCTGGTCTACACCCCTTCTGCCTCTCCAATTAGTTTTGAGTCTCACAACCTCTGGTCCCATAACCCCTCTGCACTAAGGAGCACTAAAAGGCCAAAACAGCAACCCGGCGTGTTTGCGCCTGCGTACTCTGGGCGCACAGCACTCAGGCCTACAGTGCAGCGCCGGCTTATCTGTGAGAGCAATTAAGATGACTTTCGGAGGGTCCAACCGCCTTCCCAGCTCCGAACTACATCTCCCAGAAGGCTCAGCTGTGCGATTATCTTTCCGTGTGGACTTGTCCTCTTTCTGAGGCTGTCCAGCGCCTGGGGGCAGTAGGACGGGTCCGGGAACTAAGCCTATCTCAAACACGTCGGAGTGGCTTTCTTTGGGGGCCAAGGCTCGAGCCTGAGCCAGGGCTCCGTGAGGCCTCTGGGGGCGCGAGCGGTTTGATGAAGGGGGCGATCCTTTCGGCTGGGCTGACGCTAGGCGCGGACAGCAATTCTGACAATCGGGAGCCATCTTCTCCGGCCTTGATACGTCTCTGACTACGTTTCCCAGAGGACTCCTCGGCAAGACTGTATTTCTCGCGGGAATTCAGCATCCAAGTCACGCGCTGGCGGGACCCTGAGGGCTTTACCAGCAACTACCCCAGTGCTGGGGAGGATTCTGCTGCTTCGGAAGCTCGTAAGGCCGGAGGTGAGGAACCCGGGAGAGGGCGGGGCCGGGGGCCGGGCCTCGGCTTTGTGCGGCCGTGGAGGTGAGGTTGAAAGTGTGCGCTTGCGTCTGTGTGGAGGTGTGTGGTGAATGATCGCGCGATTGTGACAGGCTGCTCTTGTGATGAGTGTGTTTCCAACGCTCACACCGTGTGCAGCACGGCCTCGGAGACTGTGGCTGCTGGTGTGTGTGAGAGGGAGCGGGACCACGTGCGGCATTGTGTGTGCGGCCGTGGGGAGCTGGTGTCTGGTTGAGTGTTACCGCGTTTGTCCCCGTAGTGATGTGCGACTGTGTGCTGTGTGACTGTGCGGCAGAGTTCAGGTGGGGATACCTGCGAGTAACTGCATGTTTCTATCTGTGTGTGTGGCTGTGGTTAATGTGTGATCGTGACTGTGACCGGGTACAGGTGTGCGCCGACAATGTGGTTGTGACAATGTGGTTGTGACTGTGAATGTCTCTTCGGTAAGTGTGCACTTGTGCTTATGTGACCGATGGAGGCCCTCCGTGTGCGACCCTGTTGCTTTGGGCGTGGATTGTCTGTAGCTGAATGTCCCCATGGTGGGGATGTGATCAGGTTTGTGTGACTGGATAGACTTATCAGTGTGAGGTTTTATCACTTAAGTATACTTCTCTAGGCATTATACTCCAGTTTTTCCCCATTTTAAAACTTTATATTAATGTTGTCATACTGTCTTTGGTTTATTTTTACAATTCTGTGAATCATTTCCATTAGATAAAATAGCGGTTAATTCAATTTCTTTGCTATATTGTATTCTCGCTTTTGAAGTACACCACAATTATTCATCCTTTCTAGTAATGATGCCCATATTAGTTATTTATAGTTTTTTATTTTATAAACAACACAGCCACAAACATTCTTTCACATGGGGTACACATGCTTATTTACCAGCAGAATTGCTGGTTCGTATATCTTCCACTTTACTAAACAGTGTCAAAATATATACCAGAGTGGCTGCACAAATTTGTAGTTGAACAGCAGTGTTTGAAATATCTTTTTTTTTTTTTTCTTTTGAGACGGAGTCTCGCTCTGTCGACCAGGCTGGAGTGCAGTGGCACAATCTCGGCTCACTGCAACCTCCGCCTCCTGGGTTCACGCCATTCTCCTGCCTCAGCCTCCCGAGTAGCTGGGACTACAGGCGCCCGCCAGTACGCCCGGCTAATTTTTTGTATTCTTTAGTAGAGACGGGGTTTCACTGTGTTAGCCAGGATGGCCTCGATCTCCTGACCTCGTGATCCACCCGTCTCGGCCTCCCAAAGTGCTGGGATTACAGGCGTGAGCCACCGCGCCCAGCTGAAATATCTTATTGTTCCTTATCACTACCAAAGCATAGTTCCAAGAGTTAAAAAAAATTTTTTAAGCCAGGTGTGGGGGCTCATGTGTGTAATCCCAGCACTTTGCCAGGTCAAGGCAAGAGGATCGCTTGAGGCCAGGAGTTGGAGACCAGCCGGGGCAACATCGTTAGACCCTAACTCTACCATACATACATACATACATAAAAAATTAGCTGGGCATGGTGGCTGGCACCTATAAGTCCTAGCTACTCAGGAGGTTGAGATGAGAGGATCGCTTGAGCCCAGTACTTTGCAGCTGCAGTAAGCAGTGATCACACCACTGCTCTTCAGCCTGGGCAACAGAGCAGGAGGCTGTCAATAGATACATAGATAGACTCTATATAAAGTGTGCAAATCTTAAGTGTACAGCTGTATAACACTCCTAGATCTATACAAAGAACTTTGCCAGGACCTGAGATGGTTCCCTCATGCCTCTTCTCAGTGATTTCTCCCCCAAACAATCTATTGAGAATTCTATCATCATTAACTACTTTTATCCATTCTTTTTTTCTTTTTCTTTTTTGAGACAGAGTCTTGCTCTTGCCGCCCAGGCTGGAGTGCAGTGACGTGATCTTGGCTCACTGCAACCTCCACCTCCTGGGTTCAAGCGATTCTCCTGCCTCAGCCTCCTGAATAGCTGGGATTACAGGCACCCAACCATCATGCCCGGCTAATTTTTGTATTTTTGGTAGAGACAGGGTTTCTCCATATTGGCCAGGCTGGTCCTGACCTCAGGTGATCCGCCCGCCTTGGCCTCCGAAAGTGCTGGGATTATAGGCATGAGCCAGTGCATCTGGCTCCCTTACACATTCTAGAACTTCCTGTATATATGTAGTTATATAGCATGTACTGTTTTATGCCAGGCTTCTTTTGTTATATATTATGTTTGTGAAATTCATTCATGTTGTTCAGCATAATTGTACATAGTTCTCATTACATTGGGGATATATTGTAGTATATTAGTCGATTACATTGTTAATGACTATTTGGATAGTTTCCAGTTTGGGGCTGTTACAAATGATGCTGCAGCTGTGAACACTCTACGCTGTGTTTGGTGAACACATGAAGGCTTTTCTCCTGGGTTGATACTTAGGAGTGGCATTCCTAGCTCATAGGGTAGGCTAATGTTTAATAGATGCTACCACGCTCTCATGGGGGTGTTCCAGTTTACACTCCATCCAGCAATGTATAAGAGTTCCAGTTGCTTCATATCCTCTCCATAATTTGGTACTGTTAGTCTTTTAACTATTTTGTTTGTTGTATGGTACAGTTTCATCATAGGTTTTTGTTTTGTTTTGTTTTTTGAGACAGAGTCTTGCTCTGTTGCCCAGGCTGAAGTGCAGTGGTGTGATCTCAGCTCACTACAAACTCCGCCTCCCAGGTTCAAGTGATTCTCCTGCCTCAGCCTCCTGAGTAGCTGGGATTACAGGTGCACACCACCACACCCAGCTAATTTTTGTATCTTTAGTAGAGACAGAGTTTTACCATGTGAAACTCCTGCCCGCCTCAGCCTCCGAAAGTCCTGGGATTATAGGTGTGAGCCACTGCATCCAGCCTCATCATAGTTTTAATTTGTATTTCCTTGATGTGAAATGATGTTCAGCACCTTTTTGTATTTTTACTGGGCATTTGTATATCCTCTTTTTTTTTTTTTTTTTTTTTTTTTTGAGATGGAGTCTCGCTTTGTTACCCAGGCTGGAGTGCAGTGGCGTGATCTTGGCTCGCTGCAAGCTCCGCCTCCCGGGTTCACGCCATTCTCCTGCCTCAGGCTCCCGAGTAACTAGGACTACAGGTGCCCACCACCACGCCCAGCTAATTTTTTATATTTTTAGTAGAGACGGAGTTTCACTGTGTTAGCCAAGATGGTCTCGATCTCCTGACCTTGTGATCTGCCCGCCTCGGCCTCCCATAGTGCTGGGATTACAGGCATGAGCCACCGTGCCCAGCCCCAGTGTATATCCTCTTTTTTGTGTCCGCTTTCCCCTTTTTAATTTTTTAAAAATATTCCTCCCTCCCTCCCTTCCTTCCTTCCTTTTTTTGAGACAGAGTTTCCCTCTTGCTGCCCAGGCTGGAGTGCAATGGCACAATTTCAGCTCACTGCAACCTCCGCCTCCCAGGTTCAAGCAATTCTCCTGCCTCAGCCTCCCAAGTAGTTGGGATTACAGGCTTGTGCCACCACGGCCAGCTAATTTTGTATTTTTAGTAGAGACAGGGTTTCGCCATGTTGGTCATGCTGGTCTCGAACTCCTGACCTCAGGTGATCCAACCGCCTCGTCCCCTCAAAGTGCTGGGATTACAGGTGTGAGCCACCATGCCCTGCCTAAAATTTTATTTTCACATTGTGAAGATAGTATAAGGAATTTGCAAATACTTTTCAGGTGCCCATAGTACAATGATGAAAACCAGGAAATTTATGCTGATAGGAAGACTTTTAATTAAATTAGAGACTTTTTTCATATTTTGTTAAATTTTCTTTACTGTTTCAGGATCCAATCCAAGGTCCTGCATTGAATTGTCTTGTTTCATTAGTCTCCTTCCATCTGTGAGAGTTCTTTAATCCTTTTCATCTTTCAGGACTTTGACCCTTTTGAAGAGTACTGGCCAGTTATTTTGGAAAATATCTTTTTTTTTCTTTTTTTTTTTTCTTTCTTTCTCTCTCTTATTTTTTGAGACGGATTCTCTGTCACCCAAGCTGGAGTATAATGGCACGATCTAGGCTCACTACAGCCTCCGCCTCTTGGGTTCCAGTGATTCTCCTGCCTCAGCCTCCTGAGCAGCTGGGACTATAGACACACACCATCATGCCCAGCTAATTTTTGTATTTTTGGCAGAGACGAGGTTTCACCATATTGGCCAGGCTGGTCTTGAACTCCTGACCTCATGATTTACCTGCCTTGGCCTCCCACTGCGCCTGGCCGCTTTTTTTTTTTTTTTTTTTGAGACGAAGTCTCACTCTTGACCCCCAGGCTGGAGTGCAATGGCGCGACCTCGGCTCACTGCAACCTCTGCCTCCCCGGTTCAAGTGATTCTCCTGCTTCAGCCTCCCGAGTAGCTGGGATTACACGTACCTGCCACCACCCCTGGCTGATTTTTGTATTTTTAGTAGAGATGGGATTTCACCATGTTGGCCAGGTTGATCTCGAACTCCTGACTTCAGGTGATCCGCCCGACTTGACCTCCCAAAGTAGTGGGATTACAGGTGTGAGCCACCGCACCTGGTCCTGGCCACTTTTTTTTTTTAATAGACAAGGTCTTCCTCCATCATCCAAGCTGGAGTGCGAATGCGAGTGCAGTGGCATGATCATGGCTCACTGCAGCCTCAACCTTTAGGGCTCAAGCAATTCTTCCACCTCAGCCCCTGAGTAGCTGGAACTATAGGTATACACCACCACTCCTGGCTATTTCTTTTCTTTTCTTTTCTTTTTGTAGAGATAGCATCTTGCTATATTGCCGAGGCTGGTCTTGAACTCCTGGTTTCATGCTATCCTCCTGCTTTAGCCTCCCAAAGTGCTGGGATTGCCACACCCGGCCTGTAGAATATTTTTCAATTTGGGTTTACCTGATGTTTCTTTATGGTTAGATTTAGACCGTGCAGTTTTGGCAAGAAGGTCACAGAAATGACGTTAAACTCTTCTCAGTGTGTCACATCAGGAGATATATATATATTAGTATATCTCGTTGGCAATGTTAACTTTGAAAACTTGGTAACAATGTTGTTTGCCAGATTTCTCCTCTGTAAAATTACTGTTTTTCCCACTTTATTTAGTAAGTATCTTGTGGAGAAATAATTTGAAACTATGCAAAAATCCGATTTCTCATCATGCTTTCTCACCCATTGGTTTTAACATTCATTGTAAAAACCAATTTTTACAATGTAACAATTATTATTATTATTTTTTTACCTGTAACAATTATTACTGTGATGTTTGCCTAGTGGTGCTTTTCTCCTTCTATCATTTCTTACACTTTGATAATTTAAATTCTACTATAAGGAAGAGCTGTCTCTTCTTCCTCCTGTTAAAGTGAACTAAATATGGCCTGAGAAGGACTTTGTATTTCTATGTTTGAGTCCTTACGGATGAACTGTATCCTAATAGGTAGACAGAATTGGAAACCTAACTTGTGTGCCTGTAACAAGCTGAGTCTTGACCAATCCCAGCAGCAATACTTCAACCACTCATACAACTGGTGAGTGTTCAAACTGTGTTAAATAAGGCAAACACTGTCCGGGCACAGTAACTCACGCCTGTAATCCCAGCACTTTGGGAGGCCAAGGCAGGCGGATCACCTGAGGTCAGGAGTTGGAGACCAGCCTGACCAAAATGGTGGAATCCCACTTCTACTGAAAATACAAAAAATTAGCCAGGTGTGGTGGAGTGCGCCTGTAATCCCAGCTACTCAGGAGGCTGACACAGGACAATTGCAGTGAGTCGAGATCATGCCATTGCACTCCAGCTTGCGCAACAAGAGCGAAAATCCATCTCAAGGAAGAAAACAAAAGGCAAATACCAACTTGTAACCAGTTGAGCTATTTCTCCACCTCACTTCTGATTTTTGTACGTCACTTCCCTTTCTTTTTGTTTATAAATGTGTTCTGACCACAAGGCATCCCTGGGGTGCCTCTGAATCTGCTGTGATTCTGGGGGTTGCCTGATTTGCGAATCGTTCATTGCCCAGTGAAACTCCTTTACATTTAATTCAGCTGAAGTTTTTTTTTTTTTTTTTTTTTGAGACGGAGTCTCGCTCTGTCGCCCAAGCTGGAGTGCAGTGGCCGGATCTTAGCTCACTGCAAGCTCCGCCGCCCGAGTTTACGCCATTCTCCTGCCTCAGCCTCCCGAGTAGCTGGGACTACAGGCGCCCGCCACCTCGCCCGGCTAGTTTTTTGTATTTTTTAGTAGAGACGGGGTTTCACCGTGTTAGCCAGGATGGTCTTGATCTCCTGACCTCGTGATCCGCCCGTCTCGGCCTCCCAAAGTGCTGGGATTACAGGTTTGAGCCACCGCGCCCGGCCTGAAGTTTTTCTTTTATCCCCATTTGTTTATTCAATTGTCTACCTATGGACTCATGGACATTTATTTTATTCTATTCTCTATTATTATTATTTATTTATTTTGCTGTTTAAAATTTCCCAGATTTGGCCATCAGAAGCTCCTTAAGTTGGCTCTTGTGTCCTTTCCAACGTGTGATCATTTTTTTAAAGCTTCCCCCGGACCCCGCTTTCTGGCACCATTAAGATATTCCAGGCTCATCTTGTATCTTCCCTCTTCCATCTCTGGGCTCAGCAATTTCTCCAAGCAGTGTTAGTTTCTTTTATTGGAGAATGAATTTTTAAACCAAGATCTGGGCACTTGGTGTGCTTATTACTGCTGGTGTGTCTTTGCTCTGGTTCTGGTCAGTGCAGACAGTGAGAAAATACACAAATGTCTATACACACATTTATGTCTATTTATTTATATGTTAAAAACACACCAGTTTACACTCATATGTTCAATTCTATTCCAGTACCACAGGATATTTTTTTTCCCCAAGAACTATGAAATATCTGAGATTTTACCCTAGTTGTAAGCCAGTAAGTTAGCTTGTCAGTATCACAGATACGTTCAGAAGACATTAGACTTCTGAGTCAGAGACAAAGGATGCTTTGTTGCTCATGGCAATCTTCAGAATATCTACATTCTCTTGGCACTGATTCAGTCATACACCCCGGATTATGCAAAATACATGGGTATCTGTGTGTTCCCTTGACCCTAGGAAACCTGAATTTTTTATAATGGGAAGTTAGAATGCCTACCCTTTGCTGTAGAAGGAGATGAACTCTGTCTTCCAAGGCCGTTCACTGTATAAACAACTTGGCAAAATAGTGCAGAACAAAAGCACTTAGTACCTCTGCTTGCAAGATACGCAGAAACATGCAAGACCCATGGAGAATTGTCTCCCATCAAATTTAGCCATTTGCTGGTTACTTCATTTTCCAACAGAGAGAAATCTGCTTCTCAGAATCAATAATTAGCGCTATCCTAGAATACATGCAAATTAGTTCAGAGTTGCTAACCCGGACCTGTGTAAAAAACAAATTTACTAACTACAGTAGAGAATCTCTGTGTAGCTCTTTTCTTTAAGCTTATAGTATATAGTAAAAAACATCTTCCAAAGTTACTCAATTTAGTTATTTTCTTTGCCACTTTTTTCAGTGTGGTTTTGCTACTCATTTTTCTTACATTTAAAGATCATTCGTTGCATTTGGGTTCCCCCACATCCTGGTTGATTGTAGCAGGCTACACTATTTTGAATGTGAAAACATTCGCCAGGCATGGTGGCTCATGCCTGTAATCCCAGCACTTCGGGAGGCCAAGGCAGGCAGATCACCTGAGGTCAGGAATTTGAGACCAGCGTGGCCAACATGTTGAAACTCTGTCTCCACTAAAAATACAAAAATTAGCTGGGCGTGGTGGTAATCCCAGCTACTCTGGAGGCTGAGGTGGGAGAATCACTTGAACCTGGGAGGCAGAGATTGCAGTAAACCAAGATCATGCCACTGCACTCCAGCCTGTGTGACAGAGTGAGACAAGGAAGGAAAGGAAGGAAGGAAGGAAGGAAGGAGGGAGGGAGGGAGGGAGGGAGGGAGGGAGGGAGGGAGGGAGGGAGGGAGGGAAGGAGGAAGGAAGGAAGGAAGGAAGGAAGGAAGGAAGGAAGGAAGGTTGGTTGCATGGAGTCTTTCTCATAAATCAGTTGACAGTATATACATGTGGCTATGTGGCTGTCTTTCTGGACTCTATATTGTTTGGTTTTATTTATTCTCTTCTATGGACTGCTGTCTTGAAATCTGTAGTTTTAGTCCTCCTACTTTTTTTCTTTTCCAAACTATCTTGGCTATTATAAGCTCTTCCAATTTCCAAATAAATGTTAGAATCAACTTGCTAATTTTTACCTTATACCCCCCAAAGCCTTGCTGGGGTTTTGTTTACGTAATCTATGTGTTCATTTTGGGGCCCGATGCAGTGGCTCACATCTGTAATCCCAGCACTTTGGGAGGCCAAGGCTGGAGGATTGCTTGAGCCCAGGAGTTTAAGACAAGCCTGGGCAACATAGTGAGACCCTGTCTCTACAAAAAAAACAAAAAACAAAAACAAAACTAAAACCAAGCAAACACGCAAACAAACAAAGAAACAAAACCCCAAACACATAGCTGGACTTGATGGTGTGCTTCTACTCCCAGCTTCTCAGCAGCCTGGGGTGGGAGAATCGCTTGAGCCCCTCAGGTTGAGGCTACAGCGAGCTTTGATTGTGCCACAGCACTCCGGCCTGGATGACAAAGCAAGACCCTATCTCAAAACAAAAACAAAAACTGTGTTCATTTTGGGAGAATTGACATCAGTATTCAGTCTATAGTACATATGGTATATGTCTACATTTGTTAAGATCCTTAATTTCTCTTACCAATTTGTTGTCGTTGTTAGCAACATTTTTTGCTAGCTTTATACCTGGGTATTTGATGTTTATTATCGAAACTCTGAATAGTATTTACATTTTTAAAAAATTTCCAATTACTTGTTACTAGAAATGCAATTGATTTTTGTCTATTGGCCCTATATGAGACCATGTTATTTAATTCACTTGCTAATTTTAAGAGTTTATTGATTATTTAGGATTTTCTATGTCTGCAACTTATCATCTGTGAATAATGATCGTTTTATTTCTTTCCTACCAATCTTTGTACCTTTTATTTCTTCATCGTGCCCTATTGTACTGACCAAGCCCTTTAGTACATTGTTAAAAAGAAATGATGATAATACACATTATTCTTTTTTTCCTGGATTCAGGGGGACATTTTTCAGTGTTTCAACATTAGGTATAATATTAACTCTAGGATTTGATATTTTCCTACATACAAGCTAATACATTAGCCTGTTAGTTTCATGAATGCTGGCGGAAAACATGAGACTCCTGGATCAGAGACAAAGACTTAATTACTCATGGCACAGCAAGCAGCATAGGCATCAGTGTTCATCAGTTCCTCTTTCTCTCAGCTCCCATGGGGACAACATGAGGGTCTATATGGATGCTATTCATGCAGTGCACAGGCATAGCCACTGAGGAACACTGAGCCTGGATAATCCATTGCTTTTATAGTCAGCAGTAAGCAAGCCTGCTGTTTGTGCTCTTACCTCTTCTCTCAAGGTTATCAGCTGCATAAATAACCCTGGGAAATGAGTAGTTAGAATCTTGCATTCTAGGCATACCCAGCAAGATGCCTAAGAATGTGAGAGACCCACGGTGACTGTCTTTCCCAACAGTAGGTATTTTGTAGATGCTACTCATCAAGTTGAGGAAGTTTTCTTTCTCATTTTGTTAAGACTTTTTTTTTTTTTTTTTTTACATTAATGAGGGCTGAATTTAAAAGAGAGGAGCAGATCCCCCATGCAAAAATTCAGTCTGGGAGGCTGCCCTCTGGGGCAAAGATAAGGAGTGTTGAGAATGCAACAAGCATGGTATGGAGCTGTTGAAGTGGGAATGTTTCATGCCATCCTGCTTGGAAGGTACAGCATTTGAAGACATCCCTTTAACCAGAGGAAGGCCAGGAGGAGAGACCAGAAAGGAGGGCTTAAAGTGAGCACTATACAAGAAGGAACTCTGTTCCCAGATCTTTCTGGATAATTTTTGACTCTTTAGTATCTAGCACGATGCCTGGCTATCATATATCATAGGCTATTTGGTTGATAAAAGAATACTAAGAGCGTAATATGTAGTAGTAATAATAATAATATCAAAGGGTGCATTTAGGTTTTAAAGAAGAGACACTTGTATTCCTTTGGTATTCATCTGGGGAAGTACAGTGAGTGAGTGCCTGTGAGTAGAGGAAACCGTGAGGTAATTGACAACATGGTGCTACTTTCTGGGTGGTCAGTTTTACATGAAATAATTGATGAATTGTTTAATGATCAGGAAGCTTGGTGCATAGAGAATAATAGTGCTCTTTATAGCTTGTATAATTTTAAGTTTATTAAGTTCTTGTAGCTGATAAGCAAAACACCAAAGTTTTCGTAAACATTTAAATGTTGATCACTAATTCAGTTCTTCCCCTTAAACAATGTAGTCTTCCTTTAGTATAACTTATTCTTTCAGGCACTTTAAACATCTTAAAGTGAAGATGTTTATAAAGAATACACACAAGGCTGGGTGCGGTGACTCGCACCTGTAATCCCAGCACTTTGGGAGGTCAAGGTGGGAGGATCACCTGAGGTCAGGAGTTTGAGACCAACCTGGCCAACATGATGAAACCCCATCTCTGCTAAAAATACAAAATTGAGACGGACATGGTGGCAGGAGCCTGTAATCCCAGCTACTCAGGAGGCTGAGGCAGGAGAATACCTGGAACATGGGAAGTGGAGGTTGCAGTGAGCTAAGATCCTGCCACGGCACTCCAGCCTAGGTGATAGAGCAAGACTCCATCTCCAAAAAAAAAAAAAAAAAAAAAAAAAAGAATAACATACAATTGGCCAGATGGGGTGGCTCACGCCTGTAATCCCAGCACTTTGGGAGGCCAAGGCAGGCGGACCACTTGAGGCCAGGAGTTGGAGAACAGTCTGGCCAACATGGTGAAACCCCTTCTCTACTAAAAATACAAAAACACAAAATTAGCCAGGTGTGGTAGCACACGCCTGTAATCCCAGCTACGGGAGGCTGAGACAGGAGCATTGCATGAACCCAGGAGGTGGAGGTGGCAGTGAGCAGAGATCACACCATTGCACTCCAGCCTGGGCGACACAGCAAAACTCTGTCTCAAAAAAAAAAAAGAATACATAGAATTGTTACAAGTTTATTGCTACACTTACACTTAAAAGCTATTCTAAAATATCAGTGATGTGAGTTTAGTTCATTTCTACATTACTTTATACTTTTTAATTACTTCCTATTGTTACTGTTATTAATTTTAGTATCTTCCTGAGGTTTCAGTAATATTATTTTTTATTTTCTGGGTTTCAATTATCTTAAGTCAAGACTGATTAATCCCAAAAGTCTTCTCAAACTAAGCAAAGGAGTTGTTTTTTTGTTAGCACTTGCAACGTGATTGTACAATCCAAGCACATTGAAAACTGGTTTGACCTAGGTATATCCAAACTTAAAATGTGTATTATCTTTGAGCAATTATGCTTTTAGGAATTAATTGTGAAGGATTCATATATGAGTAAAATGATACATACACAAGGATATTTATTACAGCATTGTTTGTTATAATGAAAAACTAGAAAAAGCCTAAATGATGATTGGCCACAGATTGGTTAAATAAGTTATGGCCAGGTGCAGTGGCTCATGCCTGTAATCCCAGCACTTTGGGAGGTAGAGTCGGGCGGATCACAAGGTCAGGAGATCGAGACCATCCTGGCTAACACGGTGAAACCCCATCACTACTAAAAATACAAAAAATTAGCCAGGCCTGGTGGCACACGCCTGTAGTCCCAGCTACTCAGGAGGCTGAGGCAGAAGGACGCGGAAGTTGCAGTGAGCCAAGATTGTGCCACTGCACTCCAGCCTCAGCGACAGATGGAGACTCTGTCTCAAAAGGAAAATAAAAAAGTTAAGTTATATCCATTTAATGGACTACAGTGTAGCTATTAAACCAGTTATGTAACACAATATGTACTCATTGGGACCTCATTCCAAGATACATTAAGTAAAAATAGCAATGTGTATAAGTAGTGTGTATAATATGAGTTAAAAAAATCTTTATGGCCGGGCGCGGTGGCTCAAGCCTGTAATCCCAGCACTTTGGGAGGCCGAGTCGGGCGGATCACGAGGTCAGGAGATCGAGACCACCCTGGCTAACACGGTGAAACCCCGTCTCTACTAAAAAATACAAAACACTAGCCGGGCGAGGTGGCGGGCGCCTGTAGTCCCAGCTACTCGGGAGGCTGAGGCAGGAGAATGGCGTAAACCCAGGAGGCGGAGCTTGCAGTGAGCTGAGATCCGGCCACTGCACTCCAGCCTGGGCGACAGAGCAAGACTCCGTCTCAAAAAAAAAAAAAAAAAAAAACACTTTATATGTGTGTATGTGTGTGTATATAAACATATATTTTCCAAGCCATGTTGAGTTGCCCTAATCCATCCTGTTCCAGTTATAGCCTGGTATCTTTGAAGCTAGGGATGATAGAGACATTTGCCCATTCTCCTCACTGATACCCTGCAAGCATTTCTGAAGCATGAACAGAAGGGAAATGATCATTCTGGGCCGGAGCTGTGAAGAAAGTGGGGTCTTATCTATCTTCTTTTGCCTCTCCCAGCTCTACTCTTCTCCAAAAGAAGAGCCAAGAGAAGGTCCTTTTCTACAAATATCAGAGCCATGGCTCAGGTGAGATTCTGTTTCCTTTTGCTCAGATAGAGTGATTTTTACCTCTAGTACCTGTAAACATTTGTTTTCCTCATTATGATGCTTTTTGATGTTAGAAAAACAACCTTTCAGAAAGTTTGGTTATGAGCAATGCCGGAATTTTGCTGTAAAGGAAAGGATCTCTAACAGGCCAATTCATAGAAAAAAAAGAATTGATTAGATAATCATTGTTAGAAAATTTACACATACCCCCCCCCTTTTTTTTTAATTTGAGATGGAGTCTCGCTCTGTCTTCTAGGCTGGAGTACAGTGGCACAATCTCGGCTCACTGCAACCTCTGCCTCCCGGGTTCAAGTGATTCTCTTATTTCGGCCTCCTAAGTAGCTGAGATTACAGGCGCCCACCACCACACCCAGCTAATTTTTGTATTTTTGGTAGAGATGAGGTTTTGCCGTGTTGTCCAGGCTGGCCTCGAACTCCTGACCTCAAGCGATCCACCTGCCTCAGCCTCCCAAAGAGCTGGGATTACAGGCATGAGCCACTGTGCCCAGCAAAAAATTTATATTCTTAACTCACAGTTACGTATTAGTCAGCCAAGTGGTTGAATAACAAATTTCTCTAAAGAAGTTTTAATTTAGATTAATGTCCATCAGAAAATCCCCTATCAATTGCATCAAGAATACTTATTTCTTTCCATTAAGAGATTAAGAATTATGTAATGTAAAAATGATCTGACCCAGATCAGGTGTGGAATAATTTTTTTACGCTGGTTTCCAGGGCCCCCTGTCAGGAAAAGGACATGCATTTCCTCCTAAACAACCCCAGTCTCCTCTCCAGTTACCCCCGCTTTTAAACAATGTTTACATACTCGTTTACGAAGTCCTTTAGCATCTCCTATCTCAGGCTTCTACCAAAAATCCTGATAGGACAGAAATGTGTTCCCCACATTGAATTAGTATGAATCTAATTTGCTTGGACAGTGATTTGATGGGATGAAAATAAGTAATTAGGGGCACCTTATAGGGAAAAGCCCTCATTAGCTCTGTAGACCTGGGTTTTCCAATAACAAAATACATGCTGTGGTTTTGTTTGATTTCAGTCCTAGTACAGGGCAAGGCCTCCTGGTTAATGAGCCTTTTATGTTCGAGAGTGTGACTAGTGGTTCGTACAAAGCTCTCACACCTCACTAAGCATCCATGAAAAATTGACGTCAGTGGCCAAATGTGGTGACTCACACCTGTAATTCCAGCATTTTGGGAGGTTGAGGCTGGTGGTTTGCTTGAACCCAGGTGACTAGCCTGGGCAACATGGCAAACCCCGTCTCTACAAAAAATACAAAAATTAGCCAGGCCTGTCGGTGCACGCCTGTAGTCCCAGCTACTCGGGAGGCAGAGGTGGGAGGATCACATGAGCCCAGGAAGTCACGGCTGCGGTGAGATGTGATCATGCCACTGCACTTCAGCCTGGGTGACAGAAGAAGACCCTGTTTGAAAAACAAAAACAATGATGTCACTAATACCAACGGTGAAACTGGATCATCCCTTCACTAATTTTCTGTAGCTTAGTTATAAGGGGAATTTACAGCTGGGCAGTAGGTGGTTATAAATAAGATTGGGCCAGTGTTGGAGAGGTCTTTAAAGATCACCTGCAGCCTGAATTTCTTTTTTTTTTTTTTTTTTTTTGAGACAGAGTCTCGCTTAGTCGCCCAGGCTGGAGTGCAGTGGCGCGATCTCGGCTCACTGCAAGCTCCGCCTCCCGGGTTCACGCCATTCTCCTGCCTCAGCCTCCCGAGTAGCTGGGACTACAGGCGCCCACTGCCTCGCCCGGCTAATTTTTTGCATTTTTAGTAGAGACGGGGTTTCACAGTGTTAGCCAGGATGGTCTCGATCTCCTGACCTTGTGATCCGCCCGCCTCGGCCTCCCAAAGTGCTGGGATTACAGGCGTGAGCCACCGCGCCCGGCCTGCAGCCTGAATTTCTAAAGGCCAAAGAACAGATATCATTTATAGGCTTATAATAAATATTATTCAAATTATGTTACAACAAATTTGAATAGTATTTGTTTTAACAAGGAACATTTATTATTGTATAATAGTCTGGCATAGGAATGGATCAGAGTCTTAAATTATATGCTAATTTTATTTTCTAAGATACAAATTTTTTACAAGTAATTTTACACATGTCTACAAGGGAAGTAGTTCATTTCTGGTTTTGTCCCATTACCAGTCCCACTCCAAGCAACTCTTGAAAATTGGTTTACTACCATTTTTTGATAAGCCCACTTTAGTCATTATCTCTTGATTGATTGCAAAGTTAAAGGGAACATTGTATTCCCATACTGCACTTTCATTTTTCCTGACTGTTACCATATCACTGTTTTTGGTTAAATCAACAGTATACACCTTGTTATGGCTGCAAATATTATTCTCTGCCAAGCGAGCTCATAGTTTTGTTCCACACAAACCTTCATTTTCCTGGGGTTAATTGCTTTCCCCCCATTTGCTTAGTCATTTGTGTGTTTACATCCAGAATCTCCAGCATCACTGCCACAGGCCAGTCAATACATTTTCCCTCTGGTCAGACACATCAGTTCCTTTTGATGTAGAGACTTGCTTCCCCATTTCCTGTGTCCTTGTTCCCATCTGGTCTGGTTTACTCTCTCAGTCACAGCTTTCCTGAGACTTTACCTATTTCCTGAATCCTATGTTGTCTTCTTTTTTTATTTACTCCCTCGTTTTTGTGGAGCATATCCTCTAGAAGTTTCCGAAGAAACTCTTCTTGAGTCCTTGGATGTCTACAAATGTCTTTTCTCAACTCTCAAAACAGAATGATAGTTTGTTTATGAAAGTCTAGGTCAGAGTTTATTTTCTCCATATTGAATATTGAAGAATTGTTCTTATTGTTTCTCGCTTTTAGAGGTGTTCTTGAGAATTCAATTGCCACTCTAATTTTTGATGCCTTTTATATGACCTGCTCTTCGCTCTGGAGGCTTTTAATGTCTTGTCTTTATCCCTTATTCTGAAATTTGACTTTCAGCTATTTGGGAAAAGAGAGGGAGACAGATCAAATGTATTGTTGATTTATTATATGACAGGTATAGTGCAAGGCATTGCATATACAATTTCATTTAATTGGGAAAGCCCTCTTAGCTGAATTTTTGTACCTTCCCAACCTTGTTTGGATAATGGAGGTATCCTCCCGTACTCAGGCAGTTTCATTTGGAGGAAAAAGAATGACATGGAAACCCAGTGATTCAGTTGTGCTTACTTGATTACAGTCCTCCACTGCATCCCAGGCATTCATATGCTATGTTTTACTTCCTCTACCTTAATCTTTTTCTTCTCTCTTTCCTTCACAAAAATACTTTTTTTTTTAATTAATCAAGTCATATACGTGGTTATTGTTCCAGGAGTCAGTGATGTTCAGTGATGTGTCCATAGACTTCTCTCAGGAGGAGTGGGAGTGCCTGAATGATGATCAGAGAGATTTATACAGAGATGTGATGTTGGAGAATTACAGCAACCTGGTTTCAATGGGTAAGGACATCTGTCCATAGTAATTTAGATTCCGGCCTTGGAAGGCCTACTTCCTCCAATGTGAAATGCTCACCTGGCTTTCAAAAACCAGTCAAATTTTGACATCCTGTTCTCACAGGAATGTTCTGAATATGGTAGAGTTAGAAAAAGGAGGCTGCATTGAGTTTCGGGGGATGTTTTACATCTTCCGTTATGTTTCATAAGTCCATTGTACCTCTCTTTACTCTTCTCGTAGTGCCATGTCTTTCTTTATAATGAAGGGACTGGATTTGAATTCTAGGATATTCTCATGATAAATTTGTTTTGTCACTTCTTTTGTAAGCAGGGCATTCTATTTCTAAACCAAATGTGATCTCCTACTTGGAGCAAGGGAAGGAGCCCTGGTTGGTTGACAGAGAGCTAACAAGAGGCCAGTGGCCAGGTAAGTGAAGCACAGCAGGTAATGTGTGATTTGGCCAGTAGAGAGACTGCATCTTTTAGATGCTATCTGGGAAACTCTCCTCAAAGGCTTTTGGCCTGTTGTGCAAATGTAAGACCTTTTCTACATGAGCTTTCAAATGATCCTACCTTTCCCCCTTACCTAACACACTTTGCCTGCTTTTCTTCTCTTATTCTTCTCTCTCAGTTCTAACCAGCTGGTGTCCTCCTTTACCCCTCTAGTGATATTCCTTTCTATCCATATTTTGGGCCCATTTCCTTCCTAGCTTTTCATCCCCCTTTGTATTTAGTCTAATAAAAGCATCACTGTCTCCAGAAAGAGATTTTTTCCTGCACTGCCGGAGACTTATTTTCTTTTACTAAGTTTTTTTGGGATGGGGTTTATGCCCTCATTGATTCATTAATATTTTTTACCAACATCTACTGATTTTCTAACATGTATAAGGCACTCGGCTAGGTGCTGCAGAGTTTAAAAAAGGAATAAGCAATTTCAGAACTTACTGCCTAGTAGAAGTACTAGAACATGTCTACAAATAACTTCTACAAAATAGAACCACCATAAGTGAAGTTAAAATAGGGAGCTTAGCAGAAAGCGAGGGCTAACGATGTAAAAGAGGAGTTGATCCACATAGAAGTCATAGGGGGAGATTTTGGTTGTGAGCGTCATTGACTTTATATAGAGGGTTGGAAATAAAGGGCTTGTGTCTCCATGGAGAAGGTAAGAGCTGGCAAAGAGAGATTTGTTATGAAGGGGAGGAGAGCACATTCATTCATTTAGTTTATGTTTCTGGAGTGCCTATGGTATGCCCAGCACTATTCTCAACACTGAGGTTACAGTAATGAATAGAACATGCGTGATTGGGTGCAGTGACTCACGCCTGTAATCCCAGCCCTTCAGGAGGCTGAGGCAGGAGGATTGCCTGAGGTCAGGAGTTTGAGTCCAGCCTGGCCAACATGATGAAACCCCATCTCTACTAAAAAATACAAAAATCAGCCGGGTGTGGTGGCAGGCACCTATAATCCCAGCTACTCAGGAGGTTGAGGCAGGAGAATCACTTGAACCCAAGAGGTGGAGGTCACAGTGAGCCAAGATCATGCCACTGCACTCCAGCCTGAAAAAAAGAAAAAAAAGAACGTGCATAATCTGTGTTCCCACAGCCTACCCCACAGTGTAGGGAGAGATATGAAAATAGATGAATATATAACATACCAGGTAATAGTAAATACTAAAAAGAAATAAGAAGTAGAGGAAAGGGATAAAGGATGATATTTTATGTGAAGAAGCAAGAGAAATTTACCATATCTTACCAAATGATATGGTAACATTTGGGCAGAGACCCAAAGAAGTACCACGGTGAGTCATTGTATATGGGCACGAGGCGGAAGACTGCTCCAGATGGAGGAACGCAGACCTTCAAAGGCCTGAGGCAACTGTGCATTGGCTGTGTTTGAGGAGCAGCACCAGAGGGCAGTGACTGGTAGCAGAGGGGTACATGGGTGGGAGATGAGATCAAAGAGGCAGGAGTGGGAAAGAGTGGGTCAGTTTATGTACAGTCTGCCATACAGGCCATGGGAAATCTTTTCATTCTAAGACAAGAAGTCATCAGAAGGCTTTGCACCTAGAAATGGCTTGATGCAACTTATTTTTTTGTTTGTGTTTTTTTTTTGAGACAGAGTCTTGCTCTGTTGCCCAGGCTGGAGTGCAGTGGCATGATCTCAGCTCACTGCAACCTCCACTTCCCAGGTTCAAGCGATTCTCCTGCCTCAGCCCCCTGAGTAGCTGGGATTACAGGCGCATGCCACCACGCCCGG
Source organism: Macaca thibetana thibetana (assembly GCF_024542745.1). Lineage (NCBI taxonomy): Eukaryota > Metazoa > Chordata > Mammalia > Primates > Cercopithecidae > Macaca > Macaca thibetana. The sequence goes on along the minus strand of NC_065596.1, from coordinate 40,844,893 downwards.
CTAATTTTTTTGTATTTTTTTAGTAGAGATGGGGTTTCACCATGTTAGCCAGGATGATCTCGATCTCCTGACCTTGTGATCTGCCCACCTCAGCCTCCCAAAGCGCTGGGATTATAGGTGTGAGCCACCATGCCTGGCCATGTTTTTGTTTGAGATGGAGTCTTGCTCTGTCGCCCAGGCTGGAGTGCCATGGCATGATCTTGGCTCACTGCAACCTCTACCTCCTGGGCTCAAGCGATTCTCGTGCCTCATCCTCCTGAGTAGCTGGGATTACAGGCCACCACGTCCAACTAATTTTTGTATTTTAGTAGAGACAGTGTTTCACCATGTTGGCCAGGCTGGTCTCGAAATCCTGACCTCAAGTAATCCTCCCACCTCAGCCTCCCAACGTACTGGGATTACAGGTGTGAGCCACTGCACCTGGACTTGATGCAACATGTGTTTTAAAAGGATTTCCCTAACTGCTTTGTAGGAGACAAGGTTGGAAGCAGAGTGGCTGTTTAGCAGATTTTTATAGTAGTCTGGTTGGGATACAGTGATGGCTCAGAGACCATTGAAATGTTATCAGTGGCAGTGGAAGGAAGTGGTGGGTTTGAAATCTTTTCAAGGAAGAGTTAGCAGGATTCAGTCTTGGAGTGTAAGAGGAAAAGGATTCATGCTTTTTAGGGAGAGCCTATGGAAGAATGGGCTTTGTAATTACTGAAATGGGGAAAGAGTAGATTTGGGGGTTGCAAAATCAAGGGTGGGTTCGCTTATGTTAAGCTTCAGTTGCTTATTGGACGCAGCATAGATGCCATGCAGGCAGTTCAGTATAGAAGTCTGGAACTGAGAGGTCAGATCAGCGTTGGAGGAAAATTTGGAGAGCCTTCAATATAGAGATATAGAGTCAAGCCTGTAATCCCAGCACTTTGGCAGGCCGAGATGGGTGGATCACGAGGTCAGGAGATCGAGACCATCCTGGCTAACACAGTGAAACCCCGTCTCTACTAAAAAAATACAAAAAACTAGCCGGGCGAGGTGGCGGGCGCCTGTAGTCCCAGCTACTCGGGAGGCTGAGGCAGGAGAATGGCGTGAACCCGGGAGGTGAAGCTTGCAGTGAGCTGAGATCTGGCCACTGCACTCCAGCCTGGGCGACAGAGCAAGACTCCGTCTCAAAAAAAAAAAAAAAAAAAAAAAAGAGAGATATAGAGTCTTGTGACTGGATGAAATCTCCTAGGGAATAAATATAGCAAGGACAGAAACCTGAAGCACCCTAATACCTAGAGGTTTACAGCAGGAGAAGATATGGCAAGGAAATGTAGGTTGAGAAGACAGCAGGATGGAAGGTGAACTCAGAAACTCAGAAAGAAAAGTACCAGAAAGATCTGGCCATGAAGATTAGATAGGTATGTAATAGTTTCTACCTGCATTTTCTCATATAATTCTGTTTTTTTCTTTTAGTACAGTTCAAGTACTTATACTTACATAGTTAGGCTGCTTTCTAATCAATGCTTGTTTGTAAAAGCACCATTCTTTATGTAAAAGCACAACTTTATGCATATGGATTTTTCTGTATTTGCTTAGGATAGATTCTCAGAGACAAGATATTTCTGAAACTTTCAGACACAATGTTTGGTAGTATTCATTTCACTGTACTCTTTAAGAATGGTTAATTTTTATTTGAAATAAATGTTTTCGCTCATTTATTTTACAAGTCATAGAATGTTGTTTTTCATTGTGAAAATTTTCAAAACTACATGCCACTCATCTACCCCTATTGTTGCACAAATATTTTCTTTTTTTTTCTTTGTTTTCGAGATGGAGTTTTGCTCTTGTTACCCAGGCTGGAGTGTAATGGTGTGATCTCAGCTCACTGCAACCTCCGCCTCCCGGGTTCAAGCGATTCTCCTGCCTCAGCCTCCCGAGTAGTGGGGATTACAGGCACCCGCCACCATGCCTGGCTAATTTTATTGTATTTTTCATAGAGATGGGGTTTCACCAGCTTGACCAAGCTGATCTCGAACTCCTGACCTCAAGTGATCCACTTGCCTTGTCCTCCCAAATTCTGGGATTGCAGATGTAAGCCACCGCGCCCCACCGCAGATAATTTCAAGTAAATCCAGAACCTCATGTCATTTCACCCTTGCATAATCTCATTATGTAATTCTAAAAAATATGGATATTTTCTCCGTTATATAACTTTAATGCAAAGTTATATAAATTTTACAGTGATTTCTTTGTATACTGGACTGCTTTATTGTCGTTATATTGAGTACTTGTGAGAGTGGACGTTTTCACCATAGCATAATTAACTTGTTCATTTCTATATTTCATACTTTTAATCTGTTACTGAGTTTATTCTTTCAGTTTTTATGGACTTTGCAAAATAATAATATTTACCTATTGGTTTCCAGAGGGTGCTTTTACTTTTTGTTTTTTTTTTTTTTTTTTTTTTTTTTTTTTTTTTTTTTTTGAGACGGAGTCTCGCTCTGTCGCCCAGGATGGAGTGCAGTGGCCGGATCTCAGCTCACTGCAAGCTCCGCCTCCCGGGTTCACGCCATTCTCCTGCCTCAGCCTCCCGAGTAGCTGGGACTACAGGCGCCCGCCACCTCGCCCGGCTAGTTTTTTGTAATTTTTAGTAGAGACGGGGTTTCACCGTGTTAGCCAGGGTAGTCTCGATCTCCTGACCTCGTGATCCACCCGTCTCGGCCTCCCAAAGTGCTGGGATTACAGGCTTGAGCCACCGCGCCCGGCCTTACTTTTTTTTTGAAACAGGGTCTCACTCTTGCCCAGGCTGGAGGGCAGTGGCACTATCATGGCTCACTGCAGTCTTGACCACCTCTTAGGCTCACGTGATCCCCCCACCTCAGCCTCCTGGGTAGATGGGACTACAGGTGCATGCCACCACACCTGGTTAATTTTTTGTATTTTTTGTAGAGATGGGGTTTTACCATGTTGCCTAGGCTGGTCTGGAACTCCTGGGCTCAAGTGATCCCACCGCCTCAGGCTCCAAAAGTGCTGGGATTACAGGCATGAGCCACTGCTCCCAACCTAGCTGCCTAATATTTTAGTTTTTTTGAGACAGAGTCTAGCTCTGTGATCCAGGCTGGAGTGTAATGGCGTGATCTGGGTTCACTGCAACTTCTGCCTCCAAGATTGAAGCAATTCTCATGCCTTAGCCTCCCGAATTGCAAGGATTACAGGCATGCACCACCATACCCAGCTAATTTTTGTATATTTAGTAGAGACAGGGTTTTGCCATGTTGGCCAGGCTGGTCTCTAACTCCTGGCCTCAAGTGATCCTCCCACCTGAACCTCCCAAAGTGTTAAGATTACAGGAGGGAGCCACCTCGCTCAGCTGAGCTGCCTAATTTTAACTTTTCTTCAACACTTGTATTTGTTTACAATTTCATCAGCAGTATATGAACATTCCCATTGTTGCACATGCTTCCTAATATACGGTATTATCAAACTTTGATTTTTTTTTTTTTTTTTTTTGAGATGGAGTTTCGCTCTTATTGCCCAGGCTGGAGTGCAATGACACGATCTTGGCTCACTGCAACCTCTGCCTCCCAGGTTCAAGTGATTCTTCTGCCTCAGCCTCCGAAGTAGCTGGGATTACAGGCATGCGCCACCACCAAAATTAGCATGCGCCTGGCTAATTTTGTATTTTTAGTAGAGATGGGGTTTCTCCCTGTTGGTCAGGCTGCTCTCGAACTCCTGACCTCAGGTGATCTGCCTGCCTCGGCCTCCCAAAGTGCTGGGATTATAGGCATGAGCTACCACACCCAGCCCAAACTTTGATTTTTATCAGTTAGTGAGTGTATAATAATAATTCGGTATGGTTTTAATTTACATTTCCATCTTTTTTTTTTTTCTTTTTTTTTTTTTTTTTTATTTGAGACGGAGTCTTGCTCTGTCACTCAGGCTGGAGTACAGTGACACGATCTTGGCTCACTGCAACCTCTACCTCTCAGGTTCAAGCAATTCTCTTACCTCAGCCTCCCAAGTAGCTAGAATTATAAACACATGCCACCATGCCCGGCTAATTTTTATATTTTTAGTAGAGATATGGTTTCACCATGTTGGCCAGGCTGATCTTGAACTCCTGACCTCAAGTGATCCACCTGTGTCAGCCTCCCAAAGTACTGGGATTACAGTCTTGAGCCACCGTGCCCGGCCACGTTTCTTTCTTTACTGGTGAGTTTTAGCACACATTTTCTTTTTTTTTTTTTTTTTTTTTTTTTTTTGAGACGGAGTCTCACGCTGTCGCCCAGGCTGGAGTGCAGTGGCGCGATCTCGGCTCACTGCAAGCTCCGCCTCCCAGGTTCCCGCCATTCTCCTGCCTCAGCCTCCTGAGTAGCTGGGACTACAGGCGCCCGCCACCGCGCCCGGCTAATTTTTTGTGTTTTTAGTAGAGACGGGGTTTCACTGTGGTCTCGATCTCCTGACCTTGTGATCCGCCCGCCTCGGCCTCCCAAAGTGCTGGGATTACAGGCTTGAGCCACCGCGCCCGGCCTTAGCACACATTTTCATGTCATTTTTAGTTTTTGGAAATTCTTTTTTTTTTTTTTTTTGGAAACGGAGTCTCACATTGTTGCCCAGGCTAGAGTGCAGTGGTGAGATCTTGGCTCACTGCAAACTCCGCCTCTCAGGTTCAAGTGATTCTCCTGCCTCAGCCTCCAGAGTAGCTGGGATTACAGGTGCCCACCACCATGCCCAGCTAATTTTTTGTATTTTTAGTAGAGACAGGGTTTCACTGTGTTGGCCAGGCTGGCCTTGAACTCCTGACCTTGTGATCAGCCTGTCTCAGCCTCCCAAAGTGCTGGGATTGCAGGTGTGAGCCACCATGCCCAGCTGAAATTCTTTAGTGAATTGCCTGCTCAAATCTTTTGCCTGTTTTTCTGTTGAATTGTCTGTATTTTTTTTTATTTTATTTTACTTTATTTTTTTTGAGATGGAGTCTTGCTCTGTCCCTCAGGCTGGAGTGCAGTGGCGCAATCTTGGCTTACTGCAAGCTCCGCCTCCTGCGTTCACACCATTCTCCTGCCTCAGCCTCCCGAGTAGCTGGGACTACAGGCGCCCGCCACCACATCCGGCTAATTTTTTTGTATTTTTAGTAGAGACGGGGTTTCACTGTGTTAGCCAGGATGGTCTCGATCTCCTGACCTCGTGATCTGCCTGCCTCGGCCTCCCAAAGTGCTGGGATGACAGGCTTGAGCCACCGCGCCTGGCTGTCTGTATTTTTCTTAATAATGTGTAAGGGTTCTTTATATATTCTGCTTGTGGGACTTTGCATGTTCTACAAACTACAAGTCTCTTTTTCTACTCTGAATTGAATTTAGCTCTTTTTATGGTTTTCTTTTCTGTGAGGAGAAGTTTTTAATGATTACTGTAGTCAAATGTATCCATCTTTTCTTTTATGCTTCACACTTCTAGGGACTTAAGAAATTCTTCCTTAGCCTATATTTGAATCTTACATAAATGGAATCACCGCATGTGTATAGTCAGCCCTTCCTATGCGTGGATTCTGCATCCACAGACTCAACCAATCATGGATGTAAAATACATATAGTTGGCCCTCTGTATTAATAGGTTGAGAGCCATAGTTGGTTGAAACCAACTTACTGTGCCATTTTGTATAAGGGACTTGAGCATGTGCAGATTTTGGTGTCTGCCATGATCCTGGAACCAAACCTCAACCCTCCTCCCCCCTCCCACCCGGTACAGAGGGCCAGCTGTACATTATTGTCTTTGTAAATATATCTTTGCCTGCCACAAGGCCATGAAGGTACTCTCCACTGTTTTCTTTCTGATAGACGATTCTTGTTCCTTTCCTTTAGAGAAAAATGTTTTCCTCTAACAGGCTAAATTTTTACTGTGATAAATTCAGATATGGTTAGCTTTATTCCCCTTATGCTTTGCCTCTGGTAGCATTTTTCAATCTGAGGACTTACATCTTTTTTTGTGTGTGTGATAGGAAATTCTTAGTAGTCATCTCTTCAAATATTGCCTTGTTACCATTTCCTTTTTTCCTTCTGTTAGACGGACATAAAACGTCTGTATTATCTCCTGTGTCTCTTACTCTTCATCTGTTTTTCCATTTATACTGCCTTTGTATATATTTCTTTGGCCCTCATTTGTATTGATTTGCTAATATATTCTGTAACAATGACCTTTACACTTTTGAACCCGTCCATTAAAATTTTCCCTTAAGGCCGGGCGCGGTGGCTCAAGCCTGTAATCCCAGCACTTTGGGAGGCCGAGACGGGCGGATCACGAGGTCAGGAGATCGAGACCATCCTGGCTAACACGGTGAAACCCCGTCTCTACTAAAAAATACAAAAAACTAGCCGGGCGAGGTGGTGGGCGCCTGTAGTCCCAGCTACTCGGGAGGCTGAGGCAGGAGAATGGCCTGAACCCGGGAGGCGGAGCTTGCAGTGAGCTGAGATCCGGCCACTGCACTCCAGCCTGGGCGACAGAGCGAGACTCCGTCTCAAAAAAAAAAAAAAAAAAAAAAATTTTCCCTTAAAATGGTATTTATAAACATAGTAGAATATATAGCATGTATATACATAAACATATAATTATGACAATAATATTTACATCTGCAGACTTACATGTGCAAGAGATTTGTTAGGAAATATACTTAGGAATACCATTGCGGGATCTTGGTGTACATGCTTACTCAGCTTTGCAAGGTGATGCCAAACTGTTTTCCAAGTGATGTATTAGTTTATGTGGGAGGTACTTTTGTTCCACCATCTCTCCTTATGATATTATAAGATTTTTTCATTTTTTAATAATCTGATTGATGAGTATGAAATCTTATTTTATGGTTTTCAATTAAATTTCCCTGGTCGTTATTGAAGATGATTACCTTTCCATATGTTTATTGGTCATTAGTGTCTCTTCTGTGTAATGTCATTTTGATCCTTTTGTATTAGGCTAATTTGTCTTTTTCCGAAGATTTGTAGGAATTCCTTGTGTAAATTCTAGATACTCATTTTTGATCAATCACATGTTTTGTAGATATGTTTTCCAGTTTACATCTTTTTTATTCACTTTTGTTATGGTATCTTTTGATGAACAGTAATTATTTGTGTTAATATTGCCAAATTGTATGTTTAATGGTTAAATTATATGTTGCTTATAAACATTTTTATCTTTTTCCTGTATGCTTTATACTTTTTGGATCCTCAGAAACCTTTCCTAGCCCAATTTTCTATTTTAATTCCAAGATTTTTCTTTTTTTTTTTTTAGACAGAAAAAGTCAGACAGGCTAGAGTGCAGTGGAACAATCACGGCTCACTGCAGCTTCTACCTCCTAGGCTCAGGTGATCCTCCCACCTCAGCCTCCTGAGACTGCAGGCACTTGCTGTCACTCCTGGCTAACTTTTTATATTTTTTGTAGAGACAGGGTTTTGCCATGTTGCCCATGCTGATCTCAAACTCCCAACAATTTTTATGTTTTCGCTTTCTTATTAAAGCCCTATTAATGCAACTTTAATTGATTTTTATGAATAGTATGAGATGGAGATCAGTTATTTTTCCTGTATAGAAAACGAATTGGCTGGGTGTGGTAGCTCATGCCTATAATCCCAGCACTTGGGGAGGTTAAGGCAGGAGGGTTGCTTGAGCCCAGAAATTCAAAACCAGCCTGGGTAACAGAGGGAAACACCGTCTCCTAAAAAAAAAAAAATTATGTTTCCCTCTCAAATGAAAACTCCATCTATTCTTCACTGATCAATAATGCTCCTCTGTCATATGTTCAGATTTCATATATGCACGGGTATTTCTTGTTACATTGAGCCTTGTTATCCCTGCCTAAATTACTCATGTTTATATAACAAGTCTTGATTTCTGGTAGGACATATCCCTCCACCTTTTCTTTAGGCGTGTTTTGGTTATACTAATCTCTGTGATCTTTCATATAGTATTAAAAATTACTTTATATTTTATTTAAAATGTTGAGTTGAATTTGGCCGGGTGTGGTGGCTCGCTCCTGTAATCCCAGCACTTTGGGAGGCCGAGGTGGGCAGATCAGTTGAGGCCAAGAGTTCGAGACCAGCCTGGCCAACGTGGTGAAACCCTGGCTCTACTAAAAATACAAAAATTAGCCAGGCGTGGTAGCGCACAACTGTAATCCCAGCTACTCGGGAGTCGGAGGCACAAGAATTGCTTGAACCTGGGAGGTGGAGGTTGCAGTGAACCGAGATCGTGCCACTGCACTCCAGTCTGGGTGATGGAGTGAGACTCTGTCTCAAAAAAACCCAACAAAAGCAAACACAAAAATTAGCCAGGTGTGGTGGCGCACAGCTGTTGTCCCAGCTACTTGGGAGTCTGAGGCATGAGAATCACTTGAACCCAGGAGGCAGAGATTACAGTGAGCCAAGATGGTACTACTGTACTGTAGCCTGGGCAACAGAGCGAGACTCTGTCTCAAAAAAAAAAAAAAAAAAAAAAATTGAATTTTTATATCACTTTAGTAGTAACTGATATCTTTATTATATTAAATCATATTTGCCATTATCACAGTACTTTTCTCCATTTATTTAGGCCTTCTTGATGATATTTCAGTGTATTTTTATAAACTTATCCCAAAAAAGGGCTTATAGTTCATTTGATATTTTATTTCTAGGTATTTTCTGTATGTTTTGGGGGGTCTACAAATGCAGTTGACTTGTTTATTGCATAGGGTATAGACAAAGGTAATTCCAGCTGGAGTGTAGTGGTGAACCCACAGCTCACTGCTGTCTGGACCTCCTGGGCTCAAGCGATCTTCCTACCTCAGCCCCCAAGTAGCTGAAACTGCAGATGTGTGCCACCATGCCCAACTAATTTTTAAAATTTTAGTAGAAACCAGGTCTCCCTGTGTTGTCTAGGCTGATTTTGAACTCCTGGGCTTAAGTAGTCCTCCCATCTTGGCCTCCCAAAGTGCTGGGATTACTGCACCTGGCCCAAGACAAGCCTTCTAGTTTTGGCAGAAGGCACAGGAAATGGGATTCTTTTTTTTTTTTTTTTGAGACAGAGTCTCGCTCTGCCATGCAGGCTGGAGTGCAGTGGCGCAATCTCGGCTCACTGCAACCTCCATCTCCTGGGTTCAAGCGATGCTCCTGCCTCAGCCTCCCAAGTAGTTTGGATTACAGGCACGTGCCACCACACCCGGCTAATTTTTTGTATTTTTAGTAGAGATGGGGGGAAATGGGATTCTTAACACCAAGAGAGATTGGAGCAATCTCTTGCTTGTGTGTGTATTTACATACATATGTACATACATACATACATGTATATATACACAAATATGTGTCTATATTTTCCCCCCCGTTTTTGCGCATCCCAGCCTCCAGACAATCTCACAGCAGCAGCAGCAACAGTGGAAGCAGTGGGGGCCTGCAGGTATCTAAAACTACAAGGGGTAGGAACCTTCTTTTCCTATTAGAGTTGCTGTGGAGTGAACCCCCATCACTTTTTTTCTCTGTTTCCTCCTGCCATACCCAGGCATAGTTGTAGAAAGTACATAGCAGAGGGAGGTAACTAAAACCCCAGCATTATGACTGAAGAACTGAATAGGGGAGCTCCAGGGAACTAGAAAGTATCAAGAAGATCCCAGAAAGGAACAAGTTCAAAAAGCAACCCATGTTCAAGTTCAAAAAACCCAAAGTTGGCCCCGGCATGGTGGCTCACGCCTGTGATCGCAGCACTTTTGGAGGCTGAGGTGAGTGGATCACCTGAGGTCGGGAGTTTGAGACCAGCCTGACCAACATGGAGAAACCCCGTCTCTACTAAAAATACAAAATTAGCTGGGCGTGGTGGTGCACACCTGTAATCCCAGCTACTCGGGAGGCTGAGGCAGGAGAATTGCTTGAACCCGGGAGGCGGAGGTTAGGGTGAGCCGAGATCGTGCCATTGCACTCCAGCCTGGGCAACAAGAGTGAAACTCCGTCTAAAAAACAAAAAAAAAAAAAAAAAAAAAAAAACCCCAAAGTTCAAAAAAACTCAGTTTTTAGGAACTCTTAGGCTCACTTTTGCCTGAATATATGTGGATCTGTCCCTAAATAACATATCGAAGACTTTAAGAACTAAAGTGTAAGTTTCAGATTGGATTGGATGGTGCACACAGTGGACAAATCCAAATAACACTGCAAAGGCCTTGAAAACTGACACTGGAGTCACAGTCCACACAAGGCTTGTTGGAACTTGCAGCCTGAACCCAACACGGTCAATACCTGTTAAAACAAAAGTATCAACCATCTCCATAGGATTTCTTTTATGTTTTATTATTTTTTATTTTATTTTTTTTCTGAGACAGAGTCTCGCTCTGTCGCCCAGGCTGGAGTGCAGTGGCGCGATCTTGGCTCACTGCAACCTCTGCCTCCCGGGTTCAAGGGATTCTCCTGCCTGAGCCTCCCTGAGTAGCTGGGACTACAGACATAGTGGCACACGTCTGCGGTTTCAGCCACTCGTGGGCTGAGGTAGGAGGATCGCTTGAGCCCAGGAGGTCCAGACGGCAGTGAGCTGTGGGTTTACCACTACACTCCAGCTGGAATTATCTCTATCCTATGCAATAAACAAGTCAAATTAACCACTAAGCCTAGCCTTTTTTTTTTTTTTTTTTTTTTTTTTTGTATTTTTAGTAGAGACGAGGTTTTACCATGTTGACCGGGCTGGTCTCGAACTCTTGACCTCAGGTGATCCGCCCGCATCAGCCTCCCAGAGAGCTGGGATCACAGACGTGAGCCACTGCACCCAGCCGAGAATTTTAATTAGATGTATCTTGGTATAATTTCTGAAGTTCAAAGAAACAGAAAACTCCACTGAAGTAACAACCTAGTGACTCAGGGTGTATCCTATACATGTTTGTGTTTGGTGCTGCCCCTGCAGTTCTCTAAAGTTCTGAATTAGTTACCAGACTCAAGCTATCAGGGGATTTAATACAGAAATCTGGATTTCTGGTTTTCTTTGGAGAGCTGGAAAGCAGCACTGGACCTTCATTCTTACATGACAGCTGTCTCCTAGATTTAACAAGCACTTAACCCCTTTGAGAAGGAGTACAAGCTCTTTCACTAACCACTGTCCCCACTATTGCCTACTCCCACACAGACCCTGAGGGCACAGCCTGAGCTGCAACGTACATTTGCAATATTACTTTCCTTAATCTCACCTTCATTACTGAAGGATATTTTTGCTAGATATAAAATTCTGGATTGACAGCTCTTTTTTTCAGCACAATAAATTACTGTTCCACTTTTTTCTGGCCTCCAGAGTTTATGAAGAGTAATCCAGTCATTCAAATCATTGTTTCACCCATAAGTAATACATTATTTTTTTACAGTTCTTTCACTATTTATTTTGTCTTTCATTTTCAGCAGTTTGATTATGATATGTCTGAGTATGGATTTCTTTGGGTTTATCCTATTTGGGGTGGCTTCTCAAAATGGCTTTGTTTTATCTTTCACCAAAATTGGTAAGTTTTCAGCCATTATTTCTTCAAATCTTTTTTGAGTCCTGTACTTTCTCTTCTGAAACCCTGATGACACATATGTTAAATCTTTTCTTGTTCTACATTCCCAGAGGCTGTGTTGTTTTTACATTTTCCATCTTATTTTTACTGTTATTCATATTAGCTAATTTCTTTTGAACTGTCTTCAAGTTTATTGACTTTATTACCTCCATTCTGCTTTTGAGACTAGCCAGTAGTTTTTATTTCGGCTACTGCACTTTTCAGTTCTAAAATTTGTTTATTCTTCTTTATATCTTCTACTCTTTTGCTGAAACTTTCTATTTTTATATTGGTTTGCAGAGTGTGCATGGTTCCTTGTTCAAGCATTTTTAAAATATCTGCTTTAAAGTCATTATCTGATAATTCCAACATGAATCACCTTTATTTTGGTGTCTGTTGTCTTTTACCATGTGAGTTAAAATTTTCTTCATTCTTCATATGTTGAGTGATTTTGGATGGTATCCTAAGGCATTCTGAATATTATTCTGTAAGACCCCAGATCTTCTTTAAATCCTATGGAAGCCAGGTACAGTGGCTTATGCCTGTAATGGCGTAAAGATTTAACATTTGTGTCATCAGGGTTTCAGAAGAGAAAGTACAGGACTCAAAAAAGTGGGAGGTGGGCAGATCACTTGAGGTCAGGAGTTCGAGACCAGCCTGGCCAACGTGTTGAAACCTGTCTTTACTAAAAATTCAAAAAAATTAACTGGGTGTGATCTCAGCTACTCGAGAGGCTGAGGCAGGAGGATCTTTTGAACCCAGGAGGCGGAGGTTGCGGTGAGCTGAGATCACGCCCCTGTACTCTCGCCTGGGCAACAGAGCAAGATTCCATCTAAAAAAAAAAAAAAAAATTAATAGGCTGGGTGCGGTGGCTCACGCCTATAATCCCAGCAGTTTGGGAGGCCAAGGTGGGTGGATCACAAGGTCAGGAGTTCAAGACCAGCCTGGCCAAGATGGTGAAACCCCATCTCTACTAAAAATACAAAAGTTAGCCAGGCGTGGTGGCACATGCCTGTAATCCCAGCTACTTGGGAGGCTGAGGCAAAAACAAAATGAAACAAAAACCACTTTCCTCATATATATTGCTCAGTAAAAAGGGAACCATCTGAATACTAAGAGTTTTAATCAACCCTGGAAATTTGTTTTATTAGGGTTCTATATCATTGCCATATTTTCCTTCCAGAATTCATATTTTACATTCATTTTATTTCTTACATCAATTTTTCTTCCCTGTGACTTACTGTTTTCTGTCATCATTTTCATCCTTCTCTGAAAGTTTTTTAAACAATTCATTCCAGCTTTTTCCCTAGCATTATTGAGGTATATTTGGCAAATAAAAATTATATATATTGACTGGGTGTGGTGGCTCAAGCCTGTAATCCCAGCACTTTTGGGAGGCCAAGGCAGGTGGATCACCTGAGGTCAGGATTATGTGACCAGCCTGACCAATATGGCGAAACCCATCTCTACTAAAAATACAAAAATTGGCCGGGCGCGGTGGCTCAAGCCTGTAATCCCAGCACTTTGGGAGGCCGAGACGGGCGGATCACGAGGTCGGGAGATCGAGACCATCCTGGCTAACATGGTGAAACCCCGTCTCTACTAAAAAATACAAAAAAACTAGCCGGGCAAGGTGGCGGGCGCCTGTAGTCCCAGCTACTGGGGAGGCTGAGGCAGGAGAATGGCGGGAACCCGGGAGGCGGAGCTTGCAGTGAGCTGAGATCCGGCCACTGCACTCCAGCCTGGGCGGCAGAGCGAGACTCCGTCTCAAAAAAAAAAAAAAAAAAATACAAAAATTAGCCTGGTGTGGTGGCACATGCCGGTAGTCCCAGCTACTTGGGAGACTGAGGCAGGAGAATTGCTTGAACCCAGGAGGCAGAGGTTGCAGTGAGCCAAGATCGTGCCATTGCGCTCCAGCCTGGGCAACAAGAGTGAAAACTTTGTCTCAAAAAAAAAAAAAATTATATATATTTACAGTATGCAATTAGGTGTTTTGATATATGTGTATGCATTGTGAAATGATTACCATAATCAAGCCAATTAATGTATCTATCATATCACATAGTTACCAATTTGTATATGTGTGTATATGGTAAGAACATTAAGATCTACTCCCATAATAAATTCCAAGTATATAATACAGTATTATAAACTATAGTTACCATGGTATACATTCTGTACTGGTATTACTATTAATGGTATGTACTTACATGGCAGTATATACTATTACTATATAATGCTGTATATTAGATCTCCAGAAATTTTTTATTCTGCGTAACTGGAACTTTGTACCGTTTGACCAATATATTCTTTCCTCCATCCCCCAACCCCTGGCAACCTCCATTCTACGCTCTTCTTCTATGAGTTCAACGTTTTAGACTTCCTATATAAGTGAAATCACTGCAGTATCTGTCTTTCTGTGCCTGGCTTATTTCACATATGCCCTCCAGCTTTATCTATGTTGTTGAAAGTAACAGGATTTTCTTCATTTTTAAAGTTTAATAATATTCCAGTGTTTGTGTATTTGTATATATACATACACATTCCATTGTGTGTGTATGTATGTGTATGTGTGTGTGTATACATACATACACCCACACATCACATTTTCTTTATCAGTTTATCCATTGACTCCATATCTTGGCTATCATGAATGATGCTGCAATGAACATAAGAATGCAGATATTTTTTCCCCATACTGATTTGATTTCATTTGGATATATACCCAGAAGTGAGTTTGCTGGGTTATAGGGTAGTTTTGAGAAACCTCCATGCTGTTTTCCATGATGGCTGTTTCAATTTATGCTACTAACAGTGTACAAGGATTCCCTTTTTGCCACATCCTTTCCAACACTTGTTATTTTTTGTCTTTTTGATTATAGCAGTTCTGACAGGTGTGAGAGGATTTTGTTCATTTGTTTGCTTGTTTGAAACGGAGTCTTACTCTTGTTGCCCAGGCTGGAGTGCAGTGGTGCAATCTCGGCTCACTGCAACCTCCGCCTCTGGAGTTCAAGTGATTCTCCCGCCTCAGCCTCCCAAGTAGCTGAGATTACAGGTGCCCGCCACTATGCCTGGATACTTTTTGTATTTTAGTAGAGATGGGGTTTCATCATGTTGGTCAGGCTGGTGTCGAGCTCCTGACCTCAAGTGATCCACCCGCCTTGGCCTCCCAAAGTGCTGGGATTATAGACCTGAGCCATGGTGCCCGGCAATGAGGTGATATTTCATTGTGGTTTCAATTTCCATTTTCCTGATGATTAGTAATGTTGAGTGTTTTTTTCATATACCTATTGGCTGTTTCTATGTTTCTATGTTTTCTTCTATGTTTTGAGAAATGCCCACTTTTTAAATTGGGTTATTTGTTTTCTTGTTACTGAGTTGAGTTCCCTATATATTTTGGATATTAGCATCTTACCGGATACAAGGCTTGAAAATATTTTATCCCACTCTGTGGATAGTCTCTTTACTCTGTTGTTTCCTTTGCTGTGCAGAAGCTTTTTAGTTTGATGTAATCACATTTTTCTATTTTTTGCTTTTCTTTTATGTGTTTTGGGGTCATATGCAAAAAAAAAATCATTGCCTAGACTGACATCATGGAACTTTCCCTCCTCTGTTTTCTTCTAGTAGTTTTATAGTTTTGTGTCTTATGTTTAAGTCTTTAATCCATTTTGAGTTCACTTTTGTATATGTATGTGATAGGAATTCAATTTTATTCTTTTGCATGTGGACATCCAGTTTCTCATCACCATTTATTGAACTGTCTTTTCTCCATTGTATGTTCTTGGCATTTTTATTGAAAATCCAATGACCGTAAATGCAAGGGTTCTGTATGGATTCTTGGTTCTGTATTCTGTTCCCTTGGTTGATGTGTCTATTTCTATGCCAGTGCCATGGTGTTTTGATTACTGCAGCTTTGTCATCTGTTTTGAAATCTATCTGATGTAGTGATGCCTCCAGCTTCGTTCTTCTTGTTCAAGATTACCTTGACTATTCAGGGTCTTTTATGGTTCCATATGAATTTTAGGATTGATTTTGCTGTTTCTGTGAAAAGTACCTTTGGAATTTTGTTAGGGGTTCCACTGAATCTGTACATTGCTTTGGGTTGTATGGACATTTTAACAATATTAATTCTTCCCATTTATGAATACAGAATATATTTTCATTTATTTGTGTCTTCATTTTTTTTTATTATACTTTAAGTTCTGGGATACATGTGCAGAATGTGCAGGTTTGTTACATAGGTATACACATGCCATGGTGGTTTGCTGCACCCATCAACTCGTCATCTACATTAGATATTTCTTCTAATCCTATCCCTCTCCTAGCTCCCCACCCCCGCCCTTTTTTATTTAATGCAATTTTTTTTTAGACAAGAGTCTCACTCTGTTGCTTAGGCTGGAGTGCAGTGGTATGATCGCAGCTCACTACAATCTATGCCTCCCGGGTTCAAGCAATTCTTCTGCCTCAGCTTCCCGAGTAGCTGGGACAACAGGCACATGCTGCCACGCCCAGCTAATTTTTTTTTCTTTTATTTATTTATTTATTTTTTTTGAATTTTAGTAGAGATGGGGCTTCACTGTGTTGCCCAGGCTGGTCTTGAACTCCTTAGCTCAACCAATCCACCCACCTTGGCCTTCCAAAGTGCTGTGATTACAGGCGTCATCCACCACGCCTGGCGTGTCTTCATTTTTTTTCATCAGTGTTTTATAGTTTTACGTATACAGATTTCCTTTGTTAAAGTTTTTCCCAAGTATTTTATTCTTTTTGATGTTATTATACATGGGATTGTTTTCTTGATTTCTTTTTCTGATAATTTGTTGCTAGTGTATAGAAACAACTGATTTTTGTATCTTACTGAATACACATACATTTATAACTTTTTTTTTTTTTTTTTGAGACGGAGTCTCGCTCTGTCGCCCAGGCTGCAGTGCAGTGGCGCAATCTCGGCTCACTGCAAGCTCCGCCTCCGGGGTTCATGCCATTCTCCTGCCTCAGCCTCTCTATTAGCTGGGACTACAGGCGCCCACCACCATGCCTGGCTAATTTTTTGTATTTTTAATAGGGGTTTCACCATGTTAGCCAGGATGGTCTCAATCTCCTGACCTCATGATCCACCCGCCTTGGCCTCCCAAAGTGCTGGGATTACAGGCATGAGCCACCGTGCCAAGCCTTATTACATATTTTTTTTTTGGAGACAGAATCGTGCTCTGTCACCCAGGCTGGAGTGCAGCGGCATGATCTTGTCTCACTGCAACCTCCGTCTCCTGGGTTCAAGCAATTCTCGTGCCTCAGCCTCCTGAGGAGCTGGGATTACAGGTGCCCACCACCACACCTGGCTAATTTTTGTATTTTTAGTAGAGACGAGGTGTTGCCATGTTGACCAGGCTGGTCTCAAACTCCTGACCTCAAATGATCTGCCCGCCTTGGCCTCCCAAAGTGCTGGAATTACTGGTATAAGCACACTGAGCTGTAAATAAATAATATTTATTACTTCTAACAATTTTATGGTAGATCCTCTAGAGTTTTTTTGAACTTGGATGGCTTTTATTCCTTTTTATTGCCTTAAATGAATAAAAAGGACTTTTGGTACTATGTTGAGCAGAGTGTCAAGAGCGGATATCCTTGTCTTGTTTCTGATCTTAGGGGAAAAACCTTTATCTTTCCAATGTTGACGATAATGTTAGCTGTAGGTTTGTCATATATGGCCTTTATTATGTTGAGGTAGATTCCTTGTACACCTAATTTGTTGAGAGAGTGTTGATTATGAAAGTATGTTCAATTTTGTAAGATGATTTTTCTGTGTCTACTGAAATGATCATGTGGTTTTTGTCCTTCACTTTATTAATGTGATGTATCACATTGATTGATTTGCTTATGTTGAAACGTCCCTGTATCCTAGGAATAAATCTCACTTGATCATGCTGTATGATCCTTTTAATGTGCTGTTGAATTCCATTTGCTAGTATTTTGTTGAGGATTTCTGTATCTATGTTCATCAGGGATATTGGCCTGTTATTTTCTTTTCTTTTTTCAGACGGAGTCTTGCTGTGTGGCCCAGGCTGGAGTGCAGTGGCACGATCTCGGCTCACTGCAAGCTCCGCCTCCTGGGTTCACGCCATTCTCCTGCCTCAGCCTCCCTAGTAGCTGGGACTACAGGCGCCCACCACCACGCCCGGCTAACTTTTTGTATTTTTAGTAGAGACGGGGTTTCACTGTGTTAGCCAGGACGGTCTCGATCTCCTGACCTCGTGATCCGCCCGTCTCGGCCTCCCAAAGTGCTGGAATTACAGGCGTGAGCCACAGTGCCTGGCCGGCCTGTTATTTTCTTGTAGATTTTTTGTCTGGCTTTGGTATCAGGGTAATACTATCCTCATAAAATGAGTTTGGAAGTGTTCCGTCTTCAACATTTTGGAAGAGTTTGAGAAGAATTGGAGTTAATTCTTCTTTAAGTGTCCGATAGAATTTACTTGTGAAGCCATCAAGTCTTTGTCTCTTCTTTATTAGGAGGTTTTGGATTACTGATTGAACTATCCTTCTCATAATTGGTCTCTTCAGATTTTCTCTTTCTTCATGATTCAGGCTTGGTAGTGTATGTTTCTAGGAATTTATCCATTTTTTCCTAGTTTATCCAATTTGTTGGCATATAATTATTCGTAGTAGTCGCTTATGATTCTTTGTTTGTGTTGTTGTTGTTGTTTTAGAGATGAAGTCTCCCTCTGTTGCCCAGGCTAGAGTATAGTGGCATGATCATAACTCACTCCAGTTTTGAACTCCTGGGCTCAGGCAATCTTCCTGCCTCAGCCTCTCAAGTAACTGGGGCTATAGTCGTGCACTACTCTGCCGAGCTAATCCTGACTGTTTTATGGTGTCTTTGTTCCTAGCTCACTCTTTCTTTCTGATTTGATTTTTTTATGGTGGTATGATTTGATGTTTCTTTGTCTTCAGTGTATCTACTAGAGAGTTTTTCTTTGTGGTTACCATAAGGCTTACATAAAACATCTCATAGTTATAACAGTCTATTGTAAGTTAATAATACCTTAACTTTAGGCTGGGTGTGGTGGCTCACACCTGTATTCCCAGCACTTTGGGAGGCTGAGGTGGAAGGATCGCTTGAGCCCAGAAATTTGAGACCAGCCTGGGCAACATAGCGAGACCCTGTCTCCACCAAAATGTTTAAGGATCACTTGAGGTCAGGAGTTTGAAACCAGTCTGGCCACCATGATGAAACTTTGTCTCTACTAAAAATACAAAAAATTAGCCAGATGTGGTGGCAGGCGCCTGTAATCCCAGCTACTTGGGAGGCTGAGGCAGGAGAATTGCTTGAACCTGGGAGGCAGAGGTTGCAGCAAACCGAGATTGCGCCACTGCACTCAGCCTGGGAGACAGAGCAAGAGTCTGTCTCAAAAAAAAGTTAACCAGGTGTGGTGGTACACATCTAGTTCCAGCTACTCAGGAGGTTGAGGTAGGAGGATCTCTTGAGCCCAGGAGGTTGAGGCTACAGTGAGGACTCTGGCCTGGGCTACAGAGCAAGACCCTGTTTCTCAATAATAATAATAATAGTAATAATAATAATAATAGCTTAACTTTGACCACATACAAAAAGTCTGCACTTTTCCAGCCACATTACGTTATTGATGTTACAATGTACGTCTTTTATATATTGTGCATCTATTAGCAAATGATTGTAGGTTTATTTTTAATACCTTTGTCTTTTAACTTTTTTTTTTTTTTTTTTTTTTGAGACAGAGTCTTTCTCTGTCACCCAGGCTGGAGTGCAGTGGCACGATTTCAGCTCACTGCAACTCTACCTCCCAAGTTCAAGCAATTCTCCTGCCTCAGCCTCCTGAGTAACTGGGATTACAGGCACACGCTACCTACCCAGCTAATTTTTATATTTTTAGTAGAGACGGGATTTCACCATATTGGTCAGGCTGGTCTCGTACTCCTGACCTCGTGATCTGCCCACTCCAGCCTCCCAAAGTGCTAGGATTACAGGTGTGAGCCACTGTGCCCAACCTTATCTATTAACTTTTATACTAGAGTTAAAAGTGATTTATGCACTATTATTACATTATCAGAATATTCTGAATATAACTATATTCATACCTTTACAATGAGTTTTATATTTTTATATTGTTAGTGTCCTTTTCTTTCTACTTGAAGAACTCTTTTTGGTGTTTCTTATAAGTTAAATCTAGTGTTGATATCCTCTCACGTCTTTTGTTTGGGATTCAGTGATCAGATTAAATGCCTTACAGCTGTCAGAGAAAGATTGTATGATGTACGGTTTTTTGTTTTTTGTTTTTTTTTTTTTTTTGAGGCGGAGTCTCACTCTGTCGCCCAGGCTGGAGTGCAGTGGCACGATCTTGGCTCACTGCAAGCTTCACCTCCCAGGTTCACGCCATTCTCCTGCCTCAGCCTCCCGAGTAGCTGGGACTACAGGCGCCCA
This sequence comes from Macaca thibetana thibetana, assembly GCF_024542745.1. Lineage (NCBI taxonomy): Eukaryota > Metazoa > Chordata > Mammalia > Primates > Cercopithecidae > Macaca > Macaca thibetana. Next base: position 40,824,962 of record NC_065596.1, on the reverse strand, counting down.
CCACCTTGCCTGGCTAATTTTTTGTATTTTTAGTAGAGACGGGATTTCACCGTGTTGGCCAGGATGGTTTCGATCTCCTGACCTCGTGATCCGCCCGCCTTGGCCTCCCAAAGTGCTGGGATTACAGGCGTGAGCCACCACGCCCGGCATGATGTACGTTTTTACCATATCATCTAGTATGATTTCAAACTATCTTCCTTATATAATTCAGAACATTATTCCACAAAAATATTGAGTACCTATTAGTGTCATACACTTGATGATTTTACAGATGATAAAAACAGTGTTCATTGAGGTTTCATAATTTGTCTATGGCCTCTCAGCTAGTTAAAAAGTCCAGAATTCAGACCTCTTTTACAACCCTAAAGCCTTCAGTTTTCTCAACCACCTTGCTATACTCATTTTTTCTTTTCATCATATCTCATTTCGTAGTCATTTCTTTCTCTATGGGTAAGTGATAAGAATACTAGCTGAGATCCTGTCCCTCTGTAACCAGACCAAGCTATTTCTTTTAAAAATATATTTGTATTACATGTATATTATAATAGTTTACAAAGCTGTACCTTCCTTACCCCTCCATTTCCTTGTCTAAGAGTCAGTGACTTTCAAGTCTTCTAGCTATTCTCCCTGACTTTATTTTTTTTAGGAATCAAGGGGTCGGGCCTAATGTCCCCACTTTTGTATGGAAATTCTTTTTTTGTGTGTTGTCTGTTTGTTTGTTTGTTTGAGATAGAGTCTCACTCTGTTCCCTAGGCTGGAGTGCAGTGGCACGATCTTGGCTCACTGCAACCTCTGCCTCCTGGGTTCAAGCAATTCTCCTGCCTCAGCCTCCTGAGTAGCTGGGATTACAGGCACGCGCTACCACACCTGGCTAATTTTTGTATTTTTAGTAGAGATGGGATTTCACCATTTTGGTCAGGCTGGTCTCAAACTCCTGACCTCGTGATCCACCTGCCTTGGCCTCCCAAAGTGCTGGGATTACAGGCATAAGCCACCGTGCCTGGCGGAAATTCTTCCGTGGTATTTACAAACATTAATCCCAATCCTCACAACAGCTGTAAGGGCTATCATTCCTATTGTATTAGACAGAGAACTGGAGGTTTGGAAAGTGGAACTAATTTGCCCAAGAAAACAAAGCTTATAATTATTCAAGTTTGAGTATAAAACGCATGTAACTGAATCTAGTATCTCTGATCTGTCAGTACCATACAATGCCTTCCATTTTACTCTCTCTCCTTTCCTTGAACCTACAAATGTCTTTTCTGCCAGTCAGTCATCACTACTATAGTGCTCGTGTACTTGTTAAGTCCCCTCTTCTCTTTAACAAAGGCCAGCATCTCAGAATTACAAGACAAACACTATTTTCATCCAACCCCAAACATATATCATATCTGTGCACACATGAGTCCTACCTACCACTCATACTATGTTCATTCCACACTTGACTTTTCTTAAGCTAGGCTTTTTTCTGGATGGCTACCCTCTAGTTCCTTATCATTTTTTAAAGAGCTCTGGACCTCCAGTTACAGAATCCAGACCAGGGCTATCCAAGAGAACATTCAGTGGTATTGGAAATGTTTTATATTTGTGATGTTTAGTACCGACTTCCAGTACAAAAGCTACCAGCCAAGTTTGGCTGTTGAACATTGGAAATGTGAATAGTGTGACTGAGAAACTGAATTTTCAAATTCGGCTGTTTATTTCAAAATAAAATGCACACTTCATTTAAATTATTTGAAAAATTTTTTTATTGTTATACTTTAAGTTCTAGGGTACATGTGCATAATGTGCAGGTTTGTTACATATGTATACTTGTGATATGTTGGTGTGCTGCACCCATCGACTCGTTAGCACCCATCAACTCATCATTTACATCAGGTATAACTCCCAATGCAATCCCTCCCTCCTCCCCCCTCCCCATGGTAGGCCCCGGTGTGTGATGTTCCCCTTCCCGAGTCCAAGTGATCTCATTGTTAATTATTTGAAATTTTAAATACGACATGTAGCTAGTAGCTACCGTGTTAGACAATGCGTATCTAACCAGGGGCTGGCAAACTTTTTCTTGAAAGGCAAATAGTAAGTATTTTAGGTTTGCAGTTTACACATTCTGTGTCATAACTACTCACTTCTGCCCTTTTAGCGCAAAAGCATCCATAGACAATACGTAACAAGTATGGCTAATAAAACTTCATTTATAAAAATTGGTGCGGGGCCATAGGCCGTAGTTTACTGATCCCTGGGAATTTTCCATTAGGCGTATTCATTTCATCCTGACAATAGCCCTGTTAACAGTGTGATTGATTATTTATTTATTTATTGAGACAGAGACTCACTCTGTCGCCCAGGCTGGAGTGCAGTGGCGCAATCTTGGCTCACTGCAACCTCTGCCTCCCGGGTTCAAGCAATTCTCGTGCCTTAGCCTCCCCAGTAGCTGGGATTACAGGCGCATGCCACCAGGCCCAGCCAATTTTTATATTTTTAGTAGAGACAGGTTTCACCATATTGGCCAGGCTGATCTCAAACTCCTGACCTCAAGTGTTCTGCCTGCCTCACCCACCCAAGGTGCTGAGATTACAGGTGTAAGCCACCATGCCTGGCCATTTCCCTTATTTTACAATTAATACTGTGGGATCCTATTATATGTCCCATGTGTGTATATGCAATGAGACATTTTGTGTGTGTATGATTAGAGTCATCCTTTAACAAGGGAGACAGGACTAAGGCATGTGTGTATTTAGCAAGCTTCCCAAAGTAATCCTGATCTATAGCAATGTTTGGGAAGCAGTGACTTATTTTGTTTTCCTAATCACTACCCTCATCTTATTATGTAACCTGTCTTCTAACTCTCTTTTTTCCTCATTCATTTGTAAAAAAAAATCAGTGAAATTCTCCCATATTGATTGAAGTTTCATTTCTCCCAAATAAGAAAAACATGAGTGAATTACTTTCATATTTTCTTTCAGTCCTGGAATCAAGATGTGAGACCAAGAAATTATTTCTGAAGAAAGAAATTTATGAAATAGAATCAACCCAGTGGGAAATAATGGAAAAACTCACAAGACATGATTTTCAGTGCTCTAGTTTCAGAGATGATTGGGATTGTAATATCCAGTTTGAGAAACAGCTCGGCTCTCAGGGGGGACATTTCAATCAATTGGTATTCACTCATGAAGATCTGCCCACTTTGAGTCAGCATCCATCCTTTACATTACAGCAAATCATTAATAGTAAAAAGAAATTCTGTGCATCTAAAGAATATAGGAAAACCTTTAGACATGGCTCACAATTTGCTACACATGAGATAATTCATACCATTGAGAAGCCCTATGAATGTAAGGAATGTGGAAAGTCCTTTAGACATCCCTCAAGACTCGCTCATCATCAGAAAATTCATACTGGCAAGAAACCCTTTGAATGTAAGGAATGTGGAAAAACCTTTATTTGTGGCTCAGACCTTACGCGACATCACAGAATTCACACTGGTGAGAAACCCTATGAATGTAAGGAATGTGGGAAGGCCTTTAGTAGTGGTTCCAACTTCACTCGACATCAGAGAATTCACACGGGTGAGAAGCCTTATGAATGCAAAGAATGCGGGAAGGCCTTTAGTAGTGGCTCAAACTTTACTCAACATCAGAGAATTCATACTGGGGAAAAACCGTATGAATGTAAGGAATGTGGCAATGCCTTTAGTCAGAGCTCACAACTTATTAAACATCAAAGAATCCATACAGGTGAGAAACCTTATGAATGTAAGGAATGTGAAAAGGCTTTTCGTTCTGGCTCAGACCTTACTAGACATCAGAGAATTCATACTGGTGAGAAACCCTATGAATGTAAGATATGTGGGAAGGCTTATTCTCAGAGTTCACAGCTTATTAGTCATCATAGAATTCATACTAGTGAGAAACCCTATGAATATAGGGAATGTGGAAAGAACTTTAATTATAACCCACAACTTATTCAGCATCAAAATTTGTACTGGTGATGAGCCAGAATATATGAAATGTGTAGAGAGGCTTTTAATTATGGCTCAAAACAGAATTTATCTTGTTAATAATTTCCCTAGATGGAATAATGTAGAAACATTGTATTTGTGGACTATAGCTTATTCAGCCTGGAAAAAATAATGTTGGAGAAACACCCTATGATAGAATATATTTTGAAAACCTTAACCAAATGCTCACTTCTCTTGACATCAGATAATTCAGTCTGTCGTACTGAAAATGACAGCACTTTTAACACCTTTCTAACCCTCTTAAACATCAGAGAATTTTTGTAGAAATGTAGTTCTGTGGTTTTCATTTTTTCCTGTAATTTGTCTAACTTACATTCTTAAAAATACTTTTAGTATCTGGGAGAAATGACCTCTTTATTTTTGAAGATGGCTTATTCTTTTCATTCTTTATAACATTAAGGCTTTCTTACTGTAAAAATGTTCATGAACAACATTTTACTTAATAGAGATCCTTCAATATCTTCATGGTGTTTCATTGTGTTACTGTAATATCGCTTATGAAATCCTATTGGTGGATATCATGGTCTCCTCTAGATATTTTGCCATAATACATGCCAAAATACAAGTCCCTGATGGACATTCTCCCTAAGCACATATTCGTATCATATCTTTTAACTGCAGAAATAATGTGTGAATATATTTTCCTTATAAAAGATGCAAGCATTACAAAAAGGCAAATGTACCCTTTGACCATTGTCTTGTGTCCATTCCCTTCCCAAAGTATAGTCTTTATCAGTTTATTGTTTATTGCTGATCATTTTTCTGTTTATATATACATGCGTGTCTCAGTAAAAATTAGAAAATGGGGGATAATTATAATACCTACCTCATAATGCTTTGTGAGGGTTAAATTAAGACCCATAAAGTGCTTAGCATTGTGCCTGACATGATAAATGCATACTCACTGAATGTTAGTCATCATTATTATATTCATCATCATCAGTATTATTATTTGTAGAAAGGCTTTTTAACTTCTGCAGAACTTAGTCACCATTAGGCAGGGTAATTGACTGAAGAAAGACCCTTTTTGAAGGTAACAAGTTAAGAAAATTTCCCATCATCATGTACTTCCTATTGAACATGGAATAATCCTAGCTATTGGTGGGGAAAGTACTGTGAATAATGTGTGTGAAGGACTTTATTCCAGAATACTCTTTTTGCCACATTATATACCCAGTAAAAAAGAAAAGAGAACATAAACAAAATATTGGTGCACTGAGGAAAAAAAGTATGAAAAGAGAAATAGCATCATATTTAAAAAATGGACAGAGATAGAAACATAGTTACAGATTTAAAAGGTTATGTTAAATATAATGCTTTTTTCTGATATGTTTGAAAATTTAAACAAAATGATTTTTAAGGCAAGTATACATCAATATTGACTCCAAGAAAATTAGGACTCTTGGAAGACTCTCATAAACACAGAGAATGGGAAAAATGAGCATGTGATCAATTAACTATTACTAATGAAGCACGAAATCCAGTTTCTTTCTAAGGAAAACTTTATCAAATGTTCAAGGAACTATTTCAATTATATAGAAGTACATGTCTTGGCTCATGCCTGTAATCCCAACACTTTGGGAGTCTTAGGTGTTAGGATTATTTGAGGCCAGAAGTTTGAGACCATCCTGGCCAACATGTTGAAACCCCATTTTTAGTAAAAAATACAAAACTTAGCCAGGTGTGGTGGCACATGCCTGTAATCCCAGCTACTGGGGAGGCTGAGGCAGGAGAATCACTTGAACGCAGGAGGCAGAGGTTGCAGTGAGCCAAGATCACGCCACCGCACTTCAGCCTGAGACAGATTGAGACTGTGTCTCAAAAAAAAAAATGTCCACAGTGTAGCTTTGTTTGGGGTTAAGTTAGTGTTTTGAAATGGGCCTTCCCTGTGCTCAAAGCATGCTTAGCAAGCAGCTCCCCACACTGGACAGATCGCATGTGTGGAAGGATGAAGTTTATGTCTGTAGAACTGTTATTTTATGCCCCACTTCCTTTTTTCTTAGATCCTGTGTAGACGGGTCTCTCTGAACATTGTGTTACTTTACTGGCATAAGGAAGTAAAATATTTCATAATAAATTTGAGAAAGGTAGAGTGAGTAAAAATATCTGCAAATGAGAGAATTACTAAAAATGGACTGTTGTAATATTTTGCATTATCAAAATGAGAATTGCCCAATGAAATTTTTTTTACTTTCTTTTCTTGTGTGCTTATAAGTCTTTAAAGTTCCTCATCTAAAATTAGAGATAGTGCATTTGCACCCAAATTAATGAAGCAATACCATTAAAGAAAAAGAAAAGGGGCTGGGTGCGGTGGCTCACGCCTGTAATCCCAGCACTTTGAGAAGCCAAGGCAGGTGGATCACGAGGTCAGGAGTTCAAGACCAGCTTGGCCAATATGGTGAAACCCCATCTCTACTAAAAATACAAAAATTAGCTGGGCGTGGTGGTACATGCCTGTAGTCCCAGCTGCTCGGGAGGCTGATGCAGGAGAATTGCTTGAACCCGGGAGGCGGAGGATGCAGTGAGCCGAGATCCTGACTGCACTCCAGCCTGGGCAACAGAGTCTCAAAAAAATCTGTCTCAAAAAAAAAAAAAAGAAAAAATGATTATCTTTGCTCTTCTCCATTCCTCATTCCCTTCCCTCTGTCCATTTTCTTCTGAATAATGTTTAAAGGTTGTGTATATTACCCATATATATCTTCATGCTAAAACATTAACACACAGTTATTTATTTTATTATGTTTTTACAGAAAAATGGATAACTATACATTTCCCTGAAATTTGCTTTTTTACATTCAGCTGTACATCTTGGATTTTCCTTCAATAGATGATGATCTAACAGTCTTTCTGATGGTTGCAGTATGTTCCACAGTATTCTTTACCAATGCCTTTTCAACCACTTTCCCAATTGTGATATTATGGACTGTTTGTGCTTTTTTGCCATCTAAAAGTAATGCTGCAATAAACACTTTTGTATTCTCTGTTTTATTTCTGTAAAATAAGCTCCCCAAGTCATTTCCAGTGTATTTGTTTTGTTTTGTTTTGACACAGAGTTTCACTCTTAATTGGCTAGGCTGGAGTGCAATGGCACGATATTGGCTTACCGCAACCTCTGCCTCCCGGGTTCAAGCGATTCTCCTGCCTCAGCCTCCCAAGTAGCTGGGGTTACAGGCATGCGCCACCACACCTGGATAATTTTGTATTTTTAGTAGAGACGGGGTTTATCCATGTTGGTCAGGCTGGTCTCGAACTCCCGACCTCAGGTGATCCACCCCTCGGTCTCCCAAAGTGCTGGCATGATAGCCGTGAGCCACCACGCCCAGCATCATTTCCAGTGTTTTCTATGTTTCCTAGGAAGGTTTTGCTTCTAGAGGATTTCAGAGGGCAAGAGAATAAAGGTACAGAGTGCAGTTTTTCACATGTGATTCTGAGTGTGTATACACAGATTTAATCTTTAAATACATCAGGAACTGATTATACAATATAATGCAGGCTGTCAGACTTGTTTCTATCCAGGAATAAAACCAATTATGCCAGAAGTAACTATTATTCACCTTTCTCCTACTGAATTAAAATACTATCAGTTGTATGTTAAGTGCTATACATCTATTTCTGTTCTCCATATTCTAGCAATCCTTGACACTTTTCAGTAGCTTTTATTACTTTGAAATAAAGATGTATGTATATATTATTAATATATAGTTTATTATTTGCAAATAAAGACATGTTTCTTCATGAGAATTTTTGACTTACTCATTTTCCAATGAAAAACACATTAGGATTATATTTTGAATTTCTTCAGTTTTAAATACAGAGTATCCTAAATGAATAAACGATTGACGCTGAGTGGATATTCATTAACACATCTTGAGGTTTCTTTTATAACTCCTTATCCTCCTGACCCTCTAATATCTAATAATAACACTATCTACTGTAATGTCTCACAAAACTTAAAATATGCTAGTAATATTTGAAAATTTATTAGGGTTCTGCTTATAAGGTGATAGATTCTTTTGGGCTCTATAGTTACATAATCTGCAGATAAAGGTGACGTACCTATCACAATATTTTTTATATCTATCTTATTTTATTTTATTTTTATTTTGAGACGGAGTCTCCCTCTGTCACCTGGGCTGGAATACAATGGTGCAATCTCGGCTCACCATGACCTCCGCCTCCCAGGTTCAAGTGATTCTCCTGCCTCAGCCTCCCAAGTAGCTGGGATTACAGGCATGTGCCACCATGCCCGGCTAATTTTATATTTTTAGTAGAGATGGGGTTTCTCCATGTTGGTCAGGCTGGTCCGGAACTCCCAACCTCAGGTGATCCGCCTGCCTTGGCCTCCCAAAATGCTGGGATTACAGGTGTGAGCCACCACGCGCGGCCCAATAACAGAAACTTTAAGACAAAATGCATTATGAGACATGTCTTGCTTCAAGATCCTATAATGATCGTGTCTGAGGTAGTTACCTTGCAAGGGTGTTACTGTTTTTCTTGCTCCCCCTGTAACATCCAGACCATAAAATGTAATAAAAACCTCAGCATTCTCTCAATGACCAATTATGAAATCAAAACTACATATCAAAAATATTGCCAGATTTTGAAACTTTATCTAAAAATAATGTAGCGAATAGATGAAGGAGCACCTTCACCAGAGACACAACAGTGATTCCAATAAAATGGAAAGTGAGAATATAATCCAGCTATTTGGTGCTCCTTGTGACCATAGGCAACAGACCAAAGTTTGGGGTGGGAGAGGTAAGGGGGAGTAGGTTGGTGTTTGCTGGGCTGATTGATCCTGGCTCTCAAGCGAGAAATAGGTTTGAACCTTCTAAATGTAACATGGATAGAATGCAAAGATTCCCCTGGGTCAACTCCTACCTCTACCTTTTACAATAGTAAAAGTTAATAGAAAACTATAGTAACTAACAATAATTCAGATCCTATGAAAGAAGATTTGAGTCACTTTAAAAACTTCCAATCACAGCTGGGTGTGGTGGCTGGCTCATGCCTATAGTCCCAGCTTTTGGGAGGCCAAGGCAAGAGGATCACAAGCCCAGGAGTTCAAGACCAGCCTGGGCAACATAGTGACACATTGGTGATACAAAAAATAAAAAAAAAATTAACTGGACATTGCAGCATGTGCCTGTAGTGCCAGCCATTCGCAGGGACTGAGGTAGGAGGATGGCTTGAGCCCAAGACATCAAGGCTGCAGTGACCCATGATGGTGCCACTGCACTCCAGCCTGGGCAACAGAGCTAAAAGCCTGTCTGAAAAACTTAAAAAAAAGAAAAAAAAAAAAAGAGAGAGAGAGAGACAAAGGAAAGAAGGAAGGAAGGAAGGAAGGAAGGAAAGAGAGAAAGAAAAGAAAGAAAGGCAGGCCAGGCGCGGTGGCTCACGCCTGTAATCCCAGCACTTTGGGAGGCTGAGGCAGGAGGATCACAGGTCAGCAGTTCGAGACCAGCCTGGCCAACATGGCGAAACCCCATCTCTACTAAAAATACAAAAATTAGCCAGGCGTGGTGGTGGGCATCTGTAATCCCAGTACTTGGGAGGCTGAAGCAGGAGAATCGCTTGAAACCAGAAAGCGGAGGTTGCAGTGAGCCAAGATGTGCCACTGCACTCCAGCCTGGGCAAAAAAGCAAAACTCCATCTCAAAAAAAAAAAAAAAAAAGAAAGAAATTGTCCTCATTTTTCAGTTAACGAGGTTGCTCCAAACAAAAGAAATTTTCCCATTTTTACCTTCAGTTTCTCTTAAGCATTTGTTGTGTTTATTCTTTGTGGTGGTCCTTTTAGTTTAGTTTTCATTTCTGAAATGATTCTTTTATTTTGAATTATTTTCTGAATTATTACCTCATTTCCCACATTTTCTGATTCTAATTGATTTTATTCTTTCATATCTTGTATCATTTTGTTAATGAAATTTTAGCTCAATTTGAAATAGCAAGTTCCAGCTCTGATCTCCTGTGGGCATGGCTTTTGGATATGCTTTTATTGTCTGGAGGAATGTTATTGTGTTCCTTATTCTCTCTCTCTCTTTTAAATTGTAACTCTTAGAGAATTCATGCTTGATACTTTTCTGTTGCTTTTTAAAATTATTTATTTATTTATTTATTTATTTGCTTGTTTGTTTATTGAGATGGAGTCTCGCTCTGTCGCCCAGGCTGGAGTGCAGTGGCACGATCTTGGCTTACTGCAACCTCCGCCTCCCGGGTTCAAGCCATTCTTCTGCCTCAGCCTCCCAAGTAGCTGGGACTACAGGTGTGCACCACCATACCTGGCTAATTTAGTAGAGACGGGGTTTCACCATGTTGGCCAGGCTGCTCGAACTCCCCTCATGATCCGCCCACCTCTGTCTCCCAAAGTGCTGGGATTCCATTTAATTTTATTGTTTAAGACAGAGTCTCGCTCTGTCACCCAGGCTAGAGTGCAGTGGTGGGAGCTCAGCTCATTGCAACCTCCACTTCTCAGGCTCAAATGATCCTCCTGCCTCAGCCTTCCTCTTTTTTTTTTTTTTTTTTTTTTTTTTGAGACGGAGTCTTGCTCTGTCACCCAGGCTGGAGTGCAGTGGCACAATCTCAGCTCACTGCAACCTCCGCCTCCCTGGTTCACACCATTCTCCTGCCTCAGCCTCCCGAGTAGCTGGGACTACAGGTGTCCACTACCACGCCCGGCTAATTTTTTTGTATTTTTAGTAGAGACAGGGTTTCATTGTGTTAGCCAGGATGGTCTTGATCTCCTGACCTCATGATCCGCCCGCCTCAGCCTCCCAAAGTGCTGGGATTACAGGCGTGAGCCACTGCGCCCGGCTTCAGCCTTCCAAGTAGCTGGGATTTAGTGTGCCAACATGCCCATCTAATTTTTTTTGTATTTGTAGTAGAAACGGCATGTCACCATGTTGGCCAGGCTGGTCTTGAACTCCTGACCTCAAATGATCCACCCGCCTCAGCCTCTCAAAGTGCTGGTGTTACAGGCGTGAGCCACCGTGCCCCGCCGGTGTTGCTTATTTATTTATTTATTTAGAAATGGAAAGGAATTTTGGCTGTCGGTTTTAAGAGTTGTCATAGAGAAGAGTTCACTGGCCCCTTCAGGTCTTCCCTCGTGGACCACTTGCATTCCCCTCCTGTTGATGTGGGCAAAGCCTCAACCCCTCTCTGCTTGCTGCTCTCAGCGTGGCCCTCTGTTTTCCGTTGTTTTGTTTTTTCAAGACGGAGTCTTGCTCTGTCACCCAGGTTGGAGTGCAGAGGCACAATCTTGGCTTACTGCAACCTCCACCTCCCGGGTTCAAGCGATTCTCCTGCCTCAGCCTCTCATGTAGCTGGGATTACAGGTGCCTGCCACCATGCCCAGCTAATTTTGTATTTTTAGTAGCAATGGGGTTTCGCCACGTTGGCCAGGCTGGTCTTGAACTCCTGACCTCATGATCCACCTGCCTCGGCCTCCCAAAGTGCTGGGATTACAGGCATGAGCCACCATACCCAACCCCATCTGTGTTTTAATACTCGTTTTGAGGCTCTTCCGTTTTCAGATGATTTCAGATGCCCCATCACTTCCCTCGGCTGCCTCCTTCACAGATGCTCAGGTCCACTATTGCAGGTATTGTGATGTTTATGATTGTTCTGATCTGCTTATATCTGGGGGCTCATGGGGACATTTCCTGTATTAGTTTGCTGGTACTGCTATAACAGATCACCACAGCTGGGTAGCTTACACATAACTTTATTTTCTCACAGCTCTAGAGGCTTTTTGTCACAGATCAAGGTGTTGGCAGGTCTGGTTTATCCTAAGGCCTCTCTCCTTGGCTTGCAGACAACTGCCTTCTTGCTGGATTTTCACACGGCATTTCCGCTGCATGTGCACATCCCTCATGTGCCTCAGCATATCCAAATTTCCTTTTTTAAAATAAGGACACCAGGCTGGGTGTGGTGGCTCACACCTGTAATCCCAGCACTTTGGGAGGCTGAGGCGGGCGGATCACCTGAAGTCAGGAGTTGGAGACTAGCCTGGGCAACATGGCGAAGCCCCATATCTACTAAAAATACAAAAATTAGCCAGGCATGGTGACACATGCCTGCAGTCCCCGCTACTCGGGAGGCTGAGGCACAAGAATCGTTGAACCCAGGAGGTGGAGGTTACAGTGAGCCAAGATCAAGCCACTGCCCTCCAGCCTGTGTGACAGAGTGAGACTCTTGTCTCAAAAAAAAAAAAAAAAAAAAGATAAAATAAGGACAACAGTCATATAGGATTAGGACCCACCGCAACTACCTCATTTTAGCTTAATCATCTCTTTGAAGACTGCACCTCCAAATACACTCACATTGTGAGGTACTGGGGGTTATAGCTTAAACATACGAATTTTGGAAGTGTGCAATTCAGCCCATCACATTATCTCACGTAGTTTTGTTTGAATGTTGTCAACAGGCTTTTGGTTTTGCTGTCTGATTGCTCTATTTTTATTTGGGGATTTTGGAAGATTCAAAAACTACTGCTGGAGGCACAATTTTTCTAGAATCTTGGTGCTTCTGTTTTTGTTTTGTTTTAATCAGCTTTATTGAGGGAAAATTTGCATGCAACAAAATGTATCAATTTTAAGTGTACAATTTGATGAGTTTTGACACATATGCAATCATGTAATTATTACCATTGAACCTCGAAAATTTGAGAGAGGTCTCAGTTAATTTAGAAAGTTTATCTTGCTGCAGGGCACGGTGGCTCATGCCTGCAACCTCAGCACTTTGGGAAGCCGAGGTGGGCAGATCACGAGGTCAGGAGTTTGAGACCAGCCTGGCCGACATGGTGAAACGCCGTCTCTACTAAAAATTAAAAATAAATAAATAAATAAAATAAAATAAAATTAGCCAAGCATGGTGGCGGGCACCTGTAGTCCCAGTTACTCAGAAGGCTGAGGCAGGAGAATCGCTTGAACCCGAGAGGCAGAGGTTGCAGTGAGCCAAGATCTCGCCACTGCACTCCAGCTTGGGCAACAGAGTGAAGCTCCGTCTCAGGAAAAAAAAAAAGAACGTTTATTTTGCCAAGGTCGAGGACATGCGCCCGTGACACAGCCTCAGGAGTTCCTGATGACACGTGCCCAAGGTGGTCAGAGCACAGCTTGGTTTTACATATTTTAGGAAGATATGAGACATCAATCAATATATGTAAAATGAACATTGGTTTGGTCCAGAAAGGTAGGACAGTTCACAGGTAGGTGAGACACAAATGGTTGCATTCTTTTTATTCATGGCTTTTATTTTTATTTTTATTTTTTGAGACGGAGTTTCACTCTTGTCTCCCAGGCTGGAGTGCAGTGCTATGATCTTGGCTCATTGCAACCTTCACCTCCTGGGTTCAAGCGATTCTCCTGCCTCAGCTTCCCAAGCTGGGATTACAGGCGCCTGCCACCATGCCCGGCTAATTTTCTTGTATTGTTAGTAGAGACAGGGTTTGGCCATGTCTTGAACTCCTGACCTCAGGTGATCCGCCCGGCTCGGCCTCCCAAAGTGCTGAGATTACAGGCGTGAGCCACCGCGCCTGACCATGGCTGCATTCTTTTGAGTTTCTGATGAGCCTCTCCAAAGAGGCAATCAGATATGCATTTATCTCAGTGAGCAGAGGAATGACTTTGAATAGAACGGGAGGCAGGTTTGTCCCAAGCAGTTCCCAGCTTGACTTTTCTCTTTACCTTAGTGATTTTGGGGGCCCAAGATGTGTTCCTTTCACAACCACAATCATGATATACAGAACTTCCATCAACTCAGAAAGTTCCCTCATGTCCTTTTTTTTTTTTTTTGAGACAGAGTCTCGCTGTGTTGCTCAGGCTGGAGTGCAGTGACGTGATCTCGTCTCACTGCACCTTCTCTCCCCACCTCCAGAGTAGCTGTGACTATGGTGCCACTGAACCCGGCTAATTTTTGTGTTTTTAGTAGAGACAGGGTTTCACCATGTTGGCCAGGCTCCTCTCGAACTCCTGACCCAAGAGATCCGCCCACCTCGGGTTCCCAAAGTGCTGGGATTACAGGTGTAAACCACCGCATCCAGCCCCGCATGTTGCCCAGGCTGTAGTGCAGTGGCACAATCTTGGCTCAATGCAACCTCCACCTCCCAGGTTCAAGCGATTCTCCTGCCTCAGCCTGCCAAGTAGCTGGGATTACAGGCATGCTCAATCACACCGAACTAATTTTGTATTTTTAGTAGACATGGGGTTTCTCCATGTTGGCCAGGCTGGTCCGTGATCCGCCTGCCTCAGCCTCCCAAAGTGCTGGGATTACAGGCATGAGCCACGGCGCCCGGCCACTCATGCACTTTTGCAGTCCGTCTCCTCCCCAACCCCTGCCCCAGCCCCTGAGGGCCGCTGTTCTCCTTCCTGTCCACAATAGTTGTACTTCTTCTAGAATTTCATATAAATAGAATCATATAGTATTTGATCTTTTATGTAAAGCTTCTTGTACTTAACATAGTGCTTTTGAGATTCATTCATGTTGTTGCATATGTCAGTAAATTATTCTTTGTTTTCTGAGTAATATTGCATTGTGTGGACATCTTCCAATTTGTTTATCTGTTTACCAGTTGATAGAGAATGGGTAGCGTCCAGTGTTTGACAGTGTGAATAAAGCTACTATGAACATTCAAGGGCAAATTTTTTTTTTTTTGAGATGGAGTCTCGCTCTGTTGCCCAGGCTGGAGTGCAGTGGCGAGATGTCGGCTCACTGCAAGCTCCGCCTCCCGGGTTCAGGCGTTTCTGCTGCCCCAGCCTGCTGAGGAGCTGGGATTACAGGCGTGAGGCATCACGCTTACCTGATTTTTGTATTTTTAGTAGAGACAGGGTTTTACCATGTTGGTCAGACTGGTCTCAAACTCCTGACCTTGTGATCTGCCCACTCAGCCTCCCAAAGTGTTGGGATTACAGGCTTGAGCCACCACGTACAGCCAATAATTTTTTTTTAAAGGAAAATAAGTGCTAGTGAGAATGTAGCGAAATTGGAACTATCATACATTGTTTATGGAAATGTAAATGGTGTAGCTGCTGTGGAAAAAAGTTTGGGGGTTACTCAATAAACTGAACATAAATTACTGTATGACTCAGGAATTCCATATATATATATATGTGCTTTGTGTATGTGTGTGTGCGTGTGTGTGTGTGTGTATATATATATATATATATACACACACATGCTATGCATTTTTTTTAAGACTTTTTTTTTTAAGACAGAATCTTGCACTGTTGCCCAGGCTGGAGTGCAGTCTTGGCTTACTGCAACCTTCCCTTCTTGAGTTTAAGTGATTCTCATGCCTCAGCCTCCCAAGTAGCTGGGATTACAGGTGCACACCACCATGCCCAGCTAATTTTTGTACTTTTAGTAGAGACAGAGTTTTACCATGTTGGCCAGGCTGGTCTTGAAATCCTGGCCTCAAGTGATCTGCCCACCTTGGCCTTCCAAAGGGCTGAGATTACAGGTGTGAGCCACCATGCCTGGCCCACTTGTATATATTGAGTATATACTTAAAAGAATTGAAAATGAGTGTTTAAACAAAAACTTGTACACAAAGTTTATGGCAGCAATATTCACAATAGCCAAAAGGTAGAAACAATGCACTTCTATCTACTGATGGGTCAACAAAATGTGGTACATTCATACAATAGAACAGTATTCAGCTAGAAAAAGAAATAAAGTATTGATGTATTGATGTATGCTACAGCATGGATGAATATTCAAAATATTATGCTAAGTGAAAGGAGCCAGACATAAAAGGGCTCATATTGTATGGTTCCATTTATATAAAGTATCTATAACAGGCAAATCTATAGAGACAGAAAGCAGATTAGTAGTTGCCAAGGCTGGAGGAAGTAAGGAATGCAAAGCAACTTAGAAGGTATGGGGGTATATTAGTTCGTTTTCACACTGCTATAAAGAACTGCCCGAGACTGTGTAATTTTTTTTTTTTTTTTTTTTTTTTTTGAGACGGAGTCTCGCTGTGTCGCCCAGGCTGGAGTGCAGTGGCCGGATCTCAGCTCACTGCAAGCTCTGCCTCCCGGGTTTTTACGCCATTCTCCTGCCTCAGCCTCCCGAGTAGCCGGGACTACAGGCGCCCGCCACCTCGCCCGGCTAGTTTTTTGTATTTTTTTTTTAGTAGAGACGGGGTTTCACCGTGTTAGCCAGGATGGTCTCGAACTCCTGACCTCGTGATCCGCCCGTCTCGGCCTCCCAAAGTGCTGGGATTACAGGCTTGAGCCACCGCGCCCGGCCTAGAGACTGTGTAATTTTTAAAGAAAGGAGGTTTAATTGACTCACAGTTCCGCATGGCTCGGGAGGCCTCAGGAAACTTACAATCATGACGGAAGAGGAAGCAAGCATGTCTTACACAGCAGCAGGTGAGAGAGAGAGTGTGAAGGAGGAACTGTCAAACACTTATAAAACCATCAGATCTGGTGAGAACTCACTATCACAAAAACAGCATGGAGGAAACTGCCCCTATAATCCAATCACCTCCCATCAAGTCCCTCCTTCAACATGTGGGGATTATGGGGATTACAATTTGAGATGAGATTTAGGTGGGGACACAGAGCCAAACCATATCAATGGCTTTTATTTTTATTATTATTATTTTTTTGGGGGGTGGTGATTAAATGTTCTGGAACTGGATAGTGGTGATGAAAGAACACCATGAATTCAGCTGGGCACAGTGGCTCATACCTGTATTCCCAGCACTTTGGGAGGCCAAGGCAGGCAAATTACGAGGTCGGGAGTTTGAAACCAACCTGGCCAACATGGTGAAACCCCATCTCTACTAAAATATAAAAATTATCTGGGCGTGGTGTTGGGCACCTATAATCCCAGCTACTCAGGAGGCTGAGGCAGGAGAATGGCTTGAACACGGGAGGCAGAGGCGGAGGTTGCAGTGAGCCAAGATCGTGCTGCTGCACTCCAGACTCCAGCCCGGGCGACAGTGCGAGACTCTGTCTCAAAAACAAAAACTACTGTGAATTCACTAGGTGCCTCTAAATGTTATGCTTTAAAAATGGTTAAATGGTGACTTTTTATATTATGTATATTTTGCCACAATAAAAACATTTTTATTGCCTTCCTGGTGTTATGACATGGAACTTTTAACTCCAACTCACCCATCCTTTATCCAGTTCTACCTGAGCACCAGAGCCCTCTTACATCTTACATCCCTGCTGACTTGGCTCTGTCTTATTTGCCCCATGGCTAAAGCTCTCATCCTGCTGGTCACCAACTCTCCTTCATTACCTTCTCACAATAGACATTTCTCATATCTTCAGGCTATCCACAATTGTGACCCCACTTGTAATCAAATCCACAAAGGTACAAAAGATACAAAAGGGAATCTGGCATAGAAGAACTATAGATAAGACCAGCTGGAATTGAGAAAGAGATTACTGCTCCCTGAACTCATTGTTGTTCACTGAAGGGTGGAAGGTGGCCTTTTCCTTGGCTTCGGGGAGATATTTATTGTGTGTTACACTGAGTAGACCATGAACTAAGATACCTAGTGTGTGGCATTTTTGGCACAGAAGTTTTTGGAATGACTATCAGCAAATAGCATCCCAGAAAGAGAATTTCAGTTCCAAATGATTTAATTGAAAAGTTCTACCAACCCATTCAGGTTAAGAACAATTCCAACCTTACATAAACTTTCCCAGAGAATAAAAAGGCAGAAACAATGACTTCTTTAATGAAAATAGGATCACTGGCCGGGCGTGGTGGCTCACACCTGTAATCCCAGCACTTTAGGAGGCAGAGATGGGTGGATCACGAGGTCAGGAGTTCAAGACCAGCCTGGCCAACATAGTAATCCCATCTCTACTAAAAACACAAAAATTAGCTGGGCATGGTGGTGCGGCCTGTATTCCCAGCTACTTCGGAGGCTGAGGCAGGAGAATCTCTTGAACCCAGGAGTTGGAAGTTGCAGTAGGCTGAGATCATGCCACTGCACTCCAGCTTGAGCAACAGAGACAGACTTTTTCTCAAAAAAATTAAAAAGAAGGAAAATATGATTACCTTGATTTCAAAATCTCTCAAAGACAGTATGAGAAAAGAAAATTATGGGGTAGTTGTATTCATGAAGGTAGATACAAAGTTCTTATCTAAATCATTAAGGGAACTAGATTTTTAGCCAACTAGATTATGACCAACTTGAGATATTTATTCCAGAAATGCAAGTTTGACTTATTATTTAAAAATCAGTTAATATGATTCCCCACATTAATGTATTAATTTAGAAAGAACCCCAGGATCATCTGAAAAGATATAGAAAAGATGATAGAATTTCAAATTAAATTATCATCAA
This sequence comes from Macaca thibetana thibetana, assembly GCF_024542745.1. Classification (NCBI taxonomy): domain Eukaryota; kingdom Metazoa; phylum Chordata; class Mammalia; order Primates; family Cercopithecidae; genus Macaca; species Macaca thibetana. The sequence continues at coordinate 40,806,637 of NC_065596.1, read as the reverse complement.
GCCTCTTGGAAAAATGGAAATACAAGGAAACTTCTAAGAAAGGATATCAAAGGAGAACTTTAAGCGCATTTTTTTGATGGGCACGGTGCCTCATACCTGTAATCCCAGCACTTTGGGAGGCTGAGGCAGGAGGATTACTTGAGCCCAGGAGTTTGAGACCAGCCTGGGCAATATAGTGAGACCTCATCTCTACAAAAAAATTTAAAAATTAGCGGCTGGGCGCGGTGGCTCAAGCCTGTAATCCCAGCACTTTGGGAGGCCGAGACGGGCGGATCACGACGTCAGGAGATCGAGACCATCCTGGCTAACACCGTGAAACCCCGTCTCTACTAAAAATACAAAAAACTAGCCAGGCGAGGTGGCGGGCGCCTGTAGTCCCAGCTACTCCGGAGGCTGAGGCAGGAGAATGGCGTAAACCCGGGAGGCGCAGCTTGCAGTGAGCTGACATCCGGCCACTGCACTCCAGCCCGGGCTACAGAGCAAGACTCCGTCTCAAAAAAAAAAAAAAAAAAAAAAAAAAAAAAAAAAAAAAAATTAGCTGGGTGTGGTGGTGCTTGTCTAGTACCAGCTACTTAGGAGGCTGAGTCAGGAGAACTACTTGAGCCTAGGAGGTAGAGGCTGCAGTGAGCCCTGATGGCACCATTGCACTCCAACCTAGGCGACAGAGGGAGACCCTGTTTCAAAAAAACAACAACAGCATATTTTTTACTTAATGATGAAATACTGAAATCTTTCCCTTTAAGATCAGGACCAAGGCAAGAAGACCTGCTACCGTCACTGCTAGTCAATAGTGTACTGGCTGCATCACTTGGTGACCAAAAAAGGCTCTATCATCTGCAATGCTTCTCGTTCTGTGCTAATGATAAAATGTTACTCCAGCTTCATACTAATAAAGTCATTCCAGTGTGAAGACACTGATTGAGTCTGACATATTAATGTCACATGTCTCTTTCTGGAGAGTCATGTATTGTGAACTCTTCAGTGATAAATGGAGGTGAGACAAGAGAATAGGTCTGGAGGCAGGGAACATAAGGCCATTCCCGCTGACTTCTTAGAACTGAATCAAAAGGAAAATCCTGTCTCTCCACACCCAAGTAACAAAAGGATCAGAAGCTACTACCTTTGCACTGTGGTGCAGAAATCAATCAGACACTTGCATAGGGCGTAACTTTGTAACTACCTTTTAGTCTCTGATTGGTCCTGCCTTCCACAACCAATCAGACTGGTTGTGGGCCATTCCTTCATTTACATACAGTGTAACCAAGTACCCAATGGGAAACCTCTAGAGGGTATTTAAAACCCAGAAAATTCCGTAACCAGAACTCTTTGCGCTTAAGCCTGCTCCCCCTCTGCAGAGTGTACTTTTGTTTCAATAAATCTGTGCTTCCGTTGCTTCATTGTTTTGTTGCTTTGTGCATTTTGTCCAATTCTTTGTTCAAAACATCAAGAACCTAGATGACTACCATGAGACAAGAACTTAGCTTAAATCCCTACTACAATAATAACAGTTATCAGATTTCTCTATCTCTGTAAAGATTTCAGTTGCTATCAAAACATTTACATTTCTAATATACAGCTTCTCTCTTATGGAGACGCTTTGGTGAGTGTAAAGATTTTACTTTCAATGGAAACATTTACCACACACTAATATGTGTATGGCTTCATTTTTTCCATACTCTGCATTTATTTGGTTCCTTCCCTTGAAGACTTTTTGAGTATCAGGAAGCATTGAGTGAAAGCCAAACACCTCAATACATTTATCACATTAACTTAGTTTTTCTCCCATCTTGAATGGATGAGAGCTAAGCTGTTTACATTTATTACATATAAAACATGTATTAGGTTTCAGACATATGTGAACACTCTATCAAGGCTTGACATTGATAAATACACTTTTAAAGTGTCATTTAATTTCCAATTGCAAACATCCCTAGTGTTATATCTCTTAGATATCTCCTCTGTGGCCTCTCCAGGTGGCTACCTTGTGTTTTGAGGAGATTGCTGTGCTAGATAGAGGCTGTAACTAAACAACTTCTCTTTGCCTATATCTATGGGAAAATTAAGTTACATGTATGATACTTCGTTCAGAGATTTCTAGTTTACTGATTTTTTTTTTCTTTTTTTTTTGAGACGGAATCTTGCTCTTGTCTTCCAGGATGGAGTGCAATGGCATGATCTTGGCTCACTGCAACCTCCGCCTCCTGGGTTCAAGCGATTCTCCTGCCTCAGCCTACCGAGTAGCTGGGATCATAGGTGCCTGCACCACTCCTGGCTGATTTTTGTATTTTTAGTAGAGACGGGGTTTCGCCATGTTGGCCAGGCTGGTCTCGAACTCCTGACCTTGTGATCCACTCGCCTCCGCCTCCCAAAGTGCTGGGATTACAGGCCTGAGCTACCGCACCCGGCCGATTTTTTTTTTTTTTTTTTTTTTTTAATGACAAAGACATGGCTTTAATGTTATCCAGGAGACAGCTGATTCACATAGGGTTATTGAACACTAGAATCTGATGTTGAATCTGTCATGTCAACAACAGACAAATGCATTACAATTTAGGGAAAGCTGTTTTCTGGGTACCTCCCACATGTTTGCAGAAGGCGGCTAGAATTTGCTTCCAGGCATCTACCTGGGCCTTAGAATGAGCCCTGGCTCCCCAATCCACATCACATGTTTGTTCAGTAATTTGTGAAGGGAAGCTGGGCACAGAGGGAAGTAAGGAGGCTCAATGTAAAGCCCAGTCCCAGGGTAAAAAGACGATCTGCGCTTTTTCCTTTCCATGGGCCTGTAACCGTTCAGAGACTGGGCATACAACTCACTCCTCCGGTTATGGTCATCCTGACCAACAATGAAAAGGATGGGGCCCTGGGCCTTCTCTATTGAAATCATGCTGGGGTTCTCATACCCTCCTCCAAGATCATTCCTTATATCCACGACGTCCACGAGGCCTGAGAAAGCTACCTTGATTCTCCTCAGGTCATAGCCCAATCGTGGAATGCTATTCTGCTTCTAGTTTATGCCTCTGTTCCCACTGATCCGGGATCCATTGATGGAAACTGGCTGAGACATTCTTCAAGAATGAGGCCATTGAGAGACAAGTATCAGTTCCTAGAGAAATGCCCCAAAGCCCAATGCCTGGACCTTTTACCTGGGGATGCTGAAACATGTAGCATAGGGCTTCTTCGAAGTACTCCAGGGGTATGTTGTCCACGATCTTGGGGAGATCTTCAAAGTTATAATAAGCTAGAGCCAACGTGACAAAGCCACGGCCAGCAAGGAGGCTGGCTCGATATTTTAACAGGCTCCCTCCGATAACCAAAGATGCCAATGATCCCTAGGAAGGGTCCAGGTCCTGGCGACAGGAGGGGCGTGGCGCGCACCCGGCCCGCGCGTACTGACCCGCGCCGCACCCCCAGCGAGAAGAAGCCGCGCTCGTGCCGCGCGTGGCATAGCAGCCGTCCAGGCTTGGGGTCGTGGCCGTCCAGCACCTCCAACTCCACCACAAAGGGAATCTGTATGTCCCGCTTCAGAAAGCGCCAAAAAGACTTCTTGGATTCCAGGGCCCAGAGCAGCCCCATGGGCTCGAGACCCCGAGGCTGCCGCCCAGCACGGGCGCGCGCTCCAGGTCCAGCTCGCCGCGGGCGTCAGCTCAGTAGCGCGCGTGGGCCCGGAAGAGCGCGCCCTTCTCGTAGTGCAGGGACGCGCGCGCAGCGCGACCGGTTGCTCCGGGGCCAGGCCGCGCACGGCGATGCGCACCGCTTGTCCCAGCAGCCGCGGCCCGTGGGCTCCAGGATCAGCGTTGCTGACATTTTGGAGCCGGAGCGGGGAATCCCAAGGTCGATGCCCGAGGCCCGTCCAAGATCGTGGCAAGTGCGCCGATTGTCCAGAGGGTGTCCGGTGTCTCCTGGTGCCGGAAGCGGCCGGTGGCTGAGCAGTCCCAGAGAGCGCCTGGGACTTTAGACCAGTTAACCCGGCGCCCTGGACTCGTCTGAGGCAAAAGGAGCTAGACTCCTCTCCTGGGTCCTCTCCTCGGACCCCGGGGAGCGCAGAATTTTTTTTTTTTTTTTTTTTTTTTTTTTTTTTTTTTTTTTTTTTTTTTTTTGAGACACGGTCTCGCTCTGTTGCCCAGGCCGGAGTGCAGTGGCTGATCATAGCTCACTGTAATCTCGATCTCACAGGCTCAAGCTATCCTCCTGCCTCGGCCTTCCGAGTATGTGTCAGAGCCATCACGAGTATAGGCATGAGCCTTCACGCCTGGCCTAAACCATCACGCCTAGCCTGATTTTTTTTTTTTTTACTTGGAAAAAATATATACTTCACTCCCACAAAGTATATTTTAGACTCCTGCCCCATTATTCCTAGAGAATTATAATTTCCAAGTAAAGTAAAAACAAAAAAAGTGGTGAAGACAGAAGAGTATTTAACCATATCCCTGTAGAAAATTTTATTGAATATTCTAAGGAATGTACTTGTCCTTTTTGTGTCTGTTGGTAGAAAAAGAATAAACATTAAACTCAGCTTAGTATTTCCAAAGTAATAAGAAACACTCTTGCACATAAGGATACTTTGGGAAACCTCGTTTCCACCACTGTGTTTATTTACACTGAGTGAGTGACAAGGCTCTGTAAAGACGCAGGGGAATTGGTCACTAGCAGACAAAGCAGACATCAAGTACTGTAAGAAATCAGAGACTGACTTCAAAGAAAACTCAGTGTTTACTGATAAATTGGGTTATAATATTACCCCACCAATGGCTAGCCTTCATGCCATGAAAATGCATCCATGTTAATGATGTCACTGTCTTACCTAACTGCAGGTGATGGCTGCCATGACATAGAAATGACATTGAACTTAAGGAAAATACTATACTGTGCAAAATCCTTGTTAAAACCAAACATCATAAATGCATTTGAAGCACAGTGTCTAAGCCACATAAAATCAAACACCTGATAGTTATTAGCTGGCCTTCTATAAAGAAAGCTTTTTTTCTTTTTGCTTATTTAATGGGGTACAATCAATTATAGACATAATTGATGGCATAGGGAAAATAATTATTTCAAGTAGTTTTTAAACACTAGCTGTATAACTAAGAGGGACATATAAAAACAGGGATTGGCAAACTTTTACTTTACAGGGCCTGATAGTAAATACAGTCAATCTTCATTCACAGATTCTGTATCTGTGAATTCATCTACTTCCTAAAACTTTTTTGTGTAAACTCAGAGTCAATATTTGCAGCACCTTTGTGGTTATTTGTGGACATCTGAAGAGCGGTGAACAGTTTTGAGTCCCTTAATAGGCATGTTCTCAGCCAAAGTCAAACAAAGTGACTCTCTGTCTTCTTATTTCAGCTCTCATACTGTAAACAAGTGCCCTTTTTACCGTCCATTTAGTACCTTGGCTTCTCGTATTTTTGTGATTGCTGGTGATTTTGCTGTTTCAAAGGGACCCCAAATGGAGTAGTGCTAAAGTGCTGTTGAATGTTGCTATGAATGAGAAAGCGGTCTTGTGTCTTATAGAAAAAATACATGTGTTAGATAAGTTTCATTCAGGCATGAGTTATGGAGCTGTTGGCCATGAGTTCAAGTGTTAATGAATCAATAATATATATTAAGGTGTTTAAATAGAAACACAATAAGGCTGGGCACGGTGGCTCATGCCTGTAATCTCAGCACTTTTGGGAGGCCCAGGCGGGTGGATCACCTGAGGTCAGGAGTTCGAGACCAGCCTAGTCAACATGGTGAAACTCCGTCTCTACAAAATACAAAAATCAGCTGGGCATGGTGACATGCATCTGTATTCCCAGCTACTCTGGGGGCTGAGGCAGGAGATTTCTGGAACCTGGGAGGTGGAGGTTGCAGTGAGCCAAGATCCCACCACTGCACTCCAGCCTGGGTGACACAGTAAGACCCTATCTCAAAAAAAAAAAAAAAAAAAAAAAAAAGCAAGAAAGAAAAAAGAAAGAAAGACAAGAAACACAACAAAATAAGCTTATGCATTCATCAGTTGACTAAAATGTGACGAGATGCTTACAGGAAGCTAACCCTGTATTTCCCCTAGAAGCAGTGGAATGGTATGCACTAATTCCATGTTTGCAGCAAGTTTATAGACCATAACTACTGTGAATAGTGAGAACTGACTGTATTTTAGGATGCGTGGGCCATCCGGTCTGTGTAACTACTCGAGTCTGTCCTTGTAGTTCAAATATAGCCATAGACAGTACACAACCAAGTACGGCTATGTTCCAATAAAACATTTATTTATGGACACTGAAATTTGACATGTATGATTTTCATACTTCACAAAATATTATCCTTTTCATTTTTTTATTATTTAAAAATATAGAAATGGAAAATATAGGAACGGGCCAGGCGCGGTGGCTCACACCTGTAATCCCAGTACTTTGGGAGGCAGAGGTGGGCAGATCACTTGAGACCAGGAGTTTGAGACCAGCCTGGCCAACATGGTGAAACCCCATCTCTACTAAAAATACAAAAATTAGCCAGGCATGGTGGCGGGCACCTGTAATCCCAGCTACTCAGGAGGCCGAGGCAGGAGAATTGCTGGAACCTGGGAGATGAAGGCTGCAGTGAGTCGAGATCGTGCCACTGCACTCTAGCCTGGGCAACAGAGTCTTGCTCTGTCTCAAAAAAAAAAAAAAAAAATTTACACACACACACACACACACACACACACACACACCATTCCTATTTCCTTAGCTATACAACAACTGGCAGCAGGACAGATTTGGCCTGCAGGATATAGCTGCTCTAAAAGAACTGCAATCTGATATTTCAATTACTAGCTTTGTTGTTAGCAATAATATTGGTGTTGCAATTTTAAACTTTTTATAGCGATTTAGTCTAAAACTAATAAATATGTTAATATTGCTAGGAACCAAGATTTGTTAAAGAAAATAAACAGGAATATAAAAGGCAAGAATAAAACCCTGTGATGTTAAATTTAGATTAGTAATGTGAGTCTGAACTCATGCTTTGGGTCTCAAGTTTCTTGCACTGCTTTAATAAAGGGAAAACAATGCCTGATCTAGAACCCAAGATATCTGACTCCATAATCCTGGGCTGTCTGATTTAGCCATACTGCTGCTTTTATTTTTTCTTAGTCTAGGCCTTCTCAAATCTTCCCTCACTTCCCCCTCAAAATCCCTAATAAAGAAGGAATCTGGGGCAGAAGCAAATAAACTATGCCAGGAATCTCCTATAAAATCTTAATGTAAAAGTTACGCTCATTTGCATTCTCCCCCATAATAAGCCTGTGATTAAATGGAAAATAAATACGTAATTTAAAAAAATGCGCTTTTCACCAAATCCTGCAGTCAAGCTGATGCTCTTGAGGATGCAACATTCCCCTCTCTGTTTCGTAGTTGAGGAGAGCGAGGCTCTGGGTCACAATCAATTATCCAGTCACTTCGTCACAGCCCCGCGGGCACACACCCACCACACAATCAGGGGCGTCGTTTCTCAGACACACACTGACTCACACGATGTCCAGGAAAGATCCGAAAAGGAAAACAAACATCAAAAAAACCGCGCCACATTAAAGTTTATCGTGGGTTATATACGCGCTCACAGAAACGCAAGCGCACGCAGTCAACCGGGTGGCCTCACAGTCGCCCACGGTACTCTCAGTCCTATGGAGCTCGACTCAATTCCAGTCAATCTGTCACAAACCTCATCCCGGTCATCCCCAAGTCTGCCGAGTCACATCGTCTCAAATCCCAACCAGCCACACCCAGTGAAAGAATCCCACTCAGGACCGCGCCAGGGACAGGACCGTGCCAGGGACAGGACCGCGCCAAGGACAGACCCGCAGCGCCGTCCTCGCTCACAGAGCTCCCTAGTCGGCCCTATGGAGAGGCGGTCGCGGGCGCCTTTCTTTAACGCGCCAGCCATCTGTCCCCGCTCCCTTCCAGGCCCTGCCGCCCTATCCGCAAGCGCTAAGGGACTCGAAGCGCAGCCTCGTTGGGACAGGCCTAACTCCGGCTCGCGGTTCACACAGAGCGTGGGGCTGCACCAGTGAGCGGACCCTTGAGACTGGCCGCGCCTGCGCACTCCGTGAGCGCGCCCGGCCCTCCCAGCAGCCCCCGCGCGCAGCCCGTTAGGCCCCGGGGATTGTGGCCCTATCCGGCCGCGGCTCCCTCTGTTCCGGCATCGCTGTGCCTCGGGTTCGCGCCCCGAGTGAGCAGTCCTGGCCCGAAGCGTCGGTCCTGGCAATCCGTAGGAAAAGCACTGCGGCACGGGGTAAGGAGAGGGGAGCGGGACCACTGCAGTATCGCAGAGCGGCGGGACCCCGCGCCTCAGGCCCGGGTGTGTGTGTCGTGGGCGTGACGGGGCCGGGGCTGGGATGTGACGGCGTCTGTGGGGCTGACTTGGGTGCAGAGCCTATTGTATGAGCGAAGGTTGTTGTGGCCGTGGAGTGCGTGACTGACCCCAGCATCCTCTGCCCACACCGGGCCCAGCTGCAGAGAAATGGCCCTTGGTTAGTTTCTGCGCGCCAGAAAAAAGACTCCCAGCAGAAAGGCTCAGACTAGGCCGGGCCAGGTGGCTCACATCTGTAATCCCAGCGCTCTGGGAGAGCGAGGCGGGAGGATCGCAGGAAGCCAGGAGTTCGAGACCAGCCTGGGCAGCAAAGCGAAACTCCCATCTGTACCAGAAATTTAAAAAATGAGCCAAGTGTGGTGGCGCTCTCCTGTGGTCCCAGCTACTGGAGAGGCTGAGGCGGGAGGATGGCTTGAGCCTAGGAGGAGGTCGAGGCTGCAGTGAGCTATGATAGCACCAACTGCACTCCAGCCTGGGCAACAGCGGAACAAGGCTCAGACCCGACCTTGGGATAGGAATGTTAGAACTGAACGAGCCCCCGCTCCCGCCCATGCTTGCTCCTGGAGGGACTCCCACGCCACCTCCCCGCGGACCCGGACCCATGCACGTACACTCACAGCTCTGAAGAGTCCAGCTGCAGGTTTCAGAACCACAGCATTGCTTCCAGGAAGCTACTGTGAACTCCAGTTCCAGCCCCGGGCATCCATGACCCTGATCTTTCTTTGATACTGGGAAGAGTTAACAACCCCTTCTCTTATGTTACTCTGGTTATGTGTGGGTGGGCGGTAGTGGCATTGTGCCCTAATTTAACCATGCGAGGCTGGGCTGCAAGAAAAGCCGGGTTCCCTTCTTAGCCAGTCCTGCCCAACTCTTTAAGAAAAGGGGTCTGAGGGGGAGGAGGAATGAGTTGCTGTTGCCTGTTTAAGTCAAGGTCGAGGCAAGTGGGTGTTTCTGCTTTCTTCTGTGAAATGCATTCTTATTTCTTAGGACATGAGAATATTTGTTTCATTCTCCATAAATGTCCTGTCCATTGAGTTGATACCTAGGTCCGCTCCCGAGAGCCTGTATGCACATACCCGTTTGGTAGATATTTTTCATTACTTCTGTGGGCCTTCTTTTAATTACTATGTGTAAAGCTCTTAGAACAGAGATTAATAAAACATTTTGCAAGGATTATACATAATATAAAACTAGTTTCTTAGTGGAGAAAAAGAGATAAACAGTTGTTTACCACACTGTTCTGTCTGCTTTGGTATACTTTTACTGAATTTAGGAATGTTACTTGATTGTGTTCATTCATAGAAGAATCTTGATAGTGAAAATAGCCCATCGTTTTGATGAAGAACAGTTAAAGAACTGATGGGTGTTACTTATTTGTGCCATGCTGTTGTTTATTTCCCCAAAACCCACTCATGTCACAGGCTTATAGAATCACAATTTTCTTAACAACTAAAAGATATTCCCTCTTCACAACTCTTGTTTTTAATTTTATTTGTATGAAAATAGTTTAATTGGGTGGGCGCAGTGGCTCATGCCTGTAATCTCAGCACTTTGGGAGGCTGAGGTGGGCAGATCACCTGAGGTCAGGAGTTTGAGACTAGCCTGGTCAATATGGTGAAACCCCGTCTCTACTAAAAATACAGAAATTAGCTGGGCATGGTGGCGCATGCCTGTAATCCCAGCTACTAGGGAGGCTGAGGCAGAAGAATTGCTTGAACCCGTGATGCAGAGGTTGCGGTGAGCCGAGATCCTGCTATTACACTCCAGCCTGGGTGACAGAGTGAGATTCTGGCTCCAAAAAAAAAAGAAAGTAAGTCCTGGTTTAAGCTGCCAACTATTTTTAGTACTATTCAGAAAAGATTTTCTCCATCCCCTACCACCCAGTCATCTTCACTCTATAATACTAAAATTTAAGTTGCCCGTAGTCTCACCGTGCAGAATAAATATTACTATTCTAATGTTTGTTTTTCCATTTTTTTCTGTGCACTTGTGCACATGTGTTTGTTTTCCAAAATAGAATCACAACAATTGATCATTTAAGGAGACAAAGACCCTCCAACACTTTGTTTGAAAAACGAAAAAGAGGTTGGGTGTGGTGGCTCACGCCTGTAATCCCAGCACTTTGGGAGGCCAAGGCGGGTGGATCACCTGAGGTCGGGAGTTCGAGACCAGCCTGACCAACATGGTGAAACCCTGTCTCTACTAAAAATACAAAATTATGCCGGGCGCGGTGACTCACGCCTGTAATTCCAGCACTTTGGAAGGCTGAGGCGGGCGGATCACGAGGTCAGGAGGTCGAGACCATCCTGACTAACACAGTGAAACCCCGCCTCTACTAAAAAAAATACAAAAAATTAGCTGGGCATGGTGGCGGGCACCTGTAGTCCCAGCTACTGGGGAGGCTGAGACAGGAGAATGGTGTGAACCCAGGAGGCAGAGTTGCAGTGAGCCCAGATTGCACCACTGCACTCCAGCCTGGGCGACAGAGTGAGACTACGTCTCAAAAAAAAAAAAAAAAAAAAATTACAAAATTAGCCGGGTGTAGTGGCGTATGCCTGTAATCTCAGCTACTTGGGAGGCTGAGGCAGGAGAACCGAACCCAGGAGGCGGAGGTTGCAGTGACCCGAGATCGTGCCATTGCACTCTAGCCTGGGCAACAGGAGCGAAACTGTCTCAAAAAAAAAAAAAAAGTATTGGCCGGGCGCGGTGGCTCAAGCCTGTAATCCCAGCACTTTGGGAGGCCGAGACGGGCGGATCACGAGGTCAGGAGATCGAGACCATCCTGGCTAACACGGTGAAACCCTGTCTCTACTAAAAAATACAAAAAAACTAGCCGGGTGAGGTGGCGGGCGCCTGTAGTCCCAGCTACTCAGGAGGCTGAGGCTGGAGAATGGCGTGAACCCGGGAGGCGGAGCTTGCAGTGAGCTGAGATACGGCCACAGCACTCCAGCCTGGGTGACAGAGCGAGACTCCGTCTCAAAAAAAAAAAAAAAAAAAAAAAGTATTTAATATGATACCTTATCAAAGCAAAATTCTTGAGCTGGTTTTATGATATGGAATGATTTCCCTTTGGAACTACTAGGGATGGAAAGCAACAGGGGCCTTGCTCTACTTTTTGATTTCTGTGAATCCTTTTTTGATAACATTATTAAGAAGAATTACATAGGCCAGATGCAGTGGCTCATCCCTGTAATCCCAGCACTTTGGGAGGCCGAGGCAGGCAGATCACAAGGTCAGGAGATCGAGACCATCCTGGCCAAAATGGTGAAACCCTGTCTGTACTAAAATACAAAAAATTAGCCGGGCGTAGTGGCGGGTGCCTGTAGTCCCAGTTACTTGGGAGGCTGAGGCAGGGGAATCGCTTGCATCCGGGAGGCAGAGGTTGCAGTGAGCCGAGATCGTGCCACTGCATTCCAGCCTGGCGACAGAGCAAGATTCCGTCTCAAAAAAAAAAAGAATTACGTTTTCAAGCCTAGTTCTAACATTTATCAGTGTTTTAAGAGCAGTGCTGAAAAATCTCAAGAAGTTTTTAGAGAAAGGGACTACTATTAAAATTATTAAAAATAATTTATCAGCAAATACCAAATTTTTAAATTGAAAATTATCGAAGATAATTTTTAAAATAATGGAATGAGGGGTATGTAATGTTTTTCACTGAATTTAGTGCTTACAGTAAGCCATTTTAAGTGTTTTACGTATTATGTTCCTAACCTTCACAACAACCCTATAAGGTAGGTACTGTTGATTCCTTAATTTATCTCTGAGGAAACTGAGACACTGAAAATTAATGTGTCCAAATTCTCACAGTTAATAATTCCCAGAGCTCTGTTCATGTCCTGAATCTTGACAACAAAGCCTGTATTTTTAATAAATGAGAATCTGCCACCTCCCAACATTGTACATGTTCTTTTAGTCTGACTCCCATAGCTAGTAATTTATCATGAATATCTTCCTTCTTTAATTAATATGGGCCAATGCCATCAATAATAATTGCATAATATGCTATAATATAGTGGAACATCATTTATTCAACTTGTTGCCTACTGTTAGATATTTGATTTCAGGTTGTCGTAAATTATTCTTTTTTTTTTTGAGACGGAATCTCTCTCTGTTGCCCAGGCTGAAGTGCAATGGTGCAATCTCGGCTCACTGCAACCTCCGCCTCCCAGGTTCAAGTGATTCTCCTGCCTCAGTCTCCCAAGTAGCTGGGATTACAGGTGTCCGCCACCATGCCAAGCTAATTTTTGTATTATTAGTAGAGATGGAATTTCATCATGTTGGCCAGGCTGGTCTCAAACTGCTGACCTCAAGTGACCTGCCCGCCTTGGCCTCCCAAAGTGTTGGTTACAGGTGTGAGCCACTGCGCCCAGCCAGTAAACTATTCTTTGATGAACTCTCTTGCAATACATCTTTGTATACTTTTACAAATATTTCCTAATGATAAATTCCTAAAAGTGGAATTTCTGGGTTGAATTATGAGACATTTATAAAGTACTCACAATATGCCAGATCCTGTGCCAGTCCTCAGGGGAAATACAGTGACCAAAATGACATGGTTGGTATCCTCAGGTTGTTTGTTATCTTTCAAGGTAGATAAGCCTATGCAAGAATAAGACTGAGATAGGTGAGGTAAAGGTCATTGAAGAAGTCAGATGGCATGGCTTGAGAGGTCATGGGAAGGAGACAGCTGATTATAGCAAGCATTGTCAGGTCACGGCCAAATAATACCAAACTCATGGGGTTCCTATGGGGTAATGGATTTTATGTAATAAGCATATGCCTTATAGTTTTTATTCTCATGATGTTGATGCAAATGAACAGGACAAGAAGATTCAGCAACTCCTAGGAGGGCCTCATGGCTAAAACAACTCTTTGAGAAGCAAAACAAAAGCTTGGTCAAGAAGTCATGAGAAGCAGCAGCAGTGAAACAAGGCATTAATTGAAGATGTGTAGCCATGTTTATGTAAGCAGAATTCCAACATACATGAACACACTTAGAAATAATGGAGTCAGTTCAAATTTTGGAAACTGAAATCAACAAAACCAGTAAAAACATAGCAGCATTTTTTAAGATATTGAGTTTTTTCTCCAAGTTCAAGGGATGACTACTTTAAAAGTATCTAACCTATTTAAAGAACGTTTTCTGGCCGGGCGTGGTGGCTCAAGCCTGTAATCCCAGCACTTTGGGAGGCCGAGACGGGCGGATCACGAGGTCAGGAGATCGAGACCATCTTGACTAACACGGTGAAACCCCGTCTCTACTAAAAAATACAAAAAACTAGCCGGGCGAGGTGGTGGGCGTCTGTAGTCCCAGCTACTTGGGAGGCTGAGGCAGGAGAATGGCGTGAACCCGGGAGGCAGAGCTTGCAGTGAGCTGAGATCCGGCCACTGCACTCCAGCCTGGGCGACAGAGCGAGACTCCGTCTCAAAAAAAAAAAAAAAAGAACGTTTTCCACTATGCAAAGTTAAAATCCATATTTCAAATATATATATGGTCATGTAGAATCATGAAATAAATGTAAGCAAAAAGAAAATCAAGATCACTATCTATTGATGCCTCTCAGTGTTTCTTTGTGCTGATTTGTATGTATACTTTACAGATGTCCTCATAATGTTCATTTTATTTTTCTAAGAATATGTCCTTGTATATTTTCTAAAACTTAGTATTTAGAGATTCATACACACACACACACACACACACACACACACACACACACACACACACACACACACACACACACACATGCTCTCTCTCTCTTTCACATCTGTTTTTGCTGTACCTTAACAGGATCATACCACTCACAACTGTTACTGCATTCTTCACTCAACAAACTGTACTGAATATATTTCCATCTTTCCAGTTAAAGAGCTACATCATCAGCCGGGCGTGGTGGCTCAAGCCTGTAATCCCAGCACTTTGGGAGGCCAAGACGGGTGGATCACGCGGTCAGGAGATCGAGACCAGCCTGGCTAACACGGTGAAACCCCGTCTGTACTAAAAAAATACAAAAAACTAGCCGGGCGAGGTGGCGGGCGCCTGTAGTCCCAGCTACTCAGGGGGCTGAGGCAGGAGAATGGCGTAGACCTGGGAGGCGGAGCTTGCAGTGAGCTGAGATCCGGCCACTGCACTCCAGCCTGGGCAACAGAGCGATACTCTGTCTCAAAAAAAAAAAAAAAAAAAGAGCTACATCATCATTTTTTTAAATGACAGCAGTTTGTTTTACTCTATGGATGCTTTATGATTTATTTAACCTGTTTTCTATTGAAGGACATTTAGATTCTTTCCAGCTTTTTTCTATTATGAACAATATCCACATACTTATACACATACCTTTGATCATATGTACAATTATTTTTTTAATCCCCAAAGTAGAATTTCTGAATCAAAGAGTGTGTATGGTTTAAATGCTGCTCGTACATACTTTAAAATCTATATAATCTGCAGTATACTGGTTAGAATGTTCATTTGCTCTCATGCTTACTAATATGGGCATCAGTACCAGATACCTGTTGGCGAGTTGATGTGTTATTTTTATTTTATTTTATTTTATTTTTAGTGAATCATACATGCCAGTTTTCTCTCACTGGAATAGAAATTCTGGGTTTCAGAGAAAAGAGCTAGAGTTGAAGGAAAGCTGACTCTGTGGTTAGATAAATGATTCCAAATGCAGCTTTGCTACTCATAAACTGCATTTCTACAAGTGATTTTATTTCCTTTTTTTTTTTCTCAAGACGGAGTCTCGCTCTGTCTCCCAGGCTGGAGTGCAATGGCGCAGTCTCGGCTCACTGCAACCTCCGCCCCCACCAAGTCCAAGCAATTTTCCTGCCTCACCTGGGATTACAGGTGTCTGCCACCACACCCAGCTAATTTTTGTATTTTTAGTAGAGACAGGGTTTTACCACGTTGGTCAGGCTGGTCTCGAACTCCTGACCTCAGGTGATTCACCTGCCTCGGCCTCCCAAAGTGCTGGGATTATAGGCGTGAGCCACCACACCCAGCCCAAGTGGTTTTATTTCTCTTCATGTGAATTTCTGATCCATTGCATGGATAGAATAATTATTGTGCTAAAGAGCCATCCTGAGTATAGAGTTAATATACATAAAACAGGCCAGGTGCGGTGGCTCACATCTGTAATCTCAGCACTTTGGGAGGCCAAGGTGGGCAGATCATGAGTTCGAGACCAGCCTGGTGAATATGGTGAAACCCCGTCTCTACTAAAAATACAAGAATTAGCCGGGTGTGGTGGCGCATGCCTGTAGTCCTAGCTACTCGGGTGGCTGAGGCAGAAGAATCGCTTGAACCCAGGAGCTGGAGGTTGCAGTGAGCCAAGATTGTGCCACTGCACTCCAGCCTGGGCAATAAGAGAGAGACTCCGTCTCAAAAAAAAGAAAAAAAAAAAAAAATATATATATATATATTTATATATGTATGTATATATACACACATACACACACACATATAACACCCAACATACGGGAATTCTTGATAAATAGACATTCGTTATTGTCAAATGACCAAGAGCATGAGTCCATGCCTGTTCAGCCTAGGTTGTAAGAAAGAGAATGACAAATGAATTCATTCCAGAAGACAATGTGGATGATTCTGATTCTGACTGGAAAGAGAGAGTGATGAGCCAGGAGGACTTTGAAAGTTGTTCTGGCTGCAAGCAGGGCTGCCAGTGCAGCAATTTTGTGGTGGTAATGGCTGCCAGGCTTGGTCTTTATGAATTTCTCTCTTTGTGTCTGGTGAATCTAAACAGACCTATGAAACTTTGAAGGAGGAAGATTATGGTTTAGATGATATGGCCCCTTATCAGCCCTGGAATTAGCAACGGATTAGACTCGTCCAGGCTCCCTCAAATTTCTCTCTGTGTGTGTGTGTGTGCACACGTGTGTGTTGGGGGTGCTGTGGTGGAGAGATCAGAAGAGAGGGGAAAGATCATAGTAACTCAAGTCATTTGGGGATTTCTGAGGTCCATCTGATCTCATGGCCTTGTTTTCCTCCCCCTAGATCAGCCTCTGTGAACTCGGTGCTTCTCCTGGCAAGTAAACCCCAAGGAGGACTGACCAGTTCTTGAATTTCTATACCATGGCCCTTGTAAGTTTTTTTCTCCTTCTGGGAATACTATCATGTCAAGGTCCTGTCACCATTTTTTTATCCTGAAACTTCCTAACTGGAAGAACCTTCTTCCAGTTCTTCCACATCCAGTGGCGGGTGAACCACAATGCTTGTCCTATGAACACTCTTTATTCTAGTCATTGTTCTTGTATTTGTTGAACAAATCATTCCGCGTCTCCTATATGTGCTCAGTCTTCTGCTAAAAGCTGCGATGGAGGAAAAATGAAATCTCTTAAATATTTTACCAGTCTTTGTGAGTTGATAAGAGAGGATGGGCCCATTTAGCCACTTATAGGAAAACTGAACTTTTCCAGACTTGAGTTTTCCAAGTACATAAGATAAGGGTCGTGGCTGGGCATGGTGGCTTGCACTTGTAATCCCACCCATTCAGGAGGTTGACATGGGAGGATTGCTTGAGCCCAGGAGTTCGAGGCTGCAGTGAAGCTGTGGATGTGCCACTGTACTCCAGCCTGGGTGACAGAGGGAGACCCTGTCTCTAAAAAAAAAAGAAAAAGTTAAAAAACAAAAAGGTAAGAGTTGCTGTTAGTTGGCCTCAGCCTCAGTATATCATAAGATCTCATGCTCTGTGAGGCTTTTAGGACTGATTAGGGGTGTGGCTAGGTCTTACATACAGAGAGATCTGAGATCTTCTCTTGGAATTCCTGAGTTACACAGGAACAAGATTCCATTTTTGGTTGAACAGGATGTGCTGGTCTAGAATGACATCTTTGTGATTCTGGATTATGCTGTATCAGTATCCTTTAACTCAGGAATCAGGAAGGCATACAGTGAGGGATGGAAAGTGATAGCATGTGAGAAGGTAATCCAGGTACATAAGTAGTCATGTTGACTCCCAGAATTGAGGAGGATCTTAAGGTTTTGTCCAACCAAAATATCTAAGTATAGAAGAATGATTAAATCTCACATATGCATTGTATAGACTATTATACAACCAATTTTTTTTTTTTTTTTTTTTGAGACAGAGTTTTGCTTTTGTTGGCCGGGCTGGAGTGCAATGGTGCCATCTTGGCTTACCAAAACCTCTACCTCCTGGGTTCAAGCGATTCTGCTGCCTTAGCTTCCCGAGTAGCTAGGATTAGAGGTGTGTGCCACCGGGCCCAACTAATTTTGTATTTTTAGTAGAGACAGGGTTTCTCCTGTTGGTCAGGCTGGTCTCGAACTCCCGACCTCAGGTAATCCTCCCACCTCGGCCTCTGAAAGTGCTGGGATTACAGGCGTGAGCCACGGTGCCCAGACTATACAACCAATTTTTAACAGTCATAATTAGAAAAATGCTTATGATATGATCTGCTTCTAGGACAAACTTAGAAGACATTCTCTAATTGCATTTAGATCCTTTTCTAAAATAAAGATATTATACGGAGGGAGGCTTTAAAAAACAATCTGTTATTTAAGGAGAAAGGGGTGGAAGAACTCACCTTCCTTGGGAATTTATGAGGGAGACATAGTAGGCAAAGGCTTATATACAGTATTTCATTTAATTGGAAAACTGATTTTTTTTTCTTTCCCAGGCATGTCTAGATTAAGATTTGCCGGAGTATAAGAGGCTGTGTCTGTAGCAACAGGATCCTTCAGGAACCAGGCACTTTGCTTCAGGCACACTCATTTCCTGACTCGCTGTGTTGCAGGCTTCCAGCCCGAGCCTGTTTTCTTACCATATGGTCCACTTCCTGCAGTATCTCTTCCCTCTTTTCTCCTTCTATCTTAAAATACATTTTCTTCCATTTCATTTATAATGTGTGGTTTGTCATTTCAGCGATCGGTGATGTTCAGTGATGTATCCATAGACTTCTCTCCGGAAGAGTGGGAATACCTGGACTTGGAACAGAAGGACTTGTACAGAGATGTGATGTTGGAGAACTACAGCAACTTGGTCTCTCTGGGTAAGGTCAACTGCTTCTAGGAATTTAGACTCTGTTCTCTGTAACATCAACTTTTTCCTCTGGAAATTTCAAGAGTATCTTTTAGGAAAGTATCTAAATTTTTGCTCCACTTTCTAAAGGGAACACTTTGAGCTTTATTTCACTGGAAGTGAGCACTTTCATTAAGCACATCCACCCTCCCCATCCTTAAGTAGCCCTTGGGCCTTCCTTAATAACGAAGGGGCTGGGTTTGAGATCTTTGTGATTTGTAGCCTTACCAGTGTCAAAGAAAACAAGTTTCACTTTGTGTTTGGATTCAGAATTACTTTAGATGTTTTGTTGCTTGTTGGTGTATTTGTAAGGGAAATAGCTAGATCCTGTTTATTGAGTTTACTCTATCAAAAGAATACATATGATTTATGTAGTGGCAAAATGGATCAACAGCATTTATTTACAATTCAAAAGAACTCATACCTTTCATTAATAAATAAACATACTTAATTTTACCAGCTTTACCTACTTTTATGATTGAAAATTAAAAACGTAAGAATTTTGTTCATGTGTTTTATTGCACAGCAATATGAGTATAGTTAATAATAATGTGTATTGTATATTTCAAAATGGCTACAAGAGAGTGTTTTTAATGTCCTCACTACAAAGAAAAGAAATAATAAATATTTGAGGTGATGGATATGCTGATTACCCTGATTTGCTAATTTCACAGTAACATGTATCAAAACATCGCATTGTAGCCTATAAATATATACAATTATTAGTCAAAAGACAAAATAATTATTAGTGAGTATATGGAAAAACTGGAACCCTCATACATTACAGTGGGAATGTAAGATGTTAAAGATATGACCCTGTAATTCTTCTCCTAAATGTTTACTGAAGAGAAATAAAAACATGTGTCTATACAAAGATGTATAAGTATTCACAGCAGCATTATTCACAATGTCTAAATAAATGGATAAATAAAATATGGCACAGTCATACAATAGACTATTCATTGAAGGACCAAACTCCTGATACATGTTATAGCATGCAAGAATATCAAAAACACGATGCTAAGTGAAAGAAGCCAGATGCAAAAGATTACATATTATATGATTCTGTTTATATAAAATGCCCAGAAAAAGCAAATCTGTAGAGACAAAAAGAAGATCAATGGATGTCTGGGGCTGGGAGTAGGAATGAGGATTGACTGCCAGTGACCAGCAGGGATGTTTGGGGGATGATGGAAATATTCTAAGTGTTGATTGTGGTGATGTTTGCACAACTCTGTAAATTTACTAAAAATCATTGAATTGTACACTTAAAACAGTTAGATTTTATGTTACATAAATTATATTGCAGTAAAGCTGTTAAAATCCAAGAACTTTACATTTAATTTAACATTGTTTGAATATCCAAGAAATAATAATACATCTCGTAGGAAGCTTATTTTTCCTCTCAGCAAAAGAAGAATAACCAATAGCTAATGAAATATGAATAGTGTTTGGTATATACTCTAGGCAATGTTTAGATACAGACATATATAAATATAGTATTAACAATAATCATATAAGATAGGTACTATGATTATCCCTATTTTATAGGGAAGGAAAAGGTAGCATAGAAGTAACTTGCCCAAGGCCACACAACTGGGATGTGGCTCAGACAGGATTTGCACCCAGCAGTCTGTGATCTCAACCACTATTGCCTCTGAAGAAGAAACACTTATATGAATATAGATTTTGAAAAGATTTTTTCATTCCTTCTCTAATATCTATTTATTGTGTAACCTTAATGTACATGTTTTTAAAACATCTTTCACTTCTTTGTTTTGCCTTATCAATTACTGTTTTGACATATAATTTAACCAAGACTGAATCAAAGTAATTTTGATTTATTTTTTATTTTCATGTACCTTATATTCCTTTTCTTCTAAACAGGATGCTTCATTTCTAAACCAGATGTGATTTCCTTATTGGAACAAGGAAAAGAGCCTTGGAAAGTTGTGAGGAAAGGAAGAAGACAATATCCAGGTGAGGGCCAGTTGGGCAGGAAGAAGCCATCACCACAGGGAGCCCCAGATGGTTGGGGAAGAGGCACATCCTTATGTTGTTTAGAAAGCCCTCTTGAAAGGTCTGTGGCCCAAGGAGGAAAGGTCTGCAACCTGGGGAGCAAATTAAGGTCTTAGTTGGGGGGTACTAAAATAACCACTTATTTGTCCCATTTACCACTCTTCTTTTTTATTATTGTTCTCTGTAGTTTTCCTCCTCTTTGATGGAACTGAGGGGTGGGGTGGTGCTCTCTTTGGCTCACTGTTGACAACCATTGTATATTTTGATTGAGTTGCTTTCCTCTTTTGCATTTTTTTTTTTTTTCCTGAGATGGAATTTTGCTCTTGTTGCCAGGCTGGAGTGCAATGGCACGATCTCGGCTCACTGCAGCCTCCACCTTCTGGGTTCAGCGATTCTCCTGCCTCAGCCTCCCGAGTAGCTGGGTTTATAGGCATGTGCCATCGCGCCTGGCTAATTTTTGTATTTTTAGTAGAGACGGGGTTTTGCCATGTTAGTAGAGACAGGGTTTTGCCATGTTGGCGAGGCTGGTCTTGAACTCCTGACCTCAGGTGATCCGCCCACCTCAGCCTCCCAAAGTGCTGAGATTACAGATGTGAGCCACCGTGCCCGGCCCCTCTTTTGCATTTATAGTGTCAGCTGAAGAATGACAAAGTTCATACATTTGGAAAGGAGTGCTTTATTTTTCATAAAGGGTTGCAGCTTGCAAGGTGGTTATTCTGACAGACTGGGAAGTGTAGCCTAGGTTTCTGCCCAGAGACAGGCACTTCAAGGGAGGTAGAGGGTAAGACAGAAACATATGCTGAATGTTAGCCAAGTATACATGTTCAACAGGCTACAGGAGGAGCTATGAATACTCAGGAAGGAGACTGTACACATGCATATTAGGTTAACATAAGTCCTATGATCACTTTAGGGTAGAGATTTAACATTTAAATGCATTATAAGTAGGACCTATACTTTAAAAGGGTAAATGTAGGACACAAGTCCATGATCTGTGTATCCTTAGGAGACCAGTCAAAACCAGTCCAAGGCTGTAAGTTGTTTGTCAAGAACAAGCTGTGGACTGGAATAGCTGTCATGTTGGAACCATAAAAACAGGAGTGTGGAGTGGTGGGGGAGTGTTCTGATGAAGTAAGCAAAAGGGTCTTTCAGCCTTTGATTTTCTCAAGCTGACTTTTGAGAAAATCTAATGATCAGAAAGGTGAAAGGGATTGGAAGCAAATGGGTCATGACCAGCCTTCTGTTCCGCCATGTGCCATGACTGGGAACTTAAAGTTTGGGGGTCTTTAGCCAAAAGAGGGTCCTTCCGTCTGTCGGGGTTTAGGACTTTTACTTCGGTCTTTAATAAATAGATAGGTGGCCTCGGAGTACAGTAGTAAACAACCAGTCAAGTTTCTATTCCCACCGAATTTACCTTGTAATAAGAAAAACGTAATACCTATAAATAAATAGGAAATACAATGTCAGGTAATGAAAGTGCTATAACGAAAAGTATGCAGAGTAAGGGGATGGAGATGTGCTATGGGAAGATTATTTTAGTTATCAGAGAAGCCTTTTTCCCCCCATCTTTTCTCTTAAATTATTAAAGGAAAATAAAAGACTACAAAAACGGTATGCTTGATATTATAATCATATGTGTGTTATCAGCAACTAAAGTTTCATATGAATTATTCTAGAAAATAGCTTCTAGATCACAGAATATCATTCTTACTTGCTTTTTCCATCTATGTATCTATCTATCTTCACATTAAGAAGAAATATGGATATAGTAGACTCTAGAGAGAATGATCTCATTATCTTTCATTTACCTTGTCTAGGTGCTGTTTTCATCTCTCTTTGCAGCTCTTGTTTCAAATGTTTTTGTTTTGTTTTGTTTTTTGAGACGGAGTCTCGCTCTGTTGCCCAGGCTATAGTGCAGTGGTGCAATCTCGGCTCACTGCAAGTTCCACCTCCCAGTTTCTCGCCATTCCTCCTGCCTCAGCCTCCCGAGAAGCTGGGACTACAGGCGCCCGCCACCATGCCCAGCTAAGTTTTTGTATTTTTTTTTAGTAGAGTCAGGATTTCACCACATTAGCCAGGCTGGTCTCGATCTCCTGACCTTGTGTTCTGCCCGGCTTGGCCTCCCAAAGTGCTGGGATTCCAGGCGTGAGCCACCGCACCTGGCTATGCCTGGCTAATTTTTATAGTAGAGATGGGGTTTAACCATGTTGGTCAGGCTGGTTTCGAACTCCTGACTTCATGATCCGCCCATCTTGGCCTCCCAAAGTGCTGGAATTACAGGTGAGAGCCACCGCACCCAGCCACAAAAGGCTTTCAAAATGTTTTTATACAGAGACATATGTTGTAATTTTGTATTTTCTTCTCTGTATATTCAGGTCTGGATGAGGACACTTATTTTAGGGTACTAGTTCTTATTTTATAACCGTAGGGCCATTTCAGTGTCTACACTGTTTGTAATGTTCTATCTTCTGACTTAACCTTCTACCGAAAGAAAGAAAAACATGCTTTTTCCCTCTAATCTCTAATCTTATTTTTAAATTTAAATTTTATTTTATTTTATTTTATTTATTTTTTTTGAGACGGAGTCTCGCTCTTTTGCCCAGGCTGGAGTGTAGTGGCGTGATCTTAGCTCACTGCAAGCTCCACCTCCCGGGTTCACACCATTCTCCTGCCTCAGCCTCCCGAGTAGCTGGGACTACAGGCGCCTGCCACCACGCCCGGCTAAATTTTTTGTATTTTTAGTAGAGACGGGATTTCACCATGTTAGCCAGGATGGTGTCTGTCTCCTGACCCTGTGATCTGCCTGCCTCGGCCTCCCAAAGTGCTGGGATTACAGGCGTGAACCACCATGCCCAGCCCCCTAATCTATTTTAAAATTCACATTCAGGTAATTAAGTGACATCTACAATTATTAATACTCAAAATGTAATGCAGAGGTTCCAAGTGAATAAGATAATATCCATTTAGGAAGCATTTTGCCAAAATAATAACTGTTGGCTCAGAGTTAGACACCTTAAACAAGACCATGTATTTTTTTTTCTTTCTTTTCTATTCTTCCTTTAAGAAAGTTTGATTAAACTATAAATAACATGCCTTCAGAAAAGTGGACAAATGACTTTCTTAAGGTGATATTTGAAAAGAGACATGAAGTAAGGGCTCAAGACATGTCATTTTCTGGGAAAAGGGCATTATGAGCTGATAGAAAAGGTCTGAGTGGGGCGTTAGCCTTGCTTGTCTGAGGAATAACAAAGACGGCCATTATGGTCAGAGCAGGGAAAGGGAAAGTAACAAGATGAGATCAGAGTTAGGCAAGGACCTGGTAATGTAATCACTAAGAGAAATTGAAAGCCACAGGCTGCTTGTATTCTAAAATGATTTCTCCAGTTGAGTGCAAAAGCAGGAAGCACTGATATGGAGGCAGTTTCAGTTGTTGAGTTAGACAGGGTGGTGGTTTGGATAAGAATGGCATTGTTAGGAAGTAGTAGGAAGCTGTTAGGCTCATGATGTGTTTGAAGGCACTGTCAAAAGAACATGCTGATAGGATTATAAGTGAACTAAGTGGGAAGGAGTGATATAAAAGGAGAAGAAATGGGTGTTGGCTTAAACAATTGGGTTAATAGAAGCAGAATTTACTGAAGTGGGAAGATAGGAAGAGCAAGTTGGAAAGTTGACACTAAGAATTTCTGTTTAAGATATTTTAAATTTGATATGATTAATATCTGTCCAGTTTGAGATGTTGCGTAGGCAGTTGAATATGTACACCCGGAACTTGGAGAGATTACAGCCTGGTTTATGTTTGGCTCTCTTGATGGTTGGAATTTACATTCATGGGTCTGGATGTGACCAACTAGGGAAGGCAGGCAGGTGAAATAAAGCAGATAAGGAGAAGCAGCCTGAGAACTGACTCATGGGTCACTCTACCATGTAGACCTTTGAAAGAGGGAAAGAGGGACAACAAAAGAGAAAAAAGGAGCAGCCATTGAGATAAAATAAAAATAAAGTAAATGTTTCACCATGGAGGGAGTAGAGAATGAGGACTGAGAATTGACCCCAGGTTCTAGCAAGATGGAGAATCCTGGTGAGCTTGTCAAGAAAGATTTCAGTGGAGTCAGGATGAAAGCCCAAGTGGAGTGACTTGATGAGAGAAGGGTTGGTGAGGCAGTAATGAGAATGAATATAAGACAACTCTTTGGAGGAATTATGTATGAAGGGAAGCTGGGAAATAGGGTTGGCAGTTACACTGGGGATATGGGTTAAAAAGCAGTGTATTTTATGACATGAGGGCATGTTTGTGTGCTCATGGGAATGATTCTATGGGTGGAGGAAATCAATACAGTAGAGAAAGGGCATAATTGTTGGAGCAATGTCTTCAAGACTGGAGTGGGAAAGGATCCAGTGAGTAAGGGGAATAAAAGGGAAAACAGTGTAGTTACGTGTGCAGGTAGGTTGGTCAGGATGGTGGAGAGAAGACAGCTTATTCTTCTGTTGCTGTTTTCTCAGTGAAATAAGAAAGATCAATAGAATGTGAGAGCATCAATGGAATATTATTAGCATTCAGTATGGGCTTATTCAGGATGTGATTAAAATTGGTTCTCCGAAGTACAGTTCCTTAGATGTCAGGTTTTATTATTTTCAGATCTTTGTGCATTGTCCCTGTGTTGAAATGCAAATAGGACTTCCTTGGAACCAAATCTTTTGTATCCCAGACTTCTTGTTTCAACAAAGTAAGATGGTCGATACAGTGCCCAAATAGAGTAAGTCTAAGTGATTTATATGACATTTTCTGTTTAATTAAAGGTGGTTCTCTGCAAAGAGGAATCACATTTATGATTTTTTATATTTATATATTTTTACCTGATCAAAAAAAGGACTTTTCTACATTCTCATCAGAAGTGTTTAATAGACTAGAAATCCTTTGATCCAACAGATTTGGGACTGGTAATAGATCTGTTAGTCATTAAAAAAAAATGGGTCATATATTTTATGTACATACCATGAAAGTATTATTTTAACTTAGAACATTCAAATGTATGTCTGTTTGCCAGTATTTTTGATAGTGTCCAAGTCTTCCTTTCCATTGTCTCATTGTATTTCATTTTTCATCTAAATCACACACATAATACAAAGTCTATTATTTCCAGTTTTATTTATTTATTTATTTATTTTTTATTTTTTATTTTTTTTGAGACGGAGTCTCGCTTGTCGCCCAGGCTGGAGTGTGCAGTGGCCGGATCTCAGCTCACTGCAAGCTCCGCCTCCTGGGTTTACGCCATTCTCCTGCCTCAGCCTCCCGAGTAGCTGGGACTACAGGCGCCCACCACCTCGCCCGGCTAGTTTTTTGTATTTTTAGTAGAGACGGGGTTTCACCGTGTTAGCCAGGGTGGTCTCGATCTCCTGACCTCATGATCTGCCCATCTCGGCCTCCCAAAGTGCTGGGATTACAGGCTTGAGCCACCGCACCCGGCCCAGTTTTATTTATTTTTAAAGTAGAATAGGAATCAAACTTGCAGTATGAGTACAGAATACTTCTTGATTGTTATGTTTTCTTTCACTTTTTACTATTGTATTTCCTACACTTAATTTTCAACAGCTGAGATTTTTAGCAATCTGTATTTATCATCAGTTTTCTGAAGTGTTCAATTTTGTTTTCATAGAATCAGCTGTTTCCTCATTGTTATTCGTGAGTTTACACTCATGAATTTATTTAACGTTTATTAAATTAGATACTTTCAGGAAAAAAGTGAAACGCACCTAAACTTGTTTGGAACAAGCATAGTTGCCTCTTGTGAGGTGGGGTGCTTTGTCACCTGGGCCTGTGACTGTGGCTGTATCCCCAGGACATGACCAGCCACTGACCTGTCTCTGATACCCTAACCCCTTGTCTGTTGCCTCCTCTGGAGGTGAACAGTAGTAATTGCTGTCTGGCCTTGGAGAGGTAACCTGAGGGTTAAGTATATCTGACCACTTTGAACACAGCAGTTACCCTGTGTTTTGCCACTGTCTCCATCCCTGCTTCTTGCTCAGCAACTTCTTAATATGACCACCCTTGGTGGGACACCCTTAGCTTCTGTGCAGGAATCTCTTCCTTGTGATTTGGTGTATGATTTCTTCAGTATACCCAATGCTAAATACTTCGTGAGTGTTTCAAAGTTTTCCTCATAAAGGTTATCCATATATTTTAAATTTTTGTAAGTATTATGAATGAGATCTTTCCCTTCATATTTTATTGTTAAATGTATATTCAAAGGTTATTGTTGTTTGTATTTTGATTTTGATATAAAATCAAATTTTTTTGACTTTATACATTTTCTTTCTAAATTTTGTTGCCATTTATAATATTTAAACCTTTGAGTTTTCCAATTAGACAGGCATATCCTTTGGAAATAGAGTTTTACCTGTAATTCTTCTACCTCTGATTTTTTTTCCTGATTTTTAAATTGTGTTGACTAATAACTCTAATACTACATCATTAATAGTAGTGGTAATGTTAGGCAAACTGCCTTTTTGGTAAGATAATATATACTTTATTATTTAGGGAAGTATCATTACTGTTTCATTGAGCTTTTTTAAAAAAATCAGGAACATGAGGCGGGAGGATTGCTTGAGCCCACGAGTTAGAGACGGCAGTGAGCTGTAATTGCACTGCTGCACTCCAGCCTGGGTGACAGAGGGAGACGCTGTTTCTTGGGAAAACAAATTCAGGAACAGTTCTGGTCTTTTTTTAGTTACCTTTTCAGCATCTATGGAATTGATTGTGTGATTTTTTTTTTCTCCTTCATTGTGTTGATATGTTGAATTGTCTTAATAGATTTCCCCATATTGAACCATTAAAACATTCTTCTTCTTCTTTTTTTTTTTTTTTGAGACGGAGTTTCGCTTTTGTTGCCCAGGCTGGAGTGCAGTGGCACGATCTTGGCTCACTGCAACCTCTGCCTCCTGGGTTCAAGCGATTCTTCTCCCAAGTAGCTCCGGGTAGCTGGGACTCAGCTCCTCTCAAGTAGCTGGGACTACAAGCGTGCGCCACCACACCCTGCTAACTTTTGTATTTTTAATAGAGACAGGGTTTCACCATATTGGCCAGGCAGGTCTCGAACTCCTGACCTCGTGATCCACCCACCTTGGCCTCCCAAAGTGTTGGGATTACAGGTGTGAGCCACTGCGCCCGGCCTAAAACGTTCTTGTAATAAACACCCCTTGGGTCTTTCAGTGTGCTGTTTTATTAAATATTTAGAATTTTTTCTTCAGTGTTTAGAAAATTAGTGTGTAGTTTTCTTTTTGTGAGCGATCTTTATTTCAGTATCACTTTATGAAAACAGTTTGGAAGTCCTGATAATTCTTAGTTGAAAAAGAATTTTGGGCCGGGCGCGGTGGCTCAAGCCTGTAATCCCAGCTTTGGGAGGCCGAGACGGGTGGATCACGAGGTCAGGAGATCGAGACCATCCTGGCTAACACAGTGAAACCCCGTCTCTACTAAAAAATACAAAAAAACTAGCCGGGCGAGGTGGCGGGCGCCTGTAGTCCCAGCTACTCGGGAGGCTGAGGCAGGAGAATGGCCTGAACCTGGGAGGCGGAGCTTGCAGTGAGCTGAGATCTGGCCACTGCACTCCAGCAAGGGGGACAGAGTGAGACTCCGTCTCAAAAAAAAAAAAAAAAAAAAAAGAAAAAGAATTTTGATAGCCTGTCTTTAAGCTTAAGTAAGTTTTGTAAAGCTTTATTTTTGACAAAAGGGATGGTAAGTCTCACCACATTCTCTATTTGCTCTATGGGAATTGATCTATATAAACATTTTATTAATATCTGTCTCTTCCATGGTCAGTTTTGATAAATTATATTTTTCTAAAAAATTATACATTTTAAGCTGGGCACGGTGGTTCATGCCTGTAATCCCAGCACTTTGGGAAGCTGAGGTGGGTAGATCATGAGGTCAAGAGTTCAAGACCAGCCTGGCTAAGATGGTGAAACCCCGTCTCTACTAAAAATACAAAAATTAGCCGGGTGCGGTGGCATGCGCTTGTAATCGCAGCTACTTGAGAGGCTGAGGCAGCAGAATTGTTTGAAGGCAGTGGGGTGGGGTGGGGGTCGGCAGGCAGAGGTGGAGGTTGCAGTGAACAGAGATCACGCCACTGACCTCTAGCCTGGGTGACAGACTGAGACTCCGTTCAAAAACCAAAAACCAAAAAACAAAAAAAAACAACAACAAATTATCCATTTTAGCTATGTTTTCAAATTTATTAGCATAGTCATCTGTCCTCTGTATTCATGATCATATTTACTTTGTTCTTATTTCTATGTCTGTACTTCCTTGCTGTTTTCAGTATCTTAACCACGGTTTATATTTTGTTGATTAAAAAACTGGTTTATGAGGCCAGGCGCGGTGGCTGACGCCTGTAATCCCTGCACTTTGGGAGGCCAAGACGGGTGGATCACCTGAGGTCGAGTTTTTGACCAGCCTGGCCAACATGATGAAACCCATCTCTACTAATAACGCAAAAAACTAGCTGGGCATGGCGGCACGTGCCTGTAATCCCAGCTACTCCGAAGACTGAGGCAGGAGGATCGCTTGAACCGGGAGGTGGAGGTTGCAGCAATCCAAGATCAGGCCACTGCACCCCAGCCTGGGCAACAAGAGCAAAACTCCATCTCAAAAAAAAAAATTTGTTTATGCTTTATTACTTCTATTTCTGTATTCTGATTCTGCTTTTATATCGGTTAATATTTTTCTTCCGCTTTGCTTCAGCTTAATTTTATTTTCTTTTTTTGAGTGAGACTTTTAATGATGTTTTTCACTTTTGCTGTGTTTTAGTTTTTAAATTTTCTTATAAGCACTATGGTTATATTTTATAGATACTTATATGAAAGTTTTCAAAATGTAGACTTTATTATTATTATTATTATTATTTTTTTTTTTTTTTTTTTTTTTTTTTTTTTTTGAGACGGAGTCTCGCTCTGTCCACCAGGCTGGAGTGCAGTGGCCGGATCTCAGCTCACTGCAAGCTCCGCCTCCCGGGTTTACGCCATTCTCCTGCCTCAGCCTCCCGAGTAGCTGGGACTACAGGCGCCCGCCACGTCGCCCGGCTAGTTTTTTGTATGTTTTTAGTAGAGACGGGGTTTCACCGTGTTAGCCAGGATGGTCTCGATCTCCCGACCTCGTGATCCGCCCGTCTCGGCCTCCCAAAGTGCTGGGATTACAGGCTTGAGCCACCGCGCCCGGCCTATTATTATTATTTTTAAAGAAACAGAGTCTTGGCCGGGCGCGGTGGCTCAAGCCTGTAATCCCAGCACTTTGGGAGGCCGAGACGGGCGGATCACGAGGTCGGGAGATCGAGACCATCCTGGCTAACACGGTGAAACCCCGTCTCTACTAAAAACATACAAAAAACTAGCCGGGCGACGTGGCGGGCGCCTGTAGTCCCAGCTACTCGGGAGGCTGAGGCAGGAGAATGGCGTAAACCCGGGAGGCGGAGCTTGCAGTGAGCTGAGATCCGGCCACTGCACTCCAGCCTGGTGGACAGAGCGAGACTCCGTCTCAAAAAAAAAAAAAAGAAACAGAGTCTTGCTCTGTCACCTAACCTAGAGTGCAGTGGCATAGACAGAGCTCACTGCAGCCTTGACCTCCTGGGCTCAAGCACTTCTCCTACCTTAGTCTCCCAAGTAGCTGGGACTATAGCACACCACTGCGCCCAGCTAATTTTTTAATTTATTTTTTTTAGAGATGAGGTCTTGCCATGTTGCCCTGACTGGTCTCAAACTCCTGGGCTGAAGAAATCCTCCTGCCTTAGCCTCCTAAAGTACTGGGATTACAGGTGTGAGCCACCGCACCTGGCCTCCCATGACTTTCAAAAAAACTAAAATACAGCCAGGTGCCCTGGCTCATGCCTGTAATCCCAGCACTTTGGGAGGCGGAGGCGGGAGGATCAGTCAGGAGTTTGAGACCAGCCTGGTCAACATGGTGAAACCCTGTCTCTACTAAAAATACAAAATACCAAAAAAAAAAAAAAAAAAAAAAAAAAAGCCAGGTGTGGTGGTACACGTCTGTAATCCCAGCTACTCGGGAGGCTGAGGCAGGAGAATCACTTGAGCCCAGGAGGGAGAGGCTGCAGTGAGTGAGCCAAGGTCACACCACTGCATTCCAGCCTGGGTGACAGAGGGAGACTCCATCTCAAAAAACAAACAAACAAAAACAAAAATACTGTTTCAGATCTTATTTTCCTGTGGACCTAAGAGTTATTTAATATAGACTTTTGAATTTTCAGGTAGATTTTAGTTTTAGTTTTTTAAATTTTGTTATCAATTTCTAGTTTTAGTAGAAAATGTCTATATGATTTCAACTTTTTTTTTTTTTTTTTTTTTTTTTTTTTTTGGCTAACTCCTAGTTGTGTTTCTAGATTTCAGCTTTTTAATAGAGACCACATTGCCATAATTGAAAACCTCATCCTGTTTCTCTCTCATACACAACTCATTCAGCACGTAGATTTTCCTCTGGCTGTTCCTGTTGCTGGCTTGCTATCCTCTGGCCTACATCTGATGTGACGTTTCTTAGCAAGTCCTTCACATTCAGATGACTGCAGCATTTGAACATGCACATTACTTTTGTCCACATTACTGAGTTACAAGCATATCCTATCTTTTTGTGCCATGAATTTCATAAGAACTTCAATAAGATACAGATGTGTTTTCCTGTCTAAAAAATCACTGATACACATTTCCTAAAAGTACAGGAATGGCCTTGACTATGAGGGAATGGAAAGGACAAAACTTGAGCAATGGGAGGAAAGAACAAAACCAGTTGAACATTTGGCAAATGAATGAGTAAGAGAATAAGTTGAAGGAGAGATTGAGTAGGTAGAACTCCTCAATACCTTTGCTATGGTGTAGAGACAAAGAAAAAGTTACCCATAGCTATGTGAAGGAGCAAATGGGCAGTGTACTGCATAGGTAAGGGCATAAGCGGTGGCGGATGCGTAGGAATATATAGCCACCTATTTCCATTCTTGTATTTAGCTGGGCTACCTTGGATGAATAAAGAGAATATTTAATCATTGTAGTAAGGCATGAGAGACTAGAGGCAGAGAGATACATTTAGAACAAGTATATAGCTATGGGAATTAAATGAGTAAAACCTATTATATGCTTAGCATTTATTACTTAATGTAGAGTTAACTAGGGATTGTTTCTGTCCTTGAGGAGATTTATAGGTAAGAATAAACAGTATGACAATTGGAGAAGTTAATAAATACATAATTTTTAAATTGAGAGCTATTATAAAGGCAAGGAATAGAGAATAGCAACATGGATTTAGGTACTATCAATAGGGTCAACCTTAAAGGAAATGACTTTTACTCTAAGATCTCAGGATGAAAGGAGCCAGCGATGCAAAGAGCCCAGTCAGGAGATTTGTGGGAGATGGAACAGACTGTGAAGAGTCCTAAGAGATGGAAGTAAGTTAGGACATGTGAGGTCTACAAGGAGACCTCTCCAGGGAGCAGTAAAGGGGATACTGGGTTGAGATCATATGATGTAGGTAAGCCTTCTTAACCACAGTGAGATTGAGTGGATTCTAAGAATGACGAAAGATGAAAAAAATGTAGGTATAGATTCTCAACCTCTCATCTTCATCAGAATTGTCGTGTAGAGAATATTAAATATCCTTCCAGGACTGCAGAGTCTGATCCAGGTGGTTTGGGTGGTGTCTAAACTTCAGTGTTAGTAACCAGCTACGTGGTGATTGTGATCCACACCTCAATATGAGAACCACTGACTTAAAATGTTTATTTAATCACCAATCTTGCTATATGGTATGAACTCTCATTTTTCCTGATGTTCCCTTTGGCTTTTTCTTTTCTTCCAAATTGTATAACCAATTTTAGAGTTTGGTTGAGGATTACTTTTGTTGTCTTTTATTTCTACATTAGAAATGTTGCTTCTTTTAGTGAAAGAAAACAGCATGTGTTTGCTTTCTTGTTTCATTTTAGATTTGGAGACCAAGTATGAAACCAAGAAGTTATCTTTAGAAAATGACATTTATGAAATAAATTTATCCCCGTGGAAGATAATGGAAAGAATTAAAAACCATGGCCTTAAGGGTCTCATTTTAAAACATGATTGGGAATCCACAGGAAAAATGGAAGGACAGGAGAGACCTCAAGAAGGATACTTCAGTAGTGTGAAAATGCCATCTGAAAAGGTGTCCTCTTACCAGAAACGCACATCTGTTACTTCACATCAGAGACTTCATTTTGTCGATAAACCCTATGAATGTAAGGAATGTGGGAAGGCGTTCAGAGTGCGCCAGCAGCTTACTTTTCATCACAGAATTCATACTGGTGAAAAACCCTATGAATGTAAGGAGTGTGGGATGGCCTTCAGACAGACTGCACACCTTACTCGACATCAGAGACTTCATTCTGGTGAAAAACTCTATGAATGTAAGGAATGTGGGGAAGCTTTCATATGTGGTGCAGATCTTAGAGTACATCAGAAAATGCATATTGGTGAGAAGCCCTATGAATGTAAAGAATGTGGGAAGGCTTTTAGGGTACGAGGACAACTTACTCTGCATCAGAGGATTCATACTGGTGAGAAACCCTATGTGTGTAAAGAGTGTGGAAAGGCCTTTAGACAGTATGCACACCTGACTCGGCATCAGAAGCTTAATAGTGCTGACAGGCTCTATGAGTGCAAAGAATGTGGGAAGGCGTTTTTGTGTGGCTCTGGTCTTAGAGTACATCACAAACTTCATACTGGTGAGAAACCCTATGAATGTAAGGAATGTGGAAAGGCCTTTAGAGTGCGGCAACAGCTAACACTGCATCAGAGAATTCACACTGGTGAGAAGCCCTATGAATGTAAGGAATGTGGGAAGACCTTCAGCCGTGGTTATCATCTTATTCTCCATCACAGAATTCATACTGGTGAAAAACCTTATGAATGTAAGGAATGCTGGAAAGCCTTTAGTCGCTACTCACAACTTATTTCACATCAGAGTATTCATATTGGTGTTAAGCCCTATGACTGTAAGGAATGCGGGAAGGCCTTTAGACTACTTTCACAGCTCACACAGCATCAGAGTATTCATATTGGTGAGAAACCCTATAAATGTAAGGAATGTGGCAAGGCCTTTAGATTGCGCCAAAAACTTACTCTACATCAGAGCATTCATACTGGTGAAAAACCCTTTGAGTGTAAGGAGTGTAGGAAGGCCTTTAGGCTTAATTCATCCCTTATTCAACATCTGAGAATTCATTCTGGTGAGAAACCCTATGAATGCAAGGAATGTAAGAAGGCCTTTAGGCAACATTCACACCTTACTCATCATCTGAAAATTCATAATGTAAAAATCTAAGAAAGTCTTTTCAACTTCTGTGTAATAGAACATTCTATGAATGTAGTAATTAATCTCTTTTGCTCCATACATGCAACTGACTTGGCATTAGAGATTTTATACCATTAAAAGAGTGTGATAATGTATTGTATTCCGTCATCACTCAAACCTGAAACTTCAGCACATTTGTTCTAAAAACGAATCCTGTTATAAGAATGAGAAAGATACCGTCATCCCTATCCCATCACTTTATGTCATACTGGACAAGAAGCTTAACTGCTGTGTGCTTTAATTTTTTAATTTATGAAATGGTCATATAAGAGTGCAGCAATTTGACACTCTTTCAATCAAGAGGTGGAATTTACATCCCTCTGTTGTATATAGGCAGACTCTGTGACTGCTTCGCCCCGTAGAATATGGTAGATGTACTGCTGTGCTGGTTTCTTGACTCAGACTTTACTGGTAGAGTTACTTCATCTCATGAAATGAGAGAACTGTCACGTTACAGAGTCTGGCTACTGTGCTGAAGAGACCACATGAAGAGGCCCTGAAACTACATAGAGAGGGAGAGGCACCTGCTGAACCCTGTCTTCTTGACATCTGCCAAGATACCAGACATTTGAGTGAAATTTTGGATCCACCAGACCAGCCACCAGCTAAATGCCACTGAGTGACTTGGTAACATCAACTGATGCCACGTAGAATGGAAGAATTGACCAGCTGAGCCCCTGCCCAAATTTCTGACCCACAAAAACATGAGATATAATAAAATGGTTGTCATTTTAAGCCACTAAACTTTCTTTTATTATATTTAATATTTCTTTGTAGATAAATCATACTAAAGGCTATGGGCATAATGAATATAGAAATGCCTTCTACCAACATTTATCCTTCATTGAACTTGAGATATCTTACTCTCATTAAAATATTGAAAGTAAGGAATTCCTTTCCAATTTGTTCATTAAAAAACAGATATCCTAGACCAGGTGAGGTGGCCCATGCCTGTAAATCCAGCACTTTGGGAGGCCAAGTAAGGAGGACTGCTTGAGGCCAGAAGTTCGAGACCAGTCTGGGCAACATCGTGAGACCCTGTCTCTACCAAAAAAACTTTAAAAATTAGCTGGGCATGGTGGTGCATGCCTGTAGTCCTAGCTACTTGGGAGGCTGAGGTGGGAGGATCACTTGAACCCAAGAGTTGAGGCTTCAGTGAGCTGTGATTGTACCACTGCACTCAAGCTTGAGTGACACAGCAAGACCCTATCTCAAAAAAAAAAAAAAAAAAAAATCTACAATCAGCATTCTCTGGCCCCAGTCAATATTAAAAATTGACAAAGGATAACATGAAACTTTGGAAATCAAAAATCACCTTATTATAAAGCTCCATTAATTTTTTTTAATTACTTCATTGTAGTTTTTAAAAATGCTAAATTGTCCTATATTTGGCCAATGGCAATCCCCTCAAATTGACTCCTGTGTCCTTTTATCATGAGCACTCCAACCTTTCAGCTTTTTTTTTTTTTTCCTGAACCAAATGCATTGATGAGTTATGGAGCATACTTAGAGCATTATTAACAAAGGAAAAGAATAGAATATTTACCTTGCCTATCCTTTACGGACTATATTTCAAGACAACCAAAAGTTGGTGAAGGAAAGTTGTTTATTATTAGAGAATTCCAACTGGTTAAAATGTCAAAGGAGGTAGGGCGCGGTGGCTCACGCCTGTAATCCCAGCACTTTGGGAGGCTGAGGCAGGCGGCTCACAAGGTCAGGAGATGGAGACCATCCTGGCTAAGATGGTGAAACCCCGTCTCTACTAAAAATACAAAAAATTAGCCGGGCGTGGCGGTGGGCGCCTGTAGTCCCAGATACTTAGGAGGCTGAGGCAGGAGAATGGCCTGAACCTGGGAGGCGGAGCTTGCAGTGAGCCAAGATCGTGCTGCTGCACTCCAGCCTGGGCGACAGAGTGAGACTCTGTCTCAAAAAAAAAAAAAAAAAAAAAAGATCAAATGAATGACAGACTTTGAAAATGACACTCTTTAATTTTGCAAAATCATGGATTTTCACGGTGATAGCAATGGATGTGAAAACGATTAGGTGAAAAATGGATAGGAAGCTTATAATGCGTGGAGCAGAATGACAGGACACTAATGTATATTAACATCTAAATGAGATCAGCTAGATGCACTTGATATGATGAAATGGATGCACACTGTGGACACCTGTGAAGTTTTCTTGGCACCCCCGCAAAACTGAGAAGTACAAGTTAGTCTCCAAACCTAATTACCAGTTTACAGGAAACATGGGGAATAAAAGAACAAATTAACAACACAAAGAAGCAAACAACCAATGCAAAATTTGGGAAATTCTGCAGAAGTAATGGCCTATTTTTTTAACTAATACATGTCAAAAAAAAAAAAAAAAAAATGGAATCCTACACATTAAAGGAGACTTAAGAAACGTACCTTCAAATACAGTGTATGGAGCATTTTAGGATCCTTGTGTTAAAATGCTGCGCTTGGGATTTGTTTTAATCAATCATGGTGAGACAGGCAGACATGGAAATGATTGTCATGAAGGAAGAAGTTTATACACAGATCCCAGAAACAGGAGGCGTGGCATGGCATGCAAGGTCACCTAAAGAAGCACCCAGGTGTAGGCCAGGCGTGGGGGCTCACGCCTGTAATCCCAGCACTTTGGGAGGCCTAGGCGGGTGGATCATGAGGTCAGATCATTGAGACCATCCTGGCTAACACGGTGAAACCCCGTCTCTACTAAAAATACAAAAAATTAGCCGGGCGTGGTAGTGGGCGCCTGTAGTCCCAGCTACTTGGGAGGCTGAGGCGGGAGAATGGCATGAACCCGGGAGGTAGAACTTGCAGTGAGGTAAGATCGCGCCACTACACTCCAGCCTGGGTGACAGAGCGAGACACCGTCTCAAAAAAAAAAAAAAAAAAAAAAAAAAAGGGGAAGTACCCAGGTGTATCAGGAGGCAGACGGGGGTGAGGGCAGAGCATGGCCCAGAGCTTTTACTGGGGGTTTTCATGGGAAGGAATGGACAAGGCAGGGGTAGGCACACTGGTAAGCTTAGGATTGGATAGTTTGAGTAATTTTGTTGGTCTCTGGGCTTTAGGGGTGTTTCCTAGTTGTCTAGTTAGGGCAGGGGAATATTGAATTGGTATATGAGAGTTTGATGGAGATAGTTGGGCGTATGGGCTCTGGATTGGTTGGTCTGTATATGAAAGGCATGATTGCAAGTAGAATTTATCATCTGTGCATTAGCTTGCCCTGGGAGGGGCAGTCTCTCCAGGATTAAGGCCCCAAGTGGCCAGAGCATCAAGAATACAGAGAATAAAGAAAACATAGTCAATACAAGATTTGAAGGAATAAAATGTCTCTAGATATTGTACAAATGTAAACATGGATTGGTTACTAAATGATACTAAGTAATTTATTGTTCATATGTCAGGCATGACTATGGCATTGTGGGTATATATGTGTGAGTCCTTAAGTGTTAGAGATTCATACTGAGGTATTTGAGGCTGAAATGTCATGCCTATGATTTACTTTTAAATACTTAAGAAAAACAAAAGGTGGGAGGGATATATGAAACAAGATTAGCAAAAAGTTGGTAAATGTTTAATTTGGGTCATTTGGTACACAGGGTTCATTGTGCTGTTCTTACTATCTTTACATATATTTTAAATTTCCATCATGAAGTTTTTTAAGGTAGAAAATCAAATTTGGGTCAGGCGTGGTGGCTCATGCCTATAATTGCAGTACTTTGGGAGGCCGAGGTGGGTGGATCATTTGAGGTCAGGAAATCGAGACCATCCTGGCCAACATAGTGAAACTCCATCTCTAGTAAAAATTAGCTGGACATGGTGTCCTGTAGTCCCAGCTACTTGGGAGGCTGAGGCAGGAGAATCGCTTGAACCTGGGAGGTGAAGGTTGCAGTGAGCTGAGATTGCACCACTGCACTTCAGCCTGGTGACAGAGCAAGACTCCATCTCAAAAAAGAAAAAAGAAAATCAAGTCTGAAATTGCAGACTGTTTAGTGATGAATGATCACGTGTTGCCTACAGATAACTTGGGGGAAATCACCAACCAAAGCTCTACTTGGTAGAAAATTTAAAGCAATGCATTTAGAAAATCTGGATTGAGAAATAAGTATTTGTCTTGTTCACCACTCTGTTCACACACCTATGGTACCTATCACATAATAGGCAATTTATAAATGTGGTGGGAAAAAATAAGGATTAACTTAAGCCAGAAATGTTTTAAAACTAAGGTGAATAATGGCAAGTTGTTCATATGATCAAATAAATTAATGGAATAGTTAATAAAATAATAGACTAAGGATATTCTCTTTGAAAATAACATTAATATAAAATTGGCATTTATTGAGGGAAAAACATGACTCAACTTTATGTACGGAAAAGGTGAAATAGCTACATAATGAGATTTTTAAAAATTAAGTTATGTATTACTATATACGTATATTTATACATATATTTCAATGTTTCTGTATTACTATATACATATATTTCAATATGTTGCAATCTAGAGAAATCGAAATGATTACAGTTGACTCCAGATACCAAAAAAACCCTGAACTAATCCATAAATAAAGGGGAAAAAGTACAGTTATGATCTTGTTTTTTAAAAACTAGAATCTATAGATTTACAGGCAGTAAAAAGCTTTAAAAAATATATAACCCGGCCTGGCGTGGTGGCTCACGCCTGTAATCCCAGCACTTTGGGAGGCCGAGTGGGCGGATCACGAGGTCAGGAGATCGAGACCATCCTGGCTAACACAGTGAAACCCCGTCTCTACTAAAAATACAAAAAATTAGCCAGGCGTAGTGGCGGGCGCCTGTAGTCCCAGCTACTGGGGAGGCTGAGGCAAGAGAGTGGCGTGAACCCAGGAGGCGGAGCTTGCAGCAAGCTGAGATTGGGCCACTGCACTCCAGCCTGGGCGACTGAGCACTGAGCGAGACTCCGTCTCAAAAAAAAAAAAAAAAAAAAAAAAAGAATATATAACCCATAACAAAATCTTACTAGATCATTCTGTAAGGCAACTATCCCAATGTAGGTAGATGAGGATAAATACCTCCTAAAAAGCAAAATGTGGGCCAATTTTACTTAAGATACATGCAAACATTGGCAAAACAGTATCAGTAAATTGAACTCAATAGTCTATAAACAATTATAAAACATTCCTAGTAAAAAATGATTTACTAGGAATACCCTGGGGCCTGGCCTGTTCTCATTTAAATATGTATCCAGATTGTAGGTTTCCTGACTTGAACAATGCAACAGTGTTATAAAAAAATGACATGATTCAGTCACAGTATCTTTTAGATGGTTTCTATTCTCATTTATCTTAGTTTCATTGACTTTACAAAAGGAATGAACAATACATATAAAAATAGGAATTCAACACAAAAATTATTACCTCTTTTTTTAGTCTGTTTTGTGTTACTATAAAAGAATACTGGCTGGGCATGATGGCTCATGCCTGTAATCCCAGCACTTTGGGAGGCTGAGGCTGGTGGATCACTTGAGGTTAGGAGTTTGAGATCAGCCTGGCCAACATGGCGAAACCCCATCTCTACTAAAGATACAAAATTAGCCAGGCGTGGTGGCGCATGCCTGAAATCCCAGCTACTCGGGAGGCTGAGACAGGAGAATTGCTTGAACCTGGGAGGTGGAGGTTGCAGTGAGCTGAGATTGCACCACTGCACTCCAGCCTGGGCAACAGGAGCGAAACTGCATCTCAAGAAGAAAAAAAAAGAAGAATACCACAGACTGGGTAATTTATAATGGACAGAAATTGACTCACAGTTCTGAAGGGTAGGAATTCCAAGATTAAAAGGCTGGCATCTGATAAGGACCTTCTTGCTCCATCATCTTATGGCAGAAGGGCAGAGAGGGCAAGAGAGAGAGAGAGGGCAAGAGGGAGCCCAACTCATCTTTTGATAAGGAACCCACTCCTGTGATAATGGCATTAATCCATTCATGAAAGCAGAGTCCTCATGGCCCAATCACTTCTTAAAGGTCCCACCTCTTAATACTATTGCACTGGGGATCAAGTTTCTCCCTAAAACTTGGGGGTGAACACTGGGGGACACATTCAAATATAACATGCCTTCTCTGGCCTCCCAAATTCATGTTCTTCTCACATGCAAAATACATACACCCCATTCTGATTGCCCCAAAGTCTTAACTCTTTCCAGCACAAACTCAAAAGTTCAGTCTCAGCTAGATCAGATATGGTGAGACAAGGCATGATTTATCCTCAGGCAAATTTTCCTCCAGCTGTTAGTCTATGAAATCAAGCAAGATATTTACTCCCAAAACACAACGGTGGGACAGGCATAGCCTAGACATTCCTATTCTGAAAGAAATAGGGAAGAAAAAGGGGATAACTGGTCCCAAGTAAGTCCAAAACCCAACAGTGCAAACAACTAACTCCTTTTTTGAGATAGTCTCACTCTGTCACCCAGGCTAGAGTACAATGCCATGATCTCAGCCCACTGCAACCTCTGTCTCCACGTTCAAGCGATTCTCCTGCCTCAGCCTCCCGAGTAGTCGGGATTACAGGCATCTGCCACCATGCCCAGCTAATTTTTGTATTTTTAGTAGAGATGGGATTTTGCCATGTTGGCCAGGCTGGTCTTGAATTCCTGACCTCAGGTGATCCGCCTGCGTTGGCCTTCCAAAGTGCTGGGATTACAGGCATGAGCCACCGTGCCCGGCCAAACAACATTAACTCTTAAGGCTCCAGAAGACTCTTCCTTAACTATGTGACCTATTTGGACACACTGGGGTGGGTCCTTGCCCCCATGGCTTTGCTGGGCTCATGCCACACAGCATCTGTCACAGGTTGGAGTTTCACACTGGCAGGTCTTCAGTTCTGGGGTCTTGGGGATGGCCTCACTCCATTAGGCACTGTCCTAGTGGGGACTCTCTGCAGTGGTTCCATGGACAAGTCTGACTGGGCCCCCACGCTACCCAAGGCATCCTTTGAAATCGAAGTGAAGGAAGCCATGCCCCCATGACTCTTGCATTCTGCACTCCTGCCAAATTAACACCACATGGATACTGCCACCACAAGCTTACAGTTTATGCCCAGTGGCAGGTTGAGCCACACCTGAACCAGCAGGAACCAATGGCTGGGGCAGCCAAGGGGCACGCTACTGGCATGTGGGAAGCAGAGTCATGAGGCAGCATGAGCCAGTGAATGCTGTCTGTGATGGAAGGGGCAGCCTCAAAGAGTTTTGAGGCTTCGGGGTCATTCTCCCACCGTCTTGATAGCTCCTGGGTTCCTTCTATTTATAATAATGTTTTCAGCAGTCTCTGGAGATACAACCTTGGTTTGCTCTCCTAAACACACCTTTTCACTTCATAAATGGACAGCCTGCAAATTCCGTATCTTTTTGTTCTGCCTTTTAATTATGTTTTATCTTTAAATCATTTCTACCTCTCACATCTTACTATATGCAGTTAAAAGAAAACACGTAACTCTTTCAGTGTTCTGCTTAGAAATTTCTTCCACCAGATATTCAGTTCATTGGTCTTAAATTCTGCCTTCCAATAAAGCCCAAGGCATGGTCACAAATTAAGCCAAATTCTTTGTTAATTTCTAGTAAGGATGGCCTTTATTCTAGTTTCCAATACCTTGTTTCTCATTTCCGGCTGAGACCTCATCAGAATTGCCTTTGCCATCCCTATATTTATCACCGTTCTGATCACAACCACTGAAGTAATCTCTAAAAAGTTTCAGACTTTCCATACAGCTCTTCTGAGCCCTCACCAGAATCACCCTTTAACATTCCACCCACAGCAATAGTCTTTTTCTAACATTCACTTCAA
Organism: Macaca thibetana thibetana; assembly: GCF_024542745.1. Lineage (NCBI taxonomy): Eukaryota > Metazoa > Chordata > Mammalia > Primates > Cercopithecidae > Macaca > Macaca thibetana. Next base: position 40,765,036 of record NC_065596.1, on the reverse strand, counting down.
AACTTTTTCAGCTCTTCCCCATTACCTAGTTCCAAAGCCACTTTCAGGTATTCGTTATAGCAACTCCCCACTTTTCCAGTACCAATTTTCTGTCTTAGTCTGTTTTGTGTTGCTATAACAGAGTACTACAGACTCAGTAATTCACAGCAAACAGAAAAATATTGACTCATGGTTCTGGAGGCTGAGAAGCCCAAGATTGACAGGCTGACATCTTATGAGTGCCCTCTTGCTGTGTCATCTCATGGCAGAAGGGCAGAGGGGGTGAGAGAGACAGCAAGCCAGCAAAAGGGGCCAAACTCACCCTTTATGAGAAACCCACTCATGTGATAACAAACCCATTCCTGTGGTAACAGCATTAATCCATTCATGAGGGCAGAACCCTCATGGCCTAATCACCTCTTAACAGTCCCACCTCTTTTTTTTTTTTTTTTTTTTTGAGACGGAGTCTCGCTCTGTCGCCCAGGCTGGAGTTTAGCGGCGCGATCTCGGCTCACTGCAAGCTCCGCCTCCCGGGTTCACGCCATTCTCCTGCCTCAGCCTCCAGAGTAGCTGGGACTACAGGCGCCCACAACCGCGCCCGGCTAATTTTTTGTATTTTTAGTAGAGACGGGGTTTCACCGTGGTCTCGATCTCCTGACCTTGTGATCCGCCCGCCTCGGCCTCCCAAAGTGCTGGGATTACAGGCGTGACCACCGCGCCCGGCCTCAGTCCCACCTCTTAATACTGTTGCATTAGGGATCAAGTTTCTCCCAAAAACTTGAAAATGAACTTTGGGGGATACATTCAAACCACAGCACCTTCCACAAAATAAAAGTAAGTATTACCATAACTCCTTATTTTTAATCAAATCTCTGTAATGTCACTCTGTTCATAGATTAAGATTTGTACCTCCAAGTCCAGTTTGCTCAGATTGGGCAGATGTCATTGATTAGTCATTAATCATCTAGAATAATAAATCTTTCCCACCCAAGATTTCAGATTGCTTTTAATTTGTAAACAGTAAAATGTAACATGAGGAAGACTATTTGAAGTGCTATAGTAAAATTAGGTTTTGCTAATAGGACAGTGTGTTTCTCCTCTTAGGTAACATTTTCACATTAACAGAGGTCTTCTGGAGACAGTACATTTACTCAGAATTTCTGAAAAGTTGTTCCACAGAACACTAGTACTTAATCCTACTTGAAGGAAATGATTTTGTGAAACATGTGAGAGCTCTGTATACTATATTTCTTGGGGGAAAAAGTCATATTAAGTGCCTATCAAAATGAAAGAAAATGGAGTTTTATTTTCTCTAACTCAGTGTAATTCAGACTTCACCATAGAACTCCCATTCCCAATACCTATTGCAGATGTGATTCTACTTTGGCAGATGCTGCCATAACCAAAAGGACTTCAAAGATAAAAATGTCAGCATTATGGCAGATGTATGGTTACTTGTATGGTGAGGAAAGCAACTCCCATCATGCTTTGTAACCAACTGCTTGGTTTTTTTGAATGATACTTTTCAATAGAATAGAAAGCCCACTGGCCCTATCTCTTATATTTACACTATATGTATTTAAACTTTCTTATTGATCAATATTTAGGTGAGAAGCAATTTCTTGCTGTGAAAAATACCTTATTGAACAGGTCTGTGTTTATTACTGTACATAAGCAAGAGTTTCTCTAAGGTATTTATCAAAAGTAGAATTGCTCAGTCATAGTTAATATTTATTTTCAACCTCACTAGATACTGTCATAGAAGTAGAGAGCATCAGTATGCTCCCAGTTCACAATCCCTTCAACCAGTGAAATATGTTTTCCTTATATCCTTACTTCTGGTATGCATAGTAATATTTTCCTGGTTAATAGTGAGTTGGGCATCTTTTCACATCTGCATATTGGCTCAACACTGTAACTTGCCAATTTATGTCTTTGCCTGTTCCTTTAAAAAAGCTTTTAAAATATAAGAATTATAGGATTCTTAAAAAATAAAATTCTAGATAATAGTCCTTTATTATAAATGGACTTACCTTCTCCCATATTGTTTTTATGTTGATACTGTCATATGAATACGTTAAATGTGGATACAGTCATAGCTTTCATTATTACCTAATAATCTTTAAAATTTTACTTTTTAGTAGACTGTTGGTTTTCTAGGCAATCAGGTGTGTCAAGTACAAATAGATATAATTTTGGTTTTATCCTAAATATTTATAGTGATTATTTTTAAAATTATTGTTATTGTAATAGAGTCTCCAGAACAAGGTTTAGTATTCATGGTGATAGCAGGCATCTGTTCATTTTCTCCAATTTAATGAAAATTACTTGGTGTAATGTTTACTCTAGGTCTGAGATAAATAGATTTTGTTTTTTTTTTTTTTTTTTGAGACGGAGTCTCGCTGTGTCACCCAGGCTGGAGTGCAGTGGCCCGATCTCCGCTCACTGCAAGCTCCGCCTCCCGGGTTTACGCCATTCTCCTGCCTCAGCCTCCGAGTAGCTGGGACTACAGGCGCCCGCCACCATTAGTTTTTTTTATTTTTAGTAGAGACGGGGTTTCACCATGTTAAGGATGGTCTCGATCTCCTGACTTCGTGATCCACCCGCCTCGCCTCCCAAAGTACTGGGATTACAGGCTTGAGCCACCGCGCCCGGCGATAAATAGATTTTGTTGTGGCTTAGTTGTCTCAGTTCCTGTTTAACTTTTTTTTTTTTTTTTTTTTTTTAGAAATGTCTGCTAAATATAGTCAGATGCCTTTTTGGCTCATTGATACGATGTTTTTCTCCTTGAGTTTGTTAATGTGACAAGTTGTACTATAGTCATTAAGGCAGGTATGTTAGAATGAACAAGAATGTTCATTCATGTATGTTAGAATGAGCAAGAATGAACAAATAGACCAATGGAACAAAATGAAGAGCCCTGAAATATCTCTCTCTGTATATATATATGTGGTTGTCTAATTTGTGATAAAGTTTCCTCGGCCATGTGGTTGGGAAATGGTGGTCTTTTCAATAAAAAGCACTGGATCAGTTGTGTATCTGTTCTGATAAAAAAATTCATCTTGACCCTTACCTCACAATACATAAATCAATTCCAGATGCATGAGTGATCTAATCGTAAAAGGGAAAGCAAGAAGGGCTTCAGGAGAAAATGTAGAATATCTTTCTAGCATTGGAGAAGCAACACGATTTTTTTTTTCTTTTTTTTTTTTTTTGAGAAATTTTGAGAAAAAAGCCAAATTTTAAATGATGATATTAAATTGTTTAAAAAACCGGCCGGGCATGGTGGCTCATGGCTGTAATCCCAGCACTTTGGGAGGCTGAGGTGGGTGGATCACCTGAGGTCAGGAGTTCGAGACCAGCTTGGCTAACATGGTGAAACCCTGTCTCTACTAAAAATACCAAAAAAAAGAAAAAAAAAAAAATTAGCCAGGCACGGTGGCACACACCTGTAGCATTCCCAGCTACTTGGGAAGCTGAGGCAGGAGAATTGCTTGAACCTAGGAGGCAGAGGTTGCAGTGAGTTGAGATCACACCATTACACTCCAGCCTGGGTGACAAGAGCAAAACTTCGTCTCCAAAAATAAAAATAAAAAATTGTTTTTAAAAAACCAAGTGTGTTGGATATCAGTTGTTGTTGTTGTTTTGTTATAAGTATTCTACTGTGCCCCAGGCTCTTTTTTGTGCTACAGAGGCTGGAAGCCTCAGCACTACAGTTTTTAGACCCTCTTGCCTCTAGAATTCCAGATGTGATCTATGTTCTTCCAGTGAGATAAACTCATGCAAGATTAGGAAGACAGAAGAAAGCAGAAAGCAACAGCTTTCTCCTTCTCCTTCACCAGTGCTGATGGTATGAGGTTTTGCAGCAGCTTCTGATAGTGCCTTTGTCATGAAGGTATTTAACAAAAGTTGAGGTCATAAATTATACGATATTACCACAAATGATTAAAACACAAGGTTTGGTACATGTTGGGCCACTTTCAAAATATGCAAATTTAATGTAAAGTACATCCACAAGATATAGTTTTGGAATAAATGAAGGCTCCAGAAATATGTTGAGAAATAACATGGATTTAATTCCTGGTGAGGCACCTTTAGTTTTTATGATTTCAAAGTTAGTAAAATCATATATATGTGTGTGTGTGTGTGTGTGTGTGTGTGTATATATACACACACACAAATATAAATATGAAAAAAATTGAGTAGTTGGAATTACAGATGTGCCTCACCATGCCTGGCTAATTTTTGTACTTTTTTGTAGAGTCAGCTGTTACCCAGGCTGGTCTTAAACTCCTGGGCTCAAGCCATTCACCTACCTCATCCTCCCAAAGTTCTGGGATTACAGGCTTGAGCCACCGTGCCTGTCCATGACCTGTTAATAAGAACAACAAAAAGGTTAGAATGACAGGTTTTAGATGTACAATGGAAGGGTTTTTGGAAAGGACACTGCTCTGTGTCAAATGATGGAGCATTTGACACGTGGGTTTTTTTTTTTCTACTAAGAGAAACTGCAGATGTCTGAGAGGCAACTGAAAATATTAATAGTACGGATTTAGATACTAAGAAAAGAAATGAAACTCTCTGAAAGAAACACTCTTATTCTGCATGATTATGATGAATTGAAGATTCAAACTGCTTTTTTTCAAACTGAACAATACGAGAAAAGAAACAATCTGAAGAAAATCCTATTTCAGAAGGTCAGTGAGCATGATATTGGTCTAAGCGCGCCATCATTTGACACAGAGCAGGGCCCTTTCCAAAAATCCCTCCATTGTACTTCAGTGAAGTCAGGCGTTAATTCTCTGGTGCTGTTGGACAAGGCAAATGACCCACAGTTAGTTATGTTCACCAGCAGTCTCCTCACCAGAGAGGGTGTGAAGAATTTAGCCCCTAGTGTCAGAAGGCCTCAAAACTTAGTCAAAACAAGGCCAGGTGCAGTGGCTCAAGCCTGTAATCCCAGCACTTTGGGAGGCCAAGGCAGGCGGATCACTTGAGGCCAGGAGTTCGAGACCAGCCTGGCCAACGTGGTGAAACCCTGTCTCTACTAAAAATACAAAAAATTAGCTGGGTGTGGTGGTGGGCACCTGTAATCTCAGCTACTCAGGAGGCTGAGGCAGGAGAATCCTTTGAACTTGGGAGGCTGAGGTTGCAGTGAGACAGTATGGTGCCACCACACTCCAGGCAGGGTGACAGAGTGAGACTTTGTTTCAAAAAAAAAAAGTCAAAACAGAAAGAGAATATGGAGGAGATGTTTTAATAATTCTTTTTATTGCTTTTTTTTAATGGAGTGTTGATTTTCTTACATAAATTTAATTGATTTTACTTTGGGGCCGGGCGCGGTGGCTCAAGCCTGTAATCCCAGCACTTTGGGAGGCCGAGACGGGTGGATTACATAAATCGAGACCATTTAATTGAAACCCTGTAAAAAATACAGGTACATAGGGCACTGTGATTTTGAATTTAAAAAGACTACTTTGGGACTTCAGCCTTCTTAGTAGTTTTGTTTGTTTGTTTTTGTTTGTTTTTGATATGGAGTCTTGCTCTGTCGCCCAGGCTGGAGTTCAGTGACACGATCTTGGCTCACTGCAACCTCCGTCTCCCAGGTTCAAGCGATTTTCCTACCTCAGCCTCCGAGTAGCTGGGACTACAGGTGTGCGCCACCATGCCCGGCTAAATTTTTTTGTATTTTTAGTAGAGACGAGGTTTCAGCATGTTGGCCAGGCTGGTATCGAACTCCTGACGTCAGGTGATCCACCTGCCTCGGCCTCCCAAAGTGATGGGATTACAGGCGTGAGGCACCGTGCCTGCCGCCTTAGGGTTATATAGTAGCTCAGATTTTTCATTTATCTCCTATTTCATGCATATCCTATTCTTTGCAAAATGAAACAAGATTGCCTAGGCATTTTCAAATATCTTCTAAAGTTTTATATTCTTAAGGAAAGAACAAAGTATTTCATGTATTAACTAATATATCAAAGAATTTGGGATACAGAAGATGCCCCAGGGTGGTCCCTGGTGGGCTTATCCCATTTCTTTCCTGAAGGAACGCAGGGCAGGACAAATTCAATCTTATCTGAGACCTCTCCAGTTAGTATTTTTCTTTTGGAACGGAGTTCTGCTCTTGTTGCCCAAGCTTGGGTGCAATGGCGGATCTCAGCTTAATGCAACCTCCGCTACCCGGGTTCAAGCGATTCTCCTGCCTCAGCCTCCCGAGTAGCTGGGATTACAGGCGCGCGCGACCACGCTCGGCTAATTTTTTGTATTTCTAGTAGAACGATACATTCACAATTGCAGGAGATAGGAGACACACACACACACAGAGAGAGAGAGAGAGAGAGAGAGAGAGAGAGAGAAAGGAAGGGAGAGCGCAGTGAGCACAAGCGACCTTTCTAGGTCTAGGTCCTGCTCCAGGTTCTGGTGGGCTTTGAGAGTATTTTCATTGCATGCCTGATGTGTGCCCACTCCTTGCTTGGGTGTATGCAGTGAGTAACTGCTAGCTGTTTAGTACACGTATTAGGCACCTGCTGGTGCCAAAACTTCTTTCTAAATCCTCCGCAGCTGAGCCTGGTGCCTCACGCCTGTAGTCCCAGCACTTTGGGAGGCTCAGGCGGGAGGATCTTTTAAGCCCAGGAGTTCGACTTGGGTTGGGTAACATCGCGAGCTCTGGTCTCTATAAAAATTAAAAAAATTAGTTTGGCGTGGTGGCGCGCGCCTGCAGTCCCAGCTACTCTGGAGGCTCAGGTGGGAGGGCAGCTTGAGCCCGGGAGGTCGAGGCTGCAGGGAGCTGTAACTAATCACGCCACTGCACTCCAGCCTGGGCGACAGAGCGAGACCCTGCCTCAAGAAAAAAATAAATAAAAAAGTATTCCTCAGCGACAAAAACAAACGCAAGCCCGAGCTCGCCTCAGCCCCAGGCAGCCTGGAAAGCCCTCACGCCCCGAGCATCCAAAGCTCCAGCGCCCGCGCATGCGCACTCCGCGCAGCCTGTTGGGGCTGGAACCAGTCCCTCCCATCGGCGGACTACATTTCCCACAGGCCTCCGCGCGCAGTTCTTTCCGGCTTCCCTGCTGGTGTCGGCTCCGAGAGGTGAGTTGGTCGCGTGCACCCAGGCAATGGGCGCGGGGGCGGCGCGGGGGCGGCGCGGACCTCTGTGTGAGCCAGGAGGCCGTAGCTGTGGAGTTTGTGGCGCTGACTGGGCGCCGGGTGCCCTGTTGCGTCCTCTGCCTTACCGCTTCAGAGCCGCGCAGGTCCAGCGGCCCGGAATGGCTCCGAGTTAGATGCAGGAACCCCAGAGTGAATGAAGGCCCCCAAACAAAAAGACGCAGTCTTAAGAAGGACTGCAGATTGCACAGCTTTACCCGAGCTCCCTCCCATGGAAACTGCGGGGAACTCGGAGACAGATTCCAGCCCCTTCGTGTACCTGGCCTTTCTCTCTGATACGGGAAAGGGTCAGCTTTATTCCAGGCTCCCTGTTATTTCCATCGGGTTTTGCGCGCAGTAGACGGAGGGAGCAAGTGCGCTAGCGGGGGTGTGTCCTGATCAGCCAAGGCCGGCTGCAGGAAAGGCCTGGGGTCTCAAGATTCCCGTCTCCTTTCCCAATCCTGCTGTTCTTTAGGTTGCTGTTGCATATACACAAGTCAGCATCCAGATGAGTGTTTCCTTTTTGTTCCATGAAGTGTAATTTTTATTTTTCTGGGCGTGGGGACATTTGCTTTCCTCTTCTGTGAAGGGGTGAAAATCAGCTCGGACTGAACAATGAAGCAGCTCTGTCATTAATCAGGCTAGGAAGGAAGAGACAGATAAATCCAGTTGCAAAATTAATAGAAAACATGATTTCTTCCCAGATGGTGCAGTAGTTGTAAAATGGCATAATGACTCCCTCTTTGAGAGATTACAGTTTTCTTACCAGTGATGTTCTAGACTTGCTTTGCTGTTTTCATTCTATTACTGGGGATACCCTCTTGATTACACTCATGATTGCATTCAATATTTCATTAATTCCTGCCTCTCATAATCTCTCCTCGGAAACAACAACCATTCCAGATCGCAGCTGTCATTAGATCCTCCTTAGAATCCTTCAGCTGGAACTCAACCGTTTACAAAAAGAGCTTTTCTCCTCTCTCTCGTCCATCCTATTCCAACCCTTCCTGTGGAATTTTCTCCCTTTCTACCAGTCAATAGATATGATTTTGTCGGGCTATGCGGGCTTGTTCCCGTTAATCTTCAGCTGGTTAGGCTTTAACTCCTGAAATGTCCTGTCCACTGACCTGGTGCTTTGTCCTTCCTTCCCAGTGAATGATGGGGTGATCAGGGTAGATTCCAACTTCCTACCCCTTTCCAGTAGGTTTTTGTTTTGTTTTGTTTTGTTTTTGAGATGGACTCTGGGTCTGTTTTTTGAGATGGAGTCTGGGTGTGTTACTCAGGCTGGAGTGCAGTGACAGGATGGGCTCACTGCAACCTCCGCCTCCTGGATCAAGGGATTCTCCTGCCTCAGCCTCTCCAGTAGGATTACAGGGATGAGTCACCGCGCCCGGCTTCCAGTAGGTATTGACGTGAGCATTTGGCAGTAATTTAGTTTCTCTTATGAGCTGCCTCTTTCTAATCATTTGGATGGTCTGGAAGTAAACCTCCTGAAGAGAAGCTAACTGCAGAACTTTATTTTATTTTATTATTTATTTATTTATTTATTTTTTTGGAGACAGAGTCTTGCTCTGTCGCCCAGGCTGGAGTGCAGTGGTGCGATCTTGGCTCATTGCAAGCTCCACCTCCCGGGTTCTAGTGATTCTCCTGCCTCTGCCTCCTCAGTAGCTGGGACTACAGGCGCCCGCCACCGCGCTTGGCTAATTTTTTGTATTTTTAGTAGAGACGGGGTTTCACCGTGGTCTCGATCTCCTGACCTTGTGATCCGCCCGCCTGGGCCTCCCAAAGTACTGGGATTACAGACGTGAGCCACCGCGCCCGGCCAGAACTTTATTTTATTACTTACTTTTTTTTTTTATTTTTTTTTTTGGGGGGTGGGGACACTCTGTCCCTTAGGCTGGAATGCAGTGAAGTGATCTCCCTTCCTGCAGCCTGGACCTCCCTGGCTCAAGTGATCCTCCCACCTCAGCCTCCTGAGTGGCTGAGACCACAGGTACGTGGCCCCACGCCCAATTTTTAAAATTTTTTGTAGAAATGAGGTCTCCCTATGTTGCACAGGCTGATCTCAAACTCCTGGACTCAAGGAATTCTTCCACCTCAGCCTCCCAAAGTGTTGAGATTACAGGCATGAGCCACGGCGCAGAACTTTCATTCGATGGTGATTAGTTGAGGAGTTTACAGTTTAGATGGAATGACACACTAGGTCTCTTTGATCCCCACCGCCCTGAGTTCAAAAGCAGGGAAAGGTAAGGAGGTGGTTTGGCGACAGGATCTTTTCTGCTTTTGAGGCTTTTAAGGAGTGATAATATGATAGGGTTTTTAGTGGAGAGGTGTGTTAACAAGGGAAGGGGTTATTAGAAGGGAAGGGAAGACAGTAGAAATTTGGAAAGTGGTTTGAAGTTTTTGACAGGGTGAGTTTGTTTCAGGCCACGTATTTATCAGGTCTCATGAGATGCAGTTTAGTATAGTGACAGTCGTCTGGGTTATGGAGCTAAAGTAGCGGGGTTCTAGTCCTCAACCTGCCACTTAGAGCTGCCTGAGCTTGGGACAATTTATTTCATCTCTTTGTGCCATAGTTTCATCATCTGCAAAATGAGGATAATGATAGACCCTACTATATAGGATGGCTCTGAGTAGAGGAATTAATATATGCAAAACCCTTAGCTAATGCTTGGCACATAATAAATGCTCAGTAGATTTGTTACCGTTAGGTTGTAATTTAATATTTTTCCTCATCACCCATATCCAAAAATTAGTATCCTACCACATTTGTCTTATCTGTGTACCCTCCTTTTGTAAACTGTTGATCATCAGGAAGGATTGCCAATTAAGAGCAGGGCTATGAAGAATGTTTTTTGTTTGTTTGTTTTTTGAGACGGAGTTTTGCTCTGTCATCCAGGCTGTAGTGCAGTGGCACGATCTTGGCTCACTGCAACCACCCCCCCGCCCAGGTTCAAGCCATTCTCCTGCCTCAGCCTCCCAAGTAGCTGGGATTACAGGTATGCATCACCGTGCCTGGCTAATTTTTGTATTTTTAGTAGAGACAGGGTTTCACCATGTTGGCCAGGCTGGTCTTGAGCTCCTGACCTAAGTGATCTGCCTGCGTTGGCCTCCCAAAGTGCTGGGAAGAATTCTAAAAATAATTCTGGGAAGAAGCATATGTAGTATTCTTCATCTTTAGTAATATAGCTGACTTATGAAATGCTTATTTACTATTCTAAGTGCCTTATATGTAGTATCTTATTTATTTCTCATAACAATTCTTTCAGTTAGAAACTGTAGTTCTCACCATTTCATCTGCGGGAACTGGAAAGTAACCTAATATCGTGCAGTAAAAAAAAAAAAAAAAAAAAAAAAAAGCATATATTGGTAATTACAACAGTATACCAAATATCATCATTATGCATACTTAAAAAAAAAAATCTGGCTGGGCGCGGTGGCTCATGCCTGTAATCCCAGCACTTTGGGAGGCCAAGGCAGGTGCATTACCCGAGGTCAGGAGTTTGAGACCAGCCTGGCCAAAATGGTGAAACCCCATCTCTACTGAAAATACAAAAATGAGCTGGGCATGGTGGCACACGCCTGTGATCCCAACTACTCGGGAGGCTGAGAATTGCTTGAACCCAGGAGGTGGAAGTTGCAGTGAGCTGAGATCGTGCCACTGCACTCCAGCCTGGGTGACAAAGCGAGACCTTGTCTCAAAAAAAAAAAAAAAAATCTTCCTGCTTTATTCAGCAATCTCATGATGAAGGGAAGAGATATCAATCTGATAGATATCGATCTGATGATGGCACGCACTGTCAAGTTTTGTCCAGATTATACTGAAGCTATAGGGTCTTTATGGAGGTAACTGGATTTCATACAGATGTATGCCTTACAGTTTTTATTTTAATGATGTTATATGCAAAGTGAGACCAGTTGGTCAAGGAGACCCAACATCAGCTGGAGGGCTTCATAGGCATCTTAGCCAAAAGAACTGGTTCAGACGCAAAATAAACCTGTTTGTCCAGAAGATGTAAAAGGAAGCAGCATGGGGCTGCCTTCAGTGCTTAGAAGACATCAGTCAGGGACTTTTTGTCATTCTTTTCTAGGCCATACTCCAACACACATGGGCAAATTAAATCATAGCGTTGGTTCATGAATGGGAAGCTGAAGTGAAAAAAAAAGCCACTCAGGAAAAACAGCATCTGTTTTTACAGTATCCTTAGCTTTTTTTCTCAGTTAAAGGGAAGACTGAAAGAAAAACTTGAAGCGGGAAAGTCTTATTTGGAGTATTTGGGTATTTCAGGCTCACGCTATTTAATGTGGTGATGCGTGTTGCTGGCTGTGACTGTAAACATTTTAACTGGTCCTGCTAGGGAAACATGATTTTTTTTTTTTTCTGTCAAAATAGTTTCACACTACACATGCTGGTATTTTCTTTTTTTAAAACACACTGGCTTCACCCATTCAAAATTAAGGCAACATCATTTTTAATAGTTGCATCATTTTCAGTGGTATGGATAAACAACAGGTTATTGAATCATTCCAAAATTAGGTTCCTTTCAGCTTTAATCCATTATAAACCATGCTGTCAGCATAGCTCTGCATAAATTTTTTTTTTTTTTTTTGAGACAGAGTCTCCCTCTGTCACCCAGGCTGGAGTGCAATGGCATGATCTCAGCTCACTGCAACCTCCGTCTCCCGGGTTCAAGCGATTCTTCTGCCCTAACCTCCCGAGTAGCTGGGATTACAGACACCTGCCATCATGCCCGGCTAATTTGTGTATTTTTGTAGAGACAGGGTTTCACCATGTTGGCCAGGCTGGTCTTCAACTCCTGACCTCAGGTGATCCGCCCACCTCAGCCTCCCAAAGTGCTTGGATTACAGGCGTGGGCCAGCGGCCCTGGCCATAGCTCTGCATAATCTTTATGTACAGATACAAACAGTCCCTTTAGTGTCGGAAGTGGAGCTTCGATTCAGAGTTTACAGGGTTGAAATGCTGCTTCACATAGCTCTAAATGTGGACTGACTTAGTGTCGGCATCCCCACGACCTTGCTGATATACGACATCATCCGTCTTTGAGGTCTCCCAATGCAGTCCTTGTAAAAAGGTACATTTTGTTTAACACTCATTTTTTTCTTTTCTTTTCCTTTCCTTTCTTTTCCTTTCTCTCTTTCTCTCTTTCTCTCTTTCTTTCTTTCAACAGGATCTTACTTTGTTGCCCAGGCTTTAGTGCAGTGGCATGATCTCAGCTCACTGCAACCTCTGCTTCCCAGGCTCAAGCCATCCTCCTGCCTCAACCTCCTGAGTAACTGAGACTACAGGTGTATATGCTACCATGCCTGGCTAATTTTTTAATTTTTTTTTGTAGAGATGAAGTCTCGCTATGTTGCCCAGATTCTGGTAACTACCATTCTACTCTCTACTTCTATCAGATCAAGTTTGTTTGTTTGTTTATTTATTTATTTTGAGACAGAGTTTTGCTCTTGTTGCCCAGGCTGGAGTGCAGTGGTGTTATCTCAGCTCACCACAACCTCCTCCACCTCCCGAGTTTAAGTGATTCTCCTGCCTTAGCCTCCCGAGTAACTGGGATTACAGGTGTGCACCACCATGCTCAGCTAATTTTGTATTTTTAGTAGAGACGGGGTTTCTCCATGTTGGTAAGGCTGGTCTTGAACTGCCAACCTCAGGTGATCCGCCTGCCTCGGCCTCCCAAAGTGCTGGAATTACAGGCGTGAGCCACCACCCCTGGCCGAGATCAACTTTTTAAGATTCCATTTATGAGTGAGATCATGTGGTGTTTATCTTTCTGTTTCTGGCTTATTTCTCTTAACATAACGTCCTTCCAGGTTCATCCATGTTGTCACAAATGACAGGTTTTGTTTCTTTATCATAGCTAAATAGTATTACATTTTATATACATAGCAGATTTTCTTTGTCCATTCATCCATTGATGGACGCTTAGGTTGATTCCATGTGTTGGCCATTGTGAATAATGCTATAATAAATGTGAGAGTGCAGAGATCTCTTTGACATTCTGATTTCATTTCCTTTGGATATATACAGTAGTGTGATTGCTAGATCATATGGTAGTTCTGTTTTTAATTTTTTGAGGCCTTTCCATACTGTTTGTCATAATGACTGGCTTCCCAAAGTGTTGGGAATACAGGCAGGAGCCACCATGCCCAGCCTGTTCAGATTTTTTATTTCTTCATAATTCAATCTTGGTAGGTTGTATGTGTCAGGGAATTAATCATTTATTCTAGGTTATCCAATTTCCTGGTGTATATTTGTTCATAATAGTCTCTTGTATTTCTGTTGTATCAGTTGTAATGTCTCCTTTTTCATTTCTGGTTTTATTTGAATATTTTCAATATTTTCTGTTTTCTCTTGGTTAATATAGCTTAGTTAGGTTTGTCAATTTTGTGAGGTTTTTTTATTTTTTCAAAAAAAAAAACCTCTTAATTTTATTGATTCTTTCTAATGGCTTTCTAGTCTGTGTCATTTATTTCTGCCCTAATCTTTATTATTTTCTTCCTTCTAACTTGGGGCTATACCTGGATATTTACCTTTCCTCGGGTTTGGAAAGTTTTTTTGCTTCTCTTTTTTTCTCTTTCCTCTTTCTTTTTCCTTCCTTCCTTCCTTCCTTCCTTCCTTCCTTCCTTCCTTCCTTCCTTCCTTCCTTCCTTCCCTCCTTCCCTCCCTCCCTCCGTCCCTCCCTCCCTCCCTCCCTCCTTCCTTCCTTCCTTCCTTATCTTCCTTCCTTTCCTTTCATCTCACTCTGTTGCCCAGGCTGGAGTGTAGTGGCATGATCATAGCTCACTGCAACCTTGAACTTCTGGGCCCAAGTGATCCTCCTGCCTCAGCCTCCTGAGTAGCTGGGACTACAGGCACCCACCACCACGCCACCTATTTTTTTTGTATTTTTTAGTAGAGATGGGGTTTCACCATGTTAGCCAGAATGGTCTCGATCTCCTGACCTCGTGATGCAACTGCCTCGGCCTCCCAAAGTGCTGGGATTACAAGCGTGAGCCACCGCGCCTGGCCTATTTGAATTCTTTATCAGGCAGTTCAGACATCTCCATTTTTTTAGAGTCAATCAATGGCACTTTATGTTGTCCTATTGGTGATATGTTTCCCTGATTGTTGTTGATCCTTGTGACCGTGCGTTGATGTCTGCACACTTGAAAGGACTGTGTATTTATTCCAGTCTTTGCAGAATGAGTTTCATCTGGGAAAGCCCATCAGTAGTCAGCCCATCCAGTGATTCTGGGCAGCCTGTGTGGTTTGGTTCTTAAGGCTGGGGCTGCTATGGTGGGTATAGTGCTGGGATGCTCCAAAAGGCTGGAACCACATTCTCTGATGTTGCACATAGCATGCCCCAAGGCCAGGGCCAATCTGGCCAGTGCAGTGCTGTGGCACGCTCAAAGCCTGAGACCACTGTGAATGGTGCCATACTGTTATGTGCCTGATTGCAGAGGCCACTGAGGCCTGCCTGTTGCTGAGGGCTGTTGGAGCCCAGGGCCTCTGATGTCAGCCTGATGGTGGTGGCAGCCTGGAGGTGGAGTTCATCATGAAAGCCTGAAGCCTGGGCTTCATGATCTTTCTTGATGCCAGAGCAGGTCTAGAGGGTCAGTCTGTGGCTACTGGCCTGGAGTCTGGGGTTGGGAGTCTCCCTGTTGCTGGGCAGGCCTGGTATTAGGGAACAGGCAAAAGTTCTGTGCTCACTTTTCTGACTTCCCCAAATGGGCAATACCTTTGTCTACACTGTGCTGCCTTGAGTTGGGGAAGGGTGACATGGGTAATGTCGAACTCTCCTTCCTGCACTCTTCAGTGCTTCTTTTTTTTTTTTTTTTTTTTTTTTGAGACGGTGTCTTGCTCTGTCACCCAGGCTGGAGTGCAGTGGCTGGATCTCAGCTCACTGCAAGCTCCTCCTCTCAGGTTCACACCATTCTCCTGCCTCAGCCTCCCGAGTAGCTGGGACTACAGGCACCCACCACTTCGCCCGGCTAGTTTTTTGTATTTTTTTAGTAGAGACAGGGTTTCACCGTGTTAGCCAGGATGGTCTCGATCTCCTGACCTCATGATCCGCCCGTCTCGGCCTCCCAAAGTGCTGGGATTACAGGCTTGAGCCACTGCGCCCGGCCTTCTTTTCTTATTATTGTGCTACAACCCAGTACTGCGATCTCTCACCTGGTTGCCTTAGCTATTGTGAAGGCATTTTTGTTCATGGATAATTGCTCAAACTGATGTTTCTGCAGGTGGACCATAGATGGAGAGAACTATTTTGCTATCTTCTGAGATTTAATATTTTTTGAAAGATTATTAGCTGGGCATGGTGGTGCCCACCTATAGTCCCAGCTACTTGGGAATCTGAGGTGGGAGGCTGCTGTGAGCCAAGATCATGCCTCTGCAGTCCAGCCTGGGTAACAGAGTGAGACCCTGTTTTTGAAAAACAAAATAAAATCTACTGTTAGTTATTACTCTTTTTTTTTAGTAAATTGCTGATGATCAGATTTCTCCTGATGAAGCAGAAATCCTTGCTTCAGAGACAAATACCTGAGTTGAAAGAGAAACTGGCTTTTAGGCTGGGTGTGGTGGCTCACGCCTGTAATCCCAGCATTTTAGGAGGCTGAGGCAGGCGGATCAGTTGAGGTCAGGAATTCGAGACCAGCCTGGGCAACATGGTGAAACCCTGTCTTTACTATAAATACAAAAATTAGCCAGGCATAGTGGCAGGCGCCTGTAATCCCAGCTACTCAGGAGACTGAGGCAGGAGAACCGCTTGAACCCTGGAGGCAGAGGTTACAGTGAGCCACGATCGTGCCACTGCAGTTCAGCTTGGGTGACAGAACAAGACTCCATCTGCAACTTAACTGATTCGACCCTTGGGCATTAGTTTCCTGAGCTATTAAAAGGAGAGCACTACATTGCAGAACAGTACTGAGGACAACTGACAGTGTGTATAAAGTACCTAACACATAGAGGTTCTCAATGAATGTTGTTGACCAACTGCAGGAATCATGAATCCCTTCCGTCCCCAGCTTGGATACTAAAAGGAAAGTGGGACCAGGCGCGGTGGCTCACGCCTGTAATCCCAGCCCTTTGGGAGGCTGAGGCAGGAGGATCACCTGAGGTCAGGAGTTCAAGACAAGCCTGGTCAACATGGCGAAACCCTGTCTCTACTAAAAATATAAAAATTAGCTGGGCGTGGTGACGTGTACCTGTAATCCTAGCTACTCAGGAGACTGAGGCAGGAGAATCGCTTGAACCCGTGAGCTGGAGGTTGCAGTGAGCTGAGATCGTGCCATTGCACTCCAGCCTGGGTGACAGAGTGAAATTCCATCTTAAAAAAAAAAAAGAAAGTCAATAAAAGAGAAGGAGTGGTGAAGGATGTCAAGGTATGGGAGGCCCTGTTTGGAAAACTGGAGTGGTGAGCTTCCTGGCTGGGGAAGGCAAGGGTAGCCTCACATTGGTGGAAGATGCCAGGTTCAATCTGTGTGGTCTTTTAGTTGTTGTGTTTAGGCAGTTCAGGCAGGATTCTAGGGGCAGGATTCAGGGCCCATCTCAGTCCTGAAAAGTTGTCTTACAGTGAGGAGGAGCTGCTCAGAACAAATCTGAGTAATCCAGTGCCTGGACCAGATCCATCCACATTGCCAGAGGGCGACCTGGTCCAAAATCCTCTTGCAGAAGTAGCTAGCCTTCTACACCAAGTTCATCATTTGTCACCTATTTCTTCAGAGCTTTTCTTTTTCTTCTCTTCTCTTCTCTTTTCTTCTTTCGCTCTTGTTGCCCAGGCTGGAGTGCAATGGCACAATCTCGGCTCACCGCAACCTCTGCCTCCTGGGTTCAAGCGATTCTCCTGCCTCAGCCTCCCAAGTAGCTGGAATTACAAGCATGTGCCACCACGCCCGGCTAATTTTGTATTTTTAGTAGAGGCGGGGTTTCTCCATGATCGTCAGGCTGGTGTCGAACTCCTGGTGATCCGGCTGCCTCGGCCTCCCAAAGTGCTGAGATTCCAGGCGAGAGCCACTGCACCTGGCCAGAGCTTGTATTTCTTTAGACTCCCTATACTTTTCCCCAGTTTATGTGGGTATAGGATAGGATGGTCATAATGGTAGGTAGTAGTTTGGAAGAGCCAATGGAAGTAGTTTGGGAGAAGGAATGGAAGAGAAAAAAGTTTTCATATTTATGATGTACATCATTTTGGGAGCTCTGTGGCACAGCTTATTTCATGGTTTCTTTTTTTTCTTTCAGCTCTGGCTTATCAGGACTCCATAGTTCTCCAACAGAGAAATCTTGAAAAGGACTGACCAGTTTTTGCGCTTCTAAAACCATGGCCCATGTAAGTTAATGTTTCTCTGTCCTTTTCGAAATACTGTCAATTTCTGTATCATGTATATAGATTCATTTTTTATTCTGAAACTTCCTGCTTACCAGAGCTTCATCCAAGAACCTGCTCCATGGCTGGGCACGGTGACTCACGCCTGTAATCCGCACTTCAAATGATCCACCTGCCTTGACCTCCCAAAGTGCTGGGATTACAGGCATGAGACATCATCCACCATGACACCTAGCCTTTTTTTTTTTTCTTTTTTTTTTTTTTTTTTTGACACAAGGTCTCACTTGGTCACCCAGGCTGGAATGCAGTGGCATGATCCCAACTAACTGCAGCCCCAACCTCCCAGGCTCAGGTGATCCTCCCACCTCAGCCTCCTGAGTACTGGGGACTACAGGCACGTGCCACCACTCCTGGCTAACTTCTAAAATTTGTTGTAGAGATGGGGTCCCACTACGTTGCCTAAGCTGAACTCGAACTCCTGGGCTCAAGTGATTCTCCCACTTCAGCCCCCCAAAATATTGGCATTATAGGCGTGATCCACCGCTCCTGATCCAATGCCTTTTTTTTTTTTTAAACAAAAATAACATCCAGGAAGAATCTTGTTATATCCCAAATACAGTTGTTAGACCAATGGAACCATCTGCAGATGTTTTGAAATGTGTGTAACTATCATTCAAGGGCATATGTGTACCTGGTGCAGCTAGTGACTGAGGAGGTAGCAGCACCATCCTGAGCGTCAGCTGTTCCTGCTGTTACGTTCTTGTTGGAAACAATTTTCCATACTGTGCTTCACATGTAGCCCTCGTTTTTGTCTAGTGTAAAATGAGTTCCTAAAAGGTTGGAAAAGTATTGAAGAAAATTGTGGAGAAAGAAACAAAGCAAGTGAGAAAAATGAATTTAGTAAAAGAGATGATTAAAATACTTAAAGCAGGCTGGGTGCGGTGGCTCATGCCTGTAATACCAGCACTTCGGGAGGCTGAGGAGGGCGGATCACGAGGTCAGGAGATCGAGACCATCCTGGCTAACATGGTGAAACCCCGTCTCTACTTAAAAAATACAAAAAATTAGCCGGGCGTGGTGGCGGGCGCCTGTAGTCCCAGCTACTTGGGAGGCTGAGGCAGGAGAATGACGTGAACCTGGGAGGCGGAGCTTGCAGTGAGCCAAGATCTGCCACTGCACTCCGGCCTGGGTGACAGAGCGATCTCAAAAAAAAAAAAAAAAATACTAAAAGCAAAGATATTGTGTGTGCACTGACCCACTGTGTCCCATAGTTCTATATTGGAGGAAAATGTGCGAAGCTAGTTTGAGGGATGGAATTGACATACAACACTTTATAATGCTCTGATTTAACATAATGGGAGGCCATGTGTAGTGGCTCACGCCTGTAATCCCTCCTTTGGGAGGCCATTGCTTGAGGCCAGGAATTCAAGGTTGCAGTGAGCTGTGATCACATCACTGTACTCCAGCCTAGGCAACAGCCTGGGCAGCAGAGTGAGACCCTGTCAAAAAAAAAAAAAAAAGAAAAAGAAAAGAAAGAAAAGGGAAGGAAGGAAGAAAAGAAAGAAAATAGAAAATACGTTATGGAAAAACAGGTACCTGGTTAATCGTTAAAATGTCTGATTTTCAGGAATTGATTACTGATGTTAAGTGGGAGGTCCCTATTTTGAGCTTTCCTTAAGATCTGTGATTTGATGACAGAGAGATTTTGGTCTTATCTGATTGCTTATGGGGAAAACTCTAAACTTCTCCACAGATCTGAGTTTTTCAAGTATATAAGATAGGATTTAGTGTTGACTGACCTTGGTTTTTTTGTGTGTTGAGACCCTATGCTATGGAAGGCTTTTAGGGTTAGGTGAATTGGGTAGAGATGTAATTGGGCCTTATAAGGTAAGGCCTAAACTTTCATGTGTGCCTTGGCACCTTTGTCGAGACCCTAAAGGCCTAACCATGAGTTTCCCTGCTCTTACCCGACATGCCCACCCCCAGCGGGAAAGGCTTCCTACTCAGCTAGTTCCCCTATGAGCTGGACAAGTTACACCCCTCATGGTCCTCAACCTAATGGGTTTCACCTCCCTCCTAGCCTATGGAATTATTCAAACAAGCCAATCACATACCACTACAGGAACCAGGGAACACCTCACCTTGTTATTACTGTAAAGCCTGCCTCCCACACCCCTGCTTGTTCATGCTGTTCTTGAATGCAACCCCCTTGTGCCCCTGCGTGATGTATGATGTCCTCTCTCAGGCTCTGAATATATGCATCTAACAAATTGCTGTCAATCTCATCTGTCCGGCGTGGGCTATTTGATTGTCTTGTACTTTTTAGGGCAGGGATCCCTCCTTCACCAATAGGGTGAATAGGATGTGATCAGAATAGGACTGCAAATAGATACATCAATCAATGGAGATTTCCTCCTGCGGAGAAGAATGCCAGGAACGAGGTCCACTGTGTATTTTTACAGGATGTGCTGGTCTAAAGCAGGATTTCTCAACCTTGAAACTATTGACTTTTTTTTTTTTTTGAGACCGAGTCTTACTCTGTCGCCTAGGCTGGAGTGCAGTGGTCTCAGCTCACTGCAACCTCCGTCTCCTGGGTTCAAGTGATTCTACTGCGTCAGCCTCCTGTAGCTGAGATTACAGGCTCCCACCATCACACTCAGCTGATTTTTGTATCTTTAGTAGAGACAGGGCTTCACCATGTTGACTAGGTTGGTCTCAAACTCCTGACCTCAAGTGATCTGCCCACCTTGGCCTCCCAAAGTGTTGGGATTACAGGCATGAGCCACTGCACCTGGCCTGAACTATTAACATTTTGCTGGAGAGTCTTGTATTGTAGGAGGCTGTCCTGTGCATTGTAGGATGTCTAACAGTGTCCTTGGCCTCTACCCATTAGATGCCTGTAACACTCACACCTTTTCCTCCAATTGTGACAACCAAAGTTGTCTCCAGATATGGCCAGATATCTTTTGGGGAGCAAAATGACTCTTCATGAAAATGACTGATACAGGGGGCCAGGCGTGGTGACTCGCGTCTGTAATCCCAGCACTTTGGGAAGCCGAGGCGGGTGCCTCACGAGGTCAGGAGATCGAGACTATCCTGACTAACATGGTAAAACCCCGTCTCTACTAAAAATACAAAAAAATTTGGCCGGGCATGGGGGCGGGCACCTGTAGTCCCAGCTACTCGGGAGACTGAGGCAGGAGAATGGTGTGAACCCGGGAGGTGGAGCTTGCAGTGACCTGAGATCACGCCACTGCACTTCTGCCTGGGCGACAGAGTGAGACTCCGTCTCAAAAAAAAAAAAAAAGAAAATGATTGATACTGGTGTCCCAGTGATATCTTTATGATATCTTCATGATTCAGTATCCTGTAACTCAGCAACAAAAAAACGATGTTTGAGAGATGATAGATGGTGACAAGCAAGAAGATGATTCACATCCGTAAGGATTAGATATTGTAGACATTGAGAATTGGGGAAGACTTTCAAGATTTTATTGAATTAAAATATCTAAAGAAAAAAGAATCTAATATATTAAAAATGTAGACTGCCATCGAACAAATTTTTGAAAGTTTGCTAAAAAATTGGTTATAAAAGGGAAAGTGTTTATACTAAAACCCGAGTTTGTGATGAATTTGAATCTATCTTCTTAGAGATTTTGTAGCACATGTGAGATAAATTTTTATCAATGTTTTTAAATGATCGTTAAAGGGAAAAAGAGAGCCCAAGACCTCATATTTCTTTTTTTTAAATTTTTAAATTTTTAAATTTCTTTTTTTGTAGAGACAGGGTCTTGCTAATGTTGATCAAGCTGGTCTTGAACTTCTGGGCTCAAGTGATTCTCTCATCTGGGCCTCCCAAAGTGCTGGGATTATAGGCATGAGCCTCTGTACTTTGCCTCAAGACCTCATATTTTTAAAGAATTTATGGTGGGCCAGGCGCGGTGGCTCAAGCCTGTAATCCCAGCACTTTGGGAGGCCGAGGCGGGTGGATCACGAGGTCAGGAGATCGAGACTATCCTGGCTAACATGGTGAAACCCCGTCTCTACTAAAAATACAAAAAACTAGCCGGGCGTGGTGGCGGGCGCCTGTAGTCTCAGCTACTTGGGAGGCTGAGGCGGGAGAATGGCGTGAACCCGGGCGGCGGAGCTTGCAGTGAGCCGAGATCACGCCACTGCACTCCAGCCTGGGAGACACAGCGAGACTCCGTCTCAAAAAAAAAAAAAAAAAAAAAAAAAAAGAATTTATGGTGGAGGCACATAGTATTCAAAAGGCTTGTGTGCAATATTTCATTTAATTAGGATTTTTTGGGTTACGTACTCATTTCTAGATATGTTTGGATGAAAATGTCATCATATCTGTAGCCACAGGACTATTTAAGAACATGTAGGCTCAATGCTTCAGAAATACTGATTTTCTTACTGGCCCCTACTCATGTCACAAGTTTTCAGACCAGTGCTGTTTGCATGCCATGTTACCCCTCTCTGCAATGCAATCCTCAATCTCCCCTCTTTCCATTGTAAAAGTATTTAATTTATTTTCACAAGTAATAACTGAGTTTGTTTTTTCAGGGTTCAGTGACATTCAGGGATGTGGCCATAGACTTTTCACAGGAAGAATGGGAATTCCTGGATCCTGCTCAGAGGGACTTATATAGGGATGTGATGTGGGAGAACTATAGCAACTTCATTTCATTAGGTAAGTTTATTTATCCCAAATGATATTAACTTTCTCTGCTGTCAATTTCAGGACTATATTTAGAAAAACGATCTAAAACTTCCACTTTCTGTTCCCAAAGGAATGATTTAAGCTTTGTTAGGTTGGAACTAGGCCTCTCCATTTCATCATGTCCAGTCAGCTATGCCCTTCAGGCTTCCTTCAGACTCTGTAATTCCTGATTTCCTTAGTATCCAAGGAGATGGATTTGAATATGGCAAAAGCATTGTTCAAGAAACCAGACTTCACCATATATTGGAGCTTGGAATTGACATAAATGCTTCACACCACTTTCTAGTCCATCTGCAAGTAGAATACCTAGACATAGGGGTTCTGAGTTTCTCTAAAAATCAAAGGAGTCTGTAGAACATAGATAGTGTGAGATGGATCCAGAAAGGTTGTTTAGAACTCGTAGCCGGGAATGGTGGTGCATGCCTGTAATCCCAGCTACTTGGGAGGCTGAGGTAGGAGAATCACTTAAACCCAGGAGGGGGAGGTTGCAGTGAGCTGAGATCACACCACTGCATTCCATCCTGGGTGACAGAGCAAGACTCCATCCCAAAAACAACCCCTCAAGGCCAGGCATGGTGGCTCATGCCTGTAATTCCAGCACTTTGGGAGACCGATGCAGGTGGATCACTTGAGGTCAGGAGCTCGAGACCAGCCTGGCCAATGTGGTGAAACCCCATCTCTACTAAAAATACAAAAATTAGCCAGGCATGGTGGTATGTGCCTGTAATCCCAGCTACTTGGGAGGGTGAGGCAGGGAGAATTGCTTGAAGCTAGGAGGCTGAGGTTGCAGTGAGTTGAGATCGCGCCACTGCACTCCAGCCTGGGTGACAGAGCGAGACTCCGTCTCAAACAGAAAAAACCCTGAAACACATTCTGTTTCCTATAACAGACGTATTCAGTTCTACCTACTTCGTAATTGAAAATTAAAATCTAAAAGCCTGGCCTTTAACATTGAATGAATATCCTAGAAAAGATCTGAGAATGTCTCAATAAACCTTTTATTATGCACTCATCAAAATGATAACAGTAAATAGCTAATAGCTAATACATATATTATGTGTATATGTTAATAAACATCACCATATATTTGGGCTTAAACATTATTCTAAGCATTGTTCATTATTAATTAATCCTCACAGCAACTCTATGAAAAGATACTATTATCTTCATTTTATTTGAGGAAACATAGACACAAAAGGTTAATAATTTGCTAGGTAACACAGAAACAAAGGCAGGATGTAAAGCCAGACAGTCTGGACCCAGTCTGTGTTCTTCCCTCTACACAATACTGCCTTTCAACAGAGCCTGTGTGAGGTTAAATTATATTAAGGCCTGTTCTTGACCAGATGGTTAATATAATGGCCTTAGTATAATTAATTTAACCTCACACAGGCTATTCGTTGTGACCCTCAAGTTACCTTAATATGAGCATTCTTCAACTGCCTTGCAATTCTTTGCACTTAGGCTTTATAAAGTGTCATATTGATTTATAGTTAATTATAAATTTAACCAAATCTGAATCTAAAGATTTTTGGGTGTATAATTTCATGTCACATTTTTCTTTTAAGCAGGACCTTCCATTTCTAAACCAGATGTGATTACCTTATTGGATGAAGAAGGGAAGGAACCCGGGATGGTTGTAAGGGAAGGGACAAGAAGATACTGCCCTGGTGAGTGAGGGCTGAGCAGGCACTGAGAAATCATTACTGCAGGTAATAGCTAAACTGACTAGGGTGGAGGCACACCCTTGAGATGTTGGGATCTCTCTTCAAAAAGTCCGTGGCCTATGGAGGAAGGGCTTGGGACTTGAAGCAAATTAAGATCTTTTAAGCCTGGACTAGCAAAGGAACTTTCTATTGACCTTGATTGCAACACTGTTTCTCATCTTTCATATTTCTCTCTCACTTTAAAGAGAAGAACTATTCCTGATAGAAGAAAAAAATAATTAAATATAAGAGCAGAGATCAGCAAAATAGAAAAGAAATAAAATTAATAAAGCCAAAAATTGATTTCTTGAAAAGATCAACAAAGATGGTAAACACCTAGTAATTTATGTTCTCTTTTTTTTAAAGAACATAAATTACTAATATCAGGAATGAAAGAGGAATTTTCGCTTTAGATCCAATAGCCATTAAAAGAATAATAAGAGGCCGGGCATGGTGGCTCATACCTGTAATCCCAGCATTTTGGGAGGCCGAGGTAGGCTGGACACTTGAGGTCAGGGGTTCCAAACCAGTCTGGCCAACACAGCAAAACACTGTCTCTACTAAAAATACAAAAATTAGCTGGGCATGGTGGCGGGTGCCTGTAGTCCCAGCCACTCTGGAAGTTGAGACACAAGAGTCTCATGAACCTGGGAGGCAGAGGTTGCAGTGAGCCAAGATCGCGCCATTACACTCCAGCCTGAGTGACAGAGTGAGACTCTACCCCTACTCCAAAAAAAAGAATAATAAGAGAATGCCATGAATTACTTTATGCCAGTAAATTTGATAACTTAAATTTTAAAATTTCTGGAGAAATACAACTTACCGGAACTGACACAAGATGTAAAAGAAATTGAATACCCTTATGCTATTAAAGTAATTGAATTCGTTATCAGAAATCTCCACAAAGAAAATGCCAGCCCCAGATGGTTTCACTGGTGAATTCCATTAAATATCTAAGGAAGAAGTAGCAGCAGTATCGTACAAACTCCTTCCGAAAAGGAATGCATTTTATGAGGCCAACATAACATACCATAACCCGAAAAAGAAATTACAAAAAAAGCATAAACCCATATCTTTTCCATACATAGATACAAAAATTTTAACCAAATATTAACAAATCAAATATAATGATATACAAAAATGATGATTAAGTAGGGTTTCTTTCTACCTGTTAATTCACCATATTAACAGAAAAAGTGAAAGACCATATGATCATTATCTTAGTTCATTTTCTGTTGCTTATAACAGAATACCTTGAAATTCAGTAATTTATAAGGAAAAGGAGTTTATTTCTTACAGTTTTGGAGGCTGAGAAGTCCAGCGTCAAGGGGCTGTGTCTAGTGAGGGCCTTCTTGCTGTTGGGGACTCTGCTGAATTCTGAGGCTTTGCAGGGCATCACATGGCAAGGGGGCTGAACATGCAAATGTGCTAGTTCAGGCCTCCCTTCTTATAAAGTCATCAGTCCCAATCCTGTGATAACCCATTAATTGATTAACTCACCAGTCCGTGAATAGGTTCATCCATTCATGAGAGCAGAGCCGTCATGGCCCAGTCACCTCTTAAAAACCCCACTCTCAATATTGCCATTAGGAATTAATTTTCAACATGAGTTTTGGAGGCAACAAACATTCAAACCAGAGCAGTCATCTTCATATATGTAAAAATAGCATATGACAAAATCCACCATCCATTTATGATAAAAAGCTTTCAGCAAACAAGAAATTGAAGGGAACTTCCTCAATCTGGTAAGGGGCACCTATTAAAAAAATACACTATAAACTGCAAAAATCCATTATCAATAAGAAAAAGAAATGAGACATAAATATCAAAAAACGAAGACGTAAGTCTGCATTTGGAGATGACATGATTGTGTACATAGAAAGTCCTAAGGAATCAAGACAACAACTATTCGAAATAGTAATTGAAAAATCACAATAAGGTCACAGGCTATAAAGTTAATGTTAAAAAATTGGCCGGGCGCGGTGGCTCACGCCTGTAATCCCAGCACTTTGGGAGGCCGAGACGGGCGGATCACAAGGTCAGGAGATCGAGACCATCCTGGCGAACCCGGTGAAACCCCGTCTCTACTAAAAAATACAAAAAACTAGCCGGGTGAGGTGGCGGGCGCCTGTAGTCCCAGCTATTCGGGAGGCTGAGGCAGGAGAATGGCGTGAACCCGGGAGGCGGAGCTTGCAGTGAGCTGAGATCCGGCCACTGCACTCCAGCCTGGGTGACAGAGCGAGACCCTGTCTCAAAAAAAAAAAAAAAAAAAAAAAAAAAAATCAGGCCGGGTGCAGTGGCTCACACATATAATCCCAGCACTTTGGGAGGCCAAGGCAGGCAGATCACTTGAGGTCAGGAGTTCGAGACCAGCCTGACCAACATGATGAAACCCCATCTCTACTAAAAATACAAAAATTAACTGGATGTAGTGGTGCATGCCTGTAATCCCAGCTACTCAGGAGCTGAGGTGGGAAAATTGGTTGCACTCAGGAGGCAGAGTTTGCAGTGAGCCGAGATCATGCCACTGCACTCCAGCTCAGATGATAGAGCAAGACTCCATCTCAAAAAATAAAATAGATAGATAGATAGATAGATAGATAGATAGATGATCAGGGCTGGGCATGGTGGCTCATGCCTGGAATCCCTGCACTGTGGGAGGCCGAGGTGGGTGGATCACCTGAGGTCAGGAGTTCAAGACCAGCCTGGTCAACATGGTGAAACCCCATCTCTACTAAAAATATAAAAATTAGTCAGGCATGGTGGTGCGAGCCTGTAGTCCCAGCTACTGGGAAGGGTGAGGCACGAGAATTGCTTGAACCTGGGAAGTGGAGGTTGCAGTGAGCTGAGATCACACCACTGCACTCTACCCTAGGTGACAGAGTGAGTGAGACTCTGAGTCATAAGTAAATAAATAGCTAAATCAGTTGTGTTTTATATATTAGAAGCAAAAAAAAAAGGAAAAGTAAATAACAATTTATGGGAGTGTCAAAAAACATAAAATACTAAAAATTGAGTTTGATAAAACATATGCAAGACATCTACGCTAAAAACCATAGACCATTGCTAAGAGAAATTAAATAAGGCCTAAATAAATAGAAATAATCATTTTTGGAATGGGAAGACTCAGTATTATAAAAATTTCAATTTTATTAATTCAATATAATTCCAGTCATAATCCTAGCAGGCTTTTTTTTTTTTTTTTTGGTAGAAATTAGCAAGCAGATTCTAAGATTTATACAAAATAACAAATGACTTAGCATATCCCAAGCAACTTGAAAACATAAGAACATATTACAGGACTTAGATGACATGACATCAAGATATTTCAGGATTTAAAATTACCCGATGTTGGCTTGGCACGTGCCTATAGTCCCAGTTACTCAGGAGGCCAAGGAAGGAGAATCGCGTGAATCTGGGAGGCGCAGGGAGGTCGCGCTACTGCACTCCAGCCTGGGTGACAGAGTGAGACTCTATCTCAAAAAACAAACAAACAAACAAACTTCAGGATTTATTAAAACTACAGTGATCAAGACAGTATGATATTGGCAAAGATCACCGAACAAAACAGAACAGAGGTCCTAGAAACATACCCTGCCATGCACACACTTAAAGGGTCATTTATTGTTTGACAAAGATGCCAAAGCATTCCAATGGGGAGAAGAAAGTCTTTTCAACATATAGTACTAGAATAACTGGGGAAACAAATAAACAAACCTCTCAACCTTTACCTCATACCAAAATTAATTTGAGATGGTTTTTAGACCTACATATAAACGCTAAAATCATAAAGTTTTTAGAGGGAAACAGGACAGTGATGAGTATCCCAACTTATGACTTGGCAGTAGGCAAAGGTTTCTTGAGTGAAAACAATAACCATAAAAATAAAAAAATCAGGCCGGGTGAGGTGGCTTACACCTGTAATCCTAGCACTTTGGGAGGCCAAGGCAGGCGGATCACCTGATTTTGGGAGTTTGAGACCAGCCTGGCCAACAAGGCAAAACCTGATCTCTACTGAAAATACAAAAATTAGCCGTGCGTGGTGGCATGCCTGTAATCCCAACTACTCGGGAGGCTGAGGCAGGACAGTCACTTGAACCTGGGAGGTGGAGGTTCCAGTGAGCCAAGATCACACCACTGCACACCAGCTTGGGTGACAGAGTGGGACTCCGTCTCAAAATAAATAAATAATTAATACATTAGACTTTATCCAAATTGAAAACTTTGTCTCATGAGAATATACCAATAAGAAGATGAATGGGTAAGTCACAGACTGGGAGAGTAATAGTGGTAAAACGTATCTGACAAGGGACCAGTATCTAGTGTATATACAACTCAGTGCTAAAATGATAAGTAGCCCAATTAAAAGTGAGTGAAAGGCACACCAATACCATGAATAGACTGAGCAACAGCAAGGAATAAACTCTTGATACATGCAACAACTTGGGTGAATTTCAAGGAAATTATGCTGAGTGACAAAATCAATCACAAATGGTTATGCACTACATGACTTTACGTATGTAATATTTGCAAAATAACATAGACATGGAAAAACAAATTAGTGGTTTCCAAGGGTAGGGATGTAGGGAGGAGAGGATGGTTTGGGTTAGAAAGGGGTAACACAAGGAAGTCTTGCAGTCATGGTACGGGTGAGTATCTTGATTGTGGTGGTGGTTTTAGCAGGCTACCTGTGATAAAATTGCATAGAGCTATGCACATAAACACACGAGTGCACATAGAACTGGTGAAGTCTAAGTAAGCTCTATGGAATATACCAACATTAATTTCTTTCTTTTTTTATTTTTATTTTTTTGAGACAGAGTCTCACTCTGTCGCCCAGGCTGGAGTGCAGTGGCGGGATCTCGGCTCACTGCACCCTCCACCTCCAGGGTTTATGTGATTCTCCCACCGCAGCCCCTCAAGTAGCTGGGATTACAGGCATGTGCCACCACACCCGGCTAATTTTGTATTTTTAGTAGAGAAGGAGTTTAACCATGTTGGCCAGTCTGGTTTCGAACTCCTGACCTCAGGTGATCCACCCATCTTGGCCTCCCAAAGTGCTGGGATTAGAGGCATGAGCCACCGCGCCTGGCCACATGAATTTCTTGATTTGAATATTGTACTATACTTGCCTAAGATGTTAACACTGGGAGGGGCTGGGTGAAGTCTACACAGGACTTTTCTGTACATTTTTGTGCAACTTCCATTGGATCTGTAATTATTTTAAAATAAAAAAAATTTTTTAGGCGAGGCGCGGTGGCTCAAGCCTGTAATCCCAGCACTTTGGGAGGCCGAGACGGGCGGATCACGAGGTCAGGAGATCGAGACCATCCTGGCTAACCCGGTGAAACCCTGTCTCTACTAAAAAATACAAAAAATAGCCGGGCGAAGTGGCGGGCGCCTGTAGTCCCAGCTACTCGGGAGGCTGAGGCAGGAGAATGGCGTAAACCCGGGAGACGGAGCTTGCAGTGAGCTGAGATCCAGTCACTGCACTCCAGCCTGGGCAACAGCACGAGACTCTGTCACCAAAAAAAAAAAAAAAAAAAAAAAAAAAAAGTTTTTTTTTAAGGATGCTGTTGAGGAGAAAGGGGAAAAGATTTGACAAAGAGAGGGGCTACTCTTTTTTTGAATCAGTGACTACAGTTTCATCTCTATCTAAATCTGTATTAGTCATCTTAAGCTGCCATAACAGAATACCATAGTCTGGGTGGCTTAAACACCAGATATGTATTTTCTCACGATTCTAGAGGCTGGAAGTCCGAAATCAGGGTGCCGGGTTCTGGTGAAGTCTCTCTTCCTGTCTTGCAGGCAGCTGTCTTCTTGCTGTGTCCCCATATGACACAGAGAGAGAAAGAGGCCATTCTCTTCCTTTTTTTTTCCCTTTTTTTTTTTTTTTTTTTTTTTTTTTGTTTGAGACAAGGTTTCACTCTGTTGCCCAGGCTGGAGTGTAATGGTACCATCACAGCTCACTGCAGTCTCCAACTCCTGGGCCCAAGCAATCCTCCCGTCTCAGCCTTCTGAGTAGCTGGGTTTACCGGCACATGCCTCCACACTTAGCTATTTTTAAAAAACATTTTTTGTAGAGACAGAGAGCTCACTGTATTCCCTAGGCTGGTCTTGAACTCCTGGGCTCAAGTGATCCTCCCACCTCAGCCTCCCAAGGTGCTGGGATGATAGGCGCAAGCCACTGCACCTGGCCCTCTTCCTCTCCTTAAATTACCTGGCCAGTAATTCTAGTGGATTAGGACCCCACCTTTAGGCCTCATTTAACCTCAATTACCTCCTAAAAGCCCCATCTCCAAATACAGTTAGTTAGGGCTTCAACATTAAAATTTTGGGGAACACAGTTCAGTCCATATTTAGGACCCAGTTTCTTTCCAGCTTCTATCATGATTAGGTTGATATGTCTTTCATTGGCTAGAAATATATTCCTTCATTTATTTGGCAAGTACTTGAGCGCCTAGTCGGAACTACGTGTCGTGCTGGACGCTAGTGGAGCAGATGTGAATGAGACCGATAGGTCCCAGCAATCATGTTTCCATCTTAATAGGAGTAAGGACATTAAGTAAACAAGTACACCAATACATAACACTAGGTAGCGACAAGGATTAAGTAAAGTAAGAAGGGCCAGGCGCAGTGGCTCATACCTGTAATCCCAGCACTTTGAGAGGCTGAGACGGGAGGATCACTTGAGGCCAGGAGTTCGAGACCAGCCTGGCCAACATTGTGAAACCTGTCTCTGCTGAAAATACGAAAATTAGCTGGGTGTGGTGGCACACGCCTGTAGTCCCAACTACTCAGCAGGCTGAGGCAGAAGTATCGCTTGAACCTGGGATGTGGAGGTTGCAGTGAGCCGAGATCCCGCTGCTGCATTCCAGCCTGGGCAAGAATGGAAGTTGGCAAGTAGAGAGGGATATTTTAAATAGGGTGGTCAGGACATTTTGAGGAGGTGATACTTGAGTAGTGACATGAAAAAAGAGCCGGCCACATGAATATCTAAAGCAAGGACATTCCTGGCAGAGAACAGCAAATACAAAGGCTTTGGGTGGGGAGAGGGGAGCTTTGTATGTTTGAGGAACTGCAAGAAGCCCAAGATGATTCAGATGCTTATTCAAAAGGTAAGTGAAAGGTATAGAAACAAGATAATGTTAGGCAAAAGCAAGATCATGTAATGGTTTGTATATCATAGGAGAAGGCATTTGACTTTGTGTGTGTGTGTGTGTGTGTGTGTGTGTGTGTGTGTGTGTGTGATGGAATCTCGCTCTGTTGCCCAGGCTGGAGTGCAGTTGCGTGATCTCGGCTCACTGCAACCTTCACCTCCCGGGTTCAAGCGATTCTCCCACTTCAGCCTCCAGAGTAGCTGGGATTATAGGTGCCTGCCACCGCGCCTGGCTAATTTTTGTATTTTTAGTAGAGACAGGGTTTCACTATGTTGGCCAGGCTAGTCTTGAACTCCTGACCTGGTGATCCACCCACCTTGGCCTCAGCCTCCCAAGTAGCTGGGACTATAGGCGCATGCCCATGCCACCACCCCTGGAAAATTTTTGTATTTTTTTGTAGAGACGGCGGTTTTGCTATGTTGCCCAGGCTGGTCTTGAACTCCTGGGCTCAAGTGATTCTCCCACCTCAGTCTCCCAAAGTGCTGGGATTACAGGCATGAGCCACTGCACTCAGCTGCATCTGACATTTTTTATTTTAAGTGTGGTAGAAAGCTGCTGGAGATTTTTGAGCAGGGGAGTAACATGAGCTGGTTTTTTTTTTTTTTTTTTTTTTTTTTTTTTTTTTTTTTGAGATGGAGTCTCGCTCTGTTGCCCAGACTGGAGTGTAGTGGCGTGATCTCAGCTCACTGCTGAGCTGGGTTCAAGTAATTCTCCTGCTTCAGCCTCCCAAGTAGTTAGGATTACAGGCACACACTACCACACTCAGCTAATTTTTGTATTTTTAGTAGAGATGGGGTTTCACCATGTTGGTCAGGCTGGTCTCGAACGCCTGACCTCGTGATCCACCTGCTTCAGCCTCCCAAAGTGCTGGAATTACAGGCATGAGCCACCACACCCGGCCTACATGAGCTGATTTTTAAATATCACTCTACAGAGAATAGATTGAATAAGGGCATGATGGATCGTTGGAAGACCCACTAGGAGGCTATTTCATTTGTTCAAATTGAAGATGATACTGGTTTTGCTGAGAATGGTACTAGTGGGAGGTTGAGAGAAAATGTTAGATTCCTGATAGGTTTGCCTGGTACATGCTGGGCTGCTCTTCTCTGAATACTTCCCTTACTGCGCATGGACTGCAACAGCCTGCACTAGGCTGCCCCCATCAATGGAAACAGCATCCTATCCACAGTGTTGGTAAGGAAGATCTTTTTCTTTTTCTTTCTTTTTTTTTTTTTTTTTGGGAGATAGGGTCTTCTCTGTTGCCTCAGGCTGGAGGACAGTTACATGAACATGTCTCACTGCAGCCTCAACTTCCTGGGCTCAAGTGATCCTCCCACCTCAGCCTCCTGAGTAGCTGGACCTACAGGTGCGCACCACCACACATGGCTAATTTTTAAGCATTTTTTGTAGACACAGTGTCTGACTGTGTTGCCAGGTTGGTCTAAACCTCCTGGCCTCAAGGGATCCTCCCACCTTGGCCTCCCAAAGTGCTGGTATTACAGGTGTGAGCCACTGTGCCCAGCCATTTTTGTCTATTAATTGATGTATTTTATCCGTCTACATTTCATTAATTTTCTTATATATTTGGATTTAAATATGCTGTCTTCCCAGTGTTTTTCTGTTTGCTCAATATGTTCTTCCTTTTTTCATTCACCTGCCTTTTTTGGATTAATCAAGCATTTTTATTCTAGTTTTTCCTTTTATAACATGATCGTTATACATACATTTAGTTCTCTTCTTGTGGTTGCCTTAGAGATTAACAAATACATTATTTACTTATTGCATCGAACCTGCAATTAGCTTCTTTATATCTTTCTCAAACTTGTAGGGATCTTAATATAATTTTTTTTTTTTTTTTTTTTGAGACAGAGTCTGGCTCTGTTGCCCTGGCTGGAGGGCAGTGGCAAGATCTCAGCTCAATGCAAGCTCCACCTCCCGGGTTCACACCATTCTCCTGCCTCAGCCTCCCGAGTAGCTAGGACTACAGGTGCCCACCACCACGCCCAGCTATTTTTTTTTTTGGATTTTTAGTAGAGATGGGGTTTCACCGTGTTGGCCAGGATGGTCTCAATATCCTGACCTTGTGATTCACCAGCCTCGGCCTCCCAAAGTGCTGGGATTACAGGCATGAGCCACCACACCCGGCCGGCTCTTAATAGAATTTAAAAAAAAGTATTCATTTATTTATAGAGGCAGGGTCTCACTCCATCACTGAGGCTGGAGTGCAGTAGTGTGATCATAGCTCACTGCAACCTCAAACTCCTGGGCTCAAGCAGTTCACCCACTTCAGCCTCTTGGGTAGGTAGGACTACGGGTACACACCACCATGCCTGGCTAATTTGTTTTATTTTGGAGATGGGGTTCTCACTGTGTTGGCCAGGCTGGTCTTGAACTCTTGGGCTCAAATGATCCTCCTGTCTCAACCTCCCAAAGTACTGTGATTACAGGCGTGAGCCACTGTACCCAACCCTTAATAGTAGTTTAATTCCTTTTATGTGTCCTCAGTTTTTTGTGCATTTGTTGTCATATATCTTTTTTTTTTTTTTTTTTTTTGTGATATACAGTCTCACTCTATTGCCTAGGCTGGAGTGAAGTGGTGGGATTCTAGCTCACTGCAACCTCTGCCACCTGGGTTCAAGTGATTCTCCCACCTCAGCCTCTTGAGTAGCTGGGACTACAGGCATGCACCACCATGCCGGCTAATTTTTGTATTTTTTAGTAGAGACGGGGTTTCACCATGTTGGCCAGGCTGGTCTTGAACTCCTGATCCCAGGTGATCCCCCCACCTCAGCCTCCCAAAGTGCTGGGATTACAGGCGTGAGCCACTGTACCCAGCCATGTTGTCATGTATCTTAATTCCACAAATTAATCCCCACAGGGCATTAATTTCTAATTGTAATATGTAGTGAATGTTTGTTTACATTTGCCCACATGTTTACCTTTTACAGTGCGCCTTATTATTTTCTGCATTGCATTGCTTTTATCTGGAACCATTTTCTGTGTACCCAAATAACTTACTTAGTATTTATTTTATTGTGCCCACTGGCAATACATTCTCTTACGTTTGATTAGAAAATGTATTTATTTCGTCTTAATTTTTTTTTTTTTTGAGACGGAGCCTCGCACTCTGTCCCCCAGGCTGGAGTGCAGTGGCACGATCTTGGCTCACTGCAAGCTCTGCCTCCTGGGTTCACGCCATTCTCCTGCCTCAGCCTCCTGAGTAGCTGGGACTACAGGCGCATGCCACCACGCCCAGCTAATTTTTTTTGTATTTTTAGTAGAGACGGGGTTTTACCACCTTAGCCAGGATGGTCTTGATCTCCTGACCTCGCGATCCGCCCGCCTCGGCCTCCCAAAGTGCTGGGATTACAGGCGTGAGCCACCGCGCCCGGCCGTTCATCTTAATTTTTACAGGGTACAAAATTTTGTCTTTATTTTTGTGGAGAATAGAATTCTGAGTTGGCAGTTATTTTCTCTTAGCAAATATCCCCTCCTTGTCTTCTGTCTTTTATTATTTCCATTGAGTAGTAGTTTGTCACTTACATTGTAACTCCTTCAGAGGTAATTGTTTTACAGGTATTTTTTCCTTTTAGCTGCTTTTAGAATTTTTTTTAAACAGATTACTGTGGTGTGCGTACCTTTATATTGCAGTGAAATGTAAAAATCCCAATTATATTGTGGAATAGTTTTATAGTGTGGTGGATATTGTGGTGTTATCTGCTGGAAGTATTTAGGAAGTTTTTTTTCTGTTTGTTTGTTTGTTTGTTTTAAAGACAGGGTCTTGCTTGGATGCCCAGGTTGGGGTGCAGTGATACGATTTTAGCTCACAGCAGCTTCACCCTCTTGGGCTCAAGTGATCCTCCTACCTCAGCCTCTCAAGTAGCTTGGACCACAGGTGCACACCACCATACCCAGTGAACTTTTGTATTTTTTTAGAGATGGGGTCTCCCTATGTTGCCCAGGATAGTCTCAAACTCCTAGCCTCAAGTAGTTTTCCCTCCTTGGCTTCTCAAATTGTTGAGATTACAGGCCTGAGTCACTAGGCTCAGCTGGGAATTTTTTTAAATCTTGGGTTTGATGTCTTTTGTCAGTTTGGGAAAATTCTGGTTACTATATCTTCGGATAGTGT
The DNA here is from genome assembly GCF_024542745.1 of Macaca thibetana thibetana. Classification (NCBI taxonomy): domain Eukaryota; kingdom Metazoa; phylum Chordata; class Mammalia; order Primates; family Cercopithecidae; genus Macaca; species Macaca thibetana. Next base: position 40,729,871 of record NC_065596.1, on the reverse strand, counting down.
TTGTTTCTCATTTTTGTTCTTTTCTCTGTGTGGGTTACACATATGTTAGACACTTTAATGTTGTTCCATGTATCTTTTACATTCTTTTCTGGTTTTTGGGGTTTTTTTGGTTTTTTTTTTTGAGACGGGGTGTGACTCTGTTGTCCAGGCTGGGGTACAGTGGTACAATCTCAGCTCACTGCAGCCTCCACTTCCCCGGCTCAAGCACCACCAAACCCAGCTACTTTTTTTTTTGTTTTGTTTTGTTTTTTTGTATTTTTAGTAGAGGCAGGGTTTCACCATGTTGGCCATGCTGGTCTCAAGCTTGTGGAGTTTGAGTTCAAAGCAATCTGCCCACCTTGGCCTCCTAAAGTGCTGGGATTACAGGCCTGAGCCACTGCGCCCAGCCTATCTGTTGTTCTTTTTTATTCCTTTCAACCTTGGTATCTTCTTCAAATCCACGCCTGTATTCATTAGTCTTCTCGTGTGCTAAGTCTAACCTGTTGTTAAAGCTACCTGTTAGATTTTTAATTTTCATTTCAACATTTGTATTTATATATAATATAAAAATTATGTATTTTATATATATATATATATATATATATATTTTTTTTTTTTTTTTTTTTGAGACAGAGTCTTGCTCTGCCACCCAGATTGGAGTGCAGTCATGTCATCTTGGCTCACTGCAACCTCTGCCTCCTGAGGTTCAAGTGATCCTCCTGCCTCAACCTTCCGAGTAGCTGGGATTACAGGTGCACACCACCATGCCTGGCTAATGTTTAGTAGAGATGGGGTTTTGCCATGTTGCTCAGGCTGGTCTGAAACTCCTGAGCTCAGGTGATCTACCCGCCTCGGCCTCCCAAAGTGCTGGGATTACAGGCATGAGCCACAGTGCCTAGTCTGTAAATTCACATTTTCAAAGAGCATTAAAGAAGTTAATTAAACTGGTATATTATTCTGATAAAATACAACCTTTTTTAGTTCTAGAGGAGAATAAATTATGTTATTCCTCTTTTTTTTTTTTTTTTGGAATAGAGTTCCCCTCTTATAGCCCAGGCTGGAATGCAATGGCGTAATCTCGGCTCGCTGCAGCCACTGCCTCCTGGGTTCAAGTGATTCTCCTGCCTCAGCCTCCCAAGTAGCTGGAAATACAGGCACGTGGCACCACATCTGGCTAATTTTTTGTATTTTTAGTAGAGATGGGGTTTCACCATGTTGGCCAGGCTGGTGTTGAACTCCTGACCTCAGGTGATCCACCCACCTCGGCCTCCCAAAGTGCTGGGATTACAGGTGTGAGCCACCATGCCCGACCCTCTTCTTGTTGAATAGAATTTTCCACTGAGATACAGAGTCAGGGCATTGATAAAAAAAAATACAAGCCAGCTTAAGTTCCACCTCTTGTTTCTGGGATATCCTGGGGAGGAACCAGTTGCTGTTATTTCCTATGAGAGCTGCTTCTTCCAAAGCAGGTACAGCACTTCCTACAGGAGGTCCCAGAAGGTTGCAGCACAGGTCAAATCCTGACTCTGGAGTTCAAGACCAGCCTGGCTAACATGATGAAACCCTGTCTCTACTAAAAATACAAAGTTGGACGGGCGTGGTGGCACATGCTTGTAATCCCAGCTACTTGGGAGGCTGACGCAGGAGAATCACTTGAACCCAGGAGGAGGAGGTTGCAGTGAGCCGAGATTGCACCACTGCACTCCAGCCTGGGCGACAGAGTGAGACTTCATGTCCAAACAAACAAATAAACAAACAAACAAAAAATCCTAACTTCCCTGACTGTCCTGATAAGACATCCTCCAGAACCTACATATCAGGGAGTCAGCTGGTGTTACCCTGATAAATAGGAGCTGGGCATTCTGATCTCATGAAGGCCAACCTAGACTAAAGGGGTCAGCTTCCCAGGTTTATCAGTGACAGCTGTATATTTGTGTATTTGTGGCTTGAACACGTCAAACAGAAGTATCGACTCAAGTACCTACTCAGTCCTTTAAAAATGTACTTAAAAGCCAGTTACACAATTTCATTTAAAATGATATGTCGATCCTTAATTCAAATCCCTGTAGTATTATTGCATGGCACCCAGCTACTTATATTTCTGTTCTATAGGCTTTGCCTGTTCTAGGTGACTGTCTGGTGACCAAAGAAAGCCATTAGAAATTGACTTTTCCAAGGGAATATGTGTGGGCAAAGAGAAAGAAGACTTTTTTTTTTTTTTTTTTTTTAATCACTCTGTTGCCCAGTCTGGAGTGCAGTGGCACAATATTGGCTCACCTCAACTTCCACCTCCCGGGTTCAAATGATTCTCCTGCCTCAGCCTCCTGAGTAGCTGGGGTTACAGGCGCGTGCCACCACACCCAGCTAATTTTTGTATTTTTAGTATGACAGAGTTTCACCATGTTGGCCAGGCTGGCCTCAAACTCCCAACCTCAGGCGATCTGCCCACCTCAGCTTCCCAAAGTGCTGGGATGACAGGCGTGAGCCACTGCGCACAGCCTGATTTCATTTTTATACTCAAAGATAACTTGGAGTTTTAGGTTTTATAAAATGTTCTGGGCCACTTTAAATATAATTGAGTGCTTTCTCAAATTTTGATAATCTTCAAAATAATTTTTGGAGTGAGTCTTTCGTTACTTTTTCTTTTTCTTTCTTTTCTTTTCTTTTTTTTTTTTTTTTTTTTTTTTTTTTTTTTTTTTTTGAGATGGAGCCTTGCTCTGTTGCCCAGGCTGGAGTGCAGTAGCACAATCTCGGCTCACTGCAACCTCTGCCTCCCAGTTTCAAGTGATTTCCTGCCCCAGCCTCCCGAGTAACTGGGACTATAGGCACCTGCTATCACACCTGGCTAATTTTTGTACTTTTAGTAGAGACAGGGTTTCACCATGTTGGCCAGGCTGGTCTCGAACTCCTGACCTCAAGCAGTCTACCCGCCTCGGCCTTCCAAAGTGTTGGGATTACAGGCGTGAGCCATTGTGCCCAGCCTTGATTACTTTTTCTGTACTTTGTTAGTAATCAGCCTTGGTTGTCATAGTAGTCCATTACAATTTTCAAAATATTCTGTTTTGTTATTTACTAGTGTCCAGAACTATATTATTTCTACAACTTCACCCTACTTGCAAGCTGACAAGTTAGCTTGCCATAGTGTCATGGATGCTGGCAGGAAACACACACTCTCAGTCAAAGACAAAGGATTTGATTGTTGTCAGCACAGCCAGCAGTTCCTCCTTGCTTGCAAGTCCCATGAGGCTGGTATGGATGGGTCTAGATAGTTCCTGAGCATGCAGTGAGCTGCCTTATAGAAAAGGAACACTGAGCTTAGAGAACCCAAATCATTCATCATGGGCAATAAGTGTACGTAGCCTTAGCTTGGAAGGAGACATTACCTTTATTATCCTGAACAAGCAAGCAAACTTGCCTATTGATCCAGAGAGAGACATTATCTCTACCTTGCAAGGCCGTTTGTTATAGTATAGAAACATTCTTGAAAAGATATCCCAGAACAAAGGTAGGTAGTGCTTCTGCCAACAAGATGTACAAAAAATGTGAGAGTGACTGGGCGCAGTGGCTCACGCCTGTAATCCCAGCACTTTGGGAGGCTGAGGCAGGTGGATCACGAGGTCAAGAGATCAAGACCATCCTGGCCAACATGGTGAAACCCCGTTTCTACTAAAAATACAAAAAATTAGCTGGGCATGGTAGCCCGCGCCTGTAGTCCCACCTACTCGGGAGGCTGAGGCAGGAGGATCGCTTGAACCTGGGAGGCAGAGGTCGCAGTGAGCCGAGACTGTGCCACTGCACTCCAGCCTAGTGACAGAGTGAGACTCTGTCTTAAAAAAAAAAAAAAAAAGAGCTCTATGGTGAGTTGTCACTGAATAGCTAGTGACCATTTTTTATTTTGTTTGAATGCTTTCCTTTTTCTCTTGTTATCTTAGCTAATGGTTGTGTTCCACTGATTGTTTTTGTTTTTGTTTTCCAAACAACTTGGGTTTTTTGTTTATTTGTTTTGAGACAGGTTGTCGCTCTGTCACCCAGGCTGGAGTGCAGTGGCATAATCATGGCTCATTGCAATGTCTGCCTGCCGGGCTCAGATGATCCTCTTTCTCTGAGCCTTCCGAGTAGCTGGGACTATAAGCAAGCACCACCATGCCTGACTAATTTTTTGTAGAGATAGGGTTTTACCATGTTGCCCAGACTGGTCTTGAACTCCTGCGCTCAAGCAATCCTCCGGCGTCAGCCTCCCAAAGTGCTGGGTTTACAGGCATAAGTCATCATGCCTGGCCAACCTGGATTTTTTTATATGTGACTTTCATTTCTGTTATCTAATCAATGAAATTCTGCTTTCATTTTAATCTATTTCTTCATTCTTTGTTCCTCAGTATACTTTGTTGTTCTTTGTCTAACTTTTGAGTGGGATACTCATATTTTCCTTCATTTCTATTGCTCTAAGAATGTAAATGTATCTATGAATGTTCTTCTAAGATCCGTAGCTATTTTCATAGGTTCTTTATAATGTAGTATTTTTCAGTATTACTGTTCTATATTTAGGAAAGAGTTTTAAAATCTGAAGTGAAGATGTCTTTTGGTTTCATCATTCTGTTTTTTCCTACTTTGTTTCACAGTGATCACAAACTGTTACTTGGGTCATTTCACCAGTTTTACACATTTATTCTGTAGTCACAGAAAAAAAATTCTCCTCCTCTCCTATACTGTCTCAACCCATGTCTTTGCTTACTTCATTCAGCATTTTAGATTTTCTTCATGAAAGTACCCCATCTGGATCATGATCTTCGAGCCCACATCCAACATAGCCTTTATTTTTACTCTCGTGCATTCAGGTGACCCCAGACGCCCTTCCATTTTTGATAGTCATTCTGCTGTACTTGATATTTGCCATGACTTTTTGCTCAGGATTTCATAAGCCTTTCAATGTTAGCATGATTGAAAAAAAAAATACCTTAACTTGCGTTGGCTACATGGGAATGGATAGCACCACACAAGGGAAGGATGTGAAGGAACAAAAGTTTTGTTTTGTTTTGTTTTGTTTGAGATGGAGTTTCACTCTTATTGCCCAGGCTGGAGTGCAATGGCACGATCTTGGCTCACCCCAACCTCCACCTCCCGGGTTCAAGCGATTCTCCTGCCTCAGCCTCCCGAGTAGCTGAGATTACAGGCATTTGCCACCACGCTCGGCTAATTTTGTATTTTTAGTAGAGATGGGGTTTCTCCAAGTTGGTCAGGCTGGTCTCGAACTCCCGACCTGAGGTGATCTGCCCCCCTCGGCCTCCCAAAGTGTTGGGATTATAGGTGTGAGCCACTGCACCTAGTCAACAGAAGTTTGAGTAAGTGTAGAATTGATAAGTAATAATATAAATTCTAGCAGAGATAAGTAAATCATTATAATATGGTATAAAGCAGCAGTCCCTACCTTTTTGACACCAGGGACCGGTTTTATGGAAGACAGTGTTTCCATGGACTGGGGCGGGGGAAAATGGCAGATGGTTTTGGGATGAAACTGTTCCACCTCAGATAATCAGGCATTAGATTCTCATACGGAGTGTGCAACCTAGATCCCTCGCATACACAGTTCACAATAAGGTTCACGCTCCTATGAGAATCTAAAGTCACTGCTGATCTGACAGGAGGTGGAGCTCAGGCGGTCATGCTCACTCACTGGCTGTTCACCTTCTGCTGTGCAGCCCGGTTCCCAACAGACCATGGACTGATCTGTGGCCCGGGGGTTGGGGACCTCTGGTATTAAGATTAGAGGCAGATAAACATATTAATTAATGACTATATAATTATGAGAATTAAACTGGTAATATGTATTTGGGATTTGTTAATTAATGGCGATAATAGAGATTGTTTCTGCCCCAGGGGTAACTCAAGGATAACACTTAACAGACTAAGCTAACAGAATAATATGAGAAAATTAATAAACATATTCAAAAATCGGAGAAAGAGTTATAAATATGAAAAAGAATGTGCATGGCTGGGTACAGTGTCTCACACTGTAATCCCAGCACTTTGGGAGGCCGAGGCGGGCAGATCATCTGAGGTCAGGAGTTCAAGACCAGTCTGGCCAACATGGTGAAACCCTGTCTCTACTAAAAATACAGAAAAATTAGCCGAGCCTGGTGGTAGGTGCCTGTAATCCCAGCTACTGGGGAGGTTGAGGCAGGAGAATTACTTGAACCTGGGAGGCAGAGGTTGCAGTGAGCTGAGATTGTGCCATCGCACTCCAGCCTGGGCAACAAGAGAGAAACTCCATCTCAAAAAAAACAAGAAAAGAAAAGAGAGTTTGCTAAGAGTGTTGCTATGGTTTGAATGTTTGTCTCCTCCAAAACTCATGTTGAAACTTAATCCCCATGGGTGGGACCTATAAGGGGTGAATGGGTTACAAGGGCTTTCATGGCTTAATGGATTAATGAGTTATTATGGCAGTGGGACACATGGCTTCGTAAGAAGCGAAAGAGACACCTGAGCTAGCACACTCAGCCCCCATTACCCACTGATGGTCTGTGCACCGCGTTGGGACTCTTCCGGGTCCTCACCAGCAAGAAGGCCCTCACCAGATGCAGTCCCTCAACTTTGGAGTTCTCAGCCCCCATAATTGTTAAGAAATAAACTCCTTAATCTGTCAGAGTAGAGTAGAAATAATAATAATACATTCCTTTTCTTTATAAATTACCCATTTTCAGATACTTCGTTATAAGCAACAGAAAATGGACTAAGACAAGCGTAAAGTGCATAGACTTAAATAGGGCCAGCAGGACTAGCCTTTGTGAAGAAGTGATTTTGATTTGAGGCTGAGAATGAAAACCAGCCAACCATGCAGTGTCAGAGGATTCCTCAAAGAAGGAGCAGCCTGTGAAGAGTCCTATTTATTTGGAACAGTTGTGGGGCATTTTGTGCGTTGAAAGAGGCCCAGTATGCTATGGACAGAGAGAATAAATGGGAGAAGAGATTTGTTGACAAGCAGCAGCTTTATTATTTATGCTCAGGTATTTATATTTTATTCTAATGGCAAAGAGATAGCATTGAAAACATTTAAATAGAAAGACTCAAATATTGATCAGCATCCCAATAATGTCTTGGAGAATGTAAACAAGAACAAAACAATTACTTGCCCAGGACTTTGTCCTAAGATGGTTTCAGTCAGTTAAAAACACATCTGCATAGTTTCAACAAATCTCTAGGTGATCCTTCTCCACACTTAAATCAGGCCTTCACTGATTTGACTTGCTTTCCTAATCACCAGCCCTGCCTGCACTCCTGGACTCTATTTGCTGTGTTTCCCTTGCCCTTTTTCAAAATGATGAGACTGCAATCTGTCCCATGGTACACATTAGCAGAATAGTGACAAAAGAATTGTGTATAATGTAGAAGATGATTGGCTCATGAGTAATTGTCCTAGTCCAGTGGAGCTAGCTTAGTAGAGGTATATTTATAATGTTCAGTAGGAAAGACAAAGGCCTTCCATATGATGCTTTATTATCAGGAGCCCTTTCACCTCTGTTTTAAGAAAATTAATAATAAATGTCTGCACCCAGGGCTCCCTCCCCAGAGGAATGTACCATCAACCTTGCATGGCCTCTTATCTAAAGACAGGCTTCAGTTTACTCCCACCTTAACGACGTCCTCACTGGCTTTGGGCTTTATTTTCATGTGCAGTGTCTCAGGACCTGAAGTCTAGCATTGCTTCTTTATTTTTGTGCATTTTAATACACATGAAGTGGATTTTAGCCATGCTGAGCTGCCTTTTAGTTTATCCCTTTAGATGTCAACTAGTTTATTTATTAGTGTTCTACTGATTAAAGATGCATAGAATTGGCTGGGCATGGTGGCTCACACCTGTAATCCCAGTTCTTTGGAAGGCTGAGGCGGGCGAATCACCTGAGATCAGTAGTTCGAGACCAGCCTAGCCAACATGGTGAAACCCCATCTCTACTAAAAATACACACAGAAAAATTAGCCTGGCTTGGTGGTGTGTGCCTGTAATCCCAGCTACTAGGAAGGCTGAGGCAGGATAATTGCTTGAAGCTGGGAGTCCGAGGTTGTAGTGCGCAGATTGTGCCACTGCACTCCAGCCTAGGTGACAGAGCAAGACTCCATCTCAAAAAAAAAAAAAAAAAGATGCATAGAATTAAGTGTTCCTGCTCCGGGCCTATTTTTCCTCTGAACGCAGTAATTTTTTAGTGTATACTTTTGTAGAAGATAAAGTTTTTTAGGTACACATATGTAAGATTGTGGCAGAAATGTGTATGTTTGAGATCTGTCTCATCCATTCAGCTTGTAACAGGCATTATTTTAGTGCCTTTTATTTCTTTACAGAAGTTTTTTTGTTTGTTTGTTCTTTGTTTTTTCCTTTCTGGAACAGGAAAACAGTATGTATTTGCTTTCTTGTTTTCTTTCAGATTTGGAATCCAGATATAGGACCAATACTTTATCTCCAGAAAAGGACATTTATGAAATATATTCATTTCAATGGGATATAATGGAAAGAATTAAAAGCTATAGCCTTCAGGGTTCTGTTTTTAGGAATGATTGGGAATGCAAAAGCAAGATTGAGGGGGAAAAGCAACAACAAGAGGAATATTTTGGGCAAGTGAAAATTACCTCTGAAAAAATGACCACTTACAAAAGGCACAATTTTCTTACGGAGTATCAGATCGTTCATAATGGAGAAAAGGTGTATGAGTGTAAGGAGTGTAGGAAGACCTTTATTCGTCGCTCAACACTTAGTCAACACCTGAGAATTCATACTGGTGAGAAACCTTATAAGTGTAAAGAATGTGGGCAGGCCTTTAGACAGCGTGCACATCTTATTCGACATCACAAACTTCACACTGGTGAGAAACCCTATGAATGTAAGGAGTGTGGGAAGGCCTTTACAGTGCTCCAAGAACTTACTCAACATCAGAGACTTCATACAGGTGAAAAGCCCTATGAATGTAAGGAATGTGGAAAGGCCTTTAGAGTACATCAGCAACTGGCTCGACATCAGAGAATTCACACTGGTGAGAAACCCTACGAATGTAAGGACTGTGGAAAGACCTTTAGACAGTGTACACACCTTACACGCCATCAGAGACTTCATACTGCTGAAAAGCTCTATGAATGTAAGGAATGTGGGAAAGCCTTCGTATGTGGTCCAGACCTTAGAGTACATCAGAAAATTCATTTTGGTGAGAAACCCTATGAATGTAAGGAATGTGGGAAGGCTTTTAGAATATGCCAACAACTTACTGTTCATCAGAGTATTCATACTGGTGAGAAACCCTACGAATGTAAGGAATGTGGGAAGACTTTTAGATTAAGACAACAACTAGTTCGCCATCAGAGAATACATACTCGTGAGAAACCCTATGAATGTATGGAATGTTGGAAGACCTTTAGTAGTTACTCACAGCTAATTTCACACCAGAGCATTCATATTGGTGAGAGACCCTATGAATGTGAAGAGTGTGGAAAGGCCTTTAGACTGCTTTCACAACTTACTCAGCATCAAAGTATTCACACTGGTGAGAAACCTTATGAATGTAAGGAATGTAGAAAACCTTTTAGACTGCTCTCACAACTTACCCAACATCAGAGTATTCACACTGGTGAGAAACCTTATGAATGTAAGGAATGTGGTAAGGCTTTTAGACTTTATTCATTTCTTACTCAACACCAGAGAATTCATACTGGTGAGAAACCCTACAAGTGTAAGGAGTGTAAGAAGGCCTTTAGACAGCATTCACACCTTACTCAACATCAGAAGATTCATAATGGAATTTAATAGAAGAAAGCCTTCAAATGTATATGATGTTACAGAACATCAGAAAATTCATTTTTGAGAAAATGTGTTCCATGCTTAATTCCAAACATAATAAATTTTATATTAGAGAAAGAATATGTTGATTTAAAAGCCTTCCAACACCATTTAAACATGGTTTATCTTCAGCAAATTCCTATGAGAATAACGTAATGAATGTAGGAAAATCTTTAGCCTTATCTGTCATTATCTCCCTTTCTCCACTTTATTACCAGTGTGATTTATTGGACAAGATACTAAGCTTCTGTGCCTCATTTTGCTGACTTGTAAAATGGTAATAATAGTACTTATATGTATTAGTTATTTATTGCTGTGTAATAAATTACCACAAATGTAGTAGCTTAAAATAACATACATTTATATCTTACAATTTGGATCAGAAGTATAGGCATGACTTAATTGGGTCCTCTGCTTCAGGATCTCTTGCAAGGCTACAGATTTCAGCCAGGGCTGAGGTCTCATCTGAAGGCTCAACTGGGGAAGGATCCACATCCATACTAACACAGTTGTTACCCAAATGTATTTCCGTGAGGCCTGTTGCATTGAGATTCTCAGTTTCTAGCTGGCTGTTGGCTGAACGCTGACTGCAGTTCCTGGCCACAATAGTCTCATCAGCATAGCTGCTTGCTTCATCAAGGCATGCAAGCCAAAAGCAGGGAGAGTCTGCTAGCAAGATGGAAGTTACAATCATGTGTTATCTAATCATGGAAGTAACATTCCCTCACCTTCTACTGGTAGAAATAAGTTACTAGGATAGCCCACACTCAAGAGAAGAGGATGATACAAGAGTGTGAACAAGTCCTCAAGACAGGACCACTGGGGGGCCTTTTTAGAGTCAGCCTGCCACACTGTGGAATAGGATTGTTGCAAGGAGTAAGTAGTTAATACTTGGAGGAATCACAGTCATATAGCATGTATTCTGTAAATATTATCTATAATTGTTATTGTCATTAGTATTAGTGAATTCACATACAAGGAAGATCTGTAGATATAATAAATGTAGAAATGCCTCCTGTCACCTCTCAGAAATTATTAAACATAATTTATTCTAGGTAAAATCTAGATTGTAGTGAATGTAGGAAGTTCTTCAGCACTTGAGCTGCATTAGAAATTTCATGCCAAAAAGAAACCCTGTGAATTTCATGAATGTGAGGTCATTAGTAGTACAGCTGTTGAAGAATTAGAGGGAAACAGGAAATGATTTTCCCATAATTCCAAAAAGCAAAAGGCTTACAATCCCTGTTGTCTGACCACAGTTCAAAATTAATTAGAAACTATCAAAAATGTGGCTTAAAAGAAATGAACCACCTAGGAATTTCATATTATTGTGTATATTTATGTGTGTGTATAAAACTGCTGTGGAAAAGAAAGAAAACATCATTCTGTAAGTATCTTCAACCAGTAGGAGTTGTTTCAAGTTGAGTTTTTGATGTGATCCCACCAGTAATTTGATAGTTTACTTGATTGTGGCTGCATAATTTGGTCACCTATGGAAGATGCTAGAGCACCAATTTATATATATATTTTTTGAGACAGAGTGTCACTTTGTCCCCCAGGCTGGAGTGCAGTGGCACAAGCATAGTTCACTGTACCCTGTTCCTCCTGGGCCCACCTCAACCTCCTGAGTAGCTGGGACTACAGGTGTGCACCACTGTGCCTGGCTAATTAATTTTTTTTTTTTTTTTTTTTTTTTTAGAGAAAGGGTCTCACTGTGTTGCCCAGGCACGTCTTGAACTTCTGGGCTCAAGTGATCCTACCTCCTTGGCCTCCAAAGGTGCTGGGGTTGCAGGCATGAGCCACCACACCCAGCCCAACTAATTATTCTTGAAATCAATAAATCGGAGGAAAAATTGACATTTCATTTCTTTTTCCCATGTGAACCAAATTTCAGGGTCACCAGAAGTTCATCAGATTCAAGTGGATTTGGCCTGGCACAGGCAGGGGCTCATGCCTGTAATTCCAGCACTTTGGGAGGACAAGGTGGGTGGATCACTTGAGGCCAGGAGTTTGAGACCAACCTGGTCAACATGGTGAAACCCTGTGTGTACTAAAGATACAAAAATTAGCCAGGCATGGTGGCACGCGCCTGTAGTCCCAGCTACTTGGGAGGCTGAGGTGAGAGGATCGCTTGAACCCAAGAGGCAAAGTTTGCAGTGAGCTGAGATCGCGCCACTGCACTCCAGCCTAGGTGACAGAGTGAGATCCTGTCTCAAAAAAAAAAAAAAAAATTGAATGGGTTTTTCTTTTTTAAAGAAGTCTAATAAATCCAGAAGGAATTATAGGATTAGAAAAATCACCATTTTCTAGACCTTAATGGAATAATGGGTCCAGAAGACACGATCTTCAATGGGTACTACAACTAATAGGTGAAACATTTTATAGCGAGATTTTTTTTTTTTTTTTTTTTTTTTTTTTTTTTGAGACGGAGTCTCGCTCTGTCGCCCAGGCTGGAGTGCAGTGGCCGGATCTCAGCTCACTGCAAGCTCCGCCTCCCGGGTTTACGCCATTCTCCTGCCTCAGCCTCCCGAGTAGCTGGGACTACAGGCACCCGCCACCTCACCCGGCTAGTTTTTTGTATTTTTAGTAGAGACGGGGTTTCACCGCGTTAGCCAGGATGGTCTCGATCTTCTGACCTCGTGATCCACCCGTCTCGGCCTCCCAAAGTGCTGGGATTACAGGGTTGAGCCACTGCGCCCGGCCTATAGCGAGATTTTTATGGTGGATTTATCAAGCTGGCCACCTCTAAACCCTTTGATCTATTTTAACCTTAATAAAAATAGGTCTATCAGACAACACACATACTTCCTGACATAGTGCAATAAGAAGTCAATACCACCATCTACAAAGCCTTATTGCTGGAATAAAAAACAAGGGGACTAGATGAACAGTGTATAGTCATCCCTTGGTATCCATGGGGAATTGGTTCCGGGATCCTCCAGTGATGGTAAAATCTGAGGATGCTCAAGTCCCTTGTATAAAATGGCATTGTATGTATTTGCATATTACCTACTCACATCCTCCTGTATACTTTAATCTTTGGATGACTTATACCTAACACAATGTAAATACTATGTAAATAGTTGTTATACCGTATTTTGCAATTTGTATTATTTTTATTGTATTTTTATTTTTATTGTTTTTTTCTTCTTTTTTTGAGTATTTTCTATTTGACGTTGGTTGAATCTGCAAATATGGAGGGCTGGCTTTAAAGGGCACCACAGGAAGAAGCCAAACATATCCAGAATGTGTGAAATTCTGCAGAGCAAATTACCTGATTTCTTCAACTAACAGGTGGCATGAAAATACAAGTGGAAGGGCAACCGTTAACAGATTAAGAGAGACTTAAAGAGACATGTCAACTAAATTCAGTATGTTGGCATTACTTGGAGCCGGTTTGAACAAAACATAAAAAGCCATTTTGGAGACAGTGGGGGAAGTGTGGACATGGATTAATATTAAATGACATTTACATATATTAATTTGGTTAGGGATGATGTCAATGTGATTATAAAAAATAAAAGATCCTATGTGTTAGAGATACATACTATGAAATGAAGATTGACACATTTGGATTAAAATATTCCAGCAAAAGAAAAATAATTGGCAAAGAGAGCTGGGAACTAAATTGGCAACATGTTGATAATTTAAGTGGAGTGGTTTGTTCGTGGAGATTTATTGCTCTAATATTTCTACTTTTGTATGTGTTTGAAATTTCAATAATAAAATGTTTAAAATGAAAACTAAAATTATAGAATATGTAGAAATGAATGACAGTGAGATGCCTGCACATCTAACCTTATCAGATATCATCAAAGTTCTATTCAGTGAGAAATTAATACCCTGTAATGTGGTAAGGAAATCTTATTTGTGGATACAGTCTTCGTATTCTTCACTTACCCACAGCAGCAACACCAGGCCTGTCACACAGATGAATGTGTTGAGGGAATGAATAAGTATTTCCGTCAAGAAAAAGGAAACAACAAAATAAAACCAACCCAAGTAAAGAACAGCCAAGTGGTCAGGCATGGTGGCTCATGCCTGTAATCCCAGCACTTTGGGAGGCCACAGTGGGCGGATCACCTGAGGTCGGGAGTTTGAGACCAGCGTGACCAACATTGAGAAACCCCGTCTCTACTAAAAATACAAAATTAGCCAGGCATGGTGGCACATGCCTGTAATTCCAGCTACTTGGGAGGCTGAGGCAGGAGAATCACTTGAACCCGGGAGGCGGAGGTTGCGGTGAGCTGAGATCGTGCCACTGCACTCCAGCCTGGGTAACAGAGCAGGAGTCTGTCTTAAAAAAAAAAAAAAAAAGGAACAGTCAAGTACAGTAGAAAGTAGAAATTAAGAGAATAAAGAATATTAGACTTGATTCAATGTTAATAGTGATTAGATTTTGGCATTATAATCAAGGAAGAGAAAATGAAAGATAATACATTTAGAGTATTGATGATAAAAGACACAATTCTAGATTATATCAAGGAGATTTTTTAAATTATAAGGCAAAACTAGGCTGGGCACAGTGTCTTACGCCTGTGATCCCAGCACTTTGGGAGGCCGAGGTGGGTGGATCACTTGAAGTCAGGAGTTCGAGACCAGCCTGGCGAACATAGCAAAACCCTATCTCTACTAAAAATACAAAAATTAGCCTGTCATGGTGGCGGGCACCTGTAATCTAAGCTACTGGGGAGGCTGAGGCAGGAGAATCGCTTGAACCCAGGAGGCACAGGTTGCAGTGAGCCAAGATTGTGCCACTGCACTCCAGCCTGGGTGACAAAGTGAGACCCAGTCTCAAAAATAAATAAACATAATATGGTAAAACTATACATGTACACATGCACAAACATGCATATTCATTCCAATACAAGTAAAAATGTAGAAGGATTACATTTTTTCCCCCAAAGGAATATGTTATTATAATTAACTCACTGTAAAACCCAAATAGATTAACAAAAAATATGTGTGTGTGTGTGTGTGTGTGTGTGTGAACTCCCTGTTTAAGTAAAACATCTGATACTTATAAAAACTTTAAGGAATATCCTAAAAATTGTACCAATTAATTCTGCACAGCTAAAATAATCCTAATAAAAATTAGATGAAGATAGCTTCTGAAAGCAAAATCTAGACCACCTTCATTACGAAGATTCTGTTTTTCACAATTCTAAATAAAGTTTATTTAGAATTTATTACAAAATCTATCTTTGCTAATAGGTCAGTGTTTCTTTTCCCAAGCACCAAATACCTCCAGAAGGCCTGTGTTTGACCCCTAAATTCAACATTCTCCAGAAGTTTGCTTCAAGGAACACTAATTCTTTTTTTTTTTTTTTTTTGAGACGGAGTCTCACCCTGTCGCCCGGGCTGGAGTGCAGTGGCACGATCTCAGCTCACTGCAAGCTCCACCTCCCGGGTTTACGCCATTCTCCTGCCTCAGCCTCCTGTGTAGCTGGGACTACAGGTGCCCGCCACCTCGCCCGGCTAGTTTTTTGTATTTTTTAGTAGAGGCGGGGTTTCACCGTGTTAGCCAGGATGGTCTCGATCTCCTGACCTCGTGATCTGCCCGTCTCGGCCTCCCAAAGTGCTGGGATTACAGGCTTGAGCCACCGCGCCCGGCCGGAACACTAATTCTTGATGGTATTTGAAAAAAAGATTTGTTGGGAAAATAGGCAAATGAAGCAAAACATAAAACATCTACTTTTGCCCGGGCATGGTGGCTCACGCCTGTAATCCCAACACTTTGGGAGGCCAAGGCAAGCAGATCACCTGAGGTCAGCAGATCGAGACCAGCCTGACCAACATAAGTGAAACCCCGTCTCTACTAAAAGTACATAATTACCCGGGCATGGTGGCGGGTGCCTGTAATCCCAGCTACTTGGGACGCTGAGGCAGGAGAATTGCTTGAACCCAGGAAACGGAGGTTGCAGTGACCCGAGATTGTGCCATTGCACAATTGCCTGGGCAACAAGAGTGAAACTCTCAGCCTCAAAAAAAAAAAAAAAAAAAAATCTACTTTTGAGGAATTCAAAGTATATATGATCAGTTTGTCAAAGAGTTAGTAAAGACATTTTTATTTAACTGAGTGTATCTCAAATTTATTGTGGAATTCTCAGTCCCAATATCTGGAATAGGAACTGCTTTGGTAGATGCTGCCATAACCATAATAAATGTCTTCAAGGGTGTAATTTTAGACATTATGGTGAGTGGTGGTGTTGGGGGGTAGTAAGTCAGGGCAACTTTTTGCCGCTCACATCATGCTCTGAAAGTAGCTACCTGCTTTAATGGATGGTTAGTGCTTTTCTATAGAATTGAAAAGATTCCAGCCTGATCCTTGATGTTTGTATTAAACATGCTTATATATAATATTAAACAATGATTAAGGACATAAATGAGTTTCTGTGGTAATAAAGATGCTATATTGAATATCATTTTGTGTATTTTCTGATTTCCTTAAAGAGTAAAAAATCTAAGGTATTACCTAGAAATGAAATTGTTCGTTATAGGCTGTATACACATTCAGCTTCACTGCTTATTGCCAAATTGTGGCTCCACCATTGTTCCAGTTTTGAATCCCTTCGATCATTGAATATGAATGTTCATATTTCCCGACCTCTGCTATAAGTTTCAATATTTATTACACTGGGCCAGGCACGGTACACCTGTAATCCCAGCACTTTGGAAGGCCAAGGCAGGAGGATTGCTTGAGCCCAGAAATACGAGACCAGGCTGGGCAACATGGCAAAACCTCATATCTACAAAAAATACAAAAATTAGCTGGGTGTGGTGACATGCGCCTGCGGTCTCAGCTACTTGGGAGACTGAGGTGGATGGATCACTTGAGTCTGGAAAATCGAGACTGCAGTAAGCCGTGATCATGCCACTGCACTCCAGCCTGAGTGTTGGAGTGAGACCTTCTTTCAAAAAAAAAAAAAAAAATTATTACCTTGATTACAAGTGAGTCAAGCATCTTTTCATATGTGTTTATTGGCCAATTGTGTTTTCTTTACTGTGCTTTTTAATGATGTCTTTGCTGTTTTTTTTTTTTTTTTTTTTTTTTTGCATTCTCATTTATTGATTTTCAGGATTCTTAAAATATTTCAGGTATTGGCCGGGTGTGGTGGCTCACGCCTGTAATCCCAGCACTTTGGGAAGCTGAGGTGGACGGATAATCTGAGGTCAGGAGTTCGAGACCAGTCTGGCCAACATGGTGAAACCCCGTTTGTACTAAAAATACAAAAATTAGCCGGGCATGGTGGCGGGCGCCTGTAATTCCAGCCACTCGGAAGACTGAAGCATGAGAATCAGTTGAATCCGGGAGGGGGAGGTTGTAGTGAGCCGATATCACGCCATTGGACTCCAGCCTGGGGAACAGAGTGAGACTCCGTCTGAAAACATAAACAAAAACAAAGCAAAAATAAGCCTATTCCAAAACAAAAATAATGAAAGTATTTATTCGGATGTTTTTAAATAAAATTTTTAATCTTATGTATTCGTGTCCAAAGGTGAAGAACATAATGTACTGAAGAATGTGATGGGACTTAAGTATCTTCTGTAGGACGTGAGTCCATTTACCTAACATTTTTCTTTTACCCGGGTCAGGTTCCACCCAGACTCGCCTCTTACTGGCCCTGAGAATGCACTGACTCCATCCTTGGCATCAAGACAGGGGCCCCAGCATTTGCCCGATCTGCTCATGCGTACTCCTAGGTCAGGAGGCCACTCCCAGAAGTCTCCGGGGCTCAGGCGGTGGGCGGGGCGCCCGGTCCTCGTGGTCACTGCTGTATTTCTTGTTGGTTTTAGGACTCTGGACTCCACTTCTCAGGGGTGCCTGCCGTCCTGACTGTTCCGTCTTGGCCTACAGATTCCACGGGCGACGGAGAAATCTCGGACCTCTGGCTCCGCCTCCCTGACCTCTGCGCTGCGGGTGACCTGGTCCCATCTGAGGAAGAAGGCGGCGCGGGTCGCTGCCGGAGCCTCTGCAGCCCCAGCTCGCAGCTCGCAGCCCGCAGCCCGCAGCCCGCAGCCCGCAGCCCGCGTGGGACCCTGTGTGGCGGTGAGAGTGGAGCTGCAGGAGGCGCTCAGAGCGAGGACGCCTTGGTCGCGGGCAGGGCTTGTCTCCCGCCTCCTGAGGCCCGGGGGTGCTGGAACTGCGGAGGAGGGGGCTCATCTCTAGGGAGACAGTTGGGGAACGTCTCCTTTGTGACGTAGGGACTGAGAAGGGTGCGTGAGAGTCTTTGTGACCGGGACATAGAGTGAGTGTCCTTTGCAAAGCGTGCTTTGCTGTAGCTTTCTGGCGTCACTGACCCATGGGTCCAGGGTCTCGGTTTCCCTGTCTCCTCTCAGTCTAGTATGACTGCCACAGAGAAATGATCCAAGCGGGAAATCAGATACCGAGCCTTAGATGAAAGTTTCCAGTGAGAAGAAACAGGATGGGAAGCTTAGAGCAGGAATTGCCCTTAAGACAGTGTGATAGACTCTGTTAGAGAAAAAATATTCAGTCAAACTTCTTAAAGCATGCAAAGGAAGACTTGATTCAGGATCATCGCGATAGGTATTGGAAGTACAGCAGTGAGATTTTGCAGTGGGTGAAAGAGATTGGGTTCAACCCCAAATTCGGCATGAACGAGCGGGACTTTATAATCAAGGAGCAGGTTAGGGATCACTGGATGACAAAATACTAAGAGGAAATGTCTGCGATAAGTAGGATTCTGGCTAAACACACCTGTTGGGATTCTTTTTAAAGAGAGAGACCCGGGTGATAAGACCTCATCACCTGGGGGATGGTGGAGGGTGAAGATACGGGGGCAGAGGGTTCCTGCTAAACTGGCTAAGAAGGGGTCTTTGCTATTATTGGATTTTACAGTGAAGTGTACTGATGGGCCCATTAGAAGGAGTAAGAGCCTGAGTAAAGTTTGATCAGGCATAGTTTGTGTAGGATTCCTTCCTGGAAGGGTTATACATTCCGTCCCCATCTCCCGGTTCTTGGACTTTCATTTACATGTTTAAGAAACCGGCCTTCTTGAATTCTGACCCTAAGAACCTTCAGTGAAGGATGATTGGAGAGTCCACCCACCATACTTCTTTCTGGTTATGTGTATGAAATTATATAGCCTTGGAGGGGGAAACAGAAACACTATTTTGAGGCGTTTGTGGATTGTCCGTTTTGGACTTCTGTAGATTGAAAGCAACAGGAATATGAACTCAGTTGTGATGTGTCCTTGCAAATGAAGGAAGTGAGCCAGAATGTAAGTGTCCCAAAATAGGAATTCTTAGTCATTGGGTCCATTGTTTTCTTGGGCATGCAGGGCACCACAACCCCCCTGAAACTATATATATGTTTGTTAATTTGCATTTTTCCAGGGTTCTGTCATCCAAATTATTTAGACTTGAGCTTTAGATCTGGAATCAGAGTGTTATACCTTTGAATGGTTTTGCAGAAAACTAATGATCAAGATTATGAGAATGGTTAAGAAAATCATACAGGCCGGGCGCGGTGGCTCAAGCCTGTAATCCCAGCACTTTGGGAGGCCGAGACGGGCGGATCACGAGGTCAGGAGATCGAGACCATCCTGGCTGACACAGTGAAACCCCGTCTCTACTAAAAAATACAAAAAAACTAGACGGGCGAGGTGGCGGGCGCCTGTAGTCCCAGCTACTCGGGAGGCTGAGGCAGGAGAATGGCGTGAACCCGGGAGGCGGAGCTTGCAGTGAGCCAAGATCACGCCACTGCACTCCAGCCTGGGCGGCAGAGCGAGACTCTGTCTCAAAAAAAAAAAAAAAAAAAAAAAAAGAAAATCATACAACATTTGTGAGATTGGACATTATACTGATAATAAAATTTATGCTTATAAAGAATTTGTAGCCGGGCGCGGTGGCTCAAGCTGTAATCCCAGCACTTTGGGAGGCCGAGACGGGCGGATCACAAGGTCAGGAGATCGAGACCATCCTGGCTAACACGGTGAAACCCCGTCTCTACTAAAAATACAAAAAAACTAGCCGGGCGAGATGGCGGGCGCCTGTAGTCCCCAGCTACTCGGGAGGCTGAGGCAGGAGAATGGCGTAAACCCGGGAGGCGGAGCTTGCAGTGAGCTGAGATCCGGCCACTGCACTCCAGCCTGGGCGACAGAGCGAGACTCCGTCTCAAAAAAAAAAAAAAAAAAAAAAAAAAAAAAGAATTTGTGAATAGCTGCATACCAGGTATCAGGAAAACAAAACATAATAAGAATTTGTCATTTACGGAAAAATGGCTATGATCTAACCTTAAATAGGATTTATAGTTACAGGTCGCAGTTCTCAAAAACCATATATGCAGGCCATTTTTAAAAAATGGAAGTTTGCAAAACCTTTCGAAAGGATTGTATCTAATATGACCATTCAATTGGTTTTTCAGAAAAGAATAGAAGCGGAGAGGGCACATTTATTGAACATCGAATATGTACCCAAAATCATGTGGTCTGTTTTCTGTGTCTTTTGTCATTAAATGTGCAAAGGCCATTTTCCTGTTCATTAAGGGAATAATCTTTATAGTGAGATGTTTCTAATTATGTAGAAATGGCACAGCTAAAGGCTATGCAAGAAGACACAATGTTACCTGGTTCTGTCACGCTGATATTTTTTAATTCTAGGCCTACTATTTAGCTTTCTTATAATGACAGAAATGTACCCTTTTCCCATAATGATAGTTTAAAGTTTAATACTTTGAAATGTATTGATGTTCTATTTGTAATGATGAAATTAAGACAGGTTCATTGCAAAAATTTCATTACTGAAGGAAGTTATGAAGAAGAAATAACCCCAAATGCCCCCTGCCCAGAGAAAATCATTTTTGGTGTATGTGTTTCTAATTTTCGTGTCTGAACATCTGTGTGTAGTTTTGTCATTGCAGAAGAGAATTAATAGAGACACAAAGACTCCAACTGTTAGTTTGAAAATAGAATCTCCCTCAATTGTTGGTGTTAAACCAAAATTATGGTATGGTATTGCTTTCGACTGAGCTTCGGCACTAGGCTCCAACAGACTAGACTGAATCAAAATGAAGTCATTCATGCTGAATGCCACATTATCAAACTGAAACTTTAAGGGAGCAGATAAATTTCAAACCTGTTTTTCCTGAAAACAAGATTCCAGTCTAAATAATTGATGTTCACCAATCTTTTATTTTTATTTTTGTTTTAAAAAATTTATTTCAAAGACTGGGTCTCACTCTGTCACCCAGGCTAGAATGCAGTGGAGTGATTATGGCTCACAGCAGCCTCAAACTCCTGGGCTCAAGCGTTCCTCCCTCCTCAGCCTCCCATATAGCTGGGACTACAGACATGCGACACCAGCCCTCAGTTCTTTTTTCTCTAGTTCTGTTATTTGTTCCCACCTTACACAAAACCCACTGTTCCACCACAGTGTGTAATGAGGGCAGGGACCCTCATTCTCTTTTATACAATGGAAGCTGCCCCATTTGTGAATCCCAAATAAAAGCCCATGAGATCTATAAGTCAATTTATTGTAACTTTGTCTTTTGACATGGGTTTCCATATATCTGTGCATCTTAGGAGGAGAGGGAAGTACCAGGGACCACCTGAGGTGAAAAACAATCACGTATTTACACCTTTTAGATATTAAAAACGTCATTTAACACTCAAGAGGGCACAAATTATGAGGTAAGACATCCTCTCAGAATTAATCATTTATGCTAGGTTCATGTCTGTAAAATCCCAGCGCTTTGGGAGGTTGAGGTGGGTGGATCGCTTGAGTCCAGGAGTTGGAGACCAGTCAGGACAACATGGCAAAACCCTGTCTCTACAAAAAATGCAAAAATTAGCTGGACATGGGAGCACTCGCCTATAGTCTCGGCTACTTGTGGGGGTGAGGTGGGCGGATCACTTCAGCCCAGGAGGCCCAGGCTGCAGTGAATTTTGTTTGCGCCACTGCACTCCAGCTTGGGCCACAAAGTGAGACCCTGTCTCAAAAGGAAAAAAAAAAAAGAATAATTTAGAGATGCAAGATTACTTCAGGGAAAATGGCAGTTATATATGATTTCCAGGTGTCTTGCAACTATGAATAATATTTCCAAAGATAGTTTAAATATTATAAAACGTAGTTATTGTAATATTTACAAGTATTTACATAAATGCCCATATTTTGCAGAAAAATAAGTTTCACTATTGTTAATTTAGCACCGTATTGGATCCTGTTCATCGAACATGTATACGAGGCTGAAGGGTGTTTTCCGTAACGTCCGGGGAGTAAGGAAAGGCGCATTTTCTCCTTACCTGTCTTTTTTTTTTTTTTAACAGTTTTTTTGTTTTTGTTTTTTTAAGTAAGACTGATATTTTCTCAAAGGTGAGCCTTGAAATTTGTAAAATTGGAATTATAAGAAAGAGAAACCAGCCGGGCACGGTGGCTCACACCTGTAATCCTAGCACTTTGGAAGGCCGAGGCCGGCAGATCACAAAGTCAAGAGATTGAGGCCATCCTGGCCAACTTGGTAAAACCCCGTCTCTACTAAAAATACAAAAAATTAGCTGGGCATGGTGGCGTTTGCCTATAATTCCAGCTATTTGGGAGGCTGAGGCAGGAGAATCCTGTGAACTCCGGAGGCGGAGATTGCAGTGAGCCGAGATTGTGCCATTGCACCCCAGTCTGGGCAAAAAGAGCGAAACTCCATCTCAAAAAAAGAAAAAAAAAAAAAAAAAGAAAGAGAAACCTACAAAGCACAAACTTTAAGAAAAATAGGAAACAACAGAATTAATTTCCTTGTATACTAGTAGACTAATGGACAGGTCGTCTTTTTTATCTTCCGTGATGATACATTATTACAGTAGCTATCATGTACTTGTTTCTATGGATTATCTTGATTAATCTTCAGACCTGTCATATGTAGTGAGATGGGGAAACAGAGGCACCAAGATGTTAACATCTCACAATGCAGAGCTCAGTATCACTTCCTTAGAGGCCGAGAAGACAGCCTGTCTCCTTAATTTTACCGGGATACCACTTAATTTATGCATAGATTTTTAAAACTGTCTTTTTTCTTTTTTTTTTTTTTTTAAGAGGTCTCGCTCGGTTGCCTAGGCTGGAGTACAGTGGTGTGAACACTGCTCACTGTAGCCTCGACCTCCTGGGCTCAGCAATCCTGCTGCCTCAGCCTTCCAAAATGTTGGGATTACAAACCTGAACCACCACACCTGGCCTAACCTGTCTTCTTTACTGAGTAATTCATCCTTGATACTATTTTTCCATCAATTATATAATTTAACATTAATCTTATTAATAATGGCATAAGGCCGGGCACAGTGGCTCATGCCTGTAATCCCAGCACTTTGGGAGGCCGAGGCGGGTGGATCACCTGAGGTTGGGAGTTCAAGACCAGCCTGACCAACATGGAGAAACCCCGTCTCTACTAAAAATACAAAATTAGCTGAGCGTGGTGATGCATCCCTGTAATCCCAGCCACTTGGGAGGCTGCGGCAGGAGAATCACTTGAATGCGGGAGGCAGAGGTTGCAGTGAGCTGAGGTCATGCCATTGCACTCCAGCCTGGGCAACAAGAGTGAAATTCCATCTCAAAAAAAGTAATACTACTAATAATAATGGCATAGTATGTCACCATATACCCAAGAATAATGTTTAACCTGTTCCCACTGTGTTTTACATTTTTGATAATCAAAAATTATTTTTTGATGAATATACTAGTACATATTATATACTTCTGTAGTGATTTCCTTTAAAAAATTCCTAGAAGTGGGTTTTGTGGGGCTGGGCATAGTGTCTCATGCCTGTAATCCTAGCACTTTGGGAGGCCTATGTGGGAGGATCCCTCGAGCCCAGGAATTCAAACCTAGCCTGTGCAACATAGTGAGACCCCATCTCTCCAAAAAAAAAAAAAAAAAAAAAATCAGACTTTTATTAAGTGCTTCTGCTATGCCATACCTTCAAATTATAGTATTGAGGGTGGGACAATCAATGAAAAGAAGAGCTGCTTCCTTTAAAATATTCGTAATCTATCAAGAAGGTCATATCTAAATAGTAAGTTTAAGGCAGTATGTGATAGAGCCTACTTGAGGATATTTAGGTGACCTACCTGGTGATGTCACGTGGCAGAGACATCAGTCTGACAATAGCGATAGACTGTGAACAGATTATACTGAGTCTATGGGATCTGTATGGTGATAAACAGGTTTTATACTCTATTTTTTATACCTTGTAGTTGTCACTCTAGTGATATTGGATGGAAAACAAAGTTAATTGCAGGAGCAAATTCAGCTGCTGTCTGGAGGGTATCCTGACAAACCAGCCAGGTTTAGAAATAAAATAAACCCGTCTGTCAAGATCTGAAATAAAACTATATTGAGACCATCATTAATTCATAGAGGAAATTACTCAGGGCCAATTTACCGTATTGTTGGAGACACAATTCCAGCATCCCTGAGAACAAGTGATAAAGTGAGTTGAGGTTTTGGGATCCAAAGGAACTCACAAAAGATAAGCCATTCAGTAAAATGAGTTTAAATTTAGAGAAAAAAGAGTTTTATTGAAATCCGCACATGAAGTAACTTGAAACAACCACACATATTTCAAGTTACTATGTGCATGGTTACAAAATTATGAAGGAAATGTTAAGAAAAGTCAACATCCGCCGGGCGCGGTGGCTCAAGCCTGTAATCCCAGCACTTTGGGAGGCCGAGACGGGCGGATCACGAGGTCAGGAGATCGAGACCATCCTGGCTAACACAGTGAAACCCCGTCTCTACTAAAAAATACAAAAAACTAGCCGGGCGAGGTGGCGGGCGCCTGTAGTCCCAGCTACTCGGGAGCCTGAGGCAGGAGAATGGCGTAAACCCGGGAGGCGGAGCTTGCAGTGAGCTGAGATCCGGCCACTGCACTCCAGCCTGGGCGACAGAGCAAGACTCCGTCTCAAAAAAAAAAAAAAAAAAAAAAAAAAAAAAGGTCAACATCCAATTAAAAATCTAGGAAATGCTGATTATCAACCTCTGATTATAGAGAAGCTGCTAATCAAAGGCTTATTTTACTTCTCCTTTAGCTTTATTTAGTTGTTTCATTTGTTTAATGTGTTGACCAAAAACTGAATATACAGCAATTTATATTTACTTATTTAAAAATTTTTAAAATTTACAGATGTGTTGTCACTATGTTGCTTAGGATGGTCTTGAACTCCTAGATTCAAGCAGTTCTCCTACTTTGGCCTCTCAAAGTGCTGGGATTACAGGTATGAGCCACTGTGCCTGGCTGACAGTGATAGATGTATAATCAGCAAAACTAAAAGCAAACAAAAACTGTAAACACTGTTATAACATGGTCATATACTTTCCAGACTTTTTTTGTCTCCTGTTTGATGATTTTCTGTTTGTCATTCTCTGTGTATGAATGTATGTGTATTTATACATCTTACAAAAATAAATGTATCGGTCTGATTTTTCCATTGACCTTATTTTAGAATATTGTCCATATCCTTATATATTTTTCTCAACTTCGCATTTAATGACTCCTTTGCATTCTATGACAGTGATAGTCTATTCTACATTTACCTAGGAATTTGCATGAGGAAATTCAGCAGCTGTCTGGAGGATATCCTGACCAATCTGCCAGGTTTAGAAACAAAATAAACCCTTCTGTCAAGATCTGAAATGAAACTATATTGAAAAAAAATAGGAATCTTTGCTAGAGTCACAATGCTGAGCACTTGCCATCCATCTCCTCTGTCTTGACCAATTTCACCCAGTCTCAAGACTAAAAAGAGGTTTTGGTGTGGGTGATGTGCTCCGTCTTTGGCCTTGAAGGTGGGAAGGGAAGTAGGTGCATCTGCTCGGTGCAGGACAGAGCTCCCTCGTCTTATGTCCACATCTGCCTCACCAGAATAGTGCATTGGCCAGAATATTCCCTACTGAATTCTCTGGCTCTGGCTTCAGTGATGATATGTTTCTGTTCTGTGACTGTGTAGGTGAGACCCCTGGGAGTTTGGGGAAGAAATGAGCTTTTCCAGAATTCTAACCTTCCCAAATTGTGTGTGATGGGAGGCGGTTTGGAACCTGGAATGGCAGCGCAGGACAGTACTGTTACCCTGAGTCCTTTGGGGAACATTGAAGTCCTGTAGGGAACACTAAAGATCTCAAGATCTTCTCTTCTTTCAGGTCAGGATTCTCCCAAATCTGCTTCTCTGGTAGAAAAAACCCTGAGCACTGATTGGCTCTTGCTTGTCTAAAACCATGGCCTGTGTAAGTCAGTATTTCTCTCCATGTTGATGTGTATATGTGATTTTTTAGGTCATGCAAGTCTTGTCATCATCTTCCCTGAAGTTATTTACAGTGAGAAGGTGCTCAGTTAACCTATTCCTCAGTTCTTGCTCTTCCTGTCAAATGTGTGCCATATCACCTGGCATCTTCCCTATGTGGGCCACTGTAAATTCACCAGCACTCCTGCCATTATTGACCAAATTACTCAAGGTCCTCTAGGTGCCCATTTTTCTACTTTGGGCAGTGATAGAGAGGAAAGGAGTCAAGTTCTTTGAAGTACAGATAATATGCATTTCAGGTCAGTTGTGTCATTTGTTGAGGCCGAGGCCGTGGTTCCATTTGACCATTCATGAGAAGTCTTTGAAATTTTCCAGATACCTGAGTTTCTCAGCTGGGTAAGGTGGAAATTGGCATTGAAGGATCTCAATCTTCATGTAGGGTAAAATCACATGCTTTGTGGGAATTAGTCTATTGGATTGGAACATATAAATACAGAGGTCATGGATTTGGGTAGAAAGCCCTGAAAAATAAGTACCAGAAAATAATGATGTTATGTGCCCAAGAATCCTTCTGTTGTGTCAAAAGAAATAAAAATGCTTATGGTAAGATCTGACATAATGAAGTATTTGATGCTTGAAGAGATTATTAATTTTATGGGTAGTTTTCTATTGAGACTGGATACTATATTTTGGATAAAATATGACTAAATTTTTAAATTCCTTTCCAAGTGAAAATATTCTCAATTAGCACATATTGATTGAGAATTTATGAGGCAGATACCTCTTGGGTATTATGTATTTAATAATGATTTAACAGAAGAACTTTATTATTTTGTCATTTTCAAAAGGGTCAGATATGTAAGAGGTGTCCCAAAGCAGGCAGAAAGGTTTTTCTGTGTTGTAGTCTTCTTTGAAAATATGTAGGCATTCTGCTGAATTCCTCTCCCCTGATAGCATAGATTTCTAGTGTATGTGCTGGTTATATTGCTCTTCTGCTGCAATGCAGTCCTTCATTTTCTAAGTCTTTTCTTTAATTTCCCCAGTAATATGTGTGTTTGCTGTTTCAGGAATTTGTAACATTCAGGGACATGGCTATAGACTTCTCCCATCAGGAGTGGGAATACCTTGACCTGGTTCAGAAGACCTTGTACCAGGAGGTGATGGTGAAGAACTATGGTAACTTGGTCTCACAGCATGTGTTTATCATCTGTAGGACGTATACTTTTTCCATTGTGATTTTCAGGACTGCCTTTTAAGAAAGTAGTTAACTTGTGGGCCGGGCGCGGTGGCTCAAGCCTGTAATCCCAGCACTTTGGGAGGCCGAGACGGGCGGATCATGAGGTCAGGAGTTCGAGACCATCCTGGCTAACACGGTGAAACCCCGTCTCTACTAAAAAATACAAAAAACTAGCCGTGCGAGGTGGCTGGTGCCTGTAGTCCCAGCTACTCGGGAGGCTGAGGCAGGAGAATGGCATAAACCCGGGAGGCGGAGCTTGCAGTGAGCTGAGATCCAGCCATTGCACTCCAGCCCGGGCGACAGAGCGAGACTCCCTCTCAAAAAAAAAAAAAAAAAAAAAAAAAAAAAGAAAGTAGTTAACTTTCTTCCTCTTTTTTTTTTTTTTTTTTTCTTTTTACGGGAAGGTGTCTCACGATGTTGCCCAGGCTGGTTTCAAATTCCTGGGCTCAAGCAATCTGCTCACCTCAGCCTCCTAGAGTGCTGAGATTACAGGTGTGAGCCACGACGCCAGGCCTAAATTTGTTTTCCTTGTATTTATTGAAGTGGTTTGAGCTTTATTGAGTCAGGAATGGCAGCAGCATTAAACACTTTCATTGGTCACAAAGTTCCCTTCTCAGTGAGGAGGCTTGTGATGTGGAGAAGAAATGGGTATCTCAGCATGAGACAGCCAGTGAACTGTGTGTTTCCTTCGGTACCTACTCACCATGTTATTTTTCTTTCATTTCCCTCCCAAGGACAAGCACTGTCCTTCCAGGGTGCAGTCATTTTATGTGGATTTTGGATTCAAATCCACATATTACAATCCATAATTGCACATCAATTCATATATATGGCTCAATTCCCTAAAATACGCTTGTTTTTTTAATATGGCAAATGCTTGAATACTCTGAGCCTGGTGCCATGCTTGGCATAATCAGTGTGGCGATACGTAATGTTACTGTCCTTATGAGATTAGAGTATGTTAAGGAAGACATAAAATTCACATGAAAACAAATAAACAGATAAATCACATCAGGCATGAAATACAAAGGTCAGTAAACAAGATTAGGGCACCTTCACACAGTGTAGGGTGTTCAGGGATTCTTTTCTGTGTGGATAACATTTGTCCAGAGACATAAAGGCCTTGGGTCTTTGGAGTATTTGAGGAAGGGCGTTCCAACAAGAGTGAACAACACGTGCAAGGGCCCTAAATGGGGAACAAGGTTTGTGTGTTTAAGGAGCAGCTGGTACAGCAGAGCAGAGTTAGTGAGGGGTGATTTATAGGCTATGAAGTCAGTATGTTAGGAAGGATCAAGTCCTATAAGATTTTTTGTTTCATTATTAAGAATTAGGATTGTCTGTGAAATGTAATTAGTTGCCATTAACTGACGATATAGATTAATTTTTAAAAGATGTAAACCTTTTAACTGAAGTTTAGACATAAGCAGATATCCAGATTAAACAAATAAAAATGGATAAGTTATTGACTTTCATAGCCTTTTGGTATATTTCTTTCCTTTTGGTTTTAAAAATACTACTTAAGACTAATTGGATTTGTCTTTCTTTCGAGTTTGTAATTCTGAAATTAATATTTTTATTTTCACTATAGTCTTCAAGTCTAACACTTCAATTTTTAGTTTTTATAATCCTGATTTATGTTCTATCACATCTCAAAGTACTTTATTGTAGCGTATTTTTGAGTAGTGTGGTATTGTGTTTTTCTGGCTTGCAGCATTTGTTTGATGTGTATTTAAATTGTCTCTATGTCTGTCATTTACTATTTCTTTTTTTTTTTTTTTTTTTTTTTTTTTTTTTTTGAGACGGAGTCTCGCTCTGTCGCCCAGGCTGGAGTGCAGTGGCGCGATCTCGGCTCACTGCAAGCTCCGCCTCCCGGGTTCACGCCATTCTCCTGCCTCAGCCTCCCGAGTAGCTGGGACTACAGGCGCCCACAACCGCGCCCGGCTAATTTTTTTGTATTTTTAGTAGAGACGGGGTTTCACCGTGGTCTCGATCTCCTGACCTTGTGATCCGCCCGCCTCGGCCTCCCAAAGTGCTGGGATTACAGGCGTGAGCCACCGCACCCGGCCCCTACTATTTCTTTTATACTCTTTTGGATGGGGTTTGAACTTGAGTCTCTTTTTTGGACTTTTATATCTTTTATAACTTTTATAACTTTTATATCTATATATTTTGGACATTTATATCTCAGATGAGTTTTTCTTAACCTTGGGCAAGGTATCATAGTTCTGGGTATTCTAAGTTTGTGATTTTAGTGTGCCCTACTCTCTTATTTTGTTGTGTTCAAATTATCATGGTTGAGAGGTGAATGTAGGTATACAGCACAGTTTTCTATAGTATTGTAATTGAATTGGTATTAATCCAGTTTAAAATTGTTACAAATTAAGATGTTAATCCCCAGGGAATCCATTAACACAATAACTGAAAAAAATACATTGCAGAAAAAACAACAAGGGAATTAAAAAGCTACCCTGGAAAATATCTATTTAACAGCAAATTATGCAGTAATAGAAGAATAGAGGAATAAAGGAGATGTAAGACATATAGAAAATAGCAGAATGTCAGACATACTGTACTGTATGATTGCATGTATAGAGGTAGCTAGGGCAGTCAGATTCATAGACAGAAAGTACAGTGGTGATTGCAGGTGACTGGGTGGAAGGGAAATGGGGAGGCACTATTCAATGAGCACAAGGTTTCTTTAATCAAGATGAATAAGCTCTCGAGACATGTTGTACCATGTTTTACCTACAGTCAAAAATGTATTGTATGCTTAAAAATTTAAATGGCTAGATACCATCTTAAAGGTTTCCTACTATAATTTAAAAAAATGAACTCACTAGAAAAAATGTTGAATAAGTAGAAATGTTAAAAGGTGTTGTTCATCCCAGGGATTACCTCATGTCTCTCCGTTTTCTTATTACATTTTCCGTAAATCACAATTTGTCTGAACTTC
Organism: Macaca thibetana thibetana; assembly: GCF_024542745.1. NCBI lineage: Eukaryota > Metazoa > Chordata > Mammalia > Primates > Cercopithecidae > Macaca > Macaca thibetana. The sequence continues at coordinate 40,699,646 of NC_065596.1, read as the reverse complement.
GAAAACTGTTGCTGTAAAATGTTCCATGAAATAACAAAAGTAAAGGGATTCTTTTCATCCTTAAAAACAGTAACAGTGGATGGGCACGGTGGCTCAGGACTGTAATCCCAGCACTTTGGAAGGCCGAGCCAGGCAGATCAGCCAAGGTCAGGAGGTTGAGACCAGCCTGGCCAACATGGTTAAAACCCTGTCTGTACTAAAAATACAAAAAATTAGCCAGGCATGGTGGCACATGCCTGTAATCCCAGCTGCTCGGGAGGTTGAGGCAGGAGAATCACTTGAACCTGGGAGGTGGAGGTTGCAGTGAGCCGAGATCACGCCATTGCACTCCAGCCTGGGTGATGAGTGAAACTCCATCTCAAAAAAAAAAACAAAAAACAAAAACAGTAACAGAAATTTGGGAAATTTTATAATAGGTAGAAAGTAAACAACACAAGCCTAAACATTCAAATGGACAGAGAATAAATGAAAAGGAAAACTAGGGAATACTTTGCATTGGATAAAAAAACAAAACATACTGAAATTCATGGCATATAGCTAAAACAGTGCTAAGACAGAATTTATAGCCATAAATGCCCACATTGAGAAAGAGTAAAGATCTCAAATCAGTAACCTAACTTTCTAAAACCCAACTTTTCTTAAAAATAAGGAAAGAGCAAATGAAACCCAAAATAACTAGAACTAAGGAAATGGTAAACATTAGAACAGAGGTAAATGAAATAGAGAATAAAAGGAGAATAGAGAAAATCAATAAGTCAAAAAGGTTGTTCTTTGAAAAATACAGAAAATTGATAAACTTTAGATACACTGACCAAAATAAAAGAAGATCCAAATTGGTAAAATCATGAATGAAAGGGGAACATATCTATTGAATTTAGATAAATAAAAAGAATTATAAGGGAAAGTTAAGAATAATTGAATGCCAACAAATTAGAAAACTTAGATGAATGTTGAACTTCAAACAAAAATACAAACTACCAAATTTTACTTAAGAAGAAATAGAAAATCTGAAAAAGAAAAAAAATCTTAGTCGAGCGCAGTGGCTCATGCCTGTAATCCCAGCACTTTGGGAGGCCAAGGCATGTGAATCATGAGATCAGGAGTTCAAAACCAGCCTGACCAACATGGTGAAACCCTGTGTCTATTAAAAATACAAAAATTAGCTGGGCATTGTGGCACGCACCTGTAGTCCTAGCTAGTCAGGAGGCTGAGGAGGACAATCGCTTGAACCTGGGAGGTGGAGGTTGCAGTGAGCCGAGATTGCACCACTGCACTCCAGCCTGGGTGACAGAGCAAGACTCCATCCCATACCCCCCGGCCCCCCCGGCCCCCCCGGCAAAAAAAAAACACAAACAAGTTCTGGATGCTCAAAAAAAAAAAAGAAAGAGAAAATCTGTCTTCCTTTCTCTCTTTCTGTCTCCCGGCACTTACTCACCTCCCCTCTCTTTACTTATAAAGAGATTAAATCAGTAACCCAAAAACCTCCTATAAAAATAGGTGGAGGCTGGCCGGGTGCAGTGGCTCACACCTGTAATCCCAGCACTTTGGGAGGCCAAGGCAAGTGGATCACGAGGTCAGGAGATCGAGACCATCCTGGCTAACACAATGAAACCCCGTCTCTACTAAAAATACGAAAAAATTAGCCAGGCATGGTGGCAGGAGCCTGTAGTCCCAGCTACTCCAGAGGCTGAGGCAGGAGAATGGCATGAACCCAGCAGGCAGAGCTTGCAGTGAGCCGAGATCGCACCACTGCACTCCAGCCTGGGGCACAAAGTGAGACTCCGTCTCAAAAAAAAAAAAAAAAAAAAAAAAATAGGTGGAGGCCAGGTGCAGTGGCTCATGCCTGTAATCCCAGTACTTTAGGAGACCAAGGCAGGAGGATTGCCTGAGGTCAGGAGTTCAAGACCAGCCTGGGCAACATAGCAAGACCCCTTCTCTACGAAAAAATTTTTAGAAAATTTGCCAGTCATGGTAGTGTGCAGTCAACTATGATCACACCACTGCACTCTAGCCTGGATGACAGAGAGAACCTGTCTCAAACAAAACAAAACAAAAAGGTTGGGCCTAGATGGTTTTCCTGGTTGATTCTACCAAACATTTGTCTAAGAATTGACAGAGTTTCACAAACTTCCAAAAACAGCTGATGAGGAAACACTTCTGAAGGTACTCTTTAAGAGCAGCATTTCAATGATAGCAAAATGAGACCAGTTCAAAAAACTATAGACTAATGTTTCTTGTGCACTTAGGTGTAGAAACAACTAGAAAACCAAACGCAGCAACATATAAAAGGGATTATACGTTGTAACCAAGAGGCATTTATCTCTGGAGTGCAAGGTTAGCTCAATAAAGGAAAATCAAGGGAGTGCATTCTGTCCCTAGAATAAAGGACAACTACTTCATGATCATCCTAATAGATGCAGAAAAACACTTCCTGAAAATGCAACAGCCTTTCATGATGAAAACAATAAAATAGGAATAGAAAAAGTAGGAGTAGAAAGCAGTTTTCTTAACGTGACCAGCCCATCTACAAAAGCCCAGAACTAACATAGTTAATGGGAAGAGGCTTAAAGCTTTTATTTTTTAATTTATTTTATTTATTTATTTTTTTGAGACAGAGTTTTGCTCTTATTTCCCAGGCTGGAGTGCAGTGGCGCAATCTTGGCTCACTGCAAGCTCTGCCTCCCAGATTCCCACCGTTCTCCTGCCTCAGCCTCCCAAGTCGCTGGGATTATAGTCACCCACCACCATGCCCAGCTAATTTTTTTTTGTATTTTTACTAGAGACGGGGTTTCACCACGTTGGTCAAGCTGGTCTTGAACTGCTGACCTCATGATCCACCCTCCTTGGCCTCCCAAGGTGCTGGGATTACAGGCATGAGCCACTGCACCCTGCCTGGCTTAAAGCTTTTCTCCAAAGATGAGAAACAAGATGTCCACTCTTTACATCTCTATTTAGCTTTGTAGTGGAGGTTGTTCCCCAATCATTTAAGCAAGAAAATGAAATAAAAGGCATGCAGACTGGAAAGGAAGAACAAACAGTACCTCTGTTAGGCAATGACAGGATCTTGACTATAGAAAATACCCAGGGCTGAGTGCAGTGGCTCATGCCTTTAATCTTAGCAATTTGGAAAGTAAGGTAGAACGATTTGAGCCTAGGAATTGAAGACCAGCCTGGGCAATATAGTGAGGCCCAGTCTCTACCTAAAAAGGAAAAAAAAAAAATAGCTAGGAGTGGTGGCATGAGGAGGTGGGAGGATGGCTTGAACCTGGGTGGTCTGGGCTGCAGTGAGCTGTGTTTGTACCACTGAGCTCCAGCCTGGGCAATGGATTGAGACCCTGTCTTAGAAAAAAAAAAAAAAAAAAAAAAAAGGCTGGGCATGGTGGCTCACACCTGTAATCCTAGCACTTTGGGAGGCCGAGGTGGGTGGATCACTTGAGGCCAGGAGTTTGAGACCAGCCTGAGCAACATGGCAAAACCTTGTCTCTACCAAAAATACAAAAATTAGCTGGGCATGGTGGCATGCACCTGTGGTCCCAGCTACCCAGGAGGCTGAGCACTTGAGCCCAGGAGGTGGAAGTTGCAGTGAGCTGAGATTGTACCACTGCACTGCAGCTTGGGCAACAGAATGAGAACCCGTCTCAAAAAAAAAAAAAAAAAAAAAAAAAACCAAGGAACACACACACAGACACAGAGTACACTGTATTAGGGCTAATAAATTTGTTCACCAATATAGAATTAGTGATCATGGTAAAAAAAATATATTTATGTAGGTATGCAATCAACACAAAATCAAAATTAAGGAAATCAATTTACAATAGTATCAATAAAAATAATAGGAATGAGGCTGGGCGCGGTGGCTCACTCCTGTAATCCCTGCTCCCAGCACTTCAGGAGCTCCCAGTCACTTCATTGACCCAATTGCTGTCAATGAGAATGTATTTCTGTTTATGATTTTCATACACAAATTTAATGCCTTTTTCATCTTAACTAAGCACTTATCACACACATGGCTGTACTTTTTAGAGCTTGGGGTGCAACAAACAAGACTAACAGAAATTTCTTTTTCCTTCTTACACTTTCACCTCTAGAGGATTTGTTCTTACCATAGATTTTAGCAACCTGAGCACAGGACTTTCTTTCTTTTTTTCTTTCGTTTTTCTTTTCTTTTCCTTTTTTTCTTTCTTTCTTTCTCCTTCCTTCCTTCCTTCCTTCCTTCCTTCCTTCCTTCCTTCCTTCCTTCCTTCCTTCCTCCCTCCCTCTCTCCCTCCCTTCTTCCTTTCTCTCTCTTTCTTTTTTTTTCTCTTTCTTTCTCTTTATTTATTTACTTATTTATTGAGATGGAATCTCACTCTGCCACCCAGGTGGGAGTGCAGTAATGTGATACGGCTTACTGCAACCTTCGCCTCCCAGGTTCAAGCGATTTTTGTGCCTCTGCCTCCCAAGTAGCTGGGATTAAGGCGCGTGCCACCACGCCCAAATAATTTTTGTAGTTTTTGTAGCGATGGGATTTCACCATGTGGGCCAGGCTAGTCTTGAACTCCTGACCTCAAATGATCCACCCGTTTCAGTCTCCCAAAATGCTGGGATTACAGGTGTGAGCCGCCGCGCCTGGCCTGTATATGCAGTTGTATGCTTGCAAACATTTATATGAATCTTGGAGAACATCACGGAAAGATGTTTGTCATCTTGTTAACTGGTTATTTCAAGAGTGGAACTGGAGGGGGAATACTGCCTTTCCTGTATATTTATTTGTAATGTTTCATTTTCAATACGAACATGTGTTATTTTAATATGTTTAAATATTTAAAAAGATAGGCAAAAAATATGTTATTTTAATTCAAGCTGAAATCGTCAAGGCAATCCTGTATAATTAAATAGAGCAACAAAAACATTTAAAATCCCTGAAGGAAAAGGAGAGGAGGCCGGGCGCGGTGGTTTACGCCTATAATCCCAGCACTTTGGGAGGCCGAGGCGGGCGGATCACTTAGGGTCATAGGTTCGAGACCGGCTTGGCCAACATGGTGAATCCCTGTCTCTACTGAAAATACAAAAATTAGGCGGGCGTGATGGCGGGCATCTGTAATCCCAGCTACTCAGAAGGCTGCGGCGGGAGAATGGCTTGAACCCGGGAGGCGGAGGTTGCAGTGAGCCGAGATCGCGCCACTGCACTCCAGCCTGGGGGACAGAGCAAGACTCCCTAAAAAAAATAAAAATAAAAAGTTTGTGGGACCAATTCCAATCCAGTCCGGGGGAGCTACACACTGGCGACCAACATTACCCCTCAGGCCGCTTCAGGGTCGGGAGAGTGCGCCTGGAACAGACTGGGAAACTCCAGCAGGCAAAGTAAGGTGCCAGGAATAAAGACACCGCCTGACACATTCTCCATTCCCCCTCCGCCTACCCCTCTCCCCACCACACTTCCATCCGCCTCCAACCCTGCCCTCTCCCCAGCAGCCTCAGATTGAAACGTTGTAAGGAAGACACCGATTCTCAAAGTCACAGGCTTAGGAATCTGAGCTACAAAGAAAAATGAGCCCCTGCTTCCCCAACTCCCCGCTACTCCCCTCAGCACTGCTGCCCTGCACCTGTCCCTTCCTCCATAATTTGAACTGTCCTCCCAGAAGCTGGAGAGATGGCCCGCCCGTCAGGAAAGAAAGGACCAGCATGCGGCAAATGCCTGGGGTAGGTAGGAGCAGACGGCGAGATTAGCGCAGGGATGTAAGCAACAAGTGGCTCTCAGACCAAAGAAGACTCTGCGGCAGACGGCACACTAGACCTTCACAGATGCGTGCGCTGGACAGGAGCTCCCGTTACCGAAAGAATTGTCTGAGAAAGGCTCTGACCTGACCCGAAAGGCCCTTGGTTCCCACGGCAACGCCTCAGCGTCTTGCAGTAACAGGCTCTGTGCCCGGACTCTGGGTAGGGGGTCCCGCCTCCGCCAGCCTCTCACAGCCCAGAGGCACTTCCCATTGGCGCCTGATGGGTTAGGGAGACTTTTCTTCCAGCTGTGACAGATCCAGCCTGAGGAGCGCTCCTGGGTCTTAGTTGTTTCTTCCCGCCCACCTGCCACTCAAAGCCACAACCCACTTGCACGCCACCATGTGGACACCTTAAAGCGACCGTCTAGATCTGAACCGCGCTGAGGGAATGGTCAGCTTCGCTCCCATTAGATGGCTTGGCCCAAAGGACCTAGCGACAGCCCGGACAAAAATTTCTTCCTACAAGCTGCATGTGTCTGTGGTATGTAAGCGTCAAAACCAAACCCAAAAGAAAAAGTCAACCCACCACCTAACCCCCCCACAAAAAAAAACGCCAAAAAAACCCGCCACCAACCCACCTTTCACGTGAGGAGTCCTTGAGATAAGATGCAGACAGACATCCTGGCTAACACGGTGAAACCCTGTCTCTACTAAAAATACAAAAAAAAAAAAAAAAAAATTAGCTGGGCGAGGTGGCTGGCACCTGTAGTCCCAGCTACACGGGAGGCTGAGGCAGGAGAATGGCGTGAACCCAGGGGGCGGAGCTTGCAGTGAGCAGAGATTGCGCCACTGCACTCCAGCCCGAGGGACAGACCTAGACTCCGTCTCAAAAAAAAAAAAAAAAAAAAGATGCAGACAGACTGGGAAAGAAGGAAGTTTATTTCTGCAACCGGTTACGTGGAGAAGGGCCAAGTAACTCACCAGAGCAACTCAAAGTTACAAGTTTTTTTCTAGTGCTTATAGACATCTTCAGCTCCATGCTATGGTGGGATTGCACCTACAAGCAGGAGTGTTGCATTCAACCAACATCTAATCTTTAACTAGGGTCTAGGGTCTGGAAAGATTTCTCTAGAGTCTTGGAAAGTTTCTCAATCTTAAGACAGGCTGAGGTGAATGTGTAAAAATGCTATTATTGGCCGGGCGCAGTGGCTCAAGCCTGTAATCCCAGCACTTTGGGAGGCCCAGGCGGGCGGATCACGAGGTAAGGAGATCGAGACCATCCTAGCTAACACAATGAAACCCCGTCTCTGCTAAAAATACAAAATAAATAAATAAATAAAAATAAAAAATAATTTAGCAGGGCATGGTGGCGGTCGCCTGTAGTCCCAGGTACTCGGACAGCTGAGGCAGGAGAATGGCGTGAACCCGGGAGGCGGAGCTTGCAGTGAACGGAGATCGTGCCCCTGCACTCCAGCCTGGGCGACAGAGCAAGACTCCGTCTCAAAAAAAAAAAAAAAAGAATGCTATTATTCGATCAGACTTCAGGGTCTGAGAAGACCCAGGCAGGGTCTTAATGGGTTTGTTTTCGCATTCCATCCCTGATACTCCGGCACCAGTTTCTCCATTTCTTTGACGTTTAACTTATGCTTTCATCAAAATTACAGTCAAGGGTTAGTGGAAACTGTTCTGGTTGCTAAAGGAAACCTGGCCTGCTACACTGCGACCGGAACTAAAGCCCACTATAGAACACTGAAAATACCTGCAAACACTGACTTTTAAATTACAGAAAATCAAGTTCATGCTCCCTCCCAGCTCTGTCCTCCGGAATTGCTAGTTAGAAACGTGCACATTAGCCGGGCGCGGTGGCTCAAGCCTGTAATCCCAGCACTTTGGGAGGCCGAGACGGGCGGATCGCGAGGTCAGGAGATCGAGACCATCCTGGCTAACACCGTGAAACCCCGTCTCTACTAAAAAATACAAAAAACTAGCCGGGCGAGGTGGCGGGCGCCTGTAGTCCCATCTGCTCGGGAGGCTGAGGCAGGAGAATGGCGTGAACCCGGGAGGCGGAGCTTGCAGTGAGCTTGAGATCCGGCCACTGCACTCCAGCCCGGGCGACAGAGCGAGACTCCGTCTCAAAAAAAAAAAAAAAAAAAAAAAAAAAAAAAACGTGCACATTGTCCTAGGTTCAGTTTTGCAAAGACGGAGCCTGTCAGCGAAAGCATTTGTTTGATTTCATGCATTAATGTTTCCTTTGTCCATTTCCGTTTGTTTGTTTGTTTGTTTATTTGAGATGGAGTTTCGATCCTCTCGCCCAGGCTGGAGCGCAATGTCGCTAACTGCAATATCCGCCTCCCGGGTTCAAACGATTCTCCTGCCTCAGCCTCCCAAGTAGTTAGGATTACAGGCATGCGCCACCACGCCCGGCTGACTTTTGTAGTTTTAGTAGAGACGGGGTTTCACCATGTTGCCCAGGATGGTCTCGAACTCCTGAGCTCAGGCAATCCACCCACCTCGGTCTCCCTAAGTATTGGGATTACAGGCGTAAGCCACCGCGCACGGCCTATTTTATTTTATTTTTTATTTTATTTTAAGACGGAGTCTCACTCTGTCGCCCAGGCTGGAGCGCAGAGGCGCGATCTCGGCTCACTGCAACTTCCGCCTCCCCGGTGCAAGCGATTCTTGTGCCTCTTCCTCCTGAGTAGCTGGGATTACAGGCGCCCGCCACCACGCCTGGCTAATTTTAGTAGTTTTAGTACAGACGGGGGTTTCATCATGTTGGCGGCCGGACTGGTCTCGAACTCCTAAGCTCAAGTGATCCGCCCGCCTCAGCCTCCCAAAGTGCTGGAACTACACGCGTGAGCCACCGCGCCCGGCCCCATTTCCTTTCTTTTATTTTATTGTTTTCAGACGGAGTTTCGCTGTTGCCGCCCAGGCTGGAGGGCAGTGGCGCGATCTCGGCTCACTGCAACCTCCACCTCCTCCTGGGTTCAAGCGATTCTCCTGCATCAGCCTGCGGAGTAGCTGGGATTACAGGCACATGCCACCACGCCCAGCTACATTTCTTTAGTCTATTTTTTTATAATTTACTAGCCTGTTTGTTGATAACAAGACTGGTGGTGCACAAGGTTGGGTCTTGGTGTTCATCGGGCGGCGGGCATGGGCCAGGTGGGAGGGTCTCCACCACCTGGTGCAAATCTCCAAAGTGCAGGAAACACCATCAAGGGTGATTGTAAAGTTCTGGTTTGGCGAGGCGGGTAGGCGTTCCCACGCAGAAATGAGCACGAAAACTTTTGCTGTGGTTGTAGGCAGGTCGGCCCCAAGCGCTTCTTATTGGCTAATGTGGAGAGAACCTGCACACCCATTGGCTGAAATCTCCGTCTAATTGAGGCTGACTGAGAGCTTCCCTTCCTACTGTGTTGCCTGGAAGCGAACTGTCCGCCTAGTAACATCTGATCGCGTTTCCAATTGGTCACCGTTTACGGAAGCCCGCCCTCCCTTTTCCGGAAGCCCGGCGGACGCTGGGGCTGCAGGTGGAGTACAGGTGCACAGTGGGAAGTGTGATTGCGCAGAGTTGGGCTGTTCGGCCAAGCGCCCGCCGGACATGGGACGCTGGAGGGTCAGCGGCGTGAAGTCCTCGCCTTCAGCGTCCACGGCTGGGAAATTGGCTATCGCCACGGCGGGAACTAGGACTCTGGCTGCGTCCCGGCCCTTCCTCATCAGTCCACCGGACTCTTGGGCGCGCGCACTGGCGCGGGTGTAGTTTGCTCACCTCTGACCCGTATTGTCTTGAGATTAAAGGTAAAAACGGGGCTTTTTCAGCTCACTCGGGTAAAACGCCCTTGTATTTCTAGGCAGGTGTTTTGTTGCAGAACGCCTCGAGGGGAGGGAGTGACCGGCAGGTTGAGGTTTATTAAATAAAATACATTCCTGGTTTATATTATGTTTATAATGCACCCCAACCTTTAACAAATCTCACGTTTTGCCATTTGTATTCTTTAGTGGACTGTCTCTGATAAGGACAGCCAGTTAAAATGGCATTTTTTTGTTGTTGCTAATTAAACCAATTTTTAGTTTTGGTGGTTGTCCTAACAGAAGCAACTTGTCAGGCTTTATAAAATCATATTTCTTTTCTTTTTTTTTTTTTTTTTTTGAGGTGGAGTCTCGCTCTGTCGCCCAGGCTGGAGTGCAGTGGCCGGATCTCAGCTCACTGCAAGCTCCGTCTCCCGGGTTTACACCATTCTCCTGCCTGAGCCTCCCGAGTAGCTGGGACTACAGGCGCCCGCCACCTCGCCCGGCTAGTTTTTTGTATTTTTTAGTAGAGACGGGGTTTCACCGTGTTAGTCAGGATGGTCTCGATCTCCTGACCTCGCGATGCACCCGTCTTGGCCTCCCAAAGTGCTGGGATTACAGGCTTGGGCCACCGCGCCCGGCCTTATAAAATCATATATCTTGTGGGAAATTTCTTTGAAAGGCACAGCGAGTTAGTTTGGAATTGTTTAAAAGGAAGTAATTCCTGGTTTTGATATCTTAGTAGTAGTATTTTCCCCAGTGTCTTTAAAATCTTATTTTTGGAGCACGTGTGTAGAGTAACTTTTGTGAAAGAAACAACCAGTTAAGGAGGTTTTGGGATTTCCTTTATGAACTATAATACTGATTTTGATTATTTATTTATTTATTTATTTTGAGACGGAGTTTCGCTCTTATTGCCCAGACTGGAAGGCAATGGTGCGATCTCGGCTCACTGCAACCTCTGCCTCCCCGGTTCAAGTGATTCTCCTGCCTCAGCCTCGTGAGTAGCTGGGGTTATAGGCATGCGCCACCACGCCCGGCTAATTTTGTATTTTTAGTAGAGGTGGGGTTTCTCCATGTTGGTCAAGCTGGTCTCAAACTCCCGACCTCAGGTGATCTGCCTGCCTCGGCCTCCCAAAGTGCTAGGATTACAGGTGTGAGCCGCCGCACCTGGCCGATTTGTATATATACATATAAATCACATTCCTCTAACCAAAATGGGGTGTTTCCTTCCATGTTGAATATAGGCTGTAGACCCCTCGGGTATGGGGCATTGTTAGCAGTGAGACCACAGCAGTTTTCATGTCATCTGACAACATCTCCAAATAGCCTTTGTGGTTGTCACTGCTTCCCAAGACAGTTCCAAGGAACAGTTCCCGGTGATGACTTGCTACTTGCTATTGTTACTTAATGTGTTGAGGTGGCTGTTACAGGCACTGTTACTATGGCAGAAATTACACCAGAATTTAGTGGCTCAAATAATCATTTTATTATGTTTGTGGATTCTCATGCTCATAGTCAGGATTTGAGACAGGGCACAAGGGTAGCCCACTTGTCTCTGTTCCGTGATGTCTGACCTCAGCACGGAAGACTCAACAGCTGGGATCTGGACGCATTTGGAGGCTTTTCCCTCACAGCTGATACCTGGCTTGGGATGTTGGAAGATGGGGCTCAGCTGGGACTGAGTGCCTGCATGTAGTGTCTCCATATGGCCTTGACTTCCTTAGAGCCTGGCAGCCTCGGGATAGTCGGAATTCTGAGGTGGCACAGGGCTCCAGAGCGGATGCTGAGTGGTCTTTTATGAGGTAGCACAGCAAATCCACCCAGGATCGGGGAGACAGGACATCAATTCTGCCTCTCAAAGGGAGGAGTGGCAAGAAATGTTCAGCCATTATTTAAAACTACCACAGCAACACGCCTATGAATATATCAGAAAAATTAAAGTATCCTGATAGCTGCATTTCTAAGTAACTGGTCTCCTTTGAAATTCTATGAGTTGTGTTTTTTGTAGTTGATGGCATAATTCTGAGGAGGGGTCAAAGACTCTCCCGTATGTTAGAAGGGTCCTGCATAGAACAGGCGCACCCCCGCCCACTTCCCCCAGTGTTTGAAATGCACAGTGTTTGTTCTGGTTTATTGGTTAGGGCAGGACTTTCTCATTTGTTTTAGATCTAACAGCGGTTTAGAAATTGGCCTGTAACTTTTTTTTTTTTTTTGGCCTGATTCCTTCTGTTTCTACTGATACTGTTCTCACCTCAATAGGAATTGGGAGCTGCTTTTGCTATTCTTCTATCTTGGATGCATTGGAAGGTAAGTTTCCTTGTGAACCGTATTTTGGACTCACTTTGTAGGCTTTGCCAAATGGCCTTTTTACCCTCTTATCTTGGATTTTCTTTGGATAGTCTCATAGATTCTCAGGGATATTTCCGTATTTTACTATTCATGAGTTTAGAAGTGTGTTTACTTTCCTGAGTTTTCATTTTCTTCCTTTTCTTCTGTCGTATGTAATTTACAGAGCAAATACCCACCAGAGAGGATACTTAAGGGATGTGGAAAGTGAGTTTCTTTGCGCTTATCCAGTGAGGTTGATTTTCAGTCAATGAGCGTTCAGTATATGCCTGGGACTCTGGCTTTATTTATTAGCTTTCTGATGCCGAACCCGTCAATGAACTTCTCTGTATATTTGATTCATCATGAAATGGTGACACCGAGGGTGGCTGATTTCCAGGTTTACATCAGTTGCCCCAGGGGAAGTGCCTGGCCCTTGTGTGGTTGTTGCTGCTCTAACTTTGCCCTGTTAATTGAAGAAATGCGGCTAGAAACACTTCCTGCGGCTGGCATTTACGGTCCTCACAGTTGACAGAGAAGCCCATATTTTCAGCCTGTTCCTCGGCTTTCTGTCATTTCTAAACCATCTCACCCGACCTGGTGTAAGCTTCATTGTGTGTGAGTTTGCAGAGATGTAATTTGGGCCTACACATCTCCTCAAAGCCTAATGCCCACCTCCCACCTCCGGAAAAATCTGGAGCTCAGGACCCATCACCCTCCCCCGCCCACTGCACAACATGGTGGAAACCCTGCCCGGAGTTTGTATGATAGTGGCTTCTCTGGGGTCTTGTTCTCTGTGGGTCTGTCCTGCGCTATAGTGTGTGGAGCCGGGGGGATTTGCCCTGTGTTCCTGAAGGAGGGTCACAAGAACTTGTTGGGCAAATGGTCTGATACTTCTTTTTTTTGGGGGGGGACAGAGTCTCGCTCTGTCTCCCAGGCTGGAGTTCCGTGGCACCGTGTCGGTTAACTGCAACCTCCGTCTCCTGGGTTCTAGCAATTCTCTTGCCTCAGCCTCCAGAGTAGCTGGGATTACAGGCACCCACTACCACGCCCAGCTAATTTTTAAAATATTTTTAGTAGAGACGGGGTTTCACCATGTTGGCCAGGCTGGTCTCGAACTCCTGACCTCAGGTGATCCGCCCGCCTAGGCCTCACCAAGTGCTGGGATTACGGGCGGGCGCCTGGCCAAGGGGCTGATATTTTTTTTTTTTTTTTTTTTTTTTTTTTTTTTTTTTTTTTGAGACGGAGTCTCGCTCTGCCGCCCGGGCTGGAGTGCAGTGGCCGAGATCCGGCTCACTGCAAGCTCCGCCTCCCGGGTTCACGCCATTCTCCTGCCTCAGCCTCCGGAGTAGCTGGGACTACAGGCGCCGCCACCTCGCCCAGCTAGTTTTTTGTATTTTTAGTAGAGACGGGGTTTCACCGTGTTAGCCAGGATGGTCTCGATCTCCTGACCTCGTGATCCGCCCGTCTCGGCCTCCCAAAGTGCTGGGATTACAGGCTTGAGCCACCGCGCCCGGCCGGGGCTGATATTTCTTAAGGGCTTCCCCCAAGAAGGAAGAAGCCAAACGTACTGAGGCAAATCTTGTTTACATATTCTTCTAGGTCCAGATTTTGAAGAAATCTCTCTAGAGGTTGAACAGGTGAGGCTCACCTTTCAATAGTTACACCAAGAAAGGCCTAGCTGGTGACTTAAGCTATGGTTTTGGACTGCACGAGAGTGGTCAGGCGGACAGTGGGGAAGTCTACACATAACCCAAAGGGGAAAGAGAAAAGACCCCAAGAAATCAGGGCAAAGTCCCACAGTGTCTGTTTCTTGATGGTGTCACTGGCATGTGGGTTACCTTCCCACTGCGTCCCCCAAAGGACATGAGGCCATAGACTGCAGTGCCCGTGAACAGAGGAGCTGTGGGAGTGGTAGTTTGATCGCTCCCTTCAAACGCACACCCCGGTGTGTGCACGTCTCTTCTGATGCAGCGCCCCAATGGGTAAGCTCTGTGCTTCTCCACACAGTGGATTAAGAGTGGAAACCTTCTCTCTGTTTAGCGCTTGACGGTTTGGTTGTGACCTCAAGTCATGGTGATCAGAGCCAATGATCCTAACAGTTTAAAATTGTTGAGCTTGTGGGTAGGTTTTTGGGAGGTAGCATATGTGTTACCTGGTGTTTGTCATCTGCAGTGGTTTTGTTACTTTTTGCATAGACTGCGGAGAATGTTTACTAATTGCAGATGATAGAGAAATCAGCAGTCACTCTAAAATCCTCCCATTTCTTGGTCTAGAGCTGCTCCTGGATCCCACAGCAGCGAGGAGACCTGAAGACCAGAGGAAACACAGCAAGTAGGCCCTTTAAACCACTCATCTGTGTTCTCTTCTAATTTATTCTGTTGTATTTTGTTTCCCTCATTTTAAGGGGTTAAAATCATCTTGTTCAGACCTCAGCATATAAAATGAACCATCTGTAGACTTTAGGCTCCAGCCATACCCCAAGAGTTGTCTGGTTTGTTTTAAATTACTGCCAGGTTTCAATTGTAGATACCCCCGGAAGGAATATTCCAGATTCCCTGAGTAGTTTCCAGGTTAAAGTCCTATAGGCTTCTTCTGTTTTGAGGAGGAGTTCCTGTCAGAGAAGAACGTGATTTTGGATTTTTAACTTTAATGCTTGTGAAACGCTATAAAAAATAATTTTCTACCCCTAACTTTAAAGTACTGTTAGTGAGAAATTAACATTCCTTCAGGAGGGTTAAACTGCCATTTCAGTTACCCTAATTCCAGATGTTTTGGTTGTTACGACTCTCTAATGTTCATGAAGAAGTGTTTTATATTTTCCCTCAAGATTAATTTTCTTTTTTCTTTTTCTTCTTTTTTTTTTTTTTTAAGGTGGAGTCTTGCTCTGTTGCCCAGTCTGGATTGTAGTGTGGCAATCTTGGCTCACTGAAAGCTCTGCCTCCCGGGTTCACGCCATTCTCCCCCCTCAGCCCCCGGAGTAGCTGGGACTACAGGCTCCCGCCACCACGCCCGGCTAATTTTGTTTTTGCATTCTTAGTAGAGACAGAGTTTCACCATGTTAGCCAGGATGGGCTCGATCTCCTGACCTCATGATCCGCCCACCTCAGCCTCTCAAAGTGCTGGGATTACAGACATGAGCCACCGCGCCCAGCTGTTTTTTCATTTCTATTATGATTTGTTCTGTGGGTTGTCAGTGACTTAGCGGTATGTTTTTCACATGTTTATAAAGCTGAATAGTTCTGTATGTCAGCTCAGCACCCCTAGTGTCAGCCATGCTCCTCTCCTGCTGTGCATAGATGGGGCCTGTCCACACCCGAATCTCCTGGGTTCCCGCTGTCAGCACCTGAAGGTACCCACCAGATGTGTCTGTCACTTCCCTCCATCCACCTCTCTTGTGGTTCTCGTATTTCTGCCTCCCCAGAGACCATTTCTCTCTAGAGCAGTGGTTTCCAGTAGAAATACAATGCCAGACACATACGTCATTTTAGATTTTCTAGTAGTCACTTTAGAAAAGTTAAAAAGAGGCTGGGCACGGTGAACCCAGAATGCAGACTTTGCAGTGAGCCAAGATTGCGCCACTGCACTCCAGCCTGGGCAACAGAGTGAGACTCCGTCTCAAAAAAAAAAAAAAAAAAAAAAAGAAAAGTTACAAAGAAACAGGTGAAATTAGTTTTATTTCACCTAAAATGTTAGCATTATCCAAAATATCACTTCAACATCTTATCAAAATAAAAATTATTAATGAGATGGTTTACAGTCTTTTTTCTTGTTTTGAGACAGGGTCTTGCTTTGTTGCCCAGGCTGGAATGCAATGGCACCAGCATAGCTCACTGCAACCTCAAACTCCTGGGCTCAAGAGATCCTCCTGCCTCAGCCTTCCTAGTAGTTTGGATTACAGGCACACACCACCATGCCACGCCAATTTTTTTTTTTTTTTTTTTTTAAAGACAAGGTCTTGCTCTGTCACCCAGGCTGGAGTGCGGTGGCACAATCTCGGCTCACTGCAGCCTCAACCTCCGGGGCTGAAATCCTCCCACCTCAGCCTCCCAAGTAGCTGGGACCACAAACATGCACTACCACGCCTGACTAATTTTTGTATTTTTTTGTTAAGACAGGGTTTCGGCATGTTGTCCAGGCTGGTCTCGAACTCCAGAGCTCAAGTGATCCACCTACCTTGGCCTCTGCAAGTGCTGGGATTACCGGTGTGAGCCACTGCACTCGGCCTAATTTTTTTTTTTTCTGAAGAGATGAGGTCTTGCTATGTTGCCCAGACTGGTCTCAAACTCCTGGCTCAAGCAGTCCTTCCTCCTTGGCCTTCCAAAGTGCTGGGATTACAGATGTGAGCCACCACACATGCCCATTCTTTCTTTTTTTTTTTTTTTGAGACGGAGTCTCGCTCTGTCACCCAGGCTGGAGTGCTGTGGCCGGATCTCAGCTCACTGCAAGCTCCGCCTCCCAGGTTCACGCCATTCTCCTGCCTCAGCCTCCCAAGTAGCTGGGACTACAGGCGCCTGCCACCTCGCCCGGCTAAGTTTTTTTTTGTATTTTTAGTAGAGACGGGGTTTCACTGTGTTAGCCAGGATGGTCTCGATCTCCTGACCTCGTGATCCGCCCGTCTCGGCCTCCCAAAGTGCTGGGATTACAGGCTTGAGCCACCGCGCCCGGCCCATTCTTTCTTTTATAATGAGTATTCAGAATTTTTTTAAAATGTGTTTTCCATTTACAGCATTTCTCAGGTTGAACTAGCCATCTTCCAGGTGCTCAGCAGCCACGTGTGGCAAGTGGCTGCCTTGTTGGACAGCACAGCTCTGGAGGGTGATTTTACGTACATCCCCACTGCTCTCTGCCTCCTTTATTCCTGTCCACCCCACACTCCTGCAGTCTGTGACTATCACGTCCCTCTCTCCTCTCTTCCTGTCTCTTGTAATCCTTTAATATGGAGAATTATTTCCAATTCCGTAACATCCTGCCTTGATTTTTTTCTGTCTTACATTCAAGGTCACAGTTTTCCTCTCACCCTCATTTCCGTCTTTTCCCATACGATGTGACGTGTCTTTTTGTCTTGGTTGGGCATTTATTTGCAATACAAGAATGATTGTTTTCTTGATACATTAGTGACTTACATACTTTTCATGTTTTTTGAGTACCTCTTTCTTGACAGAATTTCAAATTAATTCTTGAGTTAAACTCTAGAAAGCTTTTTTTTTGAGACGGAGTCTTGCTCTGGCACCCAGGCTGGAGTGCAGTGGCGCGATCTCAGCTCACTTCAACCTCTGCCTTCCAGATTCAAGTGATTCTCCTGCCTCAGCCTCCCAAGTAGCTGGGATTACAGATGTTCACCACCACGCCTGGCTAATTTTTGTCTTTTTAGTAGAGACAGAATTTTGCCATTTTGGCTAGGCTGGTCTTGAACTCCTGACCTCAGGTGATCTGCCTGCCTCAGCCTCCCAAAGTGCTGGGATTATAGGGGTGAGCCACCATGCCCAACCTAGAAAGCTTATTTTATTTTATTATTATAATTTTTTTGAGATGGAGTCTCGTTCTATCGCCCAGGCTGCAGTACAATGGCGTGCCTCAGATCCCTGCAACCTCCACCTCCTGGGTTCAAGCAGTTCTCCCTGCCTCAGCTTCTCAAGTAGCTGGGATTATAGGTGCCCACCACCATCCCCAGCTCATTTTTGTATTTTTAGTAGAGACGGGGTTTCACCATGTTGGCCAGGCTGGTCTCAAACTCCTGACCTCAGGTGATCCGGCCACCTCGACCTCCCAAAGTGTGAGATTACAGGCGTGAGCCACTACACCCAGTCAGAAAGCTTATTTTAAAAGGTGTATATAGAGCCCCTTATGTTTCTGCTTGATTTTTAAAATAACATATTTAGGTCTATATATTTTAGGATGTGAGATCTCACTGTATGTGTTGCTTTGCATCATTGAACATTTTTGGTAATTATTTTTATTTTCTATGTATTTTAGATATTTCATTAAACTAATACAGAATTTCATATTCAAGGCCAGGCGTAGTGGCTCATGCCTGTTATTCCAGCACTTTGGGAGGCCGAGGCGGGCAGATCACCTGAGGTCAGGGGTTCGAGACCATCCTGGCCAACATGGGAAAACCCCATCCCTACTACAAATGCCAAATGAGCCGGGTGTTGTGGTGCGCGCCTGTAATCCCAGCTACTCGGGGGGCTGAGGCAAGAGATTCGATTTAACCTGGAGGCGGAGGTTGCAGTGAGCAGAGATCTCGCCACTTCACTCCAGCCTGGACCACAGAGCAAAACTCCTCAAAAAAAAAAAAAAATTAATATTCGCTCATATCAAAAATGAAAATTTATGTTTACAAATTTCTATCTGAGTGATTATTTTAATGTAGGAAAGGTTCATAAGAAATGGGTGTAGTGACTCTGTTCTTTCCTATGCTCGAATGGAAAATGATGAGGGGACACGATGTTAGAGCTGCAGGGAGAAGGGGTGGAAAAGAGGGATTCCGGAGTGCCAGGCACGCAGATTTTCTGGAAGGTTTCCATGAGGACTGCTGTGGTTTGAGTGTGTTCCCCGAAGTTCATGTGTGGGAAACTCAACCCCTAAGGCAGCAGCGATGACCAGTGCAGCCTTCAAGAGGTGATTAGGTGGTGAAGGCTCCGCCCTCACGAATGGATGAAGCAGAGTGGGTTAGATGTCTTGGGAGTGGGTTCCTGGTAAAAGGATGAGGTTGGCTTCCTCCCTTTCTCTCTTTCCCTTTCTCCCTCTTACATGTGGTCACTCTCTTGTCCTTCCACCTTCCACCATAGGACAGCACAGCAAGACCTTCCCCAGATGCAGGCCCCTCACTTTCCCAGTGTCCAGAACCATAAACCAAGTGAACTTTTGCTTATAAATCACCCAGTCTGTGGTATTCTGTTACAGCAACACAAACGGACTAAGACAGGGACACTCAGTGGGCTCTTCTCTCTGCTTGATGGAGCTCTCCCTGCATGGCACCTTGTATTTGTAGACATGATGCTGTAAATGCTCTTTGAGAGCCTTGAAGGCTTTTATGTTTGAGGAGTTTACAGAGAAGCCCCTACAGGCTTCAGGTCCCTTCTTCTGTTGCTGTTTGCTCCTTAGTACCTCCCCTAACCTGGTGTTAAATTAGGTCATAGTGTGGTCCTTGGGCCAACAGTATCAGTAGCCCTGAAAATCATGCTGGAAATACAGGTTCACAGGCTGCTCCCCAGAATACTGAAGCAGAAACTCTAGGGGTGAGACCCAACAATCTGTATTTAACAAGCCCCCAGGTGAGTCTGATGCACACAGAAACGTGAGCTGCGGCATTAGATGGTGTTGAGTTCATGCCAACCGAATCACTGACACACACGTCTGTTCACTGCTTGGTCTTTGCACAGTCCCTGGATCCTCCTGGAATCCCCGATCCCTGTTGCTCCCTCGGGGAGGTTTCTAGTCCCTCTGACTTGAAGCATGGCTTTCAGAGCCCGGCGCCACCCAGCTTGGGTATCTGGTGAGTTCTGTGGTCTGCACGTCCATGTTTGTGACATTCTGGGAATGGTGGCCCAGGCTGTGATTTGCCATCTACTGCTGCGGGCTATGCATGGTATTCAGAAGGGAGGGGAGATGCCGTGTGCGTGTTCTGAAGGGTTTCCCACTGCACAGACCAACCCTCTCCATAACTATTTGATTTTTACTTTATCTCCTTGTTGACTTCACAGTGTCAGTGCAGTTTGTGTAATCATCTCTACGGGGTGATGCAGGCAGATATAAAGTCTGCACGTGTGGGCAAACTCTCCACATCATGTCATTTATTGTCCATCATTACATGTCTATGGTGTCTCGCTCATTTCTCTCATTTTCTGTCATTTTACCTACTTTTACCTGAAGTACAATGACTATTTAATAACTATTATTTCATTTCAATACACCTCTATGGTATTTTTTCACCTCACATTGGACCTTCCTCCCTCACTGGACTTCAGTGGTGGGACCTGCAGGTCTCAGGCCTTCTGGGATGTCCCAGTTTTACTTGAATGTTCTCTCTGGCCGGCTCAGGCCGGAGCAGTGGGTGTTGGCGCCACCCTGTGGCTATAGGTGATAAGCCGGCTGTTGTTGACTGATCCCTGTCTTACCTTGAACCCTGGAGTTCTCACATGGGTGGATTTAAACGCTGTGTCTTTCTAAGGGCAGATTGTGCCCATTTTCCTTCTCTCCCTCCCAAGGCACTGTTTCCTGTGTTTATTGACTCCCCGTTTTTTTTTTTTTTAAAGATATATATATATATAGATAGATGAATTAGATTGTACCCCATAAATTGCATGTTTTAAAAATACTTCAAAGAATAGTTTTTCATTTTTTTCTTGCTGATTTTTACCTATCTTCTAAATTGTATATGGGGTATAAAATGATGTGATTTTTCAATGCAGTGTGGAATAAGAATCAAATTAATCTATCCGTTACCTCAAATCCTTGACTTTTTTTTGTGGTGAGAATGCTGTTTATCACTTTCACTCATCAGCTCCTGATGTCTTCCATGCCAGGGACAGGAAAGGCTCCACACTTGACTTTCCCTCCTGTTTTCTTTTTTTTTTTTTTTTGAGACGGAGTCTTGCTCGGTTGCCCAGGCTGGAGTGCAGTGGCCGGATCTCAGCTCACTGCAAGCTACGCCTCCCGGGTTCACGCCATTCTCCTGCCTCAGCCTCCCGAGTAGCTGGGACTACAGGCGCCGCCACCTCGCCCAGCTAGTTTTTTGTATATTTTAGTAGAGACGGGGTTTCACAGTGTTAGCCAGGATGGTCTCGATCTCCTGACCTCGTGATCCGCCCATCTCGGCCTCCCAAAGTGCTGGGATTACAGGCTTGAGCCACCGCGCCCGGCCTGCCCTCCTGTTTTCTTATCGCCGTCAACCCCTGAATGTGCCCTCCGGGATTGTCTTCTCCACCTTCTCCACCTAGCCTGATCCTTGTGCGTCTAGCTTCCTCTCAGGGACTGTCCTTAGGGAGTGACTTTATGCACAGACTTCACATGCTCTTCCTGCCTCCTTCATCCCCATAAGCCCCCATCCTAGCCCCATCTGATTATTTCTTCCCTCTCTCATTTCCTGTTATGCTGTTGGTTTTCTAACCTGAAGGGTAACTGCTTACTCCTTAGTTTTTTGCCGTAATTTCTAAATCTTAGGCTACTTTCAGGCTAAAAGTTTTCCTCCAGCTGTGGTTTTAGTCTCATTCTATAAGTCTTGGTAGGTAGTTTATTCATTGGAAATTTTTTGTTTTTGAGACAGAGTCTTGCTCTATCACCCAGGCTGGAGTGCAGTGGTGCCATCTCGGCTCACTGCAACCTCCGCCTCCTGGGCTCAAGCAATTCTCTTGCCTCAGCCTCCCAAGTAGCTGGGATTATGGATGCGCGCCACCACACACCCAGCTAATTTTTGTATTTTTAGTAGAGATGGGGTTTCACCATGTCAGCCAGGTTGGTCTCGAACTCCTGACCTGAAGTGATCTGCCCGCCTCGGCCTCCCAAAATACTGGGATTACAGGCATGAGTCACCGCACCCCGCCCCTTGGCACTATATTTAAGTGATATTTTTGGACACTGAGGTAGCCTCATTCCACAGGTTTAGATCTGAAGCATTTTCACTATTGCTTCTTCCCATGTATCTCCTGGTTTGCAGGTCAGTTTCTTCTTTGAACTCATCAGTGACACATTGGTTTATATGGCTTTTAATTTCTTTTTTTTTTTTTTTTTTTTTTTTTTTTTTGAGACGGAGTCTCGCTCTGTCGCCCAGGCTGGAGTGCAGTGGCGCGATTTCGGCTCACTGCAAGCTCCGCCTCCCGGGTTTACGCCATTCTCCTGCCTCAGCCTCCCGAGTAGCTGGGACTACAGGCGCCCGCCACCTCGCCCAGCTAGTTTTTTGTAGTTTTAGTACAGACGGGGTTTCACTGTGTTCGCCAGGATGGTCTCGATCTCCTGACTTCGTGATCCACCCGTCTCGGCCTCCCAAAGTGCTGGGATTACAGGCTTGAGCCACCGTGCCCGGCCTATATGGCTTTTAATTTCAAAAAATATGTTTAAAATTTCTTTTTGCTGATTTTTATCTATGTTAATTTTAACTAGACATATTCCCTGCATGGGCACCACTATTTTTTTTCACTGTTTATAATTTAGGTGGATTTTCACATCTCAAGCCAGCTAAGAGTGTGGGAAATAGGACTCCTTAAAGCAGAGATATCACAAGTGATTCAGATTCATGAAGGTAACACATTTGAGGGTGTATCATTGTACCTGGCCCACAGCACTCAGTAACTGTCACCTTTGATTTACTTTTTATTTGAGATGGAGTTTTGCTCTCCCGAGGCTGGAGTGCAGTGGCGTGATCTCTGCTTACTACTACCTCCGCCTCCCAGGTTCGAGTGATTCTCCTGCCTCAGCCTCTTGAGTAGCTGGGATTACAGGCGCCCGCCACCACACCTGGCTAATTTTTATATTTTTAGTAGAGACGAGCTTTCACCACGTTGGCCAGGCTGGTCTTGAACCTCAAATGATCTGCCCGCCTTGGCCTCCCAAAGTGCTAGGATTACAGGCGTGAGCCACCGCGCCCAGGCTGTCACCTTGATTTAAATGAATGCAGCTTTCTTAGTGTCTTGATATTTGTGAATATCTATGGAGTTTGATGCTGCTCCTTTTGCTGCTTGTTCTGTTTTTCCAGGGTCCCCTTATCACTTGGCCGCCTGTTATATTATGTTTGATTTATTACAGATACCCCATCAGCCTGGGTCTCTCTTTACAGCCTTTGTACACATAGGTCTCCACACAGGGATTTGGATTATTCCGGGATCCCACATCCTCACTGTCCCATCCCCTCCACGGCCCCCCCAATACCTTTCTGAAGTTTTCTAGTCCCTCCTTTTCGTTTGTGCTCCTTAAAGCCCAGTGCCATGCCTGACTTTGGTTCCCACTGAGTTCTGTTACAAGCATTCTACATTTGTGGAAATTAAATCTTTGGCCAGGTCATTTACCTGGGCTGGAATAGGGTTCTCGACTGATCCTCCTTCCTAAACACCCACCCAATGGGAGAGGCTGATACTCAACATGCAAACCTTGTTTTTTACTTCTCCAGGAAAGGGGATGTTGGAAGACATTCTGGAACGGGTGGGGTGTGAAGATTTACAAATAATCTTTTTTTTTTGTTGAGACAGAGTCTCGCTCTGTCACCCAGGCTGGAGTGCAGTGGCATGATCTTGGTTGACTGCATGCTCTGCTTCCCGGGTTCACGCCATTCTCCTGCCTCGGCCTCCAGAGTAGCTGGGACTACAGGCGCCCGCCACCAGGCCCGGCTAATTTTTTGTATTTTTAGTAGAGACGGGGTTTCACCATGTTGGCCAGGATGGTCTTGATCTCCTGACCTCGTGATCCACCCACCTAGGCCTGCCAAAGTGCTGGGATTACAGGCTTGAGCCACCGCGTCCGGCCATACAAATCATCTTTGAATATCTGCTTCATGATAGGTCTTGGAGGTGCCTTGTGGGTGTGGCTTGGAGGGATGGTTACAAGGAAATTGTGGATATTAAGGAAGTCAGGAAAGGAAAAGATCACTCACAATTCAACAATTCAGAGAAAGCTCCTAAGGGACTTTCTGGCTGCTTGATGCCCAGAGGCGAGGCCCTCACTTCCTATTAAGGCTCAGGACTTGATAGAGAATTTAAAGGGGCACCAGAAAAACTCGGTAATCAAGATAAATTTTTAATGTAATATATTTAAAAATACAAATTAATGCATAAAGAAAACACCCATGTTGAACAAAATGGTTACAATTGTGCCTCCTCTTCAACACTACCCCACCCTCCACCCAACCCTCGAGAAGTTTCCTTCAAGTCGAACCTGTAAGATAAAAATAAAAACCTGTAAGAGAAAAGATGAAAATGAGCTGGGCACAGTGGCTCACGCCTGTAATCCCAGCACTTTGGGAGGCCAAGGCAGGTGGATCACTTGAGGTCAGGAATTTAAGAACAGGCTGGGCAATGTGGCAAAACACCATCTCTACTAAAAATACAAAAAATAAATTTTAAAAAAATTAGCTGGGCATGGTGGCAGGCGTTTGTAATCTCAGCTACTTGGGAGGCTGAGGCAGGAGAATCATTTGAACCCAGGAGGTGGAGGTTGCAGTGAGCCAAGATCGCGCCATTGCACTACAGCCTGGGAGACAGAGGGAGACTCTGTCTCAGAAACAAAAACAAAAAACAAAAGAAAACACCTTGGGGATTTCTGGCTCAAGCCTCCGATCCTCACCACCACTATCACCAGGGGATCTTTTGCTCTTCACCCAAGTCCAGCCAGCATCCCCTACCTGGGGAAATGTGACCAGACTCTCCCCGTCTCCATTCTGGGAGTTTTCCCCAAGCCAATCTTGCTGTCCCTGAAAACAGCCTTGGGGTTCCCTATCCTGGTACACCCTCCTACTCTAGGGGACACAGGGGTGGTGTCACCCCCAAACCGGGAGCCCTGAGGGAGCATCACCTCTCCCTGAGCCGCTTCTGCCCCAACCTGGCATCTGCTCAGGAAGGGCGCACCAGGGCGGAGACTTGCGTGGTGAGCTCAGCTCACCTGCAGGTGAAGGTCAGCACACAGTGGCCACCCGGGACCGCATTTTCCAGAATCCTTCGGCGGTCCTGCGATGCTCTGACAGTCAGCAAATCTCATTGGCTTGCAGAGGAGAAACTTGTCCATGTCACTTGGGCATCTTAACAGTGGGCTCCTAAGCTTGGTTGTGTGCGCTGTGCAGATGTCCGAGGCACCCTGTGTGGGCAAAGCCAACTGCTTGCCTGCCTCTCTAGCTCCAAAACAATCCCCAGAGGCCTCTGCGGTTACATCCACTACCCACCCTACACACCTTACGTGTGTCCTATTAATGTCAGAAGCACTTCTGATCCGTGGCCCCGGCTGGTTGGCATCCGGGGAGGCCTCCCTCCAGGTCTTCCCCACACCTCCGCACCTCGTTACCTGACCGGCTTCAGGATCCACAGCATGCAGCCGCGTTCGGTGAGTGCCCTATAGGCAGGCAGCATGCCCCTCTGTGCGTCCCTGTGTTACTCACGGGGACTCAGGCTGGGAGCCGTAGATCTGTCTCAGAACTCGGGTGCTCTCCTGTGGGCACCTCCAGGCCATTTTCCTTTCACTGGAGCCCACAGGGTTAGAGACAAACCCTCACTCTGTTGCTTGGGGACAAGGGCTTCACTCCCTGGCCCGAGCTTGGGGCTGAGCTTGAGGGTGTTGGGTCATCCTGGGCCCCCTCTGGATGGGAATTGGCTGCCCTGGTGATTTCTGTGACATCCCCGACCCCAACTGTGGGGCTGTGGAGCGGACTCTGCTTCACCTTGTGGGGAGGGGTTTTCCACCTGAGAGTCAAAAAAGAGGTGAGAGTTACCTGTAATTCCATCTTGGATGTCAGCAGAATGGATCCCGTTACCTTTTCTTGCCCTGGAGGCTGCCTTGTTGGTACTGGGGAAAGTTCATTCTAGTTCTGGAAGAGCGGCTCATTCGAACAGGGGTCCTCCCTCAGCATTCCTTTCTGCTCCATCCGTACCGCAGTCACTCATGAAGTAGTTAATGGTAAACACACATGGAACAGTTTAAATAAAAGTACAGAGATGTGTGCGATGAATTGTTCAGTGATGTGGATGAAGGGCAGGGACAGCAGAGATGCCTGTGATTTCAAGTGGGTGGGGAGGACTCCCAGAAGTAGGGCTGTCTCAGCTGCCCCTGAGCAATTTGGTACCTTGGAAGTCCGGGGGAAGGCATTCCAGTGGGAGGCGGAAGGACGCCCAGTCTCAGAGGCTGGGCTCTTGCTAGTGTGGACGGATTATGGTGGCCAAGGGCCTTCCTAAGGTTGATTTTTAAATATGCTTCGGTGAAGATACAGACTAGCTGTTCACACATAGAACAAGGAGAAGCTTGATATGGGCTGACCTCTGCTCACCACAACTTCTGCCACCAGGGTTCAAGCGATTCTCCTGCCTCAGCCTCCCAGATAGCTGGGATTTACAGGTGTGTGCCACCATGACCAGCTAATGTTCTTGTACTTCTTTTTTTTTTAGTAGAGACAGAGTTTCACCATATTGGTCAGGCTGGTGTCAATCCCCTGACCTCAGGTGATCCACCCGCCTCGGCCTCCCAAACTGCTGGGATTACAAGTGTGAGACACCTCACTTGGCCAGTCTGCACTGTTTCTTAGTGTCAGTTAATGTCTTTCTCATTCGGATGTGACCTTCAGGGTCTAATTTTTGTATTTTTAGTATAGCCAAGGTTTCATCATGTTGGCCAGGCTGGTCTCGAACACCTAACCTCCTGTGATCCATCCGCCTCAGCCTCCCACAGGGCTGAGATTACAGGCATGAGCCAGTGCTTGACCTTGCCTGGCTAATTCTTTGGATTTTTCAAGAGGCGGGGTTTCACCATGTTGGCTGGGATGGTCTTGGATTTCTTAACCTTGTGATCCGCCTGCCTCAGCCTCCCAAAAAGGGATTACAGGTGTGAGCCACTGGGTCCAGCCTCAGTATAATTCTTTATCAAAATATGTAGGAAAAATTAAAGGGCACAAGCATTGTAATACTTAAGATGCAATCTGTTGCTGAAAGACTGCCAGAAACACATGAAATGTTTCATGTGGCCGGGTGTGGTGGCTCATGCCTATAATTCCAGCACTTTGGGAGGCCGAGGCAGGTGGATCACCTGAGGTCAGGAGTTCAAAACCAGCCTGGCCCACCTGAGGAAACCCTGTCTCTACTAAAAATACAAATGTTAGCTGGGTGTGGTGGCAGGCGACTGAAATCCCACCTACTTAGGAGCCTGAGGCAGGAGAATCACTTGAACCACCGGGGGGCAGAGGTTGCAGTGAGCCGAGATGGCGCCATTGCACTGCCCTGGATGAGAGTGAGACTCCCTCTCTTTTTTTTTTTTTTTTTTTTTTTTTTTTTTTGTTTGTTTTTTTTTTTTTTTGAGACGGAGTCTCGCTCTGCCGCCCAGGCTGGAGTGCAGTGGCCGGATCTCAGCTCACTGCAAGCTCCGCCTCCCGGGTTCACGCCATTCTCCCGCCTCAGCCTCCCGAGTAGCTGGGACTACAGGCGCCCGCCACCGCGCCCGGCTAGTTTTTTGTATTTTTTAGTAGAGACGGGTTTCACCGTGTTAGCCAGGATGGTCTCGATCTCCTGACCTCGTGATCCGCCCGTCTCGGCCTCCCAAAGTGAGACTCCCTCTCAAAAAAAAAAAAAAAAAAAAAAAAGTTAGTGCACGAAAGAAACACAATTTGAATAAACAAATTTAAATGAACTAAGTAACAAATGATTTCCTGTTGTTTCTTTTGGTATGTTATTTTGGGAATGTTATTAATCACTTATGTCAAGGGCATTGGGAAGAATTTCCAGATACTCTGACATGAATGACAGCTTTATCATACATAACAAACCTAGGCTATCTTAGGAAATTAGGTATCACTGCCAAGGATCTTTACATGAAAGGATAAATTAAAATTACTATCAACTTTGTAATAATCAGATGCGCTGGCAGGCAAGTTGTGTCCTCTTTTCTCAGCATTTGTTTCCTTGATTCAATAAAACAAGTGCCAGCTATCTGCAGAACACTCACTAGACTGTTTAACAATATGTGAAACGCAGCCTGCACACTCACAGATCCTTGCCACGTCTGTTGCCCATCCTTTCAAAACCTGTGTTACCCTGTGGCTAGATTTCTCAGCGAGATGAAAGAGATGAATGAGAACCATCTTCTTTGAGGTCGCTCTGCACAGCAGCTGCACGTAGACGACCTCTCTGGTGAGGTTTATCCTTGCCTAGCGTGTGGTGGCCTTAATCCTGGAAAAGACGCCTCTTAGGGTGTAGGGGGATTTAAATCCTTACGAGATCACCGTCACTCATCCAGAACCTCATCCAGATCCTCACAAACCCAAACTGGAAATGCCAGGAAAACGATTGACATCCGGCCACACCACCCACACAGAGGCATGGGAGAGGCTGAACAGAAGAAAGGCTTATGTGCAAGAAATTGCTCCTCAGTGAACAGGGCACATGTGTCCCCACGAACACGCACACACACGCGGACGGAGATAGGAAGAGAGCGCGACGGAAACAGAGAAGGCAGAGAGAGAGAAACAAGAGAGACACCTAAGTGAGCACAGACACCCACACACAGACACCCCCCCCCCCCACCCCAAGACACAGGGACATACAGCAGTTAACACCTACCCCCAGGCAGCCCCTGAAGCTGCCGGGTTTTGCTTTCCGCCACTGCGACCCAGCGGTGAGAGAGCAGCCCACGGGCACACAGGCAGACCTGTCCTCTAGATCCCTAGGGCACCACTTTTGGGGAAACTCACCGGCACAGCGTCCGCGCACGCCTGAGGCTGGGATCCCGCGCTGCCTCCCGGCGATCCGTCTGACGTTTCTTCCTCCCGAGGTTTCTTCCTGCTGCTCCACCCTCCGCGAATCCCGGCCTCCGGAGACCATCCTGGTAAGGCCCCGGCCAGGCCTGGTCTCAGCCCCGACTCGGACGCACGATCACACAGGGCTCCTACTTCGCCAAGTCTCAGGGACCCATCCCCGGGCAACGGTGGCGGTCACTGTGACCCAAGCGGCGGCTCGCGCTTCGCGCATGCGCACTGGTAGGGCCGACCCCCCCCTTGCTCCCGAGAGTCAGGCTGCGGACCCTTTAAAAAATGGCGGCGACGCGGCGGCTGCGCGGACTGAGACGCCGGTGGCCGTGGCGGTGGCGGCGGCGATGGCGGCGCAGCCCGAGGCGGCGGGTGGGAAGAGGACTGCGAGAGGGGCCTGCGGGAGACCCAGGGTCGGACCCGTAGGAGTCCTGTCGTCGGGACTTCCTTGATCGGTCTTCTGCTTCGGTTCCCGGTGGACGGGGAGCTTCAGGGTGCCGGCTGGGCTGTGCGGACCCCTCTTCGGATCCGATGATGGATCCCACCGACCGGGTGATCGGGAATGGGGTTACAATGTAGTGAGGCGGGAAGGGTCTCGCTGGGGCACAGAGAGATCCCCAGGGCCGCAAGGCGTGCCTCACTGACGGCTGAGAAGGCACCGACCCAGGAGCCCACTGCCTCCCTCCTTCCCGGCTGGAGCAGTGGCCTGCCTTCATCTCCAAGGCCCGGGGGCTGCGGCACCCCGACACTGCTTTTCGCCACATGTGCCAAGAGAGACAGAGGCGAGTCCCAGATGGAGCCAATGTGAGCACACGAGGCACTGACGTCCCCCAAGAGCAGATGGAGCGAGCGTGTGTCTTTGAGGCAGTAGGGGGCGATGGCGAGACGGACAGTCATGTCCAGCCATGCGCCCGGGGGCCACGGGAGACCTCCCCGACCAAGCTGAGGAAAGGCCAAGCACACCTGAAAACCTGCGAGACAGGGCCTGTGCCCGAGTCCAAGCCACGTTCGGGGACGCCTGCCAGAGGGTCCGTCCGAGAGGTTTCCACAAAGCACCCCCCGCCCCCACCCCGCCACCGGCTAGGTACCCCTGACGCCACCTCCCCCGCACCCAGCAAAACCCAGTCCCTTTGGCTCCCTGACATCCGTGGCAGCCAAAAGATTCAGTGCTAGGAGGCGCTTTCCCCAGGAGCAGAGGAAGCGGATGGTCCTCAAGAATCAGAGAGGGAAGTGCAGGTGGGATGCAACACCACCTTTCCTGGAAGGCAAATGTCAGGAACCGTCGGGTCGCCTCCCGCTCTTCCTGGACCGACCACGCAACCATCACGTGGGCCATGGAGACCCAGAAAGCTTCCCTGTCCCAGACAGGCATGGAAGCCCAGAGCTCCAGGATCACCACAGCTGCCCCATCATCCAGAAATAGGTTTGGAGAGGGAAACAATGGTGACACGGACCCCCACGAAGTTTCTCCCTGATGGACTGGGAAGTCTTCTTTGTTGAAGACGTTGAGCCAGACGAAGAGACCCCTAGGCTTCTCAGAAACAGGGCAGACAGAGCAAGAGGGAGGACAGAGCAGATGCCAGAGCCCAGTCAGGAAGACGGCGCAATGCCACCACCACGGGCGTCCGGGGAGGAGGGCCAAGTGGGTGACTGGGCCAGGAAGGCCAGCGTTGGAGTGAGAGAGATGCGTGCCCCATCCCGTTGCCGGCTTCCTTCTCCGTCCCTGTGTCGAGCTGTGGCTAGATTCCTCGATGAGGGCAAAGGGCGAGAGAAGTGAGAACCGTCTTCTTGAAGTTCTGTGGGCACCCTCCTGCGGGTGGACAAGGAGCACCTGGGAGGCCTTTGTCCTTGGCTGGGGTGTGGTCGTCTTGATCCGAGCAAAGAGGCTGCTCAGGATGGGGAGGGGATGAAAACCCCTGCGGGTCCGAGGCAGATGCCCACATTGCCCAGGCCTTCCCAAACCCAAACTGGAACCGCAGGGAAAACGACTGGCAACCGGCCACACGACCCAGGCAGGGTCGCGGGGAGAGGCTGCCCAGAAGAAAGGCCGACGTCCAAGAAACCACCCTCCGGCGCACAGGGCACATGTGTCCCCACGAACACGCACACACAGGCAGACGGAGATAGGAAGAGAGAGCGACGGAAACACAGAGAAGGGAGAGAGAGAGAAACAAGAGAGACACCTAAGTGGGCACAGAGACCCACACACAGACACACACACACACACACATAGACACACACAGACACACGCACACACCCCAAAGACACAGGGACATACAGCAGGTAACACCCACCCCCAGGCAGCCCCTGAAGCTGCCGGGTTTTGCTTTCCGCCACTGCGACCCAGCGGTGAGAGAGCAGCCCACGGGCACACAGGCAGACCTGTCCTCTAGATCCCTAGGGCACCACTTTTGGGGAGACTCACTGGCACAGCGTCCGCGCACGCCTGAGGCTGGGATCCCGCGCTGCCTCCCGGCGATCCGTCTGACGTTTCTTCCTCCCGAGGTTTCTTCCTGCTGCTCCACCCTCCGCGAATCCCAGCCTCCGGAGACCATCCTGGTAAGGCCCTGGCCAGGAATGGTGTCAGCCCCCACTGGGACGCACGATCACACAGGGCTCCTACTTCGCCAAGTCTCAAGGACCCATCCCGGGGCAACGGTGGCGGTCACTGTGACCGAATCGGCCGCTCGCGCGTCGCGCATGCGCACCGGTTCGGCCCACTGCTCCCTTGCTGCGGAGTCAGGCTGCGGACCCTTTAAAACATGGCGGCGACGCGGCGGCTGCGGGGACTGACCCTCCGGTGGCCGTGGCCGTGGCGGCGGTGGCGGCGGTTGCGGCGGCGATAGCGGCGCATCCCGAGGCGGAGGGTGGGAAAAGGACTGCGAGAGGGGCCTGCGGGAGACTAGGGTCGGACCCGTAGTAGTCCTGTCTTCCGGAACTCCTCGATCGGTCTTCTGCTTCGGTTCCCGGTGCAGGAGGAGCTTCAAGGTGCCGCCTGGGCTGTGCGGACTTCTCTCCCCATCGGATGATGGATCCGACCGGGTCATCGGGAATGGGGTTACAATGCAGTGAGGCAGGAAGGGTCTCGCTGGGGCACAGAGAGATCCCCAGGGCCGCAAGGCGTGCTGTCGCCTGAAAATGCACGGACCCATGAGCCATACGCTGCCCTCCTTCCTTGGTGGAGGCGGCCTCCCTTAATCTCCAAGTCCCGAGGGTTCGGGCATCCCGACGCTGCTTCCCGAGACATGGGCAAAGAGAGCCAGAGGCGGGTCCGAGATGGATCCAATGTGACTACACGTGGCACTGACGTTCCCCGAGAGCAGATGGAGTGGGCGTAGCAGACGATGGGCAGACGGTCCGTGATGTCCAGCCGTGCCCCGGGGGCCACGGGAGACTTCCCCGACCACGCTGAGGAAAAGCCAAGCACACCTGAAAACCTGCGAGACGGGGCCTGTGCCCGAGTCCTATCCCAGCCACATTCGGGGATGCTGCCAGAGGGCCCCAGAGGTTTCGACAAAGTACAGGCCGCCCCCACCCCGACACCGACACCGGCTAGGTACCCCTGACGCAACCTCCCCCGCACCCAGCAAAACCCTGTCCCTTGCCTCCCTGACATCCGTGGCTGCCAAAAGATTCAGTGCTTGAAGACACTTTCCCCAGGAGCAGAGGAACAGGATGTCCCCTCAAGGATCAGAGAGGGTGTGCAGTTGGGATGTGCCACAGCCTTTTCTCGAAGGCAAGAAGCCAGCCACAGTCACTTCCCGCTATTCGTAAAGCAATTACTCAGCCATCACTTGGGATGTGGATTTCAAGGGAGGTTCCCTGTCTCAGAAAGGTATGGAAGCCCAGAGCTCCAGATCATCACACGCGCCCAATCATCCTGAGATAAGTTTCAGAGGGAAACAACCATGAACCGCATCCTCACGAATTTTCTCCCTAATGGATTGGGACGTGTTTTTTGTCGAATACATTCAGCCAGACTAAGAAGCCCTTGGGCTTCTCAGAAACAGGGCAGGCAGAGCAAGAGGGAGGACAGAGCAGAGGCCAGAGCCCAGGCTTTATATGGCACAATGCCACTGCCTCGGGCAGGCGGGGAGGAGTGCCAAACGGGTGACTTGGCGAGGAAGGCCAGCGTTCGGGTGCAGAGGTGCTTGCCACATCCCGTTCCCCACGTTCTTTTCCTTCCTTGTTTCCAACTGCGTCCAGATTTCTCAATGAGGGCATACGGCGAGAGGATCGAGAGGAGTGACGTCGATGGGCACCTCTCATGCAGGTGGATAATGAGCTTTTGTGAGAATTTTGTCCTCTGCTGGTGTGTTGTCGTCTTGATACTAGCAATGAGGCCGCTCAGGTTGGGGAGCTGATTTAATCCCCTGAGTGTCCGATGCAGCTCCCCACATTGCCCAGGTGGTCACAAACCCAAACTGGAACCTTCGGGGAAATGAATGACAACTGGCCACGCGACCCAGGCAGAGATTCGGGGAGAGGCTCAACAGAAGAAAGGCTAACATATAAGGAACCGTCCTTCAGCTCACATGCATCCCAATATACTCGCGCACACGCGCACACACGGACGTAAACAGGTAGAGGGCGATAGTCGAGAAAAGAGACAGAAACAAGAGAGAGAAAGAGACACAATCCAGACATACTGGAGTGGCACAGTAACATTCACTCCTAGGCCGCCCCTGGAGCCTCCGGGTTCTGCTCTCCGCGACAACGACCCTGGGGTGAGAGAGGAGCCCTCGGGCACACAAGTAGACCTGTCCTCTAGATCGCAAGGGCAAGACTTTTGGAGAGACTCACCAGCACACCGTCCGCGCAGGCCTGAGCCTGGGATCCTGCGCGGCTTCCAGGCGCTCCGCCTGAGGTTTCTTCCTCCTGGTCGACCCTCCGAGAATGCTGGCCTCCGGATACCATCCTATCGACGCCCTGGTGAGGACTGGCCTTAGCCCCGAGTCCGATGCGCTCCCACAGAAGGCTCCTCCTTCGCGGAGCCTCAAGGACTCGTCTCCAGGCAATGGTGGCTGTCTCTGTGACGTGAGCATCGGCTGGCGATTCGCGCATGCGCCTTGCCAAGGCTGACTGGGCTCTGCTTTGCGTCAGGCTGCAGCCCCTGAAAAAAATTGCTGGGGCTGTGGGTATGAATCGGAGTGTGCGTATATGTCTTCGGAAGAATGTACCCTGTTCTCTGGAGGGTGGTTTCTGGCTCGTCGGCCTCTTTTTGGTGAACCTCTTTCTCCGTTTCGGCCTGGCTAGTGTAGCTGGTCGTGTGACCGGAACCGGCAGTCATTTTCCTGGCGGTTGCACTTTTAGTTTCTGAAGGCCTTGGCGAGGTTTGGTGCTGTGTCGGACCCAAAGACGTTCAATTCACCTCCCCATTCTGAGTGGCCTTGTTTCTAAAATCCTCCACCCAGGAGCAGAGAACCCGGATGTCTCTCAAGAATTAGAAAGGAAGTGCAGATTATTGCAAA
The DNA here is from genome assembly GCF_024542745.1 of Macaca thibetana thibetana. Classification (NCBI taxonomy): domain Eukaryota; kingdom Metazoa; phylum Chordata; class Mammalia; order Primates; family Cercopithecidae; genus Macaca; species Macaca thibetana. The sequence goes on along the minus strand of NC_065596.1, from coordinate 40,665,933 downwards.
GCACATGGTAGCTAACACTGGATAGATGAGGTGAACACTGGTTTGCTAATTACCCATACTTACGCCCCAGGGAAGGAGAGCCCAGCACACCATGCGGGGTACAGTGCAGCAGCACTCAGGAACAAAGTAATCAGGTGGAGGCTATCCCAGGAGGCTTTGTAGTAGCAAGAGTATGGGAGGTAACACCTGGTTCTTGAAGGAGGGTGTGATTGGCCTGTTTGAATAATTCTCCAGGCTGGCTGGAACCTGAGGCCCATTGCTAGGCAGTAAGCAGGTAATGTGCCTGGTCTCTGAGGGGAGTGGTTCGGCTAGGGCAACTTATTCAAAGGAGTACAGTGGGGCAGGGAATATTGCAGTTAATCCATTTAGGCCTCCTTGTTTTCCCCCATTGTCAGGGCACGTGTAATACTAAGCCTTAATCTTAGGCCTTATACTACACTTGACTCCTTGATGCCTTGACATCTCTTGGCAACACTGAGACTTCTAGAGTGTAGAAGTTTTACTGGATGGAAGGTCTTGACTGCAAGTTGCCCACGTTTCTGGCTCGTTGAAGAAAGAATTAAACTACATGAAGCAACAAAAGAACGAAGCCCCGAAAGAGGAAAGAAGCAACGAAACCGCAGATATATTGAAGCGAAAGTCCACTCTACAGAGCCAGAGCAGACTAGAGCAAGGGGCTCAAGAGCCCAGATTACAATATTCTTTAGGGTTTTTATTAAGCTAAAGAATTTGATAACATCCACAGGTGCCCTTTCGAGGCCTCCAATTGGTTACACCCTATGAAGGATTGGCCCGTGGCCACTCAGAAGCTGAATTGAAGACTTCTGTCTTGTTATTACAGGAGTAAGGATGTCACCTGTGTGCTGCTTAACCTGGCCTGGCCTAGAACTTGCTGCACCTGCTGTTCTTTTGCTTCCGCCTTAACCCTTGGTTATGCTAATTTTCTTTCCTTTCTTTCTTTTTTTTTTTTGAGATGGAGTCTCTGTTGCCCAGGCTGGAGTGCTGTGGCGGGATCTCGGCTCACTGCAAGCTCCGCCTCCCTGGTTCACGCTATTCTCCTGCCTCAGCCTCCCTAGTAGCTGGGACTACGGGCGCCCACCACCACGCCTGGATAATTTTTTGTATTTTTAGTAGAGACGGGGGTATCACCGTGTTAGCCAGATGGTCTCGATTTCCTGACCTCGTGATGTGCCTGCCTCAGCCTCCCAAAGTGCTGGGGTTAAAGGCATGAGCCACCACACCTGGCCAAAGTTTTTAAGTTTTTTTAAATAAAATAAAATATGTGAGTATAGGCCAGGTGCAGTGGCTCACGTCTATAATCCCAGCACTTTGGGAGGCTGAGATAGGAGGATCACTTGAGTTCAGGAGTTCAAGACCAGCCTGGACAACACAGCAAGACCCCACCTCTAAAAAAAAAAAGTGTGCATGTGTGCGTGTGTGGGTGTGTGTAAGATGACATAAACAAGTGTGGGTATATCAGTCATTGTTCACCAGTTACTGATGCTGTATAATACACCACTCCAAACTCAGTATTATAAGACAAATATTTTACCGCGCTCACTGATCCTATGGGTTGGGAATTCAGACAGCTCACAGAAGAGATAGTTTGCCTCTGCTCCTGATGTCTGTGGCCTCAACCAGGAGGATTCAAAGGCTGGAAATAACCTGATGCCTAAGGGCTGCAAACCTATGAAGCCTGATTTGCACACATGTCTGGCACCTGCGGTGAGAGGCCTCAAAGACTGGGACTAGTAGCCTCCCCACGTGACTTGGCTTCCTCATAGCATGGCGGCCCACAGCACTTGGAACTTCTTACCTGATGGCTGAAGACTTCAAACACAGGAGTTTCAGCTAATGAGGTGACGGCCACAGTGCCTCTTATGACTGAGGCTTGGGAGTCACACAGCATTGGTTACAAACAATAAACAAATCCAGATTCATGGGCAGAGGAGTGAGACTCCACCTCTTAAAGTGGGAATGGCAAGATTCTAGAAGAACATATAGGACACGCCTATTGTTGCAACTATCTTTGGAAAATACAATCTGCTGCAATCACCTTTGGAAACTAGGAAACCAATGCAGTATTCTGAAACTCATAATTCTGAAAACTAATGAATATGAATGGAAAGAATCAAGCATTTATCCTCACTTTCCTACACATACTATCCCTCTGAGTAATCAGATCGTTGATGTGGGGAGATTTTATTTTTATAAAAGGACTCCAGTAATGGAAATTCCAGTAATGGAAATAAAAGGATTCCAGTAATAGCTGAAAGAGAGACACAGTAAGAAGGTGATCGTTTTGCAACTCCTAACAACATAATGAATGTAGGCAATGATCGTCAATGAATGCATGACATTATGCAAAAGCAATCACTTTACAATGGATAAATCATATTGATGACACTTAAGCCCACTAACAAATCTGATCACAAAAACAGTGACAGGCCGGGCGCGGTGGCTCACACCTGTAATCTCAGCACTTTGGGAGGCCGAGATGGGTGGATCATGAGGTCAGGAGATCGAGACCATCCTGGCTAACACTGTGAAACCCCATCTCTACTAAAAATACAAAAAATTAGCCGGGCGTGGTGGTGGGCGCCTGTAGTCCCAGCTACTCGGGAGGCTGAGGCAGGAGAATGGTGTGAACCCAGGAGGCGGAGCTTGCAGTGAGCCAAGATCGCGCCATTGCACTCCAGCCTGGGTGACAGAACGAGACTCCGTCTCAAAATAAAAAAAAAACAGTGACAAGCAGACCTTGCCAAAATAATTGAACTTGAATTTGATCAAGCCCCTAGAGCAGAGTTTCTTAACTCTGACACTATTTACACTTTGGACCAGATAATTCTTTGTTTGGGATGGAAGGAGGCTGTCCTGTACAGTAAAGGATGTTTAGCAGCACCCTGGCCTCTAGCCAATAGGTGCCAGCAATACCATCCTTCCTTCCAGTTGTGACAACCAAAAATATCTCCAAACATTGCCAAATGTCTTCTAGAGAAACAAAAAAACCAAACAAACAAAACCACAACTGGTTGAGAATCACTGCTCTAGTTAATGACCAGATATTTTAGAGAAAATACAGAGCATCTAATTTGTTAATCAGTACCATAGGGGTGTACTCAAAGGCAGTATGTGGAAACTCTATATGAGTTAGTGTTTGATTTCTCCAAAAAATAAATAGCAAGAAAAAAGGGAAGTCAACAGATTAAAAGATATGTAAGAGACGGCTGGGTGCGGTGGCTCATGCCTGTAATCCCAGCACTTTGGAGGCTGAGGCAGGCAGATCATCTGAGGTCAGGAGTTTGAGACCAGCCTGGTCAACATGATGAAACCCCCGACTCTTCAAAAATACAAAACTTTGGGAGGCCGAGATGGGCAAATCACCTGAGGTCAGGAGTTCGAGACCAGCCTGGCTAACAAGGTGAAACCCCGACTCTACTAAAAATACAAAAAATAGTTGGGCATGGTAGTGCATGCCTGTAGTCCCAGCTACTCGGGAGGCTGAGACAAGTGAATCGCTTAAACCCAGGAGACAGAGGTTGCAGTGAGCCGATATCGCATCACTGCACTCCAGCCTGGGCGACAGAGCAAGACTCTGTCTCAAAAAAAAAAAAAAAAAAAAAAAAAAAATTAGCCAGGCCTGGTGGCATATGCCTGTAATCCCAGCTACTCGGGAGGCTGAGGGGGAAGAATTGCTTGAATCCAGGAGGTGGAGGTTGCAGTGAGCTGAGATCGTGCCACTGCCCTCCAGCCTGGGAGACAGAGTGAGACTCCGTCTCAAAAAAAAAAAAAAAAAAAAAAAAAGGAAATATAAGAGCTTTATCCTCTAAGCCCAATGTGTAGATCTTGTTTAAACTCTAATTTGAACAAATCAACTGCAACTGATTATGTGATTTTAATAAATTGTTCATTTTCTTTTTCTTTTTTTTTTTTTTTTTCTGGAAATAGGATCTTGCTCTGTCACCCAGGCTGGAATGCAGTGGTGCAATCATGGCTCACTGCAGCCTCAAATTCCCAGGCTCAGGTGATCTTCTCACCTCAGCCTCCCAAGTAGCTGGGACTAAAGGTGCACACCACCATGTCACACTAATTTTTGTATTTTTTTGTAGAGACGGGGTTTTGCCATGTTGCCCATGCTGGTCTCTAACTCTTGGACTCAAGCGATCCTCCTGCTTTGGCCCCACAAAATGCTGGGATTACAGGCATGAGCCACGGCACCTGGCCAGGAATTGTTCATTTTCTTCAGGTGATGATATGAAAATTGTCTTTTAAGAAAAGTTCTTAAAAGAACTATATTTCAGGCCGGGCGCGGTGGCTCACGCTTGTAATCCCTGCACTTTGGGAGGCCGAGGCGGGCGGATCACGAGGTCAGGAGATCGAGACCATTCTGGCTAACACGGTGAAACCCCGGCTCTACTAAAATACAAAAAATTAGCCGGGCGCGGTTGTGGGCGCCTGTAGTCCCAGCTACTCGGGAGGCTGAGGCAGGAGAATGGCGCGAACCCGGGAGGCGGAGCTTGCAGTGAGCCGAGATGGTGCCACTGCACTCCAGCCTGGGCGACAGAGTGAAGACTCCGCCTCAAAAAAAAAAAAAAAAAAAAAAAAAAAAAAAAAAAAAAAACTATATTTCATACTGAAATATTTATAGATGAAATGTCTGGAATTTTCTTTAAAATAATCGAGTGGAAATAGAGATGAAACAAAACTGGCCATATGTTAATTGTTAAAGCTGGGTTCACTGTACTAGGCTCTCTGCATATATGATGTTGGAAGTATCCATAATAAAGAGCTTGAATTTAAAAAAAATTACCTCCTTCTAAGTACTACTCAAACCAGTAAGCACTAATTTGGAAGGATGTCCGTAAGGTCTTCCCTAGAAACACAAGCTTAAAAACAAAAAAAATTACATATAATTCTAGTAAAGGCAAAAGGGAACAAAACTCACTCAATATATTTTGAGCAAGGAGAGAAGTAAAGGAAACTTACTAGACTTTTAAAATGGATAACCTTGGGGAGCTGGGAATATAAAATAACAAGAAATATATGTATATTGGTCTCTGCCCCAAGCTCCTGGTCTAGAGCTCCTTAAAACCCTTGGGTACCAGGAGGATCATTTGTTCTAATATCTGGTCTTTGACCCTAGTTCCTAACACAGAGTTCTCAAATCCCTTGGGATTTCCTGGCTGATAGGAGCGTCTTATGTTCTAATGAGGTGACTTCTTGGTGGGCTCCTGGATGGCCTCAGGATGTGATATGAGGGTTGGAACTTTCAGACCCACCCCTTGACCTCCGGGGAGGGAACAGCAGCTGAAGGTTGAGCTGACTGCCAATGGCCAATGATGTATTCCGTCGTGCCTATGTAATGAAGCCTCCATGAAAACCTAAAAGGACTGGGTTCACAGAGCTTCCAGATTGCTGAACACGTGGGGGTTCCTGGAGGATGATGTGCCGGGATGAGAGCATTGAAGCCCAGTGCCACTTCCCACATATGTTGCCCTAGGTACCTCTTCATGGAAAATCTTTGTAATATCCTTTTTATTTATTTATTTTTATTTTTTGAGATGCAGTCTCTGTTTGTCACCCAGGTTGGAATGCAGTGGCACAATCTCGGCTCACTGCAACCTCTGCCTCCCGGGATCAAGCAAGATTGTCCTGCCTCAGCCTCCTGAGTACCCGGGAATACAGGTGCCCACCACCACACCTGGCTAACTTTCGTATTTTTAGTAGAGACCAAGCTGGTCTCAAACTCCTGACCTCAGGCGATTCACCCGCCTCAGTCTCCCAAAGTGCTGGGATTACAGGCGTGAGCCACTGCGCTCAGCCCTTTTTATTTAAAAAAAATATTTTTTTGAGGCAGGGTCTCGCTCTGTTGCCCAGGCTGGAGTGCAGTGGTGAGATCTGGGCTGACCACAACCTCAACCTCCTGGGCTCAAACAATCCTCCCACCTCGGTCTCCCTAGTACTAGGACTACAGGCGTGCACCACCACACCAAGCTAAATTTTGTATTTTAATAAAGACAGGGTTTTGCTATGTTGCCGAGGCTGCCCGCTTCAGCCTCCGAAAGTGCTGGGATTACAGATGGGCACCACAATGCCCAGCTGTAATATCCTTTATACTAAATGGACTAATGTTAAGTAAATGGTTTCCCTGAGATCTGTGAGCCCTCCTAGAAAATTAATCAGACCTGAGGAGAGGATGTGGAAACCCCAAATTTAGAGCTGGTCAGAAGTACAGGTCACCACCTGGCCCTTGAGATGGTCATCTGAAATGGAAGGATCTTGTGGGACTGTTCCCTTAGCCTGTGGGATCTGATGCCATCTCCAGGTAGGTGATGTCAGAACTGAACTGAACTGTAGGACACCCAGGTGGTGTCTAATGGGGAACTGCTTGGTGTATGGAGAAAAACCCCACACATCTGGTGTCAGAAATGTTCTTTACTGAGTGCTGAGTGGTGTGAGAGTAGGAGAGACCTCGTCTAGGGAGAGGGAGAATTTTATCTTTGCAAAATGTCACTGTTTGCCCTCATTATTCAAATGAAAAAAAAAAAAAAACTTTCAGCATATGCTGCTTTAATTTGGCATCTGTCCATCCCATGAAAGTCGTTGACATCGCCCACACCACACTTGCCTGGACAGCCAGGTCCTGTCTCCCAAGACCCTGCACTCTACTGTACCCTCCTTTATCCCTAATCAATCCTGTTCCACCTCTTCTTCCTCAAGATAGACACAAAACATATTCTCCTATATCCTTACCCCAGCTTTCAACCAACCATCTTATTACACCCTGGAAATGTCTACATTGCAGAAATTACTTATGACCATGTTGTTTTCGGTCATAAACTGTAAATTTCTTTTTTCTTTGCTTTACCTGTTTTTTCAGACAGAGTATCGCCCTGTTACCCAGGCTGAAGTGCAGTGGTAAGACCTCGGCTCACTACAACCTCTGCCTCCTGGGTTCAAGAGATTCTCCTGCCTCAGCCTCCCAAGTAGTTGGGATCAAACTAAGCTAAACTATGGGGTTTGGAGGGCTCCTGGATTATTGAACACATAAAGGTTCCTGGAGAGTGGTGCAGCCAGAGAGGGCATGGAAGCTCTGCACCCCTCCCCCATCCCTTGTCCTATGCATCTCTTCCATCTGGCTGTTAATCTGTATCCTTTGCAATATCCTTTATAATAAATGGGTAAACATAAGTAAAGTGTTTCTCGGAGTTCTGTGAACCACTCTAGCAAAATACTCAAACTTGAGGGGTCGAGGGAACCCCAATTTATAGCCAGTAGGTCAGAAGCACAGGTCACATCCTGGGACCTGCAACTGGCATCTGAAGCAGGGGGCAGTATTGTGGGACTAAGCCCTTAACCGATGGGTTCTGCTGCTATCTCCAGGTAGAGTCGGAATTACACTGAACAGCATACCCAGCTGGTGTCTGCTGAAAACTGTTTAGTGTGGGAGAAAAAAAAAACCTCACATTGGTGAGTGGTGTGTAAATGTAGAAAGAAAAACACCCTGGTTGTTTCCTACCTTTAACTAAAACCGCTCATGACACTATCATGCTCTCACAACCTGGGCAACACAGACACTCCCTCTATACCTATTGACATACAGTCAACAACATAAGCAAGAGTCACACACAGTCAAGAAAAACCGTTCACGTGGCTGCAAGTGGCCACACACCTAATGCTATCACAATCATGCACGTCAAACAGCCGGCTAGCGCCACACACACACGCACACACGGAGATGCGCGCGCACACCCACTTGTGCACAGAGACGCACGCACGCACGCAGACACACGTGCGCACAGAGACGCACACACAGACACGTGCGCACACAGAGACGCAAACACAGACACACACGTGCACACAGGCAAACAGACGCGCAGAGACGCACACACAGACACACGTGTGCACACAGGCAAACAGACAAGTGCCAGAGACGCACACACAGACACACGTGTGCACAGAGATGCAAACGCAGACACACGCGTGCACACAGTGACGCGCGCACACACAGACACACGCGCGCGCACAGGTCTCGCCCGCGCCAGCTCCGACTCCAGCAGCCTTGGAGTTCCCGCCCAGCCCCGGGCTCCTGGCTCCCTCACCGACTGCATCTCGCGGGGCGATCCCGGTCGGGTTCCGCCTGAGCCAAGGCCCCGCACCCAAACCGCGACAGCGGACCCAGAAGCCCGAAGCCCGCAACCCGGCGAAGGAACCCGGACTCAGAGTAGCCTCCGGCACAGAGCCCTCCAAGAAAAGCAGCCCGGGACCCCGACAACCGTGGACAGAGCCGGGGGGGCCATAAACCCAAACTAGGCAACTCGAGGCATCATTAACGGAGGGTCCTTAAAAGACCCTGCACCCAATCACCCAGGCATCGGGGACTCTGCCAAAGCACGAATTCGGGCAGGTGGTAGCCTCGAAGCTGGGAGGCTGCATCACAAGCCTCCTCCTAGATGCGCGGTGGACCCTGGGAAATGTAGTCCAGCGCAAGCCACCACCTAGATGCGCCGTGGACCCTGGGAAAGGTAGTCCAGCGCCAGTCGCCGCCTGGATGCGCGGTGGACCGTGGGAAATGTGATCCGGGTTTTCTGCGCGGGCGCCTTAGGCGCGGAGCTTTCGGGGTTGCAGTGACTGTCCTCCCTTCGAGCCCGCCAGATCGGATCCTAGAATGTCCGGCCGCAGCCCCTTGGCTTAGAACTGGGCCTCTAACGCGGCTGGGGTCATACACGCCCTCTAGGCGCGGGTTGGTGCACGCGTTGGAATCTCAGAGGAGGCAGAAAACCCTGCAGCTCTAACCCAGGGAGCTGCCAAAGCGATTCAGAGGAGCCCGGGGGACGCGTAGCTACAGACCCCGACTCTGCGCAAATGCAAATCCATGGCTCTGGCAAGGGCAGCGAGGCTCGCCGGGTCTGAGGCCGTGGATCCCTAAACTCAAAAGAAATAAAACGTCACATGATAAAATAATTAGAGTTTCCAACCGTTTCCAGCCTAGCCACTGAACAGTAGGGATTCAAGAAAACAAAACACAATGAAGATTACCAAATAATGGCCGGGCGCAGTGGCTCACGCCTGTATTCCCAGCACTTGGGGAGGCCGAGGTGGGCGGATCACAAGGTCAGGAGATGGAGACCATCCTGGCCAACACGGTGAAACCCCGTCTCTACTAAAAATACAAAAAAATTAGCCGGGTGTAGTGGCGAGTGCCTGTAGTCCCAGCTACTCAGGAGGCTTAGGCAGGAGAATGGCGTGAACCCAGGAGGAGGAGGTTGCAGTGAGCCTAGATCGCGCCACTGCATTCCAGCCTAGGCGACAGAGCGAGACGCCGTCTCAAAAAAAAAAAAAGAAAGAAAGAAAAAAGAGAAAAAAAGAAAATTACTAAATAATACGAGAAAAGGTCCCAAAACTGACCATCAACAAGATGAAAGTCTATCGAGTACCAACCACAGTGGATGAAAAACGACACGTTCTAAGGCGTAGAATTCGACGATTCCTTTTTATTTTTTAAGACGTGCTCTTGATCTGTCGCCAAGCTGGAGCGCAGTGGCATGATCTCGGTTCACTGCAAGCTCCACCTTCCGGGTTCAAGCGATTGTCCTGCCTCAGCCTCCTGAGTAGCTGGGATTACAGGCACGCGCCATCACACCCGGCTAATTTTTGTATTTTTAGTAGAGATAGGGTTTCACCATGTTGGCCAGGATGGTCTCGATCTCTTGACCTCGTGATCCACCGGCCTAGGCCTCCCAAAGTGCTGAGATTACAGGCCTGAGCCACCGCACCCGGCCTCCTTTTCTAAAACAAATTAATTTTTTCTTAATTAGGGTCTTGCTGTTTTGCCCAGGCTGGAGTGTGCCATCCTGCTCAATGCAACCTCCACCTCCCAGGTTCAAGCAATTCTCCTACTTCAGCCTCCTGAGTAGCTGGGATGACAGGTACCCGCCACCATGCCCAGATAATTTTTGTGTTTTTAGTAGAGACGGGGGTTTCACCATTTTGGCCAGACTGGTCTCGAACTTCTGACAAGTGATTCGCCCGCCTCAGCCTCCCAAAGTGCTGGGATTACAGGCGTAAGCCACCGCACCTGGCCTTCTATTGGAGTTTTAGCTACCCTCCCAGCGCCCCCAACATGCATGTCTTCACAGGACCAGACCTAGCTTCACTTTGTGGTGAGGTGGCAAGAATAGAGAGAGAGAGAGAGAAAGAAAGAGAGGACACCCCCTGCCCCCAGCCACTCAGACACACAGACATGGGATCCATGGGTCTTTTTTCTTGGTTCGGTTGACAGCTATGGCAGTGGCAGAGCAGCCTAATGACTGGGGCTGTTGGTGCAAGGCCAATAAAGAAGAAAAACAGAAAAAAGGAAAGGCTGGGTGTGGTGGTTCACACCTATACTCCCAGCACTTTGGGAGGCCAAGGAGGTTGGATTCCTGGAGCTCAGGAGCTCGAAATCAGCCTGGGCAACAGAGTGAGAACCCTGTCTCTATAAAATGTTTAAAAATTAACTGGGTGTGGTGGCTCATGCTTCTAGGCCCAGCTACTCAGGAGGCTGAGGCGGGAGAATCACTTAAGCCTAAGGGGTCAAGGCTGCACTGAGCCAAGATCGTGCCACTGCACCCCAGCCTGGGTGACATAGCAAGACCCTATCTCAAGAAAAAAAAAAAGAACCCCTGTCTCACTCTGTCACACCGGGTCCTCTTTTGGACTCCTCTGGCTGGAAAGAAGGCGTTTCTTGTAATTTTTGCTCCCAGAACCCATCACACAGCTCTGAGACTTCCCTCCTTCCAAAGCCAGAAGATAAAGGAGGAAAATACCCCAGCAAACATGTGGTCATAGTGTCCATTCTTCACGTTTTTAACTCCCTTCACATCTGCCTGCTAGTACTTGTATTTCTGAATCTTCAAGTGGTTTCTTTTTGTATTCACTCTGGGGTGAGAGATGCTGAAATGTGCTTATCCCGTCTTGGTCAGTAATGGAAGTCTGCCTTCCCTGAGGATTTGAAATGATCCAATTTGGGCCTGGCATGGTGGCTCACGCTTGTAATCCCAGCACTTTGGAAAGCCGAGGTGGGTGGATCACCTGAAGTCAGGAGTTTGAGACCAGCCTGGCCAACATGACAAAACTCCGTCTCTACTAAAAATACAAAAATTAGCCAGGCGTGGTGGAGGATGCCTGTCATCCCAGCTACTCAGGAGGCTGAGGCAGGAGATTCGCTTGAACTTGGGAGGCAGAGGTTTCAGTGAGCCAAGATCATGCCACTATACTCCAGCCTGGGGGACAAGAGCGAAACCCTGTCTCAAAAAAAAAAAAAAAAAAAAAAGACCAAAACCAAAAACCCAACATTTACTCTCAGATAATTTCAATAGAACACAATCTTAGAAAATAACACTTAAAATGCCCTGGGTGCAATCTAAAATTATTTGAAATATAAAGAACTGGGAAAATGTGATGAATTATCAGGGAAAAAGAAAATCAGCGGATGACCATGTCAAGAAGAAACAGATACTGGACTTACACAATGACTTTATGAACATGGTTTCTTGTGCTTGCTGGACACCTCTATATCTTTTTTGGAGAAAATGATTCTATTTATTTGCCCATTTTTATTTTCATTTATTATTATTTTTTTCGAGACAGTCTTGCTCTGTCACCCAGGCTGGAGTGCAGCCTTCAGCCTCCAGTGAGGCTCACTGCAACCTCCACCTCCCGGGTTCAAGTGATTCTCCTGCCTCAGCCTCCCGAGTAGCTGGGATGATAGGCACGTGCCACCATGCCTGGTAATTTTTGTAGTCTTAGTAGAGACGCGGTTTCACCATGTTGGCCAGGCTGGTCTCGAACTCTTGACCTCATGATCCACCCGCCTCAGCCCTCCAAAGTGCTGGGATTACAGGCGTGAGCCACCATGCCCAGAAATTTGCCCATTTTTAATAGGTTATTGTTTTTTGAAATGGAGTCTCGCTCTGTCACCCAGGCTGGAGTTCAATAGCTTGATCTTGCCTCACTACAACCTCCACCTCCCGTGTTCAAATCATTCTCCTGCCGCAGTCTCCCGAGTAGCTGAGACTACAGGCATGCGCCACCATATCCGGCTAATTTTTATATTTTTAGTAGAGACAAGGTTTCACCATGTTGGCCAGGATGGTCTTGAACTCCTGACCTCAGGTGATCCACCCGCCTCGGCCTCCCAAAGTGCTGGGATTACAGGCGTGATCCACCATGCCTGGCCCAGATGATTTCTAAATATTTTCTCCCATTCTGCATGTTGAATTTGTTTCTTGATAGTGTCTGATGCACAAAGTTTTAAATGTTGACAAAGCCCAATTTATCTACTTTTGTTGTTGCTGCTTATACTTTTGGTATTATATTTACAAAATCATTGCCAAATCTAAGGTCATGAAGATTTACTTCTATGTTTTCTTCCAAGAGTTTTATGGTTTTGTATCTTGTTTAGGTCTCTGGACAATTTTGAGTTAATTTTTGTATATGGTGTGAAGCAAGAGTCCAAATGCATCTTTTTACCTCAATTACCCCAGCATTTTTTTTTTTTTTTTTTTTTTTTTTTTTTGACGCTCTTGTTGCCAGGCTGGAGTGCAGTGGTGCAATCTCGGCTCACTGCAACCTCCACCTTCTGGATTCAAGCGATTCTCCTAGCTCAGCCTGCCAAAGTGCTGTGATTATAGGTGTCCACCACCACACCCAGCTAGTTTTTTGTATTTTTAGTAGAGACAGGATTTCACCACGTTGGCCAGGCTGATCTTGAACTCCTGAACTCAGGTGATCCACCCGCCTCAGCCTCACAAAGTGCTGGGATTACAGGCATAAGCCACTGTGCCTGGTCCCAACATTTTTTTTTATACAGAGTTTTGCTCTTACCACTCAGGCTGAGTTAAATGGCACGATCTCGGATCACTGCAACCTCTGCCTCCTGGGTTCAAGTGATTCTCCTGCCTCAGCCTCCCAAGTAGCTGGGATTACTGAGTAGCTGCGATTACTGGCCCCCATCACCACACCTGGCTAATTTTTGTATTTTTAGTAGAGACAGGGTTTTGCCATGTTGGCCAGGCTGGTCTCAAATTCCTGACCTTGTGATCTGCTCACCTCGGCCTCTCAAAGTGCTGGGATTACAGATGTGAGCCACTGCCCCCACCATCATTTTTTAAGGGAATTATTCCTTCCTCCATTAAATAAATTTGGCACTCTAGTTGAAAAATCAGTTGCCCATAGTGTATCAATTGATTTGCTATCTTAGTTTATTTGTGTTGGTATAACAGAATACCTGAGTCTGGTTGAATATAAGGAACAGAAACATATTGGTTCACAGTTCGGGAGGCTGGGAAGTCCACAACTGAGAGGGTGACATCTGGTAAGGGCCTTCTTGTTGTGTCATCCCACAGAGGAAGGACAAGAGAGAGCAAGTAGGGACAAAACTTGCCCTTTTATCATGACACCAATCCCACTCATGAAAGTGGAGACTTCATGGATATCTTTTTTTTGTTTTTTTGAGATGGAGTCTCACTCTGTCTCCCAGGCTGGAGTGCAGTGGCACAATCTTGGCTCACTGCAACCTCTGCTTCCTGGGTTGGAGTAATTCTCCTGCCTCAGCCTCCCAAGCAGCTGGGATTACACGTGTGTGCCACTACACCCGGCTAATTTTTGTATTTTTAGTAGAGATGGGGTTTCACCATGTCGGTCGGGCTGGTATTGAACTCCTGACCTCAGGTGATCCATCCATCTTGGCCTCCCAGAGTGCTGAGATTACAGGAGTGAGCCACCACACCCAGTCCCTTCATGGCCATGTTAAAGGGACTCAACGTTTCATGCCATTACCATGGCAATTAAATTTCAACATGAGTTTTGGAAGGGACATTCAACCCATAGCATTTGTGGACTCTCAATTCTCTTCCTACCGATCTATGTCTCCATCCTTTTGTTTTTCCTTGTGTTTTTTTTTTTTTTTTTTTTTTTTTTTTTTTTTTTTTTTGCAACAGGGTCTCACTCTGTCACCCAGGCCGCAATCTGCAATACAGTGGTGCAATCATGACTGACCGCAGCCTCAAACTCCTGGGCTCAAGCAATCCTCCCAGCTCACCTTCCCAAGCGGCTGGGACTACAGATGTGTGCCACATGCCCAGCCAGAATCTTCTGTAGATTAGTCATAATACCTAATACAATGTAAATGCTATCCAAATAGTTGTATATTAACATTTGTATTTTTTAAATTGTTCTATATTTTAAATAATTTCCATCCAGGGTTCGTTGATTAATGGATGCAGAACCCCTGGATACAGAGGGCCAACTGTATCATAAAGAGAACGCCTTAAAATGTGAAATATGTGTGCAAAGAGGGAAAGCAGAGAAAAAGATGGGGTACATCACATTAGAAAGAACAGATTCAGACACTTAAGTATCTAATTTCTCCAAAAAGGCTAAAAGATACAGTGATGTAGTACCATTTAATAAGTTTTTTTTTTTTTTTTTTGAGACAGAGTCTTGCTCTGTCACCCAGGCTGGAGTGCAGTGGCCGGATCTCAGCTCACTGCAAGCTCCGCCTTTCTGATTCACGCCATTCTCCTGCCTCAGCCTCCCGAGTAGCTGGGACTACAGGCGCCCGCCACCACGCCCGGCTAGTTTTTTGTATTTTTTAGTAGAGATGGTGTTTCACCGGGTTAGCCAGGATGGTCTCGATCTCCTGACCTCGTGATCCACCCGTCTCGGCCTCCCAAAGTGCTGGGATTACAGGCTTGAGCCACCGTGCCCAATAAGTTTTTTCTTTAAGGTTTCAAAATCAAGCTCAAATGCTGTGTATTACTGACATTCACCATTATTCAAGAAAACCTTTAATAACACTCTTCATATTATACTGTGATGAAAATATTTAAAAATTTTCAGGAAGGGCTGGTTTACAAAACAGAACTCTGTCTAGGGTCTGAGCCATTTTTCTCATACCCGTCCCATCCTCTCTCCGTAACAGCAGTGGGAGCAGTGACATAGCTCTAGGTTAAGACCGACACACAGGTGTTGGCATCTAATGCACTGAACTGTGCAAGTTCTGCGAAGTTGTTTTCTCTTTTTAAAAATAAAATTAGCTGGGCATGGTGACTCATACCTGTAACGGCAGCACTTGAGGAGATCATGGGAGAATCACTTCACCCCAGGAGTTTGAAACTAATCTGGGCAATATACAGAGACCCCATCGCTACAATTTTTTTTTTTTTAATTAATTAGCACAGCATGGTGGTGCATGCCTGTAGCCCCAGATACTTGGGAGGCTGAGGTGGGAGGATTGTGAGTCCAGGAGACAGAGGAGACTGCAGTGAGCCAAGATCCTGCCATGGTATTCTGGCCTGGGCAACAGAGCAAGATGCAAAAAAAAAAAAAAAGATATTATCAAAAATTTAATATTTAATGCACACGTTTCCCATGTATGCAGGAGAGGAAAACTGACATTCCAAAATTAGCATAACTGAAAAAGACCAATTATATGAAGCCTGTGTATGTATGTTTAACAAAAAGTTAAAATTTTCTAAACTCATTCTGCAAAATGTTAGAAATACAAAGACAGAGGTCATATAGTGCAGCGGTGCCCAACCTTTTTGGTACCAGGGACCTGTTTCACGGAAGACAGTTTTTTCACGGACGGTTTGTGGGGGGTAGAGGAATGGGGATGGGATGTTTTCAGGATAAAACTGTTCCACCTCAGATCATCACGCATTACATTCTCTTAAGAAGCGCACAATCTAGATTCCTCACATGCATAGTTCCCAATAGGGTTCGCGCTCCTATGAAAATCTAATGCCACCGCTGATCTGGCAGGAGGTGGAGCTCAGGTGGCAATGCTCACTCACCTGCCACCCACCTCCTGCCATGCAGTTGGGGGGGAGTTGGGGACCCCGATACACTGTGTATACCATGTTAAAATAATTCAAGCATTTGGATTGTGCTGTCCTTTTAAATTTTAATAAAATAGATTAATTTCATATTACATAGAGAGCAAGTCCATCCACTCATTCATGATAAAATTTTAGAAATATTTTCTATAAAATGTTTAGTATTTGATTGGAAATGAATCCAGTATAACATGACTTCCACAGATACAGCATTCCCATCCTCACTCCCATTCTTATTTTGAGAAATTTTAAAAATACAGAAAAGTACAAAAAATAAGACAAGATATCCCTATACCACAATCCAGAATCAATCTGTATCTTCTTATATTTACTTGAAGTCTTTTGAAAGAGAAGTGGATGTTTATATAAAAAGCTGAAGTCCCCTTTAACCAATACCCACCCCACCTCCCACACTCATTACTTTCCCTTCGCCACTCTTCACAGGTGACCACTATCAAGAGTTTGGTCTGTTTCCTTCCAATCCATTTCAAAAACGTGTACATACATATATGCATCCATTACCAAGAGATAGTACTGAGTTTTGTGAGGGAATTTTTAATTCAAATTTACAAAGAGTCACTGTACTATCTGCATCCTTCTGCAACTTGATCCCCCTCAATAATTTTGGGATCTTTCTGTTAATACATGTGGATTTCATTTGTTGCATTTTACAGATATACAGTATTCCATAAGAATTTCCCATATTGTTCATGATGAGCTTTCTCCGTTGTTTCTAATTTTTGGCTACTACAAATCAAGCCACAGTAAATATCCTAGTATGTATTTCCTGAGCATTCATACTCACAAGTAGAACTGCTAAGTATTTTTGAAGTTGTTACAAGGAATGTTTCTCTATTCCCAAGGTCATATGCATTTTAGTATATAGCTTTTTCATATTTCTGTTTTTAATCTCTGGATTCACTTTTGTGTATAGTTCATGGTCTATTTTTTCCCTCTTGGAGAACAAATTACGTCCACTTAAAAAAAAATAGTTTCATTATTTCCTCACTTCCTGATGCCGCTTGTATCATATTCCAAATTCTAATAAATGCATAGGTCTTTTTCTGAAATCTCTTCTGCTGTTGAATCAATACCACAAGAGTCTTAATATTAGTTGTAGATGACCACGTCATCTATTTCTGTCTGTTCCTTTCCAATATTTACAACTTATTTTTCTTGTTACCCGCAAAGATCTCCGGATCGATGGTGGTAGCAATAAAAAACAGGCATCCATTTTCTGTTCCCGTTTTTAGTGAAAATGTGCCTAAACTTTCACCATTATCTCTGCCGCAGGTTTCTTTGTTGGACACAGGCTTTTCATCATACGCATATCTTTCTCTTCAGTACAAATTTTCTGGTGTCCTTTAAGTTTTTAGTACTTGTTAAAGTTACCCTCATTCGTGATGCTTTGCTTCAGAAGCATTATTTCTGGGGTATGATGAGGTGCAAATTTCTAATGAAAGCTTTCCCACGTTCAAGGCGTTCATGGGGTCTTAGTGAGTGTGAATTTTCTGGTGTCTAATGTGGTGTGACTTCTGGCTGAAAGCTTTCCCACATTCACTGCACTGATAAGGCTTCTTACCTGTGTGGATTCTCAAATGCAGAGCAAGGGTTGAGAACTGAGAGAAAGCTTTCCCACATTCATTGCAACCATAGGGCTTCTCACCTGTGTGGCTTCTCACATGCACAGTGAGAGATGAGCTCTGAGAGAAGGCTTTTCCACACACATTGCATTCGTAAGGTTTATCACCTGAATGAATCCTCACATGTACAATAAGGGATGTTCTCTGAGAGAAGGCTTTTCCACATTCGTTACATTCATAGGGTTTCTCTCCAGTGTGAATGTTCTGATGTTTTATGAGGTACTTCTTCTGGCCAAAGGCTGTTCCACATTCACTACATTTAAAAGGCTTCTCTCCAATATGGATTTTCTCATGCTCAGTAAGGTTGGATTTGCCACTGAAGGTTTTTCCACACTCCTTACATACAAAGGGCTTCTCTCCTGTGTGAGTTCTCTGGTGTCTGATGAGGTTTGACTTCTGAATGAAAGCTTTCCCGCAATCTTTACACTCAAAAGGTTTTTCTCCAGTGTGAATTTTCTGGTGCGTAAGGAGGTTTTCCTTCTGGCTAAAGGATTTTCCACATTCATTACATTCGAAAAGCTTCTCGCCGGTATGGGTGTTCTGATGTTTAATGACATACTGCTTTTGGCTAAAGGCTTTTCCACACTCGTTACATTCAAAAGGTTTCTCTCTCGTGTGAAAATGCTCATGCTCAGTGAGGTTCGACTTGTGGCTGAAGACTTTCCCACATACCTTACAGGCAAAGGGGTTTTCCCCACTGTAGATTCTTTGCTGGCTGAGGTGTGACATCTGAATGGAAGCTTTCCCACATTCACAAGGTTTCTCTCCAGTATAAATTTCTTGATGAGTGAGGATTTACTTTTGGCTTAAGATATTTCCACATCTCTTACATTTATAAGGCTTCTCTGTGTATGACCTCCCAAATGCAGAGTAAGGGATACGGTTTGAGAGGAAATGTTATCATACTCAGTACATTCAATGCTTTCTCTCCAGAAAAATTTTCTAATATTCAGTGAAGTATTGCTACCTTCACTGGTTTCTCTCCAGCATGAATTTTCTGCTTCTCAGTGAGACTGTCATCTAGCTACGGGCTTGTCAACACTCCTCAGAAGCACGGGGTTTCTCTTCAGCATGACTTCTACGTTCGATGAAATGTGACATGTGAGTAAAAGTTCCCCCACATTCAGTAAATTCATAGGGTTTCTCTCCAGTATGAACACTCTGGTATGAGATGAGGTACAAATGTTTTAAACCAGAGGCATTTACACTTAAAGGGGGTGAATACCATAAGGAGTAAGCTGTGGTAGAGAAGTTGCCAACTAATTCCCTTGATAATTCTTTCCTGCACAACCTACCTCATGATTTCAGTCCAGGTTGTGTTTCAAACTCAAACTTCAAAAAGCTGTGGCCTTAAAACAAATAAGGTCTGAGAACAGAGGAAGTATTTTTTCTTATATTCAATGCTCTTTCCCTCAGTCTTTACTGGAGATGGATCAACGTGCCTCTGAAGTCCTGGTGCCTCTCTCTCTGTGCATCATCTTCTCAGGCTTCCTCTAAAATAGAGTACAAAGAACCACAGCACAAAGCAGTTAATTCATAAAGTGCCCAGAACCATGGCTGGCACATGGTAGGCCCTTCATCTTGCCTTTATAATACCATCACTTTTATTTGTGAATTTTCCCATTGCTAGCAATAAAACTTTTTGAGATTAACTCTGGTAGCCCATCTTCCAATATGAAAAGAATCTATATATTTTTTTATTTTATTTTATTTTTGAGGCAGAGTCTTGCTCTGTCACCCAGGCTGGAGTGCAATGGCATGATCTCCCCTCACTGCAAGCTCCACTTCCCGGGTTCATACCATTCTCCTGCCTCAGCCTCCCGTGTAGCTGGGACTACAGGTGCCCGCCACCACACCCGGCTAATTTTTTTTGTGTTTTCAGTAGAGACGGGGTTTCATCGTGTTAGCCAGGATGGTCTTGATCTCCTGAGCTCGTGATCCGCTCGTCTCGGCCTCCCAAAGTGCTGGGATTACAGGCTTGCGCCACCGCGCCCAGCTGAGAATCTATATTATTAATGCTTCAACTAAATTATGAGAAGGGAACCCTACTTGAGGTGATCTAGGTAGAAAATAAACATTCATGGGTCTACAAAGCTGAGAGTACTCTTGAAAATTAGCCTTTCCATTTCAGAATTAGGAAGTTGTATAACAAATAATGAAAAATTGCCAAATAGAAGAAAAAGATGACTACATAAAAATTAGAAAGTCCACCTGGGATGCTAGGGAAGAAAAATAATGCTCATATTTCTTTCTTTCTTTTTTTTGAGATGGAATTTCGCTCGTTATCCAGGCTGGAGTGTAGTGGTGCGATCTCGGATCTCGGCTCACTGCAACCTCTGCCTCCTGGGTTCAAGCGATTCTCCTGCCTCAGCCTCCCGAGTAACTGGGATTACAGGCACACGCCACCACACCCGGCTAAATAATGCTCATCTTTCTAAGAAAGGGAATAAATCAACCCACAAGTGCTTCCTCCCAAAACCCCATTAAAACGATAAGAAAGGGGAAAATGGTACAAACTCACAAGAAAAAAAAATTTACAAGAGACACTGGTACACAACAATAGGTATTAACAAACTTTTCAATAATGGAAAGGACACGGAAGAGTTCAATGCACAGCAGAGTCATCTCAGGAAACTCAAATAATGCGAATGTACTGCAGAAGAGAGCGCCAGTGATTTGTACCACAAAATATCGGAAAAACTCAGAAAATGAAGTGAATTAGGTTTTTCAAAAGGAATAAAGGATGGTGGCTGAAAAAAAGTGTAAGGAGCAGTTGAATACGCACTGTCCAGTTATGAGAACAAAGGACTGGCCACATCTTCGTATGAAATGGAAGTTTATCCCCTGCAGAAATTTAATCAGAGCTCAGGGGCATCCAGCAAATGAGATGACAGGAATGAGCTGCTACACGGAAATCAGAGATTAAACCCACATATGTGGTAAGAACTGCAGCACCATTCTGCAGCTGAAGACAAAAGATGTTGGCAACCAGGTATATATACCTACGGGCAGGATACGAGAGGATCCTTCTCTGGATAAACCGAAAGGCCCACAATAAACGTCATTAGCAGCCTGGCCAACATGGCAAAACCCTATCTCTACTAAAAATACAATAAATTAGCCTGGTGTGGTGGTGCGCACCTATAGTCCCAGCTGCTTGGGAAGCTGAGGCATGAGAATCGCCTGAACCTGGGAGGCAGAGGTTGCAGTTAGCTAAGATCACAACACTGCACTCCAACTCCAGCCTGGGTGACACAGCAAGATTGTTGCAAAAACAAAACAAACAAACAAAACCTCATTAAGATGCCCCTCCAAGATGATAAGTGTCACTTGTATTCATATTTCATTGGCTAAAACAAAGGACTTGGCCATGGCTGCTCACTGGAGTCACAGTATAATCTTCTGCAAGACGGAGACCAATGGTTCAGTAAGCATTTCACTTTTCAGCCACTGAAGGATACAAGCACCCAGGCACAAAAGAGCTCATGATCACCTTTTAGTGAGCTGTTAACTAATATTCCACTAACCCCACTAACATGAAAGACATCAAAATCAAGAGAAAAAAGTTATGAGAAAATAAAGGCAAGGTCCAGCAGACAACACTAAAACCAATCAGGAATAGGTAGAAGATATTTTGTCAGTTAAAGAACAACAGGGCTTTGTAAGCAAGAAATGGAAAGAAAAGTTCCCTTAGAAATTAAGACTGTTGGAGGGAGAGGGGGGAGATAAAGCAGAGCATATCCACATTCATCAATAACAAGTCACCTTGTTCCAGAAGGCATCGCTTGCCTCACCCTAGCAAACTCAGGCATGGCTGGGTGCTCACTTGGCCGATAAAATAGGATCACAGTGACAAATGTCATTTCATGGTAGAAATTTCCATGACAAGTTCAGAGGATACACCAAGGAAACATAAAAGCTGAGTAAAAGAAGTTCCAAAAAAAGAAAACTCATTAGAGGAAATATTCAAAGAACAAAAAAACTGCCTCTACTCTAAGTCAAAGGGACAATTTGAGTAAGAATAAGACCCATACCTAGTCACATTACTGTGACATTTCAAAACAGAAAATACAGAGGTTATAAGTGTTTTCAGAAAGAAAGAAAAAGGCTGGACACAGTGGCTCACACCTGTAATCCCAACACTTTGGGAGGCCAAGGTGGGAAAACCACTTGAGCCCAGGAATTGAAGACCAGGCTGGACAATATAGTGAGACCCCATCTCTACAGAAAAAAAAAAAAAAAAGTAAAGCGTTTCCGAGACCAAAAAGTCTGAGAACAGCTGCTCAAAATATCCATTCAACAAATACTTGTCTCATTACCATGTGCATGGTACAGTTCTAGGCTCTAGGGATAAATAGTATTGAACAAAATTGATAATATCCCCTGCTCTCATCAAGTTTACATTCTAGCGGACATGCTAACAGAATAGAGATGGTTTGTTAAAAAGCAGTCCGGGCACAGTGGCTCCTGCCTGTAATCCCAACATTTTGGGCGGCTGAAGTGGACGGATCACCTGAGGTAAGGAGTTCAAGACCAGTCTGGCCAACATGGCGAAACCATCTCTACTAAAAATACAAAAAAAAAAAAAAATTAGCTGGGCATGGTGGCAGGTGCCTGTAATCCCAGCTACTTGGGAGGCTGAGGCAGAATTGCTTGAACACGGAAGATGGAGGTTGCAGTGAGCCGAGATCACACCAATGCACTCCAGCCTGGGTGACAAAGCAAGACTCTATCTCAAAAAAAAAAAAAAAAGTTTTCAGTGCTATGGAAAAAAAGGGAAGCCATAAATAGATTTAATTTCAGAAAGGATGAAATCTGAAAAGGTAAGAATCATGTTAAGACATGAAGAAAATTAAGACAATGATCCTTACAGCTATATGGAGGAAGATCTTTTTTTTTTTTTGAGACAGAGTTTCACTCTTGTTGCCCAAGCTACAGTGCAATGGCACCATCTCAGCTCACTGCAACCTCTACCACCCAGGTTCAAGCAATTCTCCTGCCTCAGCTACTCTCCCAAGTAGCTGGGATTACAGGCACATGCCACCATGCCCAGCTACTTTTGTATTTTTAGTAGAGATGGGGTTTCACCATGTTGGTCAGGCTAGTCTCGAACTCCTGACCTCAGGTGATCCGCCTGCCTTAGCCTCCCAAAGTGCTGGGATTACAGGTGTGAGCCACCATACCCAGCCTGGAGGAAGAGCTTTCTAAGTAAAAATTAAACAAGTTCACAGGCCCAGAAAAGATCCTGATGAGCTTCAGTGACAGTGATACTTATCAAACATGATGTCCTTCATGTCCTTCTTTGGCTTAGCCTGACCCCCTCCTACCTTTTATTTTTTTACAGACAGGGTCTCACTGTTGCCCAGGCTGGAGCACAGTGGCACAATCATAGTTCAGTAAAGCCTCAAATTCCTGGGCTCAAAGTGATCTTTCTACCCCAGGTTCCTGAGCAGCTAGGACCATAGGCATAGGCCACCATGCCCTGCTACTTTTAAAAACATTTTGTAGAGATGGGGGTCTCATTATATGGCCCAGGCTAGTCTCCAACTCTTGGCCTCAAGCAATCCTACCTCCCCGTCTACCTGAATGCTGGGATTCCAGGTGTGAGCTGATATATCTGGTCCCTATCTTGTAATCTTTTTTTTTTTTGAGATGGAGTCTTGCTCTGTCACCCAGGCTGGAGTGCAGTGGCGCAATCTTGGCTCACTGCAAGCTCCGCCTCCCGGGTTCATGCCATTCTCCTGCCTCAGCCTCCCGTGTAGCTGGGACTACAGGCTCCCACCACCACACCCAGCTAATTTTTTGTATTTTTAGTAGAGACAGGGTTTCACCGTGTTAGCCAGGATGGTCTCGATCTCCTGACCTTGTGATCTGCCCATCTTGGCCTCCCAAAGTCACTGCGCCTGGCCTTTTAACCTTTTTAGAATCTATACATCTTCCTGGAAGTGGCTCCCAGAATTTTTTTTTTTTTTTTTTTGGAGACAAAGAGTCTTGCTCTGTACCTTAGGCTGGAATGCATGGCACCATTTTAGCTCACTGCAATCTCCACCTCCCAAGATCAAGCAAGTCTCCTGCCTCAGTTTCCCAAGTAGCTGGGATTACAAGCGTATGCCACCACAGTCAGTTAATTTTTGCATTTTTAGTAGAGATGGGGTTTCGCCATGTTGGCTAGGCTGGTCTTGAACTCCTGACCTTAGATGATCTGGCTGCCTTGTCCTCCCAAAATGCTGGGATTACAAGCGTGAACCCCCATGCCTAGACAGAAAGAAAAGTTTAGATTTTTAAGAGATAGCAACCAGATGCAAAGCTTGAACCCTGATTACGGCCTAGAATTTAAAAAAACTATGGAAGGCATTCTGGGGACAATTGGAAAAATGTGAACATAGTCTGGGTAGTCTATAATATTAGGACAATATGGTTAATCTTCTAAGGTGTGATAATGGTATTTCATTATATACGGGGAGCTCTTTTTTTTTTTTTTGAGACGGAGTCTTACTCTGTCGCCCAGGCTGGTGTGCAGTGACGCGATCTCAACTCACTGCAACCTTGGCCTCCTGCTTCAACCTCCCAAGTAGCTGGGATTACAGGCATGCGTCACCATGCCTAATTTTTGTATTTTTAGTAGAGACAGGGTTTCACTATGTTGGTCAGGCTGATCTCAAACTCCTGAAATCTGGTGATCCGCCCACCTCCACCTCCCAAAGTGCTGGCATTACAGGCATGAGCCACCACACCTGGCCAGGAACTCCCCTTTTTGGTAGAAGATATATATCTCTAATTTTTTAGAAGTAAAACATCGTGATGCCTCAGCACACAAAATAAACACACGGATACAGACATACAAAAGCGTGGCAAAATATTAATGATTGAATCCACATGGTGGGTACATAAGAGACTGTTTTACTATTCTTTCACCATTTGTTTTATTTAAAAAATGTTCATATGAAAAAATAATTGAATGGCTGGGCATGGTGACTCACACCTGTAATTCCAGGGGCCAAGAGTTTAAGACAAGCCTGGCCAACGTGGCGAAACCTCGTCTCTACCAAAAATACACAAAATTAGCTGGCTGTGGTGGCACACACCTATAATCCCAGCTACTCAAGAGGCTGAGGCAGGAGAATCACTCGAACCTGGGAGATGGAGGTTGTAGTGAGCCCAGACTGCACCACTGCACTCCAGCGTGGGTGACAGAGCAAGAGTATGTCTCAAAAAAGAAAAGAAAAGAAAAAAGAACTGATCAATACTTCCACACAAAAAATTCATAGATTATTTAACAGCAACTCATGCATTCTCAAACTACTGATCAGAAAAATAAAACATGGACCTGCCTTTCAACAGGATTATGATGCAGACTGTAGACAGCAAAATCTAAAAATATGTTTAAGATATCATTTACTGAGGACTTGTAAGTTCCTCTGGAAAACATGAAGTAATGGACAAGCAGAGGGAAGATGAAAAAAGGCAGAAGTAACAGAAACATTTAATGAAAATTGAATTCAAGTTTATATGATAAGTAGTACCTACACAAGTAGAATATTTCATAATCAAAGGCCAAGATTCAAAAATTTTATAAACAGAAATATGTTCATATTCGTAGTCACATAATTTGTATGTTTTTTTTTTTTTTTGAGATGGAGTCTTGCTCTCTTGCCCAGGCTGGAGTGCAGTCTCAGTTCACAGAAACCTCCGCCTCCCGGGTTCAACCGATTCTGCTGCCTCAGCCTCCCGAGTAGCTGGGATGATAGGTGTGCACCACAACGCCCAGCTAATTTTTGTATTTTTAATAGAAACAGGGTTTTACCATGTTGGCCAGGCCAGTCTCAAACTCTTGACCTCAGGTGATCTGCCTGCCTCAGCTCCCAAAGTGCTGGGATTACAGGCGTGAGCCACCGAGCCTGGCCTTTTTAAAAAAAAAAAAAAAGATATGGGGTCTCACCATGTTGTCCAGGCTGGTCTAGAACTCCTAGGCTCAAGAGATCTGCCGCCTTGGCTACAGATGTGAGCCACCGTGCCTGGCCCTTTGTTCTCTATTAAAGAGAGCTTACTGTGTCTTTTTAAGGCTTGACTGATTCTATTACAAAGACCATGAGAAAAGAAATAATCCAGAAATAACATGAAACTGGTCTGAGGTAATCTCTGGATCTCGAAATAATGGGATGAAAATTGTAATGTGGGTAGCATTCTGACACAATGAGAATGAAATTAGACAGCTGTCTGTCCCATAAACAGGTAAAACTGTGTAAGGCAAGACGGAAACTCTAGAGATGCCAAAATAAGAACTGAGATTACAGTTACTTCTAACTTAAGAATGAGACCGGGAATAGTGGCTCCTACCTGTAATCCTAGCACTTTGAGAGGCAGAGGTGGGCAGATCCCTTGAGGTCAGGAGTTTGAGACCAGTCTGGCCAACATGGTGAAAACTGGTTTCCAAAAAAATACAAAAATTAGCCGGGTGTGGTGGTGGGCACCTGTAGTCCCAGCTACTCAAGAGGCTGAGGCAGGAGAATCACTTGAACCCGGGAGGCAGAGGTTGCAGTGAGCCACGATGGGCACCACTGTACTCTAGCCTGGACAACAGAGCGAAACCACGTCTCAAAAAGAAGAAATATTTATTCTTCTAAAATTGTAGTCGGCTCACAGCAACCTCTGCCTGCTGGGTTCAAGTGATTCTCCTGCCTCAGCCTCCTGAGTAGTTGGGATTACAGGCATGTGCCACCACGACCAGCTAATTTTTGTATTTTTAGTAGAGACGGGGTTTTTCCATGTTGGTCACGCTGGTCTCGAACTCTCGACCTCAGGTGATCCACCCACCTCGGCCTCCCAAAGTGCTGGGATTACAGGTGTGAGCCACCGCACCTGGCTCTCTAGCTACTTTTTATGTCTGTGAAAGAGAAAAAAAATGTTAAGAGTAGGAAGTTATAATTCTCATGTCATATGAGAGAGGATGTGAGTAGGCAGCTGCCATTACTCTTCTAAGAAAGAGTCCTTGGCCGGGCGCGGTGGCTCAAGCCTGTAATCCCAGCACTTTGGGAGGCCGAAACGGGCGGATCATGAGGTCAGGAGACCGAGACCATCCTGGCTAACACGGTGAAACCCCATCTCTACTAAAAAATACAAAAAAAAACTAGCTGGGCGTGGTGGCGAGCGCCTGTAGAAGCTGAGGCAGGAGAATGGCGTGAACCCGGGAGGCGGAGCTTGCAGCGAGCCGAGATCGTGCCACTGCACTCCAGCCTGGGCGACAGCACGAGACTCCGTCTCAAAAAAAAAAAAAAAAAAAAAAAAAAAAAAAAAAAAAGAAAGAAAGAAAGAGTCCTTTCTTATCTATTTATTTTTAAAAACAGAGATAGGTTCTTGCTTTGTCGCCCATGTGGGAATGCAGTGATTCAACCATAGCTCACTGCAGCCTTGCACCTCTGGGCTCAAGCGATCCTCCTGCCTCAGCCTTCATGTAGCTGGGACTACAGGTATGTGCCACCACACCGGGCTAATTAAAATTTTTTTTGCAGCAACAGGGACTTGCTATGTTGCCCAGGCTGGTCTCATGCAATCCTCCAACTTTGGCCTCCCAAAGTGCTGGGAATACAGGCATGAACCACTAAGTATGGACAAGAAGAGCCCTTATGTATGGTGCTCTCCACAACCATAGGACAGCTTCAAGGGCCTCATCACAGCTCCTTGCATGCAATCATGGAATCCACGAATTTAACACTGGTTGAAGGAAATTTGATGGACCCACTGACATCCCTGAATGGTAGGGAACGTAGGGCTTAGCAAGGAAAGACACACCACCCTCGAATAAAGCAGCCTGTTAGTATAGCAGGACAGAGGAAGGCACGATTTTCTTTAAAAAAACAAACAAACAAAAAACACAAATTTTAAAGTTCAAGAGGGCACAATTTTCTATCTCCCTAAATTCCTGACTTCTGTATCCAACTGTCTACTTGAATACTCATTTATATGATCAATAGACATGTCACAAGCAACAAGTCCAAAAGAAAACTCCTGATCTTTCTCAAAAATTTCTACAGACTTCCTATTTCACTAAATGATAATCCATTTTCTTCCAGTTTTTCAAATCAAAACCTCGGACTCTTTTTTCTCATATCCCACATACAATCTGTAAGCTATTCCTTTAAACTATTTTAAAAACCAGACAGATCAGGCGTGGTGGCTCACGCCTGTAATCCCAGCACTTTGGGAGGCTGAGGCAGGTGGATCACAAGGTCAGGAGAGAGAGAGACCATCCTGGCCAACATGGTGAAACCTCATCTCTACTAAAAACACAGAAATTAGCCAGGCATGGTTGCTTGCACCTGTAGTCCCAGCTACTTAGGAGGCTGAGGCAGGAGAATCGCTTGAACCTGGGAGGTGGGGTTGCAGTGAGCTGAGATCATGCCATTGTACTCCAGCTTGGGCAACAGAGGGTGACTCAGTCACAAAAACAAAAACAAAAACAGAAAAAAAATCTGACTACCTGTCACTAAACCACCATCACTTTCTCACTCAGATTTTTGAGACAAGATTTCTTCACCTAGAAATTTTTTTTTTTTTTTTTTTTTTTTTTTTTTTTGAGACGGAGTCTCGCTGTGTCGCCCAGGCTGGAGTGCAGTGGCCGGATCTCAGCTCACTGCAAGCTCTGCCTCCCGGGTTTTTACGCCATTCTCCTGCCTCAGCCTCCCGAGTAGCCGGGACTACAGGCGCCCACCACCTCGCCCGGCTAGTTTTTTGTATTTTTTAGTAGAGACGGGGTTTCACCGTGTTAGCCAGGATGGTCTCGAACTCCTGACCTCGTGATCCGCCCGTCTCGGCCTCCCAAAGTGCTGGGATTACAGGCTTGAGCCACCGCGCCAGGCCTCACCTAGAAATTTTTGAGACAAATCAGGACTTTTCTTTTGGACTTGTTACTTATGACATGTCTGTTGATCATATAAATGAGTATTCAAGTAGCCAGTTGGATACAAAAGTCAGAAATTTAGGGAGATAGAAAATTGTGCCCTCTTGAACTTTAAAATTTGTGTTTTTTCAAAAAAAAAAAAAGAAAAGCAAAAGGCCTCCAATTAACCTTATAGCCTTGGCCCCCTACATAGTTTATTTTCTATATAACAGACCTGATTATTCCTTTCAAAATGTAATTCTGATCTCATCATTCCTCTGCTGAAAGCCCTCTGATACGCCGGGAGCAGTGACTCACGCCTGGAATCCCATTACTTTGGGAGGCCAAGGCAGGTGGATCACTTGAGGCCAGGAGTTCGAGACCAGCCTTGGCCAACACAGTGAAACCCTGTCTCTACTAAAAATATAAAAATTAGCCAGGCGTGGTGGCAGGCGCCTGTAATCCCAGCTACTCGGGAGGCTGAGGCGGGAGAATCGCTTGAACCTGGAAGATAGAGGTTACAGTGAGCCAAGATCGCGGCACTATACTCCAGCCTGGGTGATAGAGCAAGACTCAGACTCAAAGAAAGGAAAAGGAAAAGGAAAGGGAAAAGGAAAAGGAAAAGGAAGGAAGGAAGGAAGGAAGGTCAGCCCTCTGTTGAGTCTCCAAAATCACTCAGAATCAATGCTGAAGATGTGATTTGACCTGTTACCTAACCACTGCTACTCTTATTCCCTTTTGCTCTCTCTCTTCCAGCCCACAGCCCTGATCACTGTTCTCTGAATGGGACAGCAAGCTTCTCCTGCCTTAGGGCTTTTAACATTTTGTTCTTTCTGGCTACTGATTTTCCACCCAATACTGCACGCCCACTCTCACACTCTTCAGATCTTTTTTCGAATGGTATTCAGTGAGACCTTTCCCCACCAGGCCGATTTAAAATTACAACCCCAACTACCCCTCTCTATGCCAGTCTCCCTTACTTCTTTCCATAGCACTTATCACTATCTGATAGTATATATTTTTTAAGTATTTACTCATTGTTTGTCTCCCCCAATTACAACACAGTCCCTAGGAGGAAGAAATTTTTGACTGTTTTGATAGCTGACATTTCCCTAGCATCTGAAATAGTACCTAGTACATATCATGCAATAAATACTTGTAGGATGTGAATATATCAGGTTGGTAGAAACATAAATGGGTTTACTTCTTTTGAGAGCAATGTGCTTATCTCAGTTAAATTTATAAACATAACTTTGACCCAGCATTCCACTTAAAAGTAAATGCTATGTACTTTTGAATCTTCATATTTCTGCAAAGCAATATAAACAAGTATACATACTTGTGTCTTCAATAGCAGAAGCCTGGAAACAACCTAAATGTCCATTAGTAGGAGGCAGGTTAAGTATATTACGTGTCAGCCAGGCACGGTGGCTCACGGTGGATCACTTGGGGACAGGAGCTGGAGACCAGCCTGGCCAACATGGCAAAACCCCATCTCTACAAAAAATACAAAAATTAGCCAGGTGTGGAGGCACATACCTGTAATCCCAGCTACTTGGGAGCCTGAGGCACAAGAATCTCTTGACCCCAGGGGGCGGAGGTTGCAGTGAGCCAAGACTGGCCTGCGTGATACAGCAAAACTCTGTCTCCAAAAAAATGAATAAATAAATAACAAATTATGTGTTGACAGAGAATTCTAAGAAAAAAACTTATGTACATAATAGAATATATACCACCATTTACATGAAAAGGAAAAATTAGGGCTTATATGTATACTTATTTGCAGCACAGATATAATATACTGGCTTATTCCTAGGCTACCTCAAGAAGGATATATGTGACACTCTTAAACATGACCACAACTTTACAAAAAAACTGCAGGACTAAGAGTCGGAGCTAAGAGGAGATTTTTTTCGGGAATCTGAGACTGGAGGATCACTTCAGCCCAGGCAGCTGAGGCCGCAGTGAGCTGTGATTGTGCCATACATATATGCCCCCACACATAAAAGTAGCATAGGGAAAACTGATTTCTAGGTCAACAACTTATGACAGTGGTACATGGTGGCAGAAGGAAGGGAGGCAGAGGAGTCCACGGATCTACGATGGCAGAGGTAAATGAGAAGACAACGGGAAGTGTGAGAACAGGTGTAAAGTATAATTCTGAGGCATTCAGTCTCTGAGAGGATGAGAGAAGGTAGTAACAAAAAGGAACTTAAATATCAGACAATATGTAAGGTCTTACAAAGTATAAAGGACAATGAGTGAGGACAGGAAACGGGACAAGGATGAAGGAGAACAGCCACCACAGTGGCAGCACAGACGAAGAAGGAAGGCTGACGTCAGAACAGCAATAGGAGGGGCGCCTGGCCCCTCTAGAATCTGGTGAAGAAGAAGAATGAAACACACAAAAATGATGACTGGAAGCATCATTCAGGAATCTAGAAAACTCACAACAAGCAATACTCTACGTCTAGAGCCTGTAAGAAAACATCCTTCAAAGCACTTCAGAGGTATTAATGCTGACTGAAAAACTGTGGCCTGCCTGTCACTGACTCACCTGCACAGAACCTTCCCACTTCTCCACCACGCAGTTTGTCTTCTGGCTTCAACAGAGGATCATAGAACCTGCTACTGGGGAAATGACAGAGCATTACAACGTTAATGCTGAGGCCAAAGTACCATCCTAGAACTCAGGTTGAGCCCTGGGGTCTCCTGGCCTTCTGAAGAATGAGGGTGCAATTTCCAAAGATGCACAGAACAAAGTAATGACCTTCTGCCTTACTGACTAAAGCACACACAATCATATGAGCAGGACTAGGGCCATTAGAATCCTAAACTTCAAAGCCATGCTCATTAAACCACTTAAAGTCTACACACATCCACAAATGGGAAAAAGCGAGAATTAACTTTCAGAATTTTACTCACACAGAGAGCTATTCACACCTCGTGTGAGTGGTTGCTGTTTTTCTCCAGCACTACACTCCCACGCAGGGTGCTGAGAGGAATTTAACTACAACCCCTATTCGTAGATGAATTCAACACTCACGTCTGACCTTAACAACATGTTCCCATCAGAACTAAAGCACATGGGCACAACGTGTAGGAAGTTGTTCTGACAGTACTCAAGAATAAAAACTCAAACATGTTCCTGGAGTCCTACTATTTACCCTCTTTGCACTATACTGAGTGAAATTCTTTCTTTCTTTCTTTTTTGAGACAAAGTTTCGCTCTTGTTGCCCAGGCTGGAGTGCAATGGTGGAATCTCAGCTCACTGCAACCTCCGCTTCCTGGGTTCAAGCAGTTCTCCTGCCTCAGTCTCCTGAGTAGCTGGGATTACAGGTGTGTACCACCACACCTGGCTAATTTTGTATTTTTAGCAGAGACAGAGTCTCACCATGTTGGCCAGGCTGGTCTCGAACTCCTGACCTTAGGTGATCCGCCCACCTCAGCCTCCCAAAGTGCTGGCATTACAGGCGTAAGCCACTGTGCCATGCCCTATTTCATATTAGAAATGTCCTGGTCCAGGTGCAGTGGCTCACACCTATAATCCCAGCACTTCAGGAGGCTGGAAGTGGGTGAATCATCTGAGTCCAGGAGTTCAAGACCAGGCTAGGCAACATAGCAAGACCCCGTCTCTACAAAAATACAAAATTAGCTGGGAGCAATGGTGTGCGCTACGCCTATAGTCTCAGCTACTTAAGAGGCTGAGGTGGGAGAATGACTTGAGCCCAGGAGTTCAAGGTGGCCTGACAAAGTGAGACCTTGTCATAAAAAAGAAAAGAAACATCCTAGAATATAGGTTTATCCATTAGTTCAAAAAACATTTTTGGCCGGGCGCGGTGGCTCAAGCCTGTAATCCCAGCACTTTGGGAGGCCGAGGCGGGCGGATCACAAGGTCAGGAGATCGAGACCACAGTGAAACCCCGTCTCTACTAAAAAAATACAAAAAATTAGCCGGGCGCGGTGGCGGGCGCCTGTAGTCCCAGCTACTCAGGAGGCTGAGGCAGGAGAATGGCGGGAACCCGGGAAGCGGAGCTTGCAGTGAGCCGAGATCGCGCCACTGCACTCCAGCCTGGGCAACAGCGTGAGACTCCGTCTCAAAAAAAAAAAAAAAAAAAAAAACATTTTTAAGCCAGGTGTAGTGGTGTGCACATGCACTACCAGCTTCTCAGGAGGCTGAGACAGGAAGATCACTCGAGCCTAGGACTTGAGGTTGCAAATACATGATCATGCCTATGAATAGTCACTGCACTCCAACAGAAAAAAAAAATATATATATATATATACACACACACACATACACACACACACACATATATTTTTTTTTTTGAGACAGATTTTTTTTGAGACAGAGACTCATTCTGTTGCCCAGGCTGGGAGTGCAGTGATGTGATCTTGGTTCACTGCAACATCTGCCTCCCGGGTTCAAGCCATTCTCCTGCCTCAGCTTCCCGAGTAGCAGGGATTACAGGCGCGCACCACTACACCCAGCTAATTTTTGTATTTTTAGTAGAGACGGGGTTTCACCATGTTGGCCAGGTTGGTCTTGAACTCCTGACCTCAGGTGATCCGCCCACCTCAGCCTCCCAAAGTGCTGGGATTACAGGCATGAGCCACTGCGCCCAGCCAAAAAAAAATTTTTTTTCTTTTTTGAGATGGAGTTTCACTCTTGTTACCCAGACTGGAGCGCAGCGGCGCGATCTCAGCTCACCGCAACCTCCGCCTCCCAGGTTCAAGCGATTCTCCTGTCTCAGCCTCCCAAGTAGCTGGGACTACAGGCATGCGCCACTATGCCCCGCTAATTCTGTATTTTCAGTAGAGACGGGGTTTCTCTGTGTTGGTCAGGCTGGTCTTGAACTCCCAACCCACCTCGGCCTCCCAAAGGGCTAGGATTACAGGTATGAGCCACCGCACGTGGCCCTCCAAAATTTTTTTAATCAATAGTAGACATTATTGGGATGACTGACCAAATTTGAATATCGACTTTGGATTAAATAATACTAATGTACCAATGTTAAACTTCCCGATTTTGATCACCGTACTGTAGTTACGAAAGAGAAGTTTTTGTTCTTGGAAAATGCATGCTAAAGTATTTATAGATAAAGGAAGCATGTCCACAACTAGTTTCAAATGGTTCAGGAAAAAAAAAAAAATCATACACATTTGGGAGAAAGAGAGAAGGAAAAATAAAACCACCAAAATGTAAATGATTGGTGAAACTGGGTAAAGGATATATGGGACTTCTCTGTACTATTCCAACTCTTCTATAAAGTTGTAATCAAATAAAAAAGCATAATCATAAAAAATTTAAGTTTCTATCACATATATACCCCCCCATCCACTATATGTTGAAAAAGCTTGATCACCAATTCCTAATGGAGTGTGTCAGAGACATAAGGCTTAGAGCATGATTTAAACCAAAACATACATGACAGGAACCTGAGGTGAGTTGGCTGGAAGCAACTTGCAGGAGGGAGATCAAGTTTGAGATTCTGTACATTCAGAGTGCAGGTTTCTGAACACATGCAGGCAGACAGATCCATTAGGCAGTTGGATATACAGATCAGGAGCTCAGAATAGGGCTAGAACAGAAATGGGAACTTGCCAGCTGTCAGACTATCACTGCTGGTGAAGACACAGGGAGAATGTTACTGTGGGCTGGATGCAGTGGCTCATGCCAGTAATCCCAGCACTTTGGGAAGCCAAGGTGGGCAGGATCACTTGAGCTCAGAAGTTCAAGACCAGCCTAGGCAACATGGCAAGATCCCAACTCTGCAAAAAATCCAGATCCAAAAATTAGCAGGGTGTGATGTGGTAAACGTCTGTAGTCCCAGCTACTTGGGAGGCTGAAACAGGAGGATTGCTTGAGCCTGGGAGGTGGACGTTGCAGCCAGCCGTGATCACGCCACTGCCCTCCAGCCTGGGTGACAAAGCAAGACCCTGTCTCAAAACAAACAAAACAAAACAAAACAAAAGAATCACAAAGCAGGAGGAGGGCTTGGTGACTCATGCCTGTAATTCCAGCACTTTGAGAGGCTGAGGTGGGTAGACTGCTTGAGCCCAGGAGTTCAAGACCAGCCTGCACAACAAAGTGAGACCTTATCACTAAACAAAAATACAAAAAATTAGCCAGGTGTGGTGGTATGTACCTGTAGTCCCAGCTACTTGCAAGGTTGAGACAAAAGGACTGCTTAAGCCTGGGAGGTTGAGGTTGCAGTGAGCCGGAAAAAAAAAAAAAATTAAGAATCACAAAGCAGATGAAAACTGAAACATAACAAAATGAACTTAAGACAAAAATTTTAAGAAGCAAGCAAAGCTACAGACTGCAAAAGAAAAACAGAGGAAATGAGTAAAGAAACAGTCACCCAAAAGAAGCGAATGGACAGTAAACAGAAGAATAGGAATGGACATCCTATTATTGTTCCATTTGATTTTTTTTTAAGGATGCAATAATGAAATTTTGAGGGATTTTTGTTTCCTCAATTAATAGATTTTCCCTGGTTGTTGCACCTGGGCTATTAGCAGTATCCTCAGTCTTTCTGCTCACACCCCCACCGACCCAGGCAGCGTGGGTAATCTACATTTATATAATCATAACCTATATCTGACCCGAAAAGCCAGTATCTTATCTAATGTAAAAACATTGAAAAGCAAATCATCATAATAAAAGTAATAGAAAAACACTGAAGGCATTTCTATTAGATTCTAAACAGACAAGGATGCCCACTGCCTCAATTATGTAATCTAATTACAAATAACTAAGTAAGGAAAACAGGGAATAATATTAATATGTAAAAATCAACAGCTTTATATATAGCAACAATGACTCCATTCATAATAGCAACATAAAACAAAATATCCAGAAATAAACTTATTAAGAAGTGTCCAAATCTGTACGAAAAAAAATTTTAAACACCCCAGACGACCCAAAAAGAAATCAGAATACATACCACGCACATAAAAAGGAATATTTAATGTCATAAAAATGTCCCTATTCCCAAGTTACATTACAAATTTAATGCAATCCCAATAAAAATAACAAAATAAGTTCTATCTTTTCCCCTTCTGGAACTAGACAAGCTAATCCTAAAGTTTACAAAGAAAAATAAACAAGCAAGAATAGCCAGGAACCACTGAAAACGACGAGCAATTAGGAGACTAACTATACCACAAAGTAAAACACAATGATAAAGCCTCAATAGTAAAAAGATAAATATTTTCCCTGGTTGTTACACCTGGGCTATAGCAGTGTCCTCAGTCTTTCTGCTCACACCCAGAAACAGACCAAATAAATGTGAGAATTTAGTATATAATCAAAGTGGCATCTTAAAAATAGTGAACATAAAGACCCTTTTTTGCACTCCAGCCTGGGCGACACAGCGAGACACCATCTCAAAAAAACAAAAACAAAACCAAAGAAAACATAAATAAAAAGCTCTTTGGTGTGGTGCGGGGATGCCTCTGTGCTCACCAACCACAGGGAGCTCATTCTAAGCATAGCTATGTTTAAAAAAAAAAAACTATTATTACTAAATTGAAACAAACAAAACCTCCTGATTCTGCAAGATTAAACAAAAAAGAAACAACCACTGTGAACAATGTCAAATGCAAATGAAAAACTTAAAAAAAAAAAAAAAAACACCACTCATTTCGTATAGGGTTAACCTTTCTAATGTATAAACAGCTCCTCTAAGGAAAAGACAACCCATAGAAAAATGGTGAAAAGGATATGAATAGACAGTTCCTAGATTAATACATACGGGTCTTTAAACATATAAAAAAAAATTCTCTCTCACTCATAAGAAGGGATGTAAATGAAACCTACACTGAAGTTCTGATTGTCTCTTATGCCCCTAGCTAAATATCAAATATTCAACACTACACATGGTGAGCTTGAGGGGAAGGTGCTCTCGCACATGTTCGTGGGAGTGTAAGTACTTACCCACTGGGCAGTGCCATTTGTATTAATAGCAGTCTAGTTTAGAGCTACTCCTGTGTCAGTATAAAATGGCACACATAAAAAAGTTATTCATTACTGCATTGTTAGCAACAGCAGAAGACTGGAAACAAACCAAATACTCAACAACTGGATTAACTGAATCAACTATGGTGCATCCAAACAATGACATCTTATTTATATAGCAGCTAAAAAAAAAAAATTATTTTTAAAGATTATGATTCAGAAGGAACATCTTGGCTGGGTGCAGTGGCTCACACCTGTAATCCCAACACTTTGGGAAGCCAAGAGAGGAGGGCTGCTTGAGCTCAGGAGTTCGAGACCAGTCTGGGAAACATAGTGAGACCTCGTCTCTTCAGAAAGTAAAAAAGCCAGGTGTGGTGGAGTATACCTGTGGTCCCAGCTACACAGGAGGCTGAGGCAGGAGGATCACTTCAGCCCAGGAGTTGGAGGCTGCAGTATGCCACGTTCACACCACTGCACACCAGCTTAGGTGACAGAGCAAGACTATTTCAAAAAAAAAAAAAAAGGAAGGGCTATCTCGAGGACATATTGTTATTAAGGAAAGTGAGATACAGAGAGGTGCCTATGGTATGCTATCTTTTATGTAAGGAGGGGGGAAATAGGAGTGAAGAAAAATATATACTAGTGAGAAAACAAAAAAAAAAACCCACTTGAACAAAAAACAAGAAGCAAACAAAAAAAACAAGACATGTTTATATAAGACAAAGAAGAATGTGACTGGGTGGGGAAGGGAGCAGAATAAGATATCTCTGTGAGACAGATCTTTGTTGAGTCACTGAAATGAATTACTTACTTCAATAGTAATCAAATTCATTTTTTAAAAAGCAGTCCCTTGGCCCGGCAAGGTGACTTATGCCTGTAATCCCAGGTGGATCATGAGATCAGGATATCAAGACCATCTCGGCTAACACGGTGAAACCCTGTCTCTACTAAAAATACAAAAAATTAGCTGGGTGTGGTGGTGGACGCCTGTAGTCCCAGCTACTCGGGAGGCTGAGGCAGGAGAATGGTGTGAACCCGGAAGGCGGAGCTGGCAGTGAGCCGAGATCACACCACTGCACTCCAGCCTGGGTGACAGAGCGAGACTCTGTCTCAAAAAGAAAAAAAAGCAGTCCCTTAACCTGAAAACAACAAATGACCGGACGCGGTGGCTCAAGCCTGTAATCCCAGCACTTTGGGAGGCCGAGACGGGCGGATCACGAGGTCAGGAGATCGAGACCATCCTGGCTAACACGGTGAAACCCCGTCTCTACTAAAAAATACAAAAAACTAGCTGGGCGAGGTGGCGGGCGCCTGTAGTCCCAGCTACACGGGAGGCTGAGGCAGAAGAATGGCGTAAACCCGGGAGGCGGAGCTTGCAGTGAGCTGAGATCCGGCCACTGCACTCCAGGCCTGGCGACAGAGCAAGACTCCGTCTCAAAAAAAAAAAAAAAAAAAAAAACAAACAAACAAAAAAACAAATGAACCCAACTGTATGTTAACTTTGCAACATAATTCCTCAGAAAAACAATTTCAAATGACTTTAGAACAGAGTGCTTTTGACTACACACATCTTCAGTGAGATGCATTTTAAAAGGTGGGCTCGGTAGCTCATGCCTGAAATTCCAGCACTTTGGGAGGCCAAGGCGGGTAGATCACTTGAGGTCAGGAGTTGGAGACCAGCCTGGCCAACATGGTGAAACACTGTCTCTACCAAAAACACAAAAATTAGCTGGGCATGGTGGCTGGCACCTATAATCCCAGCTACTTGGGAGGCTGAGGCAGGAGAATCCACTGAACCTGGGAGGCAGATGTTGCAAGTGAGCTGAGATCACACCACTACACTCCAGCCTGGGTGAAAGAGTAAGACAACATTTCAAAAAACAAAAAAAATTAGCTGGGCGTGCTGGTGGATGCCTGTAATCCCAGCTACTAGGGAGGCTGAGGCAGGAGAATCGCTTGAACCCGGGAGGCAGAGGTTGCAGTGAGCTGAGATTGCGCCACTGCACTCTAGCCCAGGCAATACCGCGAGACTCTGTCTCAAAAAAAAAAAAAAAAAAAAAAAAAAAGGTGCATTTTAAGAACAAAAATAGCTACATATATTAAAGAATTTTTTAACATGATACAGTATGTTTACAGTTACTACTATCAGCATTGTTATTGAAACCATTTTCTTTACATTGCAGGATAAAGCAAAGAAAATAAGTACTTATAACTTGTTACAAGTTTTTACTATAAAATACAACTAGGAGGCCAGGCACGGTGGCTCATGCCTGTAATCCCAGCACTTTGGGAGGCTGAGGTGGGGGGATCATCCGACACCAGGAGATCGAGACCATCCTGGCTAACACGGTGAAATCCCATCTCTACTAAAAATATAAAAAATTAGCTGAACGTGGTGGCATGTGCCTGTAGTCCCAGCTACTCGGGAGGCTGAGGCAGGAGAATCACTTGAACCCAGGGGGTGGAGGCTGCAGTGAGCTGAGATCCTGTCACTGCACTCCAGGCTGGGCGACAGAGCAAGACTCTGTCTAGAAAAAAAAATAAAAATAAACAACTAGGAGCTAAGAAATTAGGTAAAAATACTATACCATTTAAACTGAATTAGAAATACAAATATGGACTCATGATTTTTAAAAATACATTTAAAGGCCGGGCGCGGTGGCTCAAGCCTGTAATCCCAGCACTTTGGGAGGCCCAGACGGGCGGATCACGAGGTCAGGAGATCGAGACCATCCTGGCTAACACGGTGAAACCCTGTCTCTACTAAAAATACAAAAAAAAACTAGCCGGGCGAGGTGGCAGGGCCTGTAGTCCCAGCTACTCGGGAGGCTGAGGCAGGAGAATGGCGTGAACCCGGGAGGCGGAGCTTGCAGTGAGCTGAGATCTGGCCACTGCACTCCAGCTCGGGCGAAAGAGCCAGTCTCCGTCTCAAAAAAAAAAAAAAAAATACATTTAAAATGTATTTTTTAAATGTTCTGTCATTTAAACTGGCCTTAAAACAATGTTACCCCTGGGCAATGAGCACACCCTCCATCTTGTCTCTAACACCATTCTCCAATAAAAGGAACCAGAGCTCCTTGGAGAAGTGGCCAATTCCAAGTCTGGGAGGAAGGTTCAAGTAAGCCTGCAGTGCAGGAAAACCTTCCAAGATAAATGATGTCTGTCAAAATGAGACAAGAATGAACTGAAGGGGTGTCCACTGGCATCAAAAAGTGCAGCTGATTCTTTTTTTTTTTTTTTTTTGAGACAGAGTCTCGCTCTGTCACCCAGGCTGGAGTGCAGTGGCCAGATCTCGGCTCACGGCAAGCTCCGCCTCCCGGGTTCACGCCATTCTCCTGCCTCAGCCTCCCGAGTAGCTGGGACTACAGGCGACCGCCACCTTGCCCGGCTAGTTTTTTGTATTTTTTAGTAGAGACGGGGTTTCACCGTGTTCGCCAGGATGGTCTCGATCTCCTGACCTCGTGATCCGCACGTCTCGGCCTCCCAAAGTGCTGGGATTACAGGCTTGAGCCACCGCGCCCGGCCAAGTGCAGCTGATTCTAGAACACGCTAAATATACACAACTTTAGGATGACGTTTAAGAAAGAAAAAGCCGGCCGGGCGCGGTGGCTCACGCCTGTAATCCCAGCACTTTGGAAGGCCGAGGCGGGCGGATCACAAGGTCAGGAGATCGAGACCACGGTGAAACCCCGTCTCTACTAAAAATAGAAAAAAATTAGCCGGGCGCGGTGGCGGGCGTCTGTAGTCCCAGCTACTCGGGAGGCTGAGGCCGGAGAATGGCGTGAACCCGGGAGGCAGAGCTTGCAGTGAGCCGAGATCGCGCCACTGCACTCCAGCCTGGGCGACAGAGCGAGACTCCGTCTCAAAAAAAACAAACAAACAAAAAGAAAGTTTAACAATTAGCAGGCCGTGGTGGCACACCTGTAGTCCCAACCACTGTGGGCGTGGGGCTGAGGTGGGAAGGTCTCTTGAGCCCAGGAGGTGGATGGTGCAGTGAGCTGTGATCGCACCAGTGCACCCAGCCTGAGCCACAGAGTGAGACCCCATCTCAAAAAACAAAAAACAAATCTAACTTCCTCATTCCAGTTAAAAAAGGAAACATCCACAGAAAATTTGAAGTAAAAAAAATAAAATATAGAAATATCAGGCCTGGCACAGTGGCTCACGCCTGTAATCCCAGGACTTTGGGGAGGCCGAGGCGGGTGGATCACGATGTCAGGAGACCCATACCATCCTGGCTAATACTGTGAAACCCCATCTCTACTAAAAATACAAAAACAAAATTAGCCAGATGTGGTGGCAGGCACCTAAAGTCCCTGCTACTCAGGAGGCCGAGGCGGGAGAATGGCATGAACCAGGGAGGCGGAGCTTGCAGTGAGCTGACATCAGGCCACGGCACTCCAGCCTGGCCAACAGAGTGAGATTCCATCAAAAAAAAAAAAAAAAAAAAAAAATATATATATATATATATAAAAAAAAAAAAACAAGAAAAGTACATCTACATATCTTATTCTTTCAGAAATTCCTACTAGACAGTACTAATGGCGGGACTATATTTTCTGAGGAAGCATTTTTTTGCAGCTAGTAATAAAAAGTACTAGTATTTAACATTAATCAAGTACTTACTGCACACTTGGGACTATTCTTAGAATTTTACATGTATTAACTTCTGGAGCTGCACAATCACCCTTTGAATCAAATATTGCTATTATCTGTATACTATGAA
Organism: Macaca thibetana thibetana; assembly: GCF_024542745.1. NCBI lineage: Eukaryota > Metazoa > Chordata > Mammalia > Primates > Cercopithecidae > Macaca > Macaca thibetana. Next base: position 40,624,844 of record NC_065596.1, on the reverse strand, counting down.
ATGAGCAACTGAGGCCCAAGGCTTAAGTACCTACCTGAGGTCCCCAAGGTAAAAAGTGGCAGAGGAAGGAGTTAACACAGGAAGTCTGGCTCCTTGGCCTATGTCTTCCTTTAAAAAAAAAAAAAAAAATTAGCTCACGCCTGTAATCCCGGCACTTTGGGAGGGCAAGGCAGGCGGATCACATGAGTTCAGGAGTTCGAGACCAGCCTGGTCAACATGGTGAAACCCCATCTCTACTAAAAATACAAAAATTAGCCAAGCATGGCAGCACACTACACTCCAGCCTGGGTGACAGAGCAAGACTCCATCTCAAAAAAATAAAATAAAATAAAATAAAAAATAAATTTTAGTATATATATTACATTCATAGTTAGAAAACAAACATAAATGCCTATTTGCCTTTGCCCTGTCTATTCCAGTACCCCCAGCCCCAACAGATAGCCAGTTTTATTAGTTTCTTATGTATCTTTTGAATTTTTTTTTTTTTTGAGACAGAGTTTCACTCTTGTTGCCCAGGTTGGAGTGCAATGGCGCAATCTCTGTTCGCTGCAACCTCCGCTTCCTGGGTTCAAGCAATTCTCTTGCCTCAGCCTCCCGAGTAGCTGGGATTAACAGGCATGCACGAGGCCAGCTTGCTAATTTTGTGTTTTTAGTAGAGATGGGGTTTCTCCATGTTGCTCAGGCTGGTCTCAAACTCCTGACCTCAGGTGATGGGCCCGCCTTGGCCTCCCAAAGTGCTGGGATTATAAATACATATTATTACCCCTTTTCTTATTCCAAATGCATCGTGCATCATACTCTACATTCTGCACCTTGCTCTCAGTTAACAATACATTTGGAAGTTATTTCAGTCTCAGTATATAAAGAGCTTCCTCCTCATTCTTTTCTACAGATATGTATGATTTTGTTGTATTGATGTACACCAAACTCCCAGTGATTTTGTTGTATCGATGTACACCAAACTCCCAATGATGGGCACGAACTGTTTTTTTTTTTTTTCTTTCTTTCCTCTCTCTCTCTCCTTTCTTTCTTTCTTATGACAGGGTCAGCCGGGCGCAGTGGCTCGTGTCTGTAATCCTAGCATTTTGGGAGCCCGAGGTGGGCAGATCACTTGAGGTCAAGAGTTTGAGACTAGCCTGGTGAAACCCCTTCTCTACTAAAAATACAAAAAAACTAGCCAGGCGTGGTGGCGGGCACCTGTAATCCTAGCAACTCGGGAGGCTGAGGCAAGAGAATCGCTTGAACCCAGGAGGCGGAAGTTGCAGCCAGCACAGATTGTGCCACTGCACTCTAGCCTGGGCAACAGAGAGACTCCATCTCAAAAAAAAAAAAAAAAAAAAAAAACAGGGTCTGGCTGTCAACCAAGCTGGAATGCAGTCGCCAGGATCTCTGCTCACTGCAGCCTTTACCTCCTGGGCTCAAGTGATCCTCCCACCTCAGCCTCCCAAGCAGCTAGGACTACAGGAGATCTCACTATGTTGCCTACGCTGATCTCTATCTCCTGGACTTGAGCCATCTTCCTGCCTTGGCCACCTAAACTGCTGGGATTACAGGTCTGAGCACCACACCCGGCCTGAGGCTTTATATTTTAAAATGTGTCGGGCCCCCACCTCCCCACACCTCAACGCCTTTTTTTTTTTTTTTTTTTTTTTTGAGAGGGAGTCTCGCTCTGTCGCCCAGGCTGGAGTGCAGTGGCGCCATCTCAGCTCACTGCAAGCTCCGCCTCCCAGGTTCACGCCATTCTCCTGTCTCAGCCTCCCCCGTACATGGGATTACATGTGCCCACCATCACGCCCGGCTAATTTTTTAATATTTGTTTTAGTAGAGACAGGGTTTCACCGTGTTAGTCAGGATGGTCTTGATCTCCTGACCTTATGATCCGCCCACCTCGGCCTCCCAAAGTGCTGGGATTACAGGCGTGAGCCACGGCGCCTGGCCAACGCCTTTTATTTTTCAGTTACTGGCTCTTGCAGCTTGTTTATTTTTCCATAGTAAGTCTACGATCAGTTCCCCTAGTTCCAAAAGAGAAAAGCCTGTCCATACTTTTACTAGGATCACATTATTATTATTATTATTATTATTATTATTATCTGAGACGGAGTCTCGCTCTTGTCCAGGCTGGAGTGCAGTGGCGAGATCTCGGCTCACTGCAACCTCCGCCTCCCGATTCAAGCGATTCTCCTGCCTCAGCCTCCGCAGTAGCTGAGATTACAGGCGCCCACCACCACACCCGGTTAATTTTTGTAGTTTTTTATTTTTATTTTTTAGTAGAGATGGGATTTCACAATGTTGGGCAGGTTGGTCTCGAACTCCTGACCTCAAGTAATCCACCCATCTCCGCCTCCCAAAGTGCTAGTATTACAGGCACCAACCACCGCGCCCGACCAAGATCACATTTAATTTCATACATTTACTTAAGTTTGCGTACACTTCTTAATGTCACATGGTATATTTATTTGTTCACATGTCCTGCCCCTTAGTAGTATTTTAAAGTTCTTTCCCAATAGTTTTGAACCTTTCCTAAGTTTTCTTCCACAATACTTTATCTTTTTACTGCTATTGTAAATATTAGTTTTCTTCAATTATGTATTCTAATTGATATTTGTAAATCAGAAAGCTATTTATTTGTAGATATTAATTTGGTACTCAATTAATTTAACTTTTTATAATTTAAAACTATGTCAATGACGACGGCGGGCGGGGGGTGACTTCCTTAGAAAAAGCATCTTTGGAGACGTCAGTAGTTTTATCACTTCACAAAATCCATACAACCTGAGAACGCCTCGACTCACTAAGAAATTAAGACACCTAGGATTTAGTCCAGACTCATAGATAAACACAGCAACAATTAAGCTTTCTTCAAAAAATGAGGATAACTGTGCCTAACCTAAAACCTTTGACTCCCTCATCCTGGGCGCTGTTATATGGCATTGCTTCTTAAAGTGTACAATGTTATTTAACCTAGGGCTCTGCTTAACAGCCCTATTAAAACACCCCAAAGATTTAGGGATTTGAACAGTTTGAAGCAGGCGCCCCGAAACAAAAGTTCTTCTGAAACACTCGTTTAAAAAAAAAAAAAAAGTCACGGTGATTTGCATTCCACTCCAATTAAAAATAAATGCTTTTATATAAAAACTCGTTTTTAAATTATTCAACACTTAGCTTTTCCACCCCTTCCATTTTCAAGTAAAAAAGACGCTCCAGGAAGATGGCACCGTTATAATTATCAGCACTTTCCACAAGGGAAGTGCAGCTCAAACCTTATACCTCAATGTTGGTCTCCTACATCTCCCTCTTAGGCACAATCACACACAATCCCACACCCGGTTTCACATTCACTCAACAATCCCAAGCATCGGGTCAAACTTTGCGGACAAACTCAGGGTCACACTGGCTCAAACCCGCCTCAGAGGCCCCCACCTCCGCCCTGCACGTAGGCCAGAAGCTCTTAGACCCACTCCCTGCCCTCCCGCCGCGCCCCTAAAGATCAGGAATCCTCCCCTTTAACCTCCCCGGTCCGACCGACCCGAGACGCCCAGATCCCACCTCCTACTTTGGCGCCACGTGGACCCAGGGGCCGTACTGACCCGCGGACAAAGACCAAAATGTCCACTCGGTGCGCTACGCTTGCGCACTCCGAAGGCGAGGAAGCACTCCCAGAAGTCTCCGCGGCGCGGCCCGCCTCGGTCACCGCGGCCAGGCCCAGGCTGGTACTGAATTACCTTCTATTACCAGCAACGCCGCTTCTCGGGCCTTGGACTACATTTCCCTTGAGGCTTTACTGGTCGACTCTCTGTCTCCTCCCCTCCCCCCGCGAACCTGGCTGCCTCCTTCTGTGACGATGGAGCTCTTGAGGTAAGTAGTCCTTTAGCGTTAGATAACTTCAAGCTTGCTGGAGGGGCTGGAGTGGCGACGCCCTCTCCGAAGCCTCGCGGGCGCAAAAATGTCAAAACGGGCCAGGCCCCGACTCAGAAATAAGAGAACGCCATTTTGTCTCTGGCCGATGTGGCTCTGGACTACAATTCCCAGAGCCCACAGCGGCCTGACGTTACGTCGTTCTTGACGTCGTGGCGAGCTTGTTAGCTCCGCAAGGACCCGGACGCGACCAGGGGAGGCAGAAGGTGAGGGGTCTGGGAGTCCTGGGCGGGGCCGGGGCGTGTCCGGAGCCTCGGATCTGTGCGCGCAGGCGGGAGCGGGCTGCGGATGCGCGGTTCTGAATGTGTCTTTGTGACTGTATGGCCGGGTGTGGGTGTCTGCAACTGTGCAGGTGTAACCGCCTGTCTCCAGGGTGTCTGTCTGGTGGTTTTTTTGTAACCATATGTGATAGTGAGTAGTGGGGTGCAGGGTCCTTGTGACCGGGGGTGACACTGCGTGTGTCCCCGTTGTAGATGTGGCCTGTTCGCCCTGTTCCTGGGGTGTGAGTACAGTTGTGACTGTGTGACCACTGCGGGTGTGCGGTTGTGATTCATGTCTCCAAGGTTTATGCGTGGTTTTGGTTGTCTGTGCCTGTGACTATGCGGTGACGCCGCTTGTGGGTTCCTGTGTCCCTTGGTGTGTGTGTGGCAGGGGGATGAGTGGTGCTGTGTATGCAGGAGTGGGGTGCCACTGCTTGTGTGAGTGTGACTGTGTGTATGTCCACAGTGAAAGTTCAGTTGTGACTGGGTGCCGTAAAGTACCAGTGATGGCGTATGTCCCCTGAGTGGGTGTGTGATTGTGACTACATGAGGAATTTGTGGGTGTTGGTGTGTGGGACTTGTGACTATATGGGAGTGACTGTGTATCACAGTGGAGAGTAGATTGTGTGACTAGGTGTGTCTTAGCGGGTATGTGATTGTGACTGTAGAGGTATTGTGACTGGAAAGATATGGAGGTGAAAGTGAGTCTGTGATTGTGTACTGTGTGTCTCAAGAGTGAATGTAGGGCCAGGTTTGGTGGCTCACATCAGCACTTTGGGAGGCCGAGGTGGGAGAATCACTTGAGCCCAGGAGTTCAAGACCAGCCTGGCCTGTACAAAAAAAAAATTAAAGGCCGGGCTTAGTGGCTCACGCTTGTAATCCCAGCACTTTGGGAGGCCGAGGTGGGTGAATCACGTGCGGTCAGGCGATCTAGACCAGCCTGGCCAACATGATAAAACCCCATCTCTACTAAAAGTACAAAAATTAGCTGAGTGTGGTGGCAGACGCCTGTAATCCCAGCTGTTCAGGGGCTGAGGTGGGAGAATCGCTTGAACCCAGGAGGCAGAGGTTGCAGTGAGCCAAGATGGCACCATCGCACTCTAGCCTGGGGGACAAGAGCAAGACTTCATCTCAAAAAAAATTAAAAATTATCTGAGTGTGGTGGCCCGCGCCTGTGGTCCCAGCTACCCAGGAAGCTGAAGTGGGAGGATCTCGAACTTGAGAGGTCAAGGCTGTAGTGAGCTGTGTTTGAGCCACTGCACTCCAGCATGGGTGACAGAGCGAGACCCTGTCTCGAAAATATAAAAGGGTGGATTTGTGGTTATGTTTGTGTGACACTAACTATATGTGCAGCACAAAGTGTGCTAGTGACTCTAGTGCTTGACCCATGCAGAACCTTTGAAGTTAGGACAGATTCTGGTCCTGGACAGTAGTGACCTCAGCCTTTCTGAGTGACACTGGATTTAGGCAACTGCCTGGTCTTCTCTGACCACACTCCCCTGTGTGGTAGGGAAGGGGGATGATGGTTCAAAAATGACCTGGTTGTTCATGATTCCTTTCTCTTAACCCTTCTCCAAGAAAGGTGCCAAGTTCAAGTACATCAGGTTTTATTCTATTTCCCTGAAATCCTTCTTGTTTTTCAGGACATGCTTTTCTTTCCCTCTTCTGAAACTTCAGAACCACCGCACCATCACCCTCACCCCCACCAAAGTAACCTGGTCTCCAGTATTTGCCATAGGAGTAATTTACTGGATGCCTTGGAGATGCACTGAAAGGCCTATGTCCTCTCTGCTCCCTACATACCTAATGTTCTTTTAAATTTTTTTCTTTGCTTTTCATTTTGAATTAATTTAATACTTTAAAATGTTACAAAAATAGAATTCCCATTTACTCTTGTTTTTTTCTTTCTTTTCTTTTTTTTTTTTTTTTTTTTTTTTTTTTTTGAGATGGAGTCCTGCTGTGTCACCCAGGCTGGAGTGTAGTGCTGTGATAGCTCACTGCAACTTCCGCCTCCCGGGCTCAAGCGATTCTTCTGCCTCAGCTTCCTGAGAAGCTGAGATTACAGGCATGTGCCGCCACACCCAGCTGACTTTTTATAATTTTAGTAGAGATGGGGTTTCACCATGTTGGCCAGGCTGGTCCGAACTCCTGGCCTCAAGTGATCCTCCTGCCTCAGCATTCCAAAGTGCTGGGATTAGAGATGTGAACCACCATGTCTGGTCTCCATTTTCCTTTTTGTAACTCCTTTGACACACCCAGCCAATTTTTTGTATTTTTAATACAGACGGGGTTTCACCATGTTGATCATTTATTTTGTAGAGTCTGTAGTGTAGAATGTTCCTCTCTTTGGGATTATCTGATATTTCCTGTTGATTAAATTCAGATTCTGCCTTTGGGGCAAGAATACTCCAAAAGCGATGTACCCTTCTGAGTGCATCATGCCAGGGACCCACGAGGTCAATTTGTTACACTATGAGTGGTATTAATTTTAACCGCTTGGTTAAGATGGTGATTGCCAGATTTCTCTGCTGCAAAGTCACTGTTTTTCCCATTATAATTGATACATGTCTCATGAAGAAATACTTTAAGCCTATGTGAATATCCCGTTTCTTATCCTACTTTCGTTATTAGTCTTATCCATCAATGACGCTTGCCTGAAAAAGTTGTTACCAGCTATTTGTCAAATTGTGGGGTTTTTTGGTTTGTTTCCATCATCCCTTCTATGTTTATCAATTAGATTTTTTTTTTAATTTTTTTTTTTTGTGTGTGTGTATGTGTGTGTGTGAGATGGAGTTTGGCTCTTGTTGCCCAGCCCGGGAATGCAGTGGCACGATCTAGGCTCACTGCAGCCTCTGCCTCCTGGGTTCAAGCGATTCTCCTGCGTCAGCCTCCCAAGTAGCTGGGATTACAGGCATGTGCCACCATGCCCAGCTAATAATTGTATTTTTAGTAGAGATGGATTTTCACTGTGTTGGACAGGCTGGTCCTGAACTCCTGATCTCAGGTGATCTGCCCACCTTGGCCTCCCAAAATGCTGGTATTACAGGCGTGAGGCACCTTACCCGGCCTTATTCATTAGAATCTTACTGTTAGAAAGATATTTTTCTTCTTCCCCATTTATTTATTTACTAAATTATTTCTGTAAGTATAGACTGGAATTTCTTCTGTAGGTTATAATTTTTTATTCTATAGGTTATATATTCATTGCTATCATTTTTTCGCTGAAATTATCACACATTTGGCCACTGGGAGCCCCTTCTAATTGATTCCTGTGTCCTTTCAATGTGGCCTCTTTATTTATTATTTTTATTATTTATTTTCTGGCACTGCAAGGTGTTCCACATTGATATGGTACTTTCCCTGCCCCAGTCCTGGAATCTACAAATTTCCCAGGGACTATTGGTTCCTTTTATTAGAAAATGATTTTTTTTAGCCAGGTGTGTTGGCAAGTACCTGTAGTCCCAGCTACTCAGGAGGTTGAGGCAGGAGGATTGGTTGAGCCGGGGAGGCAGAGGTTGCAGCAAGCCAAGATTATACCACTGCATTCCAGCCTGGGTGATGAAACAAGACCCTGTCTCAAAAAAAAAAAAAAAAAAAAAAAAAAAGATTTTTTGAAACCAAGGTTAGATATCTTGTTGCTTCTGAGATTTCATTGCTTCCAGGTCCTCTCAGCTATGAAATATGTTTATATGTATGTATATAGAAATAATTCATGAGTTCATATAGTATCTCCAATTTCAGTGCAACACTACAGGGTTCATTCTCGACTTCTCTCCATTTCCTTTTTTTTTTTTTTTTGAGACGGAGTCTTGCTCTGTAGCCCGGGCTGGAGTGCAGTGGCCGGATCTCAGCTCACTGCAAGCTCCACCTCCCGGGTTTGCGCCATTCTCCTGCCTCAGCCTCCTGAGTAGCTGGGACTACAGGCGCCCGCCACCACACTCAGCTAATGTTTTTTTGTATTTGTAGTAGAGACGGGTTTTTGCCATGGTGGTCAGGCTGGTCTCAAACTCCTGACCTCAGGTGATCCTCCCGCCTCTACCTCCCAAAGTGCTGTAATTACAGGCATGAGCCACCACGCCCGGCCTCCATTTCCTTTTTTTAAAATATAATTTTAAATTTTTTTGTGGAGACAAGGGTCCCACTATTTGCCCAGGCTGGTCTCGAGCTCCTGACCTCAAGTGATGCTCCTTCCTCGGCATCCCAAAGTTCTGGGATTATAGATGTGAACCATCATGTCTTGCCTCCATTTTCCTTTTTGTAACTCCTTTCTTCGACCTTGAAAATTGTGGCTCACATGAACCGTAATATGTTTTATTTATTTGCTCAGTCCTGTATAAAAAGTAATTTAAGAATTGCTGACCTCCACATACCATGCAGTTCTTTTTGTCTTTAGTCTTACAGTATATAGTGAAAATACAGTTTTCTGAAACTACTTTCTTCCCTAAACCCTTTGTATTCATAATATTTATGTGTAATATAGATTGTTCATGTGTTACTGTTTGTATTTTATTTTGGGTTCCCCACACATCCTGGTTGAGTTAAATGATTTTTCAGAGTATGTGAAACAATCACATTGTTCTAAAAGTCAGAATCAGACAAAAGGATTTACTGAGTCACTCCTCCATTATTTCTTCTCTCCCATGCCATTGCCCATTGTTTTTTGTTTGTTTGTTTGTTTTTTGGTTTTTGCTTTTTTGTTTTTTTTTTTTTTGAGACAGGGTCCTGCTCTGTGACCCAGGCTGGAGTGCAATGGCCCAATCTCGGCTCACAGCAACCTCCACCTCTCGGGTTCAAGCAATTTTCCCACCTCAGCCTCCCGAGTGCCTGGGATTACAGGCATCCACCATCATGCCCGGCTAATTTTTGTGTTTTTGTGGAAATGGGGTTTCACCCCGTTGCCGCCTGCCTCGGCCTCCCAAAGTGCTGGGATTATAGGCATGAGCCACTGTACCCAGCCCCCATTCTTTCTGCCCAGTTCCCACTTACCTATTTCAGTAACCAATATTGTTACTTTTTTGGTTTTATGGTTAAATAAACGTAGGAAAGAATTTACCATTTTAGGGTGCAGTGGCTCACTCCTGTAATCTTGGCACTATGAGAGGTCGAGGTGGGAGAATTGTTTGAGCCCAGGAGTTTGAGGCCAGCCTGGGCAACATGATGAAACCTCATCTCTACAAAAAATTAAAAACTAGCCAGACGTGGTGATGCACACCTGTAGTCCCAGCTATTTGGAAGGCTGAGGTAGGAGGATCTCTTGAGTCTGGGAGGTCAAGGTTGCAATGAGCTGTGATCATGCCACTGCACTCTAGCCTGAGTGACAGAATGAGACCCTATCTCAAAAAAATAAAAATAAAAACGCTGGGAAAAAGGCTTTTGGTTCGAGTTTTTACTCAGAGTGGTTGCTTTTTCAGGAAGAGATTACTAAGGTTAAGATGGAGATTCCTGTACCTGTCTAGCTCCCATAACTTGGCCAACTTCTCCCAGCCCCCCAGCCCAGGCCCTTGTGATGTGGGATCCTGGGCCCTAAAGAATGTCTGTGAATTGCAGAGAAAGGGAACATTTAGGTATACAGCTTCAAATTTTACTAGCTGGTGTAGAGATGGCTCAACTTTCCAGAAGGATTTGTACAAAGTTTTGATGTTGGAGCTCTAAAACAGCATGGTTTTGCTGGGTCAGAATCAACTTGTAGGCTGGGCACAGGGACTTACACCTGCAATCCCAGCACTTTAGGAGGCTGAGGTGGGAGGATCACTTAAGGCCAGGAGTTCAAGACCAGACTAGGCAACATATTGAGATCCTGTCTTTACAAAATATTTAAAAATTAGCCAGGTGTAGTGGCGTGCCTGTGATCTCAGCTATTTGGGAGGCTGAAGCAGGAGAATCACCTTAGCCCAGGAGGCTGAAGCTGTGATTGTGCCACTGCCCTTCAGCCTGGGTGAGAGTGAGATCCTGTCCCCCCGCAAAAAAAAAAAAAATTGTCCTGTAACTCACAATTCACATTTTGTTTCACACTGTGGGTTTGTGAAAAATCCCTTTGAGACATATGGAGCTGGAATTGGACAGCTCTGCTGTTATTTCTGAAGCTTCCTCTTTTTAAAAATTGCTCTTTCTCATATTGACCAAGCGTCTGAGTCTGAATTTTTATCTAGTCAAAGTATAGCCTAATTTGTGTACTGGTTAGGACAGGCTAAGTTATGCTGTGGTGGCAAACAACCCGTGAATCTCAGTGGCTTACAGAATAACATTTTATTTCTGCTCATGTGCATGTCCAGTGAGGATCAGCAGAGACAGGGTTCCACACCAAAGAAAGTCCGCCACCCTTGGCTGCATCATCTGAAACACAGATGATCACCACATGCACGAAGAGAAAAACTGTGCAGAATTGCAGAGTTTTTGCAATTCTTTCCGGTGCCTTCAACTGAAGTGACAGTCATCACCTCAGCTGAGATTTAACTGGCTAAAGCAGTGCATGGCCCTACCTAAGTGCAAGGGGCTGGAAAATGTCATTTTCTATGTGCCCAAAACTGGATAATGGTGAAACATTAGTAATGCCTACCACACTGGCTAAGACCCATTTCTTTTTCTTTTTTTTTTTTTTTTTTTCTTTGTTTGTTTGTTGTTGTTGTCATTTGTTTTGTTTTGTTTTTTTGAGACAGAGTCTTGTGCCTGGCTGAAGTATAGTACCATGATCTCGGCTCACTGCAACCCCCGCCTCCTGGGTTCAAGTGATTCTCCTGCCTCAGCCTCCCGGGTGGCTGGGACTACAGGCATGCACCACTGCACGTGGCTAATTTTTCTATTTTTAGTAGAAACCGGGTTTCACCATGTTGGCCAGGATGGTCTCGATTTCTTGACCTCGTGATCCGCCCACTTAGGCCTCCTATAGTGCTGGGATTACAGGCATGAGCCACTGCGCCCAGCCAACCCATTTCTTTTTCTATACGTAGGAAGTTGCTTCTGTAAATTAGATGTGATTTCTTTTTGGAGCAAGGAGGACGTCCCTAGACTGTGGAGAGAGGGTTGACAAGGAGCCTGTGCACAAGTGAGCGAGGGGAATGAGGAAGCTGGAAGCCTTTCAGATGAAAGGTCACCTCCTCTGCGTGAGCCAGGACACGCCCCTCAAAAGCTTTAGCACGGAGAAAATCAAGCTCCCCTTCAGTATGCAGGTTCCCAAAGGTACCTCACTGCTACTCATGAATCACTCCATTCATAGCTCCTTTTATAACCCACCCCCCTGTTGAGGATTAATTGTATTACTTATCATTATAGAATATATGCTTGCCAGGTACAGTGGCTCACACTTGTAATCCTAACACTTTGGGAGGCAGAGGCGGGTGGATCACTTGAGTCTAGGAGTTCGAGACCAACCTGGCCAACATGGTGAAAACCCATCTCCACTAAAACTACAAAAATTAGTCAGGTGTGGTGGTGCACACCTGTAATCCCAGCTACTTCGGAGACTGAGGCAGGAGAATTGCTTGAACCTGGAAGGTAGAGGTTGCAGTGAACTGAGATCATGCCTCTGCACTCCACCAAAGTGAGACCTGGTCTCAAACACACACACACACGCACACACACGTGCACGCATGCCCTTTAGGGAAAAACTTGAAAATACAGGAAAAAACAAAGATCCCCCATTTACTATATAACCTAGAGACAAATTTAAAATTTAATTGAAAATCCTTTTAGTCTGTGTTCTATGCTACATATACACAAGCTATACATGCGTACATATGTATATTTTTCCTTTAAGAATAGGATTACACTACACTTGCTGTTTTATAACCTACATTTTTCACCTAATGTTATTTATTTTACATCATTACATCAACAAATAAAGATATGTATCATTTTGTTTATGGTGACAGTGTTTCCACTATATAGATACACTATAGTTTACTTATTTATTTAATCTTCTTTCCTAGATATTGAAGTTTTCTTTAAATTCACTGTTTCATTGCCAACTGTGTCTCCATCATATACTCCACACACATGTTAATATTTAGGATAGGATTTCAGACTTGGAATTGCTTGATCAAGGGCATGTGTGGTTTAATTTCTACTAACGTTGCCTTGTTGGAAGTTGACACCAGCAATAGCTTACCGCCTGTGTCCATTTCCTCACATCATACTAGTGTGGAATATCATCCATCTTTTAAATCTTTGCCAAATTGATAACTATAAAATAGTATTTCCTTATTGCTTTTAACATTCATTCCCTTCATTACTAAGGAGGTTTAAGAATGTTTGGTAGGGCCGGGCGCGGTGGCTCAAGCCTGTAATCCCAGCACTTTGGGAGGCCGAGGTGGGTGGATCACGAGGTCAGGAGATCGAGACCATCCTGGCTAACATGGTGAAACCCCGTCTCTACTAAAAATACAAAAAACTAGCCGGGCGTCGTGGCGGGCGCCTGTAGTCCCAGCTACTCGGAGGCTGAGGCAGGAGAATGGCGTGAACCTGGGAGGCGGAGCTTGCAGTGAGCCGAGATCGCGCCACTGCACTCCAGCCTAGGTGACACAGCGCGAGACTCCGTCTCAAAAAAAAAAAGAATGAGGCCGGGCGCGGTGGCTCAAGCCTGTAATCCCAGCACTTTGGGAGGCCGAGACGGGCGGATCACGAGGTCAGGAGATCGAGACCATCCTGGTTAACAGGGTGAAACCCCGTCTCTACTAAAAAATACAAAAAACTAGCCGGCCGAGGTGGCGGACGCCTGTAGTCCCAGCTACTCGGGAGGCGGAGGCAGGAGAATGGCGTGAACCCGGGAGGCGGAGCTTGCAGTGAGCTGAGATCCGGCCACTGCACTCCAGCCTGGGTGACAGCGTGAGACTCCGTCTCAAAAAAAAAAAAAAAAAAAAAAAAAAAAAAAAGAATGTTTGGTAGGTTGGTGGGTCACTTTATTTTTTAGTGAATTTCCCATGTATATACCCTTTGCACATTTATCAAAAATTATTGCTATTTTTCTGAAAATTTATTTTATTTTATTTATTTACTTTTTTTTTTTTTTTTTGAGACGGAGTCTTGCTCTTTCGCCCAGGCTGGCATCAGTGGCACGATCTTGGCTCACTGCAACCTCTGCCTCCTGGCTTCAAACAATGCTCATGCCTCAGCCTCCCAAGTAACTAGGATTACAGGTGCTTACCACCATACCCAGCTAACTTTTGTATTTTTAGTAGAAACAGGGCTTCTATTGGCCAGGCTGGTCTCGAACTCCTGGCCTCAAGTGATCTCCCTGCTTTGACCTTCCAAAGTGCCAGGAATACAGGCATGAGCCACTGTGCCCTGCCCCTTTTAAATATAAACCAGATTATGCCATTCCTTGGCTTTAAAAGTTTAGTACCTTCCTGTTTTCCTCAAGAATAAAATCCAAAGTTCTTACAGTGGCTTCCAAGCTCCGTGTGATCTGACTTCTAGCTTTCTCTCTGACCCTCTTCCTCTCACACATTCCATCCCAGCTGCCCTTGTCTCCTTCCTCTTGTTGATCAAGGAAAGCCTGCTTCTGTCTTCAGACCCTTGCAATTGCTGCTCCTGGTGCGAGGAATGCACTTCCCCAGATACCTGCATTGCTCACTCATCCATTCAGGCTGTGCTTACCAGTCACCTTCTCAGACCACCCTCTCTTCCTCCAAAACTCCCTCTCCCCTTAATCTTCTTTGTTTTTATCTGTAGGACATTTACCACCTGATATATAATATATATATAGACATTTGTTGTTGTTGTTGTTTTGTTGTTGTTTGTGACAGTCTCACTCTGTTGCCCAGGTTGGAGTGCAGTGGCACAATATCAGCTCACTACAACCTCTTCCTTCTGGGTTCAAGTGATTCTCTCACCTCAGCCTCCCGAGTAGCTGGGATTACAGGCGTGCGCCACCACACCCAGCTAATTTTTTGTATTTTTAGTAGAGATGAGATTTCACCACGTTGGCCAGGCTGGCCTAGAACTTCTGACCTCAAGTGATCCGTGTGCCTCGCCCTCCCAAAGTGCCGGGATTACAGGCATGAGCCACTGTGCCCAGCCCCGCCTGATGTATAAACAGGAATGTCAATATCATGTCTATGCCATACCACCCCGAACACTCACATCTCATCTTTTTTCTTTCTTTTTTTTTCCTTCAAATTTTTTGTGGAGATGGGGGGCCTCACTTTGCTGCCCAGGCTGATCTTGAGCTCCTGGCCTCAAGTTATCCTCCTGCCTTGGCCCCTCAAAGTGCTGAGATCACAGGAGTGAGCTACTGTGCCCAGCCCTCAGTCCCATCTATCTCCGTATATCAGTGTTTGTTGGTTGTCTCTTCCCATAGGATGTAAGATCCAGCCAAACACAGTGGCTCGCACCTGTAATCCCAGCACTTTGGGAGGCTGAAGTGGGCAGATCACTTGAGGTCAGGAGTTGAAGACCAGCCTGGCCAACAAGGCAAGACCCCGTCTCTACAAAAGTTATAAAAATTAGCAGAGCATGATGGTGCACGCTTGTAATTCCAGCTACTTGGGAGGCTGAGGCAAAAGAATTGCTTGAACCTGGGAGGTGGGGGTTGCAGTGAGCCGAGAGCTCATCACTGCACTGCAGCCTGGGTGACAGAGCGAGATTCTGTCTCAAAAAAAAAAAAAAAAAAAAAAAACACAGAATATGAGATCAACTGGGACTTGAATTACTTTATTTCCTCGTGCCTAGAACAGTGCCAGTTGAGATAGGAGCCCAGTAAATATGAAAGAATTCTGACTTCCTTTTCTCTGCCTCCATATCTATCAGATGCCAGAAACTGTTGATTTCATCTAATCTACATTTTGAATTTATCTCCCTCCTCCTTTCTACTGTCAGTGTCCTGGATCAGGCCCTCTTTGTTTGCCTGAAAAAGTACAAGCACCTCTCAATCTTTCTGACTCCAAGGTTACACCTCTCCAAAATAACCTGGCCATATTGGTCCTGTCACGTCCATCTTTAAATTCTTTTTTTTTTTTTTTTTTTTTTTTTGAGACGTAGTCTCAGGCTGTCGCCCAGGTTGGAGTGCAGTGGCGCGATCTCGGCTCACTGCAAGCTCCGCCTCCTGGGTTCACGCCATTCTCCTGCCTCAGCCTCCTGAGTAGCTGGGACTACAGGTGCCCGCCACCGCGCCCGGCTAATTTTTTGTATTTTTAGTAGAGACGGGGTTTCACTGTGGTCTCGATCTCCTGACCTTGTGATCCGCCCGCCTCGGCCTCCCAAAGTGCTGGGATTACAGGCGTGAGCCACCGCGCCCAGCCCCATCTTTAAATTCTTAGGTTGCCTTCCATTTCATTAATAAGTGAAAACCTACTTTTTATTTATTTCTTTTTTTTTTTTTTGGAGACAGAGTCTCACTCTGTTCCCCAGGTTGGAGTGCAATGGCATGATCTCGGCTCACTGCAACCTCTGCCTCCCGAATTCAAGCGATTCTCCCTGCCTCAGCCTTCCGAGTAGCTAATTTTTGTATTTTTGGTAGAGACGGGGTTTCGCCATGTTGGCCAGGCTGGTCTCAAACTCCTGATTTCAGGTGATCCACCAGCCTCGGCCTCCCAAAGTGCTGGGATTACAGGCGTGGGCCACCGTGCCCGGCTGAAAACCTACCTTTTTTTTTTTTTTTTTTTTTTTTTTTTTTTGAGAGGAGTCTTGCTCTGTCGCCCAGGTTGGAGTGCAGTGGCTGGATCTCAGCTCACTGCAAGCTCCGCCTCCCGGGTTTATGCCATTCTCCTGCCTCAGCCTCCCAAGTAGCTGGGACTACCGGCGCCCGCCACCACACCCGACTAGTTTTTTTTTGTATTTTTTAGTAGAGACGGGGTTTCACTGTGTTAGCCAGGATGGTCTCCATCTCCTGACCTCGTGATCCGCCCGTCTCGGCCTCCCAAAGTGCTGGGATTACAGGCTTGAGCCACCGCGCCCAGCCAAAACCTACCTTTTTTGAAAGATAGAGATGAGGGCTCACTATGTTACCCAGGGTGGTTTCAGATTCCTGGGCTTTTAAGCGATCCACACACCTCAGCTTCCCAAAGAACCTAACTTTTATGTATTCAGCCTATATTTATTGGTCACCTGTGTTCTCAAGACACTGTGGCAAGTACTGGTTAGAGTGATGATGAGACCCACTGGTCCTTGCCCTCACAGTTTTTTCATTCATACACCTTCATTTTCTTTTCTTTTTTTTTTTTTTTTTTTTGAGACGGAGTGTCGCTCTGTCGCCCAGGCTGGAGTGCAGTGGCCCGATCTCAGCTCACTGCAAGCTCCGCCTCCTGGGTTTACGCCATCCTCCTGCCTCAGCCTCCCGAGTAGCTGGGACTACAGGCGCCCGCCACCTCGCCCGGCTAGTTTTTTGTATTTTTTTTAGTAGAGACGGGGTTTCACCATGTTAGCCAGGATGGTCTCGATCTCCCGACCTCGTGATCCACCCGTCTCGGCCTCCCAAAGTGCTGGGATTACAGGTTTGAGCCACCGCGCCCGGCTCTTTTTTTTTTTTTTTGAAACAGAATCTCGCTCTGTGGCCCAGGCTGGAGTGGAGTGGCGTGATCTTGGCTCACTACAACCTCCGCCTCCCAGGTTCGTTCAAGCAATTCTCCTGCCTCAGCCTCCCAAGTAGCTGGATACAGGCATGCACCACCATGCCTGGCTAATTTTTATATTTTTAGTAGAGAGGGGGTTTCATCATGTTGGCCAGCCTGGTCTCGAACTCCTGACCTCAGGTGATTGGCCCACCTCGGCCTCCCAGAGTGCTGGGATGACAGGCGTGAGCGACTGCGCCCAGCCCGTACACCTTCATTTTCTAACCCCTGATGTTATCTCCAGCATTATCTGCCTCTAGATTCTAGAGCTAATTAAATTTAAATTTAGATTAATTAAAATCAAATAAAAACTTTAGTTTCTCAGCCATACTAGCCACATTTCATATGCTCAGTAGCCACCTATGACTACAATATTTACAGCGCGGTTTTGAAGATTTCCATCCTCACAGAACATCCTGTTGGACAGCACTTATCTAGACATTTCCGCAAACTACACAACTCATTCCAAATCATTCTCAGTCTCCCAAACACACCATTCGCTTTCAGTCCAGTGTTTTTGCCATTGCATTTCACTGTGCTCACAATATTCTCTGTCCCTTTTCTGCCTATTAAACCTCCCTGAGATTTCAGAACCCAATTCCTATTCTACATTTTACGGAAAAGTTTTCTTGACACCATCCCCATCGATTAAGTTAGTCTTCCTTAGCTGGGCTCGGTAGCTCACATCTGTAATCCCAGCACTTTTGGAGGCCGAGGTAGGCAGATCACTTGAGCTCAGGAGTTCAAGACCAGCCTGGCCAACATGGCAAAACCATATCTGTACCAAAAATGCAAAAATTAGCCAGGTGTGGTGGTGCATGCCTGTGATCCTAGCTAGTTGGGAGGCTGAGGTGGAAGGATCACTTGAGTCTGGGAGGCAGAGCTTGCAGTGATCCGAGATCGTGCCGCTGCACTCCAGCCTGGGTGACAGAGTGAAACCCCATTTCAAAAAAAAAAAAAAAGTATTTCTTTTGACCCACCCCCTATGGGAAGCTTCTTGCACCTCTAATTAGATCAGATTTAATACCCTTGTTAGGCCAGGCACAGTGGCTCATACCCCGCTAATCCCAACACTTTGGGAGGCCAGGGTGGGCGGATCACTTGAGGCAAGGAGTTCAAGACCAGCCTGGCCAACATGGTGAAACCGTGTCTCTACTAAAAATACAAAAATTCAGCTGGGCATGGTGGCGTGTACCTGCACTCCCAGCTACTCAGGAGGTTGAGGCAGGAGAATCACTTGAACCTGGGAGGCAGAGGTTGCAGTGAGCTGAGATTGCACCTCTGCACTCCAGCCTGGGCAACAGAGTGAGACCCTGTCTCAAAAGGGAAAAAAAAAAACCCTCCTTAAAACTCTGACTTCTCATTCCTTTGAGACGTAGACCATTCACAGGACTTCAGACTCAGCAACTGCCAGCCTCACAGTCAATGGGGACGTGATGTTCTGCAGAAAAGCAGTAGATGGTCGGAAGGTAGTGAGTTATCTCCATTGATTGTTCACAGTCAGTTATGAATTGAACTCCTTGTTCTCTTCCCCCTCTTCTCACTACTCTACTTGTCTTTTGTTTTGTTTTATTTTGTTTTTTGTGAGACAGAGTTTTACTTTTGTAGCCCAGGCTGGACTGTAATGGTGCGATCTCAGCTCACCACAACCTGTGCCTCTCGGGTTCAAGCAATTCTCCTGCCTCAGCCTCCTGAGTAGCTGAGATTACAGGCATGCACCACCACGCCCTGCCAATTTTTTGTACTTTTAGTTGAGATGGGGTTTCTCCATGTTGGTTAGGCAAGTCTCGAACTCCCGACCTCGGGTGATCCACCCACCTTGGCCTCCCAAAGTGCTGGAATTACAGGTGTGAGCCACTGCGCCCGGCTGTCTAGTCTTAAAAAAAAAAAAAAAAAAAAATGCAGTAGGGAGGGCTCAGATGAGAAATAAAGAGTGCTGGGCCAAGAGGCTTCTAGAAATTGAGTTCCCATGGAGGGCAGTACTCTGGATGTGTGGATATGCAAACAAGAGGCCTGTATTAGTGGGGCTTTCTTGCTTCTGTCTGGTCAGTCGAACTGGGGCTGGAGGCATTGACAAAGCCTATAGTATGCATGGTGTAGTCCCATTTTGGACTTGGAAGGAGGAAGTGGAGCCAGTGAGATGCCCAGGAGGTTTTGCCTGTTGAGCCTGGAGAAGCTAGAAGACTGTTTAGGGATGTCTTTTACTCAAGATTTGGCCTGCATAGATGGTCTGTGTTCCTAGCCTGATGGTACTGTCCTCATCCTTATGCATCAAGTGAGTGTGAGTTGTAATATCCTTGCTGTAATTTGGAGCAGGTGGGAGCCTTCTAGGCCCCATCTAGGGCCAAGTTTAGCATCAACAAGATGGAGAACTGTGTCTGCCGTAATCCCTCCCTTGGTAGTGCCTGGGTTCTGTGTCAGTGCTACAGTACATCTACTTTGAAACCATCTTTCTGCTTTTAGGTTCCTTACTGTTTAGGAAGAGACTGGGTTTTGTTAACTCTGCAGTTTTGTTTTGTTTTGTATTTTGTTTGTTTGTTTTGAGACCAAGTCTCGCTCTGTCGCCCAGGCTGGAGTGCAGTGGCACAGTCTCCGCTCACTGCAACCTCCACCTTTCAGGTTTGAGCAATTCTCGTGCCTCAGCCTCCCAAGGTGCTAGGATTACAGGCGTGAGCCACCACGCCTGGCCAACTCCGTAGTTCTTTTTTTTTTTCTTTTTTTTTTTTTTTTTTTGAGACGGAGTGTCGCTCTGTCGCCCAGGCTGGAGTGCAGTGGCCCGATCTCAGCTCACTGCAAGCTCCGCCTCCCGGGTTTACGCCATTCTCCAGCCTCAGCCTCCCGAGTAGCTGGGACTACAGGCGCCCGCCACCTCGCCCAGCTAGTTTTTTGTATTTTTTTTTTAGTAGAGACGGGGTTTCACCATGTTAGCCAGGATGGTCTCGATCTCCTGACCTCGTGATCCACCCGTCTCGGCCTCCCAAAGTGCTGGGATTACAGGTTTGAGCCACCGCGCCCGGCCTTTTTTTTTTTTTTTTTTTTTTGAGACGGAGTCTCGCTCTGTCGCCCAGGCTGGAGTGCAGTGGCGCGATCTCGGCTCACTGCAAGCTCTACCTCCCGGGTTCACGCCATTCTCCCGCCTCAGCCTCCCGAGTAGCTGGGACTACAGGCGCCCGCCACGACGCCCGGCTAGTTTTTTGTATTTTTAGTAGAGACGGGGTTTCACCATGTTAGCCAGGATGGTCTCGATCTCCTGACCTCGTGATCCACCCACCTCGGCCTCCCAAAGTGCTGGGATTACAGGCTTGAGCCACCGCGCCCGGCCAACTCCGTAGTTCTTAATGTTAGTTCTTGTGTGGTAGGACATGGAGAGGTGGGAGAAGCAGATCCGAGACATTGGAAGTACAGTTCTTTTAAGCTCATCTATTTGGGAGTGCTGAGGCAAGCTCGGTTTATCAGAGGTTATCCCATCTCCCCCAATTTTGCTTTTTCAGGACTCTGCACTTGTCCAAGAGAAGAATCCAGAGAAATCAGAGCAGGTCAAATAGTTCTAAAAGCCATGGCCCAGGTATGTTGAAATTCCTTCTATCCTTAGAATAATCTGTCTTCACCCCAGATTATATGGACACTGTGTTTTTTATCCTGGAGCTTCCCTGTATCCTTTTCACAGTTCGTCCATTCCGGGAGATGAGTGATGGTGCCCAAGTCCCTCGGTGGCCCTCTCCTCTCCAGCATTGTCCACGTGTCTGTAGTCCTCTTAGCAGAGCATAGGCTGGGCGTGGTGGCACATGCCTGTAATCTCAGCACTTTGGGAGGCTGAGGCGGGCGGATCGCTTGAGGCCAGGAGTTCGAGCCCAGCCTGGACAACATGGTGAAACCCCGTCTCTACTAAAAATATAAAAATTAGCCAGGCGTGGTACTGCATACCTGTAGTCCCAGCTACTCAGGAGGCTGAGGCAGGAGAATCATTTGAACCTGGGAGATGGAGGTTGTAGGGAGCCAAGATTGCCCCTTTGCACTCCACCCTGGGAGACAGAACGAGACTCTGTCTAAATAAAGAAATAAATAATAAATAAATAAATACATGCTCTTAGCAGAGCACCAGTACGGTAGAAATACCTTCTCTTGAGAGAAATATGAGCGTCTCCCTTATCATAACTGTGGTTGAAGGGGG
This sequence comes from Macaca thibetana thibetana, assembly GCF_024542745.1. Taxonomy (NCBI): domain Eukaryota; kingdom Metazoa; phylum Chordata; class Mammalia; order Primates; family Cercopithecidae; genus Macaca; species Macaca thibetana. The sequence continues at coordinate 40,603,956 of NC_065596.1, read as the reverse complement.
CCAAAGATGAAATAAAATAGTTTCATCTTTTCCATTGTCTTGGGTGGTTTCTTTCTTCTGTGTTTTTGCTTTGTTTCATTTTTTGAGACAGGGTCTCACTCTGTCACCCAGACTGGAGCACAGTGGTGCAATCAAGGCTCACTGCAGCCTCAGCCTCCTGGGCTCAAGCCATCCTCCCACCTCAGCCTCCCAAGTAGCTAGGACCACAGCCACATGCCACCACTCCCAGCTAACTTTTTAAGTTTTTGTAGAGACCAGGTCTCACTGTGTTGCCCAGACTGGTCTCAAACTCTGGGGCTCACGCAGTCCTTCCACCTCAGCCTCCTAGTACTGGGATTACAGGCATGAGCCATGGCACCTGGATTCTTTATTCTATTTTTAAATGTTACCCCCTCTTGAAAAAATCACAAGACATTTAATACTGTCAAAAAAAAATATATATATATATATATAGCTGGGCACAGTGGTGGTGGATGCCTATAACCCCAGCTACTTGAGAGGCTGAAGTAGGAGAATCACTTGAACCCAGGAGGCCAAGGTTGTCATAAGCAGAGATCATGCCACTGCACTCCAGCTTGGGCGACACAGTGAGACTCTGTCTCACAAAATATATATATAGGCCGAGTGTGGTTGCTCACACCTGTAATCACAGCACTTTGGGAGGCCAAGGCGGGTGGGTCACAAGGTCAAGAGATCAAGACCATCCTGGTCAACATGGTGAAACTCCATCTCAACTAAAAATACAGAAATTAGCTGGGTGCAGTGGCAGGTATCTGTAGTCCCAGCTACTCGGGAGGCTGAGGCAAGAGAATTGCTTGAAGCTGTGAGGCGGAGGTTGCAGTGAGCTGAGATTGCACTACTGCACTCCAGCCTGGGCAACAGAGCGAGACTCCGTCTCAAAAAAAAAAAAAAAAATTCCAACTTTCTTTTAGTTGACCAATCATTAAAGATATTTACAAAAATGTAAAACAATACCACTAAATTTTTTGATTTTGACAATAGAGTTATGTTTCATAAAATATATGTTATTGATATTAATAGGTAACAGGTTTATTTGTTGTTAAAATATTTTTAAAATTTCTCAGCTGGATGCAGTGTCTGATACCTGTAATCCAGCACTTTGGGAGGCTGAGGCAGACGGATCACCTGAGGTCAGGAGTTCGAGACCAGCCTGACAAACACGATGAAACTGTCTGTACTAAAAATACAAAAATTAGCCGGCCATGGTGGCACATGTCTGTAATTCCAGCTGCTCAGGAGACTGAGGCAGGAGAATCACTTGAACCTGGGAGGCAGAGGTTGCAGTGAGCCAAGATTGTATCACTGCACTCCAGACTGACTGATAGAATGAGACTGTCTCAAAAAAAAAAAAAAAAAAAAAATTAAATTTCTTTCTTTTAATTTCTAAGGTGGGAAAATGTTGATAGATATAACCAGCATTAAGAAAAGTTCTGGCCGGGCACAGTGGCTCACCCTGTAATTCCAACACTTTGGGAGGCCAAGGTAGGAGGATCACTTGAGACCAGGAGTTCAAGACCAGCTGGGGCAATGTAGTGAGACCCCATCTCTACAAACAAAAATTTAAATTTAAATTTAAAAACACAAAGTTAGGCATGGTGGCTCACGCCTGTAATCCCAGCACTTTGGGAGGCCAAGGCAGGTGAATTACCTGAGCTCAGGAGTACAAGACCAGCCTGCACAACATGGCAAAAGCCTGTCTCTACATAAAATATATATATACGAAATTTAGCTGCGTGCAATGGTGTGCCACCTGTAGTCCCAGCTACTCAGGAGGCTCAGGCAGGAGAATTGCTTGAGCCTGGGAGGCAGAGGTTGCAGTGAGCCGAGATCACGCCACTGCGCTGCAGCCTGGGCAACAGAGTTAGACACTGTCTCAAAAAAAAGAGAGAAAGAAGGAAAGAAATTCATTTAAGGCCAGGCGCGGTGGCTCAAGCCTGTAATCCCAGCACTTTGGGAGGCCGAGACGGGCGGATCATGAGGTCAGGAGATCGAGACCATCCTGGCTAATACGGTGAAACCCCGTCTCTACTAAAAAATACAAAAAACTAGCCGGGCGAAGTGGCGGGTGCCTGTAGTCCCAGCTACTCGGGAGGCTGAGGCAGGAGAATGGCGTGAACCCGAGAGGAGGAGCTTGCAGTGAGCTGAGATCCGGCCACTGCACTCCAGCCTGGGTGACAGAGCAAGACTCCGTCTCAAAAAAAAAAAAAAAAAAAAGAAATTCATTTAAAAGGGTGTTATGTTTTACCCAACATCAGGGTGTTTGCAGTAGAAGCCCACAGCCTTCTCTCTCCACGTAGATATGGTAGCAGTTGTAGGGATTGGTCTTGGTCTCTGTATGTGGTAACATCTGTTTTGTGAGACCTTTAAGAAGGGGCCGTGATTGGGAACTTTAGTGACGGAACACTCTTCAGTCTTGCAAGGATATGTATGAGAAATGAATAACCGTAAAATGGTCCATTTTAAGGTTGAACATATGTGTTGGTTGTAGGTCACATTTATGTAACCTACAACATATATGGAGGTACACCCTCTATCAGCTTTCTGATTTCAGGAACAAGCAGAAGTGGACAGTGAAGGAATGTGAATATTAGCAAGCATATAATAAATCCTGAAGATTTTACACATCTTGTGTTTTTAATTTTTTTTTTAATTTTAAATTTTTGTCAGTACATAGTAGGTGTGTGTATTTATGGAGTACATGAGATGTTGTGATACAGGCATGCAGTGTGAAATAAGCATATCATGAAGAATGGGATATCCAACCCCTCAAGCATTTATCCTTTGAGTTACAAACATTCCAATGACACTCTTTGTTTTAAAATATACAGTTAGGCCAGGCACAGTGGCTCACACCTGTAATCCCAGCACTTTGGGAGGCCAAGGCAGGCAGATCATTTGAGATCAGGAGTTCAAGACCAGCCTGGCCAACATGAGGAAACCCCATCTCTACTAAAAAATACAAAAATTAGCTGGGTGTGGTGGTGGGTGCCTGTAATCCCAGCTACTCTGGAGACTGAGGCAGGAGAATGACTTGAACCCCACAGCAGAGGTTGCAGTGAGCTAAGATCATGCAACTGCACTCCAGCCTGGGTGACAGCAAAACTCCATCTCAAAAAAAAAAAAAAAAAAAGTACAATTAAGTTCTTATTGACTATAGTCAGCCTGTTGTGCTACCCAATAGTAGGTCTTATTCTTTCTATTTTTTGTACCCATTAACCATCCCCACCTCCCCCTCAGCCTCCCTGTGCCCTTCCCAGCCTTCAGTAATCATCCTTCCACTCTCTATGACCATGAGTTGAATTGTTTTGATTTTTAGATCCACAAATAAGTGAGAACATGCAGTTTGTCTCTCTGTGCCTGGCTTATTTCATGTAGCATAATGACCTCCAGTTCCATTCATGTTGCAGATGACCAGATCTCATTCTTTTTGTGGCTGAATAGTACTCTATTGTGTATATGTACCACATTTTCTTTATCCATTCATCTGTTGACAGACACTTGGGTTGATTCCAAATCTTGACTATTGTGGACAGTGCTGCCGCAAACATGGAGTGCAGATATCTCTTCCATATACTGATTTTCTTTCTTTTCTTTTCTTTTCTTTCTTTTTTTTTTTTTTTTTTTGAGACGGAATTTCGTTCTTGTTGCCCAAGCCGGCAGTGGCACGATCTTGCTCACTGCAACCTCCACCTCCTGGGTTCAAGCGATTCTCCTGCCTCAGCCTCCCAAGTAGCTGGGATTATAGGCGTACACCACCATGCCTAGCTAATTTTTTGTATTTTTAGTAGAAATGGGGTTTCACCACGTCGGCCAGGCTGGTCTGGAACTCTTGACCTCAGGTTATCTGCCCACCTTGGCCTCCCAAAGTGCTGGGATTACAGGCATGAGCCACCGTGCCTGGACTACTGATTTCCTTTCTTGTATATACCCAGCAGTGGTATTGCTGGACCACAGGGTAGCTCCGTTTTTAGTTTTTTGAGGAACCTCCAAACTGTTCTCCATAGTGATTTACATTCACTAATTTACATTCCCAACAAAGTGTCCAAGGGTTCCCTTCTGTTCACATCCTCACTAGCATTTGTTATTGCCTTTTAGATATAAGCCACTTTAACATACACATCTTATTTAAGCTAAGTGCACGAAAATAGTGGAATCAACGTATCTTACAAGACATAACCTACAATAGTATGCAACCAATAACAGTCTGTGTCTTTCTGCCTGCCTGCCTGCCCTCCTTTCTAACTTCCTTCTCTCTTCCTTCTTTCATTTTTATGTATTTATTTATATTGTTTTTGAGATGGGGTCTTGCTCTGTCGCCCAGGCTGGAGTGCAGTGGCGCAATCTCAGCTCACTGCAATCTCCACCTACCAGGTTCAAGCGATTCTCCTGCCTCAGCCTCCCTAGTAGCTGGGACTACAGGCATGCACCATCATGCCCAGCTAATTTCTTTTTTGGGTTTTATTGTTGTTGTTGTTGTTTGTTTTTTTGAGACAGAATCTCACTCTGTCACCCAGGCTGGAGTGCAGGGTCACGATCTCGGCTCACTGCAACCTCTGCCTCCTGGGTTCAAGCTATTATCTTGCCTCAGCCTCCTGAGTAGCTGGGATTACAGGTGTGCACCACCACGCCTGGCTAATTTTTTGTATTTTTAGTAGAGACAGGGTTGTTTTGCCCTGTTGGCTGGGCTGGACTTTTTTTTTTTTTTTTTTTTGAAACGGAATTTCACTCTTGTTGCCCAGGCTGGAGTGCAGTGTCACAATTTCAGCACACTGCAACGTCAGCCTCCTGGGTTCAAGCGATTCTCCTACCTCAGCCCCCAAGTAGCTGGGATTACAGGCACCCGCCACCACGCCCAGCTAATTTTTTGTATTTTTAGTAGAGACGGGATTTCACCATGTTGGCCAGGATGTTCTTGAACTCCTGACCTCAGGTGATTCACCTGCCTCAGCCTCCCAAAGTGCTGGAATTACCACCATGCCCAGTTGGCAGGCTGGTCTTGAACTCCTGGCCTCAAGTGATCAACCCACCTCAGCCTCCCAAAGTGCTGGGATTACAGGTATGAGCCACCACGCCCAGCGTGGACTCGTTGTTGAAAGACATTATTATTTGCCAGGCCCACGTTTGCTGTGTGTTTTGTGTGTTTTGCTATTTCGCTTCCTTTCTTATTTATTTATTTATTTATGTATTGGATGGAACGAAGTTTTGCTCTTGTTGCCTGCCCAGGCTGGAGCGCAATGGCGCGATCTCAGCTCACTGCAACCTCTGCCTCCCGGGTTCAAGCGATTCTCCTGCCTCAGCCTCCTGAGTAGCTGGAATTACAGGCGCCCGCCACCACACCCAGCTAGTTTTTGTATATTTAGTAGAGACTGGGTTTCGCCATGTTAACCAGGCTGGTCTTGAACTTCTGACCTCAGGTGATCCACCCGCCTCGGCCTCCCAAAGTGCTGGGATTACAGGCATGGGCCATCACGCCCAGCCTATTTCGCTTATTTATGGGACCCCACTTAGCTCTTTTCTGCTCATTCCCAGGCCATGGAAGATAGAAGTGTCCTGCTGTCTGCAGACAGTTTTATCTGTAGCCACAGGAGTGCTCAAGAGTATATGAACCGTTAGTCATATAACTGTGCTTATTATGCTTCCTTCATGGCACAGGCCTGCAGCTCTAGATTCTGTCATGCTTCATTACCTCCTTCCTCCAGTGCCCTTCTTCATCTCCTCGTAAATGTCCTTGGCCGGGTATAGTGGCTCAGGCCTGTAATCCCAGTGCTTTGGGAGGCTGAGGCGGGAGGATCACTTCAGACCAGAGGTTTGAGACCAGCCTGGGTAACATAGTGAGATTTTGTCTCTACAAAAAAAAAATATTAAAAATCAAAATTAGGCTGGGTGCAGTGGCTGAGCCTGTCATCCCAACACTTTGGGAGGCCAAGGTGGGCGCATCACGAGGTCAGGACCAGTCTAACCAACATGGTGAAACCCCGTCTCTACTAAAAATACAAAAAAATTAGCCGGGCACAGTGGCAGGCACCTGTAGTCCCAGCTACTCAGGAGGCTGAGGCAGGAGAATGGCGTGAACCCGGGAGGCGGAGCTTGCAGTGAACTGAGATCGCACCACTGCACTCCAGCCTGGGCAAACAGGGTAAGACTCCATCTCAAAAAAAAAATTCTTCAGGCCGGGCGCGGTGGCTCACGCTTGTAATCCCAGCACTTTGGGAGGCCGAGGCGGGCGGATCACAAGGTCAGGAGATCGAGACCACGGTGAAACCCCGCCTCTACTAAAAAAAATACAAAAAAATTAGCTGGGCGCAGTGGCGAGCGCCTGTAGTCCCAGCTACTCAGGAGGCTGAGGCAGAAGAGACTCCGTCTCAAAAAAAAAAAAAATTCTTCTTCATCTCCTCAATATATTTACTGGATGAGTCAGCTTGTCAAAACCTGACCCTACTAATCAATTTTAACTAATCATTTAAAATGGGACAGGTGGGCTGGGCATGGTGGCTCACGCCTGTAATCCCAGCACTTTGGGAGACCAAGGTGGGCAGATCATGAGGTCAGGAGGTTGAGACCAGCCTGGCCAACATGATAAAGCTCCGTCTCTACTAAAAATACAAAAAATTAGCCGTGCATGGTGGCATGCGCCTGTAGTCCCAGCTCTTCGGGAGACTGAGGCAGGAGAATTGCTTGAACCTGGGAGGCGGGGGTTGCAGTAAGCCAAGATTGCACCACTGCACTCCAGCCCGGGCGACAGAGTGAGACTCTGTCTCAAGAAAAAAAAAAAAAAAAAAGGGACAGGAGGCTGAGCACAGTGGCTCATACCTGTAATCCCAACACTGTGGGAGAACGAGAGGGTTAGATCACTTGAGGTCAGGAGTTCACAACCAGCCTGGCCAACATGGTGAAACCCCATCTCTATTAAAACTACAAAAATTAGGGGCCGGGCATGGTGGCTCACGCCTGCAATCCCAACACCTTGGGAGGCCGAGGCAGGTAGATCACCTGAGGTCAGGTGTTCAAAACCAGCCTGGCCAACATGGTGAAACCCCGTCTCTACTAAAGATACAAAAATTAGCCAGGAGTGGTGGCATGCGCCTGTAATCCCAGTTACTCTGGAGGCTGAGGCAGGAGAATCACTTGAACCCGGGAGGTGGAGGTTGCGGTGAGCCGAGATTGTGCCACTGCACTCCAGCCTGGGCGACAGAGTGAGACTATGTCTCAAAAAATAAGAAATAAAAAAATTAGCCAGGCGTGGTGGCATGCACCTGTAATCCCAGCTACTTGGGAGGCTGAGGCAGGAGAATCACTTGAACCTGGAAGGCGGAGGTTGTAGTGAGCCGAAATCATGCCACTGCACTCTGGCCTGGGCAACAGGGAGAGACTGCATCTCAGAAACCAAACAAAAAAACAAAACAAAGCATAAGAAAAACAACAACAACAAAATGGTAAAAGACAGGCACTGTGGCTCGACTTTTAATCCCAGCGCTTTGGAAGGCCAAGGTGGGAGGATTGCTTGAGCCCAGAAGTTTGAGACCAGCCTGGACAATATAGCAAGACCTCACCTCTACAAAAAATAATTTTTAACAAAAATAGCTTAGTATGGTGACATGTGCCTGTAGTCCCAGTCACTTGGGAGGCTGAGGTGGGAGGATTGCTTGAGCTCAGGAATTTGAGGCAACAGTGAGCCATGATTGCACCACTGCACTCCAGCCTGGGTGACAGAGCAAGATTCTGTGTCTTAAAAAAATTGGAGGCCGGGCGCGGTGGCTCAAGCCTGTAATCCCAGCACTTTGGGAGGCCGAGACGGGCGGATCACGAGGTCAGGAGATCGAGACCATCCTGGCTAACACGGTGAAACCCCGTCTCTACTAAAAATTACAAAACACTAGCCGGGTGAGGTGGCGGGTGCCTGTAGTCCCAGCTACTCGGGAGGCTGAGGCAGGAGAATGGCGTGAACCCGGGAGGCGGAGCTTGCAGTGAGCCGAGATCTGGCCACTGCACTCCAGCCTGGGTGACAGAGCAAGACTCCGTCTCAAAAAAAAAAAAAAAAAAAAAAAAAAAAAATTGGGCCAGGCACAGTGGCCCACACCTATAATCCCAGCACTTTGGTAGGTCAAGGTGGGTGGATCACTTGAGTCCGGGAATTCAAGACCAGCCTGGACAACATAGTGAGACCCATCTCTACAAAAAATAAAAAATTAGCTGGGTATGGTGGTGCACACCTTTAGTGCCAGCTACTTGGGAGGCTGAGGCAGGGGGATAGCTTGAGTTGGGAGGTCAAGGCTCCCGTGAGCTACGATTGCGCCACCACACTCCAACCTGGGTGACAGAGTGAGACCCTGTCTCAAATAATAAATAAAGGCATGTCCAGTCATTATGTGCCTCCTAATGGGATGCTACAGGAAGTACACACCACCATCCCTGATATATTAATGCCCTTCCCTCGAAAATGGAAGTCAGACCCCCAGATCTAACTGCTATTTCACAGGGAATATGGAAATTAAGCACCTGTGAAACTACGTCACGAAGATGCAATCCGTCAAATCCAGAAGGTGGGAACTCTACTAATTCAAATGTTTCTTTTTTTTTTTTTTTTTTTTGAGACGGAGTCTCACGCTGTTGCCCAGGCTGGAGTGCAGTGGCGCGATCTCGGCTCACTGCAAGCTCCGTCTCCTGGGTTCACGCCATTCTCCTGCCTCAGCCTCCTGAGTAGCTAGGACTACAGGCGCCCGCCACCGCGCCCGGCTAATTTTTTGTATTTTTAGTAGAGACGGGGTTTCACTGTGGTCTCGATCTCCTGACCTTGTGATCCGCCCGCCTCGGCCTCCCAAAGTGCTGGGATTACAGGCTTGAGCCACCGCGCCCGGCCTCTTTTTTTTTTTTTTTTTTTTTTTTTTTGAGATGGAGTTTCGCTCTTGTTGCCCAGGCTGGAGTGCAGTGTCGTGATCTCGGCTCACTGAAGCCTCTGCCTCCCAGGTTCAAGCAATTCTCTTGCCTCAGCCTCCTGAGTAGCTGGGATTACAGGCATACACCACCACACCCAGCTAATTTTGTATTTTTAGTAGAGACGGGGTTTCTCCATGTTGGTGAGGCTGGTCTCAAACTCCCAACCTCAGGTGATCCGCCCACCTCGGAGAAACCCCGTCTCTACTAAAAATACACAAAAATTAGCTGAATGTGGTGGTGGGTGCCTGTAATCCCAGCTACTTGGGAGGCTGAGGCAGGAGAATCACTTGAACTCAGGACGCAGAGGTTGTGGTGAGCTGAGATCGCGCCATTGCACTCTAGCCTGGGCAACAAGAGTGAAACTCCATCTCAAAAAAAAAAAAAAAATTGAGAACATTGGGGCAATTAGAACTTAATCTGTTGATTGGGAAATTATTGATACATTAATTAAGTATGATAATGATATTCTGAGTATTATGTGTTTTTCTTTTTTTTTTTTTTTTTTTGAGATGGAGTCTTGCTCTGTTGCCCAGACTGGAGTGCAGTGGCACCATCTCGGCTCATTGCAAACTCCACCTCCCGAGTTCATGCCATTCTCCTGCCTCAGCCTCCCGAGTAGCTGGGACTACAGGTGCCCACCACCATGCCTGGCTAATTTTTTGTATTTTTCGTAGAGATGAGGTCTCACCGTGTTAGCCAGGATGGTCTTGATCTCCTGACCTCGTGATCCGCCCGCCTCAGCTTCCCAAAGTGCTGGGATTACAGGCGTGAGCCACCGCGCCCGGCTATTATATGTTTTTCTAAGAGAAGTCAATTATCTGTTGGATACTAAAGTATCTGTGGGTGAAGTATTATGATGTGTGGCATGTGAGATTTGCCTCACAGTACATGGGGAGTAAAAGATAGAAGGGAAGAGATGAAACAGGGTGCACCTTGTTAGCTGTTGAAGCAGACTGATGCATATAGGGGGTCATTACTGTATACTTTTGTACTTTTGTGCATTCTGAAAATTTTCATAATAAAAAGTGGAAAAACGTTTCTTAATATACCCAAATGTGTGGGTTTATTGTTTCAGGGACTGGTGACATTCAGGGACGTGGCTATAGAGTTCTCTCTGGAAGAATGGAAGTGCCTGGAACCTGCTCAGAGGGACTTGTACAGGGAGGTGACTCTGGAGAACTTTGGTCACTTGGCCTCACTAGGTAAGGAGATTGTATCGCACAGGCCAGACGGAAAGCAAGGCACTGGGGACTACAACCATGGGGTGCTGTTTCCATCTCTGCCTAAATGGGTGAGGAGAGGAAACTGTCACGGGAGATGCTACAAACTACAGCCATGGAGAGGGGACCAGCCAGCAATTGCTGTAGCTACTTCCAGAGCTCCTGGGTTAAAGTAGGGAGAGAGAGGGGTAAGAAATGCCCAGTGCTCGCTCTCCTCCTGTCCGCTGATCTCCAGCTGATGCTTTTTGTCTGCCAAAGCCAATGAGAACCCAGAGGGCATGGGTAATGCAGTTCTTACAGTGAGCTGTTGGGATCCCAGAGCTGGGCACAGAACAAGGCCAGAAGCATCAAGGAATAGATTGGAGGGGAAGGAGGAGTTCATGGAGAGTGGTCACCACACATCTACTCCACATAATTCAGGACTACCCTTCTGGAATTTCTGGTTTCTTCATTGTGAATTTCTAGGGTAACTTACAACTTTCTGACTGAATTTCTGGTGACTGAAAAATTGTTTTGTCCTTTGTGGAATTGGAAACAAGTCATTCCACTGGGCACCTAGGTCTTCCCATCCTTCAGACAACCTTCCGCCTGCCTTGTGATTGCGTCTTTTCCATGGTGACCAGGGAACTGGGTTTGGATTTTGGAGCAGTCTCATCACACCCCGTTTCTTTTCCTGTAAACAGGACTCTCCATTTCTAAGCCTGATGTCGTCTCCTTATTGGAGCAAGGGAAAGAGCCCTGGATGATTGCAAATGATGTGACAGGACCATGGTGCCCAGGTGAGCGAGGGCTGGTTTCGACAGGGGGAGGTCCCTGGGTGCGTCGACTGACAGGAGCAACTTGAGTTACTGTGGGAAGTTGCCTCAAAGCCCTACTGTGGAAGAAAGGCCTGAAATGTGAAGATGTGGCGAGTAAAGACCTTATTAGCATCAGCTCCCAAGAGAACCTTGGCCTACTCCCATTAATTCATCTCTCTTCTCTGTTCTCTCACATTTTCCTTCCTTTTTAAAAAGAGATGTACCTATTTCTTCCCCAGTGGCCACCTTTTTACCTGTACTTTGTATCCTTTTTTTTAGAGGCAGAATCTCACTCTGTCATCCATGCTGGAGTGCAGTGGCATGATCACAGCTCACTGCAGCCTCCATCTCCTGGGCTTAAGCGATCCTCCCACTTTGGGAGGCCAAAGTGAGATTACAGGTGTGAGCCACAGTACCCAGCCAGATCCTTTTTTCTACAAGTATCTTCATCCCTTAGAAAACTTATTTTCTTGACCAGGCATGGTGGCTCATGCGTGTAATCCCAGCACTTTGGGAGGCTGAGGTGGGTGTATCACCTGAGGTCAGGAGTTCAAGACCACCCTGGCCAACATGGTAAAATCCCGTCTCTACTAAAAGTACAAAAATTAGCTGGGCATGGTGGCGGGTGCCTGTAATTCCAGCTACTTGGGAGGCTGAGGCAGGAGAATCTCTTGAACCCGGGAGGCAGAGGTTGCAGTGAGCTGAGATTACGCCATTGCATTCCAGCCAGAGTGACAAAAGTGAAACTCTATCTCCAAAAACAAACCAAAAAAACATTTTCTTGGCTGGACACGGTGGCCCACACCTGTAATCTCAGCACTTTGGGAGGCCGAGGTGGGCAGATCACTTGAAGCCAGGAGTTCAAGACCAGCCTGGCCAACATGGTGAAACCCCATCTCTCCTAAAAATACAGAAATTAGCCGGGCATGGTGGCCGGTGCCTGTAACCCCAGCTACTCAGGAGGCTAAGGCAGGAGAATTGCTTGAACCCAGGAGACAGAGGTTGCAGTGAGCCGAGATTGTGCCACTGCACTCCAGCCTCTGCAACAGTAATTCAGCCATTCATTTATTCTCTTAACTTTTGAGCGGTAGGGTTGTGTAGTGGTTGAGGGCACAGACACTGGAGTCAGACTGCCTGAGTTCAAATCCTGGCGCTGCCACTTAGTAGCTCTGTGAGTTTGCATAAATTACTTAAATTCTCTGTGCTTCAGTTTCCTCCTTGGCAAATGGTATAAAAATATTGCCGTTAGGCTGGACGTGGTACCTCACCCCTGTAATCCCAGCACTTTGGGAGGCCAAGGTGGGCGGATCACTGGAGGTCGGGAGTTCAAGACCAGTTTGGCCAACATGGTAAAACTCCTTTTATATTTTGTAAAAATACAAAAATAAGCTGTGCATGGTGGCACACATCTGTGATCCCAGCTACTCTGGAGGCTGAGGCATGAGAATCGCTTGAATCTGGGAGGAGGAGGTTGCAGTGAGCCGAGATCACACCATTACACTCCAGCCTGTACAACAGAGGGAGACTCTGTCTCAAAAAAAAAAAAAAAAAAAAAAAAAAAAAAGAGTTGCTGTTATATGAAACATAGTGTGAAAGTGCCCAGAAAGGCAATTGTGATGACTACATAAATGTTAGTGAGTATTCTCGATTGGCACTTGGTGGACAGTATTGGAATCTGTGAATCCTGAATCACCAGTGACCCTTTCCTAACTTCTCCGCTATTGTTGTCTTTTTTATTTTTTTATTTTTATTTTTTTTGAGACGGAGTCTCGCTCTGTCGCCCAGGCTGAAGTGCAGTGGCCGGATCTCGGCTCGTAAGCTCCGCCTCCTGGGTTCACGCCATTCTCCTGCCTCAGCCTCCCGAGTAGCTGGGACTACAGGCGCCCGCCACCTCGCCCGGCTAGTTTTTTGTATTTTTTAGTAGAGACGGGGTTTCACTGTGTTAGCCAGGATGGTCTCAATCTCCTTACCTTGTGATCTGCCCACCTCGGCCTCCCAAAGTGCTGGGATTACAGGTGTGAGCCCCATGCCCAGCCTGTTGTTGTCATTTTTATTTTTCATCTAGGATCATTTTCTCTCTATCTAAAGAAGACTCTTAAAGTTTCCCTCAGTTTTTGGCCACACGAAAAGACTGGTTTTTTTTTTTTTTTTTTTCTTTAAAACTGACATTTATCAGCCTGAACAGCATAGCAAGACCCCTTCTCCTTTTTTTTTTTTTTTTTTTTTTGAGACAGAGTCTCACTCTGTCGCCCAGGCTGGAGTGCAGTAGCGCGATCTCGGCTCACTGCAAGCGCCGCCTCCCGGGTTCACGCCATTCTCCTGCCTCAGCCTCCCGAGTAGCTGGGACTACAGGTGCCCGCCACAGCACCTGGCTAATTTTTTGTATTTTTAGTAGAGACGGGGTTTCACTGTGTCAGCCAGGATGGTCTCGATCTCCTGACCTCATGATCCGCCTGCCTCGGCCTCCCAAAGTGCTGGGATTACAGGCGTGAGCCACCGCGCCCGGCTACAAGACCCCTTCTCTACAAAAAATACAAAAATTAGCCAGGCAAGGTGGCACACACCTGTAGTCCCAGCTAATCAAGAGGCTGAGGCAGGAGAATCACTAGAGCCTGGGAGATCAAGGCTGCGGTGAGCTATGATCGTGCCACTGCGCTCCAGCCTGGGTGACAGAGCAACACTCCATTTCAAAATAAATAAATAAATAAAAATTTTTTGTTGTTTTTTTCTGAGACGGTATCTCGCTCTGTCACCCACGCTGGAGTGCAGTGGTGCGATCTCAGCTCACTGCAGCCTCTGCCTCCCGGGTTCAAGTAATTCTCCTGTCTCAGTCTCCTGAGTAGCTAGGATTACAGGTGCACACTACCACGCCTGGCTAATTTTCGTATATTCGGTAGATATGGGGTTTCACTATGTTGGCCAGGCTGGTCTGAAACTCCTGAGCTCGAGTGACCTGCCCACCTCAGCCTCCCAAAGTGCTGGGATTACAGGCATGAGCCACCACACCCAGCCAGCTGATCCTCTTAATGAGTAGTTTTTTGTAAATTGTCTCTCACTTCGTGTTTGTCTAATGTTTTCTCACAGTGAGATTCTGCATTTTAGCAAGAATATCACAGAAGTGATGTTGTGTTCTTCTCTGTGTATCACATATCAAACATCAACATGCCATATTACTGGTGCTGTTCATTTTGATCACTTGGTAAGATAGGTGCTGTTCGCACTTTGGGAGGCCAAGGCGGGTGGATCACAAGGTCAGGAGTTCGAGACCAGCCTGGCCAATATGGTGAAACCCTGTCTCCACTAAAAATACAAAAATTAGCTGGGTGTGGTGGCGGGTGCCTGTAGTCCCAGCTACTCGGGAGTCTGAGGCAGGAGAATCGCTTGAACCCGGGAAGCAGAGGTTGCAGTGAGCCAAGATTGCGCCACTGTACTCCAGCTTGGGCAACAGAGTGAGACTCCGTCTCAGGAAAAAAAAAAAAAAAGATAGATGCTGTTCACTTTGATCACTTGGTAAATAGGGCCTCTCTTGTTTCTCACCTGTAAAGTTTCCATTTGTAATTGATAAATATCTTATGGCGAAATACTTCCACACTAGGCAAATGTGCTGCTTTTCCTCCTTCCACCCCCTGATTTTGGCATCCATCACTAGACCTTGTCTGCACCAGCTATTACTCTGTCACTTGCCTAATGTTGATTTTCTGTGTCCCTTATATCTTCACCATTTATTAATTGGAATTCTTTGGTAAGGAAGAGCTGTCCCTAGCCCTCTCCTATTCACTTATTTTTGTTTTGTTTTGTTTTTATTTTTGTTTTTGAGACGGAGTCTTGCTCTGTCGCCAGGCTGGAGTGCAGTGGTGCGACCTCTGCTCACTGCAAGCTCTGCCTCCCGGGTTCACGCCGTTCTCCTGCCTCAGCCTCCCGAGTAGCTATGACTACAGGCTCCCGCCACCACACCTGGCTAATTTTTTGTATATTTAGTAGAGACGGGGTTTTACCATGTTAGCCAGGATGGTCTTGATCTCCTGACCTTGTGATCCACCCACCTCAGCCTCCCAAAGTGCTGGGAGTACAGGCGTGAGCCACTTTTCCTGGCCTCCCATTCATTTATTCATTCAATGATTTCTTTATATCGTGATGAGTTCATGGGTATTTATTTTATTCTATGGGCTATAGTCACTACTTTCATGGTTTATTTCCTTGCTCCAATTGTTCAGGCTTTGGCCCTTGAGAACTCCTTAAGCTTGGCTCCTGGGTTCTCTCAACACGCCCTCATTCTCTTTTGTGTACTTCCATGTTTTCTGGTACCACAGCATGTTCCATGGTTATTTCAGATTTTTCTTGCCTCAGCCCTTAAATCAGCCAGTTCTCAAAAGAGTGCTGGCTCCTTTTATTGAAAAATGGTCCGGGAGGCAGAGGTTGCAGAGAGCTGAGATCGCCCCACTGCACTCCAGCCTGGGCAACAAGAACGAGACTCCATCTCAGGAAAAAAAAAAAAAAAAAAAATGGTAGGAAATCGTATCTTTGAAGTTTTTCTAAGCAAAGCAAGACCTTAAGATCTTTACCATCATTTACTTCCCTGTGCCCTAGACCAGGGGTTGGCAAACTGCAATCTGTGGGTCAAATAAATGCAGTCCATAACCAGTTTTTCATACAGCCCTAGAGCCAAGAACAGTTTTGGTTTTTTTTTTTTTTTTTTTTTTTTTTGAGACGGAGTCTCGCTCTGTCGCCCAGGCTGAAGTGCAGTGGCCGAATCTCGGCTCACTGCAAGCTCCGCCTCCCAGGTTCACGCCATTCTCCTGCCTCAGCCTCCCAAGTGGGACTACAGGCGCCCGCCACCTCGCCCGGCTAGTTTTTTGTATTTTTTAGTAGAGACGGGGTTTCACCATGTTAGCCAGGATGGTCTCGATCTCCTGACCTTGTGATCCACCCATCTCGGCCTCCCAAAGTGCTGGGATTACAGGCTTGAGCCACCGGGCCTCGGCCTCAGTTTTGGTATTTTGAAAGTGTTTTAAAAAAAAAAAAAGAATATGCTATAGAGACTTTATGTATTCCACAAACCCTAAAACATTTACCATCGGGCCCTTCACAGAAAAAGTTTGCTTTTATGGTTTTTTTTTGAGACAGAGCCTCACTCTGTCGCCCACGCTGAAGTGCAGTGGCACGATCTCAGCTCATTGCAACCTCAGCCTCCCAGGTTCAAGTAATTTTCCAGTGTCAGCTTCCCAAGTTCCCAAGTAGTTGGGACTACAGGAGTGTGCCACCACACCCAGCTAATTTTTGTATTTTCAGTAGAGACAGGATTTCGCCAAGTTGGCCGGGCTGGTCTCAAACTCCTGACCTCAAGTGATCCACCCACCTAGGCCTCCCAAAGCTCCCAAAGTGCTGGAATTACAGGCATGAGTCACTGCACCTGGCCTTCCCACTTTCACTTCTAAGGACCCTTGTGAATACATTGTGTCCACCCAGATAAACCAGGATAATCTCGCCATCTCATGGTGGTCAACTGATTCGCATTTTTTTTTTTTTTTTTTTTTTGAGATGGAGTTTCGTCTTTGTTGCCCAAGCTGGAGTGCAATGGTGAGATCTCTGCTCACCACAACCTCCACCTCCCGGGTTCAAGTGATTCTCCTGCCTCAGCCTCCTGAGTAGCTGGGATTACAGGCACCCACCACCACACCCAGCTAATTTTGTATTGTTGGTAGAGACGGGGTTTCTCCATGTTGGTCAGACTGGTTTTGAACTCCTGACCTCAGGTGATCCACCCTCCTCGGCCACACAAAGTGCTGAGATTACAGGCATGAGCCACTGAGCCCTGCCCTAGTTAGCAATCTGAATTCGAACTCCCCTTGCTGTGTGACATACCACTCATAGGTTCTAGGAATAAAGACACAGACATCTTTGAGTGCCGTTATCCCACCTACCACATTCTGTGTGTGTTTTTTTGAGCAAAGTTAATTGAATATGTATAAATTAACAATGTATGGATGGGCGCAGTGGCACACGCCTGTAATCCCAGCACTTTGGGAGACCGATAGGCGGATTACTTGAGGTCAAGAGTTCGAGACCAGTCTGGCCAACATGGCAAAACCCCATCTCTACTAAAAATACAAAAATTAGCCAGGTGTGGTGGCAGGCACCTGTAATCCCAGCTACTCAGGGGGCTGAGACAAGAGAATCGCTTGAACCTGGGAGGCGGAGGTTGCAAGGAACAAGATCAATCGCGTGTCTTTACTCTAGCCTTGGTAACAGAACAAGATTCCATCTCAAAAACAAAACAAAACAAAACAAAAACAAGTTTATGCGTATGACTCTACTGTAATTCCATATTAAAATATTAAGCCTGCCGGGCGCGGTGGCTCAAGCCTGTAATCCCAGCACTTTGGGAGGGCGAGATAGGCAGATCACGAGGTCAGGAGATGGAGACCATCCTGGCTAACACGGTGAAACCCGTCTCTACTAAAAAATACAAAAGAAAAACTAGCCGGGCGAGGTGGCGGGCGCCTGTAGTCCCAGCTACTCGGGAGGCTGAGGCAGGAGAATGGCGTGAACCCGGGAGGCGGAACTTGAGTGAGCCGAGATCCGGCCACTGCACTCCAGCCTGGGCGACAGAGCAAGACTCCATCTCAAAAAATAAATAAATAAAAATAAAATATTAAGCCTATTGCTGTTGATTCCACAAAAGTGTTCTTGTCTTTCACAGAATATTTGCTTGTTGTGTTTTCTAATTCCTTGCAGTTCTGAAAGAATAACAATCTTTTATTAATTAGATTTTTAAAAATTGGGATAAAATATACGTTACATAAGGGGCCGGGCGTGGTGGCTCATGCCTGTAATCCCAGCACTCTGGGAGGCCAAGGTGGGCAGATCGCCTGAGGTCAGGAGTTCCAGGCCAGCCTGGCCAGCATGGTGAAACCCCGTCTCTACTAAAAATACAAAAATTACCCAGGCGTGGCGGTAGGCACCTGTAGTCCCAGCTACTCGGGAGGCTGAGGCAGGAGAATCGCTTGAACCCGGGAGGCGGAGGTTGCAGTCAGCTGAGATCACACCACTGCACTCCAGCCTGGGCGACAGAGTGAGACTCTGTCTCAAAAAAAAAAAAAAAAAAAAAAAAAGAGAGAGAGTGTGTGAGTTTTCATCTGAGACCTTAAGGATGAGAAAAGCAGCAAAAAGCCCAGGACAGGATTCTTGAGAGATGGAAGAACCTGATGAGAGATCTGAGATGGAAAAGGCCTAGATGTATTTTACATGCTCATAGATGGCTGGTGGTTTTGTAGACCGGGAGGAAAGGGGAGAATATTCAATGTGAAGAGGACCTGCTCTTGCTGAGACAGAGTGGTGACAGAAACAAGCAGGGACCTGCTTTGCCAAGAGCCCTGAGAGCCATGGCAGTGAGTTTGTAATTTTTTTTGTTTGTTTGTTTGAGACAGAGTTTTGCTCTGTCGCCCATGCTGGAGTGCAGTGGTGCAGTCTCAGCTCACCACAACTTCTGCCTCCCGGATTCAAGTGATTCTCCTGCCTCAGCCTCCCAAGTGTTGGGATTACAGGCATGCGCCACCACGGCCGGCTAATTTTGTATTTTAGTAGAGACGGTGTTTCTCCATACTGGTCAGGCTGATCTCGAACACCTGACCTCAGGTGATCCACCCACCTCGGTCTCCCAAAGTGCTGTGATTACAGACGTGAGCTACCGCACCCAGCTTCTTTTTTTTTTTTTTTTTTCTGAGATGGACTCTTACTCTGTCCCCCAGGCTGGCATGAAGTGGTGCCATCTTGGCTCACTGCAACCTCTGCCTCTTAGGTTCAAGTGATTCTTGTGTCTCGGTCTCCCAAGTAGCTGGGATTATAGGCACCTGCCACCATGCCTGCTAATTTTTGTATTTTTTAGTAGAGAAGGGTTTCTCCATGTTGTCCGGGCTGGTCTTGAACTCCTGACCTCAAGCGATCCACTTGCCTTGGACTCCCAAAGTGCTGGGATTAAGGCATGAGCCACTTTGCCTGGCCTTTGGAATTAATTCTAAATGCACCGAAATGGGAAGGCAGTGAAATGTTTAAGCAGAGATTTTCATTTTGATTGACATCAATTTTATGTGGAAATATAGATTTCCACATAAGTGTTGAAAATATAGATGCCTTATTTACATGAAATGTCCAGAACAGGCAAATTTATAGAGACAAAATTAGTAGCTTTCTGCCAGTAATGGTTGCCAGGGACTGGAGGGAATAGGGAATGGGGAGCGACTGCTTAATGGGCAGGGGTTTCTATTTGGAGTGATACAAATGTTCTCCGCCAGGGGAGGTGGCTCACACCTGTAATCTCAGCACTTTGGGAGGCCAGGGCGGGTAGATTGTTTGAGGTCAGGAGTTCGAGACCAGCCTGGCCAATATGGTGAAAGCCCATCTCTACTAAAAATACAAAAATTAGCCGGGAGTGGTGGCGCATGCCTGTAATCCCAGCTACTCAGGAGGCTGAGGCAGGAGAATCACTTGAACCCAAGAGGCGGAGGTTGCAGTAAGCCAAGATTGTACCAATGCACTCCAGCCTGGGAGACAGAGCAAGACTCTGTCTCAAAACAGAAAACAAATTGAGAACCCCTGGCTTAATCTGTCTTCTTGCTCCCTTCTGGCACCGTGTGAGCTCTTCACATAGTGTGCTTTCATGTACTTTTTTGAAATTGTATAATATTTGAGATGTATATAAGCCATTCACTTTCTATGGTTGTTATTATTTTTTTTTCTGAGACGGAGTCTTGCTCTGTCACCCAGGTTGGAGTGCAGTGGCGTGATCTTGGCTCAACCTCTGCCTCCCGGGTTCAAGCGATTCTCCTGCCTTAGCCTCCCCAGTAGCTGGGATTACAGGCGCCCACCACCATGTCCGGCTAATTTTTGTATTTTTAATAGAAATGGGGTTTCACCGTCTTGGCCAGGTGAACTCCCGACCTTGTGATCCACCTGCCTCAGCCTCCCAAAGTGCTGGGATTACAGATGTGAGCCACCGCACCCGGCCTCTATAGAATTTTTTATTTCTCATAGAAAAGGAGCACAGCTTGTATTTATCTTTTTCTTATTTTTCAGACTTGGAGTCCAGGTGTGAGAAATTTTTACAAAAAGATATTTTTGAAATCGGGGCATTCAACTGGGAGATAATGGAAAGCCTTACATGCTGTGACCTGGAGGGCTCCGATTTTAGAGCTGACTGGGAATGCGAAGGCCAGTTTGAGAGACAAGTCAATGAAGAGTGCTATTTTAAGCAAGTGAACGTCGCCTATGGACATATGCCCGCGTTCCAGCATCACAGGTCTCACACTGGGAGCAGGGAGACTGGTGAGAAACTGATGGAATGTCGGGAATGCGGGAAAGCATTTAGCCGCGGCTCACACCTTATTCAACATCAGAAAACTCACACTGGTGAAAAACCCTTCGGGTGTAAGGAATGTGGGAAGGCCTTCAGCCGTGCCTCACACCTTGTTCAGCATCAGAGAATTCACACAGGTGAGAAACCTTATGACTGTAAGGACTGTGGGAAGGCCTTCGGTCGTACGTCAGAACTTATTCTGCATCAGAGACTTCATACTGGTGTCAAACCTTATGAATGCAAAGAATGTGGGAAGAGCTTTAGGCAGCATTCCCAGCTGATTCTGCATCAAAGAACTCACACAGGCGAAAAACCCTATGTATGTAAAGACTGTGGCAAGGCTTTCATTCGTGGCTCCCAACTCACTGTGCATCGGAGAATCCACACAGGCGCCAGACCCTATGAGTGTAAAGAATGCGGGAAAGCCTTTAGACAGCATTCCCAGCTGACCGTCCACCAGCGCATCCACACTGGTGAGAAACCCTACGAGTGTAAGGAATGCGGAAAGGGCTTTATTCACAGCTCAGAAGTTACTCGACATCAAAGAATTCATTCTGGGGAGAAACCCTATGAGTGTAAGGAATGTGGGAAGGCCTTTAGACAGCACGCCCAGCTCACACGACATCAGAGAGTCCACACTGGCGACAGACCCTATGAATGTAAGGACTGCGGGAAGGCATTCAGTCGTAGCTCATACCTCATTCAACATCAAAGAATTCATACAGGCGACAAACCCTACGAATGTAAGGAATGCGGGAAGGCCTTTATTCGTGTTTCACAACTGACTCATCATCAGCGAATCCACACTTGCGAGAAACCCTATGAATGCAGGGAGTGTGGAATGGCCTTTATTCGTAGTTCACAACTTACCGAACATCAGAGAATTCATCCCGGTATCAAACCTTACGAATGTAGAGAGTGTGGCCAGGCATTTATTCTTGGTTCACAACTCATTGAACACTACAGAATTCATACTGGTTAGAAAGCCTCGAGTGTGAGTGATAAAGAGAAGCTTTTATGTGGAGTTCACATCTGGCTCAGTACTAGGTAATTTTTAATGTAGTGTAATTAATGTCAGAAAACACCTGTCACTTCCATGATAGAACATGAGAAAACTCACACCCAAAGAAAATTCAATAAATGTGGGAATTCTTTTTGCCTCACTCAGTGTTTCCTAAGCATCAGATAATCTGTGCTAAAAAAAAAAAAAAAAAAAAAAGGAATACAGAAAAGCTGCTTCTTGCCATTCAAAATATGTTAAGTTTCTGAGAATTTCTAACACAAAATGACCCTATTAAAAGATTCTGTGGCCAGGCACGGTGGCTCACACCTGTAATCCCAGCGCTTTCGGAGGTCGAGGCTGGCAGATCATTTGAGGTCAGGAGTTTGATACCAGCCTGGCCAATGTGGTGAAACCCCGTATCTACTAAAAATACAAAAATTAGCCAGGCATGGTGGCAGGTGCCTGTAATCCCAGCTACTCAGGAGGCTGAGGCAGGAAAATCATTTGAACCCAGGAGGCGGAGGTTGCAACAAGCCGAGATCACACCATTGCATTCCAGCCTGGGTGACCAGGGCAAAACTCTGTCTCAAAAAAAAAAAAAAGATTCTGTGACTGTGCCTTTCATCATGGCATATACCTTACTTAGCAGTGCTCACTTCCCCTGATTATGGACTACATAGCATAATTGGGCAAGTTATGCAATCTCTTTGTCCCTCAGTTTACTTTTTTTTTGGTGAGACAAAGTCTAGCTCTGTCACCAGGTTGGAGTGCAGTGTTGCGATCTCAGCTCGCTGCAAACTCTGCCTCCTGGGTTCAAGCGATTCTTCTGCCTCAGCCTCCTAAGTAGCTGGGATTACAGGCACGCGCTGCCACGCCCAGCTAATTTTTGTATTTTTAGTAGAGATGGGGTTTCACCATGTTGGCCAGGATGGTCTTCATCTCCTGACCTCATGATCTGCCCACCTTGGCCTCCCAAAGTGCTGGGATTACAGGCGTGAGCCACCGCGCCTGACCCAGTTTACTTATTTTTAAGTGGTGATTATTATGCCTAACTAATAGAATTTTTATGAGGACTAAATTAGATATTTTATGTAAAGCCTTAGAAGTAATACCTGGCACACACACGTGCTCAGTAAATATTAGCTATTGTCATTAATTTTATTATCAGTATCACTGATAAGGAGTTTATATGAGGGGAGAGGCTTATGAATGTATCACATATCCAAAAGTCTTCATGACCAGTTGTTATGATCATTTATTCTGAAAAATAGTGGGAAAGCATAATTATTATGAGGCCTTCAATCAAAAGGTTAGAAATTCAGAAGATTAGAAATTAACAGAAGAGTGGCCTGGTAAGGTGGCTCACACCTGTAATCTCAGCACTTTGGGAGGCTGAGGCAGGCGGATCACTTGAGGTCAGGAGTTTGAGACCAGCCTGGCCAACATGGTGAAACCCCGTCTCTACTAAAAATACACAAATTAGCCAGGTGCAGTGGTGCATGCCTGTAATCCCAGCACTTTGGGAGGCCGAGGCGGGTGGATCACCTGAGGTCAGGAGTTCAAGACCAGTTTGACCAACATGGCAAAACCTCTCTACTAAAAAATACAAAAGTTAGCCAGGTGTGGTGGCGCGTGCCCGTAGTCCTTGAGGCTAAAGCATGAGAGGCTTGAGACTCCATCTGTACTAAAAGTACAAAAATTAGCTGAGAGTGGTGGTATGCACCTGTAATCCCAGCTGCTTGGGAGGCTGAGACAGGAGAATTGCTTGAACTCAGGATATGGAGGTTGCAGTGAGCCGAGACTACACCATTGCACTCTAGCCTGGGCAACAAGAGAGAAACTACATCCCTCCACCTCCCAAAAAAATTAGGCGTGATGGTGCACGGCCATAGTCCCAGCTACTCGGGAGGCTGAGGCAGGAGAATCGCTTGAACCTAGGAGGTGAAAGTTGCAGTAAGCCGAGATCATGCCACAGCACTCCAGCCTGGGCGACAGAGCAAGAATGAGTCTAAAAAGAAAAAAAAAAAAAAAAAAAAAAAGGCAGCAGCAGCTAATTTTAAATGAAATGTCTGAAACTTTACGTCCTGAATTAATGATGATTTCAAACTGTTGATACTTTGTCCCCATGACATCACAATGATGGGGAATAGAGCCTCTATCCAAAGTGAAATCTGGATCAGGGTTTGCCAATGAGTCTGGAATCTCAAGAAACTGATCCCCTTAGCTCTTGGGGTAGCCAGCCAATGTCTGGGGCAGGGGCCAGCTGCACTTTGATACCAGCTGTCTTACCAATTGTCTGTATGTGCTGTGGCCTATAAAAAGTTAGAAAGCAATGTTCTGTATGTCATTTTCCCTTAAGTTGTTTAGTGATTAAAATGTTCTTTCGGAGGGGCTCAAAGCTATGACATGAAAAATTGTCACTCTAAGGTCAGGCATGGTGGCTCACGCCTGTAATCCCAGCACTTTGGGAGGCCGAGGCGGGTGGATCATTTGAGGTCAGGAGTTCGAACCAGCTTGGCCAACATGGTGAAACCCCTTCTACTAAAAATACAAAAATTAGGCGTGGTGGCGCACGCCTGTAATCCCAGCTACTCGGGAGGCTGAGGCAGGAGAATTGCTTGAGCCTGGGAAGCGGAGGTTGCAGTGAACTGAGATCACACTACTGTACTCCAATCTGGGTGACAGAGTGAGACCCTGTCTCAAAAAAAAAAAAAAAAATTGTCACTCTGAATAGTTAAAGCACAGTCACAGGATAAAATTGTTAAAGTTACAATTTGTTGTTGTTGGGTTTTTTTGCTTTGTTTGTTTTTTGAGACCGAGTCTCACCCAGGCTGGAGTACAGTGGTTTGATCTCAGCTCACTGCAACCTCTGCCTCCCGGATTCAAGCAATTCTTCTGCCTCAGCCTCCCAAGTAGCTGGGATCACAGGCGCCCACCATCACGCCCAGCTAATTTTTGTATTTTTAGTAGAGCCAGGGTTTCACCATGTCGCCCACACTGGTCTCAAACTCCTTGACCTCAAGTGATCTGCCCACCTCGGCCTCCCAAAGGGCTGAGTTTAAGGCATGAGCCACTTCCTGGCCTAAAGTTACGATATGGTATGCACACATAAGTGAATCTTCACACAATAGCCCTATGCCTTTCCCACCCCATTACCTTTTATGGAACAATCACTAACACCGAGTTCTTGTATATAGTTTCTGATTTTTAATTTGCATAAACATGTAATCCCAGCATTTTGGGAGGCCGAGGAAAGCAGATCACTTGAGGTCAGGAGTTCGAGACCAGCCTGGCCAACATGGTGAAGCCTTGTCTTAACTAAAAAATACAAAAATTAGCCAGGTGTGGTGGCTCATGTCTGTAGTTCTAGCTACTTGGTAGGCTGAGGCATGAGAATCACTTGAACCCAGAAGGCAGAGGCTGCAGTGAACCAATATCCTGCCACTGCACTCCAGCCTGGGTGACGGAGTGGAGACTCCATCTGAATAATAATTATTATTAATATTTGCATAAGCATAATGTACTCTTTATACAGATATTTTACACAAGTGATAGCAAATTTCAACACATTGCTATTTTTGCTTATGCATACGTCTTGAAGATTAGACCATATTGGTACATATATAGCTGCCTCATTTTTTTAAACAACTCCTTAGGATTCCATCATCTGTGTGTTTCATAATTTATTTAACATTATCAATTTTTTTTTTTGAGACGGAGTCTCACTCTGTGACCCAGGTTGGAGTGCAGTGGCGTGATCTCAGCTTACTGCAACCTCCACCTCCCAGGTTCAAGCGATTGTCCTGCCTCAGCCTCCCAAGTAGCTGAGACTGCAGGTGCGAGCCACCATGCCCGGCTAATTTTTGTGTTTTTAGTAGAGATGGGGTTTCACCATGTTGGCCAGGCTGATCTCCAACTCCTGACCTCAGGTAATCTGCCAGCCTTGGCCTCCCAAAGTGCTAGGATTACAGGCGTGAGCCACCTCATACGGCCATTTTTTTTTTTTTTTTGAGACAGAGTTTCACTCTGTTGCCCACGCTGGAGTGCAGTGGCATGACCTTGGCTCACTGCAACCTCTGCCTCCTGGGTTCAAGAAATTCTGCTGCCTCAGCCTCCTGAGTAGCTGGAATTACAGGCACCTGCTACCACGCCTGGCTCATTTTTGTATTTTTAGTAGTGACGGGGTTTCACTATGTTGGCCAGGCTGGTCTCAAACTCCTGACCTCAAGTGATCCACCCACCTTGGCCTCTCAAAAGTGCTGGGATTACAGGCATGAGCCACTGTGCCCAGACTTTCCATTATTTTTTGTTCTTTCAAACAATCCCATAATATTTCCCTTGCACATATTTTGTACATGTGTAATATATCTTTAAGGTAAACTCCTAGAAGTGGAAATGCTAGATAAAAATGTAAATTTTTGGCCAGGCGCAGTGGGTCACACCTGTAATCCCAGCACTTTGGGAGGCTGAGGTGGGGGCGGGGTGGGGGGGTGGGGATCACAAGGTCAAGAGATAAAGACTGTCCTGGCCAACATGGTGAAACCTCATCTCTTCCAAAAATACAAAAAATTAGCTAGTGACAGCGAGATTCCATCTCAAGAAAAAAAAAAAAAAAGTAACTTTTTAAAACTTTCTGTCATAAAAAAATTTGAACATGTACAAAAATACACAGAATCTTATAATGAACCCCAGCAGCCTCATCACCAGCTTCAAGAATTATCAGCTCATGGCCAGGCTTGCTTTGTCTGTATATCCGCTTCTCTCATCTTTGTGTTATTTTTGAAGTTAATACCAGATGTATGATTTCATCCATAAACATTTCATACATTTCTCTAAAACACATGACAACATTAGAAAATATTTTCACTCCTTAAAAAAAAAAAAAATAGGCCTGGCGCAGTAGCTCATGCCTGTAATCCCAGCACTTTGGGAAGCCGAGGTGGGCACATCACCTGAGGTCAGGAGCTCGAGACCAGCCCGACTCTACTAAAATACAAAAATTAGCCAGCCGTGGTGGTGGGCGCCTATAATCCGAGCTACCCGGGAGGCCAAGACAGGAGAATCCCTCGAACACAGGAGGCGGAGGTTGCAGTGAGCTGAGATTGCACCATTGCACTCCAGCCTGGGCAACAAGAGCGAAACTGCATCTCAAAAGAAAAAAAAATGATGTTACCACCTTAATGCCATTACATGTATGATAGTGTTCAAATTTTTGTTTCATAAATGTCAGTTTTAGAAAAAATTACCAGGATCCAAATGATGTTCTCAAATTGCAGTTGATATGTCTCTTATTTCTCAATCTATTATACTCAATCTATTCTCCCTTACTGGGTTTTTTTGCAACTTCTTGTTTTTTGAAGAAACTAGGTAATTTGCCTCGTAGAGCTTCTCCAAGTCTGGTTTTTGCTGGCTGTATCTGCATGGTGTAGTTTAACATGCTCTTCTATTCCTAGTATTTCCTGTAAATTGGTAGTTGAGATTTAGAGGACTGGTCAGATTGAGGTTCTTTTTTTGTTAAGATTATTTATAAGTGGTTAATATTAGGAGCCATAATATTTAGGTGTTGCTGTTTTTGTGATGTTGGCAACCATTGATGTTTAATTGATAAATCTGTTCATTAGAGGTTGCAAAATGGTGATATCTTATTATTCATTCTTTCCTTATTAGCTAGAATATTCTTATAAAGAAAAAATTTCTGGCCTGGCACAGTGGCTCACACCTGTGATTCCAGCACTTTCGGAGGCCGAGGCAGGTGGATCACTTGAGGTCAGGAGTTTGAGACCAACCTGACCAACATGGTGAAACCCCATCTCTACTAAAAATACAAAATTAGCTGGGTATGGTGGCACACGCCTATAATCCCAGCTACTTGGGAGGCTGAGGCAGGAGAATCACTTGAACCTGGGAGGCAGAGTTTGCAGTGAGCTGAGATCGTGCCATTGCACTCTAGCCTGGGCAACAAGAGTGAAACTCCGTCTGAAAAAAAAAAAAAAAAGAAAGAAAAAAAGAAACACTTTCCTTCAGCTACTATTTAGTACCCAATGATACAGTAAAGAAACACAGCAGGCCGGGCGTTTTGGCTCACGCCTGTAATCCTAGCACTTTGGGAGGCCAAGGTGGGCGGATTGCCTGAGCTCAGGAGTTCCAGACCAGCCTAGGCAACACGGCCATCTCAATTAAAATACAAAAACTTAGCCAGGCTTGGTGGTGTGCGCCTGTAGTCCCAGCTACTCAGGAGGCTGAGTCAGGAGAATTGCTTGAACCTGGGAGGCAGAGGTTGCAGTGAGCCAAGATCACACCACTGCACTCCAGCCTGGGTGACAGAGCAAGACTCCTCCAAAAAAAAAAAAAAAAAAGGGAAAAGAAAAGAAATGCAGGATAAATGCTTCTTTCTCTTTCTTGGTTTTCATAATAATGAATTGAGGCCAGGCAGGGTGGTTCATGCCTGTAATCTCAGCACTTTGAGAGGCCGAGCCAGGCAGATCACTTGAGGTCACTAAAAATGCAACAATTAGCCGGGCAGGGTGGCACATGCCTGAAATCCTAGCTACTCAGGAGGCTGAAGCAGGAGAATTGCCTGAACCCAAGAGGCGGAGGTTGCAGTGAGCCGAGATTGCGCCACTGCACTCCAGCCTAGGTGACAAGAGAGAAACTCTGTCTCAGAAATAATAATAATAGGCCGGGCGCGGTGGCTCAAGCCTGTAATCCCAGCACTTTGGGAGGCCGAGACGGGTGGATCACGAGGTCAGGAGATCGAGACCATCCTGGCTAACACGGTGAAACCCCATCTCTACTAAAAAATACAAAAAAAAAAAAACTAGCCGGGCGAGGTGGTGGGCGCCTGTAGTCCCAGCTACTTAGGAGGCTGAGGCAGGAGAATGGCGTAAACCCGGGAGGTGGAGCTTGCAGTGAGCTGAGATCCGGCCACTGCACCCCAGCCTGGGCGACAGAGCAAGACTCCGTCTCAAAAAAAAAAAAAAAAAAAAAGAAATAATAATAATAATAATGAATTGGTTTCCCCAGCATTCTGCCATGGTAGCTGATGAATTTAGATGCAGGGGTGTGTGTTTGTGTGTGTGATGTTTAATGCGTTTCAGTTCATTTAAGTTGCACCCTCAGTGATGCTCAAATGCCTCCATGTTGGGTGTGGAAGAGCCTCTTCCAGCTGGCTCCTGTGTCCTTTTGCTATGACCCAGTCATCTTTGATCATTTGCCTGTTGTCTGCCACCACGAGATGTTCCAAGCTCATCTTGTTCATTTCCTGTCTCTCACCTTTAAGTCGCCATTTTCCAAGGAGCCCCCTTCTTTCCTTTTGGAATTTTGGTACTTTCCCAAATGGTATTTGGAAACCACAATCAGGTTGTTAGGAGTGCTTCCTGCTCCTGGTTGGCCATGTTTAAGATGTGTATATATTTTCAGCCATTCTATAGACATTGCTCAAGTGCCTTCAGGAAGATTATGCACCTGTGTGTCTCCCTTCTGTAGAAGAGATCCCAAAGCCATGCTCATCCAATCCTGGAGAATCATTTAATTTTGAACATAGACCATTGAACAGCTGAAAAATGGAAAAGTCACTTTTGTTTACATTTGCATTCCTTCAATAATGATAAAGTTACCATTTGTTCGCATATTTGTTGACCATCGGAATTTTAGCACAGTGCCTGAAACATAGTAGGTGCTCAATAAATATTTGTTAATTGAATAAATTACTTGTATGTTCATATCATTTGTTCATTTAATATGGGGAGGGGTCATTTTTTTTTTTACTTAAAAGAGCTTTTTTTTTTTTTTTTTTTTTTTTTTTGAGACGGAGTCTCACGCTGTTGCCCAGGCTGGAGTGCAGTGGCGCGATCTCGGTTCACTGCAAGCTCCGCCTCCCGGGTTCACGCCATTCTCCTGCCTCGGCCTCCTGAGTAGCTAGGACTACAGGCGCCCGCCACCGCGCCCGGCTAATTTTTTGTATTTTTAGTAGAGACGGGGTTTCACTGTGGTCTCGATCTCCTGACCTTGTGATCCGCCCGCCTCGGCCTCCCAAAGTGCTGGGATTACAGGCTTGAGCCACCGCGCCTGGCCAAAGAGCTATTTTTTGAAAGGATTACATGTGTATAAAGTTCCTAGCACCATGCCTGATGCATGCATTGCCATTTATGTCTCTGGTGACTGGCTTTTTTTTTTTTTTCTACTTTAAGAGAGAAGGGACTGGGTGCGGTGACTCACACCTGTAATCCCAGCACTTTGGGAGGCTGAGGTGGGCGGATCACCTGAGGTCAGGAGTTCAAGACCAGCCTGGCCAACATGGTAAAACCCTGTCTCTACTAAAAATTCAGAATTAGCCAGGGGTAGTGGCGTGCACCTGTAATCCCACCTTCTCGGGAGGCTGAGGCAAGAGAATCACTTGAACCTGGGAAGCGGAAGCTGCAGTGAGCCAAGATCGCAGCACTGCACTCCAGCCTGGGTGACAGAGCGAGACTCTATCTTAAAAAAAAAAAAAAGGAAAAAGAATAATAAGGAGGCCAGGTGTGGTGTCTCATTCCTATAATCCCAGCATTTTGGGAGGGGCCAGTGGAAGGATCACTTGAGGCCAGGAGTTGAGACCAACCTGGGCAACATAGCAAGACACTATCTCCAAAAAATTTAAAAATTGGCCAGTGTAGTGGCACACCTGTAGTCCCAGCAACTCAGGAGGCTGAGGAGGGAGGATCTCTTGAGCCCAGGAGTTTAAAGCTGCTGTAAGCTATGATCCTGTCTCTTGCACTCCAACCTGGGCAAGAGACCCTGTCTCAAAAAAAAAAAAAAAAAAAGAGAGAGAAAGAGATAAGGAATTTGGCCAGGCATGATAGCTTATGTCTGTAATCCCAGCACTTTGGGAGGCTGAGGTAGGCAAATAGCTTGAGCCCAGGAGTTCAAGACCAGTGTGGGCAACACAGTAAAACCTCATCTCTACAAAAAATACAAAAATTAGCCAGACGTGCTGGTATGCACCTGTAGTCCCAGCAACTCAGGAGGCTGAGGCGGGAGGACTGCTTGAAACCAGAAGGCTGAGATTGCACCACTGCATTTCAGCCTGGGCAACAGACCAAGAACGTCTCAAAAAATATATATATATATATATATGTGTGTGTGTGTGTGTGTGTGTGTGTGTGTGTATGTGCAGCTGTGCTTCTGCAAGAAGGGCCTAGACTCACCACGTCTTGAGAAGAGAATGGCCACTTCATGGGGTGTAACTTTTTCATGCTGATGGTAACCTATGTTTGCAGCAGGCTGGGTTTATCTTCCTGTCTTCCATGCACTCCATCGAGGTCAGAGTCCGGGCCTTGTGTGGAATTCTGTTGGATGCAGAAAGCACTGGAACTTGAATCTATGTTTACACTTTCGTGCAGAAAACACCAGAACAGCTTCCAATTCTGGAAGGGACATTTTTGGTTCAGTGAAGCCAGGACTTTCTGCTTTGATCATTCAACCTAAGCAGCGAGCCGAGACTGTTCAAGGACTCTTAGAGGTGGCCAAAGACGCAATCCCCTAAAGTGACTGGAACAGGACCCCAGTGGTCTTGAAGGCAACTGAAGGCAACGATAGACCTGTGCTTACTCCCAGAATGGAAGAGCCAGGCTCTGTTCTTTGAGGTAAGGGAGAGCTTCAAGAAGTCACATTTGGGCACATGCGGTGGCTCACACCAGTAATCCCAGCACTTTAGGAGGCTGAGCCAGGCAGATCACCTGAGGTCAGGAGCTCGAGACCAGCCAGCCGACATGGCGAAACCCTGTCTCTACTAAAAATACAAAAATTAGCCGAGAATGGTGACACACACCTTTAAAATTCCAGCTACTCAGGATGCTGAAGCACAAGAATTGTTTGACCCAGGAGGCAGAGGTTGCAGTGAGCCAAGATTGAAACACTGTGTTCCAGCCTGGGTAATGGAGTGAGACTGTCTAAAAAAAAAAAAAAAGTAGAAGAAGAAGAAGTCATATTTGACCAGGCACAGTGGCTCACACCTGTAATCTCAGCACTTTAGGAGGCCGAGACAGGAGGATCACTTGAGCCTGGGAGTTTAAGACCAGCCTGGGCAACATAGTGAGATCCCCATATCTACAAAAGTAAAAATAAAAAAATTAGCTAGGCATGGTGATGCGCACCTGTAGTCCAAGTTACTAGGGAGGCTGAGCTGGGAAGATCCCTTGAGCCTGGACATCAAGGCTGCAGTGAGCTATGATCGCACCACTAAACTCCAGCCTGGAGAACAGAGCAAAACCCTATCTCAAAAAAAAAAAAAAAAAAAAAAAAAAAAAAAAATCCTCCTGCCTCAGCCTCCTGAGTGGCTGGGACTATAGTCATGTGCCACTATGCCTGGAACAGTATTTATTGATTCTGATTTGAACAAATAATATATTTATGTTTTGAACAAACAAAAAATATATATGACCCAATGGAAAAAAAATGGGTATCGAACCCTGACTGGATATTTAGTTGTGTTAAGGAATTCTTGTTAACTGCTTAGGTGTGATATTGAGTTGTCTCTTAGAGATACAATTTGAAGTATTCATGAATGAAAGGATATGATGATGCCTTGGCTTTGATTTAAAAATCCATTGAGGGGAAAAGGTGGGTGAGGTGTAGATGAGGCAAGTTTGCTGAGGCTCGGTGATAGGAACGGGGAGTTCATTATTCTACTTGCTGTGTTTTTGTGTTTGACATTTCCCATGATTACGAACTGAAATATATTTCCTGAGCACCTACTGTGTGCCAGGCACTGTTCCAGACACTGGAGATCACCAGGGAACAAGACTGAAAAACTCCATGCATTCATGTAGCTTAGATGCTGGTGGGATCATAATCTTTTTTTTTATTTTTTATTTTTGAGACAGGGTCTCACTTTACTATGCAGGGTGGAGTGCAGTGGTGCAATCCTGGCTCACTGCAACCTCCGCCTCTCAGGCTTAAGTGATTCTCCCACCTCAGCCTTTCCCAGTAGCTGGGACCACAGGCGTGGGCCACCACACTCAGCTAATTTTTTTATTTTTATTTTTGTTGAAAAGGGATCTCACTATATTCCCTAAGCTGGTCTCCAATTCCTGGCCTTCAGTGGCCCTCCTGCCTCAGCCTCCCAAAGTGCTGGGATTACAGGTGTGAGCCACCTCACCTGGCCAGGAACAAATTATCCTTTTATTACTGGGAAAGGCTGGGCATGTTTTGGGGGGTGTTCTTGTTGTTGTTGGTCGTGTATATGTGTGTTGTTTGCTTTTGTATATACATGAACTTTTTCCAGACAGATACACAAGAAACAAATAAGTGGCAGTGCACGACGGCCCACGCCTGTAATCCCAGCACTTTGGGAGGCCAAGGCAGGCAGAAAACCTGAGGTCAGGGGTTCAAGACCAGCCTGACCAACATGGTAAAACTTCCTTCTCTACTAAAAATACAAAAAAAAAAAAAAAAAAAAATTAGCCGGGCATTGTGGTACACACCTGTAATCCCAGCTGCTCAGGAGGCTGAGGCAGGAGAATCGCTTGAACCCGGGAGGCAGAGGTTGCAGTGAGTCGAGATCGCGCCACTGCACTCCAGCCTGGGCAACAGAGTGGGACTCTGTCTCACAAAAAAAAAAAGAAAGAAAAAGAAACAACATAGAATAGTTTCCCCGGAAAGAAACCTAGAGTCCCCAGGGAGAGGAATACCCTGTTTTTTTTTTTTTTTTTTTTTTTTTTTTTTTGAGACGGAGTCTCGCTCTGTCGCCAAGGCTGGAGTGCAGTGGCCGGATCTCAGCTCACTGCAAGCTCCGCCTCCCGGGTTCCCGCCATTCTCCTGCCTCAGCCTCCCGAGTAGCTGGGACTACAGGCGCCCGCCACCTCGCCCGGCTAGTTTTTTTTGTATTTTTTAGTAGAGACGGGGTTTCACCGTGTTAGCCAGGATGGTCTTGATCTCCTGACCTCGTGATCCGCCCGTCTCGGCCTCCCAAAGTGCTGGGATTACAGGCTTGAGCCACCGCGCCCGGCCAGAATACCCTGTTTATCCTCATGAATTTTAAACCATGTGACTTTATCATCTATTCAGCAACTGGGAGAATAAAAGCTAAAAATTTTGAAAAGTAAGTTCTAAAACATCAAGAATGGTTAGAGTATGGGAAGGTCCAGGTGGAAACGGCGGTTGTTTCTGTACTCGCCACAAGATGGCAGCAGAGCGGCACCGAAGTCAAGTTCTGGACCCCGAAGGCCGCCCAAGGGCAGGCCCGGTTCCCAATCACAACCCGCAACTCCTGCGGGCTTCCCACCCGCTGTGTGAACCATCCACCCATTCTCCACCCACGGAAACTGAGATAATAAATACGTATTGTTTTGAACTGTGTAGCCGGGCACTGTGGCTCACGCCTGTAATCCCAGCACTTTGGGAGGCTGAGGCTGGCGGATCACCTGAATTCAGGAGTTCGAGACCAGCCTGGTCACGGTGGCAAAACCCCATCTCTACTAAAAATACAAAAATTAGCCAGGCGTGGTTGCAGGCGCCTGTAATCTCAGCTACTTGGGAGGCTGAGGCAGGAGAATCTCTTGAACCTGGGAGGCGGAGGTTGCAGTGAGCCAAGATCGTGCCACTGCACTCCAGCCTTGATGACAGAGCAAGACTCCGTCTCAAAAAAATAAATAATAAACATTATATGTTATAGCATTCCAACAACAAAAAAAATTGAATGTGTATTTATGTGTTTCTAAAATATAAGGACTTTTTTTTTTTTTTCTCTTGAGACACAGTTTCACTCTGTCACCCAGGCTGGAGTGAAACCTTGTCTTGAAAAAAAAAAAAAAGGCATAAATTTAAAAATATTTGTTTAGCTCATGATCGAAATAAGATCTCTATATTGAGATCTGTTGGTATGTGAAATCTGTGTATTTATTTATTTATTTGGCTCGATCTCAGCTCACTGCAACCACTGCCTCCCAGGTTCAAGCAACTCTCCTGCCTCAGCCTCCTGAGTAGCTAGGATTATAGGCACCCACCACTACACCGGGCTAATATTTTTGTATTTTTAGTAGAGATGGGATTTCACCATGTTGGCCAGGCTGGTTTTGAACTGCTGACCTCAAGTGATCCGTCTGCCTCAGCTTCCCAAAGTGCTGGGATTACAGGCGTGAGCCACCACGCCCGGCGATTCTGTGTTCTTTAAACCACGTATGTCTGTGCTTTTTTGTTCTAGAAGCTTCATGTAAACCGATACAGAGGAGCAGAGATGACATCCCCAGCTGGCCCTTTATACTGAGTTTGAGCTCATTTGTCCCGCAAGTTGACAAAACCATTCCTAAATGAGACCTGTGCTATGGCAGCAGCAGTTTTTGTTGTTTGGTTTAGAGACAGGGACTCGCTCTGTCGCTCAGGCTGGGATTACAGGCGTGAGCCGCTGTGCCAGCTGCTTCATTGCTTTTGACACGGACATATTGTTCCAGACCTCCTGGCACCTTGGAGTTTAATCCAGGAACTTTGTCCAGGCTGTAACCAAAGACTTTGTGTTGAGATAAGAGAAATTTTATTACTCTCTTGAGTTGAAGCAATTAACTAGATAATGATTACAGCTGTATACACGGAGAACAGAGAAGAGGCGGATGCAGCGAGCCAGAAGCGAGAAGATGATGGTGGGCAGGACCCGGGGAAGGTGCTGGGGAGGAGGAGGAGAAGTGGGTGGAATGAGACCTGGGATTCCCTCCCAGGAATTGGGATTGGAGGGATGGTAGGGAGCAGTGCTGAAGTTCCAGGCAGTTGCCATGCCAGACCCTATCCATGAGTGGCAAACTCAAATGCCTACAGACCAGGCAAGAAATAGGAATAAGTGAAATAGATGGAAGACAGGGGTTGGTGGGGACTTTGGTGAAGTAGAAATGCATGACCCTCTGTCAAGTAGCTTTTGTTGTATTAAAAAACACGGCCAGGTGCGGTGTCCTCACCCCTGTAATTCCCAGCACTTTGGAAGGCCGAGGTGAGTGGATCACTGGAGGCCAGGAGTTTGAGACCAGCCTGGCCAACAGAGTGAAACCCCATCTTTATTAATAATACAAAAATTAGCCAGGCATGGTGGCACATACCTGTAATCCCAGCTCGGGAGGCTGAGGTAGAATTGCTTGAACCTGGGAGGTGGAGGTTGCAGTGAGCCACGGCTGCACCACTGCACTCCAGCCTGGGAAACAGAGTGAAACTGTTTCAAAAACAAAAAAACAAAAAACAGGCCGGGCACAGTGGCTCACGCCTGTAATCCCTGCACTACGGGAGGCTGAGGCGGGTGGATCACCTGAGGTCAGGAGTTCGAGACCAATCTGGCCAACATGATGAAACCCTGTCTCTACTAAAAATACAAAAAAAATTAGCCAGGCGTGGTGGCAGGCGCCTGTAATCCCAGTTACTCAAAAGGCCTGAGACAGGAGAATCACTTGAACCCAGGAGGCAGAGGTTGCAGTGAGCAGAGATTGTGCCACTGAACTCCAGCCTGGCAACAAAGCGAGACTCCATTTCAAAAAAAAGAAAAGAAACTTGAGCCCAGCTTACAGCTAGTCTGTACATCATGCCGGTACCACTCAAAAGTGGACAATGGCAGCATTACAACCTCCCTTAGGGATGAACCTGAAGGGCAGTGGTCAGAACTTCATGCAGGTTGGGTGTGGTGGTGCACACCTGTAGTCCCAGCTACCTCGGAGGCTGAGGCGGGAGAATCGCTTCAACCCGGGAGGTGGAGGTTGCAGTGAGCTGAGATTGTGCCACTGAACTCTGCCTGAGCAACAGAGCGAGACTCTTCTCAAAAAAAAAGAATTTCATGCTGCACATTTAGTTGTCCAGTATGCCTGCAGGGAGAAGTGGCCGGAAGTATAGATCCATACTAATTTATGGGCAGTTGCTAATGGTTTGGGTGGATGGTCAAGTACGTGGAAGGAAGAAGACTGAAAGATTAATGACAAGGAAGCTTGGAGAAGTATATGGATGGGCCTCTCAGACTCTGCACAGACTGTGAAGATATTTGTGTCCTATAGGGGTGCCCACCCAAAGGCAGCCACTGCAATGAAAATTCCTTTTTTTTGAGATGGAATCTTCCTCTGTTGCCCAGGTTGGAGTACAATGGCACAATCTTGGCTCACTGCAACCTCTGCCTCCCAGGTTGAAGTGATTCTCCCAACTCAATCTCCCAAGTAGCTAGGACTACAGGCGCCTGCCACCACACGTGGCTAATTTTTGTATTTTTAGTAGAGACAGGGTTTCATCATGTTGGCCAGGCTGGTCTCAAACTCCTGACCTCAGGCAATCCACCCGCCTCAGCCTCCCAAAGTGCTAGGATTACAGGCGTGAGCCACCGCACCCAGCCAAAAATTTTTGTTTTTTTGAGACAGAGTCTCGCTCTGTCGCCCAGGCTGGAGTGCGGGTGGTACAATCTCGGCTCACTGCAAGCTCCACCTCCTAGGTTCACGCCATTCTCCTGCCTCAGTCTCCCAAGTAGCTGGGACTACAGGCACCTGCCACCACGCCCGGCTAATTTTCTGTATTTTCAGTAGAGATGGCGTTTCACCGTGTTAGCCAGGATGGTCTCCATCTCCTGACCTCATGATTCACCCACCTCGGTCTCCCAAAGTGCTGGGATTACAGGCGTGAGCCACTGTGCCTGGCCCAACAATTCTTAATGATCAGGCAGACAAGATGACACTTGTGTACATGAGAGTCAGGCTCTTTTCCCAGCCACCCTAATGCTTGCTCAATGAGTCCATGAACAAAGTGGTCATAGTGGCAAAGATGGATGCTATGCATGGGTTCAGCAACATCAGCTTTCCCTTGCCATGGCTGTCCTGGCTACTGTTACTGCTGAGTGCCTAATCTGCCAACACCAGAGACCAACACTGAGCCCCAATATGGCACCATTCCCTGGGGATCAGTCTGCTACCTGGTGGCGAGTTGATTACCTTGGACCTCTTCCGTCATAAAGAGGGCAAAGATTTGTCCTCACTGGAATAGACAGATATCCGGAACATGAACTTCCTTCCCTGCCTTTAATGTGTTTGTTGTCACCACCATCTGCAGACTCAAAGCATGCTCATCCACCATCATGGCATTCCACACAGCATTGCCTCAGAACAAGAAATCCATC
The DNA here is from genome assembly GCF_024542745.1 of Macaca thibetana thibetana. Lineage (NCBI taxonomy): Eukaryota > Metazoa > Chordata > Mammalia > Primates > Cercopithecidae > Macaca > Macaca thibetana. The sequence continues at coordinate 40,566,530 of NC_065596.1, read as the reverse complement.
TGAGGCTGGGTGCGGTGGCTCACACCTGTAATCCCAGCACTTTGGGAGGCTGAGGTGGGAGCATCACTTGAGACCATGAGTTTGAGACCAGTTTGGGCAACATAGTGAGACCCTGTCTCTACTAAGAATACCAAAAAAATTAAGCGAGCATAATGGTACGCACCTGTAGTGCCCCAGTTACTTAAGAAGCTGAGTTGAGAGGATCACTTTGGCCGAGGAGATCAAGGTTTCAGTGAGCTATGATGGTGCCACTGCACCCCAGCCTGAGTGACAGACCAAGACCTTATTAAAAAAAAAAAAAAAAAAATCATTTGAAAGTGAAGGAAGTGCAGCAATGGGCTCCTGCCTATGGAATCTTATAGAATCTTAGTATCTTCCCCATCACCCAGAAGCAACCGGCCTAACTGAACGGTAGAATGAGTCAGCAATGACTCCATTAAAGTACCAACTGGGAAACAATACCCTGCAAAAATGGGATTGTCTTACAGGACATGGCCTGTGCTTTGCATGAGAGACCTCTCTATCACGTTTCCCCATAGTGAGAATTTATGGGACTGGGAGTCAGGGAGAAAGTGAGTAGAAATGGTTCCTCTCTCTGTTACGCACAATAACTTGAAGAATCGCTTCTCTCCTCAATAGCTTTGAGCTCTGCTAGTTTAGAGATTTTGGTCCGCATGGAGAGGAATGCTTCCACTGAGCACACAATGGATCCAAGAACTGGGAGATAAGACTTCCACCTGAACATTTTGAGGTCCTTGTGTCACTGAACCAACAGGCAAATAAATAAATAAATAAATAAATAAATAAAATAAAGAAAAGAAAAGAAAAAGAGGCCGAGCACAGTGGCTCACGCCTGTAATCCCAGCACTTTGGGAGGCCGGGGCAGATGGATCACCTGAGGTCAGGAGTTTGAGACCATCCTGGCCAACATGGTGAAACCTCGTCTCTACTAAAATACAAAAAACTAGCCAGGCATGGTGTCATGCACCTGTAGTCCCAGCCGCTCAGGAGGCTGAGGCAGGGGAATCACTTGAACCCAGGAGGCAGAGATTGTAGTGAGCTGAGATCGTGCCACTGCACTCCAGCCTGGTGACAGAGCAAGACTGTCTCAAAAAAAAAAAAAAAAAAAAAGAGAAAAGAAAAAGAAAAAGAAAATTAAGACAGTCAAAACCATGGTATTAACTTTGTTTTTTTGTTTTTGTTTTTGTTTTTTGAGACCGAGTCTTGCTGTCACCCAGGTTGGAGTGCAATGGCACGGTCTCAGCTCACTGCAACCTCCACCTTCCAGGTTCACGCCATTCTCCTGCCTCAGCCTCCCGAGTAGCTGGGACTATAGGCACCCGCCATCATGCCCGGATAATTTTTTGTATTTTTAGTCGAGACAGGGTTTCACTGTGTTAGCCAGGATGGTCTCCATCTCCTGACCTCGTGATCCGCCCGACTTGGCCTCCTAAAGTGCTGGGATTACAGGCACAAGCCAACGCGCCAGGCCTAACTTTGTTTTTTTTTTTGTTTGAGATGGAGTCTCTCTCTGTTGCCCAGGCTGGAGTGCAATGGCGTAATCTCCGCTCAGTGCAACCTCCACCTCCCAAGTTCAAGTGATTTTCGTGCTTCAGCCTCCCAAGTATCGGGGATTACAGGCACACGCTTGGCTAATTTTTGTATTTTTAATAGAGACAAGGTTTTGCCATGTTGGCCAGGCTGGTCTTGAACACCTGACCTCAGGTGATCCACCCGCTTTGGGCTCCCAAAGTGAGCCACTGCGCCCGGCCCCCGTGGTATTAACTTTGTGTTAAGAGAATCTGTGGATACTTGGTATTTTAAGAATCTGTAATATTTAAGGCAAACTGGCCTATTCAAACGACAGGTCAATCTTGTAATTCCATTGTAAAATGTGGAATTCAGTTGGTGACTAAGACTTACTTGAAATCTGTTTATGTACAGTTTATGAATTTTTGATTCATAAAAGTTATTTAAGAATTGAAGAGTCTGGCCGGGCGCGGTGGCTCACGCCTGTAATCCCAGCACTTTGGGAGGCCGAGGCGGGCGGATCACAAGGTCAGGAGATCGAGACCACGGTGAAACCCCGTCTCTACTAAAAATACAAAAAATTAGCCGGGCGCGGTGGCGGGCGCCTGTAGTCCCAGCTACTCAGGAGGCTGAGGCAGGAGATGGCGTAAACCCAGGAGGCGGAGCTTGCAGTGAGCCGAGATCGCGCCACTGCACTCCAGCCTGGGCGACAGAGCGAGACTCCGTCTCGAAAAAAAAAAAAAAAAAAGAATTGAAGAGTCATCTGTTCATCTGGTAAGTCAGCCTACTTTGGCTTTTTTTTTTTTTTTTTTTCTGAGACAGAATCTCACTCTGTCACCCAAGCTGGAATATAGTGGTGCAATCTTGGCTCACTGCAGCCTCTGCCTCTTGTTTTCAAACGATTTTTGTGCCTCAGCCTCCCAAGTAGCTGGGATTACAGGCACCCGGGACTACACCTGGCTAATTTTAGTATTTTTAGTAGAGACAGGGTTTTGTCATGTTGACCAGGCTGGTCTTGAACTCCCAGCCTCAAGTGATCCACCTACCTTGGTCTCCCAAAGTGCTAGGATTACAGGCGTGAGCCACCACGCCTGGCCCTACTTGTGGCTCTTAAATGGAAAAACCTAACATTAAATTTACAAGCATAGTTTGAAAGTGTTAAAGGAATTTAATAGTTATAAAACCCCTCTTTAAAAGAGACTGTGGCTGGAAGTGGTGGTTTGGGCGTGTAATCCCAGCACTTTCGAAGGCCAAGGCGGGCAGATCACCTGAGGTCGGGAGTTTGAGACCAGCCTGGCCAACATGGTGTAACCCTGTCTCTACTAAAAAATACAGAAATTAGCCGGGTGTGGTGGCGGGTGCCTGTAATCCCAGCTACTTTGGAGGCTGAGGTACAAAAATTGCCCAAACCTGGGAGGCAGAAGGTTTCAGTGAGCCAAGGTCGTACCACTGTACTCCAAGGTGTGCAACAGAGCAAGACTGTCTAAAATAAATAAATAAATAAATAAATAAATAAATAAATAAATAAATAAATAAGACAGATTGTTAAAAACCTTTTAGAAGCTGGGTGTAGTGGCTCATACCTCTAATTCCACCACTTTGGGAGATAGAGGTGGGAACATTACTTGGAGGAGTTGGAGACCACCCTGGGCAACACTGTAAGACGCTGCCTCAAAAACAAACAAACATTGTCTATTGGCTGGGTGCGGTGGCTCACGCCTGTAATCCCAGCACTTTGAGAGGTCGAGGCTAGCGGATTTCTCATGCTCAGGAGTTCGAGACCAGCCTGGACAACATGGTGAAACCCAGCCTCTACAAAAAAACACAAAAATTAGTTGGGCATGGTGGTATGCACCTGTAAGTCCCAACCGCTCAGGAGGCTGAGGCAGGAGGATCGCTGAACCCAGGAGGTCGAGGCTGCAGTGAGCTATGATCACACCACTGTACTCCAGCCTGTGCAACAGAGCAAAACCCTGTCTGAAAAGAAAAAAAAAAAGAAGAAAAAAGAAAACCTTTTAGACTAGGCCAGGATCTTTCCTGGTTGCTAAAACCATTAGGACAACTGTGCCGCACCCCGCTGCCTGCCAGAATTAGAGAGCTATAAATACATATGATGTGTTTCTTAGGGTAACATAGAATACCGTTTCACCCCCAAGGACTTCAGCTTATGTTTCCTAAAAACAAGGTCATTTAACGTCTCAACAAATCTCCGAGAAAGATCCTGCCTTAGCCCTCACATTACAGATACGGAAACAGGCTCGGAGGTGCAATCTCTGGCTGTGTAGACAGAACAGGGAGTTGGAACTCGGCCTTATGCCTTTCCCTCCTCACTCTCACATACCAGCGGGCAGGGAGAGATCCAGGGAGGAGTTGCACTTGCCCCCCCGGAAATCTCCAAAAATCTGCAAAAACGGATTCCCTGGTACCGCTTTCCGCTCCTGTCCCAACAGAAATTCCGAGACCGAAAGGGGTGCGCGTTGCGGCCCGGGGTGAGGGTCTGGACCGCTTCCTCCTCGGTGGACGAATCGAGTAGCGGGACTCCCCCCACCCCAGCCCCAGCCCCGCCGCGTCCCCAGCTGTCACGCTGCGCGCAGCGGGCGGGGTCTGTAGTTCCTGGACAGGAGAGGGCCATGCGCGTCCTTGGGCGGAGAGGGGAGGTGACTCCGGCGGAAGAGGACGAGGCAGAATGCAGGCCCTGCGGGTGAGGCCCCCACGGGCTGGGCCGGGGCCCCCCACCCAGAAAACCCCGCCCTAATACGCGACTCTCCAAGTACCCCCGCATCTGGGGCCTTGGAACGTGAGCCCCCTTCAGGGCCTGGGACTCCCCGCTAAACAACCTGGGTCCCCTCCCCCACAATCCACTCTTCAGAGACAACTGGGGACCCCCACTCCAGCCCAAAGCCCCGCGTTTGAACTTAACATCTCGGGAACCCTTAACACCGGAAACGGAAACGTAACATTCTGGCCTCACCCAGGGCTTCTCAGGCAGCCTGGACGCTCCCGGGACCTCCATTCCGGTCCCCACGTTCCCGGGACCTGGTTTCCTCCCTTTAATCCAGGAAACCCTCCCCCGACAAAAATCTCAGGTCTTAGACCCCACAGAACAAAGTCCTTCTGGGTCCTCTCCCTTCCAGGACCCTCTAGGCAGCCCGGTCACCTCCAGGTCAGACTCTAGGGCGAGTCCCCTCCTCACCCAGGCTGGCAGTTCGCGGGTAATAAAATCCAAGTTATCACCCTCCTCGCCTTTGGGACGGTCGCTAGGGATGGAGCTGTTCCCACGTCCAGGTCTCAGAGAGCGGGGTCCCCCTTCAGGACACCCCTCCAGGTGTCTCCAATACCCGCCCACCTCCCACCCCACAGGTCTCCCGGGCACTGATCCGCTCCTTCAGCTCTACCGCCCGGAACCGCTTCCAGAACCGAGTGCCCGAGAAACAGAAGCTCTTCCAGGTGGGCGGGGCGGGGCTGGGGGTGGGGGGATCCGACGCGCCGACGCGCAGAGCACGGGGCAGGCGGGGCGCCCTCAAGGGAGCAGCCGGCACCCTTCTCATCAGACACCCCCACATCCAGGAGGACAATGACATCCCGTTGTACCTGAAGGGCGGCTTCGTTGACAACATCCTATACCGAGTGACAATGGCGCTGAGTCTGGGAGGTGAGCGCAGGGCACAACCCGGCCGAGCTGCCGGGGAGGCGGGGCTGGACCCAGGGTAGGAGGCGGCTGGTTTCTGGCCAGGACTGACCAGGATCTGGGTTGGGGGTTGGCGTTTAGGAAGGGGGTGGAGTACTGAGCTGGAGGGAGGGGAGTAATAGGGCTTGGGCTCGTGTCCCAGGATGGGGGCTGGGCTAGTAGTGGGACTGAGGCCCAGGGAGGAGTTGGGGAGGAAGCTCCCAGCCTGATCTAGATCAAAGCCAGGGGCCTTTACAATAGGAGTCCAATCTGAGAAGGGAGCTGGAGCCCAAACTAGAGCTGGGGTCCAGGCTGGAACTCCGGAGTCTGAAGAAGGCCTTAAAAGCCCGGGATGTCCAGGGAGGGGATTAGGTCTCATTCTGTCTCCCTCGCTTCCCCTTTCTAGGCTCTGTCTACAGCCTGTACTGCCTTGGCTGGGCCTCCTTCCCCAGGAATTAAGACCAGGAAGCCTGGGGGGCCTGAGGGACTTGAACAAGTGTCAATAAACGCTGGCCTCTGTGTGTGTGTGTATGTGTGTGTCCACCCCTTCCCCGCCAAGCCCATACTCCCACCAGCCAGCGATCTCTGCCTTGTGGACTGCGCACTACTCCCAGCCCTCAGTGCCTCACGCTGGACCAGGGCTACTCCTAGGATGTCGCTGCCTCTGGGCCCTCTGCTGGGTACCCCAAACAGCACACATAGGCTGCCCCTCGGGACCCGCGGACATGGGGTGGTGTCCTCAAGTGGGAAGGAAGACACTGACCATGGTCCATGACACAACAGAGGCAGAGGCCTCTGTTGTGGATGGAGAAGCTGCAAGAGGGGCAAACATGGCCTTGGGAGACAGGGCCAGGAGTGGTATTAAGGCCTCCCTCCAGCCCGGACTCTGGAAGCAGAAGCAGAGATCACGGGGCCTTCTGGGTCCTGTCTCAGCCTCCACAGCTCAGGATGAGAAAAAAAATACAGATAAGAAAAAGACAAGGAGATCCACAGATCCAGCCCTGGGGATGAATCTACGACCTCCCCAGTTCCCCAGGACCCAGAGCCCAAGCTCCTCCCTCCTCTCTCAGATCAGATCAGGAGGCAGATCGCATAGAGATCAGCAATCAGGTCGTGTTTATTTCCTCCTGGGCCTGGCAGTCTGGGAGCAGAATATAGACAAAGGCACTGGGGCGCCTGGGTCTGGCACGGTCTGGAGCTTGGCCGCCTGGGTGGCAACTATGAAGGGTGTGCCAGGGCGTGCAGGGACTGGAGTCATCCTCCCAGAACCGAGAGAGGGCCCTCTGGGCATGGAGGCATCACAAATGCTAGGCTTGGCACAGATACAGGGGAGAGGTTACGGAGCGGGTGTGTGCAGGGCCTGGTGGGAGTGGGGAGACCCTTGGACAGAGCTTGTTAGAGTGTTCTAGAGTCAAGAGAAACTCCAGGCAGGCATATTGGGCCCTGGATGTTGAGAAGCTGGGTAACAAGTGCTGGGAGAACAAAAGCTGTGGGTCGGCAGGCCCCACAAAGATGTGACTGCAGACAGGATGGGCCCTGGGAGAGACCGAGGCTCCGGGTGACTCCTATAGCGAGGCGGTGAGGGGGTGGGTCTGGGGCTCCAGTTCAGGAATACATAGTCAGCTGCAGCCACTGGGGAGAGGAGGGTGGAGAGTGAGGACAGGGAACCCCAGAGCACCAGCCCCTCTGCCCTCACCCAGGGACTGCTGGCAAAATAGGAGGGAGGGGACTGCAGCTCAGAGCTGGTATGAAGGGCCAAGGGGTGGGGTCCCCCCAGGCACCCGTACCCCAAGATGGGGGTTCTTACCTCCTGGATGTTCACCTGGATTTGTCCAGTGCCATCTTTGTCAAGAGATTTGAAGGCACCTGGAGGAGGAGATGGGGAGGTTTAGGGGTAGGGAAGGAAGGAGACTGGTTTTTAGCATAATAACATTACACAAATATATGGGATGACAATAATAGCAGCTGGTACTTCACTGAGTATTTACTGTGTGCCCAGCTGTGGGGAAAAGAGAGATCAGCCTGTTACTGTGTTTATATAGAAAGAAGTAGACATGGCCGGGCGCGGTGGCTCAAGCCTGTAATCCCAGCACTTTGGGAGGCCGAGGCGGGCGGATCACAAGGTCAGGAGATCGAGACCACAGTGAAACCCCGTCTCTACTAAAAATACAAAAAATTAGCCGGGCGCGGTGGCGGGCGCCTGTAGTCCTAGCTACTCAGGAGGCTGAGGCAGGAGAATGGCGTGAACCCAGGAGGCGGAGCTTGCAGTGAGCCGAGATCGCGCCACTGCACTCCAGCCTGGGCAACAGCGTGAGACTCCGTCTCAAAAAAAAAAAAAAAAAAAAAAAAAAAAGAAAGAAGTAGACATAAGAGACTCCATTTGGTTCTGTATTTGAGATGCTGTTAATCTGTGACCCTACCCCTAACCCTGTCCTTGCAAGAGATATGTGCCGTGGTGACTCAAGGTTTAACAGATTTCGGGCTGTGCAGGGTGTGCTTTGTTTAACAAGTGCCTGAAGGCAGCTTGCTGGTTAAAAGTCGTCAACATTCGTTAATCTCAAGTATCCAGGGACACATACACTGTGGAAAGTCACAGGGACCTCTTCCTAGGAAAGCTAGGTATTGTCCAAGGTTTCTCCCCCTGTGATAGTCTGAAATAAGGCCTTGTGGGAAGGGAAAGACCTGAGCGTCCCCCAGCCTGACACCCGTGAAGGGTCTGTGCTGAGGAGGACTAGTACAAGAGGAAAGAAGGCCTTTTGGCAGTTGAGATAGAGAAAAGCATCTGTCTCCTGCCCGTCCCTGGGCAATGGAACATCTCGGTGTAAAACCTGATTGTATGTTCTATTTACTGAGAAAGGAGAAAACCTCCTTAGGGCTGAAGGTGGGACGGGGGCTAGCTAGCGGCAATGCTGCTCTTTATGCACTACAAAGGTTTACGGAGATGTTTGCATATGCATATCAAGGCACAGCACTTTTCCTTAAACTTATGTCACAGAGATCTTTATTCATATGTCTCACTGCTGACCTTCTCCCTATATGATCCTATTATCCTGCCACTTCCCTTTTTCTCAGATGGTAAAGATAATGATCAATAAATACTGAGGGAACTCAGAGACGGTGCCGGCGCGGGTCCTCTGTATGCTGAGCGCCGGTCCCCTGCGCCCACTTTTTCCTTCTCTATACTTTGTCTCTGTGTCTCATTTCTTTTCTCAAGTCTCTCGTTCCACCTAACGAGAAACGCCCACAGGTGTGGAGGGGCAGGCCACCCCTTCACCCAGCTCAGTGTAAAGTGCTTTCCAGGTATTAGCTCATTTAATCCAACTCTGTGAGATAAGTGTCATTTTAAAATGAAGCACAGGCTGGGCATGGTGGTTCACACCTGTAATCCCAACACTTTGGAAGGCCGAGATGGGAGGATCAATTGAGCCCTAATCTGGGCAACAGACACCTCATCTCTGTTTTTTAAAAAAACTAAAAATTAAGAAAAGGAAAAGAAAAAAAAAAAAAAAAAAAAGAGGCAGAGAAGGGAGGGGCCATGCCCTAGGTCACACAGCAAGAAAGTGAAGAAATGAGGATTGGAATCCAAGCTGTTACCCTCCTCAATAATGGCCTCTGTGTACTGATATCACCTCTGCCCAGCTCCAGCCTCCTACTGACATCTATGCTCCATCCTCTCCAGTTCCAAGACTAACAGGCTACTAGAGGGAGGCTCTGCACTCTCTACTTCCTGCCCCTAGAGTCTTACAGATAGGTCCTCACATCTGCCCTGAAACTTGACTCCATGTTCCCCACCCACAGGGAATCTAGACACAATGACTACACTATCATCGCTCAGTTACCACAACCCTCAGGTGTCCACACCCACAGCGTCCTGCACTCCCTGGCTGCCTTTTGTTTTTTTTTTTTTTTGAGACAGAGTCCCACTGTGTCGCCCAGGCTGGAGTGCAGTGGCACAATCTTGGCTCACTGCAACCTCTGCCTCCCAGGTTCAAGTGATTCTCCTGCCTCAGCCTCCTGAGTAGCTGGGACTATAGGCGTGCACCACCACACCCAGCTAATTTTTTTGTATTTTTAGTAGAGACGGGGTTTCACTATTTTGGCCAGGCTGGCCTCAAACTCCTGACATCAGGTGATCTGCCCACCTTGGCCTCCCAAAGTGCTGGGATTACAGGAGTGAGCCACGATGTCTGGCCCTCATTTTTTTTTTTTTTTTTTTTTTTTTTTTTTGAGACAATGTCTCTGTGGCCCAGGCTGGAGTCCAGTGGCAAGATCATAGCTCACTGCAGCCTCACCCTCCCGGGCTCAAGTGATCCTCCCACCTCAGCCTCCCGAGCAACTGAGACCACAGGCATGTGCCACCACGCCCGGCTACTTTTTTTTTTTTTTTTTTTTTTGTAGAGATGGGGTCCTACTATGTTGCCTGGGCTGGTCTCAAACGATCCTCCCGACTATTAGCCTTCTTGCTGGTAGATCCAGTGTCTATTTTTTTTTTTTTTTGTAGAGATGGGGTCCTACAATGTTGCCTGGGCTGGTCTCAAACAATCCTCCTGACTATCAGCCTTCTTGCTAGTAGATCCAGTGGCTATTTCCTGGCCCTTCTTATGTGACTTTTGGCCTCATCTCCCCTTTCTGTCCACTTTCTTCACCTCCCTGCTATCTCACATACCTGCTTCTTTTCCTCTGTCACTCTTCATGCATTGTCCTGGCCATGAGATCTTTCTTTCTTTTTTTTCTTTTTTGAGATGGAGTCTCGCTCTTGTCACCCAGGCTGGAGGCTGGAGTGCAATGGCATGATCTCTGCTCATTGCAACCTCCGCTTCCTGGGTTCCAAGCAATTCTCCCTCCCTAAGCTTCCCGAGTAGCTGGGATTACAAGCATGCCCCTACGCCCGGCTAATTTTTGTGTTCTTAGTAGATATGGGGTTTCGCCATGTTGGCCAGGCTGGTCTTGAACTCCTGACCTCAAGTGATACTCCTGCCTCGGCCTCCCAAAGTGCTGGGATTATAGGCGTGAGCCACTGTGCCCGGCCTGGAGGCCGAGGGATCTTTTTTTTTTTTTTTTTGAGACGGAGTCTCGCTCTGTCACCCCGGCTGGAGTGCAGTGGTGCAATCTCAGCTCACTGCAAGCTCTACCTCCCAGGTTCACGCCATTCTCCTGCCTCAGCCTCCCGAGTAGCTAGGACTACAGTTGCCCACCACCATACCCGGCTAATTTTTTGTATTTTTAGTAGAGACGGGGTTTCACTGTGTTAGCCAGGATGATCTTGAACTCCTGACCCTCATGATCCGCCTACCTCGGCCTCCCAAAGTGCTGGGATTATAGGCATGAGCCACCGTGCCCGGTAAGGCCAAGGGATCTTTCTAAAGCCAAATCTGACCCTGTCCCTCCCTCTGCCTAGAACCTGCAATGGCTCCCCAATGTCCCTGGTAGAGTCTGAGCACCCCCAAATTTTGCACCCACAATCCTGCATGACCTAATCATGTCCACTGCTCCTAACTTCTCTTACTTAGCTCAGATCTCTGACAGATCCAAGTTCAAATTCCGGCTTTGCAACTTCCTAGCTGGGTGACTATGAGCAAGAGATTTTGCCTCCTTGAACTCTAAGTTCTTCCTCCGTAAAATAAGGACAGTAATTCCTACTTCTCAGCCATGTCTTCAGCATTCAGTACACTAACACTCAGAAGGCCACATGCAATGGCTCATGCCTATAATACCAAGGCTTTGGGAGGCAGAGGTGGGAGGACTGCTGGAGCTCAGGAGCTCAAGACAAGCCTGGGAAACATAGCAAGACCCTGTCTCTACAAAAAATTTTAAAAAATTAGCCAGGCATGGCAGTGTGTGCCTGTACTCCCAGGTATTCGGTAAGCTGAGGCAGGAGGCCTGCTGGAGCCTAGGAGTTGAGGCTGCAGTGAGCTGTGATGGTGCCACTGCACTCCAGCCTGGGCAACAAGAGCAAGACTCTGTCAAAAAGGAAAAAAAAAAGAAAGAAGAGAGAAAGGAAAGGAAAGGAGAGGAGAGGAGAGGAGAGAAAGGAAGAGAAAAGAAGAGGAAGGCAGGAAGGCAGAAAGAAAAGACAAGAGAAAAGAAAAAAGAAAGAAAAGAAAGCAAGCTAAAAGTACCAGAAGCCCCATCTTCTTTCCCCTTCTAGGCCTTTGCACAGGCTGTTCCCTCCCCCTGCAACAGTATTCCCTACCTGCTCACTAAGTTCTCTCCTCAACCCTCAGGTCCCAATGTTCCCTCTCCAGTGAGCCCTCCCTGACCCCTTGGGCTGCATCAGGTGCCTCCTGGATTGGATTTGCCCTCTAGGCTTCCCCAAGCACAATCTGAGCACACTCTGCTCACTCTTTCCCTGACCAGAGCCCCAGACCCTCAGCCTGTGCTGCCCCCATCACAACCCATCACTCTGCCCTGAGCTTCCCCTCTCAGCCATCACCAGTCTGAACTGTCACTGTCTGGGGACTCGTCTCTCCTCCACTAGACTGTGCTCTCCATGAGGGCAGAAACTGGGGCTGATTCAGTCACCCCTGTGCCCCTAGCATCGCCCACCTCAAAGTCAGGCTTAGAGGAGACTTTGGCCCATAGAGGTCATAGGAATCCCCACCCAGGAAGACAGCTGGGGCATCACTCACGGAACATGGCGTCCAGCCTGACCAAGCAGCTGATGAAGTTGTCAAAATCCATGTTCCCACTTTCATCTGAGTAGCGTCGGATGATCATGTTATAGAGATGCTCATTCAGGTGGAACCCTGAGATGGATTTAGTCCTTCAGGTGTGGGGGCCACATGGCCCAACCCACTCCCATGCCCAGGAGTCAGGCCCAAACCAGCTGAGTAAAGGTTTTCTCACCCATCCCACTCCCAGCCCCACCATGTCCCTGCCAGCCATACCTGCCGCCTCAAAGGCCCCTGGGAGTTCGCTACTGCAAATGGTCCCTGATCGGTCAGTATCAAACTGTTTGTATATGGCCTGTGGGGACAGAGAGATCGGGTCCAAGTGAGCATTGTAGAGCATGGTATCTCCGTGGCTTGGGGGTCTGGGTGCCAGGGATTTCAGAGGTTGCTACACACCTGCCACCTTTTGATGTTGTTCCACAAGTACTTGAATTCCTCAAAGCCCAGCTTCCCTGTGGTGTCGCTCTGGTGGGAGGGTGTTAAGAAGAGTGACAGCTACACCCAGATGCACGCATCACATGCACTGTGGACACGACGGTGATACAGCAAGCAGGGGAGCCAGAGCTGAAACTCCAGCTCCCGCTTGGTCCTAGTCGTATCACCTGGTGTGCAGTTTTATTTTTCATTTTATCCATACATATCGTCACTTATATTTCTAAATAAGGATTCTCTTTAAACATAACTAGGCCGGGCGCGGTGGCTCATGCCTGTAATCCCAGCACTTTGGGAAGCCACAGTGGGTGGATCACAAGGTCAGGAGATTGAGACCATCCTGGCTAACACAGTGAAACCCCGTGTCTACTAAAAATACAAAAAATTGGCCGGGCGCGGTGGCTCACGCCTGTAATCCCAGCACTTTGGGAGGCCGAGGCGGGCGGATCACAAGGTCAGGAGATCGAGACCATGGTGAAACCCCGTCTCTACTAAAAATACAAAAAATTAGCCGGGCACGGTGGCGGGCGCCTGTAGTCCCAGCTACTTAGGAGGCTGAGGCAGGAGAATGGCATGAACCCGGGAGGCGGAGCTTGCAGTGAGCCGAGATCGCGCCACTGCACTCCAGCCTGGGCGACAGAGCGAGACTCGGTCTCAAAAAAAGAAAAAAAAGGCCGGGCGTGGTGGCTCAAGCCTGTAATCCCAGCACTCTGGGAGGCCGAGGCGGGCGGATCACGAGGTCAGGAGATCGAGACCATCCTGGCTAACATGGTGAAACCCCGTCTCCACTAAAAAAAAATACAAAAAACTAGCCGGGCGAGGTGGCGGGCGCCTGTAGTCCCAGCTATTCGGGAGGCTGAAGCAGGAGAATGGCGTAAACCCGGGAGGCGGAGCTTGCAGTGAGCTGAGATCCGGCCACTGCACTCCAGCCCGGGCGACAGAGCGAGACTCCGTCTCAAAAAAAAAAAAAAAAAATACAAAAAATTAGCCTGGCGAGGTGGCAGGCGCCTGTAGTCCCAGCTACTCGGGAGGCTGAGGCAGGAGAATGGCATGAGCTCAGGAGGCAGAGCTTGCAGTGAGCTGAGATCACGCCACTGCACTCCAACCTGGGTGACAGAGCGAAACTCCGTCTCAAAAAAGGAACATAACCATGAGGAATTATATTCAACTACTCTAAAGTACACATTCCTTGCCTGAAGAGTTGTTAATTGCTCATTCAGAAAATTCTTGATAGGCCAGGCGCGGTGGCTCCCGCCTGTAATCCCAGCACTTTGGGAGGCTGAAGCAGGTGGTTCACTTGAGGTCAGGAGTTCAAGACCAGCCTGGCCAACATGATGAAATCCCGTCTCTACTAAAAATACAAAAATTGGCCAGGCGTAGTGGCACACACCTGTAATCCCAGCTATTTGGGAGGCTGAGGGAGGAGAATTGCTCAAACGTAGGAGGCGGAGCTTGCAGTGAGCTGAGATGGTACCAATGCACTTCAGCCTGGGAAACAGAGCAAGACTCTGTCTCAAAAAAAAAAAAAAAAAAAAAAGAAAAGAAAAAAAGAAAAGAAAATTGTGGACAGTAACTCAATTTCATAAATGTTAGGACATGTGAAAAACAAGTGTGTGGCCAGGCATGGTGGCTCATGCCTGTAATCCCAGCACTTTGGGAAGCCAAGGCAGGTGGATTGTTGAGCTCAGGAACATCACTTTCTCACTAAATCTTCGGGACACCAGTTCTACCAGGACTATTTCCAGAGAAAGAAACATATTCAAAGCTGAAAACTCTACCCAATATCATAGTTAAGAGCTAATGTGTACAGACCACATACTATGCGTTATGCACAATGCTAAACCTTTTGCATGTAGCTCCAATTCAGTATCACCATTATCACTCACCCATTTTACAGACAGAGAAACTGAGGCACAGAGAGGTTCAATAACATGGTTAAGAGGTACAGTTGGGATTGCTTCGCTCTATGCAATATGTCTGTGATTACGTGACATGTATATATGTGTGTGTCTGTACTGCCCTATGTGTTAAATGTGCATAAGGGCAGGCGCAGTGTCTCAAGCCTGTAATCCCAACACTTTGGGAGGCCAAGGCGGGAGGACTGCTTGAGGTCAGGAGTTTGAGACTTGCCAGGTCAATATAGTGAAAGTTTGTCTCCTTAGAAACTATTTTTTAAAACAAAAATAAATAAAAATATGCATGCATCAAAGGTCAGCTGATGGCTGGCCCATATACAGATATACGTGTGTTCCTGAGCACACTGCCTCATACACTTTCACGCATGTGGGTGTGCTCTTAGGTGTGTGTGTGTATACATGTGCATGTGGCTGTTATACATTTAGGTTCCCAAGCCCAAAAGACCTGAGTCCACAGACTGGAGTGACGAAACCTCTGCTCACTGCAACCTCCACCTCCCGGGTTTAAGCTATTCTCCTGCCTCAGCCTCCCAAGTAGCTGAGACTATAGCTGCACACCACCACGCCCGGCTAATTTTTGTATTTTTTAATAGAGATGGGGTTTCACCCTGTTGGCCAGGCTGGTCTCGAACTCCTGACCTCAGGTGATCTGCCCACCTCAGCCTCCCAAAGTGTTGGGATTACAGGCATGAGCCACCACGCCTGACCTTTATCTATAACTTGAGACAAATGACTGCTTCTCTCAGGAAACTGAGCCTCAGTTTCCTCATCTGTAAAATGGAGTATAATAATTGTGCCTGTCCAACAGGGTGGTTGTGAAGTTTCGGTCACTTTATATAATTAAAGTGCCAGCTGTAACAGCTGGCATTGTTATGATTTACTGCCACATGTCTGTAGGTGAGTGTGCTCTGATGAATGCATTTCCATATATCTGTGGATATGAAGGCTACACATTGGCTTTCCAAACATACTCTCAAAAAACTCCCTGTGCACCCAGGGCCTCTCCCACACTGCTCCCAAGGATACATCCATCACGGCCACCATGCTGCGACACGTGTCAATGCCAAAACCATCAGTCTTCAGATCAGGGTCTGTGGGCAACAGGTTGAAAGTCAGAGGCCAGAGGCCAAAGCCACTCAGGCCCCTCTGCCTCTAAACCTACCCTATTCCTTGAGCCCGGTCACTTACGTCGTGTCACAACCTTATTGAGAATGTTCATGAGTTCTGTGGCGCTGACCTCCATGTCCTGCAGGCGGAAGTTAGGGGCAGGTCAGGCGTGACTGAAGGGTCTGAGAATGTCATGGAGAATGGGAACACTGGGATTGTCACGGTCAAGGGTGTGTGCGCAAGGGCAGCCACAAGGGAAGGGATGGAAGGGTTAGGACAGGGTCAGGGAACCCCAGGTTACTTACATCTCCAGCCAGCTGGGCAAAGAGTCTCCGGAACTGCCGGACCTCCTCACTCTCGTTGGCCTCAATGTTGGAGTAATGTGTGCGTGGGGGCTGCAGAGGGAGGAGAGCTCAGAGCAGGGGGAGGGGAACCCGGCCAGGACGGCTCCCCACACCAAGGCACCCTGGGTGGGAAAGTCAGAGTGGGCTGGGCAGCTTGATGAGAAAAAGAATGAGAGGTGGTAGTGAATGGGTGCGCGTATGTGGGGCATGGCTAAGACCCATGGCGAAGCTGCGGACATGGCACGGGAGGAACTGGCAGAGGAATTTCACAAGAAGGGGAGGAAGGTGGGACTTCTCTACAGGAACAGGAATGGGACCTCGAAGAGGCCTTGGCAGGAGAAGGGGGTCTGGTTGCAGAGTGGGCTTACCGGGGGCTCCGGGTTGTATTGCGCAGCCGCCTCGCTGCGAAGAGATAAGGGGGAGGAGTTAGTGTCGGGGGCGGGGCCTCCAACGGGCAGTACTACAGAACCATCAGCCCCAACGCTCCAGACGTCAGCCGCTATCTTCCTTACTTGGTTGCTGTGCCCTTCATCTGTTCTTGTCCTCATCTGTCCCAATCCACACGGCCCTGGTCGTGCCCCTCTTCTCCCTTCCTCAGGCCAACCCCACCCTTCAGGAGACCCAGAGATCCGTCCCCTGGGAGGCTCCACTCCTGCCAGGCACACCTACCCAGTGGCAGATTCCAGTCATCTCGGCCACCCTCAACCTAAAAATCCCACACAGAATCAAAAACCCCCGCCCCTTGGAGGGCTCACTTCATAGAGGCTCTGCCCCAGCTTCCCAAGGTCTTATCCTCCTTAGGTGCCATCTGCCCAAGACTCTACTCCATGGCCCCCTTCCTAAACACCTGTCTTCCCAACATCCTACCCCAGCCATTGGTCCCCGTCCCTTCAAGGGATCACTGCTCAGTGGCCGTGACTAATTAGGCCAACCTGCCCTACCCCTACCAGGGCATTTTTCTCCATTAATCCCGCCAGTTTCCAGCAAGCCCAGCCCATTCTGGGCTATTTCCTCTATCCCATTAGGTCTTGCTTTCTCCTGGGCTCACCTCCTCATTAACCCACCTAAAACCTCTGACCACACTCATAAGTCAAGCCCCGACCGTAAAATGTCACTCAGATGCATTGGCTCCGCCCCTTTAACGTTCATCTCCAGGTTAGCCAATGCAGGCCGGGCCCAGACCCATAAGCCCCACCCTCCAAAACTCCACATCGGTCCCCTCAGGACCACATTGTCCTGGTCCCACACAATCAGACTACTCCCGTATCAAGCCCCGCTCCCAAGGACTGATATCCGCCTCATTGGGGTCCACCCCCTTATAACAGGACTCTCAAACTAGGCCACCCCGGCCTAATTCAGGTACCCAGGTTAGCCTCCAGGTTAATCCTATTATTGTTAGACCACGCCCCTCCCGGACCACGCCCCCCTGAGGCACCTCCCATTCACATTTCCAGGCCCCGCCCCTCCGATAGTCGCCGCCTTACCTGATGGCGCTGATGACTCCGCCTAGGATGCGCATGGCAGTTCCACCGCCACCGCCGCCTCCGCCGCCGCCTCCACCACCGCCGCCGCCGCCCGCGGCCCCGCTGATCAGGCCTCCAAGCACATTCCCCAGGCCCCCACCCAGGCCCCCGCCTCCCCCGCCGCCGCCGCCGCCGCCCTTCAAGAACGAGTTAACCAGGAACATGGCTGCGACTCACTGCTGGGGGGAAAAAAGGGGACCAGTGGGTGCTTCGCCCCTGAGCCCACACCCTCCCCTCAAACACGCATTTCCGGCAGCTGGACACGGGAGAAGGGATCTGAGGCCTCCGGATGGGGGTCTGAGTTTGCGAGGGCGGGTTGTCCTCGCAAGGTTTGTAACCTCCTCGGGTCTAAAAGGCACCCGTGGGCTTGAGGGAGCCTGGACTGGGTGCACGCGTTAACGGGAGGGTGTAGGTCTGGTGGGGGTTCTCTTGGTGGGGACCCCAAGTTGGCGTAAGGCGTGCCCGACGTGTCTGGGCGCTAGAATGTGAGATCCAGAGCCCAGACTGAATGTAAAGGTCCTTGGCGGGTCATGGGCGCGGAGCAAACATCCACCGCCTAAAGGGCCCCAGGGCGGGGTTTAGGAAATCCTAAATGTGGGCTTGAGAATTCAGGTATTCCCAGCGGCAGGATTCCAGTGTCACCTCTGGCTTTGTGGGCTCGGGTCTAAGATCGTGGCTGTGAGCCCTGGGTTCCCGGATAATGGGGTCCCTCGCTGGAACTGGGGGCACAGATCTACGATCGTGGTTCAAGACACCCCAAGGAAGAATTCACAGGGTATCTCTGAAACCTATGGGCCTGTATTTTGGATCATGAGACAGAGGGTGGAGAAGTACGGGACGTCCCCGGGACGGCATGAAAGGGTGTCGAACAGGTCTGAGGGTTCGAATCTGAGACCATGGATCTGGGGGGCTCCTGAGGCCGAGACTTCACGGTTCGCCAGGTCTGGGGGCCGCCAAAGCCGGAATTGCGGGGTGCGGAGGGGGTACGGGCTGGGCGCTTACCACCTCACGCGTCCGGAGGTCTGGGAGTCCGTTCCGCTGCCGCTCCCGGGCCTCCCGCAGCGTCCGGCTCCTGAGGGCGGGGCCGGTGACTCAGGCCGCAACTCTCGGGTCTGACACTGCACCGCGGCCCGGCTGTCTCCCGCGCGGTCCTAGAGCCGAAGCGGACATTGCGCATGCGCACCCCACACCGCCCTGCTAGCGGGACCCGGATTTGGGCCCCGCCCTACACGTTTCCAGCGCCGGAGGTCTTAACCCCGCCCTGACTCGGTAGGCTGGGGTCTTCCCGACACCCCTCAGGTCTGGGTGCAGGCACCGGGTGATGAGAACTCGGAGGAGACCCACACCCCCCCAGTGTCGTAGTGTGACAGCCCCTAGGGCCTGCCAATATCCTTCCAGGGTGGCAGTTTTCGGTCCGCTCACTAAGGGACTCCGCACGGGCCCTTTCCAGGTGTTGTCGCGACAAACACCTCCTGGAGGCCTGTAGTATGCTTTGGCTCACACGCAGGAGGACAATCGCCCGTGTCTGTGGCGAGGACTGAGGCTGGAGTGCCTTTCCCAGTGCCTGCAGCAGCCCGGATGGCAGTCAAACCGCAGGCAGCGCAGGCGCCGCCTCCCAGGCGAACCTTATCACGTCCCGCCCCAGTCAGGGGCCACCTGAATCATTTCTTCCTGGACTGGCCCAAAGGGTGTCCTCAGTATGCTAGTGTCTAAAGAAGGCCCCAGACACAGGAAGATTCCTTTGGCGGCGGCCGGGTTTCTTTATTTACTTAAAAAATATTGTTGTTTTGGCCGGGCGCGGTGGCTCAAGCCTGTAATCCCAGCACTTTGGGAGGCCGAGACGGGCGGATCACGAGGTCAGGAGATCGAGACCATCCTGGCTAACACGGTGAAACCCCGTCTCTACTAAAAAAAAAATACAAAAAACTAGCCGGGCGCGGTGGCGGGCGCCTGTAGTCCCAACTACTCGGGAGGCTGAGGCAGGAGAATGGTGTGAACCCGGGAGGCGGAGCTTGCAGTGAGCTGAGATCCGGCCACTGCACTCCAGCCTGGGCGGCAGAGCCAGACTCTGTCTCAAAAAAAAAAAAAAAAAAAAAAAAAAAAAAAAAAAAAAAAAAAAAATATTGTTGTTTTTACGTAATAGAGACGGAGGTCTAGCTATGTTGCCCAGGCTGCTCTTGAACTCCGGGCCTCAAGCCATCTCTGCCCTCAAGCCATCCTCCTGCCTCAGCTTCCCAAAGTCCTGGGAGGTACTGGGAATACAGGTATGGGCTACCGGCCTTTTTTTGATTTAATTTAATTTTTAACAATACTGTTTTTACATAGCCTGGTTTCTTTCTTTCTTTCTTTTTTTTTTTTTTTTTGAGACAGCATCTTGCTCTGTTGCCCAGGCTGGAGTGCAATGGCGCCATCTTGGCTCACTGCAGTCTCCGCCTCCCAGGTTCAAGGGATTCTCCTGCCTCAGCCTCCCGAGTAGCTGGGATTACAGGCGTGCACCACCACGCCCAGCTAATTTTTGTATTTTTGGTAGAGACGGGGTTTCGCCATGTTGACCAGGCTAGTCTCAAACTCCTGATCTTAGGTGATCCACCCGCCTCGGCCTGCCAAAGTGCTGGGATTACAGGCGTGAGCCAACAGGTGTCCAGTACTTTTTCAGGACTCCTCAGGGGCAGCTAAATCTGGCCCCCAGGCAGGCTGGTTGGCTCTTAGTCCCTACCCTGGAGGCTGGCTAGGCTTGAGTTGAATCCTGGCTATGCCCTGTAATAACTGCACAACCCCAAAACAGTGACTTGATGTTCCTGAGCAGCAATTTTCTCATCTGTAAAATGGGATCATGGGTTGCTCCATACCACTAGGCCCCCTATCAAAATTAAATTATATCGGCAGAGCGCGGTGGCTCAAGCCTGTAATCCCAGCACTTTGGGAGGCCGAGACTGGTGGATCACAAGGTCAGGAGATCGAGATCATCCTGGCTAACCCAGTGAAACCCCGTCTGTACTAAAAAATACAAAAAACTAGCCGGGCGAGGTGGCGGGCGCCTGTAGTCCCAGCTACTCGGAGGCTGAGGCAGGAGAATGGCGTGAACCCGGGAGGCGGAGCTTGCAGTGAGCTGAGATCCGGGCACTGCACTCCAGCCTGGGCGACAGAGCGAGACTCCATCTCAAAAAAAAAAAAAAAAAAAAATTAAATGATATCTGCAGGAATACTGATTATTAAAAAAAAACTTAAAGCAGTGGCTGGGTGTGATAGTTCATGCCTGTATTCCGTGTACTTTGGGAGGCTGAGGCAGAAGGATCTCTTGAGCTTAGGAGTTCGACTCCAGCCTGGGCAATATAGTGAGAACTTGTCTCTACAAATAATAATAATATAGAAATTAACTGAGTGTGGTGGCATGCGCCTAGTCCCAGCTACTCTGGAGACAGGTGAGAGGATCACCAGAGCCCAGGAGGCAGAGGTTACAGTGAGCCGAGATCATGCCACTGCACTACAATCTGGGTGACAGAGCGAGACGCTGTCTCAAATAAATAAATAGCTGGGCACAGTGGCTCACGCCTGAAATCCCAGAATTTTGGGATGCCAAGTTGGGCAGATCACCTGAGGTCAGGAGTTCAAGACCAATATGACTAACATGGAGAAACCCTGTCTCTACTAAAAAATACAAAATTAGCCGGACATGGTGGCACATGCCCGTAATCCCAGTTACTCAGGAGGCTGAGGCAGGAGAATCGCTTGAACCCAGTAGGCAGAGGTTTCAGTGAACCAAGATTGCACCATTGCACTCCAGTCTGGGCAACAAGAGTGAAACTCCATCTCAAATAAATAAATAAATAAATAAATAGGTGATAAATGCTTTGTAAATGCCAGCTATTAGCTCTATGTCTGTGCCTATGCTACTCCCTCAGCCTGGAGGCCACCTGTATTCCTCAGCTGGTAGACTCTTAGTCATCCTTAAATAATACAAAAACAGGCCGGGTGTGGTGGCTCACACCTGTAATCCTAGCACTTTGGGAGGCCGAGGCGGGCAGATCACCTGAGGTCAGGAGTTTGAGATCACCCTGGCTAACATGGTGAAATCCCCTGTTTCTACTAAAAATATAAAAAATTAGCTGGGCGTGGTGGCGTGTGCCTGTTATCCCAGCTACTGGGGAGGCTGAGGCAGGAGAACCGCTTGAATCCAGGAGGCAGAGGTCGTAGTGAGTTGAGATCGCGCCATTGCACTCTAGCTTGGGCAACAAGAGCAAAACTGTCTCAAAAAAATAAAAAATAAAAAAACAGATAACTGTCACTCCTCCAAGTGCTTGACGTCCATCAGCTCCCTCATTCTCCTAACAGCCCTGTGACATAGATGCTATTTATTATCCCCATTTTACAGAGAAGTAAACCCACTCTGAGGTTAAACCCAGGCAGCCACGCTCCCTAGCCTGTATCCTTAACCACTACCCTTATGCGTTAATAATATAATTAATATAATAGCTCAAATAACAAGATCACAACAGACAAAACTAGTTGCAGCTGATGTTTCCTGAGGCCTTGCTGGGGCCAGGCCAAGGTAACTGCTACGCAAGCCTTGTCTGCAAGGCAGGAGAGAGAACGGAGATTCTGAAAGGCAGGGTCACGGAGGGTGGCAGAACCAGATCTGATCCCGGGCTTGGGTGATGACAAATCTTTTGGTGATGACTAATCCAGATTCCCTTCTCACCACACCCCTCCCTGCCAGACTGCTGCAGCTCTCTGCCCTCTCCCGAGGCTCACTTGCTGCCAGCCCTCATGCCCCTGGCCAGGAACTCTCCTGCCACCTTTTTTTTTTCTGGCCTGGTTGTGTAGCTACTCAGGCTGCAGGTGTCACCTCAGGAGTCATCTCTTCCAGAAAGCCCTCCCTGTCTCCACCCAGCCTGAGACTAGGTGGAGCTTCCAGTTATATGCTTTCAAAATGACCTGTACTTTCTCATGGCACTCACTGCCAGTCGTAACCATATTGTCATCTAGTTCTGGCCCCCAACCCCTTATTCCTGGCCAGCCCCAGGTGTTAGGTCTCCATCCTCCTCTCTGTACCACTCATGCCATGGGGTGCCTCCCCTCTATGCACAGCTTAAATCCCATCTCTAGGCTATCAACGCCCAGTTTTTTGTTTTGTTTTGTTTTGTTTTTGAGACGGAATCTTGCTCTGTCACCCAGGCTGGAGTGCAGTGGAGCGATCTTGGCTCACTGCAAGCTCTGCCTCCTGGGTTCACGCCATTCTCCTGCCTCAGCCTCCTGAGTAGCTGGGACTACAGGCACCCACCACCATGCTGGCTAATTTTTTGTATTTTTAGTAGAGACGGGGTTTCACCATGTTGGCCAGGATGGTCTCGATCGCTTGACCTCGTGATCCACCCGCCTCGGCCTCCCAGAGTGCTGGGATTACAGACATGAGCCAATGCGTCCGGCCCTTAGAGGCATTTTAAGCTTTACATATCCTAAACTAAGCTTCTGACCTTCCTCCAGAACCTGCTCCCTCACCACCTTCCCCACCTAGATTAGTGGCAGCTCTGTCCTTCCAGTGACTTGAGGCCAAACACTCCGGGGTGGTCCTTCACCTCTCTCCTTCACACCCACTCCAGCCTGTCAGCAGATATTATTGGCTCCACCTACAGAAACTAAACTCTTCCCCTCCACGGTCCCCACCCTGGCGCAGCCTCCACCTGGACACCCCACAGCCTTCTCCCTGGTCTCCCTGCTCCCTTCTGTCTGCTCCCCGCTGTCTGCTCCTCTTGTGGAGCCAGAGGAAGCCTGAGACCACCTGAGTCAGGTCAGGGCCCTGCTGCTCAGAGCCCTGCCCTGGCTGCCCCCACTCCAGGAAACAGTCAAAAGTTCTCACAACAGGGCCAGGTGTGGTGGCTCATGCCTGGAATCCCAGCACTTTGGGAGACTGAGGCAGGAGGATCGCTTGAACCCAGGAGTTTGAGACCAGCCTGGGCAACATGGCAAGACCCCATCTCTACAAAAAATACCAAAAACTAGCCAGGTGTGGTGGCATGTGCCTGTAGTCCCAGCTACTCAGGAGTCTGAGGTGGGAGGATCACTTGAGCCCAGGCCCAGGAGGTAGAGGCTGCAGTGAGCCTTGATTGCACCACTGCACGACTGCACTCCATCCAGCCTGGGCAGCAGAGCAAGACTCTGTCTCAAAAAAAAAAAAAAAAGCGTTCTTATGACAGCCACCAAGTCCCTAGTGATCTTTCCCGTCACCTCCCTGCCCTCATCTCTACCCCCCGGAGAAAGTGAGAAGATGCCTGCCTGGCAGGGTCCCCTGCATGTTCCCAGCTGAACACAGACAAAACTCGGCATGGAGGCCCTGCAAGCACAGCAACACCCAAACATTCTATCTCAGGGCAGACATGAAGACATGAGGCCGCCACTCCATTACTAAGACCTTCTCCGGCCCCAGGTCTGGGGAGCAGATCTTTCAAGTCTACACATCTAGTGATCTCTGGAAGGTCCTGTCTTTTATCACCCGCTCACACACTGTGTACTTTATTTTTTATTTTATTATTATTATTATTGAGATGGAGTTTCAATTTTGTTGCCCAGGCTGGAGTGCAATGGCATGGTCTTAGCTCACTGCAACCTCCACCTCCTGGGTTCAAGCGATTCTCCTGCCTCAGCCTCCCAAGTAGCTGGGATTACAGGAGTCCGCCACCACACCTGGCTAATTTGTTTGTATTTTTAGTAGAGACAAGGTTTCACCATGTTGGCCAGGCTGGTCTCGAACTCCTGACCTCAGGTGATCCACCCACCTCAGCCTCCCAAAGTGCTTGGATTACAGCACTTTGAGCCACCACTCCCACCCCTGTGTACTTTACGTATTTATCCAGATTTCTGTCTTCTCCACTAGAATGTGAGCTTGCCATGGACCGGGATTTCTCTCTTTTTTTTTTGGAGATGGAGTTTCACTCTGTTGCCCAGGCTGGAGTGCAGTGGCGCAATCTCGGCTTACTGCAACCTCTACCTCCTGGGTTCAAGCAATTCTCTGCCTCAGCCTCCCGAGTAGCTGGGATTACAGGCGACTGCCACCACACTCAGTTAATTTTTGTATTTTTAGTAGAGATGGGGTTTCACCATCTTGGCCAGGCTTATCTTGAACTCCTGACCTCAGGTGATCCACCCGCTTGGCCTCCCAAAGTGCTGGGATTACAGGTGTGAGCCACCGTGCCCGGCTGGGCCGGGATTTCTATATGTCTTGTTCACTGCTATGTACTTACTCATAGGTATGTATCCAGTTCCTAGAACAGTGGTTGGCACATCATAGGTGCCCAGTAAACGTTTGTTGAATGAATGAATGAATGAATATATTTTGTGTGTATTTTCTCACTGGATTTTCAGCACCAGCAGTGAGACAGTAGGGCAAGCATTACTAATGCCCTCCACCATCTCCTAGGCTCTGTTGAACTCAGGCATAGTTATGTGACTTACTTTGGCCAATAAAACGTAAGAAGAAGTGTTGGATGTAGAACACTTTAAATGCTCCTTGTAGAAGTATTTCAAAACCAGTGCAACCACTGCACTCCAGCCCAGTGGACACAGCAAGACCTTGTGTTTGTGGCCGGCGCAGGGGAAGGCAGTGCAGAATGCTCCATGCTCTGTTTTCTCCTGCCCCGGCCACACTAGGAGCTGAGCAAACCTGGAGGTGCCACATGAAGGAAGAGGGCTGAGCCCTGGCATCGAGGACTTCTGCCCTCAATAGTCACCCAGACCCATAGCTAACTTTGTATGAGCAAAAAATTTTTTTCTTGGCCTGGTGCGGTGGCTCACACCTGTAATTCCAGCACTTGGGGAGGCCAAGGCAGGCAGATCACTAGGTCAGGAAATGGAGACCAGCCTGGCCAATACGGTGAAACCCCATCTCTACTAAAATTACAAAAATTAGCTGGGTGTGGTGGTACATGCCTGTAAGCCCAGCTACTCGGGAGGCTGTGGCACGAGAATCACTTGAACCCAGGAGGCAGAGGTTGCAGTGAGCCAAGATTGCAGCACTGGACTCCAGCCTGGTGACAGCAAGACTCCATGTCAAAAAAAGTGAAACAGGGTCTCACTTCATTACCCAGGCTGGAGTGCAGTGGCACAATTATAGCTCACTGCAACCTCAAACTCCTGGGCTCGAGGGATCCTCCTGCCTCAGCCTCCAGAGTAGCTGGGATTACAGGTACACCACCACACCTGAATAATTTTTTTATTTTTTGTGAGGACCAGATCTCACTGTGTTGCCCAGGCTGGTCTTGAACTCGTGGCCTCAAGTGATCCTCCCACCTCAGTGCCCCAAAAGTGCTGGGATTACAGGCATGAGTGACCACGCCCAGCCCGTGATTGCTTTATGGCCATGGCTTGCCAAGGCCTCTCACAACCCTCGGAGAAAGAAATTAACATGAGAGGAAGTGGATGTTCAGAGAGAGTCACTTGCCGGAGGCCACACAGTAGATGGCAGAGCATGGCTGATGCCAAGTTGTTATGCGATGACTAATCCGGGTAGCTGTCCGACCTCTGCCTTCCCTTCAGCAGGTCAGCACTGCTCTGTTCCCTCTCCTGTCACCAGGCTTCCTTGCGGCCAGGCTCTTGTACCGGCTGTGACCCTGCAGGATCTCCTCTCCTATTGTTTTTCTTTGGAGTCAATCCCCTGATAAAAATGATTTGCTTGGGCCAGGCGCGGTGGGTGTAATCCCAGCACTTTGGGAGGCCAAGGTGGGTGGATCACTTGAGGTCAGGAGTTCGAGACCAGCCTGGCCAACATGGCAAAACCCCATCTCTACTGAAAATACAGAAAAAAATAACCAGGTGTGGTGGCAGGCACCTGTAATTCCAGCTACTCTGCAGGCTGAGGGAAGAGAATCGCTTGAACCCAGGAGGTGGAGGTTGCAGTGAGCTGAACCAAACAAACAGAAAAAAACAAAACAGAGGTGGAGCCTGTTGCAGTGGGAGCCGAGGCGGGTGGATCAAAAGTCAGGAGATCAAACAGGTGAAAAAAAAATACAAAAAACAAAAAAGGCAGGAGAATGGCGTAAACCCGGGAGGCGGAGCTTGCAGTGTTGGGCCACTGCACTCCATGGGTGACCAAACTAAAAAAAAAAAAAAAAAAAAAAAAAAAAAAAAAAAAAAAAAAAAAAAATTATTTGTATGGCCAAACTAGTCAAGCCTCTGAATCTCCTGCTAGGCTCATCTGTGTACTTCCTTGTCAAATCCAGTTTTAGCAAAGAACCCTGCTAAGTCAGTTTAGCAAGAACCCTCTCCCATCTTTGACATCTGATCAGGTTCCTCATCCTCCACCAGCCCCCAAGTGATGTCTGATAACCTGGGCGTGTCTTCAGCAAGAATCCTGTTAGGTTGGTTGAGCCAGAATCCCCCCTTACCCCTGACATTTCGTCTTAGTAACTTTCCATCCACTGCACCCCACCCTGATCCTGGGCTGTGAATTCCCACTTCCCCATGCAGTATTTGGAGTTGAGCCCAACCTGTCTTCCTCACTGCAAGCCCCTGCCACTGTGGCCCCTCTCTCTATCGTAATGGCTCTGAATAAAGCCTTCCTTTCCTGTGCCTTATTTTATTTTATTTATTTATTTGATTTGATTTAATTTAAATTTTTGAGATGGAGTCTCGTTCTGTTGCCTAGGCTAGAGTGCAGTGGCATGATCTCGGCTCACTGCAAACTGCCTCTGGGGTTCAAAAGATTCTCATGCCTCAGCCTCCCCAGTGGCTAGGATTACAGGCGTGGGCTACCACACCCAGCTAATTTTTGTGTTTTTAGTAGAGATGGGGTTTCACTGTTTTGGCCAGGCTGGTCTCGAACTCCTGACCTCAAGTGATCTGCCTGCCTCAACCACCCAAAGTGCTGGGATTACAGGTGGGAGCCACCGTGCCCAGCTCTTCCTGTGCTTTAACAACTGTTGTTGAATAATTTTTTTTTCCTTTTTTTTTTTTTTGAGACAGGATCATGCTCTGTCACCCAGCCAGACTGGATTGCAGTGGCACAATCTCGGTTCACTGCAACCTAAGCCTCCCGGGTTCAAGTGATTCTCCTGCCTCAGCCTCCCGAGTAGCTGGGATTACAGGTGCCTGCCACCACGCCTGGCTAATTTTTGTATTTTTAGTAGAGATGGGGTTTCGCTGTGTTGGCCAGGCTGGTCTGGAACTCCTGACCTCGTGATCTGCCTGCCTCAGCCACCGGGGTTCACGCCATTCTTCTGCCTCAGCCTCCCAAGTAGCTGGGACTACAGGTGCCCACCACCATGCCTGGCTAATTTTTTTGTGTTTTTAGTAGAGATGGGGTTTCACCATGTTAGCCCGACTGGTCTTGATCTCCTGACCTTGTGATCCACCCACCTTGGCCTCCCAAAGTGCTGGAATTACAGGCGTGAGCCACCGCTCCTGGCCTAGGAATTTTCATTAATATGCCAGTCCATGATAACCTGTATAAAAGGAACCTCTTGGGCATTACTTTCTGGGTTTTTGGTTTGTTTGTTTTCAGAAACAGGGTCTTGCTGTCATCCAGGCTGGAGTGTCGTCGTGTGATCATATATCTCACCACAGCCTCGAATTTCTGGGCTCAAGCTATCTTCCAGCCTCAACCTCCTGAGTAGCTAGGACTGCAGGTATGTGCCACCATGCCCAGCTAATTAAAAAACTTTTTTTTGTACAGATAAGGTCTCATTATGTTACCTAGACTGGTCTCCTATTCCTGGGCTCAAGAAATCCTCCCCTCTTAGCCTCCCAAAGCAGTGAGATAACATGTGTACCACTGTGCTTGGCCTGAATTTTTAATTTTAAAATATATTTTGTGAGCTGTGCTTAGTAATGCACACCTGTAGTCCTAGCTACTTAAGAGGCTGAGGCAGGAGGATCACTTGAACCTAGGAGTTTGAGACCAGCCTGGGCAACACAGAAAAACTCCATCTTTACACATAATCAAAAAGTTAGCCAGTACTCAGGAGGCTGAGGCATGAGAATCGCTTGAGCCTGGGAAGTTGAGTCTGCAGTGAGCTGTGATTGCGCCACTGCACTCCAGTCTGGCTGGGTGACACAGCATGACCCTGTCTTAAAAAAAAAAAACAAAACAGTCAATTGCTGTCACCTGCAGCCCAGGTGACAGTGCGAGATTCCATATCAAAAAAAAAAAAAAAAAAAAGAAAGGCTGGGTGCAGTGGCTCACACCTGTAATTCCAGCACTTTGGGAGGCCGAGGCGGGTGGATCACGAGGTCAGGAGATCGAGATCATTCTGGCTAACATAGTGAAACCCCGTCTCTACTAAAAATACAAAAAAATTAGCCGGGTGTGGCAGGGGGTGCATGTAGTCCCAGCTATTCGGGAGGATGAGGCAGAAGAATCACGTGAACCCAGGAGGCAGAGCTTGCAGTGAGCTGAGATTGCGCCACTGCACTCCAGACTGGGTGACAAAGCGAGACTCCATCTCCAAAAGATAATAATAATAATAATAATAATAATAAATAAAAAAATAAATATGCTGAGGTTTATTTTTTATTTTTTATTTTTTTTAGACAGAGTCTTGCTCTGTCACCCAGGCTGGAATGCAATGGCGTGATCTCGGCTCACTGCAACCTCTGCCTCTCAGGTTCAAGTGATTCTCCTGCCTTAGCCTCCTGAGGATTTAGATAATACTTAATGCAGCAGTAGGTAATTGGAATACAGGTGCCTTAGGTGTCTATTACTGCTAGTACATTAACACCAAAATTTAACAATTTAGGCCAGGTGCAGTGGCTCACACCTGTAATCCCAGCATGTTGGGAAGCTGAGGTGGGAAGATTGCTTAAGGCTGCTCTGACGGCACCTGTGAATGACCACTGCACTACAGGCTGGGCAACAGAACAGATCATTTCTAAAACAAAAAAATCCCCAAACAAGGAGAGGCACAGCAACCAATTAGAAAGGGTCCAGTCAACCTAAGCAGGCATGATAGGGATGGCTCTTCTGCTTGAACAAGGAAAGTCATCTGATATGAAAGTCATCTGATATGAACCAATCTGCTTTTTTTATTTTTCTGCTTCCTTGTTCCTGACGAAGCTACTTTACAAAAACCAACCATTCTGCCATGCCCAGTGCAGCTAGGTGGCATGATGCCCAGTTCATGTATCAATAATAAATGCCAATCATATCTCTAAACTAAATTTGTTGAAAAAAAATTTTTTGGCCGGGCGCGGTGGCTCAAGCCTGTAATCCCAGCACTTTGGGAGGCCGAGACGGGCGAATCACGAGGTCAGGAGATCGAGACCATCCTGGCTAACACGGTGAAACCCCGTCTCTACTAAAAATACAAAAAAAACTAGCCGGGCGAGGTGGAGGGCGCCTGTAGTCCCAGCTACTCGGGAGGCTGAGGCAGGAGAATGGCGTAAACCTGGGAGGCGGAGCTTGCAGTGAGCTGAGATCCGGCCACTGCACTCCCGCCTGGGCGACAGAGCGAGACTCTGTCTCAAAAAAAAAAAAAAAAAAAAAAAAAAATTTTTTTTGGAGACAGAGTCTCACTCTGTCACCCAGGCTGGAGTGCAATGGTAGGATCTGGGCTTACTGCAAACTCTGCCTCCTGGGTTCAAGCAATTCTCCTGCCTCAGCCTCCCAAGTAGCTGGGATTACAGGCGCCCACCACCACACTCATGTTATTTTTGTATTTTTAGTAGAGATGGGGTTTCGCCATGTTAGCCAGCTGGTCTCCAACTCCTGACCTCAGGTGATCTGCCTGCCTTGGCCTCCCAAAGCGCTGGCTGAAAAAAAATTTTAATACATGCAATGTTTTTTTTTAAATGAATAAACATTTAAAATCCTAAGGTTCTTTTTTTTTTTCTTCGACATGGAATCTCCCTCTGTCACCCAGGCTGGAGTGCAGTGACACTATCTCAGCTTACTGCAACCTCCACCTCCAAGGTTCAAGTGATTCTTCTGCCTCACCCTCCTGAGTAGCTGGGACTACAGGCATGCACCACTATGCCCGGCTAATTTTTGTATTTTTAGTAGAGACGGGGTTTCACTATGTTGGCCAGGCTGGTCTTGAACTCCTGACCCCATGATCCGCCTGCCTCGGCCTCCCGAAGTGCTGGGATTACAGGCGTGAGCCATGGCACCCAGCCTAAAATTCTAAATTTCTAATGTGGCTAATTTCTACAGATACAACACTCATGAACCAAAGCTCTTTGAGGTCCTCAATAACTTTCAAGAGTGTAAAGAGGTCCTGAGACACAAAAGTTTAAGAGCCGCTTGTCCAGGCTGGGTGTGGTGGCTCACACCTGTAATCCCAGCACTTTGGGAGGCTGAGGCAGGAGGATCAGTTGAGGTCGGGAGTTTGAGACCAGCCTGACCAACATGGTGACACTCTGTCTGTACTAAAAATACAACTTAACTAGGTGTGGTGGCGAACACCTGTAATCTCAGCTATTTGACAGGCTGAAGCAGGAGAATCACTTGAATCAGAGGTTACAGTGGGCCAAGATGACGCCACTGCACTCCAGCCTGGGCAACAGAAAGAGGCTGTCTCAAAAAAAAAAAAAAAAAAAAAAAAAACCAGAACTGCTCGTCTAAACATCAGCTGTTACTGCAGGACCAGGACACTGAGGTGGAGAATTGCCTTTTGAGTTTAGTAACGAGGAAGGGCTTTTGCAATTATGAAAAAAAAAAAAAAAAGTTGTTTTTGTGGAGCAGAGAGAGGGAGAAGGAGGAAGTAACATATAACACCAGACCTCTTTTCTGAAGTTTGACTATGGTTTTATAATAGATGGATCAGGCTGACAATGCAATTGACAAAAATTCTCTGCTTTGCTAAACTTTAGTAATGCTTCCAAACCTTCTCCTGGGCCCATGTATTTACTTCCTTGTTTATTTATTTATTTGAGACAGAGTTTCCCTCTTGTTGCCCAGGCTGGATGGAGTGCAGTGGCACGATCTCAATCTCGGCTTACTGCAACTTCTCCCTCCTGGGTTCACGCAATTCTCATGCCTCAGCCTCCTAAATAGCTGGGACAACGCGCCACCACGCCCGGCTAATTTTTGTGTTTCTAGTAGGGATGGTGTTTCATCATGTTGGCTAGGCTGGTCTCAGACTCCTGACCTCAGGTGATCCACCTGCCTCGGCCTCCCAAAGTGCTGGGATTAGAGGCGTGAGCCACCCTGCCTGGCCTGCAGCATTATTTCTTTCCTTTTTTTTTTTTTTTTTTGAGACTGAGTCTTGCTCTGTCTGTCACCCAAGCTGGAATGCAGTGTCATGATGTCAGCTCCCTGCAACCTCCTCCTCCAGGGTTCAAGCAATTCTCCTGCCTCAGCCTCCCAAGCAGCTGGGACTACAGGCACATGCTGCCATGCCCAGGTAATTTTTTGTATTTTCGTAGAGATGTGGTTTCACCGGATTACTCAGGCTGGTCTCCAACTCCTGAGCTCAGGCAATCGGCCCGCCTCAGCCTCCCAAAGTGCTGGGATTACAGGCGTGAGCCACGGCGCCCTGCAGCATTCTTTCTAATAAAACTTTTCTTTTTCAAACTTATGCTGTCCTCAGTAAATTCTTCTTACTGTTAGAAATAAGTTCTCGGTGCCACAGAGAGAGACCAGCACTCAGGAAAAAAGTTTCTTAGCAAGGCAAAGTTTACTTCTGCAGAAGGGTGCTGCCCGGACCTGTACCAAAACCACACCTAACAAAGAAGAGCAGGGGTTTTTAACCCCATTGGCTAGGCTTGGACCTCACAATCTAAGCTGATTCCCATGGGCTATTTCAAATAGAGGCGGGTATGGGTTGCAGCGGCGAGGAGGGGCAGTTTCCCCGGGAAGGACAGTTTCCGCAGGAAGGGCAGTTCACAGAACGAAGGACAAGGAAGTTAGATATTTGAAGAGGAACTCATCCTGTCTAACATTACCAACACTTTAGCTCCCGGGGCTCTGACATCTCGCCCGGCGAAAGAGATTTCTTTTTTTAGATGGAAACGCCTTGTGCTTGAACAGGCTTGGGAGCGGACCAGGAGCCCGGGAAAGGGACCAGTAGAGATGCAGGAGGACAGGAAGGAGGCCCAGCCGGCTCCAGCCACTAAGGGAGCTCGATCGCCTCACTTCCACTGTGGCCAGAAAGTTAGCTTCGGCGCCTCCCCTGGGACGCTGGTTCCCCGCCTCGGATTAAGCTCGGTTGTCTACACTAGATGCCTCGCGCCTGCGCTGTACCGCCCTTAGCGGAGCGCGGAGCCAAATGCCTACATCCCACAATCCCCCGTACCGCCGGGAAGAGCGAGACCTCAGCTTCCAGCTTTGGGCAAGACCAGGCCCAGTTTTCTGGAAAATGCCGTTTGCGTTCCAGGCTGCTTCTGCTGTCTTTGAGACTACGCGTCCCATAATGCACCATGCGCGCAGCGTCTGAACGGTGCGCTGCTGCCCCCTCATGGCAGCTGGGCGGTCATTACCGAGGCTAGGCACGCTAAGGTTGCGGGATCTGGGAGGCTAGCCCAAGTCCTGGGAACTCCTGGGAATTCCCGCCCGACCCCAAACTTTGGGCAGGAAAGGTGGGGTGTTGACGGGAAACGGCGAAAGACTTGCAGACAGGGCCCCTGTGAGGATTAAAGGAAACCAGCCTAGTAACTGCTGGCTGTATACAATCCTTAATAATGTGACACACCATGCGCTGGTGTCGTGGTGTCGGCCCTTTTTTTTTTTGAGATGGAATCTCACTCTGTCACCCACGCTGGAGTCCAGTGGTGTGAACACAGCTCACTGCAGCTTCTGCCTCCCCAGGCTCAGGTGATCCTACCACCTCGCCTTCCAAGTAGCTGGGACTACAGGTGTGTGCCACCACACCCAGCTAATTTTTTGTTGTATTTTTTGTAGAGATAGGGTTTCTTGCCACGTTGTCCAGGCTGGTCTTAAACTCCTGAACTCAAGTGGTTTGCCCTCCTCGGCCTCCCAAAGTGCTGGGATTATGGGCAGAGCCACCATGCCTGGCTTTTTTTTTTTTTTTTTTTTTTTTGAGACGGAGTCTCACTATCGCCAGGCTGGAGTGCAGTGGCACGATCTCAGCTCACTGCAATCTCCACCTCCCAGGTTCAAGCCATTCTCCTGCTTCAGCCTCCTGAGTAGCTGGGATTACAGGCACATGCCACCACACCCAGCTAACTTTTGTATTTTTAGTAGAGACAGGGTTTCACCATGTTGGCCAGGATGATCTCGATCTCCTGCCTCGACCTCCCAAAATGGTGGGATTACAGGCGTAAGCCACTGTGCTCGGCCTCTTTTTCTTTTTTTTTTGGTTTTGAGACAGGGTCTTGCTCTGTCATCCAGGCTGGAATGCAGTGGTGCCATAACTCACTGTAGCGTCGACCTTCTGGGCTCAGGTCATTCTCCCACCTCAGCCTCCCAAGTAGCTGGGACTACAGGCATGCGCCACCATACCTGACTCATTTTTTGTATTTTTGGTATAGATGAAGTTTTGCCATGTTGCCCAGGCTGGTCTCAAACTCCTGGGCTTAAGCGACCTGCCAGCTCAGTCTCTCAAAGTGCTGGGATTACAGGCAAGAGCCACTGTGCCTGGCTGAGTTGTACATAATTTTTTTTTTTTTTTTTTTTTTTTTTGAGACGGAGTCTCACTCTGTAGCCCAGGCTGGAGTGCAGTGGCCGGATCTCAGCTCACTGCAAGCTCCGCCTCCCG
This sequence comes from Macaca thibetana thibetana, assembly GCF_024542745.1. Classification (NCBI taxonomy): domain Eukaryota; kingdom Metazoa; phylum Chordata; class Mammalia; order Primates; family Cercopithecidae; genus Macaca; species Macaca thibetana. The sequence goes on along the minus strand of NC_065596.1, from coordinate 40,532,697 downwards.
GGTTCACGCCATTCTCCGGCCTCAGCCTCCCAAGTAGCTGGGACTACAGGCGCCCGCCACCTCACCCGGCTAGTTTTTTGTATTTCTTAGTAGAGATGGGGTTTCACCGTGTTAGCCAGGATGGTCTCGATCTCCTGACCTCGTGATCCACCCGTCTCGGCCTCCCAAAGTGCTGGGATTACAGGCTTGAGCCACCGCGCCCGGCCTTGTACATCATTTTTAAAGGCAAAGAATATCCCCTCCCTTCCCTTCCCCTTCCTGGTAGCTACAGCAGATGAGGTGGGAATGAGAAGATGGGGGAGTAGCAAGATATAAGGACATGGAGGCTGGCCCCTGATACAGAAGGGTCACTATTTACCCAGTGGGTCCCCAAATCATCAAGTTCTCCAAATCCTTTCCGGGTTTCTAGTGAATTTAATGCACGAGTGTCAAAAATCAATAGCAGAGGAAAAAATGAATAAAATTAAAATGGGGTCAGGAGAAAAGGGCCATGGGCACACACAGGAGGGGCAGTCAGTGGCCGAGTTAGGAGCTGGAGCAGTGGAATTCCTTGGGTGTCATATCTCGTCCAACCCGTAGTCCTCCTCTGGGAAGTCCCCCACCGTCACGACTGCTGGCTTGACAAAGGCGCCATACTTGGCCTGGCATTCGAAGTAGCGTTTCCCATTCACACTGCAGGACAGGATGGGGGTGGGTGTGGTCAGAGGATCCTCACATGGCTCCACTCCAGGTGCTAGCATGGGCAGCTCAGCCAGCAGCATGCATGGACTTACACACAAACGCACGCACAGACACCTGAGTGGGAATTCTTGTTACCTGCCATCATTTTTCCCCAGTGGCTCATCATAGCGGACACCAATCCAGTAGCCAGGCTTGAAATCTGTGAGACCTGCCCACAGAAGAGAAATCCCCATTAAACTTCTGGACATAGAAGAAATCCCATGAAATTTCAGGATCACCCTGGATCCGTGTCGGCCCACGTCTTGGTGAAAACCAATTCTTGCTACCTCCACTGCTACCACTAGAACCATCTCCATCTCCTGTCCAGACTAATATGGTAGCCACTTCGCTGGTGTCCCTGCTCCCGCCCGTCCCCCATTCACTGGGTGAAGACACCAGCCAGTGAGGGCTTCATAAAAACCTAAAGTGGATGGCACTGCTGCCTTGCCAGAGGGAGAGGCTTCAGAATAAATCCAACCTGCTGACAGCTTGATCTTGAACTTCTAGCCTCCATTACTGTGAGAAATAACTTTCTTTTAAGTCACCTAGTGAGTGGCACTTTGTTAGCAAACTAATACACAATACTCAGCGACAAAAGACAGCATCCCAATGAAAAAGCAAGCAGAGGAATATACAAGGAACTCAAAGAACTCAACACCCATCCCGCAAAAAAAAAAAAATCCCATTAAAAAGTGGGCAACACGAAGTTGAGGCAGCAGTGAGCCATGATCATGGCCAAAGGATATGAACACACATTCCTCAAAAGATGACACACTGGCCAGGCACGGTGGCTCACGCCTGTAATCCCAGCACTTTAGGAGGCCAAGGAGGGTGGATCACGAGGTCAGGAGATCGAGACCATCCTGGCTAACACGGTGAAACCCCATCTCTACTAAAAATACAAAAAATTAGCCGGGTGTGGTGGCAGGCACCTACAGTCCCAGCTACTCCGGAGGCTGAGGCAGGAAAACCATTTGAACCTGGGAGGCGGAGGTTGCAACGAGCTGAGATCGCACCACTGCACTCCAGCCTGGGCACAAAGCAAGACTACGTCTCAAAAGAAAAAAAAAAAAAACCCCGACATACTGCTGGGCGCGGTGGCTCATGTTTGTAATCCTAGCCCTTTAGGAGATCCACGAGCCTCAGGTGGATCACTTGAGTCCAGGAGTTTGAGACCAGTCTGGCCAACATGGCAAAACCCTGTCTCTACAAAAAATAAAGAAATTAGCCAGGTGTGGTGGCGCTCGCCTGTAATCCCAGCTACTCGGGAGGCTGAGGCATGAAAATTACTTGAACCCGGGAGGCAGAGGTTGCAGTGAGCTGACAGCACCACTAAACTCCAGCCTGGATGACGGAGTGGGACTCTGTGTCAAAAAACAAGAAACAAAAGGCAAAGGATCTGAATAGACAATTTCTCCAAAGATGATACACAAATGGCCATGAAAAGATGCTCAACATCATTAGCCCCCAAAAAAGTGCAAATCAAAACCATAATGATGTTCCCCTTCACACTCAGTGGATGACTATAAGCAAAAGACAGACTAAAGTGCTGGTGAGGATGAGGCCAAGATGGGACTCTTGTGCGCTGCTGGCGGGAATGAAAAATGCTGCAGTGGCTGTGGAAAGCAGTGCGGCAGGTCCTCAAAAAGTCAAGCACAGAGTTACCACGTGGCCCAGGGATTCCATTCCTAGGCACAGATAAATTAAAACAAATGTCCACACAAAAATTTATTTACTTTTTTTGAGATGGAGTCTTGCATGGTCACCCAGGCTGGAGTGGAGTGGCGTGATCTTGGCTCACTGCAACCTCCACCTCCCGGGCTCAAGCGATTCTCCTGCCTCAGCCTTCCGAGTAGCTGGGCTCACAGGCACGTGCCACCACGCCCAGTTAATTTTTGTATTTTTTTTTTTTTTTTTTTTTTTTTTTAGACGGAGTCTCGCTCTGTCGCCCAGATGGAGTTCGGCTCACTGCAAGCTCCGCCTCCCGGGTTCATGCCATTCCAGCCTAGTCTCTAAAGGCGCCCACAACCGCGCCCGGCTAATTTTTTGTACGGGGTTTCAGTGGTCTCGATCTCCAACCTTGTGACCTCGGCCAAAGTGCTGGGATTACAGGCATGAGCCACCGCGTCCAGCCACATTTTTGAATTTTTAATAGAGATGGAGTTTCACCATGTTGGCCAGGCTAGTCTCAAACTCCTGACCTCAGGTGATCTGCCAACCTTGACCTCCCAAAGTGCTGGGATTACAGGCATGAGCCACCGCGTCCAGCACTTTGGAATGTTCAGGCCGAGCATGGTGGCTCATGCCTGTAATCCTAGCACTTTGGGAGGCTGAGGCAGGATGATCACTTGAGCAGGAGGAGCTTGGAGACCAGCCTGGGCCACATAGCGAAACCCCATCTCTACAAAAAAACTGCAAACCTTTAGCTGGGGGTGGTGATGAGTACCTGTAGTCCCAGCTACTCAGGAGGCCGAGGTGGGAGGATGGCTTGAGCCCAAGAGGTTAAGGCTGAAGTGGCCAAGATCACGCCACTGCATTCCAGCCTGGGCAACAGCCACATCCTGTCTCAAATTAGAAAAAAAAAAAAAAGAAGAAGAAGGTTCATAGCAGCATTATTCATAATAGCCAAAAAGTGGAAATGACCCTAATGTCCACTAACTGGTGACTGGATAAAATGTGGTCTATGCGTTCAATGCAGGACTATTTGGTAACACTGTGGCACTGACACAGACATGCCATGGATGCAACCTGAAAGCATTCTGCTCAGTGGAAGCAGTCAGTCACAGATTGCACGATCCTATTCCTATGAAACATCCGGAATCGGCAAATTAGAGACAGAACGTAAATTAGTGGCTGCAGATGACTGGGGGATGGGTACACACAGGCATAAAGACGGAAATAACAGATAGTGGGGATGCCAGAAGCGGGAGGGTGGTGAGGGTTGAAAAATTACCTGTTGGGTACGATGTTCACAATTTGGGTCATGGGTACACTAGAAGCCCAGTCCCCACCCACTAGCAGGCAACACACCCATGTAACAACACCACATGTACCCCCTGAAATCTTTTTTTTTGAGACAGGGTCTCGCTTTGTCACCCAGGCGGCAGTGCAGTGGTGCGATCATTGCTCACTGCAGCCTCACCTCCTCCCACCTCAGCCTCCCAAGTAGCTGGGGTACCTATAGGTGCTCACCACCACACCTGACTAAAGTCTTGTGGGATTTTTTTTTTTTTTTTTGTAGAGACAGAGTCTCATTATGTTGCCTAGGCTGGTCTTAAATTCCTGGGTTCAAGTGATCCTCCTGTCTCAGCCTCCCGAAGTGCTGGAATTACAGGTGTGAGCCACTGCACCCAGCCTTTGTTTTGAGACTGGGTCTTTCTCTGCTGCCCAGGCTGGGGTGCAATGACACAATCATAGCTCACTGTAACCTCCAACTCCCGGGCTCAAGCAAGCCTCCCACCTTGTTCTCCCAAAGTGCTGAGATTACAAGCGTGAGCCATCATGGCTGGCCTGTTCTTTTTTAAAAAATCCACATTGCTCTCCACTGTGACACCACCCTGCCCATGCCCCTGACTTCACTTCTCCCCTCTCCTCCCGCTCCCCTTCCCTGGGTGAACCTCCTACGCTCTGCTCACCCGCACCGGCTACTCCTTCTGGTAGGAACTCTGCCTTCCTTTTCACCTGGCTGCTGCCCCCTTTCCTTCAGATGCTCCCAGGTGTTTCCTCTGGGCTCACACAGCCCCCTGTGTTAGTTCCCCTCACTCCCGCCCTGGTCACGCCGCCCGTTTCCCCACTGCGACTGGCACTGTGCTCCACGCTTCCAAGCGCACAGTCTGCGTGGCTCGGGCCTCTGCTGCCTCCCTCGCTGGACAGATCACTCCACCTGTGCCTCCCACTTCCCTCCACAAACACTGGGCGGTCAGTGTCGGCCGATGGTTCCACCACCTCCAGGGACTGAGATCGTTTCGAACCCCCCCACCCCGCGCCCCAAGGCAGAGCGTGAGGTCTCCGAGGCTCCACTGTGTGCACAACGTCTCCTCCCGGCCTTGCAGCCCGGGACCCCGGGGCCCGCGGACCACGCACCTACATACATGACGGTGCCCCGGCGGGGGGAGTGCCCCGCCGCCCGCACCTCACAGCGGCTGCCCACGGGGATGGAGCTGGCCTGGGCCTTCTCCTCGGCGAGGCGCTGGGCGGCCTCGGCCTCTTGCTGAGCCCGCTCCTCCTCGTTGTAGCGGCCGAGCTTGCTGCGCTTCAGGAAGGAGCGGACCGTGTCTGTGGGCGGAGCGGGCTGGAGTCAGTTAGGGTATCGGCCGGGCCTAACATGATGGCGCTCCACCCACGAAGGGCCCATGTTCATGGAGGAACTCTCTCTTCCAGGTGACAAAGGGCTGTCACCCAAGCCCCAGGTCTCCCACCACAGCCTTAGCCTCTCCCAGGACTCCTAGGGCCTCGCCACAATCAGAAACGGAAGGGGTGCCGCGTGCACCCCTCACCACAGGACCCATGGTCTCTCACCCCTTCAGCACACATCTGCCTTCATCATCCACCTTCCTTCGGCTCTGAGGCCCCGTCTCCCCCACACTCTGATCCGTCCCAGGTGCCCTCACTGACCGCCACCCTGGCCACTCACATTCCACCTGTGCTGCCCTTCACACCCCATCCGACCTCTCCATGTCTCCTTCTGACTCTGACTGCTGCCCCCAACACCCAGCCCCCACACTTACCCCTCAACTCCCTCCACTTTCCCAGCCCTCCCCCCACCACGTCTGACTGCCCACACCCCCCGACACCTCCCGGCCCCCATTCCCACCCCAGACCCCCGCCTGTCCCCACTCCCAGCCTCACCCCTATATCCTCCCAAGCTCTCGGTCCCCACTGCCCACACCACTGGCCTCCCTGCAGTGGCCCTGTCTACCCTGCCCGCCGCCACGCCTGCACATACTCCCTCTGGCCCCCACGCACCTCTCGGCGCCCACCTGCCCGTACCTTGCCTCTGGTCGTAGGCTTCTTGTGAGATCGTGTACTTCTCCACCCGGGACACGTCCTCATACTCACCAAGGCGGGCGCCGCTGTGGTCAATGACCTGTGTGAGAGGAGGGGCTCTGTGGGGATCAGGGTCTGGCCAGGGAAGCCTGGGTGCTGGGTGCAGGGACTTCAGTGTCTCCCATCTGGGAAAAACGCATCTCCCTTCCTCGCCTGTAAGGCAGCCTTCTCTCTCCTGAGCCCCGCGGAAGGGAGAAGTAGCTACCTACACTGGCCGCCTCCCCTTCCTCACCCCCATCCAAGCTCCCGGAGACGGCCTCTGTACCCAGAAGTCCCCCACTTGCCGGCATCAACATCACCAAGGGCCCCAAATTCACGGAGTCCAACCAGCAGAGCTCGGGCCTTGCCCACAGCCCTGTGCATGGCGCATCTCCTGCTGGGGCTCTGGGACTCTCCTATGCTGGCCCCAACCACAGGCCCCAGAGCATCTCTTCCTGTTCTGCCCCTCGTATTCATTCACTCATTGGGTTCTGAGCTCCCAGGGGCCCAGCTGGGCCTCATGCTGGGGACTCAGTGCAAACACAGACACACTCTGTCCTCAGGCTGTGCTCATTGTGCAGCGAGAAGGCCAACCACAAAGGAACAGGTACCTGTGAAACACCGGAGGATGGCTATGGAGAAAAATACAACAGAGAAGAGGCTTAAGGAGCGTGGGAGAGCAGGCTTCCCAAAAGAGGGGATGTTTGAGCCAAGGCCGGAAGGATGAGCATGAATGGCAGGTGCAGATGGCCACAGGTAGAAATGTCCTTCATGCTCTGGAGTGGGGGGCGTGGGTGGGGTGGAGGAAGCCAGAGCGAGAGTAGAAGACACAAGGGACTGCTGTAGACTTTGGGTTTTGTTTTGTTTTGTTTTTTTGACGGAGTCTCGCTCTGTCGCCCAGGCTGGAGTGTGGTGGTGCGATCTCAGCTCACTCTGCCTCCCCCTAAGTTCAAGTGATTCTCCTGCCTCAGCCTCCCGGGCAGCTGGGACTACAGGCATGCACCACCACGCCTGGCTAATTTTTGTATTTTTGGTAGAGACGGGGTTTCGCCATGTTGACCAGGCTAGTCTCAAACTCCTGACCTCAAGTGATCTTCCCGCCTCTGCTTCCCAATGTGCTGGGGGGGATTACAGGCATCAGTCACCGACCTGGCCTAGACTTTGGGTTTTATCTGGAGCGAGCTGCCGCCAGGGCACGGCTCTGAGATAAGAGAGCCCTGGCCTGACTCAGGTGGTCCCAGGCTCCCTCTGGCTGAGATGGGGAGCAGGGAGGCCAGGGAAGAAGTTGCCAGGATGGTGAGGTTGGGGGAAGGATGGAGGCTGGACCAAGGTCAGGGAAGTTTTTGTAGATGGAGCCGACAGGATTTGATGAGAGAATGGATGTGGGGGTGAGGGAGAGAGCGGGCCCAAGGAACACCCTGAGGCATTTGGCCTAAGCCACTGGGCTAACATGGCAAAATAGGAATGGGCTTTATTTCCAGATCAAGCATCACTGAGAATTTCTGCTATGTTGAGAATTTTCACAAATTTGAAGTTCTATTATTTTTAAACAATGAATATGGGTGATATTTATTTATTTATTTATTTATTTATTTTTTTTTTGAGACGGAGTCTTTGCTCTGTCACCCAAGCTGGGGTGCAGTGGCGCGAACTCGGCTCACTACAAGCTCCGCCTCCTGGGTTTACGCCATTCTCCAACCTCAGCCTCCCGAGTAGCTGGGACTACAGGCGCCCGCCACCTCACCCGGCTAGTTTTTTTTGTACTTTTAGTAGAGACGGGGTTTCACCGTGTTAGCCAGGATGGTCTCGATCTCCTGACCTTGTGATCCGCCCATCTCGGCCTCCCAAAGTGCTGGGATTACAGGCGTGAGCCACCGCGCCCGGCCCGGGTGATATTTATAAAAAGAATTTTAGAAAACGTAAAAATTCCCCGGTGGCTCCACCTCTGGAACTCCTTCCTTGAGTGGCCTGGGAGGTCTGTGTGTACCTGAACCACCTGGTATGAAACCTGCTCAAAGAAACCACTGCCTATGAGATACCTATGAACACCCGCACCCCTCAGCTTCAGCTGCCCAGGGTGGTCCAAAGGCTCAGTCCTGTGCACCCAGCAGAGGCCTAACCCACAGCTCCAGGCCTTGCCCCCTCATCTGAACTCTCACAGCAGCCCCCTCCTGGTCTCCCTACTCTTCCTGTCCTCCACCATCTGTTCCCCACACACAACCAGAGGGGCACCTGAGCCACGTCAGGGTCCTCCCCGGCTTCCATGCTATTTAACCACAGAAGTGGCCTGTCTTAATCCCCACCATGCTCCCTCCCACCTTGGAGTGTTTGCTGTGCCCCATTCTTAGGGCACCCCTTCTCCATCTTCAGTTAACTCTTTTTTTTTTTTTTTTTTTTTTTTTAAGATAGGATCTCACTTTATCATCCAAACTGGAGTGCAGTGGCATGATCTCGGCTCACTGCAACTTCCAGCTCCTGGGTTCAAGTGATCCTCCTGCCTCAGCCTCCTGAGTAGCTAGGATTACAGGCAGCTGCCACCACGCCCAGCTAATTTTTGTATTTTTAGTAGAGATGGGGTTTCACCCTCCGTGGGGAAAAGAAAGAGCGATCTGACTGTTACTGTGTCTGTATAGAAAGAAGTAGACATAAGAGACTCCATTTTGTTCTGTATTTGAGATGCTGTTAATCTGTGACCCTACCCCCAACCCTGTCCTTGCTGTGGTGACTCAAGGTTTAACGGATTTTGGGCTGTGCAGGGTGTGCTTTGTTAAACAAGTGCCTGAAGGCAGCTTGCTGGTTAAAAGTCATCACCATTCTCTTAATCTCAAGTACCCAGGGACACATACACTGCGGAAGGTCGGAAGGTCGCAGGAACCTCTGCCTAGCAAAGCCAGGTATTGTCCAAGGTTTCTCACCATGTGATGGTCTGAAATATGGCCTCGTGGGAAGGGAAAGACCTGATCGTCCCCCAGCCCGACACCCGTGAAGGGTCTGTGCCGAAGAGGACTAATGTAAGAGGAAAGAAGGTCTCTTGGCAGTTGAGATAGAGAAAAGCATCTGTCTCCTGCCCGTCCCTGGGCAATGGAACATCTCGGTGTAAAACCCGATTGTACGTTCTATTTACTGAGAAAGCAGAAAACCGCCTTACGGCTGAAGGTGGGACTTGCTAGTGCAATGCTGCTCTTTATGCACTAAAAAGGTTTATGGAGATATTTGCATATGCATATCAAGGCACAGCACTTTTCCTTAAACTTATGTCACAGAGATCTTTATTCATATGTCTTACTGCTAACCTTCTCCCTATGATGATCCTCTTATCCTGCCACTTCCCTTTTCTCAGATGGTAAAGATAATGATCAATAAATACTGAGGGAACTCAGAGACCAGTGCTGGTGTGGGTCCTCTGTATGCTTAGCATGGGTCCCCTGGGCCCACTTTTTCCTTCTCTATACTTTATCTCTGTGTCTCATTTCTTTTCTCAAGTCTCTCGTTCCACCTAATGAGAAATGCCCACAGGTGTGGAGGGGCAGGCCACCCCTTCAACCCTCTCTACTAAAGAGAAGTGGTGGCTCACGCCTGTAATCCCAGCATTTCGGGAGGCCGAGGCGGGTGGATCACCTGAGGTCAGGAGTTCGAGACCAGCCTGACTAACATGGTGAAACACCATCTCTAATAAAAATACAAAAATTAGCTGGTCGTAGTGGCGGGCACCTGTAATCCCAGCTACTCAGGAGGCTGAGGCAGGAGAATCGCTTGAACCGGGGAGGCAGCGGTTGCAGTGAGCCGAGATCACACCACTGCACTCTAGCCTGGGGGACAAAGCAAGACTCCATCTCAAAAATAAATAAATTCTACCCTGAAGCTAAGTTTTCTCTTCTGCAAAATGGGGATAATTACATTATCCTTGCGGTCTTACTTTATGGATTCAATTCATCATTCAACAATGATTCACAGGGCTGGGCGAGGTGGCTCACGCCTGTAATCCCAGCACTTTGTGAGGCCAAGGTGGGCGGATCACTTGAGGTCAGGAGTTCAAGACCAGCCTGGCCAATATGGTAAAACCCCGTCTCTACTTAAAATACAAAATTACAAAATTAGCCGGGTGTGGTGGTGCACACCTATAATCTCAGCTACCAGGGCGGCTGAGGCAGGATAATAGCTTGAACCCAGGAGGCAGAGGTTGCAGTGAGCTGAGATCGCACCACTGGATTCCAGCCTGGGGAACAAGGGCCGGAAACTCTGTCTCAAACAAAACAAAACAAAAAACGATTCACGGACTATCCTCCCTGTCCCAGGCACTGTTCCAAGTACTGGGGACACAGCAGTGAATTATAGTGATCAAAATTTCTGCCCTCAGGGCAATCGAATCCGGGGAGGCAGAGAGTAAATAAACCAGATGAGAGAAATCCAGAGTGTGTCAGAGGGGAATCATCGGTAAACACAAAAATCTAAAATAAAGCAAAGAAGGGAAAAAGAATGAGGTGAACATTAACACTGAGGCCAGTGAAGCCTTCGCTAGAATGGTGACACTTTAAGACAGGAAGGAAGGGTGAGGCACGCAGGCATATGACAAAAGAACCATTCAAGTAGAGGATCCAGAGGCAGTGCTCACCTGGGATGTGCAAAGAGCAATGTGGCTGCTACAGACTGAGTGAGGTGGGGAGGGAATAAGGACAGAAAGGGGCCGGGCTTGGTAGTTCACGCCTGTAATCCCAGCACTTTGGTAGGCCAAGGTGAGCTGATCACTCGAGGTCAGGAGTTCCAGACCAGCTTGGCCAACATGGCGAAAACCCGTCTCTACTAAAAATACAAAAATTAGCTGGGTGGGCGCCTGTAATCCCAGCTACTTGGGAGGCTGGGGCATGAGGATCGCTTGAACCCAGGAGGTGAAGGTTGCAGTGAGCCCAGATCGTGCCACTGCACTCCACTCCAGACTGGGCGACAGAGTGAGACACTGGCTCAAAAAAAAAAAAAAAAAAGACAGAAAAGACGTGGTGAGCGGATGCACAAAGTCCTCTGTGTTCTGGCTTATCCCAAGCTGTCCAGCCTGGTTGCTCACTGCGACCTACCTGACATTCTAGGCCTCTGTACCCCCTGCTCCCTCCTTTCCACCTCTTTCTCTTAAGTCACCCTTTCCTCATCCCTCAGCTCAGACATCCCTTCCTCCAGGAAGCCCTCTCTGATTGTCGCAGGTGGTCAGGCACCTCTCCTGGGTGGCCCCAGCCCCCTGGGATTTCCTGATCCCAGCCCAAACCACTCTAGGCTATTCCTGTCTAAAGATGGGTCTGTCACTCCTCAGGCTGCACTGGAGGCTCCACGGGGGCAGGACCTATCTTGCCTATGACTGAGGGCAAAGTCCAGTAAGTGCCTGTTGAATAGCCAAATGAATGGTGGGGCGGGGAAGTGTCCCAGGTAGAGTCCTCACGTGGATGCGGCAGCCGTCATCTACAGGGTAGGAGCCCAGCAGCGCATCCTCTTGATCCAGCTTGCTGTAGAACTTGTCATCAACACCATACAGCTCCAGTTCCATGCAGGAAGCAGGGCTGCCCACCAGCAACTCCAGTTTACACTGCGAGGAGGAGGCAGGGTGAGGAGAAGGAGGCCAGGGGCCCCGCCCCTTGCATCAATGACCATCGCCACGTCCCTGTTCCTCCAAAATACCCCCCAGTCAGGACGCACGGGGCCGCACTCCGGCCCCTCGCCTCTTGCCCCCGCCCTCTGGACCGTCGGATTTTTCGCTGGACCCGCCCCTCGTCTCTTCACTCTCGGGTTCTCTCCGGACCCGCTCCGCCGCGACCGAGTTCCCAGACTCCGCAGCCTGGGATCACCTCCAGGGCCGCCCAGTCGTTCCCCGGTCCCTCCCCGCCTCCCCATTTGGGGAACCCCCCCATTTCTTCTTCGCCCCGCCCCTCCGGACCCCGCCCCTATGGCCACACCTTGAACTCAGCGATGGTGAGGCTGCGGCTGTACCGCTTCTCTGAGCGGAAGGTGTTGAGGGAGCTGCTGATGAAAACGGTCACCGTGGGTGCCGACACCCCCGTCACCTCCATCTTGCCGCGCCCTGCCGGGGCCTGCAGCGCGGTCGCTCCGCAGCCGCCACCGCCGCCGCTGCTGGGCTATCAGCCCCGCCTCCTGTTCCGGGCCTGACCAATCCGCGCTCTCCTGCCAGGAGCGTCCGCCAATCGCCCCCGTCCCTTCCCCACCGCCAGAAAGAGGGTTCTCCTTATTCCTAGGCTAGCCCAGCCAATCCAGAGAGGCCTTCCATAGTTCACGGTTCTTCCAATAGCGACCGGGAAAGGACCACAGCAAGCGGCGAAGGCTGAAGCCGGGAGGGAGGACTGGCAAGAGCTCTCTCAGTGCGCGAAGGGCAACTCGCGCATGCGCGCTGGCCTTCAACCAAGTCAAGCGCCATGGCTTCTTTCCTGGGTGCTCAGCGTTTTGCGGCTTACAGTGCGCATCGTTTTCCTGGCTCTGGCACTCAGATCCATACTATTCTGTAAACTAAGGCGGCGATGCCCAAAAATTGGAAGCAATTACTCTAGGATATCAAAAGATTGACGCAAGCCATGAAACCTCCGCGCGGAGAGAGCCGCGCCCAAGGCCGCGGGGAGCCAGCACGTGTGCGCAGCTCCGCCCACTTTTGGCGAAGCACCTAGGCCTGGCCCCTCCCGCGACCTGTAGCGCGGCGGAGCAAGCGCAGAAGGTTGGGCGGGCTGCGCGTCGCCATGGAGCCCGACGGGACCTACGAACCGGGCTTCGTGGGTATTCGCTTCTGCCAGGAATGGTGAGGCGGAGGGAGCGGGTGATTAAAAGGGGGCGAGGAATGGCTCCAGGACTAACCCCTGGCACGTCCCCCTCCCCATAGTAACAACATGCTGTACCCCAAGGAAGACAAGGAGAACCGCATTCTGCTATACGCGGTGAGCGCTCGGGTCTTCCCCGTCCGGTCCACACAAGTGGCCCCGCCCTGCCCCCTGCCTCTGTGACCGGATTCCCTGTTCGCCCCCCGCTGCACCCCAAGTGATCCTGACTCTCCTGCCCATCACCAAAGACAGTCCTGTCGTCATACCCTCCGGGATCACCCTGCCCTCTCCTCCCAGTCTTATCTGGAATCCCGCCATGACTCCCTTATCCCCACACTCGCCCTCTGGCAGTGCCGGAACTGTGATTACCAGCAGGAGGCCGACAACAGCTGCATCTATGTCAACAAGATCACGCACGAAGTGGAGTGAGTGGCGGGCCCTGAGCTGGGGGCGGGGGTGTTGGCTCTGGAGGCTGGGTCGGAGAGTCATTTTGCACCCCCACGTGCCTGCAGCGAACTGACCCAGATTATCGCCGACGTGTCCCAGGACCCCACGTTGCCGCGGACCGAGGACCACCCGTGCCAAAAGTGAGCGCTCAGCTGGTACTGGGGAGGTAAAGTGAGGCTCGTTCTCACTGGGCGAAGGGAGGAGGGAAGGTTGCCAAGCTTCCAGTGACCGAGCTCCCACCCCCTCAGGTGTGGCCATAAGGAGGCTGTGTTCTTCCAGTCGCACAGTGCCCGGGCCGAGGTAAGTGTCACGAGGGCTTCTTAAGTATCTGGGGCTTGTTTGGTCCTTCCCCGGGGCGGGGATATCAATATGGGTGACCCAGCGCTTCTTGGAACTCTGGGCCGGACCCTTACGTATTGGTGAAGTTCTCTTGCCTGTTCTTTTGGGGTGAGGCGCTCCTGGGTCCAAACCCTTCCTAACCATGCATCATTTCTGCCAGGATGCTATGCGCCTGTACTACGTGTGCACAGCCCCACACTGTGGCCACCGCTGGACCGAGTGACCTCCCCTCTCCCCCGAGTGTAATAAACACCAGATTCCATGCGTGAGTTTCCTGTGTTTATTTGCCTCGTGGGGAGGACGCTGGCACACCGTATCAGGCTGCGCGGTGCAGGGCGCGGTGCTGTGCGTAGGTGTCCGGCCGGGAGCTGGTGAAGCCGCAGTCCTCGCACACGTGCAGCTTCTCGCGACGCTCGCGGTAAGCGTAGCTGGCCGGCTGCCCGTGCACCTTAGCAAGGTGAGCTTCCAGGGAGCAGCGCTGCGTAAACGCTTTCCCGCAAGCACTACAGCGGAAGGGCCGGATCCCTGCACAGATGGGCGCAGAGGGGAGGGCTGGACAGAGAGGGCAATGGGCTCTGGACTAAAGCGCCCCTACCCTGCTTTCCAGCCTTGAGCATTTGCGTTCCCTATTCCGAGCTCTTCAGACTCTTCCACCCATGACGCACCATCTGCTACCCTCACCCCGTGCAGACATGGGCCAGACACCTTTGTCCCCACCCTCCCTCACCAGGATGCTCTGTCCCCTGGGGGATGGAGAGGGAGGCCTTCCCTTGCCCTTCGATCTGGAGCCTGAATCGTATAACCGGCATCCGTCTGCACTCTGCATCCCTTGACAGGCCCCTATTTTCCTGCCACCTTACACCCACCCACTGGGGTCCGAGAGACATCATGTCTCGATTCCCCATACCCCACATACACAAACCCCGGACTCTCCACAGCCCAGCACCTCTCTCCATTTCCTTCCATCCCCACCTGGGGCCCAGCAACTTTTCCCTGTCCCTGCCACTGCTCACCAGTGTGAGTCCTCATGTGGCGCTTGAGATCGAAGGCGTCATGAAAGCCCTTGCCACAACAGCGGCACAGGTGGCGGCGCACAGGGCTGTGGCACTTGAGGTGCCTTGTCAGCATGCGCTGCAGAGGGAAGGCCTTAGGGCAGAGCGGGCAGCCCAGCGTCCCTGGGCCCCTGGGAGCAGAGGTCAGGTTGTCCTGTGTGGGCTGCTGGAGGGATGCAAGAGTTATTAGCCCCTCTGGCTGGACCCCACCCACCCTTTGTTACTCTGCAAATGGGTATTTACAGAGTGCCCGGAGCCACCACGGAAGATTAGGAAGGCAGGTGGGAGACAGTGATTAGTGTGTGTACCTGTCACTCTCCAGGGCCTTCCCTCACTATCCCATGGCCCTTACTTTCTCTATACCAATCCCATCTTCTGATGTGACATACACTTTTTTTTTTTTTTTTTTTTTTTAAAGACAGAGTCTTGCTGTGTCTCCCAGGCTGGCGTGCAGTGGTACGATCTCAGCTCACTGCAACCTCTGCCTTCCGGGTTCAAGTGATTCTGATGCTTCAGCCTCCCCATGAGTACACGATTACACGATTATAGGCATGCACCACCATGCCCAGTTAATTTTTGTATTTTTTGTGGAGTTGGGGTTTCACCATGTTGACCAGGCTGGTCTCGAATTCCTGACCTCAAGCAATCCACCTGCCTTGGCCTTGCAAAGTGCTGGGATTACAGGCGTGAGCCACTATGCCCGGTCTACTTTTCTAATTTTACTGGGGTTTTTTTTGTTTGTTTTTGAGATGGAGTCTTGGTCTGTTTCCCAGGCTGGAGTGCAGTGGTGCAATCTCGGCTCACTGCAACCTCTGCCTCCTAGATTCAATTGATTCTCCTGCCTCAGCCTTCTGAGAAGCTGGGATTACAGGCGCGTGCCACCATGCCTGGCTTTTTTTTTTTTTTTTTTTTTTTTTTTTTTTTTTTTTTTTTTGAGACGGAGTCTCGCTCTGTCGCCCAGGCTGGAGTGCAGTGGCGCGATCTCGGCTCACTGCAAGCTCCGCCTCCCGGGTTCACGCCATTCTCCGGCCTCAGCCTCCCGAGTAGCTGGGACTACAGGCGCCCACAACCGCGCCCGGCTAATTTTTTGTATTTTTAGTAGAGACGGGGTTTCACCGTGGTCTCGATCTCCTGACCTTGTGATCCGCCCGCCTCGGCCTCCCAAAGTGCTGGGATTACAGGCGTGAGCCACCGCGCCCGGCTTTTTTTTTTTTTTCTTTAGACAGAATCTCGCTCTGTCACCCAGGCTGGAGTGCAGTGGTGTAATCTCAGTTCACTACAACCGCTGCCTCCCAGGTTCAAGCGATTCTCCTGCCTCGGTCTCCCAAGTAGCTGGGATTACAGGGATGTGCCACCATGTCTGGCTAATTTTTTTTTTTTTTTTTTTTTTTTTTTTTTTGAGACGGAGTCTCGCTCTGCCGCCCAGGCTGGAGTGCAGTGGCCGGATCTCAGCTCACTGCAAGCTCCGCCTCCCGGGTTCACGCCATTCTCCTGATGTCTGGCTAATTTTTGTAATTTTAGTAGAGATGAGGTTTCAACCTGTTGGCCAGGCTGGTCTCGAACTCATGACCTCAAGTGATCCACCCGCTTCGGCCTCCCAAAGTGCTGGAATTACAGGCTGGCTAATTTTATTGTCTATACCTGCAGCCCCCAACCAGAATATAAGCTCCTTAAAATTGTGGATTTTTGTCTTATTCCCGCTGAATATAACGGCCCATCCCTAGAACAGTGCCTGGCTTTCATGAACATACTACATTCCAGCTGGCGCTTTCCTTCCTCCAATGCATGCACAGCTGAAATAGCCCTTATCTCCCATCGCACTCCTGTTGTCCCATGTCCTGACATAAAGCGGTTCATCCACATGTGGGGTTGAATCTTGTTCTGCCCCGCTGGACAGAGAGATCCCTGTGGCTGCCGGCCCTGGTGCCTGGGGTGGGACCTAACGGTAGAGAGCTCACTACTAGGAAAGGAGAGGCATTCCCAACAGAGAGAAGTAGGGGCAGACAGGTCTGGAGGCTGGAGGGCATGTGCAGATGGGCCTGGGGAGCAAGGGACTGTCAGCTTCATTAAGGCTGAGAGCAGGCAGGAGCGAAACAGCTGATTTTGCTGGCCAGCTACACACTCACCGCTGTCCATGGATCCCTGACACTGGACGACTGTTGTGCCGGTGGCCTCCTCAGGCTGCTGCAGTCTGAGGAGAGAAGCCAGATGGTGACGCTTTGCGTCTCTCCTGCCCCTTACCTCCAAGCATGGTGAGGGGCCCACCTGGGATATAGGCATCTCCCCGGAGCTGGTCAGGCAGGTGGCTCCAGTTGGGAGGCTGTGGACGCCGACTCCTGACCAGGAAGGCGCGGGGCATGCCCTCTGGAAGGCTCTCCACACACAGGGGCTGCCTCCACCTGCTGTCAGACCTCAGCCCCAGGATGACTATCCCTGGTGGGAAAGGAGGGGAAGCCGCTGAGGAACCTCATTCTCTTCATGCAAATTTCCTGACTGTCCCTGGGAGTGGACTAAGCTGGCTCGGGTTACTCTTGCCCAGGGACCTGCCCATCTTCTCCCAGGTTTTGGAGGTAACCGTCCAGCTTCCGGGGTGGACAAGCACTAGGACCACCAAGCAGGGCCAGGCAAGGGGAGATGGGCCTGGGGAGCTTTTGGGCATAGGAAGAGGGAACAAGGCTCCAGGGGGGTTGAGTGTCTCCCAGGGGTTGAGGGTCTGTTTGCCAGGCAAATCAGTCACCAGGGGACATCCAGCAGCCTGCCTGGTTATTCAAATCACAGCAGCTGTCTGAGGACACTGAAGGGCCCCTCTGCTGTGATTGCCCTGCTCTGTAGGGTGCAGGGAGGACAGCAGATCTGGATAAATCAGGGCAAAATGAGGATCCAGGCTGTGGCATCCTCAGGCAGGATGCCCCACCTCTCTGATCTTCAGATTCCCAGGGCTAACATTCAGCCAGAAGCACTGTTCAGGTGTAGCAGGCACTAAAATACTAATTTGTTAATAATCTAGACCCTAGTGACTGCCTGGGACAACAATCTCCCTCCCTCCCACAGTCTGGAAAGTAAAAGGGGGTTTCTCTCTTTTTTTTTTTTTTTTTTTTTTTTTTTTTTTGAGATGGAGTTTCACTCTTGTCACCCACGCTGGAGTGCAGTGTGGCACCATCTTGGCTCACTGGAACCTCCACCTCCCGGGTTCAAACGATTCTCCTGCCTCAGCCTCCCGAGTAACTGGGACTACAGGCATGCACCCCCACGCCCGGCTAATTTTTGTATTTTTGGTAGAGACAGAGTTTCACCATGTTGGCCAGGCTGGTCCTGAACTCCTGACCTCAAGTGATCCTCCTGCCTCAGCCTCCCAAAGTGCTGGGATTACAGGCATGAGTCACTGCACCTGGCCCAAAGGGGGGTCTCTTGACACAGCCAGGGGCTCCCAGGACCCTACCCCGGCACACTGGCCAAGCTCTGTTCTACATTTGATTCTTAGCCAAAAGGCCAAGAAGCAATCCAAGCTCTGTCTTTTAAATTTTAATTTTTGAGGCCGGGCGCGGTGGCTCAAGCCTGTAATCCTAGCACTTTGGGAGGCCGAGACGGGCGGATCACGAGGTCAGGAGATCGAGACCATCCTGGCTAACATGGTGAAACGCCGTCTCTACTAAAACATACAAAAAACTAGCCGGGCGAGGTGGCGGGCGCCTGTAGTCCCAGCTACGAGGGAGGCTGAGCCAGGAGAATGGCATGAACCTGGGAGGCGGAGCTTGCAGTGAGCTGAGATCCGGCCACTGCACTCTAGCCTGGGTGACAAAGCAAGACTCCGTCTCAAAAAAAAAAAAAAAAAAAAAAAAAAAAAAAAAATTTTAATTTTTGTTTTCGAGGCGGAGTCTCGCTCTGTTGCCCAGGCTGGAGTGCAGTGGTGCGATCTCCACTCACTGCAGCCTCTGCCTCCTGGGTTCAAGTGATTTCTGCTGCCTCAGCCTCCCAAGTAGTTGGGACTACAGGTGCGCACCACCCGCCCAGCTAATTTTTGTATTTTTAGTAGAGACGGGTTTTAACCATGTTGGCCAGGCTCGTCTCAAACTCCTGACCTCGAGTGATCCACCTGCCTCAGCCTCCCAAAGTGCTGGGATTGCAGGCATGAGCCGCCACACCTGGCCAACTCAACAATTTTCTAAGCTCCAGACCTAGCTTATTGAAAATGATCACGTAAGTCCATGAAGGAGGCACGCCAGTGTCAGCCCAGAATGACCAAGACAGTGAGAGGCAAGTGAGGCAGGGACCCAGCCATGACGGGGTAAAGAGGGGTACCGGGGGACCCGGACAGGCTCCTGATCCAGCCTACCGGAGCAGGGATGGCTTCCTGGATAAGCCCTGAAAGGTTTCAGATGAAAGGGGAGGGTGTGCTAGTCAGAGGGGACATCTGTACAAGGCTTGCTGGTGAGAGTGTTTCTTCATTTCTTTCCATTGCCCAAGAGTCGGTTGTGCCAATTCATTTGGGGAAGCCAGGGTGGCAGTGCTGAGGATCTGCTGGCCACTCATTGCCACTTGCTCTCTGGAGGACCCAGAGCAAGTGACTTCTTATTGAGCCTTGGTTTCTTCATCTGGAAAATGAGACTAAGGAGTCCCCTCTTCCCGGTTTGTATTGAAGATCCAGGTAGCTCACATGGAGACAATGCTTAGCATGGGGCCTGCCATGTGGCAGACATATAAGCAGTGCTTGGTTAGGAAGGCTTTTTTTTTTTTTTTTTTTTTTTTTTTTTTGAGACAGGGCCTTGCTTTGTCACCCAGGCTGGAGTGCAGTGGAGTGAACACAGCTCACTGCAGCCTCGAGCTCCTGGGCTCAAGTGATCCTGCCACATCAACCTCCCAAGTAGCTGGGACTACAGGCATGCATCACCACACCTAGCTAATTTTAAAATTTTTTGTAGAGGCAGAGTCTTGCTGTGTTGCCTAGCGCTGGTCTCAAAATCCTGAGCTCAAACTGTCTGCCTGCCTTGGCCTCCCAAAGTGTTGGGATTACAGGAGTGAGCCACCGCATCCCGCTGAGGAACCCCTCCTATGGGCAAGCATCCAGGCCTCAGTTGGGTCATCTGAAAAATGGGGTTTCAGGTGGTGTCTCCATTTTGCAATTGTTGGCTTTCCTGCAGCCCTGACTGGGATGCCTGGCACAGGCCTGAGAGCTCAGGACCCAGGAGCTGTCCTGATGGTATTGCTATGGGGAGGCCAAGGGTAGATGTGGGGGTACAAGCAGGGGGAGAGTTGCAGTGAAAGATGAACTGTTTTCCTTCCAGGGACCTAGTTCTCCAAGAACCCTCTCAGTCCTGTTCTGCCCTGCTCCGTGGCCTAGGAGGTGGACTGGGAGGCGGGGTCACCTGGGCTTCTATGCAGTCTGGCTTCCAGTAGGATTTGGACAATGGGGTGCCCTGCAGGGGGTGAGTAAAGTCAGGGTGTTGATTCTCACTCCCTCCTGTGTGGGAGTCAGGACCACAGCTCCCTCAGCACTACCCTCTCCCTGGGATTTGCCCTTTTGGGTTCTTGTTCCTTCTGTTTGTACCTTGTGGCCTGGGGGTGGTAACAGTTCCCGTGGTGCCAGTCCTGGGGTTCTGCACCAGTCCCGGTGGTTTCCCAGTCCCTGCTGCTCCTTTGCAAACGATCCCTTGGTTAAACTCTTTGGAATATCCCATCTAAGCATGCTGTCATCTTCCTGCTGGGACCCTGTCAACTCCCAAACCGCATGCACACACACTCCACCACCGGCAATGGCTTCTTAACCAGGTGGTTTGTCCGAGGAGAAAGTATGGTCCTTCCAGGACAGAGGCTGGCATTTGGAAGAGGGAAGTGGCAGACATGCTGGATCCTCTCTGATTACCAGCCCACTTGCCTTTCTTGCTGAGAGAACCTCATTGTTTGAGCCGCAACATGCCCAGGACAGGAGAGATGGTCCAAGCACATCAAAGCAATCTCCATTCCTGTTGCCTGGGACTCATCTGACCCCAGATGAAGACTCCCAGGAAACCCCTGGGAGAGATCTGCATTTCTTTTCTGCTGCCCTAGAGGGCGCCCTGCTCTGTGCCTTTGCTCCTGGTTGGACCAGGCCACCCAGCAGCTGGGACCAATAACTTGGGCCTCTGACCCTCATGGAATTACCCTTCCTTCCAATCTGTATCATAGTAGAGCCTTCCGCTCCAAGGAGTAAACGTCTGGAGCCCAAGCTGGAGGGACGTTGGTTACTCTTGATGTCATTGTGCACCTGGCCTCTTCCTCTCCTGCTGTCACCCTCTGTGAGCCCCCTGCACTCCACCTCTAACCTCAGCCTCCCCATAGCAGTACTATCGGGACAGCTACTAGGTCCTGCGCTTCCAGGCCTGTGCCAGGCCCCCCAGTCAGGGCTGCAGGAAAGCCAACAATTGCAAAATGGAGACACCACCTGAGGGTGTGCTGCTGGGTGCCCCAGCAGCCGTGTTGCAACCATGAGGCCATAAGCTGGAGACTGAAGCTTGCTCACAGAGGATGATAGAGCAGGAAAGGAAGAGGCCAGGTGCATGATGACATCAAGGGTAACCAACATCCCTCCATCTTGGGCCCTGAAAGCCAGGCGTTTACTCCTTGGAGCGGAGGCTTTACTATGATACAGGTTGGAAGGAAGGGTGATTCCATGAGCGACAGAGGCCCGAGGTGGTCTCCTGGGTGTCCGGGGCATAGGGGGCTGGACACCAAGCTTTGCCCAGGGATGTTGGGCAAGGTTTTGGGCAATGGTGGCCGAACTAGGCAGGTGGGCCTGGGCCTAGGCAGGTGGTCCAAGTTCTGGACCACCTGGACTCCCTGAGGCAAGGAGTCATGAGAAATAAGCAACACTGGACATCCCCCCAAACATTAGGAGCAGAGATTTAGAAACAAACCCCAAAAAACAAAACACTGTTCTGGATGTTTCTTGGACTTAAATGTCATGAAGCAACAAGGCCCTGCCTGGTAGGGCCCTGCTTCTCCTCACACCTCATCTCCTGCCCTCCCATTGCTCACTCCATTCGAGCTGTCCTGGCTTTGCCCCTCTTCCTTCCACACAGATCACGTGTGGCTGTCCCTGGGCCCGTGCACTGGCTGTGCTGTCAGCCTGGACATGTTCCTGATATGTCCTCTATCAAGCTTCAGCCCAAATGTCACCTCGGAAAGGCCTTCCCTGACCCTTCACCAGCAATGGATCTCCCCAGCCTACCTAGAATTACGCAGAGCTCTAATTCCTGCATCTGTTTCCCTGTATAGAAGGTAAGTGGCCATGAGGGCAGGTGCAATGCCTGATGTTCCTTCCATTACAGTGCCTGGCACCTGGGTGCGAACTGGCAGGATTTTTTTTTTTTGAGACTTGCTCTGTCACCCAGGCTGGAGTATAATGATGGCGTGATCTCAGCTCACTGCAACCTCTGCCTCCTGGGTTCGAGCGATTCTCCTGCCTCAACCTCCTGAGTAGCTGGGACTACACGTGTGCACCACCACACCCCAGCTAATTTTTGTATTTTTAGTAGAGATGGGGAGATGGGGTTTCGCCACATTGGCCAGACTGATCTCGAACTCCTGACCTCAGGTCATCCGCCCATGTTGGCCTCCCAAAGTGTTTGGATTACAGGCGTAAGCCACTGCGCCCGGCAGAATGTTTTGAACTGCAAGATTGGTCCTGATGTGTGTCATGTCATGGAAACAGAGAACCATGTCCTAGTGTTGAAGGGTCCAGCTCTGCCACCAGGCAAATTTAGGTGAGTCTCAGCTGTGTGAGCCTGGCCGAGCAGGGAAGTGCTCAGAGCATGGTGGGGGAGTGGGGTTTAGGCAAGCCCCTGCTGGCTTCCTTCCTATAGTGACTTGGGACATTGGGAATGTCTGTGTTTACACAAGAGTGGCTTTTTTTTTTTTTTTTTTTTTTTGAGATGTAGTTTTGCTCGTCACCCAGGCTGGAGTACAATGGTGCAATTCTGGCTCACTGCAACCCCCGCCTCCCAGGTTTAAGCGATTCTCCTTGATTCAGCCACCCAAGTAGCCAGGATTACAGGCGCCCGCCACCACACCTGACTAATTTTTGTATTTTTAGTAGAGACGGGGTTTCACCAATTTGGCCAGGCTGGTCTAGAACTCATGACCTCAGGTGATCCACCCACCTCGGCTTCCCAAAGTGCTGGGATTACAGGCGTGAGCCACCGCACACAGCCAAGAGTGGCTTTTTTAGCAGACACTCCATGTGGCCAGATGCCTGCTGCCTGGGGTAGCTGGTACCAGTGCCGGGAGCTCATGGAATGTAGAACTCCTGAAGGGGAAGCAGTTATCGGTCCCAGCTGCTGGTGGCCTGGGCCTGCTGCCAGGATCATACAGTGGGCAAGCCTGCCTGGGTTTCTTGTTTTACTTTGTTTTGTTTAAAGAGACGGAGTTTTGGCCAGGTGCGGTGGCTCACGCCTGTAATCCCAGCACTTTGGGAGGCCAAGGTGGGTATATCACCCAAGGTCAGGAGTTCGAGACCAGTCTGGCCAACATGGCAAAACCCCATCTCTACTAAAAATACAAAAATCAGCTGGGTATGGTGGTGGGCGCCTGTAATCCCAGCTATTTGGGAGGCTGAGGCAGGAGAATCGCTTGAACCTGGGAGGCAGAGTTTGCAGTGAGCCGAGATCACACCACTGCACTCTAGCCTGGGTGACAGAGCAAGATTCCATCTCAAAAACAAAAATAAATAAAGAAATGGGGTTTCACCAAGTTTCCCAGGCTGGTCTCAAACTCCTGGCCTCAAGCGATCCTCCCACCTCAGCCTCCTGAGTAGCCAGGATTGTAAGTGCAGGCCACCATACCCAGCTTGGGCAAGCCTGTTCATGGGTCTTCAGTTTCCCCTGTTGCAGATGGGGACACCACCACCCTGGACCTTGTGGGATCTACTGTGGCCTTGGCCCAGAGGCCCCGAGTTGTGATGTGGCAAAGCATGGGCTGCTGGGCAAGGTAGGCACATGGTGATCACAGCAGCCCCAGTGAGTTCTCAGGCACTGGCAGGGGGCAGGTAAGAGGGAGGGGCTGGCTCCTCCCTGGGGCACAACTGGGCCCCACTGGGTGAGCACCCCACATTGATCTGTGGCAGCTCTGTGGGCAGTGTGGGAGGACTGGCCCTGATCATGGCTGCAGTTCCTGAACTTCTTGGGAATGCTGGTCCCATGCTCTCCACTGACAGACACAAGTCCTCTGGGCATCACCCTCTACCCTCTCTCCCTGCTTCCACCTGAAGAGGGCTTTGTGGATAGGCCCAAACAGACACCAGGAACCATTCCTCCAAGTTGTCAGTTTATTCGCTTAAAATACCTAAGTCCTTAGAAGCAGCAGGGCTGCGGTGGAGGGGCTGCACCCTCAGTGTCCCCGTGCCTTCCTCCGCACAGCCTGCACCAGCAGCTCCGAGTAGTGTTCCAGCAGGGCCTGCAGGTCTGGGCTGGCCAGAGGGCACAGCGTCGGTGGGGAGGGGGGTCCTGGGCTGGGCAGGGTCTGGGCTGGGGCCACACTGGTCCCCACCAAGCATTCGGCCTCCAGCTGACTGTGGATCCACAGGAAAGTGGAGACCAGCTCAGTCCGTGCCTGCTGCTGCCTGGTGTCCACCTGGCCACTGGAGATCAACTGCAAGGGATGCCAGCCTTGTCAGGGGCCAACAAGGCCAGGCGGTCCCAAGAGACCCCTCAACCCTTTCCCGACTCTGGGGTTTGGCTCACCACACGGTAAAGGTCGAGGGCTTCTTGGAAGGTGGTCTGCAGCCTGTGCAAGATGTTCCCCACCCTGTTCAGCTCAAGGGGGGATGGGGGCAGGGCTTCAGCCGGCACCCAGGGCTCACTCCAGCGGGCAGGGCTGCCCTGGAATAGACCGAGTGCACCTGAGGTAGAGAGGAGGCAATAAGCAAGACGAGCTGCATTCCATTGGTGTGAGCTGCCAGGGTGGCTGGGTGGACTCCATGCTGTCCTTCTGTCTGGAACTCTTCTCTGGGTCCCCAAGGCTCCCTCCCCTTCCCTCCCACAGGTCTCTGCTCCAATGCATCCTCCTCCCTGAAGCCTCTTCTCATCCTCTGGTTTGTAATCCAACCCGTCCCCACCCTGCACTCCCTCGCCCTCCTCTGTCCCTCCTGAGCATATGTCACTTCGTGATACATATGACGGGTTCCGTAAAGGTTTAGTCTGGGCATTGCTCCCAATGAAGATGTCAATCCTCTGTTTTGTCTACCACCATGTCCCATGTCCCAGGGTCTAGCACAAAGCCCAACATGTAATGCTTATTAAAGTTAGTGAACGAATAAATGAATGGCACAGTTCCTGTGGGCAGGTCAAGTGTCCATTTTTGAAGCTGAGCCAACTAGCACACAGGATGAACTTAGGGGACAGTCCTTGCTCCAGGGCTGTACTCACTAGAAGTGGGCTCCAGGAGGGAGGCAGTGCCGCCAGGGATGCCAGGCCCGGCCTCTGGAAGCTGGGGGCTACTAGGGTGGGCAGGAAGGCCAGGGGACTCAGGAGCTGGGAGACTTGGGCGAAAGGCAGAGCCATGGAGCCTCAGGGTGCTCTCATCCACGGGGCTAGGGGCTGGGAAGCTCACTGCTGGGATGGTGATGCCAGGCTGGGCATCCACGGGGGGCAGCAGGAGCCCGTTACAGACACTTGACAGGGTCAGTCTCAGGTTGGCCCGGGCCTCGTGGTTGCCCCAGGAATGCAGGGCAGGCTCTTGGCCCTCACTGCCCAAATTGGGTGTTGCTGCAGCGGTGATGGCCTGAAGCTCCTGGCCCAGAGAGGCCAGTTCCCCAACAGACGATGGCCTACGGAGGGGCTGGGCCAGCGTGGCCACGATAGGGCCCTCGCTGTCACCGACAGAGATGCTGCGTGATATCCTAGCATGGGAGCTGGCAGTGGCCTCCATGTAGGAACAGGTGGAGGGGGTGTGGACACCCTGAGCCAGGCCTGGGGTGGACGCAGATGTGGGCGTTGGGAGCTTCCTGTCCATGGGCAGCACGGAGGAGGCAGGGACACAGGACGCCAGGCTTGTAAGGCAGGGGGCTGTAACGAAAGCAGATGGCACTGACTCCCCCACACAGAGCTGACAGCTAGGGCCCCCCGGCCCCACAGCTCGGCTGGACATCCAGCCACTTGCCGAGAAACCCAGGGTTGTCCGTCTGGGACGGGGGCACTCACGTGGTGGGCGCCAGGCCTCCAGCGTCTCTTCAGCCTTCCCCGCAGCGAGGACCTGCAGGCACAGCTCTGAGGTGAGGACAAGACCTCGGGGTTCCCAGCCCCGTGCCCTGAGGGAGGTGGCTCTAATACTCACGTGGGTCCCGTCTGGGGAGGCATAGCCAGTATCTGCTCTGGGCTGGCTTCCAACTTGGTCCATGGGCTTGACCTCTGGAGACTTCACAAGGTGCTGGGTTGCCCGGGGAGGGAGGGTGTGGGTGAACCTGTAGGAAGGAGAGGAGGGGGAATGATTCTCATTCAGCCTGCTCCGGGGCAGTCAAGGAGCCAGAGGGTGGGCTGTGCTTGGCCAGCTTCTACCTGGATGCCTTCTGGAGGCTTGAGAGGAACTGCGTGGAGATGCTCAGGCGTGGGTTGAAGAAGTACTCCTCAGCTTCAGAGGCCTCCACGTCTCCCAGAGCTGTGGGGAAGAGCTCTAGGGGAACATCCCGAGGTGACCCTCATAACCCTTCCCGCCAAGCAGCCCCAGCCCCAGGCCAGCCAACAGCCCAGTGGGGCAATCCCCAGAAACCCTTATGTGCAGACACAGGGTACAAGCAGGGGCAGTGGGCGAGGAGGCATCGTGAGGCTCAGGTCAAGAGTGAAGCAGCAGGCCGGGCACGGTGGCTCACAACTATAATCCCAGCACTTTGGGAGGCCAAGGCGGGTGGGTCACCTGAGGCCAGGAGTTCGAGACCAGTCTGGCCAACATGGTGAAACCTCGTCTCTACTAAAAATACAAAAAATCAGCAAGGCTTGGTGGTGTGCGCCAGTAATCCCAGCTACTCAGGAGGCTGAGGCAGGAGAATCGCTTGAACCGGGGAGTTGGAGGTTGCAGTGAGCTGACATTGCGCCACTGCACTCCAGCCTGGGCAACAGAGTGAGACTCCGTCTCAAAAAAAAAAAAAAAACGGAGCAGGTGTTCTCCACTCACCCTCGCGGCCCTGCTGGGGAGCCGACTCCAGGGACACCAATGCTGTGCCCAGGCTGCACAGATGGCCTTGGCAGGTGCGGGTGAGGCAGGGTCCTACCTCTGCAGGGGGACTCAGTCAGTGTCTCGAAGTGGTGGCGGAGGAACTTCTCCTGCTCCGGAGTCTGGGGTAGGGAGCTGCTGGGGACGCTGGGTCCCTCGGGCAGGGACAGCTCATCTTCTGTGGGACCTGCGCATCCTGACAGGGAAGGAGGGGAGGGACAAGAGGAGCCAACACCATGAGTCACAGCAGACGCCACCTGAAATGGAGAAAGCAGGCCCCACCCATCCCTGCCCTGTTGCCTGCAGGCTGAGAAGCAGGGATCCCCATCTTCCAGGCTCAGTGGGCTCCAAGTGCAGGGCCTGTGCTTAAACACTGTGACTGGCCTTAAGCCAGGCCCGAGCAGCGAGTCCCCTGTGTGTCTGGCCCCTGCTTACCTGGAAAATGGGGTAGCAACGTGGCAAACCGAGGGGCGGGATCAGGAGGCGGAGCTGGGGAGTGGACGGCCGCGAAGCTGCACTCCAAGTCGGCCTCTGATTCCCCCGAGTCTGAAGGAGAGAGCTGGGGTCAGGAGCCCACAGCCTGACCATTCAGGTGAGCCAGGGCCAGGGCTATGCTTCCCTGGGCTCAGTTTCCCCATCTGGAGGAGGGATGATAAAAGCACCCACCCACCATTTTATGAATGAGGGAAGTTCCACATCAAGGAGGTGGCAGAGCTGGGCTCTCAACTGTAGGCAGCTGGGCCCAGAATCCTCAGGCAGCAGCAGGGACCACATGTGTCTTCCTCGACAGACTCTGAGCTTCAGTACTGGGTCAAAGTCACCATCGGTGCCCAGAAAGGGGCCTGGCTGAACGCACAGACTGTCACAGGGTCCCTGCCTTTCCTGCACTCACCCTCAGGCGGGCTCTGGTCCTTTGGGCTGTTGGAGGACACCCTGAGGTAGGAGTCGCCCTGCTGGTCTCCAGGCCTGGCCTCCGCCTCCTTCCCACAATACTGGCTGCAGTGCCAGTGGGGGCAGAGAGGGAACAAGGACTTCAGCTGGAGACTCAATAGCCAGCCCCACCTGGAGCCCCTAGGCACCCGTACCCGCTGCTCCTGCAGGAGCACTGCCTCAGCCTCCCCGCTTCCTCCAAATGTCCCCTCCTTCCCCCAGGTCAGGCCCTCCTGTACCCCACCTGAAACCAAGGAACTAAGGCTGGGCTCCTGCCCCATCCAGGCCACAACTGTCCCCACTCCCACAAGCCCACTGGGAAGGCAAAGAACAGTTCTTCCAGGGTGCAGCTATCAGCTGGGGCTTCCTCCAACTAAAGCTCCCTTGGTAGAAAGGACACCCACCTGTCTGTCCCTGTGACTGTCACTTCTGCCTCCAGAGAGTAGAGGATGAGCTCACTGGCCTCAGATGATTCCCTCTGTTGAGGGAGGAAGGAGGGGTGCCCGCGGCCAGCTTCCTGGGGACTCTCTGACTATGGGGAAGACAGCACAGCCACTCTGAAGCAGCCATGGCTGGGGCCACTGTTACGCCAGGAACCATGGCTGGCTGCTGGAGGCTGTGACCCAGGGCCTGTGCCATGCACTCTGCTCACAACCAGCTTGTCCTGGGCTGCCCCTGCGTTATCAGTCCCTTTATAGATGAGGAAGAGGTGTGGCACCAAAAATAGGAGGTCCAACCCTCTACGTGTCTATTTATATGAAGTTCAATAATAGGAAACCCAGTCCTTGGTTAGAGGTCAGAATACTGGTTATCCTGGTGCAGGGACCTGACTGGGAGGGGCAGAAACCTAGGAGGTGGAACACACTCCAGATTTTACCCAGGGTAGTGGACACATATGAATTACACAGATAGTTCATCAACCTGTATACCTAAAATCTGTGCATGTTACTGGATGTATATTATACCCCAATAAAGATGACAAATTATAGGATAGGATAAAAAGGAATTTTGTTTGGAAAATAGTAGAGTAAGAGCTAAAGTTGCACAGGCACCTCTAAGAGCCCAGGCCCTATGCTTAAGCATGGATTCCTGTAAAAGCCCTCTGGGGCAGAAGAGATTGTTATTACCATTTAAAAGTTTTTTTTTAAAAAAGAAAAGAAAACAAAACAAAAAAATTAAAAAAATATTTTTGTAGAGGTGGGATTTTGCTATGTTGCCCAGGCTGGCCTTGAACTCAAGTGATCGTTAAGTAATCCTCCTGCCTTGGCCTCCCCAAATGCTGGGATTAGAGGTGTTAGTCACTGCCCCTGGCCCGATTATGACTACTTTTTAGATGACTGAAGCCCAGTGAGGTAAGCCTCTTACTCAAGGTCACACAACAGGAATGGGTAGGGTCAGGGCTCCATCTACCCAAATGTCCCCCACTTGGGTACAAGCCTGCTCTAGCATCCAAGCTCTTAACCCCCAAGTGACTCACTTTCCAACGACTCCCTGTCTGCCCTGGGAAGTCTTGCTGTGCAACAGTCCTGGGGCTCACCCTTCTACCCTTCACCACCTCACGTAATCCTCCCTGCCCCCATGGAGTGGGAGTCAGCCTGAGGCGCCAGGCCCTGGGGCTGTCACAGTGCCAGGGCTACAGACCAGGCTGGGGTGGAAGTGCGTACCTCACTCAGCAGGCTGGCCAGGCTTTGTGGCTCCAGTGAATCCAGAATGGAGTTCTCCAGACTCTCGGGCTTCATGGGGGTAAAGTAGCAATCCAGGTCCTGGGCATCCAGGATGGTCTTGAGGGGCTCTTGGCCAGCCCGCTCTGCCCAACGGCCGTGGGGCTGGTAGCTGCGCTTGGCATGGAAGGCCGAGCCATCTGCCACATCATCGTCCCCTAGCTTGAAGGATATGGGACAGTCAGGCACCCGGCTGAGTGCTCACTCACTGCAGGGAGCGCCACAGACATTTCACACAGCCAATCCGGGCTCCTGGCTTTCAATACCATTCAGAAACAACTTCCAGGTACGTATCTCCAGCATGAACCTTTCTCTCTCTTTTTTTTTTTGTTGTTGTTGTTTTTGAGATGAAGTCTTGCTCCGTCTCCTAGGCTGGAGTGCAGTGGTGTGACCTTGGCTCACTGCAACCTCCGCCTCCCAGTTTCAAGCAATTCTCCTGTCTCAGCCTCCAGAGCAGCTGGGATTACAGGTGCCCACCACCACGCCTGGCTAATTTTTCTATTTTTAGTAGAGATGGGGTTTTGCCATTTTGGCCAGGCTGGTCTCAAACTGCTGACCTTAAGTGATCCGCCCTCCTTGGCCCAAAGTGCTGGGATTACAGGCATGAGCCACTGTGCCCAGCCCATTTTGTTGGTTTTTGGTAGAGGTGGACTCTCACTATGTTGCCCAGGCTGGTCTCAAACCCCTGGGCTCAAGCAATCCTGCTTCGGCCTCCCAAAGTGCTGGGAATGCCCAGCTGGGATTCATGAACTTTTCTCTGAAACTTCAGAATTGCACATGCGATTGCTCTACATCTCTGTATGGATGTCTGGTAGGTATTTCAAAGTTAACATGCTGACAACTCAGCTCCTCATTTCTTCCACACAAACCTGCTCCTCCTAAAGCTTCCCCTGTTTCAGTTGTTTTTTCCAGTTGTTCAGGCCCCAACCTTGGGATCATCCTTCATTCACCTCTCTTACTCTGTCTCTTATAATCCACATTGTCTTTCTCTTTTCTTTTTCTTTCTTTTCTTTTTTTTTTTTGATACAGAGTCTCACTCTGTCGCCAGGTTGGAGTGCAGTGGCGCGACGTCGGTTCACTGCAACCTCCGCCTCCTGGGTTCAAGTGATTCTCCTGCCTCAGCCTCCTGAGAAGTTGGGACTACAGGCATGCACCACCATGACCAGCTAATTTTTGTATTTTTAGTAGAGACCGGGTTTTACCATGTCGGCCAGGATGGTCTCAATCTCTTGACCTTGGATTACACCCGCCTCGGCCTCCCAAAGTGCCGGGATTACAGGCATGAGCGACAGCACCGGCCTCTTTTTTTTTTTTTTTAAGAGACAAGGTCTTGCTCTGCTGTCCAAGCTGGAGTGCAGTAGCACAATCGCTGCAGCCTCCAACTCCTGGGCTGAAGCAATCCTCCTGCCTCAGGCCCCTGAGTAGCTGGGACTATGGATGTGCACCACCATGCCTGGCTATTTTTTTTTTTTGAGATGGAGTCTTGCTCTGTTGCCCAGGCTGGAGTGCAGTGGCGTGATCTTGGCTCACTGCAAGCTCCGCCTCCTGGGTTCATGCCATTCTCCTGCCTCAGCCTCCCGAGTAGCTGGGACTACAGGCACCCACTGCCATGCCTGGCTAATTTTTTGTATTTTTAGTAGAGACAGGGTTTCACCGTATTAGCCAGGATGGTCTTGACCTCCTGACCTCATGATCCGCCCGCCTCAGCCTCCCAAAGTGCTAGGATTACAAGTGTGAGCCACCGTGCCCAGCCATGCCTGGCTATTTTTAATTTTTTGTAGAGATGGGGGTCTCATTATGTTGCCTAAGCTGGTCTTGAGCTCCTGGCGTCGTGGCCTTTACATGTATAGGCTGTTATGACTAGAACATTCGTCCCAGTATCTCCCTGTCTCACTTGTTTCAACTCTGATCAAATATCATTTTCCCAATGAGGCCTTTCCTGTTTACTTAAAACTGCCACCCCCCAACACTCCTTATTTTCTCTATTTTTATTTTTTTTATGAGACAAGGTCTTGGCTCTGTTGCCCAGGCTGGAGTGCTGTGGTGCCATCTCAGTTCCCTGCAGCCTCGACTTCCCTGGCCCAAGCAATCTTCCCACTTCAGCCTCCTGAGTAGCCGGGACTACAGGTATGCACCACCACGCTTGGCTAATTTTTAAATTTTTTGTAGAGATGGGGTCTCACTATGTTGCTCAGGCTGGTCTTGAACTCCTGGGCTCAAGCGATCTACCTGCCTTGGCCTCCCAAAGTGCTGGGATCACAGGTGTGAACCACCGTGCTGGGCCCCTGTTCTTATTCTCTTTTTTGAGACAGGATCTCACTCTGTTGCCTAGGCTGGAGTCCAGTGGTGCCATCTCGGTTCCCTACAGCTTCAACCTCCTGGGCTCAAATGATCTTCCCACCTCAGTTTCCTGAGTAGCTGGGACCACAGAGACGCATCAGTGCACCTGGCTGACGTATTTTCCTTCTTGATTCTTTTTTTTTTTTCTTTTGAGACGGAGTCTGGCTCTGTTGCCCAGGCTGGAGTGCAGTGGCCGGATCTCAGCTCACTGCAAGCTCTGCCTCCCGGGTTTACGCCATTCTCCTGCCTCAGCCTCCCGAGTAGCTGGGACTACAGGCGCCCGCCACCTTGCCTGGCTAGTTTTTTGTATGTTTTTTTTTTTTTTTGAGACGGAGTCTCGCTCTGCCGTTCAGGCTGGAGTGCAGTGGCCGGATCTCAGCTCACTGCAAGCTCCGCCTCCCGGGTTGACGCCATTCTCCTGCCTCAGCCTCCCGAGTAGCTGGGACTACAGGCGCCCGCCACCACGCCTGGCTAGTTTTTTGTATTTTTTAGTAGAGATGGGGTTTCACCGTGTTAGTCAGGATGGTCTCGATCTCCTGACCTCGTGATCCGCCCGTCTCGGCCTCCCAAAGTGCTGGGATTACAGGCTTGAGCCACCGCGCCCGGCCGTTTTTTGTATGTTTTAGTAGAGACGGGGTTTCACCAGGTTAGCCAGGATGGTCTCGATCTCCTGACCTCGTGATCCACCCGTCTCGGCCTCCCAAAGTGCTGGGATTACAGGCTTGAGCCACCGCGCCCGGCCTCCTTCTTGATTCTTTTCCCTCCATAGCACTTATCAGCACCTAACATACTACGTCACTTCCTTATTTAATGGGGACACTGTTCCTCACCCACACAGGCAAGTGAGCCTATGAAGGGAGAGGCTTTTGTTTCCCTTGTTCACTGTTGTGTCCCTGACATCCAGAACAATGCCTGGCACAGGGCACTGATCATGAACAAAGAGCTGTCTCACTGAGCCTGGAAGGATGACAGGGCTTCTCCAGAGAAAAGAAGGACATGGAAAGGAAAAAGGGCTTCCAGAAGGCAGAGCCGGGGAGGCGTTTCCTCTGCCAGCCCCTGAGCAACCCTCTCCCTGAAGACTTACCAGCCGCTTTGCCCACAGTGGCAGCTTGCCATTGGTTAGCAGGCATCGAGGATCTGGAGAGAGACACACAGAATCCATGAAAAGAGGACAAACATCCCAACAAACAGGCCACACACATAACCGGGCAGTCCCCAAAGAGGCAACACCACACCCCAGAGGTCAGAAGGCTCAACAGCACCGGCTGTCAGGGAAATGCAAACTTAAACCATGGGACACGGTATTTGACTCACAAGACTGACCGAGGTGACAAAGCTTAATACTACCAAAGGATGGCAGGAAAAGTGTGGGGACAACGGAGAGCCTAATGCAACGCAGGGTGGAGCAGTACCGGGTTTGGAGAACTCTGGGGTTCTCTTTTTTTTTCCTGAGACAGAGTCTCGCTCTGTCACCCAGGCTGGAGTGTGGTGGCGCGATCTCAGCTCACTGGAAGCTCCGCCTCCTGGGTTCATGCCATTCTCCTGCCGCAGCCTCCCAAGTAGCTGGGACTACAGGCGCCCACCACCATGCCCGGCTATTTTTTTTTTTTTTTCTTGAGACGGAGTCTTGCTCTGTCACCCAGGCTGGAGTACAGTGGCATGCTCTCGGCTCACTGCAAGCTCCGCCTCCTGTTCATGCCATTCTCCTGCCTCAGCCTCTCGAGTAGCTGGGACTACAGGCATCCGCCACCACACCTGGCTAATTTTTTGTATTTTCAGTAGAGACGGGGTTTCACCATGTTAGCCAGGATGGTCTCGATCTCCTGACCTTGTGATCCGCCCACCTCAGCCTCCCAAAGTGCTAGGATTACAGGCATGTGCCATTGCACCTGGCTGGGGTTCTCTTTTAAAATAAAGGCCAGGCATACTGACTCAAGCCTGTAATCCCAGCACTTTGAGAGGTTGAGGTGGGAGGATACTTGAGGCCAGGAGTTCAAGACCAGCCTGGGCAACACAGTGAGACCTTTTCTCTACACACACCATGCCCAACACACACATATTTAGTTGGGTGTGGTAGGTTGAGCCTGTGGTCCCAGCGACTCACAGGCTGAGGAGGGAAAATTGCTTGAGCCCAGGAGGTCAAGGCTACAGTGAGCCATGATCGTGCTATTGCACTCCAACCTGGGCAACAAAAAAAGTGAAATAAAATAATAAAACAACTTTATAAAAGTAAAAATAACCCCCGGATCCAGCGGTGCTACTCCTCAGACTCTGTCCTGGAGAAATCCTCACATTTCGAGGAGGCCTAGGAGTGGTCTCCATCTCCATAGCCTCATTAAGAGTGATGTGAAATCAAGAAACCTAAATGGCCACCTGCAGGGGAATAACTTAAAATTTCGGAGGCCTCTGCTTTGTATTCACCAATATTCAGGTAGATGAGAGACTGTGCAGAGGAAAAAGATTTCGGACAATATCCGCAACAGAATTCAATTTATTTTTACTTATTCATTTATTTTTTGAGACGGAGTCTTGCTTTGTCACCCAGGCTGGAGTGCAGTGGCACAATCTCAGCTCACTGCAACCTCCACTTCCCAGGTTCAATAATTCTCCTGTCTCAGTTTCCCAAGTAGCTGGGATTACTGGCGCACGCCATCACGCCCAGCTAATTTTTGTATTTTAAGCGGAGACGGGGTTTCACCATATTGGCCAGGCTGGTCTCGAACTCCTGACCTCAGGTGATCCACCTGCCTTGGCCTCCCAGGGTGCTGGGATTACAGGCGTGAGTCACCGCACCCAGCCTCAAATACATTTTTGATGCCTGATCAGGTGGTGTGAGTGGATGAAGCTGACTACAGTCTGCCCTCAGAAGTGATCACATGCTCAGATGTGGACAGCTACAGCAATTGGCTCAGAAGTGGGTACACCAGTCATATCGGGAACATGAGTCACACAACCCTAAGACTCTGCTTGAGCTACTATAGGAAAGAGGTGTTCTATTCTCTATGGAGTTTTATAAGCCTGTAGTTGCTGGGGGTATCTTTTCCCCTAGTAAAGGAAGAGTCTGTCCGTCAGCAAAGCCAACATGAAGAAAAGCAGAGCCAAAAGATACAAAAAAAAAAGCTTCCTTTTATCATCTGTCTATCTGGATCCAGCCATGCTGAAAGCTAATCCTCTCCAATTTTCAGGCACCAAAAATTCTCTTCCTGACTTAAGCCTGGTTGCTTTTATACTAAAGAGTCTTGACTGATATGATTATTGAGTTTCTTTCTTTTTCTACAGACAGGGTCTCACTCTATTGTTCAGGCTGGAGTGCAGTGGTGTGATCATAGCTCACTATAACCTGGAATTCCTGGGCTCAAGCAATCTTCCTGCCTCAGCCTTCCAGGTAGCTGGCAATATAGGTGTGCACCACCAGGCCCAGCTAATTTTTTTCTTTTTGTAGGAACAGGGTCTTGGTATGTGCCAGGCTGATCTCAAACTCCTGGCCTCAAGTGATCCTCCTGCCTCAGCCTCCCATGTAGTTGGGACTACAGATGTGTGCCACTATGCCCAGCTAATTTCTTTTTTTAAATTTTTTTTGCATAGGTGGGCTCTCGCTATGTTACCCAGGCTGGTCTCGATCTCCTGGCCTCAAGTGACCCTCCCATTTCAGCTTCCCAAAGTGCTAAAATTCCAGGTGTGAGCCACCACACTAAGCCTTATTACTGAATGTTATTTATTTTATTTATGTTATTATTATTTTTGAAACAGAGTCTTGCTCTGTCACCCAGGCTGGAGTACAGTGGCACAGTGCCACTGCACAGTGGCTCACTGCAACCTCTGCGTCCCAGGTTCAAGCAGTTTTCCTGTCTCAGCCTCCCTAGTAGCTGTACTACAGTTGCACACGCCACCACGCCTGGCTAATTTTTGTATTTTTAATTGAGACAGGGTTTCACCATATTGGTCAGGCTGGTCTGGAACTCCTGACCTCGGGTGATCCACCCACTTCGGCCTCCCAAAGTGCTGGGATTACAGGTGCGAGCCACCGTGCTTGGTCAACTCCTGAGTTTTAATATGTGCCAGGCCCTGTAAACAAAGTCATGGGCAAAACCCAGCAATGATTCCCTACACTGACATAGTTTAAAATAGGGCCCCTTTTCCAACCTGGATCCAAGCTGTCTTTGGATGGTGTCTTCAGCATCTCTTCTGGCTCACACTCTTCCTCCAGATCATCCTCTGTCTGCTCTCCAGGGCTCAGGGAACGAATCTCACTAGGTGTGGACACATACGTATCCTGCCTAAAACCAGGAATGAGGACGGTAAGGAGAGAATACAGGCAAACGGGCTGGTGGTGGGGACTTGCCTAGGGCCGGGCCCTGTGCTAAGCTCCATGTTAACATATTCTTGGCTGCTGGTCAAGATGGTGCTGGCAAGTCTCTCACTTGACACCGTCTCCCCACTAGAAACACATCACCACAATAGATGAGATTAACAAAGGCCAGACTACAAACGAACACAAACTCTTTCAGGGCTACAGCAATGGGACGGAAAGCCAAGAAGACAGTGGGACTGCAGTCCTGTGCTGGGCTCCCTGTAGGTGGCAGCAATGATGGTGGCTCCTCCCGAGTACAGGAAACTAAAACTCCCTTGGCATGAGGCAGGCACTGAAGCCAGGGCCCTGGTTCATAGCTTAGGGGTGGAGTGGGAGCCTCAAAACCAAGATACCAAGATGATACCTCTAATACCACCTCAGGACCTCAGGACCAGTGGCCCCTGTTAAGGCCTGGTCTCCACAGTGCCCTGGGAGCCACATGGAGCCAATGGCAAAAACAGACACACCCAGCAGCAGGAGAGAAGAAAAACCAAAAAACCTCCCACTCAAAATGAGCAACACCCAAACCAAAACCTCAAATCAAAAACTAGAACATGAGTTATCTGCAAATAAAACTGGCTTTGCTACATAAACACTTGAAAGAACTATATTTAGAAGATTCAAAGAAGTAAGTGAAGCTACAGCTTTCAGGTGGGAGTAAGAGGACACCGCGGTCCCACTGCAGCCCTCCTCTCAGACCCCCTCCCTACCCACCCTTCCCCTTGGCTGGCCGGTCTGGGACTGCTCTGTTCCCACAGCCACTTGGGGCATCCCCATTCACAGTGCCCAGGCTCGCCAAACACTTTGCTTTTCCACTTCAATACCCTTCTCATGGCCGGGTGCAGTGGCTCACATCTGTGATCCAGCACTTTGTGAGGCCAAGGTGGGAGGATCACTTAGGCCCAGGAGTTCAAGACAAGCCTGGGTGACACAGCAAGACTCTGTCTCTATTATTTATGAAAATTAAAAAACCCCACAAAACCTTTTTGTATGTATTACTGTAACTGCAGAGTGTGCTAAGGGCAGGGCCCAGGGCTATCTTGGCCACTGCTGTGTCCCCAGCATCACTCCATGGGGCCCCAGCAGGGACTCATCCCTCTGGTGGAAGGACAGGGGCTGCCAGGACCTGGGGTGGCCGTTCTGCTTCCTGTCCTTTGTGTGCTGCTGCTGCTCCTGGTGGTCGATCTCCAGCAAGTGCTGCTTCATGCAGTTGGTGATCTCCGGGCCCAGGTGCCAGATGAACACACAGCTGTGGAGGCCAAAGAGAGACATGCAAGGCAGAGGAAGAGTGAGCATGGGAGCTGCTGCCGTGGCTGACCCTGAAGCCACCCTCACCACAGCCTGGACCCCATTCTCCAGATGCTCCTGGAAAACACACCCCTATCCGCTTAGTGCAGGGATGCTGGACTCGCCACATCCACACCCTGGGCCCAGGTCTGGGGCATCTCAGCAAACCAGAGCCTGCTCTGGAGGCCTCAAGACCTGAGGAAGAGGGCTGTGGGGAAGAACAGGGGTAAATCAAAGGGAGTTGACAAAAGGGACTTCGTTGAGCACCACCCATGTGCTAAAGAATATATGGATATCATCTCATTCATTTCTCACCATACAATTTTCTTTTTTTTTTTTTTTTGAGAGTCTTGCCCTGTTACCCAGGCTAGGGTGCAGTGGCGCGATCTCCGCTTACTGCAACTTCTGCCTCCCAGGTTCAAGTCATTCTCATGCCTCAGCCTCCTGAGTAGCTGGGACTACAGGCGCCTGCCACCATGCACAGCTAATTTTTGTAGTTTTAGTAGAGACATAATTTCTCTATGTGGACCAGGCTGGTCTTGAACTCCTGACCTCAGGTGATCCACCCGCCTAGGTCTCCCAAAGTGCTGGGATTACAGGCGTGAGCCACCACGCCTGGCCTCATCACACCATTTTTAAGGTAAACGGTGTTGTCTTTTACAGGGGAGCAAACTGAGGCTCAGGGTAAATAAGCTGCTCAAGGTGACACGAAAGTAAGTGACAGGCCTGGGATTTGTTTCTTCTTTTTAGGTTTTTATTTTTTTTTTGAGACAGGTCTCGCTCTGTCACCCAGGCTGGAGTGCACTGGCGTGATCTGTGCTCCCTGCAACCTCTACCTACCAGGTTCAAGCCATCTTCCCCCTCCTGAGTAGCTGGGACTACAGTTGTACATGACCACACCCAGCTAATTTTTTGTAGAGATGGGGTTTTGTTATGTTGCCCAGGCTGGTCTTGAACTCCTGAGCTCAAGTGATCCACCCACCTCAGCCTCCCAAAGTGCTGGGGTTATAGGTGTGAGCCATCATGCCCAGCTTAGAGCTGGGATTTGAACTCAAGGCTAGGTGTGACACCAAGACTCCCACAGTCCAAACTGGGCAGCTCAGAAATGCTTTCTACACAGGCAGGCTGAGAACAGTGCTCATGGTATCTGAGCCACAACTCTCCTAACGGTCCATGTCCTACCTGTCTCCAGATACTGTGATCAAGTGATGACAGTCATAGGTGAACTTCATGCTAGTAATAATTTCTGCAAACAAAGCAAAGAGGCTGCACTTGCCTTCGGAGTCAGAGGCTGGGGGTGGGGGTGGTGGGGCGGTGAGGAGGCCTCCCAAGCAGAGAGGTAGACCCACCTGAATGGCCAAACATCTTGGCAATGCACTCGCCCGAGTAAAAGTCAATCACTGAGATGCTTTTGTCAGAGCAGCTGGTGGCCAGGAATGTGCCTGAGGGGTCCACATGGACCTGCCAGGAAAGGGACCCACATGTCACTCCAGCTGCCTGCTTCTTCCTTATGAGGAGGCCTGGGCCCCTCCCTCCCCCATGGTGGATGTTTAGCACATGGGACCCTGGCAGGGCAGGAGCTCCTGCTCCCATTCAACAGGTGAAGAAATTAACAACCACCTCAGCAGTAACAACAGTAGCCAGGCCCTGAGCTAAGCACTGAACGTGAGCAAACTGAACTCCTCCAGAGAACAAGTCTATGAGCCAAGCTGTCTATGTGCATTTTACAGGGGATGATGAAACAGGCTCAAGAGATGATGCTTGCCCAAGGTCACACAGTCAGCCTGAGGCAGAGCCTGAATCCATAACTGTCCTAGACCAGAGGCTCTGAGAAGGTCCCCCCTTGTCCTGAGTGACCCATGGCTGGTGTGGGCAAGCCAAGAGGGGAGTCCATGCCTCTGATTCTTCCCATTATACCCTGCTGCCACTCAAAATGGAACCCACTTAGATGCCCCGCTTGGGGAAGGGCTCTGTAAATAAAGGAAACGCAGCTAGGGTCACCCTCCCCACCCTCTCGCAAGCATCCTTGTTTAACCACGCCTGAGAAGGTGCTGGCCAGCGCGGTGCACTGAGGAAGGACCAAGGCCACAGGTCTCAGGTGTGGGCCATCACAATAGGTGGCCCATCAGGGCAGCAGACAGACGGGGGTCTCCAACTCCTTACCTTCAGCAAGGACCCTTCGTCACCCTGGGAGCCCTTGTAGCACTTCTTCTGCTTCCCGTTCACAGTGTTGTAGACTCTGGGGAAGTGGGGGTGTGTTGTGACCAACAGGGCCCCGCCTACCCCACCACCTCATCCTCTGGGTCCTGCTGTCCTCCCCTCCCCTGGAAGCCCCCTGCTACCTCTTGTCCCCATCTGATGCCTAGACTGAAACTGAAACCCCATCTCAAGCTGAGGCTGTGTCCTGGGGTACCCACTGAGTTAATGCCCATCTCCCCCACACACTGCAAGCTCAGTGCTTGGCACTGAATGAGAAGGAACTGGAAAAGGGGTACAGAGCCTCTCTGCACTGCTTTGCCCCCTGCACACTCCCTCTCTGCCTCCCCCTGGCTCACTCCTCCACATCCTCCCCAGGCTCAGGTGTCTCTTCCTCCAGGAAGTCCTGCTTGATCCCCAGGTGGGGTCAGGTGTCTCTGCAGGGCCCCTGGGCTCCCCCATCTCTGACCACTCTGTCACTGTCTGTGGCTGTGAGGTGGCCATGTCCCCTCTGCTGGACTGTGAGCTCCATGAAGGAGGGCCTGGGGCTATCCTGGCCACTGCCATGATCCCAGCACCATCCAGCCCAGTTAGGTCCTCAGGGAATACAGGTGAATGAAGGAGTATATATGCCACATCAGCACCTTAGTCATCCCACACAGGCTCTAGGGAGAGCCAGAAGGAAGCCCTCTGCTGACCTGGAGGCCAGGCCTGGGAGAGCCCAGCTTCTAAGAAATACTTGCTGGTGGCCAGGCGTGGTGGCTCACGCCTGTAATCCCAGCACTTTGGGAGGCTGAGGTGGGCGAATACCTGAGGTCAGGAGTTCGAGACCAGCCTGGCCAACATGGCGAAACCTCGTCTCTACTAAAAATACAAAAA
This sequence comes from Macaca thibetana thibetana, assembly GCF_024542745.1. Lineage (NCBI taxonomy): Eukaryota > Metazoa > Chordata > Mammalia > Primates > Cercopithecidae > Macaca > Macaca thibetana. The sequence goes on along the minus strand of NC_065596.1, from coordinate 40,492,430 downwards.
TTAGCTAGTCATGGTGGCGGAAGCCTGTAATTCCAGCTACTTGGGAGGCTGAGGCAGGAGAATCGCTTGAACCCAAGAGGCAGAGGTTGCAGTGAGCTAAGATGGCACCACTGCACGCCAGCCTGGGCAACAGAGCAAGACTGCCTCAAAAAACGAACAAACAAACAAAAAACCCAAGAAGGAACACCTGCTGGGTCTCTCGATCCCCTCCCAGCTTCTTGGGAACCAGAGGAACAGAGGGAGAAAAACAGACAGCCTAGGACAAGGCAGACCAGGCCAGCTAAGGGTCCAGGGTCACCCCTTACCTCACATTGCGGTCCTGGCAGGCCACGGCCACGTACTTCTGGGTGATGTCAATGTCCATGTCATACAAGGTGGTTTTCTCTGCTACGTGGTGGGTACGGACAAAGTGTAGTCCATCTGAACCCTGGCAGGGCCGGCACGACCTTCACAGAATGCCCCAATAACCCCCCACCCCAGCCCCCAAGGAGGCCATGCCACCCTACCCGCTGGGCACTGCGAAAGTAGATGCTCTTGTCGGCCCCACAGCTGATCATCTGGATGTCTCTGTTGCCTGGGGGAGGAGGACGCTGTGTGTTAGACAGGGCTGGGCCACATGGGCAGGGGACCCTAGCTGGGGAACTCCACTGCAAGAGCCATCAACCAACTGTGCTGGGATCAAGGAAGGCTTCCTGGAAGTGGTGAGGTGGGTGCTGGGTCTGGGTGGGACTCTCAAGATATGAGCTGTGTGTGTGAGGGGGCACAGGTGGAGCTGTGGGCAAGGCAGGCTCTGCAGAGCAAGGGCATATAGAGAAACAAAGGCTGGGGACAAAGAAGGGACACCCTCTCCAGTCTGGGATTGAGATAGGTGACTTCAGCAGCAGAGTAGAGGCAGGACTGTAGCAGGGACCAGTGAAGACAGGCTGGGAGGCTCGTGCCATCAAGATCAATTGCAAGATCCACACGAGCCTTGGGCCAGGCCCCATGCATGTGGCTGGTCTTTCTGAATGCTCACCACCCATCCCACTGGACAAGTGTGAACACAGAGGTTCACAGAGTCCTTGTCCCAAGGCACACAGAGGACGGGGCAGGACTGAACCCAGGCATTCTCTGGTGCCAGGGTCAAAGGTGTTAAACACCTCTCTGAACCTGGGCCTCCCCTTTGAGCCTCAGCTTCCTGTCCGTACAAGGGGTATGGTGACAGTCCCTTCCCTGGAGAGTGGTGTGAAGCCCTTGGAACAGGGACTGCCACATGGTAAGCACTAGACACAGTCTTGCTTTTATTATTCTCATTTCTTTTTTTTTGAGGTAGAGTCTTGTTCTGTTGCCCAGGCTGGAGTATAATGCCGTGATCTCGGCTCACTGCAACCTCCACCTCCTAGGTTCAAGCAATTCTCCTGCCTCAGCCTCCCAAGTAGCTGGGATTACAGGCACGTGCCACCACACCTGGTTAATTTTTGCATTTTTAGTAGAGACAGGGCTTCACCATGTTTGTCAGGCTGGTCTTGAACTCCTGATCTTGTGATCTGCCCACCTCAGCCTCCCAAAGATTATAGGCATGAGTCACCGCCCCCTACTGTCTCATTTCTTTATAGAATAACAGTTTGGTGAGGATGAAACAACAGAACAAATATAAAACTCTTAGAGTCTCGGCACATCAGACATGCTCCTTCATGACAGGACATTTGAGAGGGTCCAGGCCTGACATACAAGTATTAGATGTTGCTCAAGGAGGAGTCGTTGGCTTACAGAAGGGAGTGAGCCCCATATAAGCGAGGAACCGTAACCTGGGAGGGACCCAGAGAAGGCCTGCAAGCCTCTGGTAATGTTCTGCTTTTTAACCTGCATGTGGTGAATCTAAGTACCGTATTTAACAATATTACGACCACGAGCAATTAGAACAGTCTCTGCTATCAACAATGTCCCAGTTCAAACCTCGCTCCTAAGAACTGTGAAGTGGATACTCGCTGGCTTTTTTTTTTTTTTTTTTGAGACAGAGTCTTGCTCTGTCACCTAGGCTGGAGTGCAGTGGCACAATTTTGGCTCACTGCAACCTTGGCCTCCCGGGTTCAGGCTATTCTCCTGCCTCAGCCTCCCAAGTAGCTGGGATTACAGGCGTACGCCACCATGCCCAGTTACTTTTTTTTGAATTTTTAGTAGAGACGGGGTTTCATTATGTTGGCCAGGCTGGTCTCAAACTCCTGGCCTCAGGTGATTTGCCCGCCTCAGCCTTCGAAAGTGCTGGGATGACAAGTGTGAGCCACCACACCTGGCCTATAGTCTTCTTCCTCTTTTTTTTTTTTTTTTTTTGAGACAAAGTCTCGCATTGGCTCCCAAGCTAGAGTGCAATCACTGGCGCAATCTCAGTTCGCTGCAAGCTCTGCCTCCCAGATTCACGTAATTCTCCTGCCTCAGCCTCCTGAGTAGCTGAGATTACAGGCGCACACCACCATGCCTGGCTAATTTTTTTGTATTTTTAGTAGAGACGGGGTTTCACTATGTTGGCCAGACTAGTCTCAAACTCCTGACCTCATGATCTACCTGCCTTGGCCTCCCAAAGTGCTGAGATTACAGGCGTGAGCCATGGCACCTGGTCATTATTCTTTTTTTTTTTTTTTGAGACGGGGTCTCACTCTGTTGCCTAGGCTGGAGTGCAGTTGTATGAACTGAGCTCACTGCAGCCTGCACCTCCCAGGTTCAAGGAATTCTCCCACCTCAGCCACCTGAGTAGCTGGGATTACAGAAACACCACCACATCCAGCAAATTTTTGTATTTTTAGTCGAGACGGGGTTTCACCATGTTGTCTAGGCTGGTCCCGAACTCCTGACCTCAGGTAATCTACCTTCCTCGGCCTCCCAAAGTGTTGGAATTACAGGCGTGAGCCGCTGCACCCGGCTCCAGCCATTATTCTTTATACTATACACAGATACTGTATTCACTTGTTTGGATATATATCTTACAGGAGAGTTGAAGAATGAATCCTTTTTTAGCAGGGTAGCTAGCAAGGCGCAGGGAGCGGGAAGGAAGGGGCTCACCAGCGAACTTGATGGCAGTGATGGAGGAGGAGTGGTCATCCAGCGTCTGCTCCAGGTTGTAGTTCTTCTCCACGTTCAGCACATGGATCAGCCGGTCCCGACTGGCTGAGGCCAGCAAGGTCAGCCCTGTGAGAGGAGAGAATAAGACTGGTTCCTGAAGGCTGCGTGGGTGCCCTGGCCTCCCAGAAGGGCAGTGTGACCAAGCTGCCCAGTTCTCGGAGAAGGGGTCTTTGGTTCTTCAACTGTAGCCAATTTGGCCCAAGCCTGGCAAGGGCCACTCCCTCAGCTCTGTGTGGTCTTTCTCAGAGTCCCCACACCCTGGCATTTCACCTCCTCACCACCAGCTCAGGAGGATGAATCTCAATAGGCGCATGGACGCTCCTCCAGGGACATCCACAGCAGACACTCCAGCAGAGCCCAGTGCTCTTGCCTGCTGGGTCCGACTCCTTGGCATGCTGGGTAAAGCCCTGGCAACCTCTCAGCCTCTTCCAAAACCAATGTCCTCTCACCCTCTGAGGTCTGGCTACTTGGGCCTTGTTCAGGTCCTATTGACTGCCTGTGGCCAGACTCCCATCTGCCACCAGCCTTCCCTACTCTGGTCACTTGCTATGTCTGAGGCCTAACAACATGATCTGAGGCAGAGGGGAGATCAGGAGAGGCGAACCGAGTGAAGAGATGTTTAAAGACAAGTTGGTAGGGCACACGGCATGGGGGATGGGAGATCGAAAGAAGAGCACGGGCAAAATCACATCAAGATATAACTCCACCATCTCCATAACTCCCAAAGTGCTGGGATTACAGGCATGAGCCACCGTGCCTAGCCGAGAAAAAATCTTGAGGAGCCGGGCGCGGTGGTTCACACTTGTAATCCCAGCATTTTGGGAGGCCAAAGCGGGTGGATCACCTGAGGTTAGGAGTTCGAGACCAGCCTGGCTAATATGGTGAAACCCCGTCTCTACTAAAAATACAAAAATTAGCCGGTGTGGAGGGGGCTTGCCTGTAATCCCAGCTACTCTCGAGAGGCTGAGGCAGGAGAATCACTTGAACCTGGGAGGCGGAAGTTGCAGTGAGCCAAGATCATGCCATTGCTCTCCAGCCTGGGTGACAGAGCAAGACTCTTGTCCCAAAAAAAAAAAAAAGCCGGGTGTGGTTGCTCATGCCTGTAATCCCAGCACTTTGGGAGGCCAAGGCAGGCAGATCACCTGAGGTCAGGAGTTTGAGACCAGCCTGGCCAACATGGTGCTGAAACCCCATCTCTACTAAAAATACAAAAATTGGCCAGGCATGGTGGCAGGTGCTTGTAATCCCAGCTACTTGGGAGACTGAGGCATGAGAATCACTTGAACCGGGAGGTGGAGGTTGCAGTCAGCAGAGATGGCGCCACTCCCCTCTAGCCTGGACAGAGTCCATCTCAAAAAAAAAAAAAAAAAAAAAAAAAAATGAGGAATTTGGGTGAAGCCTATAGGGTGTTCATTATAATATTCTCCCAATATTTCTATAGGCTTCAAACTTTTTGAAAATAATGCCTAACAATCAATCTATCTTCTTCAGTAGAAGATGAGCTCATTCACAATTCACTCATTCACACATCCACCCCTTTGGCTTGGGTGCTGGCACCAGCAGCAGGCAAGTCAAGCTGAGTCCTGCCTGCAAGTGTCTTGTGTTCTGGAGTTCCAGCCACTCTGGTCTCAGGGTCCAGCTACAGGGGCCCTTACCGAACACAAGACTCCCAGCTGTCATCCACAGACACTAACTACCCCTTTCTGTGGCCTTGCCAGGGGGGTTGCCTCCCTGCCAGACCCCCATTCCACTCCTGCTGTGGGCTCACCTGTCTCTGGCTTGGAGTACTCCAGGCACAGCACCTCAGCATCATGGGCCTCCACCTTGACCAGCTCGTCCATGAAGTGCAGCTCGTGGATCCTGGGAGACACACACCACCCGCTGAAGCCCCAGACCCCAGCCCCATGCACTCTGCCACTTCTAGAACAGGTCAGAATGGCCAGGCCGGCAACATGAGAACCCCTTATCATGGCTAAATACTCTAGAGATGTACAATCACTTTTCTCATTTAGAAACCTGCCATCGTAAAGGGAGCTGTGTTGAGACAGGGAGCCCCTCAGCAGGCAGCAGTCCCTTGTGGTGCATGCGCCAGAACATAGCCCCAGGGATCTAGGACAGTCCTCTAGGGTGACAGGCATTTACACAGGGCTGCATCAGAGGTGGTTCCTGGGGTGGGGCAGGGGCCAGGGATTAGGGGCCAGAGGTCATAGTCCAGGATAGGAGCTATGGATGAGAACATCTGATTCCAGTCTCATTGTTAAGAGTTTCAAATCTAGACCTTCCTCATTCTCCTCAAATGAAATCAGTCATCAAGTCATCCCAGCTTCTCCATTCTACCTGCATGATCTTAGTCCAGACACCTTGTGCCAATAACATCACTTACATCAGAGGGTCAGTGAGAGGATTAAAGTTAACGCAGTTAACGCAGTGCTCAGGCCTGCGTCCAGCAAGGGGGAAGAGCACTATCCCCATGTTAGCTCTTGGTACCGTTGTGCCCCTCTGGACAGTGCCATGTCAATGTGAGCAGCTCACTGACACACTGAGCTGGCCTCATACAGTGACTGGTATCAAAACAGGTGCCAATATTTAAATATTATAGAATTTCACAGAAAAAAAATCAGCACTTTCTGCTCTTCTTGACAACAGGAAGATGTGATAACTTGTAGCCTACTCTCCTGGGGCTGCCTGGTGGCTGCTGCCCCTTTATGTCCCCTCTAGCTCCCCCCAACTCTCTTCCATTCCCTAGTGGCTCCAGCACCCAAGTGGTCAGAGCAGTCATTTGTCATCTTAAACCTGGTCCCAGAGACAGGGCCTATGTCCCACTAGCACCTACTGGGTTGGTAACATCTTGCCAAACTTCAACAGGGCACATAAGCAGCCTGAACTCTCAGCTACCCCACCCTCCTAGCCCCTCTCCCAGGGCCACCAGGACCCTCCTCCAGCTGGCATCTTTGCTGACAGTTCAGCATTGGTACCATGTGGCTGGTGAAAGTATCACTCTGCCCTAGAGTCATGTGAGCTTGCCTGTGCACTCTGTAGGCAAAGTCTGCACACCCTAGCTGCTGAGGTCCTGGTAGTCACCCTGCTCTCAGCCCTTCTGGAAGCCTCTTCCGAGCTTAAGTTCCCAATGGGGGCTGTTTATGGGATTACTATTCACAGCCCCTCATTCCCAATGGGCAGCAGGAGGTGCCAAGGCCAGGGCTCCTGCCCACTGCCCTGAGAATCCGAGCTGCAGCTGGGAGGTGTACACTGGACACTGCCAGGGCCCACTTGCCTCAAATTTCCACTTCGGTCGCCTGAAGCCAAATGCTGGCCATCAGGACTGACCTGCATGACCCGCACCCCGGCTTTCACGTCCATGGGCGTCCCATTCTCACTCCCCCGGTCTGGGAAGTGTGACATGTCCTGCAGGTGCTGGATGTCATTCTCCACATACACGACCTTCAGCAGGGTCTGCAGGAAGGACAGGGCTGAGGTCAGCACCACAAGCAGCTCAGAAGCACCTCTGAAATCGTGTCCCTCCATAGCCAGTCTCTTCTTCGTTAGTAATACAACCCTAATTTTGAGCTGGGAGTTTCACCAATCAGAACAATTATTTCCTTGCCTCCCCTGCAGCTAGATAAGAATATGTGAATAAATTCTGAACAATTAAACATAAAGCAAGCACGTATTCTTCTGCTGTCTTTTCTCCATCCTGCAGCCTGGAACTCGGATATGATAGCAGGAGTCCCCACAGCCACACTGGGTCATGAGGACATAGCCTACTCCCTCAAATGACAGAGTAGAGAGCTGGAAGGCCCTTGGATCCCTAAGGGCTTCCTGCAGAACGTCTAAACTGGTTACCTCCAGACTACTTTTATGAATCAGAAACCTAACTTTTACCTCTTGAGTTTTTCTATTGTGTGCAGTCAAAAACAGCATGTATATCACAGGTACAGAGGAAATGATAGTAGCACTGGGTGGGGAATGAGGGGAGTGATAAAAGTGTACCTGTGGGGCACCTGCTACAGCCTCCTGCATCAAGGGTCTTTTTAGTTCCAATCGCACTGGCCTCTTTCAGGTTTTCCAATTCACCCAGCTGTTTTCCACTCCAGGGCCTTCATACAGGCTATTCCCTAAGTATAGACTCTCTCCCCTTCCCTCTTTACTCTTCCCAATCTCAACTTAGCTGTCCCTTCCGTGGGAAACTGCTCTGGATGTCCCAGATAAGTTCACATGCTGCTGCTCTATGTCCTACTAGCACCCTGCACATTTTCCTTCATGGTGCTTGTTGCACTTGTGATTGTGCTTAACGTGGATGGTTGTCAGTTCACTGCCTGCCCTCACTAGATTGTGTGTGCCACAGGGCAGAAAAGTCTTAGTCGCTCTTGTGTCCCTAGCATGTAGCAAAGCATGTGGCATGGACCTTAATAAGCATCTGCAGAATAAATGAATGCATGACTCAGGTCTCAGCTCCCCAGAGACGCCCTCTCACTGGCCTCACAATACTAACCAAAATTTCTTCAGCAAACTCTTCTTCCCAGCCTCCCATCATGGCTCTCGCCAGCATTCTGCCTGCACCCCGCTGAGGCCTCACTGTGTGGCAGCCAATGGACAGGGGGAGCCCCGGAATGGCCTGGCTCATTAGGTGCTCTCCCAGGGAATTCCATCTGAAGACTTAGGAAGCAATTTCACCTCTGCTGGGTGTGTTGGGCTGCTGGGAGTGGCCATATCCACACATCTGCAGAGCAGGAGCCAACTGGCAAAGAATCAGAGAGGATAGACTGTGCCACCTCAGAGAGGGAGCAGGAGAAAGAGAAACAAGAGGAAGCGATGCAGAGAGGGACTTGCCTTGGTTGCCGGCTCTTGCCCTAGTGGAACCTAACATTTCGGGTCCATCAGACTCCTTCCTGCCCCTACATTCAAGCTTACAGTATTGTTCCTCCTGAAAGATGGTTCACAAAGGAAGCCACTCACATTGCTGAAGATGTTTTTCTGCCAGTGAGAATCAGGGCTGCTGTCCAAGTTCCAGAAGCGAATGGTGTTGTCTGAAGAACAAGTCAGAAAGGATCCTGACGGCAAACAAGCTCTCTGGTCTTCAAACTCAGGATACACCTACAGTTCCCAGAGGACAAGGCAAAGGATGACTCAATGACAGCACTATGACTTACTGTTGCATTTTCATGGGAAAAAAAAAAAGTAAGTTAAAGATAAACAGGTATCCTGCAATACTTTCTATGCTAAAAATAAACAAGGGAAAAAAAAGGATACAAAATGTTACCATATGTCTATGTCCCACCTTCAGCCTAGGCCTTAATACATACCCTCAAATAAACTTTCAAGGGAAATGTGGAACTCAAACATCACTAAACACAAAAGAAAACAATGTACCATGAGCAAGAAGTAGCACAAGCAACAGAGTCTAGCAAGACTTCAAATACTGAAATTATTAAATCAAGGGAAGTGGTGCATGCCTGTAGTCCCAACTACTGGGGAAGCTGAGGCAGGAGGATTACTTGAGACCAGCAGTTCAAGTCCAGTCTGGCCAACATATGAGACTGTGTCTCCAAACAAACAAACAGACAGACAAACCAAAAACAAAATAAAAAACCCAAATTGAAATTATCAGACAGAATACAAAATAACTATGATCAATATGTTTGACGAACTAAAAGATAATTTTGACAAGATTAAAAGTATGCAGCCAACCAGAAATTATAAAGATTAACCAAGCAGGGCTGAAAAAGAACCAAACAGAACTGCTTCTAGAAATGAATAATAAAAACATATTGGCCAGGCGCAGTGACTCATGCCTGTAATCCCAGCACTTTGGGAGGCCGAGGCGGGCAGATCCCCTGAGGTCAAGAGGTCGAGACCAGCTCTCCAGACGCTAGCTTCCCCAGCGTCTCTACTAAACCCCATCTCTACTAAAAATACAAAATTAGCTGGGCATGGTGGTGCATGCCTGTAATCCCAGCTACTCGGGAGGCTGAGGCAGGAGAATTGCTTGAAACTGGGATGTGGAGGTTGCAGTGAACCGAGATCGTGCCATTGCACTCCAGCCTGGGCAACAAGAGTGAAGCTCCGTCTCAAAAAAATAAAAATAAAAAAATAAAAAATAGGCCAGACACGGTGGCTCATGCCTGTAATCCCAGCACTTTGGGAGGCCAAGGTGGGCAGATCACGAGGTCAGGAGATCAAGACCATCCTGACTTAACACGGTGAAACTCTGTCTCTACTAAAAAAAAAAAAATACAAAAAATTAGCTGGGCGTGGTGGCGGGCGCCTGTAGTCCCAGCTACTCAGGAGGCTGAGGCAGGAGAATGTTGTGAACCCAGGAGGCGAAGCTTGCAGTGAGTCAAGATCATGCCACTGCACTCCAGCCTGGGCAGCAGAGCGAGACTCCGTCTCAAAAACAAACAAATAAATAAATAAAAATAAAAACATATTAAAAACCAAAGATTAGCTCTCTGGTCTTGCCTGCAGAAGCGAGATGACGAAGGGAATGTCATCGTTTGGAAAGCGTCGCAATAAGACGCACACATTGTGCCGCCGCTGTGGCTCTAAGGCCTACCACCTTCAGAAGTCGACCTGTGGCAAATGTGGCTACCCTGCCAAGCGCAAGAGAAAGTATAACTGGAGTGCCAAGGCTAAAAGACGAAATACCACCGGAACTGGTCGAATGAGGCACCTAAAAATTGTATACCGCAGATTCAGGCATGGATTCCGTGAAGGAACAACAACTAAACCCAAGAGGGCAGCTGTTGCAGCATCTAGTTCATCTTAAGAATGTCAACGATTAGTCATGCAATAAATGTTCTGGTTTTAAAAAATACAAAAAACAAAACAAAACAAAAAAACCCCCCAAAATTAGATATAATTGAGGAGAAAATTAAGTGAACTGAAAGACAGAACTAAAGATGTTTAGAATGAAGCTGAGAAGGACAAAGAGCCACCATATAAAGAGATCTCAAAATATGGAAGATTGAGAACTAGGAAGATGATAGTAGCGGCATTAATTTTTTTAATTTCCCAAAATCTCGACATAAGAAAAACATCAACCAGATGGCAAAACCCAAACCTACAGACAACATTTATAGCAAAACTCAGTGACAAAATACTCCCATAACCCCCAAAATACAAGTGAGTGGGACAAACCACCACTAGTCACAAGACCTACATATCAGCATGCATGTGGGAGACACAGAAGCAATGAGGCATCTGACAGACCCAGCAACAGGATAATTCCAAAGTAGCCAACAGGTGTTCACTGGAAAGCACACTGGGCCAAACCGGACAGCAGCTGAAACTGGGAGGGTTTCATCCGCCCCAGCAGCAGTTGAGTGTAAGGGGTAAGGCCTAAAGGGACTGGAGAAGATCCTGTGAACTCTCAAAACTGAGCTGCCAGGGCTCCCTTTCAGGACAAAGCCCCACACTGAAGAGAAACTGCTGAGAGTAGAAACAAAACTGATCAATCACAACAGGGACAGGAGAAATAAAGTAAACAGGAGATTCAGATTAAAGGAGAGACATAACAGATAAAGAGGACCACAAAAAGGAACTATCAGAAAGCAGGCTGCCATATTTTAACACAGAAAAATAACAGAAGCCTATAATCCCAGCACTTTGGGAGGCTGAGGCAGGAGGATTGCTTGAGCCCAAGTTTGAGACAAACCTGGGCAGCATAGTGAGACCCCATCTCTATCAAAACTAAAAAATTAGCTGGGCATGGTAGTGCATGCCTGTGGTCCCAGCTACTCGGGAGGCTGAGGCAGGAGGATTGCTTGTGCCTACGAGGTTGAGGCTTCAGTGAGCTGTGATCATGCCACTGCACTCCAGCCTAGGCAAGAGTGAGACTCTTTCTCGAAAACAAACAAAACATAACAAAACAAAACAAAACAAAACATGCCACTCCACCCCCATTAAAAAACAGAAGACAGAGTTCTCTCTTGTGAAGTTGGAAAATCTGTCCTGAAGCACACCAAATTCTAATATTTCAGAAAAACTGGTATCACGTAAAAATGAACAACAGGAAAGGACCAAGGTCAAATCCAACAGTCACTCTTAAAAAGGAAGAAGAAGAAGAAGAAAAAAAAGCACATCAGAAACATATTTTCACAAAAAAGATAAAAACTATAACTTACTTTTTTTTTTTTTTTTTTTTTTTTTTTACAGAGTCTTGCCCTGTCGTCCAGGCTGGAGTGCAATGGCACGATCTTGGCTCACTGCAACCTCCACCTCCTGGGTTCAAGCAATTCTCCTGCCTCAGCCCCCCAGGTAGCTGGGATTACAGGCGCCGACCATCACACCCAGCTAATTTTTTTTATTTTTAGTAGAGACCGGGTTTTGCCATGTTGGCCAGGCTGGTCTCAAACTCCTGACCTCAGGTGATCCACCTGCCTCAGCCTCCCAAAGTGTTGGGATTACCGGCATGAGCCAGCATGCCTGGCCTACTATTTCAAAAGAAGGTAAAAGATATTTAAAAAATGATCCAAGATATGAAAAACAACCTAGAAAAACTCAGAAACAAAGTGATGTAACTTAAAGAAAGAACTAGGTCAGCCGCAGTGGCTCACGCCTGTAATCCCTGCACTTTGGGAGGCCGAGGTGGGCAGATCACTTGAGGTGAGGAGTTCGAGACCAACCTGGCCAGCATGGCAAAATCCTGTCTCCATTAAAAAAACAAAAATTAGCCAGGCGTGGTGGTGCGTCTGGAATTCCAGCTACTCAGGAATCTGAGGCAGGAGAATCGTCTGAACCTGGGAGCTTGAGGTTGCAGTGAGTGGAGATCACGTCACTGCACTCCAGCCTGGGCGACAGAGTGAGATTCCATTTCAAAAAAAAAAAAAACTTGTACTTATACGTTCATAGCAGTGGTATTCACAACAGCCATAAGGTAGAAACAACCCAAGTGGCCGTCAACTGATAACAGAGAACAAAATGTGTTCTATCCATACAATGAAATACTATTCCGCCATAAAAAGGAATGAAGTACTGACACATGCTACAACATGGATAAATCTTGAAAACATTATGCTAAGTGAAAGCCAGGCACAAAAGCCCACATATTCTATGATTTCACTTATAAAAATTATTCAGGTCAGGCATAGTGGCTCACACCTGTAATCCCTGCACTATGGGAGGCTGAGGTGAGTGGATCACCTGAGCTCAGGAGTTCAAAACCAGCCTGGGCAACATGGTGAAACCCTGTCTCTACTAAAATACAAAAAATTCATCAGGCATGGTGGCATGTGCCTGTAATCCCAGCTACTCTAGAGACTGAGGCATGGGAATTGCTTAACTCGGGAGGTGGAGGTTGCAGTGAGCTGAGATTGTGCCTCTGCATTCTAGTCTGGTGACAGAGTGGGACTCCATCAAAAAAAAAAAAAAAAAAAAAAAAAAAAAAAAAAAAAAGAAAGAGGAAAAGAAAGGAAAGAGCCGGGCACGATGGCTCACGCCTGTAATCCCTGCACTTTGGGAGGCCGAGGTGGGCGGATCACAAGGTCAAGAGATCGAGACCTGGCTAACACGGTGAAACCTCATCTCTACTAAAAATACAAAAAATTAGCTGGGCGTGGTGGCGGGCACCTGTAGTCCCAGCTACGCAGGAGTCTGAGGCCAGAGAATGGTGTCAACCTGGGAGGCGGAGCGTGCAGTAAGCTGAGATTGCGCCACTGCACCACTCTGGCCTGGGTGACAGAGCGAGCGAGACTCAGTCTCAAAAGAAAGGAAGGAAGGAAAGGAGAGAAAAGAAAAGGGAAAAGATTCAGAACAGGTAAATCCATAGACAGAAGCAGATTAGTCATCTCCATCGATGGGGGGAGTGGGGAATGGGGAGGACTGCTTAACAGATACAGGATTTTTTTGGGTGGGTGGGTGATGAAAATGTTCTGAAACTAGAGAGTAACGATGGCTGCATGACACTGTAAGTGTACTAAGTGCCACCAAATGGTAACTTTAAAATAGCTGAAATGGTAAATTTCATGTCATGTATATTTTACCACTATATATATATAATTCCCCATTCCAAAATAAACAGGGGTCAAAAGGGAGAGACTATAGTATGCAATGGCTACATATTCAGATCCTGTAAATACAGTATAACTATTTTAAAAATTGGAGAGAGTAGAGAGAACATATGCAATACAATTGTTTTAACTGTCTTCAGAACTGAAGAGCTGTCCGTTCTCAGACTGTTGCATGTAAATGTGGGAAAAAGCGAATGAGTTAATGGGGATATTCTAATTCCATCATCTCCTGTGTCCTTAAGAACTAGGCTTCTGGAAGCATCAACCCAATAGCTATGAGTATCCCTAACACTCAACTTGTGATTCTGAAATCCCAATTTTTACTAAAAAAATACACCTGGCCTTTTCTTTCTCTTTTTTCTTTTCTTTTTTTTTGTGATAGGGTTTCACTCTGTCACCCAGATTGGTGTACAGTGGCTTGATCTCAGCTTAATGCAACCTCTGCTTCCCAGGTTCAAGCGATTCTCATGCCTCAGCCTCCCGAGTAGCTGGGACTACAGGCGCCTGCCACCATGCCTGGCTAATTTTTTGTATTTAATGGAGACAAGGTTTCACCATGTTGACCAGGTTGGTCTCAAACTCCTGGGGTCAGGTAATTCCCCTGCCTCAGCCTTCCAAAGTGCTGGGATTACAGGCATGAGCCACTGCACCCAGCCCAAAAAACTAAACATGGTCTTTTCAAGAAATGGTTGATTCCTGATATGGGACAGGAAAGGTACAAGATGAGACTGGAACATATTGGCATCCCAGGCAGCAAGGTGGCTATCAAGAAATACTAGGGTCATGTCCAAAGGACTCAGGAGCCAATGTTAAGAGGCTCTCACTGGCGAAAGATGGGATGATATGAGCTCCAATAAAGTTAATAATTATAATAGATTAAAACATATCTGATATATTTAAATATATATGAGTTTATAATGATATTAAATAAAACTAGTTACCTTTAGAGGATAGGGAACCAATTCATTATCTTGAAAACTGGTAAATAAAGGGAAAGAATCAAGTATTTCTCCTGCCTTTCCTATATGAAGTATAGCACTGGGTGACCAAATGGCAGATGAGAGCAAATATCTCTTCATGTAAGTAGTCCAACTAATAAAAATAAATTATAGAATTAGAATATCACCATATTGCAACCCTCAATAAATGGGTCCAGGCATTGAGCATCAATAGCTGCTAACAGGCCAGGCACAGTGGCTCACACCTGTAATCCCAGCACTTTGGGAGGCCGAGGCGGGCAGATCACTTGAGGTCAGAAGTTTGAAACCAGCCTGGCCAACATGGTGAAACCCCATCTCTACTAAAAATACAAAAATTAGCCAGGCGTGGTGGCGGCTGCCTGTAATACCAGCTACTTGGGAGGCTGAGGCAGAAGAATTGCTTGAAACCAGGAGGTGGAGGTTGCAGTGAGCTGAGATAGTGCCACTGCACTCCAGACTGGGGCAACAGAGCAAGATTCTGTCTTGTGGCGGGGGCGGGAAGCTGCTAACGATAATTGATAAACTCTACATATCGTTTGTGTGATTTTTATGACGTTTATTTTCAGAAACATGACGAATACAGGTAGAACCTTAGAGTTATAGAAGAGAGAATAGGCCGGGCATGGTGGCTCATGCCTGTAATCCCAGCACTTTGGGAGGCTGAGGTGGGTGGATCACCTAAGGTGGGGAGTTCAAGACCCGTCTAGCCAACATGGAGAAACCCCGTCTCTACTAAAAATACAAAATTAGCCAGGTGTGGTGGTGCATGCCTGTAATCCCAGCTACTCGTGAGGCTGAGGCAGGAGAATCGCTTGAACCTGGGAGGTGGAGGATGCTGTGAGCCGAGATTACACCATTGCACTCCAGCCTGGGCGACAAGAGTGAAACTCCATCTCAAAAAAAAAAAAAAAAAAAAAAAAAAAAAGCAGAGAGAGAATAGGGTAGAAGCAGTATTGGCTGACAATTTTCTTTTTTTTTTTTTTTTTTTTTTTTTAGACGGAGTCTCACTCTGTCGCCCAAACTGGAGTGGAGTGCAGTGGCCGGATCTCAGCTCACTGCAAGCCCCGCCTCCCGGGCTTACGCCATTCTCCTGCCTCAGCCTCCCGAGTAGCTGGGACTACAGGCGCCCGCCACCTCGCCCGGCTAGTTTTTTGTATTTTTCAGTAGAGATGGGGTTTCACCGGGTTAGCCAGGATGGTCTCGATCTCCTGACCTCGTGATCCGCCCGTCTCGGCCTCCCAAAGTGCTGGGATTACAGGCTTGAGCCACCGCGCCCGGCCTGGCTGACAATTTTCTAGAACTGATGAAAAGATCTATCCACAGATACTGCTGCTGAACAGCTATATACATAAACAGTAAGGAGATGCAAAGAAAATCAACTGAAGACACATAATAAAATTGATAACAGTGAGGGTGAGAGGGAGCAGAACTGGGGGCAGGGAAGTCATCAATGTAGACTGTAGCCTTATCTATAATATTTCACCTATTTTCCCAAATTTTTAAAAATTTCATATATAAATTTTAAGTTACTAAAAAACATTCTTTGAATGGAAAAAAAGTGCTGTCAACAAAAACGTCAGCCCCATGAAGGCAGACAGACTCAACCAGAGTCATACGGCTGAATGCTGCCTATTCAAAAGGACAAAGTTCTTTGTCACGGTCCTGAATCTGGCCACTGAAAACACAATTCCTCTAGGACAAACATTTCCAGTAAGAAATTTTCAGCCCCCCTGCCATAGCCCCTGCCGAGTAGCTGCAACTATAGGCACGCCTGGCTAATTTTCAATTATTTTTTGTAAAGCCGGGGTTTCCTCATGTTGCCCAGGCTGATCTCGAATCCCTGGACTCAAGTGATCTGCCCACTTCGATTTCCCAAAGTGCTGGGACTACAGGCATGAGTCACCGTGCCTGGCTAACTTTAGAGAATTTTTTAAAACCCACAAACTCACTCTCAGAAAATAAAAACTTCAAAACCTTTTTTTTTTTTCTAGACAGGGTCTCACTCTGTTACTCAGGCTGGAGTATGGTGGCACAATCACAGCTCACCGTAGCCTTGACATCCTAGACTCAAGTGATCTTCCTGCCTCCGCCTCTCGAGTAGCTGAGACCACACGTGTGTGCCACCATGCCTGGCTAATTTTTAAAAATTATTTGTAGAGATAGGGTCTTGCGTTGCCCAGGCTCGTCTCAAACTCCTGGGCTCAAGTGATCCTCCCGCCTCAGACTCCCAAAGTGTTGGGATTACAGGCGTGAGCCACCATGCCCCGTCTTCAACTCTTTTTTTAAAAAAAGCAGTGAAATACAGAAACAATCTCCACAGCAAAGCTTTCTGCAGAGTGCACGTTCCTGCCGCAGGGCCTCTGTGCTTGTGGTTCTCCCCAGCAGTTGCAGGTCTCACTCCCCAATTTCCTGCAGGTCTCTGCTTAAATGTCCTCAGGAAGGTCTTCCCTGACCCCTCTCCTCTCTAGAATACCACCTGGATTCCCCTTCCCCTTCCCCGCCTCGTTTTTCTTCAGAGGGTTACTGCTGCTTGGCGTGTTATTCACTGATAATGTTTCCAGGTTTCCTTTCCCATACAAATGTGAGCTCTTAGGGCAGGGTTTTTGTGTCTGTGTCCTCAGCACCTAGGACAGGGCCTGACGCATAGGAGGGAGTCAATGAGTATCTTCTGAAGGAACTACTGAATGGGTTCCCAAACTGTGGAGAACTGTGCAGAGGCTGAACAGGGGCAGAGGGAGGGAGGGGGGGCTCACCTCCACGTTCCAAACGTAGGAGCTGTGGAAGAGCTCTGACCACACCTTGCCCACTCTGTTGATGTCCTTGACATCCCAGATGTAGATGCTGTGGTCCTTATACACGCAGGACAGCCACTGGTGGATGGGGTCGAAGGTCAGTGCCACTGTATCTGGGTAGATTGCTTCTGCCTTCCTGTGGAAGAGGAAGCTAACAAGGCCACATGGGTAATCAATCACCATCAATGTCACTGAGTAGTGACAGCCACCTCTAGTGACAGTGGAGCTGCCTCCCCAGCAATGCCATGCCTCATGGTATTTGTGGCCATCCATCTCTCCTGCTCCAATTCTACTTCTCCCTCTTCCCTCTTCCTCTGCTTTGCTTCTCATGTAGAGGATACAAACCGGAAACTTTTGCCTGGCCCTGAGAGCAAATGAGTTTTTGATTCCTATGAACATTTCTCTCCCATCATTTCACCCAACTCAAGCTCCTGCTCTCTCTGAGCATACAAAGATAATAGGCATGTATCTTAGGTCCCACCTCTTCTTGGCCTCACCAACGCATGATCAAAAAGCCTCTTTGCCCTAAGGAGGCTGGGGAGCTGTCTCATGGCCTGGGGTCTCCCTATGAAGGCTACAGTTTACTGAGCATTTACACTGTTCCAGGCCGAGAATTTTACCTGCAATAAATTCTCACAACCATGATAAGAGGCAGGCACTATATTTTACATATGAGAAAACGGAAGCACAGGGAGGTATAGTCACCTTCCCAAGGTCACACAGCACAACAGAAGGCAGCAGAATTGTGAGCCCAGCTACTATAACACAACACTGCCTGTGGGTTGCTCACTCCCTCCTTTCCTTCATGACACCCAGTTCCCCTGTTCAGGTCCTGTCATGGAAAAGGCACCCAGGAGCTAGTATCCAGAAATCCACAAAGAGGCAGCCCTAGGCACCCGGCACCCCCTGGTTAGGTAGCCCCCGATTCCATAAAACAGACTTGCAACAAAGGAGAAGACAAGCCACAGCCTAGCACTTCCATCCACTCTCGACACAGCAGCAGAGGGACCTAACATGTAAGGCCTGGTCATTTACCCCAATGCCCGAAACCCCCAGCAACTGCCCACTGACCTAAGGATAGACTACAGGCGCCCCACACTGGCCTCATCTCCCACCATCCTCCCCGGGCACACTGGGCTCTGGCCACACAATCCCTCACTATTCCTGCAACATGACAAGCCCAGTGTACTGTCACCTCAGTTGCTGGGACCGAGCTCTCCACACAGCAGCTCCTTCTCACCAGACACCCAATCAGCACAGCCCACCCCGGGCACTCTCCTTCCTGAGTCCTTGCTGTGTTCCCCAAAGCACTGATGCCTATCTGAAATTACCTTCTTTGTGTACTTGCTTATCATCGAGCCCCCCTGCTATACTGCACAGAGGCAGAGATTTTGCTGCTTCACTATAGGTGTATCCTGCTTCCAGCCCAGGGCTGGCACTTAGCAGCTGCTTAGTAGGGGTCAGCCATGTGGATGCAAACACTCCACCACATTCACAGCTGCTCTGCACTGTTCTTCACCATGCTGACCGCTATCTGAGATGATACTGTTTATTCCTTTGTTTTCTCACTGACTGTTTCTTCCCCTACCCAGCCTCACTTCTCACTGTGAAGCTTGCCTTGGAAGGCAAGGACTTTTCTGCTTTGTAACGCCCAGGGCTGAGAGTCATGATGAGTATTTGTGGGATGGACAGATATATGGATCTGGAAGCATGGATGAATGTCAGTCGAGAGACTCTGGGTGGGCCCCTCCCGTTCCGTTCCCTCTCCCTGCAGGGCAGTACCTGGGCTCCAGGCCCTGTGCCACATCTACCCCAAGGTAGTGTGGCTTGGGCAGGTTGGCGAGGTAGTGCAGGCTGTGGGCCTGGAAGATGCGGACTATCCCATCTGTGCAGCCACAGAAGATGAGCTCCTGGCTGACACAGAGGCAGGAAGACAGGGAGACCTGTAGGGGCAAAAGGGACCCCAGTGGATTTGGTGCTTCACGTGGCCTGGCCCAGGGACATGGGGACTGACAGAGCAGCCTTAGGCCTCCAGAGAAGACTTATAGTTCCTTGGGTCTAAGACACCCATTTTAGCATATTTTAAGATTTCTGAAATCAAGGTATAGTATACTGCTGCTATTGAAATACATGTGTCCCCAGGTAGACAGAGACATGAACGGAGACAGAGATGTCACTGCCGTCTACAGAGAAACGTAGCTATGTATGAAAAATACCTGTTCAGCAGACTGCAATTTCAGGTAAGTCACTTGTAGTAACAGGGTTGAATGTTAAGCTTAAATTTTTTTTTTTTTGAGATGGAGTTTTTTTTTTTGGTCGTCGCCCAGGCTGGAGTACAATGGTGCGATCTTGGCTCACTGCAACTTTCACCTCCCGGGTTCAAGCGATTCTCTTGCCTCAGCCTCCAGAGTAGCTGGGATTACAGGCGCCTGCCACCACATCCGGCTAATTTTTTTGTATTTTGAGATGGGATTTCACCATGTCGGTCAGGCTGGTCTTGAACTCCTGACCTCAGGTGATCCACCCACCTCGGTCTCCCAAAGTGCTGGGATTACAGACATGAGCCACTGCGCCTGGCCTTTAGGCTTAAATTTTATTCCCTTTTGCTTACAAACAACTTCATAATGACTATACTCCAAAGCAGTACAGAAAAAAGTTATAAGGCCGGGCGCGGTGGCTCAAGCCTGTAATCCTAGCACTTTGGGAGGCCGAGACGGGTGGATCACGAGGTCAGGAGATCGAGACCATCCTGGCTAACACGGTGAAACCCCGTCTCTACTAAGAAATACAAAAAACTAGCCGGGCGAGGTGGCGGGCGCCTGTAGTCCCAGCTACTCGGGAGGCTGAGGCCGGAGAATGGCGTGAACCCGGGAGGCGGAGCTTGTAGTGAGCTGAGATCCGGCCACTGCACTCTAGCCTGGGCGACAGAGCGAGACTCCGTCTCAAAAAAAAAAAAAAGAAAAAATAAAAAAGTTATAGTATCTAGAAAGGACTGTCTATCCTACTAGGAAGTGCTAGACCTCTAGACGCAGTTTAAGGAGTTTTTCCAAATCTAGAGGGACTTAATTTATGAGTCATTTAGTGTTTAGGAACTAAAATCTATCTATTGAAAGCTTTTCACTTGCTTGAAAAAGAGAAAATGATGTTTAACCAACTAGGACAAATATAAAACTTGGAACTCTTTCACACGCCATTAACCTCAAAGGTGATCTCTGGAGTGAGTTACAAAGGCAAGCAAGGAACAGGAGAGAAAACCACAACGCTCTGGCTGATAGCCAAATGGGCAACTGATTCCAGACGGGAAAATAGCTTGACACAAACTTTCAGATACTAAAGGAAAGAAGCTCTGCAATGTATCGATAGATCATGCTTTAGTTTAAAAGTTTATGGCAGGGCACAGTGGGAGGCCAATACCGGTGGATCACTAAAGGTCAGGAGTTTGAGACCAGCCTGGTCAACATGGTAAAACCCTGTCTCTACTAAAAATACAAAAATTAGCTGTGCGTTGTGGCAGGCGCCTGTAATCCCAGCTACTTGGGAGGCTGAGGCAGGAGAATCGCTTGAACCTGGGAGGTGGAACTTGCAGTAAGCCAAGACTACACCACTGCACTCCAGCCTGGGCAATAGAGTAAGACTCCATCTCAAAAAAAAAAAATTAAAAATAAATAAAAGTTCATGCATTTTGTGTAGTCTTTTTTGATTGAAAAGTTATTAAATCAATGATACCTCTGAGTTTTTAAAAATGCAATCCTCTACCAGCCAGAGTGCTCAAAGGAGAAGAGAAATGTGAAGTAGATCAAATAGTAATGGGAAAAAAACTGTCACCTTGAGCCCATTTCAGGTCACCAAGCACAGTGCTCATTGCCTATATTATCTCATGTGACTTCTTTATCAGCTCTGTGGGGAGGGCAGCAGTACTCCCATTTTACAGATGTGGAACCTGAAGCTCAGAGAGGGGGTGTCATTAACCATTAGTCACATAAGCAGAACCTGTGCGGTCAATACTGATGAACACCCCTGCAGACACATATCATGAGAAAGAGCCTGTCCAACTGATGGCAGAGAGGGAGGTGGTACCTTCAGGTTGATCCACTTCTCCAGCACCCTCTTCTCATTGAACTGGCAGAGGAGGCCCGAGTAGGACACACAGAAGGTACTGCCTGCCATCCGGCCCCGACCGCAGGCCACACCACAGAAGATATTGTTGTGTAGCTCGCCCAGGATGCCTGAGCGCCCTACAAGGGGCACTGTGCTCGTCACCTGGAGACACAGAGGGCATAGTGAGATACTGTCCACACAGCTGAGCCCCCAACAGGGCCATGATGGGTCCTGCATGACCAGATGATAGGACACAACGAAACAGGAGAACTCCAAGAAGCTCTTCCAAATGGAGGAGAAGGAAAGAAAACACTAGAACCCTGCCACTCTGGACAGGGGGGCTGGAAGCAGCAGTCCAAGAATGAGAGCTGGTCCCAGGGTCAGGGGGTTCCTGGCAGGGCCTGTGCATCAGCCCCCTGAGAGTAGGCCCAGAAGCAGCAGCTGGGCCCCTGAGAGGTCAAATGGCCCGAGACCGCTGCCCTCAAATCCCAGGGAGAAACAGGAGGCCATGCTGCCACAGATGGTGACTCCCTCAGGGCCTGGTTAAAGGGCCAGGGACAGAAACTCACCTTTGTCTCAGTGGAGACTTCCAAGAACCAGAACCTCACATGTCGGTTCCCAACAGTGACAAAATAGCTGCTGTCCTCTGAGAAGGAGAGGGCGATGACTCTACAAGATACCTTGTTGGAGGCCACTACGATGTCTTTCTGGAAGAATAAGTGCAAAGCTCGTGCCAGCACTCATTCCACTGGACTGCCTGGGCCTCCCTGCTCGTCCCCACTCCAAGTCTGTCTTCCTGGGACCCTCCAGGGAGCTGCTGTATGGGGAAACTTATGTGGGGCAACCTGCTCATTCCTCACCACAGAGGAGGGGACAGAGGCTTGGAATGGTCCCCCCAGGAGAGTATGTTCCAGAGCTCTCCCAAGGGTCTAAGCTCTGCAGCCCACACATGGTATTGGGGACAGTCATGGCTGGGATGTAATGACAACACAACCTATGGCTGTCACGGATGGGGCTCCTGCTCTGGGCCCTGCCCTGAGCCCTTCACAGGATAACCCATGAAATTCCCTCAATAGCCCCATGAGGGAGGCGCCTCTCCCCAACCCTCCTAGGCTCAGAGGGGAAGATGTCATGTGCTCAAGGTCACATAGTGGGTTATGGGCAGAGCCAGGACTTGGTACCCACTTCTGCCAGCTCCACAGCTGTTCCAAAGCCCAGTCTTCCAGTGCTTATCAACTCATTAAAGTCTTACAACTCAACAAGATAAGTAGCACTATATCCATCTAACAGAGGAGGAAACAGACTCACAGAGATGTTAAGTCACTTGGCTAAGGTCACAGCTGGTCATTATAAAAATATTTATAATTCTTCCAGCTGGGCACCTATCTTGTGCCTTACAGTAAGGGATCAGCATGTCGCAGGTGCTCAATAGCTGTCATGTGTTGGGTGAGTGAGCACTTTACTGCGTCCTCTCATGTAGCTCTCCCAGTGCCCAAGACACAGGATGCTCTGGCAGCTGGCTGCCTGCCACACGCCCGCTGGTCTTACCTTCCAGTCCCAGACGTTGAGCACCATGTCATGTTGGTAGCCCATGGACACGATGTGCTTCATATTGGGTGAGAAGGCCACACAGGCCACACCATACTTGTGGCCTAGCATCTCCGCCACCTGATTCTTCTCCTCCACATCCCAGATGCGCACAGCAGGCCTATGCCCATTCTAGGGAAGGTGGGGTCATTACTGCTGCTGGGCTCTGTACCAGGCAGGGCTAGAGGGGTTGTCAAGGCCGAAGATTGCATTGCCATAGGGTGCGCCCAAAAGCCATCTCCCCCATCTGCTATGGGGCTGTTCTGGCCCAGGAAGGAGCTATTCCAGGGACTCCCAGGCCTGCTGGGAGCGTAAGGAATGGCTCCTGAGGCCCCCCAACCCCCACTCCCACTCAATCGTGATCATGACTCACCTCCCCTGTCACTATGTACTTCCCATCAGGGGAGAAGGCCAGAGCACTCAGAGACTTCCTGGGGATAAAGAAAAGAGCTGATCACTGGTTCCGCTAAGGGTGGCCAGTCAGACCCCATCCTGGCGGCTCTGATAGGACTCTGCCCTCTCCTGCCTCCCAAGCCTCAGAAGAGGCCAGGGGAGGTGAGCTCAAGCAGCTCCCACAGAGCCAGTACTGCTGGCGTGCCCAGCACAGCACACAGAGAAATGGGGGTAAATGCAAAGCCCCTTCGACCCTGAGATACCAAACCCAAATGGGGCAGACATTGTATGGGGACCCTGCTTTCTTCTCTCTCTGCCGCAGTGGCTACCCTAAGACCCCACCCACCCTATAACACTGAGAAATAGAGATGCAGGAAATGGTACAGGCCTGGCCTAACTAAAGGGGTGGTGCTGATGGGAGGATCCTGGCAGACATCACATCAAGGTAGCCTGCAGCATGTGCTCCACTGATAAATACTCAAGATATTCTGGAAAATCCATAAACAGCCAAAATGTTTCTGATACTCCTAGCTAGCCTGCACAAGGACTTGAATGAACAGGCTAGCTGACAGGTTTCTGGCAGCAAGATTCACCATTCTGAGATTGTATGGTTTCCTTCTTCTCCCCGCTCTCTTTTAATCTTGTTTTTACCTTTGTTCCTTAACAATAATTGTCTCCCTACGTGAGATGGTAAATTGGCGTGCAGATAACTAAGTAAATGTCACTAAGTGAGACTTTGGCAACTTCATGTCAACCTGCTTCTCAGGCTTCCCGTGGTTCCTTACAGCAGCAAACAGGGCAAACTGCGTCCTGGATATCCACTTGTCTCTCTTTCCTCACTGACATAATCCCAGTTTCATGCTTGCAGCTATGCAGGTACAGCTACATGACTCAGTCTGGCCAAGGAGAAGTAAACTGACATGATGTGTGCCCCGCTTCCCACCAGTTCCCCTCCTGAAATAAGCACAGAACAGCCAGAACTCCATCTTGGGCCATAAAGTGACTTCAAGACCAGAAGCCTCACAATAAATGGGGTGGAACAGAAGGAGAGAGGAATGGAGGCTGGGTGCGGTGCCTCATGCCTGTAATCCCAGCACTTTCAGAGACAGAGGTGGGAGGTTCACTTGAGGTCAGGAGTTCACGATCAGCCTGGCCAACATGATGAAACCCCATCTCTACTAAAAATACAAAAAAATAGGCCGGGCATGGTGGCTCAGGCCTGTGATCCCAGCACTTTGGGAGGCCAAGGCGGGCAGATCACAAGTTCAGGAGATCGAGACCATCCTGGCTAACACGGTGAAACCCTGTCTCTACTAAAAAGTACAAAAAAATTAGCTGGGCTTGGTGGTGGGTGCCTACAGTCCCAGCTACTCGGGAGGCTGAGGCAGGAGAATGGCTGAACCCTGGAAGTGGAGCTTGCAGTGAGCAGAGATCACGCCACTGCACTCCACACTGGGAGAGACAGCGAGACTCCATCTCAAAAAACAAACAAACAAACAAACAAAAAATAGCCAGGTGTGGCGTTGGGCGCCTGTAATCCCAGCTACTCGGGAGGCTGAGGCAGAAGAATCGTTTGAACCCGGGAGGTTGCAGTAAGCCAAGATCGCACCACTGCACTCCAGTCTGGGCAACAGAGCAAGACTCCATCTTGAAAAAAAAAAAAGAAGTGGGGCAGGGTGCAGTGGCTCATGCCTGTAATCCCAACACTTTGGGAGGCCGAGGCGGGTGGATGACGAGGTCAGGAGATTAAGACCACCCTGGTTAACATGGTGAAACCCTGTCTCTACTAAAAATACAAAACAAAATTAGCCGGGAGAGGTAACAGGCACCTGTAGTCCCAGCTACTCGGGAGGCTGAGGCAGGAGGTGGAGGCTGCAGCGAGCTGAGATCACTCCATTGCACTCCAGGCGGGTGACAGTGTGAGACTTTGTCTTAGAAAAAAAAAAAGTGTCAAGATTCTGAAAGTCAAGAAAAGACAGAAGAGCCACGTCAGCCTGAAGGAGACTGAGGGGACAACTCAATGCAATGTGTGATTCCAGACAGAACCCTTTGGCCATAAAGGACATTCATGGGACAAAGGCTGACTCCTGAATGGAGCCCTCTGGGGAGTGAATGGGAGTGATATACCAATTTTCATTTCTTGATTTTGCTGGATATATTACAGTTTAGAAGGACTGTCTTTTTTTTTTTTTTTTTTTTTGTAGGAAATACATACTGAAGTATTTATTTTATTTTATTTTTTTTTTTTTTTTTTTTTTTTTGAGACAGAGTCTTGCTCTGTCACCCAGGCTGGAGTGCAATGGCGTGATCTTGGCTCAATGCAACCTCTACCTCCCGGGTTCAAGCGATTCTCATGCCTCAGTCTCCCAAGCAGCTGGGATTACAGGCACCTGCCACCATGCCCAGCTAAATTTTGTAGTTTTAGTAGAGATGGGGTTTCACCATGTTGTCCAGACTGGTCTCAAACTCGTGACCTCAGGTGATCCACCTGCCTCGGCCTCCCAAAGTGTATTTATTTTATTTTACTTTATTTTTCTTGAGACGAAGTCTCGCTCTGTTGCCCAGGCTGGAGTACAGTGGCGCAATCTTGGTTCACTGCAACCTCCGCCTCCCGGGCTCAAGCAATTCTCCTGCCTCAGCTTCCCGAGTAGCTGGGATTACAGGCGCCTGACACTAGGCACAGCTAATTTTTGTATTTTTAGTAGAGACAGGGTTTTGCCATGTTGCCCAGGCTGGTCTCAAACTCCTGACCTCAAGTGATCCTCCTGCCTCTGAGGCCTCCCACAGTGCTGAGATTATAGGTGTGAGTCACCGTGCCTGGCCTGAAGTATTTAGAGATATAGAGGCATCATGTCTACAACTGATTCTCAGATAGTTCAGAACAAATTAATATGTATATAGACAAAAAATGATAAAGCAAATGTGGTAAAATGCTAACATTTGGCCAAGTGCAGTGGCTCGCTCACGCCTGTAATCAGCCTTTGGGAGGCTGAGGCAGGCGGACTATCTGAGCTCAGGAGTTTGAGACCACCTTGGGCAACATGGTGAACCCCGTCTCCACTAACACACAAAAAATTAGTTAGGCATGGTGGTGCATGCCTGTGGTCCCAGCTACCTGGGAGGCTGAGGCATGAGAATCGCTTGAACCCAGGAGGTGGAGGTTGCAGTGAGCTGAGCCTGGGTGACACAGCAAAACTCTGTGTTCAAAAAAAAAAAAAGCTAACATTTGGGAAATATGTGAAAGGTACATAGGTATATATGAGCTCTTTGTACTATTCCAAGTCTGAAATTATTTCAATATAAAAAGTCTCAAAATTGCCAATGCCCAAGTTTCATCCCAGATCAATTGATTTGGCTTTCTCTTGGGGTGAGGCATAGGGACCAGGTGATTCTGATATGCAGTTGGAAAGAAAACCCCCACACTGGCCACACCACCTCCTAATGCACACCCACTGGTGGCCCAGGGTGGGCACCTGCATGCCATCTACTACAAATCCAGGCCACCCACTCCACTGCCTACAGGGATTAGGAAGGCAACACAGGTGTGAGGAACTGGCCACAACGGGCCTGACAAATGTCACTAAGCTCAGTCCATCACTGCCACAGGGGAATTTGGGCCCCAGAGGCCAGAATTTCTCACTTCTCCAAACAAGAGGGACATGTGGATTTTTGTGTTAAAAAACTTGAAATGGGCCAGGCGCGGTGGCTCAAGCCTATAATCCCAGCACTTTGGGAGGCCGAGATGGGCGGATCACGAGGTCAGGAGATCGAGACCATCCTGGCTAACACGGTGAAACCTCCATCTCTACTAAAAAATACAAAAAGCTAGCCGGGCGAGGTGGCGGGCACCTGTAGTCCCAGCTACTCGGGAGGTGAGGCAGGAGAATGGTGTAAACCCGGGAGGCAGAGCTTGCAGTGAGCTGAGTTCTGACCACTGCATTCCAGCCTGGGCAACAGAGCGAGACTCCATCTCAAAAAAAAAAAAAAAAAAAAAAAAAAAAAAAAATTGAAATGTTGTCCACTCATCCAACCTTTAAAACACACTGTATTGGGCAAGTTTGTGTGACTCTGATTTGTAGCTGCTGCCTTACGAATGCTCTCCCAATTACCAGCAGCTATTTTATTTTCAGAGGAGACCAAGGCTCTGAAAGAAGTGTCTCACCTGAGATTCCACAGTGAATAGATGCTTGAGCCAGGAATGGAACCCAGCTCTGCCCTTATCACCAGTAACAGAACCCACAGTTAGGAGCAAAAGGTCCAAAAAGCCACTTTCAAGAGGGAATGCACTTCTGCCAGATAACAAGAACCTGCCGTAGCTTAAGGACCGTATCTTAGGGACCATAAGGGCAGGAGAAAACCCACTCCTTATCCATTCACCTGGAGAACTGGGCCAAAGGAGCAGAGCCTCAGCTATGCCAAGGAGGGACACGGTATGTCTTTCAAAGGTCACAGCCCTATTGGGACCACATCCCAGGGCAACACAGTGATCAGTTCGCCCCAAGGCAGAGGAGCGGGTCCTCCCCCAATAACAGCTGAAAGGATCTTTCTAAAACCCAAATCATGTTCAGTCTTTCTCTTAGGAAATAGCCATCAATGTGCCAGACACTGCTGTTTGGTGCTGGGGACACAGAAATGAACTCAGAGAAAGTCCCTGCTCTCAGAGTGCTCACACTGAGGAATGGAGACCCACAGTGAAAACCATCAATGAGGAAATTGGACAGCATATCAGAGATGGGAGCAAATTTTGTGGAGAAAAGCAAAGCGGGGAATAGAGCTGCTGGAGGGCTGGGGGTGAAAAGCACATCCCTGGCCTGTGGCGCCCTCCTGTGGCTGCTCTCTGCACTCAGCAAGCTCTGCAGCCCCTCTCCAAGGCTGCAAGGACTACGGGATGTGGCTTCTGCCTATTCCAGTCTCATCTCCCCTGCTCCCTTTCTCCAGGCACCGGATCCCTGGCTGCTTCTAAAGCACCGAGATTCTTACCACTGCAGGGCCTTTGCCCTTGCTGTCCCCCCTGCCTGAAGCGCTCTCCCTACAGCTTCTTATGGGTCACCCTCTCACTTCCTTCAGGTGTCAGAGTCAAGGCAGCATTCCCTGAGCCTTCTGATAAGGCTTTCCTCCTATTCTCTGCCCACAAACCTGCCCGAAGACATCCCCCATCATTTCCTCCATAGCACTGATCATGATCAGCCAGTAATTTGCTGACGGGTTTACTGTCTGTCTCACTCTAGCCAGCAGAGATTCTCCTCTCCTGTGGTCACTGCTGTGTCCCTAGCACATGGAACAGCATCCAACACAGGCAAATGCTGCTGAGCCAACAGGTGAGTGAATGAGTGAGCACCTACCCATGAGTACCTCCAGGCTATGCGGGGGAGGGGAGGTGTGCCAAGCCCCTGGTTCCACCCCTGCCTCCAGGCCCAGGCCTCAGCCTACCTGGCAGTGTTAAAGATGTGCTGCTGTTTGTTCTCCTTGGGGTCCAAAATCACCACCACACAGCTGGGGAGAAAGAGGAAAATGTGCCTCAACTTCGGGGAGTGTTGGGGTCCTGGGATGATTCTATTCCCACCAGAAAAGCCCACAAATAAACAAGCTCCCTCTGCACAGAGATTCTCTCTGGTCTCCTCCTCCTCCCATTCCTCCAGGTGTTTACACTGAGAATTCTAGGGCACTTTAACATTACTATGTTCTTAAATAGAAACCAGCACTTCCTCTGAGGTAATGTCTGTCAGGCCCTAGGCTAATAAAGACCTTAGGCTGGCTACAATCCCAGCACTTTGTGAGTAGGGGGTCGGGGGATCACTTGAGCTCAGGAATTTGAGACCAGCCTGGGCAACAGAGTGAGATCTCCTCTCTACTAAAAAAAATTAGCTGGCTGTGGTGGCATGTGCCTGTAGTCCCAGCTACGTGGGAGGTGGAGATGGGAAGGTCACTTGAGCACAAGAGGTTGGGGCTGTAGTGAGCTGTTATTCACACTATTACATTCTAGCCTGGGCAACACAGCCAGACTCTGTCTCAAAAAAACAAAACAAAACAAAAAACAAAACAAAAAAAAGAGAGAGAGAGATGTAATTGTTTTAAATCCTCACAACTGCCAGGTCAGGTCAGGACTCTTTAGGCCCATTTATAGATAAGGAAACAAACCCATAGAGGGGACGTCCTTAGCACAGTGTCAGGCTACATAAGTATTTATGGAATGAACAGTTGTAGCATCTTCTTCAGTCTTCTCAACTATGCAAGCAGAGAGGGTCATGAGCTCTGTTTTACAGAGGCAGAGGAAGAGGCTCAGAGAGCAGCATACATGGCAGAGCTGGGACACAAATCCAGGTTACCTGACACCACAGCGTGGAGTTTAATCACCTGTCTTTCCCAGATCGCTGTCACCTCCCCCCTGTAGTCATAATAAAGGCTTTCATTGCACTCACTACATGCCAGGAACTGTTCTAGACAGAGAGGGGGCTATGGAATCCTCTCCACAGCTCTCAGAAGCAGGCCCCATTATCCACATTCTACAGGTGAAAAAGATGAGGCTCAGAGTGATTTACAGATGGCTTCAGGCTCCAAGTTCCAAATTCCCTAGCAATGATTGGACATCGAGGCCCTTATCTGCTTACCCTGCCAGGTAGGCCACATGGCCTGTGCCAGGATCACAGGTTAGGCCACTGCTGTTCTGGGCTGTGATGCCAAGCACCTTCTCGAGTGACACCTGCAAAGAAAAAGCCCAAGTCAGAGGCACCTGCCCCAGCTGGCACCACATGGTGCAGCTGCCTTGGCCACCCATTCAGATCCTGCTGCATTCAACACCCACTCACTGAGCTTCTGTGGCCATGCCATCCACCAGCAGCTAACACTTGTTCTCTCAACATTCCTTTGACAAATACGACGTTAGGTGAAGAGCACAGAGTGGTGAGGAAGAGACAAATCCCTGCCCTCGTGGGGCTCATGTCCTACTGGTGATGGGTATGTAGGACATAGAAAAGAAGCAGAACAAATATGTGAAACAGATGCCAAGTAATGACGGGTGCAAGAGAGAAGAAAGTAGATAAGGAGGTCAGGAGTGCAGGGGAAGGGGGAGAATGCCATGGTGAGAAGGTGACCTGTGTATAAGCTTCTAAGTACTTTTTTTTGTTTATTTGTTTTTTGAGATAGAGTCTTGCTCTGTCACCAGGCTGGAGTCCGTGGTGAGATCTTGGCTCATTGCAACCTCCGCCTTCCGGGTTCAAGCGATTCTCCTGCCTCAGCCTCCTGAGTAGCTAGGATTATAGGCGCAGGCCACCATGCCCAGCTAATTTTTGTTTTAGTAGAGATGGGGTTTCACCATGTTGGCCAGGCTGGCCTCAAACTCCTGACCTCAGGTGATCCACCCACCTCAGCCTCCCAAAGTGCTAGGATTATAGGCAAGAGCCACTGTTCCCGGCCTCTTAGTACTTTTATATGTATTAAAAGACTTGAATCCCCACAACAAGCCAAGTAGAAGGCACTATTATCACCCCTGTTTTACAGGTAAGAAGTCTGATGCCCAAGATCCTACATCTGCAAATGGCAATGTTGATATAGAAACCCAGGCAGTCTGGCTGCAAAGTCAGCACTTTGGGCTGTACAGGAGAGACGCAGTAGTGACCAAAGGTAGACAGTTTCCCCACGTCAGATTCATAGTCCCGAAGTTTGAGAGATTTGAACAAGTAAAAAAACACATGAACAGTAATATTTAAAATTTAAACAAGGCTGGGTGTGGTGGCTCAGTCAGGAGTTTGAGACCATCCTGGCCAAAATGTCAAAACCCTGTCTCTACTAAAAATACAAAAAAATTAGTCAGGTGTGGTGCCCATGCCTGTAATCCCAGGTACTCAAGAGGCTGAGGCAGGAAGATCGCTTGAACCCAGGAGGCGGAGGTTTCAGTGAGCTGAGATGGCACCACTGCACTTCAGCCTGGGCAACAGAGTGAGACTCTGTCAAAAAAAAAAAAAAAAAAGAAGGCCGGGTGCGGTGGCTCAAGCCTGTAATCCCAGCAGTTTGGGAGGCCGAGACAGGCGGATCACGAGGTCAGGAGATCGAGACCATCCTGGCTAACACGGTGAAACCCCATCTCTACTAAAAAATACAAAAAACTAGCCGGGCGAGGTGGCGAGCACCTGTAGTCCCAGCTACTCAGGAGGCTGAGGCAGGAGAATCGCTCGAACCCAGGAGGTGGAGCTTGCAGTGAGCTGAGATCTAGCCACTGCACTCCAGTCTGGGTGACAGAACGAGACTCCGTCTCAAAAAAAAAAGAAAAAGGAAAAAAAAAAGGAACCAAACAGATGAGGAAACAGAGGCCAAGAGGGGTTACCCATCCAGGAAGGGGTAGCACCAGGATTCCAACATAAACAACCAAGCCATGGCACTCATGTTGTCTTATCTGTCGATCAGCATTACTGGGCATTGGTATGAATGGTCATTTTTAGACTAGGTCTTTGCAAGACAGATCAACTCCGTACTGCCAAACAAGAAAAATAAATATTACCCCAAATACACAGTTATAGTATCAGTATTAGCTAACATGAATAGAGTACTTGCCATGTGCCAGTGTTGTTCTGAGTGCCTAGGATATGTGACCTCATTTAATCCTCACAAATACCCTATGAAAGATTTCTACATCATTCTCATTTTACAGATAAGAAAACTGAGGCACAGATAAGTTCATAACTTGGCGGGGCACAGTAGCTCACTCCTGTAATCCTAGTACTTTGGGAGACTAAGTCAGGCAGATCGTTTGAGCTCAGGAGTTCAAGACCAGCCTGGCCAACATGGCCAGACCCTCTGTCTCTACCAAAAAACAAAACAAAATTAGTCAGGTATGGTGGCATGCACCTGTAGTCCCAGCTACTCAGGAGACTTGAGGTGGGAAGATCACCTGAGCCCATGGAGGCTGAGACTGCAGTGAGTCGAGATCACTCCACTGCACTACAGCCTGGATGACAGAGTAAGACCCCATCTCAAAAAAAAAAAAAAAGAAAAAGAAAAAGAAAAAGCAAAGTTCATAAACTACCAGGAAGAACAGGACTAAAGTTTAAGCTCAGGCTGCCTGGGTCCAACCATACCAGTCTGTTCTCTTAGCCACCTTGCTATAATGCCTCTCTGAATTTGATATTGTTATATGTAGTTTAATAGCTCAAAAGGCACTTTCAGGAACATATAAGATAAAGGCTATGACGTATAGGGTGCTGGGTGAGAGATGAAGGTGGGTGTCTGCTTTAGAATGGGGTTCAAGAAGGCCTTTCCAGATAGCAACATTCAGGCTGAGACTTGAAGGATGGGAAGGAGCCAGCCAGGTAGATTGCAGCAAAAAGCCCAGGCTAAGGAGGCAGAAAAGAATATGGAGCCTCAGGAAAACCAAAAGCAGGCCAGTGTGACTGAACGTTGGTGACAGGGAGGACATGGGAGGTACAGCCAGAGCCCTATAGCCAGGAGTGGGCAGTATAATCACAGTGCAGGAGAAAGTCATGGGGCAGGAACAAGCTCCACCAGCAGCTACCAGGTATCCTCCCTTTATCTGGACTCTGTGCCAAGAAGATCACAAGTAAAATTTCATTTCTTTCCAATGCAATAGTATAATTTTTTTTTTTTTTTGAGACAGTCTTACTCTGTCGCCTAGGCTGGAGTGCAGTGGCGTGACCTCAGCTCACTGCAACCTCCGCCTCCTGGGTTCAAGGGATTTCTCCCGCCTCAGCCTCCTGAGTAGCTGGGATTAAAGGAGCGTGCTAGCTCGGCTAATTTTTGTACTTTTTGTAAAGACGGGGTTTCACCATGTTGGCCAGGCTGGTCTTGAATTGATCTCAGGTGAACAGCCCACCTTGGCATCCCAAAGTGCTGGGATTACAGGCGTGAGCCACCGCGCCCTACCAATACTATGGTTCTTATCATCTCCATTTTATAAAAACAGATTTTGTGCCTACAGAG
Organism: Macaca thibetana thibetana; assembly: GCF_024542745.1. Classification (NCBI taxonomy): domain Eukaryota; kingdom Metazoa; phylum Chordata; class Mammalia; order Primates; family Cercopithecidae; genus Macaca; species Macaca thibetana. The sequence goes on along the minus strand of NC_065596.1, from coordinate 40,459,547 downwards.
CTGGAAAACAATTTTTTTTAATTGCCGCTGTGCTAATGGAATTCCTTCTACCTACTGTGAAATCATTTCCTTCTGTGTTTCTGTCTCAAAATTTAGGGAACTGTTCTGTGCGCCCTCCTCCCCAGGCAGCACTGCGGAGATTTTATAAATAACTTCTTACGTCTTTGTCATAGTTTTGAATGACAATATGGATTAAGAATCCCCACCTTGGTGAGGAAAAAGGATAGAGACCGCAGAAGGTGAGAGAAGGCGAGGTAGAAGCGAGGAAGAGTTGGGGCAGGTAACACTCTGGACTAAACCCTCCAAGGGACCTTAATGACCCAGCGGGGGCCAGGGCAGTGAGGCTGCAGTGAGCTATGATCGTGACGTCTAAAGGCGATAGAACGGGGGTTAAAGTATAGGAGGACTAGGCTGTGATTTGCAGAAGCAAAATGCATTCCCCAGTGGTGGGAACCAGGGAGGAACCCAGGAATTACTCCAACGCTGAGGGTGGAGCCGGGAATGCAACGAGGAGAGGGAAAGTGGGAGGGGCCATGGCTAAAGGGGCGGGACTTAGGGGACGAAGCCAGGCAGGGAACAGCCTGAGGGGACTGGCCAGGGACTGATAGTCGGGGCCACAGTTCTCAGGACGGGACTAGGGGAAACCCAGGAGGCCTGGAACTGGGGTAGACATGACGAGCAGCTTCTCACCCGGTTCTGCACCGTCTCCTCGGAGGCCGTCGAAAGTCGCGTCCGCCGCCGGAGGCAGAGCGGTGGGGCGGGCGGCGGGGAGGACTGACCCCTCCGCGCCGGAACTCCCGCCATGACAGAGGGCAGCTTCTCCCCTGCATCGTTCCGCGCACAGCCTCCGGACCCTACGGCCGCCATCGTCACGCCGGAGCCGGGCGACCGTTACATCCCTTAACCGCCGCCGCCGCCACCGCCACAACCCACTGAAACAGCGAACAGCCGCGGGAAAGCCGGCGCCGCCGCCTATTGGACACCACAGGCCCGGCCTGGCCAACCGCAGGGCTGCCGGGCGGCGCTTAGGGCCAATGGGAGCGAAGAGGCGGAGCGAGTGCCTGGCTGGGCGGCTAGTGTACTGGATGCCTGATCAAGAGTCGTGGGGTCTTTCATCCAGACTCCGTTTTCATTATTCGCTGAAACATACAGGTTTTAACTTTTACGAGGCTAAGGCCCCAGCTGCCTCACCTCGGTTTTTGCCGCCACCCAGAGGAACTATATGCGCTCCGACGGTCGCCCGGATATAGGCGTAGGGTGGAGCCGTAAGAGATTGACTGGCCAGTTGATTTGGTTGGCGCAGGCTCAGAAACGACGTGACACCGCCCCTCTACCCAACACGTGATGAAAGTCGGGGTGGAGAAGGGCAGGCTTTGCGCAGGCGTACAGTTCTCGCTATAGCCAATTCGCTACGTGACGAGGGCGTGACTGTGGCACTGGAGGGGCGCCTAATAGCCAGGCGCTCTCAGCGCTCTCCCCGGCACGTGACGAGTCTCCACGGACGTCATGTGAGGCAGGCGGCGAGCGCGCGGGCGGGGCGGGGTTCGGCGGCGCTCCACGAGAACCAAAGTGCAGCTGCTGACCCGGCAAAACTCAACGGGGCTGGACAGCCATGCCTAAGTACTGCAGGGCGCCGAACTGCTCCAACACTGCGGGCAGCTTGGGCGCAGACAACCGCCCTGTGAGCTTCTACAAGTGAGCGCAGCGCGGGGCGGGGCTTGAGGGAGGCGGGACCCTGGGAGGGGCGGGGCCCGAGCTTTAGTGAAGCTGTGCGGGCCTTCTGGTCTCGCTTGAGGGTGTTAGGAAGTGGGGTTAAAACGTGAGGAGATGGCCTTCTCGGCAGTGTCCACTGCACCTGCAAAGGTGCTGGCGTGGGAAACATCAGGAGTAGACGATTAACTACAGGTAGCGAACGAAGCGAGACGAAGAGGGAAACGGATGTAAAAAGTGAAGTCGGTGCAGGCTCTATAAGAGCCTACAGATGCCCACTTGCCCTCCCCACGCATTTGAGCCATCTGAAACTCAGAGCATCCGAAACTGAGCTTGTGATCGCGTCTCCCCCAAAACCTTCCAGTCTGTCCTTAGTAGTTCCCTGATTGCAGCCAGAGGGAGCCTGTGAACACCTGAGTCAGATCAGCGCCCTCCTCTGCCCAGATCCCTTCCCTGACTCCCACCTCACTGTAAAAAATAAAGTGAGGCTGCAGCAGGTAGAAAGCAGGCCTGCAAAGTCCTACAGAGCTGGTTCCCTGATACCAGTGTGACTTCATCTCTTTCCTCCTGCCCTTCACTCCAGTAACACTGGCCTACTTCATGTTCCTGTAGCATAGCAGGCATGTTACTGCCCTGCTATCTTTGCCTGGGCCATTCCCTCTGATTTCAAAGTTCTTGCCTTTATTACTACCACCCTATGGACAACTGTAACTGACACCGAAACACACACACGGTTCTCTCTGTCTTCTGCTTTATTTTTCCCTTTAACACATCACTGTCTGCATATCGCATTTTCGATGTATGCATTCCTTATCTCCCCCACTAGAATGTCACCTCAATCAAGCCAGAGGTTTTGTCTTTGTCTTTCTTGTTTCCTCTTGTTTGTGTCTCCAACCTCTAGAACAGTGCCTAGCACATAGTAGGTGCTTAGTAAAGATCTGTTGGGTGGATTTGATGAATGCATTTCAGATGGGCTCTCCAGGAAAGCCAGCAGTCCATGTCTCATGGATCCTTTGAGGGACCCTGGTATAGGGCCAAAGGGATTTGGGGGAACTTTAAGCCTGTATATGACTCTGGCAACTGTTGATTAATTCAGCAACTTTTTGAGTATTTCTTGGAGAAGCAAGTAAGCCCCTGCTGGACACAAAGGACCCTGACAGATCTTGTTTCTGCCATGACAGAGCTCATGGATAGGTGAGGGTCAAACATTGAGGAATTGAGTACGTGACCTGCGAGTTACCCATAATCCTTCCTTTTCATCCACCGCTAGTCCATTAACCTGCCCTTTGGCTCTACCCTCAAGACATGTCTCCATCCTGCAACAACCACAACAAAATCTCTAAAACCTTGACAAGACAGTTATGAACACGAATGAGAAAGTCCCAAATAAATCATTAAGAAATAAGGAAAGATAGGCTGGGCGTGGTGGCTCACACCTGTAATCCCAGCACTTTGGGAAGTCGAGGCAGGAGGATTGCTTGAGCCCAGCAATTCGAGACCAGCCTGGGCAACATGGCAAAACCCCATCTCTACAAAATGTAAAAATCAGCCGGACATGGTGGTGCACGCCTGTAGTTCCAGCTACACGGGACATTGAGGTAGAGAATCACTGGAGCCCAGGAGGCCAAGGCTGTAGTGAGCTGTGATCACGCTGCTGTACTCTAGCCTTGGCAACTGTGTGAGACCTTGTCTCAAAATAAATAAATAAGAAATAAGGAAAACACATTCCCAGACTACTACTCATTACATCCACTGTCGTCACATAGTCCAGGCTGCCGTCATCTTTTTTTTTTTTTTTTTTTTTTGAGACAGGGTCTTGCTCTGCCACCCAGGCTGGAGTGCAGTGATATGATCTCGGCTCACTGCAACCTCTGCCTCCCAGGTTCAAGCGATTCTCCTATCTTAGCCTCCCGAGTAGCCGGGACCACAGGTGCACACCACCACACCCAGCCAATTCTTTGTACTTTTAGTAGAGGTGGAGTTTCACCATGTTGGCCAGGTGGGTCTCGAACTCCTGACCACAGGTGATCCACCCACCTTGGCCTCCCGAAGTACTGGGATTACAGGCATGAGCAACCATGCCCAGCCCCTGTTTCCACTCTTACCTCACTCATAACAACAACAATAGAGTATTTACCTTATGCCAAGCACTGTTCTAAGTGCTTTGTAGGTAATAATAAGGGGGAATGATGACGACTGTATACAGCAGCCAGATGACTGTATGAAAATCACTTCATGTCTTCGGCCGGGCACGGTGGCTCAAGCCTGTAATCCCAGCACTTTGGGAGGCCGAGACGGGCGGATCACGAGGTCAGGAGATCGAGACCAGCCTGGCTAACATGGTGAAACCCCGTCTCTACTAAAAATACAAAAAACTAGCCGGGCAAGGTGGCGGGCGCCTGTAGTCCCAGCTATTTGGGAGGCTCAGGCAGGAGAATGGTGTAAACCTGGGAGGCAGAGCTTGTAGTGAGCTGAGATCCAGCCACTGCACTCCAGCCTGAGTGACAGAGCGAGACTCTGTCTCAAAAAAAAAAAAAAAGGAAAATCACTTCATGTCTTCATTGGCACCCAATAGTGACTAACCCATTTACACCTCAGGGCCTACCCCTGAGTCAGTCATGCAGAAGCCACTCAGTTAAGAGTTAGATGAAAAGCAGTTTCCAAAAGAGGCTTAGGAGAGGGCATGGATGCCAGGTGAGAGATAAGATGAGACACGTTGAGGGAAGTGGCTGCCAGGAAATAACTTGAAATCCTGCTTGGCAGCCAAAGGGAACACTCATTAGTTCACTCTCTGTCTCTCTCTTTTTTGAAACATGATCTTGCTTTGTCACCCAGACTGGAATACGGTGGTGCGATCATGGCTCACTGCAGCTTCAACCTCCCAGGCTCAAGCAGTCCTCCCATCTCAGCCTCCTTTTTTTTTTTTTTTCATGTTTCATTTTATTTTTATGCTAGTCAAGCATGGTTGTGTGGGGAGACAATGTTAATCAGCTTAGCAATAACCCACAACACTCAGACCAGCTCCATTTCAGCCTCCTGAGTAGCTGGGACTATAGGCATGTGCCAACATGCCTGGCTAGCCTTCATTAGCTCTGTCTTAGGCCCTTTCAGGGACAGTGGCAATGGGGTCATCTCTTATGGGGGACCTATCATTTAGAATTATATCTGCTTGGGGCCGGGCGCGGTGGCTCAAGCCTGTAATCCCAGCACTTTGGGAGGCCGAGACGGGCGGATCACGAGGTCAGGAGATCGAGACCATCCTGGCTAACACGGTGAAACTCCGTCTCTACTAAAAAATACAAAAAACTAGCCGGGCGAAGTGGCGGGCGCCTGTGGTCCCAGCTACTCGGGAGGCTGAGGCAGGAGAATGGCGTAAACCCAGGAGGCGGAGCTTGCAGTGAGCTGAGATCTGGCCACCACACTCCAGCCTGGGCTACAGAGCCAGACTCCGTCTCAAAAAAAAAAAAAAAAGAATTATATCTGCTTGGTAGTAACAAAGTCCTGCAATAAGAGTTGATTAAACAAATTATGGGGTCTATAGGAATCAGTGTGGTTAAGTTATGCTGCACGAACAAACTTCTCAAATCTCAGTGGCTTACTACAACAAAGGTGTTTTTTTGTTGTTGTTTTGTTGTTGTTTTTTTAAGAAGGGATCTCTATCACCTGGGCTAGAGTGCAACACCATCATGGTTCACTGCAGCCTCAAACTCCTGGGCTCAAGCAGTCCTCCCGCCTCAGCCTCCTGAGTAGCTGGGACTACAGGCAGACACCACCTTGTCAGGCAAATTTCTCTAATTTTTGTAGAAATGAAGTCCCACTGAGCTGGGTGCAGTGGCTCACGCCTGTAATCCCAGCACTTTGGAAAGCCAAGGCGAGTGGATCACCTGAGGTCAGGAGTTCGAGACCAGCCTGGCCAACATGGTGAAACCCCATTTATACTAAAAATACAAAAATTAGCCAGGTGTGGTGGCACGCGCCTGTAATCCCAGCTACTCAGGAGGCTGAGATGGGAGAATCGCGTGAACTTGGGAGGCGGAGGTTGCAGTGAGCCAAGATCGTGGCAGTGAGCCAAGATCATGCCACTGCACTCCAGGCTGGGTGACAGAGCGACTCCGTCTCAAAAAAAAAAAAAAAAAAAAAAGCCCCATTTCTACTAAAAATACAAAAAATTAGCCGAGTGTGGTGGTAGGTGCCTGTAATCCCAGCTACTCGGGAGGCTGAGGCAGGAGAATCGCTTGAACCTGGGAGGCAGAGGTTGCAGTGAGCCGAGATCGTGCCACTGCACTCCAGCCTAGGCAACAAGCGCGAAACTCCATCTCGAAAAAAAAAAATGAAGTCTCACTGTGTTGCCCAGGCTGGAACTCCTGGGCTCAATCAGTCCTCCTGCTTTGGCCTCCCAGAGTGCTGGGATTACAGGCATGAATCACTACACCTGGCCCAAAGGTGTTTTTCTTGCTCACACTATGTCCTTTGCAGGTCATTTGTGGTCCTACTCTACAGTATCTTAATTGGGGTCTCAGGCTGAAGAAACTGTCCCTATTTGGAATATTGCTGTTCTTGCGGGAGAAGGAAAAGAGAAAGTGGAGTGAATCATCCGGTGGCTCTTGGTCAATTTTATATTTAGAAGAGGCCCATATCACTTTCACTGGCATTCTTTGACTGGAGCAAGTATATAGCAAGCCTCAAGTCAATGGAGTGGGCATGTGAAATCCTCATGTGGAGGGAGGCAGCAGACATTCTGAACAGTAATACAGTCTATTACAGGGTTTATTTTCCCTCATATAGACCAAGTACAGAGGTTGGCAAACCAGCACTGGAATAGTAGTTCCACAGTCATCAGAAATGAGGGTCCTATCTCTCTCTCTTTCTTTCTTTTTTTTGAAAGTCTCATTCTATCACCCAAGCTAGAATGCAGTGGCACGGTCTCAGCTCACTGCAACTTCCACATCCCGGGTTCGAGGGATTCTCATGCCTTAGCCACCCAAGTAGCTGGAATTACAGAATTACAAGTGCGTGCCACCATACCCAGCTAATTTTTGCATTTTTAGTAGAGACAGGGTTTTGCCATGTTGACCAGGCTGGTCTCAAACACCTGACCTCAAATGATCCTCCCACCTTGGCCTCCAAAGTGTTGGAATTACAGGTGTGAGCTACCGTGCCTGGCCTATTTCTGCTCTGTCATCCTTAGCCTGTGGCTTCCATTCAAGGTGGCTGCCAGTGCCCCAGCCACCTTTGCTACCATTCCTTATAGGAGGAAAAGGGAAGGGAGAAAGAGCAAAAAGCGTTCAGGTCTAAACTGAATCAACTCCCTTTATAAGGCCTTCCAGAAACCCCATTCAATGGCACCTTTTCATCACTGGTCACCCCCAACTGGAAAAGAGGCTGGGAATTGTGGTCTTTTAGCTGGGCATTTAATCAGCCTGAATAAATTTTGAGTTACGTTAGTAAGAAAGAAAAAGAGGACTTCTAGCAGTATATGCCACCCCATGCTCTGGACAAGATGACCAGCAAGACTAAAATAGTTTATACAAAGGGGAACATGGGGGTATAGCTCAGTGGTAGAGCATTTGACTGCATTGAAAGGGGAACACTTGCTGTCTGCTTAAGGTAGTTTTTTAGAAAGCAATATTGCCCATTATAAATGCTGCTATCCAGAGGAACAAGAGAAAGACCAATTAAGGAGATGTTTCTTAGGATATTGACTTTCTTCCTTTCCTCTTTGAGCTGCTGAATCCCGTTAAAGCATTCATTGGCCAGAAGGTAGTCACATGGCCCCACCCAGCTGCAAAGGATCCTGGGAAATGTAGTCTTTTAGCAGGACACATTATGGCCCAAAGAAAGTTGGAGTTATGTTAGTAAGGAAATGGCAGAGAGTAGATATGAGTAGTCCATTGGCAGATTCTGCCTGGGAGATGGTGGCAATAAGAATGGGGAATGCTGTTGCAATAGATCTCGTGTTTGTGTCCAGGAAGAATGGGGCCACTGAGAACATTGGGATCTTAGAGGGAAGCTGACTGCAGCAGCCAGACTCCCTGGCTGTGTGCCCTGGGGTTCTGCTCTCTGGGTGCCAGTGCTCTTCTCTGAGTCAGCCTTTCTGTGCTCTTTCGCCAGCTGCCTGCCCCCTCCACCTCCATCTGCCTTTGTCTGAGAAGTCTTGGCTCTCCCCATCTCCGTTCATCCCATCCACCTCCTCCCCACTGGTAGCCTTTTTAGTTTCTTGTGTGTCCTTCCTATGTGTATTAGTCTATTCTCACACTACTATAAACAACTATCTGAGACTGGGTAATTCATAAAGGAAAGAGGTTTAATGGACTCACCATTCTGAATGGCTGGGGAGGCCTCAGGAAACTTACAATCATGGTGGAAGGCAAAGGGGAAGCAAACATCTTACATGGGGGCAGGAGAGAAAGAGAGCAAGAGGGGAACTGCCACTTTTAAACCATCAGATCTCATGAGAACTCACTCAGTATCATGGGAACAGCATGGGGGAAACATCCCCCATGACCAGTCACCTCCCATCATGTCCCTCCCTTGACACATGGGGATTACAGTTCAAGATGAGATTTGGATGGGGACACAGAGCCAAACCACATCACCATGGTTTCTTTATACGAATACCAGCAAATGTGAAAGACATTCTTATTTCCTTTTTTATTACACTAATAGTTTCCCATACTGCTTGTTACAAACTTGGTGGCTTAAAACAAGACAAATTATTTTCTAACAGTTCTGGAGGCCAGGAGTCCAAATCAGCTTTCCTGGGCCAAAACCAAGGTGTCAGCAGGGCTGTACTCCACCGGAGGTTCTGGGGGAGAGTCTCTTCTTTGCCTGTTCCGGTTCCTGGTGGCTGCAGGCAGTCCTTGGCTTGTGGCCACATCTTTCCAGGCTCTGCCTCCATGGTTGCATTGCCCTCTCTTCTTTTCTGTGGTAATATCTTCTCCTCCCTCTTATGAGGATACTTGTGGCATTTAGGGCCAACCCGGATGACCCAGGATAATCTCCTCATCTCAAGATCCTTAACTTAGTCACATCTTTTGTCATATAAGGTAATATTCAGGCCTGGCATGGTGGTTCATGCCTGTAATTTCAGCACGTTGGGAGGCCAAGGTGGGAGGATTGCTTGAGCCCAGGAATTTGAGACCAGCCTGGGCAACAAGGCAAAACCTCATCTCTAAAAAATATATAGAAATTAGCCGGGCACGTGGCACATGCCTGTAGTCCCAGCTACTTGGGAGCCTGAGGTGGGAGGATTGCCTGATCCTGGGGAGTTTGATGCCGCAGGAACCGAGATCACGCCACTGCACTCCAACCTGGGTGACAGAGCAAAACCCTGTCTCTAAATAAATAAATAAAGTAATAAAGTAATAGTCACAGTTTCCAGGAATTAGGACATGGATAGCTTTTGGGGGCTACCACAATGACTAAAAGCTGAGATAGTCTATTTAGAACCTTCCTTTTTTTCACATAATATGTGCCTGACAATAGTATGTCAGTTCACAGAGTGCCTCTACATTCTGTTTTATAGCTGCATCGTATTCTTCTGTGTGGATGTGCCTATGTTTATTTACCCTATCTCCTGTAGGAATTTTGTCCCTGATTCTCTAGTACTCATTAGTCTTTCTTTTCAACAAAGAGAGAGCAGGGGTGGAGTGCAGTGGCTCCTGCCTATAATCGCAGCACTTTGGGAGGCCAAGGTGGGAGGATCACTTCAGCCCAGGAGTTCGAGACCAGTCTGGACAACACAGTGAGACCTGTCTCTATCTAAAAAGAATTTTTAAATTAGCCAGGTGTGGTAGCACATGCCTGTGGTCCCAGGTACTCAGGAGGCTGAAGTGGGAGGATCACTTGGGCCTAGCAGTTCAGGGATACAGTGAGCTGTGATCATGCCACTGCACTTTAGCTTGGGCAACAGAGCAAGACCCTGTCTCAAAAAAAAAAGAAAGGAAGGAAGGAAAGGAAGGAAGGAAAGGAAAGGGAAGGGAAGAGGGAAAGGAAGGGAAGGGAAGGGAAGGGAAGAGGAGGGAAGGGGAGGGAAGGGCAAGGAAGGGAAGGGGAGGGGAAGGGAGGGGAAGGGGGGGAGAGGGGAGGGGAAGGGGAGGGGAGGGAAGAAGGGCAGGGCCTCAGGCTCATAGCCCTCAGTAGGTAATGACATCTGATGTTTTTATGGTTAGCTTTTGTTTATGGAATTGATACTGATTTTCCATTTTCAATTGTGGTATAAAGTTTCTCTTTTAAGTATCTTTGTTTAATACTTAAGATTGGTTAGTTTTAAGAAAAGTATGAAATCAGTAATATCACAGATATGGAAAACATTGTGAAGATGGGATGTGCATGAGATGTGTCTTAGTTATCTAATGCTATATAACAAACGATCCCCAAATTTAGCAGCTTGAAATAAACATTTACAGTCTCACAGTTTCTGGCAGCTGCTAAGGACAAACTGGCCAGCACTTGATCATGTGGCCACCCCTGGCTGCAAATAAGACTGGAAAAGGAGGTCTTTATTATGGGTAGCCTTGAGCCCAGGTCTAAATAGAGAGTGTGTTAACATCTAAGAGGGCAAGAGCAGATGCTGGGAACAAGTGGCACCAGGAAACCGGAGAAGTGGGGCATCTTTAGAGGGTCCCTCATCAGATAATCCCCACCCACAACCACTGAGAAAGCTTATTTTTAAAAACTTAAAACAATTTTTTTTTTTTGAGATGGAGTCTTGCTCTGTCGCCCAGGTTGGAGTGCAGTGGTGTGATCTCGGCTCACTGCAACCTCCACCTCCCAGGTTCAAGTAATTCTCCTGCCTCAGTCTCCCAAGTAGCTGGGATTACAGGGACACGCCACTAGGCCTGGCTAATTTTTGTAATTTTAGTAGAGACGGGGGTTTCACCATGTTGGCCAGGCTGGTCTTGAACTTGAATTCAAAATCACTTGAGGTCTGACCACAAGTGGTCTGCCTACCTCGGCCTCCCAAAGTGCTGGGATTACAGGCATGAGCCACTGTGTCTGGCCTATTAAAATTATTTTTAATTGTGGCAAAATACACATAAAATCTACCATCTTGATCATTTTTAAGTGTACAATTCACTAATGTTAAGTATATTCACACTGTTATATAACCAATCTCCAGAACTTTTTCCTCTCCTAAAACACTCTATCCCCATTGGACAATTCCCTCTTTCCCTCTCCACCAAGCTTTTGGCAACCACCATTCCATTGTCTGTCTCTAGGAATTTGACTGTTCTGCCTCATATGAGTGGAATCGTCAGTATTTGACTGGCTTTTTTCACTTACCCTAATGGCCCTTAGAATTCATCTGTGTTGTTGCATGTGTCAGATCAAGACTAAATAAAATTCCAGGCCGGGTGCAGTGGCTCACACTGGTAATCCCAGCACTTTGGGAGGCCGAGGCGGGTGGATCACCTAAGGACACGAGTTCCAGACCAGCCTGGCTAACATGATGAAACCCTGTCTCTACTAAAAATACAAGAATAGCCAGGTACGGTGGCAGGCGCCTGTAATCCCAGCTACTCTGGAGGCTGAGGCAGGAGAGTCGCTTGAACCCAGGGGGTGGAGGTTGCAGGGACAAGATCACGCCACTGCATTCCATCCTGGGCGACAGAGTGAGATTCCATCGCCAAAATAAATAAATGAATAAATAAATAAGCAAGCCAGCTGGGCATGGTGGCGGGAGCCTGTAATCCCAGCTACCCAGGAGGCTGAGGCAGGAGAATCACTTGAACCCAGGAGGCAGAGGTTGCAGTGTGCCAATGTTGCGCCGTGGCACTCCAGCCTGGGTGACAGAGTGAGACTCCATCTCCAAAAAAAAAAGACTAAATGAAATTCCATTGTATGTATATGCAACATTTTTCTTATCCATGTATCTGTTGATAGACACTTCCACCTTTTGGCTGTTGTGATTTATGCTGCTATGTTTCTGTCCGTCTGTTTGTTTGTTTTTGAGACAGCGTGTCACTCTTTTGCCCAGGCTACAGTGCTGTAATGTGATCATGGCTCACTGTAGCATTAACCTCCTGGGCTCAAGCATTCCTCCCACCTCAGCTTCCTGAGTAGCTGGGACTCTAGGCACACGCCACCACATCTGGCTAATTTTTGTATTTTTTGTAGAGACAAGATTTCACCTGTTGTCCAGGCTGGTCTTGAACACCTGGACTCGAGCGATCCGCCTGCCTCAGCCTCCCAAAGTGCTGGGATTAAAGGCATGAGCCACCACGCCAGGCCTGATTTATGTTGCTACGAACGCATGTGTGCAAATATCTCTCTGAGACCCTGTTTTCAGTTCTTTCGGGTATATAAGCAGAAGTGGATTGCTGGGTCATATGGTAATTCTGTTTTTCAATGTTTGAGGAACTGCCATATTGTTTTCCACAGTGGCAGCACCATTTTGCATTCCCAGCAGTGTACCAGAGTTCCAGCAGTTTCTCAACATCCTGACATACACTTTTCTTCTCCTCCTCTTCCTTCCCCTCCTGCCCCCTCCCGCTTCCCCTCCTCCTCCATCTCCCAGGCTGGAATGCGGTAGTATGATCATAGCTCACTGCAGCATTCAAACTCCAGAGCTTAAGCAGTCCTCCCACATTGCCTCCTAAGTAGATAGGACTATAGATGCACATCGCCACACCCAGCTAATTTAAAAAATATTTTTTTGTAGAGACAAGGTCTTGCTACATTGCCCAGGATGGTCTTGGACTACTGCCTTCAAGAGTTCCTCCCGCCTCAGCCTCCCAAAGTGCTGGGATTACAGACATGAGCCACCATGCCCGGCCTCTTTGTTGTTGTTGTTCAGTAGGAGCTGTTCTGGTGTTTGTCAGATGGTATTTCATCAGGGTTCTGATACTGCATTTTCCTAATGATTAGCGATGTCAAGTATCTTTTCATGTGCTTATTGGCCATTTGTATGTCTTTGGAGAAATGTCTGTTCAAGTCCTTTCCCCATTTTTGAATCAGGTTATTTGTGTTTTATTGTTGTTGTTGAGTTGTTTTAAGACTTGTTAGTGGGTGTTTTCAAGCATACACAAAAGTAGAGCCCTCGAGATCTATCACTGTGTCACTAGTTATCAACACTTTACCAATCTTCTTTACTGCCCTGCCCACACCTCTAAGTCTTTGTCCTGCCCTATTTTAAAGTAAATCCCAGACATCAGATCTTTTATCCATAATTATTTCAGACTGATTTTCTAACAGAAGACTGTTTCAGAAGTATAAACCAATACAGTTATCACACCTAGCAAAATGAATTTTTTTTTTTTTTTTTTTTTGAGACAGGGTCTGGCTCTGTCACCCAGGCTGGAGTATGGTGGTGCAATCTCAGCTCACTGCAACCTCTGCCTCCCAGGCTCAGGTGTCCCTCCTACTTCAGCCTCCCGAGTAGCTGGAACCACAGGCATGTACCACCATACATGGCTAATTTTTTTTTTTTTTTGTAGAGTTGAGGTCTCCCTATGTTGCCCAGGCTGGTCTCAAACTCCTGGGCTCAAGCGATCCTCCTACCTCGTCATCCTCCCAAAATGCTGGGATTACAGGCGTAAACCGCCATGCCCGACTGGTTTCTTATAATTATCTTATACTCAGTTCATGTTCAGTTTTCCCCAATTGTCTTAAAATGTCTTTTTACTGAATTGTTTGTTGTAGGCGAGGTCCACATCCTGCTTTTGTGCTGATGTTTCTTAAATCTCTCTTAATCCAGAAACCCCACACCCCCATGTTATACGTTTGTAGAAGAAACATTTTCACTTGGCTGCACGAACTCCCACATCGTAAATGTCTGATTTTATAAACTGCTCCAACAAGTTGATGTGGAAGAACAAATTGGGAGTGGAGGGGCGGGGCTGTGGGCAGGTAGAACAGGAAGGAGGCTAGAAGGAGGGGCAGTGGAGGGGGCAGAGGTGGGCTGATGTTGGGTGTTTAAAAGGTGGAGCTTTCAAATTAATAATAATAATAAAAAAGGCCAGGCATGGTGGCTCATGCCTATAATCCCAGCACTTTAGGAGGCCAAGGTGGGTGGATCACCTGAGGTCAGGAGTTCGAGACAGCCCGGCCAACATGATGCAACCTCATCTCTATTAAAAATACAAAAATTAACCGGGCGTGGTGGCGTGCGCCTGTAGTCCCAGCTACTCAGGAGGCTGAGGCAGGAGAATCGCTTGAACCCGGGTGGCGGAGGTTGTAGTGAGCCAAGATTGTGCCATTGCACTCCAGCCTGGGTGACAAGTGCAAAACCCCGTCTCACAAAATAATATTACTAAAAGACGAAGCTGAAGAAAGGGTTGTAGTTGTGTGTATGAGATAGAGAAAGCCTGGGCACAAGACTGGTCTACTTCCTGGCCCTAGGGAAGCACAGGCTTGGAGCCCAGAGACCTCCAGGGTGGGTATCCTCTGGGAGGGATGAGTCTGAACCTTGTAACACTGACCCCGCCCCCCAACCACCCATGCAGGTTCCCACTGAAGGATGGTCCCCGGCTGCAGGCCTGGCTGCGGCACATGGGCCGTGAGCACTGGGTGCCCAGCTGCCACCAGCACTTGTGCAGTGAGCACTTCACGCCCTCCTGCTTCCAGTGGCGCTGGGGTGTGCGCTACCTGCGGCCTGATGCAGTGCCCTCCATCTTCTCCCAGGCACCACCTGCCAAGGTGAGCACCAGGAGGTCCTGCTGCTGGAATCCGAACCCCAGACCTCCCCTCCTAAGGGAAGTCCCTCCTTGAGTCTGACCTTTGGCCCTCCCCTCCTGACGACACTTCCTCCCTGAGGTCTGGCCTTACCTAGGCAAGTCCCCCTTGGAAACAGACCCTCAATCCTTTTCCTCCTGAGTTGAAGTCTGGCTGTGGCACCCCTGCACCCTGTGCCTTGTCTTCCAGAGTCAGCAGAGGACTCGACGCACCCAGAAGCCAGTCTCGCCACCACCTCCCCTGCAGGAGAAAACACCCCTGCCCCAGGGCCCTGCCATCCCAGTCTCTGACCCAGTGCGCCTAGTGGTGCTGGACCCCACATCGGGGAGCCCCGAGACTGCGGCCACCATGCTCCTGACCCCCCTGGCCCCTGCGGCCACTCCTGAGGGGTCACAACCTGAAGTCCCTGCCCAACAGGCCCAGACTGGGCTGGGCTCAGTGCTGGGAGCACTGCAACGCCGGGTGCAGAGGCTACAACGGTGCCAGGAGCAGCACCAGGCGCAGCTGCAGGCGCTGGAACGGCTGGCACAGCAGCTGCATGGGGAGAGCCTGCTGGCACGGGCGTGCCGGGGTCTGCAGCGCCTGGTGAGTGGCACCCCAGCCTGGCAGCCCCATCCATGGGTGCTCGCCTGGCCTGCAGTGTGTTTTCATTTTGTCTAGGATCCCCTATTCAAAAATCAGAACATTCACCCGTGTTTCCAAATTTCTGGCTTGCCCAGGCTCAGTGGCTCACGCCTGTCATCCCAACACTTTGGGAGGCCAAGGCAGGAGGATTGCTGGAGGCCAGGAGTTCGAGACCAGCCTGGACAACATAGCAAGACACTGTCTCTACAGAAAATTAAAACAAATTTCTAGGTTTTCTTGAAAAACAAAATTAACCTGGCAATGCCAAGCAACTATTGGTTGGAGCTGAGTAATGATTGTTCCATTTACTAATACTAAATACTTAACATTTGAGAAGCTCTTACTGTCTGCCAGACACAGAGTTATAACATAGTGAGTTGAAAACTCACCGTGATGCTTTGAGCTGGAGCTACAAGGTTGTTTTTCTTTTCTTTTCTATTTTTTTTTTTTTTTTTTGAGACGGAGTCTCGCTCTGTTGCTCAGGCTGGAATGCAGTGGCAGTGGCGTGATCTCTGCTCACTGCAAGCTTCACCTCCCAGGTTCAAGCGATTCTCCTGCCTTAGCCTCACAAGTAGCTGGGACTACAGGTGCCCGCCACCATACCCAGCTAATTTTTTGTATTTTTGTTACAGACGGAGTTTCACCATATTAGCCAGAATGGTCTCGATGTGCTCACCTCGTGATCCACCTGCCTTGGCATCCCAAAATGCTGGGATTACAGGCATGAGCCACCGTGCCTGACCGCTACAAGGTTAATTTTTTAAAAATGCAGTGGCTAACGTCTATAATCCTAGCACTTTGGGAGGCCAAGGTGGGCAGATTGCTTGAACCTAGGAGTTCAAGACCAGCCTAGACAACATGGTGAGACTGTGTCTCACTGAAACACAAAAATTAACGTGGTGGGCACCTGTGGTCCCAGCTACTTGGGAGCCTGAGGCAGGAAGATCCCTTGAGCCCAGGAGGCAGAGACTGCAGTGAGCCAAGATCGCACCACTGCACTCTAGCCCGGGTAACCAAGCAAGACCTTGTCTCAGAAAACAAACAGAAAAAAACAAAAAAAAAAAACGCAACCAAGCAAAAAACTCACTATAGTCTGGGTGCGGTGGCTTGTGCCCGTAATCCCAGAACTTTGGGAGGCCAAGGCAGGCAGATTGCTTGAGTTCAAGAGTTTGAGACCAGCCTGGGTGACATAGAGAAACCCTGTCTCTACTAAAAATACAAAAATTAGTTGGGCATGGTGGCGTGTGCCTGTAATCCCAGCTGCTCGGGAGGCTGAGGGCGGAGAATTGCTTGAACCCGGGAGGCAGAGGTTGCAGTGAGCCAAGACTGTGCCATTGCACTCCAGCCTGGGCGACAAGAGCAAGACTCCATCTCAAAAACCAAACAAACAAAAACCTCATTATAATCTTAATACTGCTGTTGTCTCCATCTTCCAGATGAAAAAATGGAGGCACAGAGCAGTCCAGTAGTGCACCCACAGTCAGGCAGCCAATACATTTCAGGGCCAGGATTCAAACCCAGGTATCTGGCTGCAGAAGAGGCCTGTGAGAGCTTCCTGCCTGGCCCCTATAGAGCTGGAGTTTGCAATCTCTGTAATAGTGTCCTCCAGGCCCTATTTAATCCCTTTTGCCTCTATATTTTACTGCTGGGGGTGTGTGTGTGTGTGTGTGTGTGTATGTGTGTGTGTGTGTATATGTGTGTGTGTGTGTGTATGTGTGTGTGTGTGTGTAGGGGAGGAAGTCGAGGAAGGGTGTTATGTCTGTGTGTGGGGGCGGGAGGGAGGAAGTTGAGGAAGGGTCTTATGTCTCTGAAAATCGCAGTTTGACCAAGGCTTTCTCCTGTCTAAAACCCCAGGGCCAAGCTTGAGGTCCCCAGCCTAGCCCCCATGGCTTTCAGAGCCCTGCCTGGATGAGAGAGGTGCCCACACAGAGCTCTGAATGCTAGACTCACTGAAAGGGCTCAGGAAGGAGCCCCCACAGTACCTCTGGAGTTAAGGAGTGTCAGATTTTTTTTTTTTTTTTTTTTTTGAGACGGAGTCTCACTCTGTTGCCCAGGCTGGAGTGCAGTGGCGCGATCTCGGCTCACTGCAACCCCTGCCTCTCTGGTTCAAGCAATTCTCCTGTCTCAGCCTCCCAGGCAACTGGGATTACAGGCATGTGCCACCATGTCCAGCTAAGTTTTGTATTTTTAGTAGAGATGGGGTTTTGCCATGTTGGCCAGGCTGGTCCTGAGCTCCTGACCTTAGGTAATCAGCCCACCTTGGGCTCCTATAGTGCTGGGATTACAGGCATGAGCCACCACGCCCAGCCAGGAGTCTCAGATTGATAGTCAGTGGTTTGGACATGACCCACAGATATACTTTGTTTGGCCTCCGCAGTGCTTTAAAATAATTTCTAATGGCCAGGTGCAGTAGCTCACGCCTGTAATCCCAGCACTTTGGGAGGCCAAGGCAGGTAGATCACTTGAGCCCAGGGGACTGGGCAACATGGTGAAACCCTGTCTCTACAAGAAATACAAAAAATTAGCCAAGTGTTGCACCTATAGTTCTAGCTATTCGAGAGGCTGAAGTGGGAGTATTGCTTGAGCCCAGAAGGTCAAGGCTTCAATGAGCTGTGATTGTGCTACTGCACTCCAGCTTGGGTGACACTGTGAGACTCTGTCTCAAAAAAAAAAAAAAAGTCTGGTCTTTCCCGAAGGCTCTGCAGATCTAGCAGCACTGGGCTTGGATTCTCAGGTGATAGCAGTCGGCTGGAGCTACAGTGTAGCTGCCTCTGGGGGCTTAAAGTTTGAGACTGTGGCCTGGGGCACAGAGGGACAGTGGGGCAGGGACAGAGTTCAGACTCAGGCCTGGGGCTCTTTGTGGAGCCTGCCAGAGCCCCTGAGCTGACTGCCTCTCTCTGCCTCCTCTCCCATCATTCCAATCTCTGTCTCCTACTCATCTATCCCTACCTTGCAATCTCCTCCCTTTCTAACATTCATTGTCTTTCTCCCCATCATCTCCGTCCCCTACCTGTTTCCCCACCTCCTGATGTCTCTCTTCGTCTGTGTATTTTCTGTCTCCCCCACATCTCTGTGTGTACGTCTGTCTGCCTGCACATCTCTTTTCTCTACATGTGTCTGTGTCTGTCCCCCCGCATTTCTCTTCCCATTTCCCCACCCTTCTTTCCTTTCCCATGAATGTCTCTCTGGCCCTCACATCTGCTTTCCTGTCTCCTCATATCTCTGCCCACATCTCTCTTTCCTGACACGCCCCACTCCCACCTTTGCCTCCCTGTTCCTCACCATGTCTGTCTGTCTCTCCCACAACTTGCTCCATAATGTTCCCATCTCTACCACTTCTTTGCATTAGACAACGGCCCAGACCCTTGGATCTGAGGAATCCCAAACGTTCACCATCATCTGTGGAGGGCCTGACATAGCAGTGGTCCTTGCCCAGGGCCCTGCACCTGCCACAGTGGATGCCAAGCCGGAGCTCCTGGACACTCGAACCCCCAGTGCATAAGGATCAAGACAGACAATGTTGAGGGACAGAAGATAGAAGATGGAGGAGGAAAGACATTACACATGGGCTTGGCCCCAGCCCCACCACCCACACCTGGGTAGTAGCAGTGCCTCCCTCAAGGACCTGGGTTCTAGCACCCCACTCCTAGGAATCTCTTGAACCTTAGGGGTGACCTAGGGCCAAGTCTGTCATCAGCCCCCAATCCCCTGGGTACCAGGCTTCTGTCACCCCCAGCTCAGATCTTTGCAAATCAGTACGACAACTTCAGAGCAGAGCAAGGGTTGTTTGTTTGGGAGAATCATACCTGGTTCTTAGGAGCCCCATGCTTTTTGCCAAGCCTGGTACTGAGTTGACGATACCATGGTGAACACAGCTGGGAAAATCCCTGCTCTCATGGTGCTCATTCTACTTGAGTAGACAATGAACTAGTGAACAAATAAACGAGAACACTGCAAACGCGAGCGATGAGTGCTATAAAGACAACAAAAATTCGGTTTGGGCTTGTGGGAGGGCCCTCTAAGGCCATGTTTTAGCAGAAACCTGGGTAATGAGAAGGGGCTGGCCTGGAGGGTTACAGGCTCAGGTTCCAGAGGATGAACAACCCCTGCAGAGAGGGCCTCCCGTCTGGGAGGCAGTGTTGCTATGGAGAAAACCATAGTAGGGAAGGGAGATGTAGCAGGATGAGCCGCAGACAAAACTCAGACACCGAATTAAAGAAGAAAGCCGTTTATTCGGCCGGGAGCGTCAGCAGATTCGCGTCTTAAAAGCAGAGCTCCCCGAGAAAGAAATTCTTGGCCTTTTTAAAGGCTTACAACTTTAAGGGGTCCATGTGAAAGGGTCGTGATAAATCGAGCAAGCGTGGGAAACGTGACTGGGGGCTACATGCATCAGCTAACAACAAAAAGTTTTACAATGCTTTTTTCATACAGTGTCTGGAATTTACAGATAAAACAAGCAGTTTAGGTCAGGGGTTGATGTTACTATTACTTTTTTTTAACTCCTAGGGCCAGATGGTGGTGCCAAGGTTGTCTGGCTATTTATCTTACTTTTGTTTTTTTTCCAACTTTTTGCCTTCTCTTTTTCCTCCTGTCTTGTGAACTAGGCAAGGTGGGGGGAGGAGGGCAGCAGGAGTAGTAGTGGTCTCCTTCCTTAGATGAAGGGGTGCGGTTTTAGAGCAGAGAAGGTGAAAAGGCACCAACAAGTAAGATCCTAAAACAGGGCAGAGAGGGAGCCATGTAGGGATTTGGAGGAAGAACATTCTAGGCATCACAAAGAGCCAGTGCAGGCCAGGCACTGTGGCTCACACCTGTAATCCCAGCACTTTGGGAAGCTGAGGCAGGCAGATCACCTGAGGTCAGGAGTTCGAGACCATCCTGGCCAACATGGCGAAACCCCGTCTCTACTAAAAATATAAAAATTAGCTGGGCGTGGTGGTACAGGCATGTAATCCCAGCTACCCAGGAGGCTGAGGCAGGAAAATCACTTGAACCCGGAAGACAGATGTTGCAGTGAGCAGAGATCATGCCACTGCATTCCAGCCTGGGGAACAGAGTGAGACTCCATCTAAAATAAATAAATAAATAAATAAATAAATTTAAAAACAAAACAAAGCAGAGCCAGTGCAGTGGTCCTGGGGTGGGGAGGAGCAAGGAGGCCACTGTGGCTGGGGTGGAGTGAACAAAAGAGGGTGAGAGGAGGTGAGTGCAGAGATGATAGGGCGGGTTTATATAGGGCCTTGTGGGCTGTGGCTGAGAGCCTTGGCTTCTACCTGGAGTGAGGTGCAGCAGGCAGATCCCTCTGAGGGAAGGAGGGCTCCAAAACGACAGGTCTTCATGGGTCACTGTGGCTGCATGTTGGAGGAGGACGGGGACAGCAGGTAAGAGATTGCTGCCATAGTGTCGGTGGCAGATGATGAAGGATGGACCAGGGTGAGGGCCCAAGGTAGTGGTGGGGAGAGTGAGATTCTGGAAATCTTTTGGAGATGGAGCTACTGGGCCTGTGCATTAGAAGGATGAGGTATTCCAGGCTGTCACCCAGCCCCATCCAGGCTGGGATGATTTGAGGCAGAGCAGGCTACAGCTCCAGGTGGGAAACCAAGCCTTGACAATGGAGCCAGGACCCTGGGCTGGCTTCAGGAGGCCTCCGTAGGGTAGATACAGGTTCCGAGAGAGTTGGAGGGGTTGATCGGCATGTAGCATGGTGATTAAGAAAGCTGGGCACGGTGACTCATGCCTGTAATCGCAGCACTTTGGGTGGTTGGGGCAGGAGGATCCCTTGAGGTCAGGAGTTCAAGACCAGCCTGGGCAACATGGCAAGGCCCTGTCTCTCTCTTTTTTTTTTTTTTTTTTTTTTTTTTTTTGAGACGGCGTCTGGCTCTGTCGCCCAGGCTGGAGTGCAGTGGCCGGATCTCAGCTCACTGCAAGCTCCGCCTCCCGGGTTTACGCCATTCTCCTGCCTCAGCCTCCCGAGTAGCTGGGACTACAGGCGCCCGCCGCCTCGCCCGGCTATTTTTTTGTATTTTTTAGTAGAGACGGGGTTTCACCGTGTTCGCCAGGATGGTCTCGATCTCCTGACCTCGTGATCCGCCCGTCTCGGCCTCCCAAAGTGCTGGGATTACAGGCTTGAGCCACCGCGCCCGGCCTAAGGCCCTGTCTCTTTAAAAAATTATCCAGAAGTGGTGGCATGCACCTGTGGTCTCAGCTACTCAGGAGGTTGAGGTGGGAGAATGGCTTGAGCCCAGGAGTTTGACGCTGCAGTGAGCCAAAATTGCAACACTGCACTGTAGCCTGGGTGACAGAGTGAGACCCTCTCTAGGAAAAAATAAAAATAAAAAACAGACTTTACAGACTGTCTGGTTTCAAATGTTCGCTCCATCACCTACTCATGTACTTTTGGGCAAGCGGCTTAACCTCTGTGGGCCCCAGTGTGTGAGCCTTGCATTAAAATGGTAAGGATGAGATGATCATGATAGGAGTCTCTAGAAAATCACTTCTCTGAGGCACCCATTATGAATGGTGAGCTTGGAGAAGGGGTCCGGTCTAGGGTCCTAGAGAGAGAGAACATCCGTTGTCACCACGCCGGGAGACCACTGCCCTCACCGGCCTGGTTTGCAGGCGTGGCGGAAGGGGATGGGTAAGATCTGTACCCGCTCTCTCAGCCCTCTCTTTCGCCCTTGTATCTGCTTATCTCGCTCCTTTCCGTAGCCATCTCTTCCTCTCCCTGTACTCAGAGGCTCTCCCCTTTGCGTCGCCGCCTCTGGCCCCTCCATCAATGCGAGCGCCTCCCGATCCCTCCTCCTGGTCCCTCCTCCCCTCGCCGGTAAGGGGGCAGCAAGCGCATGCGCAGTCGTGCCCCTCCCTCTCCGCCCCCACCCCCCGTCGGCGCCTGGGCCTCGTCCCCTTCTCTCTGTCTCCCTCGCCTGCCCCATCACGTCCCCTGACACCGACACCCCATTGCTCCCACAGTCTCCCCAGTCTCCACTTTGGTCCCCAGCGCTGTCCGCCCGAGGTAAGATGGGGAGGGGGCGGCCCGCGGAGAAGGGGAGGGGCGAAGCATCCTGCATCCCGAGATAAACAAACCGGGGAGGGGGCGGCTGAGACTGAGGGGCCTGACGCGGGAGGAGAAGAATGGGGGGCTGGGCCTGGGGGAGGTGGCAGGCGCTGGGCGCACACACCGGGGCCCTCTGTGGGTAACGGGGGTCCCTATGGTTGCCCAAGATCCAGTTGCACGGAGGCCACTCGGGGCCCTGGAAGCTCCTAGGGGCTTGGACCCTGGAGCCTGCGGGGCACCCTCTCCAGCTGACCTCTGCCTCCAGGATTTGCCTGAAAGCTGCCCCCAACTCTGCACCTGCCCCCCGAGGGCCACCAAGGACCATGACTAAGACAGATCCTGCCCCGATGGCCCCGCCGCCCCGAGGAGAGGAGGAAGAAGAGGAGGAGGAGGATGAGCCCGTCCCCGAGGCCCCCAGCCCCACCCAGGAGCGCCGACAGAAGCCTGTTGTGCACCCCTCGGCACCTGCCCCCCTCCCTAAGGACTACGGTAACACTGTCCCCACCCTGGAATCTAGCCTGGAGCGTTGGGTGGCTGGGAAGGGTGGGCTGTGCTCTGCTGGTGGTGATGGTGGGAGAATTTCTGGGGAATTTGAAGGTGGTCCAGAGGAATCTTGGCTGCAGAGCACCCCTCGTTCATTCACTCATTCACCCATTGAAGAATGGAATTGTAATACTCCTAGTCGTTGATTCATGACACATCATTCCATCATTTAGTCTTTCAACAATCATTTATTGAAAGCGTCTGTGGACCTGGCTCTATGCTAGGGGCTGGGGCCACAGCAGGGGGCAAGAGAGAACCAGTCTTTACCCTGAGACAACTCACAGGCCTCAGTAACAGCCACACAAATAGGTATTAAACCATAATGTAATTTAGTTCACATTTAGGTTTATATGCAAGAAAGAAAAATATAATGTAATATAAATATGTAATTACAAGACATTATGAAAATTGTATTTACCAAAAACAAGCTGCTGCAAGAGTTTTTTAAGACATGGTTTCCCTGAGGAGGTTATATTTGAGAAGACTGGAGGGTGAGTTGGGGTTAACTAAGAGAGGGGTCAGGGGAAAGGGGTCCCAGGAGAGGTAACTGCTGGGTAAAGGATCTGAGGTAGGAGGGTATGGAGCTGAGAGGAGGGCCTCTTGGAGAAACTGAAAGTGTCTAATCATTGACCAAGCGATATTTATCGAGTGCTGCTACTCTGTGACAAGCCTTATGCTGGGTGCTGGAGATTTAATCCCAAGTGATCCAGGAATGATCCTCCCTTGCAGGAGAGAAGGAGAGACTAAATAAGTGAACAGATAAATAAATCAGAAATCAGATAAATTCAGATTGGAGTGAGTGCTATGAAAGAAAGAAAAGGTGGGCCAGGTGTGGTGGTTCACGCCTGTAATCTCAGTATTTTGGGAGGCCGAGGGCAGTGGATCACCTGAGGTCAGGAGTTTGAGACCAGCCTGGCCAACATAGTAAAACCCCATCTCTACTAAAAATACAAAAATTAGCTGGGCATAGTGGCGTACGTCTATAATCCCAGCCACTCGTGAGGCCGAGGCCATAGAATCACTTGAACCTGGGAGGCAGAGGTTGCAGTGAGCCAAGATCGAGCCACTACACTCCAGCCTGGGTGACAGAGTGAGACTATCAAAAAAAGAAAGAAAGGAAGGAAGGAAGGAAGGGAGGGAGGGAGAGAGGGAGGGAGGGAGGGAGGGAAGGAAAGGTGGGGATATGATCATGACTAGGGGGCAGCTACCTGCAGGGGTAGTCAGGGCTGGTCTTTCTGAGTAGGTGACATTTAGTTTGGGACCCGGAGCATGGGGAGGAATCAGCCAGAAGAGAGCTGGAAAAAGAGTGTTCCAGGCAGAGAGCAGCAAGTGCAAAGGCCCTGAGGCAGAATTGAACTTGGAACAGAAAGATCCTGGAGCTGCATTCAGGGAATGATCAAGGTTGAGGTGAGAGGTTGGCATAGGTCAGATCTGGAAAGGCTTTCAAGGCTACAGTGAGGACTTTGGTTATATTCTAAGTGGGATGGGGGAGAAGAGTAGCAAGGTGAGGGTGTTTAAAAGCAGAGGAGTGGCAGGTCTGATTTATAGTTTGAAAGCTCCCTCTGGGTACTGGGTAGAAGGGGATGGAGCGCAGCCAGAGTTGAATGTAGAAGGGGAATTTGGAAGATATGCAGGCTGGGAATCCCCAGCAGCTGTGAGGTTCAGAAACCAGGTTCAGAGAGTTAGCGTTGCCAGGATAGAGCAGGAGAGATGGCATCCATGGACATGTCACCCACTAGAGGTGGATCAGGGAGACTACAAGTTGACTTCAGTCTAAGAAAAATAAGAAAGTTGGTCAGGCACGGTGGTTCTGGCTTATAATCCTAGCACTCTGGGAGGCCGAGGTGGGAGGATCGCTTGAGGCCAGGAGTTCAAGATCAGCCTGGGCAATGGAGCAAGACCCCATCTCTACAGAAAATTTAGAAATTAACCAGGCATGGTGAGTACCTGTAGTCCCAGCTACTCCAGAGGCTGAGGTGGGGGGATCACTTGAGCCTGAGAATTCGATGCTGCAGCAAGCTAGGATTGCACCACAGCACTCTAGCTTGGGTGACACAGTGAGACCCTGTCTCAAAAAAAAGAAAAAAGAAAAAGAAAGTTATCTGGGGCCTGAGGTGTTGCCGGGGGCGGGCTGTACTTCAGAAAACTGGAAAATCTCCTTTGGAAATGCGGCTGGAGGTGGCTGGGGTCTGTGACTCAGTGGGAGGTCGGAGGGTATAGGCTGAGCCCTCCAAGCAGTCTCGCTTGCAGAGCGGGAGAGGGTTTTGTCCCAGAATGTGAAGGAATCTGGAAATGTGGTCAAGGACAGGGAAAAGGCTAAGGTGGACTCCAAGAGGAAATCCAAGTATATCTGTTAAATCTGTACATTAATTCAACAGAGATTGACTGAGCACTTACTGTGTGCCATGTGCTGTGCCTGGCCTTAGGGATAAAGGAGTGAATGGGGCAGAATGGAATCGTAGCATTTAGATCCTAGTGAGGGAAGAAGAAAGGAAATGGAGGAGGGAGAAAGAGAAGGAGTAAACATGTTAAGTAGTGATATGAGCTATGATATAAATACATAAATAAATAAATAAATAAATAAATAAATAAATAAAGGGCTGGGCATGGTGGCTCACACCAGTAATTTCAGTGCTTTGGGAAGCCAAGGTGGGAGGATCGCTTGAGCCCAGGAGTTTGAGACCAGCCTAGGCAACATAGCAAGACCCTGTTACTACAAAAAAAAAAAAAAAATAGCGGGCATGGTCGTATGTACTGTAGTCCCAGCTACCAGGGAGGCTGAGGCAGGAGGATCACTTGAACCCAGGAGTTCAAGGCTGTAGCAAGCTATGATCACACCATTGCATTCCAACAAGAACCTATCTTTTTTTTTTTTTTTTTTTTTTTTTTGAGACGGACTCCAGGCTGGAGTGCAATGGCACAATCTTGGCTCACTGCAACCTCTGCCTTCCTGGTTCAAGTGATTCTGCTGCCTCAGCCTCCTGAGTAGCTGGGATTATCAGTGCCCACCACCACGCCCAGCTAATTTTTATATTTTTAGTAGAGATGGAGTTTCACCATGTTGGTCTGGCTGGTCTCAAACTGCTGACCTCGTGATCTGCCCGCCTTGGCCTTCCAAAGTGCTGGGATTACAGGCATGAGCCACCATGCCCAGCTAAGACCCTATCTCTTAAAAAAAAAAAGAAAAGAAAGAGTAGGAGATGGAGAAGGGCGGGTGCCGATTTAGACAGTGTGGTTTGGGGAGGCCTCTCTGAGGAGATGACATTTGAGCAAAGATCTATAAAGCTTTGAGAAGATGTGTGGGAAGTCTATTCCGAGTGAGAAAAACAGCAAGTGCCAAGACCCTGAGACAGGAATTTGCTTGGCACGTGGGAGGGACAGAGGGAGCCCAGTGTGGGAAATGAGGGAAGGGGAATAAGTGAGGGGAGAGGGCTGAGAACTGAGGGGCTGGATGTGCAGAGCCCTGAGGGCCATGGGGAAGACTTTGGTCTGTTCTCTGGATGGGATGGGAGCTGGAGGAGGGTTCTAAGCCAAGCAGGGCTATGATGTGACTGCAGTTCTAAAAGAAGCATGCCAACTGATTCCTGGAGACACCTTCTATGTGGCGCTTCCCTGGGCTGTGTATAATCTGATCATTCATGTACTCGTTCATTCACCACGCACTGAGTTCCTGCCACGTGCCAGGGCCCTGTGCTGGATGCTGACGTCACAGAGAGCAGTACTCCTTAGAGTTGAGTGGGAGGAGACAGAAGTGCCTCTGGGCACCACCCTTGCTGGCCACAGGTTGATTCCTGCTCATAGATACATTTTATTTTATTTTTATTTTATTTATTTATTTATTTATTTTTGAGAAGGAGTCTCGCTCTGTCGCCCAGGCTGGAGTGCAGTGGCCGGATCTCCTGCCTCAGCCTCCTGAGTAGCTGGGATTACAGGCGCCCACTACCATGCCTGGCTAATTTTTGTATTTTTGGTAGAGTCAGGGTTTCACCATGTTGGACCAGGCTGGTCCCGAACTCCTGACCTCAGGTGATCCGCCTGCCTTCGCCTCCCAAAGTGCTGGGATTACAGGCGTGAGCCACCGCGCCCAGCCTCTATTTTTATTTTTTATATTTCTAGAGACAGGGTCTTGCTCTGTTGCCTAGGCTGGCGTGCAGTGGCACGATCATGGCTCACTGCAGCCTTGAACTCCTGGACTCAAGCAATCCTCCTGTCTCAATCTCCTTGAGTAGCTCCAATGCACACCACCACACATGGCTAATTTTAAAACTTTTTATAAAGACAGAGGTCTTGCTATGTTGCCCAGGCTGGTCTCAAACTTATGGGCTCGAGCAATCCTCCTGCCTCGGCCTCCCAAAGCATTGGGATTACAGATGTGAGTCACTATGCCCAGTCATGGATACATTTTATGTGGGCTACATGGTATTTGAAACAATCGGGAGAGTTTTATTAAAAACCAGGACTTCTGGCTTTATTTATTTTTGCTCTGGGGATTCAGCCAAACTTCACTCATACTCTCACAGGGCAACAGTGGGTGAGGTCAGTAGCAGTCCCCCTGGACATGCAGACTCCAAGGTACTGCACTCTGTCCGGCTTTTGTTTCAGGGGGTGGAGTTTCTGCTATATGGGAATTGCCTGATCTTCCAATTTTTCAAGACACACTGGGCATCAAGATTTTTATGTGAACCCACCTGAGTTTGAAACCTCATGCTGGCCACACAGAAAATGCCTGTGGGTTGACTGTGGCCCATGTGCCACCAGCTTGAGATCCCGCATTAGAGGCTCTAAGAGGCAAAGCTCCCCTACTGAGGCTGGAAGGAGGGGGTCAGTTGCGTGGGGTGACCTTGGACCTCTTGCCACCCCAGCTTTCACCTTCTTCGATCCCAATGACCCGGCGTGCCAGGAGATCCTGTTTGACCCCCAGACCACCATCCCCGAGCTGTTTGCCATTGTGCGCCAGTGGGTGCCCCAAGTCCAGCACAAGATAGATGTCATCGGCAATGAGGTAAGAACACTGGGGAAACCAGGGAGAGAGGGGATGCGGTTCCCCACATGTGTGGGTGACCCTCCCTGCTCCCCTGGTACTCACAGATTCTGCGCCGAGGCTGCCATGTGAACGATCGTGACGGGCTGACCGACATGACACTGCTCCACTATGCGTGCAAGGCTGGGGCCCACGGAGTCGGTGAGGGCCCCCACCCCCAAGTCATGAGCCCCAAAGCCTAGGCCCCCAGACCCAACACGCTCAAAACCACCCAGAACTCAGGCCCCATCTGGAACCCGAAGCCTCAGATCCCAAAGTATAGTCCCTGAGGCGCAGGGCCCTCCCCGTACACTGGGCCCATGCTCTGGAATGGGGGTTCCAAGCTGATCCCGCCTATCGCGCAGGGGACCCCGCGGCAGCCGTGCGCCTCTCGCAGCAGCTGCTGGCGCTGGGCGCAGATGTGACCCTGCGCAGCCGCTGGACCAACATGAACGCGCTTCACTACGCGGCCTATTTTGATGTGCCGGACCTCGTGCGTGTGCTGCTGAAGGGCGCGCGGCCACGAGGTGAGGAGGAGAGCCCTGGCTGGGAGGGGCAAGGACCTGGGTGAGGGATGCAGAGACCCAGGTGAGGGCCAGGCTGCGAGGGAAAGGAGGATGGCGATCTGAGGAGACAGCGGGAGGCTGGAGGCGTGGGAGAGGGGGCTCAGTGGACTACCACTCTAGGGAGGGGCGGGGCCGCGAAGGGAGAGTGGGGCTCCGAGGTGGGGGCGGGGCTCTGCGTCGGAGGCTCTGGGACCTGCAAATCAAGAAATGAGCCCCGAGGTAGGAGGAGGGCTGGGGTCCCACAGGTGCTCACCCGGAACCCCTCCTCTTGCCCACTTCCAGTGGTGAACTCCACGTGCAGTGACTTCAACCACGGCTCAGCCCTGCACATCGCTGCTTCCAGCCTGTGCCTGGGCGCCGCCAAATGTTTGCTGGAGCACGGCGCCAACCCTGCACTGAGGGTACTGCCACCCTTGCCCAGAACCCGTTACCCTCCTGCTCCCGTCCTCCCCCACTTCCCTCCAGCAGGTCTCTGCGTTTCCCGTGACTTCCCAGATACTACAAATGTCTGTACATTCAGCAAATGCAGTAACAGCTGAAATTTGCCTAGTGTTCATTACATGTCAGGTGAAGTCTATTATAAGCCTTGTTTTACAATGGGGAAACTGAGGCAGAGATTAAGGGATCTGCCCAGGGTCATCCAGCCTACCCCGTGGCAGTGCATAACAGCATTTCAAGGACATGAGGAAAGTAAGGCTAGGCCCTCTGTGAATGAGAGGGTTGGTCCCCTCCTAAGCCCTCAATATGATCTTTGATTTCCAACCCATGCATTACCAGGCTCCATCCACAATGCTAATTACTCTGCAGCTGTCCAGGCACTAGTATCTTGGGGGAACATGGCCTGTGCCCCTGAGACCCTGCCTCTCCCCATTCCCCACTGGCCCAGAGTTCGACTCCTGACTATATACCACAGGAGCCCACTCTCACTCTCTCTCTCTCTTTTTTTTTTTTTTTTTTTTTTTTTTTGAGATGGAGCCCGGCTCTGTCATCCAGGTGGGAGTGCAGTGGTGCAATCTCAGCTCACTGCAACCTCTGCCTACCAGGTTCAAACGATTCTCCTGCCTCAGCCTCCTGAGTAGGTGGAATTATAGGCACGCGCCACCACACCTGGCTAATTTTTGTATTTTTGGTAGAGATGGAATTTCACCATGTTGGTCAGGCTGGTTTCGAACTCCTGACCTCAGGTGATCTGCCTACCTCGGCCTCACAGAGTGCTAGGATTACAGGCATGAGCCACTGCACCCGGCCTACAGGAACCCATTCTTAATGTTCATCTCCCACATGTCCTCATTACAGGCTTGGGGTCTCCAGAGATTGCTTCCCTGGGGGCGTAACCTGCAGCACTGAAGTGTGGCCCTCATCCCTACTGCCTACACCCCCAGGCCCACCCTCAATTACTTGACACACCCCCAGCCCTGGGTCTCAGGGGTGGGTTTCCCTGGGGATGTGGTCTGCACCTTTCTGCCCTGCCCCTTCTTTTTTTTTTTTTTTTTTTTTGAGATGGAGTCTCGCTCTATCACCCAGGCTGGAGTGCAGTAGCATGATCTCAGCTCACTGCAACCTCTGCTTCCCAGGTTCAAGGGATTCTCCTGCCTCAGCCTCCTGAGTAGCTGGGATTACAGGCACACGCCACCACACCCGGCTAATTTTTGTATTTTTGGTAGAGACAAGGTTTCACCATGTTGACCAGGCTGGTCTTGAACTCCTGACCTCAAGCGATCTGCCTGCCTCGGACTCACAATGTACTGGGATTATGGGCGTGAGCCATGTTACCCGGCTTGCCCTGCCCCTTCTTATTCCCAGGTTGGCCCAGGGTATGACCTAGTCCTAACCCTGCATCACCCAGACTGGTGGTCTCTAGGGTCAGGGCCTCCATGGGGGTGTGGCCTCTGCCACTGAGTCCCCGCCCCCTCTTCCCATTGGCCCCCAGAATCGAAAAGGACAGGTGCCGGCGGAGGTGGTCCCAGATCCTATGGACATGTCCCTGGACAAGGCAGAGGCGGCGCTGGTGGCCAAGGAGCTGCGGACGCTTCTGGAAGAGGCGGTGCCACTATCTTGCGCCCTCCCCAAGGTCACGCTACCCAACTATGACAACGTCCCAGGCAATCTCATGCTTAGCGCACTGGGCTTGCGCCTGGGAGACCGCGTGCTGCTGGATGGCCAGAAGGTCAGGGGCTGGGGTGTGTGTTGGCGTGGTGGGTGGGGTGGGACTTAGCCCCTTAATCCCTTGGAACTGTATCCTTGGGCAGAGTGCAGTCCGTCCCCTTTGTCTGCTTGCTGTCCTAACTATCCACCCAGTATTTGATTTCGTCTCAGTTGTTCCGTGGTGTCTCCTTTGAGCCTCACCTTGTGCTGAGCTCTCCATCCTGGGGGGGAAACAACTCATCATCTGACAGTGACGGCCGAGAGCGGTCATGGCTGCCATGGGGAGGGGTGAGCAGAGTGATCTGCGCAGCTCTGTGCACCTGTGGCTCCCCCTGGGTCTTGTGGTCCTCGATCAGGCCCCTTCGCTCTCAGAGGCAAGTCTGGCTAGGAAAGTCCAGGCCAGAGTGATTGGAGTGTGATGGGGAATGCACCCAAATTGCAGATGTGGAGGAGCAAGCCAGGGAAAAAAAGGGAGAAAGGAGTCTCAGCTAGGGGGAGCGGGTATCACAGCCCAGAGGGCAGAGAGAATCTTCATTTATCCAGGGACTCCAACTTCATTTCCTGGTGTCCCTCAGGCTCCATACGGGACCCCAGTCTGTCCTTAGGGAGGGAGGGCTGTGTCTGCCCCTGCCCTGCTCTCATGGAGCTCCACTTGTAATGAAGCGGAGACAGTCAAGAAAGTAAACCTATGGTTGAGATAATTTCTGGGTTGGGCATGGTGGTTCACACCTGTAACCCCGGCATTTTGGGAGGCTGAGGTGGGAGGATCACTTGAGGCCAGGAGTTGTTAGAGACCAGCCTGGGCAACATAGCGAGATCCCGCCTCTACTGAAAATAAATAAATAAATAAAGTTCTGGTAGCAACAAGGGCTGTGAACACCATTACATGTTTGGATTTAGTAAATTGTCCCTGGCTGAATGCTGGGGTGGTTTTAGCTGGGGTGTTCTGAGAAGGCTTCTCTAAGGAGGTAATGTCCAAACTAAGACAGGAAAGAGCTTCCTCTGCAAAGGTAAGGAAGCAGAGGATACAGTAGGTATGGAGACACAGAGGCAGGAAGGGGCAGTGTGATGAGGGAGTTATGGGAAGCGGGGGGAGGTGGAGAGGTCAGCAAGGCTGGGTCACAGCAGACCTGTAGGCTACCGGAAGGAGTTTGATTTTTGCTTTTGTTTTTTTGAGACGGGTCTCGCTCTGTCACCCAGGCTGGAGTGCAGTGGCGCGATCTTGGCTCACAGCAACCTCTGCCTCCCAGATTCAAGCCGTTCTCATGTCTTAGCCTCCCGAGTAGCTGGGATTGCAAGTGTGTGCCAACAAGCCTGGCTAATTTTTTATTTTTATTTTTAGTAGCAGTGGGTTTCGCCATGTTGGCCAGGCTGGTCTCAAACTCCTGCCCTCAAGCGATCCACCCACCTTGGCTCCCAAAGTACTGGGATTACAGGCATAAGCCACTGCGCCCGGCCCCATCCAGAAAGCATTCTGATGTACACGATCTAATTGTATCCATTGCACAATTCTGAAAGTTTGGGTTGACTCTTCCCATTTTGTAAGCCAGACTATAAAAGCCTCCAACAGGTGAAAATCTTTATCTGGAGACATGCAATACCAATCACTGCCCCTTAGAGAAGCAGCATAGCACAGCGTCATGGGCTCAGGCTCAGGGACTTGCCCAGGTAAATCTCAGCTTTGCAACTTCCCAGCTGTGGGACCTGGAGCCAGTGATTCTGCCTCTCTGGGCCTCAATGTCTTCATCTGTAAATGGAGATAATAATAGTACCCACGTTGGGGGGCTGGTTGAGGTTTAAATTAATTAAAATGCGTAAGGCCATTAGAACAGAGTCCAGTGCATACTAAATGCTCTTTGTGTGTGCCAGGCACTGTTCTAGTCCCTCCACCAACCCTCTAAGATCAGCACTAATTAATTAGCCCATGATATGGACAAGGAACTGAGACATGGAGAGATGAATGAGCCTCCCATAATGATGATAACCACACTCACTAAAGGCTCACTGCAGTTAAGCAACTTTACATGTATTAAAAATGTTTCCGCCGAATGCAGTGGCTCATGCCCATAGTCCCAGCACTTTGGGAGGCAGAGGCAGAAGGATCGCTTGAGCTCAGGAGTTCAAGACCAGCCTGGGCAACATAGTGAGACCTCATCTCTACTAAAAATGAAAAAATTAACCAGGCATGGTGGCGCACACCTGTAGTCCTAGCTACTCAGGAGGCTGAAGTGAGAGGATCGCTTGTGCCCAGGAGTTTGAGGCTGCACTGTGCTGAGATCATGCCACTGCACCCCCAGCCTGGGTGACAAAGCGAGACCCTGTCTCAAAAAAAAAAAAGTTTCCATCAGACAATCACACCATGAGGTATCTTACTATCTCTATTTTACAGATGAAACTGAGGTTCAAGAAGTCCCCTGACCAAAGTTACAGCATGATAATAGCTAACAGACTGGGCAGAGTGGCTTCACACCTGTAATCCCAGCACTTTGGGAGGCCAAGATGGGGAGGATTGCTTGAGGCCAGGAGTTTAATACCAACCTGGGGGGCAACATGGGGATACTCCATTTCTTTTTTTTTTTTTTTGAGACGGAGTCTCGCTCTGTCGCCCGGGCTGGAGTGCAGTGGCACGATCTCAGCTCACTGCAAGCTCCGCCTCCCGGGTTCACGCCATTCTCCTGCCTCAGCCTCCCGAGTAGCTGGGACTACAGGCGCCCGCCACCTCGTCCGGCTAATTTTTTGTATATTTAATAGAGACAGGGTTTCACCGTGTTGGCCAGGATGGTCTCGATCTCCTGACCTCGTGATCTGCCCACCTCGGTCTCCCAAAGTGCTGGGATTACAGGCGTGAGCCACCGCGCCCGGTGGGATACTCCATTTCTATTTTTTAGAAAAGTTTTGTTGTTGTTGTTGTTTTAATTAGCCAGGCTTTGGTGGTGTGCACCTGTAGTCCCAGCTACTTGGGAGACTGAGGAGGGAAGATTGCTTGAACCCAGGAGTTCGAGGTTACACTGAGCTATAATCGCACCACTGCACTCCAGCCTGGGCCACAGGGTGAGACCCTGTCTCTAAAATAGAAAAAAACCATTTTTCTTTTTTTTTTTTGAGACAGAGTCTCGCTCTGTCGCCCAGGCTGGAATGCAGTGGCGCAATCTCGGCTCACGGCAAGCTCCGCCTCCCGGGTTCACGCCATTCTCCTGCCTCAGCCTCCCTTGTAGCTGGGACTACAGGTGCCCACCACCGCACCCGGCTAGTTTTTTGTATTTTTAGTAGAGACGGGGTTTCACCATGTTAGCCAGGATGGTCTCGATCTCCTGACCTCGTGATCCGCCCGTCTCGGCCTCCCAAAGTGCTGGGATTACAGGCGTGAGCCACTGCGCCCAGCAAAAACCCATTTTTCAATAACGAATACTTGCTGATCTTTTACTTAATGCCAAGCCTGTTCTGAGGGTTTTAATTTCTCTATAACAGCCCTGTCCAACAGAGCTTTCTGTAATGGTAGAAATATTCTGTGTCTGTGCTGTTCAGTAAAGTAAGCTACAAGCCACATGTGACAATTGAGCACTTGAAATATGACTAGTGTGACTGGGGAAATGCACTTTTAGTTTAAATTTATTGATTTTTATTTTTATTTATGTTTTTTCTTGAGACAGAGTCTTGCTCTGTTGCCCAGGCCGGAGTGCAATGGCGCTATCTGGTCTCACTGCAACACTCCGGGGTTCAAGCAATTCTCCTGCCTCAGCCTCCCGAGTAGCTGGGATTACAGGCGTGCGCCATCATGCCCAGCTAATTTTTGTGTTTTTAGTAGAGATGGGGTTTCACCATGTTGGCCAGGCTGGTCTTGAAGTCCTGACCTCAGGTGATCCTCGCACATCGGCCTCCCAAAGTGCTGAGATTACAGGTGTGAGCCATTGCGCCCAGACTAAATTTATTTTTAAATTAAAAAATTATCTGAGTCTTGTTCCTAAGGTATGCATTTATTTATTTTTGAGACAGGGTCTTGCTCTGTTGCCCAAGCTGAAGTGCAGTGGCACAATCATAGCTCACTGCACCCTTGAACTCCTGGGCTCAAGTGATCCTCCCACGTCAGCCTCCCAAGTAACTGGGACTACAGGCTTGAACTACTGCACCTGGCTACCTTTTTTCTCTCTTTTATAGAGAATAGGGTCTTGCTGCCTTTGTATTTTGGAACAGATTAAGATGAGAGGGTCCCGCCATTTTCACCCAGGCTGGTCTGAAACTCCTGGCCTCAAGTAATCCTCCAGCCTTGGCCTCCCAGTGTTGGGATTACAGGCATGAGCCACCGCAGCCTGTTTAAGTTTAAATTGTTGGCCAGGCACAGTGGCTCATGCCTGTAATCCCAGCACTTTGGGAGACTGAGGCAGGTGGATCACCTGAGGTCAGGAGTTCCAGACCAGCCTGACCAATATGGTGAAACCCCGTCTCTACTAAAAATACAAAAATTAGCCAGGCATGGTGGCGTGCACCTGTAGTCCCAGCTACTTGGGAGGCTGAGATGGGAGAATTGCTTGAACCCAGGAAGTGGAGTTTGCAGTGAGCCAAGGTCTTGCCACTGCACTCCAGCCTGGCAACAGAGCGAGACTCCGTCTGAAATAATAATAATAATAATAATAATAATAAATAAATTTAAATTGTCCTATGTGGCTAGTCACTATTCACTATATGAGACAGGGCAACTCTTTAACAATCCTATAAGGTGAGTATATTTGTTCCCATTTCACAGCAAAGGAAGTTGAGGCACAGAGAGGTTAACTCATGTAGCCAGCAAATGGTGATGTGTGACCTGGGGTTTGGGCCCAGGGTGGCCTTATGCACCCTACCTTGCTGCCTGTGTGCGAGCACTCCACGTTGGCCTCCCAGCATTCCTTCCTCAGCCATCGCCTCCCTTCTCTCCCCAGACGGGCACACTGCGGTTCTGTGGGACCACGGAGTTTGCCAGCGGCCAGTGGGTGGGCGTGGAGCTGGACGAGCCTGAGGGCAAGAATGATGGCAGCGTTGGGGGCGTTCGGTACTTCATCTGCCCCCCCAAGCAGGGTTAGTCTCACCTGGGGCCCAAGAGGGGTGCGGCCGGGGGTCCACTCAGCAGTTCTGATGCTGCTGACTGGGAAACAGGGGATGGGGGATGGGGGCTGAGGGCAGAGGCTTGGACAACACCAGGCTCGAACTCTGTACTCGTAGGTCTCTTTGCCTCCGTGTCCAAGATCTCCAAGGCAGTGGACGCACCCCCCTCCTCTGTCACCTCTACGCCCCGGACCCCCCGGATGGACTTCTCCCGTGTCACCGGCAAAGGCCGCAGGGAACACAAAGGTCAGAGAGGGGATCCCTGCGGTGGGAAGAGCCAGTTTGGGGATGTTGTGGGAGTAGCTCAGCTTCTGTGACTCAGTTTCTCCTCAGGCCCAAACTCCAGTTTTGGAAGACAAGCTCTGAGTTCCTGACTTCTGTGACTCAGTTTCCCCTTTGGCTCAGTACTGGTCCCCCCTAGTTCTTTTTTTTTTTTTTTTTTTTTTTTTGAGACGGAGTCTCGCTGTGTCTCCCAGGCTGGAGTGCAGTGGCGTGATCTCGGCTCACTGCAAGCTCCGCCTCCCGGGTTCACGCCATTCTCCCGCCTCAGCCTCCCAAGTAGCTGAGACTACAGGCGCCCGCCACCACGCCCGGCTAGTTTTTTGTATTTTTAGTAGAGACGGGGTTTCACCATGTTAGCCAGGATAGTCTTGATCTCCTGACCTCGTGATCCACCCGCCTCGGCCTCCCAAAGTGCTGGGATTACAGGCTTGAGCCACCGCGCCCGGCCCCCCCTAGTTCTTAGAAGGACCTGTGGGTTCCCTGCCCTCTGTGACTTAGTTTCCTCTCAGGCCCAAAGGTCTCCCCGAGTTTTAGGGAAGAATCTGTGGAGATACTGGCTTTGGTCATTTGATTTACTTTTTTTTTTTTTTTTTTTTGAGACGGAGTCTTGCTCTGTCGCCGGGCTGGAGTGCAGTGGCCGGATCTCAGCTCACTGCAAGCTCCGCCTCCCGGGTTCCCGCCATTCTCCTGCCTCAGCCTCCCGAGTAGCTGGGACCACAGGCGCCCGCCACCTCGCCCGGCTAGTTTTTTTTTTGTATTTTTAGTAGAGACGGGGTTTCACCGTATTAGCCAGGATGGTCTCGATCTCCTGACCTCGTGATCCGCCTGTCTCGGCCTCCCAAAGTGCTGGGATTACAGGCTTGAGCCACCGCGCCCGGCCTACTTTTTTTTTTTTTGAGACAAGAGTCTTGCCCTGTTGCCCAGGCTGGAGTGTGGTGGCGCGATCTTGGCTCACTGCAACCTCTGCCTCCCGGGTTTAAGCGATTCTCGTGCCTCAGCCTCCCAAGTAGCTGGGATTACAGGTGCCCACCACCACATCCGGCTAATGTTTGTATTTTTTTTGTAGAGACAGGGTTTTGCCATGTTGGCCAGGCTGGTCTCAAACTCCTGACCTTAAGTGATCCGCCTGCCTCAGCCTCTCAAAGTGCTAGGATTACACGCCTGCGCCACTGCACCCAGCCTGATTTACTCTCAGACCCAAATTCTCCCTTCTTTTTCTTTTTTTTTTTTGAGATGGGGTCTCGCTCCGTCGCCCAGGCTGGAATGTGGTGGCGCAATCTCGGCTCACTGCAAGCTCCGCCTCCCAGGTTCATGCCATTCTGCCTCAGCCTCCCAAGTAGCTGGGACTTCAGGCGCCTGCCACCGTGCCCGGCTAATTTTTTGTATTTTTAGTAGAGATGGGGTTTCACTGTGGTCTCGATCTCCTGACCTCATGATCCGCCTGCCTCGGCCTCCCAAAGTGCTGGGATTACAGGCATGAGTCACTGCGCCCGGCCTCTCCCTTCATTTTAAAAGGACAGTTTCTGGGTTCCTGACTTCTGACTCAGCTTTTCCTAATCCAACATATCCTCAGCTTTGAGAAAGGATTTTGGGGTTCTTCAGGTTCTCTGACTTGGTTTCCTTTCAGGCCTAAAGCCCCTTCCTAATTCTCTGGCATCTGGCATTCAGTTTCACTTCAAACCAAGAACAGGGTTTCTACCTTGGGGTTTTCCAGGTGGCATGGGGTTCCCAAAGCTGGCATCACCCCCCTACGCACCTCCTGCACCTTCTTCCCTTAGGCAAGAAGAAGACCCCATCATCCCCATCCCTGGGCAGCTTGCAGCAGCGGGATGGGGCCAAGGCTGAGGTTGGAGACCAGGTCCTCGTCGCGGGCCAGAAGCAGGGAATTGTGCGCTTCTATGGGAAGACAGACTTTGCCCCAGGTGAGGATGGGGACTCTGGGCCAGGGGCCAGGCAGGGCCTTGAGAAATCCTGACACCCTCGTGCTGCAGGTTACTGGTATGGCATTGAGCTGGACCAGCCCACAGGCAAGCATGATGGCTCTGTCTTCGGCGTCCGGTACTTCACTTGCCCCCCGAGGCATGGGGTCTTCGCACCAGCATCCCGTATTCAGAGGTGAGCCTAAACTTCTAGCCCCAACCCAGGGTACCACCTGGAGCCCTGATCCCCCGTCAGATGGCCTCCTCCTCCCAGACCAGCAGGACAGTGTGGACACCCCCCAGCCCCCAGTCAGACTCTGGCCTCTTGTGGCTCTGACCTCTCCCCCATCCCTGTGTCTCCTCAGGATTGGCGGATCCACTGATCCCCCTGGGGACAGTGTTGGAGCCAAAAAAGTGCATCAAGTGACAAGTGAGTTGGGAGATGATATGTGGGGAGTGTAAGTTTGGGGATGGGAGGAAGGGTCCTGGGTTCTCAGGTATATACTGGTGACAGTCTCTGGTATTTAATGGGGGATACAGGGTCCAGCAAAATGATGAGACAAGGTCCCCAAAAAGATAGGTGCTGAAGGGTATGAGGAAGTTAGCAACAAGGCTCTTTGGGGACATGAGGTTGAGCAGATACTGGGGAAAGGGATAGTCACTGGGGGACATGGTGGGAATTATGGACAAGGGGCCCAGATGGGTATTGGGAATGTGAGATCCAGGTAGGGGCTGGAGACATGGGGAGGTATTAATGAGAAGGAGTATGAATGAGTATTGAGGACACAGGTGGTCTGTCATCCCCTCACTTGACATCCTGACCTCCTCTTCAGTGACGCAGCCCAAACGCACCTTCACCACAGTCCGGACCCCAAAGGACATTGCATCAGAGAACTCCATTTCCAGGTGTGTGGCCAACCCCTATCCCCTCTCCTATGCGACATTCAGGGAGAGGGATCCACAAGGCAGTTGGACCCAGAGATCTGGAGCTCTGGTCAGGGCTGGAAAGAGAGGTTAGGAAAACTTGTAACTTGT
This sequence comes from Macaca thibetana thibetana, assembly GCF_024542745.1. Taxonomy (NCBI): domain Eukaryota; kingdom Metazoa; phylum Chordata; class Mammalia; order Primates; family Cercopithecidae; genus Macaca; species Macaca thibetana. Next base: position 40,420,898 of record NC_065596.1, on the reverse strand, counting down.
TAGCATACCCAGAAACAGTCTTTAGGGTGTAGGGCCCCGCACTGAATTCTAGTGACTTCCACTTTCGGGGGGGGCAGTAAAGGAAGCAGAACACCCTTCCCTCCACACGAGCCTCAGAATAACAGCTACAGACCAGGCGGGGTGGCTCACGCCTGTAATCCCAGCACTTTGGGAGGCTGAGGCAGCTGGATCACCTGAGGTCAGGAGTTCAAGACCAGCCTGGTCAACATGGTAAAACCCCGTCTCTACCAAAAACACAAAAATTAGCCGGACACGATGGTGCACACCTGTACTCCCAGCTACTCGGGAGGCTGAGGCAGGAGAATTGCCTGAACCTGGGAGGCAGAGGTTGCAGTGAGCCGAGATCATGCCACAGCACTCCAGCCTGGGTGACAGGGAGACTCTGTCTCAGAAAACAAACAAACAAACAAACAAACAAACAAACAAACCATAGCCAGAGAGGTACAGGCAAAATCCAGAAAGTCCTGATAGCAAACACTGGGGGAAAGGCTGGGGGTGATGGGTGCAGATGTCCCCGCTGCCTGCCTAAGGGTGTGACCCTGTGATTCTCCTTTCCAGGTTGCTGTTCTGCTGCTGGTTCCCCTGGATGCTGAGGGCAGAGATGCAGTCTTAGAGGCCCTGGACACCTGACAAAGAGACAGAGTCCCCACTAGCATCTCCTGACACCCGAAGAGCCCTGAGTCACCCTGAGATAGAGATTCCCAGTAACACATCCAGAGTAGAGACCCCTGTTAGCCAGCCCTCGATCATTGAGGCCCCATTATTAACAGATAGCCCCATAATAACCCCCAAATACAGACCCCATTTCACCCAGAAAGAGATTCCCTGAGTAGCACCTTCAGGCTAGTCCCTATCCCCAACCCCGCAGAGCAGATTCCCAGATTAACAGATTTCCACATCACCCCTAATGATGGTGACCCTCTCCACATAACGCATTACAACAGAACATTCTTGAATCACCCAACCCTGGATCAGAAACTTCCCCATTAACAAACACTCCCCACTAAGTCCTCTTGAAATAAACATAGGTCACACCCCCAAAGCAAAAGAGTAACAGACGTTCATGTCATTGTTCCCCATTTAACATCAGTCCCCTCAAGATGTCGTGACCCCATGGTCACCCTGAAGCCCTTACACTCCAACCCCTCAATCAGAGACTGCCTTCATTAACAAAGACCCTTGTTCTTACCCCTCAAGAGAAACCCACCATAACCAGCCCACTGTCACCCCTAATTTACAGACACCAAAACAGTCCTGGAAGTGCTAATTACAGGACCCCCAAGTCTTCCTACCCTCTGCACCCTCAAGAAACCCCCAGTGCCTTGTACGAAGCCCACCCCACATGGCCCACAGCTCCTGTGCTGGCCAGGCTCCCAGAAAATTATCTATTTTTTAACTAACGACTTCCCCCTTTGGGGAACCCCAAAATTTGGAGGCCCCATTCTAGGACTCTGGGGATCCCAAACCCTAGAGTACACACATCCCAAACTCCCCTGTGCCCTCAAGTCCTACAGCCCCTAGAAGACCCCAATGCCCTAACTCCTAGGACCACCGAATCATGGAATCCCCAAATCCCCAGGGAATCCCAAATTTGAAAATCCAATCCCAAGCCACCAGGAAACCCAATCATGAGGTCGCTGTGCCTGGTATGGAGGAGACTGCAGTCAGGATATGCATTCCAGGCTCCCAGGCACCTCAAGCCCTATTGACAGGCACCAGGAAACCCCACACAGGAATTCCCATCCCTGGAAACTGGAGAATTTCAATGCCCTGAGTCCACGGATTTCAAGACACCAAATTCCAAGATCCCCAGCCCTAAGGGGACCCCAAATCCTAAAGCCTCCATCTCTAGTAAATGGAAGGCCCCAAGGCCCTGAGGGGATCCCAAATCCTGGAACCCCGATTTCAACCTACGTTCTAGTCACTGGCCTCAAAGGACCCCACAGCACCTGGGCCCGACCAACAGCCCGAGGGAGAACCTGAAGGCCCAGGGAGTCCAGGGCAGACCTGGGGCCCCAACCACCAAGGACAGCTCACGACTGCCCCTTCACTGCATGTCCCCAAACTCAGCATGACTCCTGTCCTCTTCAATAAAGACGTTTCTATGGCCTCTCTGTGTCAGTCATTGGGGGTTTCCCTTGTTGGGAGAAGACGGGAAAGGAAGTGCTTCCTTCAGTCTCGCCTCCCTGCGGTGTGGGCACCGGCTGGCGCTGGCCGCGGGAAGTCCTTCTAGCAGCCTCTCGTATCTTCCCGCGGCTGTCACGGCTGCAGCCCCCGTCCCGCCCATCCGGGTCCACTCGGCCGATGGCCCGGTTCGGTTCTTAAGTTCTGATTGGCCAGTGCCAGACGACGATGCCCCGCCCACGCCCTCCTGCCAATGGCTCAGAGACAAGGAGGCGCGGCCTATCCCTGGGAGAGGATGAAGTGGGAGGGCGAATACTGAGTAAGAGCGCCGATTGGGTGGAAGGCGGGCCCTTGAGGCCTCTGGGAGCTCCCATTGGCCTGCGAGCTCAGCGTCTGTAATGTGGGGCGGAAATGGCTGGGAGGGGGATGGGGATGTTGAATTTGGAAATTGGAGGGGACGCTGGTGGACGGTCAGTTTTGGGGAGTGCTGAGGGTGGAGATGGGTGTCAAGAGGGCTGAAAGTGGGGATCCGGGGGAGCCCAGAGTAGGAGTCCGAGGAGGCTCAGAGCTTGGAGTCCTAAAAGGCTCGGAGTCGGGGGTCTGAAGGATTCAGGGAGGGAAGAAGGTTTGGGAGTCAGCCTCAGAGCTAAAGATCCCAGGGTGCTGGAGTGAAGGGGCACTTAGGAAGGGAAATCCGAGGGGCGTCCAAATGGGAGGATCCGAGGAGGCTGAGGGTGGACATGTCTGAGGAGGCTCAGATTGGGGTTACAGGGGTGCACAGAATGGGATTCGGTGGGGGGCGGTGGTCGCTGAGTGTTGATAGCCGGGCTCACAGTTGCAGGTCTGAAGCGAGGTCTTAAGGTGTTTAAAGGGGTTCTGGGGTGCAACCCTGGGGGCTATATGTAGAGCTTTTGAGAAAGGCTCCCTGTGTGTGGGGCCAGACGATGTTCTCTGTGGGAGGATTGAGAGGGCATATGTGTAGTTTGATGGGCCCTTAGTAAACAGAGTAATGGGGGATTATTCTTGGGGTTCATTGTTTCCGGGCATGGAGCCTAGGGGCTCTCTGTGTGGCTTGTAAGATGCTGAAGACTCAGCTTTTAGAGACCAAGTGAGTTTCAGAAGAGGGCTGAGGTGAGGCCTGGCCTGTGATGGCATGGAAGGCTGCGTTGTGGTGTTAGGGTGGGAGGCCTAGTGACTTCAGCGTGTCCTCCCCTCCCTACAGGATTAGGTGCAAGGAGTTGGTGGTGATGGAGGAGCAGGACGCCAGAGTCCCGGCCCTGGAACCATTCAGAGTGCAGCAGGTTGTCAGAACTCGGGGTGCAGAGGGTGAAGGAGGCAGGCTGACTCCTGAGTTCTTGGGTTGGGACTGCCCCCTTCCTCCAAATTCATTCTTACTGTCAGAGTCCATTCTGGAATGGCACTGGTCCCTTGACTTCAGACCCTGACCTGTCTGAGGACATCCTGAGCCTGTCTCCAGGCATAGGGGTTGCTCTGTGATGATATGTCCTCTGTGTGGGTTGAAGGGCCACATCTTCAAGGAGGTCTGTCTATCCTAGGCACCACCTGTAATCTACTATGTCCCAGACTTCATCTCCAAAGAAGAGGAGGAGTATTTGCTTCGACAGGTGACCTCAGTGCCCTTCTGGTCTGTTTCCCCACTCTTCCCATATTCCTCCCCAATGCCCATCCTCTGTATGAAAGCCCACAAGGCTGCAGTGAAGACCCTGACAAAAGGAACAAGGAAGTTACAGAGCTCATACTGCCTCTACTGAGATAGCCCAATCCTGCTAGCTTAGAGAATAGGGGGTTATAAACATAGGCTGAGATAGGCCAGTTCAGATCATTGAGATTGGGGAGTAAATAATTTAGTGTTCAGATTTCTGTGCGGAGATAGCCCAGTAAACTCTTTCCTGTGCTAAAATAGCTCAGCATAGACCCAGAGCCTTAGGAATAAGGTTACCAAACACAGACCATCTATGCTGAGATGGCCCAGTCTGCATTCCGTTCTTAAGGTTTGGGGAAAGAAGAATTTACAAAGCTCAGAGTCCCTGCCCTTTGCAGCCCCAGAGCCTAAGTTACAAAGCACAGATCTTCCCTGTGTTGGAGTAACCCACTGATCTTGAGTCCAGGAAAAAAATTAGCTACAGAACACAGACTTCTTTTGCTGAGATAGCCCATTCCAGACCTTTGCGTTCTTGGCATTGAAAAATCTACATATTATAGAATTCCTGGGCTGAAATAGCCCAGTACAGCTCCATAACCATGAAGGGAATGAATAGATTATCAACTAGAGCATAGACTTGTTGGACTGAGATAGCCCATTCTAGACCATTAGGATCTTGGCAGTGGAAGATTTTCAAAGTACTTTCTTTGCTGTGCTGAGATAGCCCAGCTTTGCATATTCCCTTCCCCAGGCAATAGGAACAAGGAGGCTGCAGAACTCAAACTGTCCTCAGAGAGCCCAGGAATCAGGAATTTTTGTTTGTTTGTTTTTTGAGACAATCTTGCTCTGTCGCCCAGGCTGGACTGCAGTGGTGTGATCTCAGTTCACTGTAGCCTCCACCTCCTGGGTTCAGCCAATTCTTGTGTCTCAGTCTCCTGAGTAGCTTGGATTGCAGACGTGTGTCACCATACTGCCTCCCAGGTTCAAGCAATTCTCCTGCCTCAGCCTCCCAAGTAGCTGGGATTACAGGTGCGTGCCACCATGCCCAGCTAAATTTTGTATTTTTTTTTTTTTTTGAGACGGAATCTTGCTCCGTCGCCCAGGCTGGAGTGCAGTGGCGCGATCTGGGCTCACTGCAAGCTCTGCCTCCCGGGTTCACGCCATTCTCCTGCCTCAGCCTCCCGAGTAGCTGGGACTACAGGCGCCCGCCACCTCGCCCGGCTAGTTTTTTGTATTCTTTTTAGTAGAGACGGGGTTTCACTGTGTTAGCCAGGAAGGTCTCGATCTCCTGACCTCATGATCCGCCCATCTCGGCCTCCCAAAGTGCTGGGATTACAGGCTTGAGCCACCGCGCCCAGCCTAAATTTTGTATTTTTAGTAGAGACGGGGTTTCCCCATGTTGGCCAGGCTAGTCTCGAACTCCTGACCTCAAGTGATCTGCCCGTCTCGGCCTCCCAAAGTGCTGGGATTACAGGCGTGAGCCACCGGGTTTGGCATGGAATCAGGAAATTAGAATGCAGACTATTGGCTGGGCTGAAAAAGCCCTGTCCAGCCCCAGCACTCTTGAGTAGATTGTGAGACCCACAACTCTCAGACCATGGTTGTGCAGCCCTGATTGCTACATCCTGGTAGACATGGATGGGCTTTGAGGCCAAAGGCATTCCCAGGAAAGAAGGCAAATCACAAAATCCTAGGAACCCACTGCCCCAGGAAATGGTCCCACAGACACTGAGATGACCCATTTCCACCCCAGAGGTAAAGGCCCTTATGTTGACTGACCTAGGTGGGAGAATCATAGAGGGGTGATCCTGAGAAAGGAGTGACCCCCTTCCCACCTCCTAGGTTTTTAATGCCCCAAAGCCAAAGTGGACCCAGCTCTCTGGGAGAAAGTTACAGAACTGGGGTAAGTATCCCTGGCTTGGGGCATGAGTGATTCTGGGATGTAGGCTGGGGCAGGGGACTCAGGTCCAATAGACTTAAGACATCAGAGGGTCCCTGACAGCTCAAGGAGCCCCAAGAGCCAGGAGGATTTTAAAGGGGTCAGTGGAGGTCCTGAGGGATTAGCGATTTCCTGATGAGTTGGGAGTACCTGAAAGGGGCCCGTGGTCTGGAGAAGTGAGTAAACCTCTGAAGGACCCAGTGGCTATCTCCAAAGGGTCAGGGGTCCCTGAGGGGATCAGGGTGCTTCCAGCCATTGTGGAATCCCTAATGGGGGATCTGTTGCTATGGGGGAGCCCTCAGGACCCCATTGCCTTCCCCAGGTGGGCTTCCCCATCCCCGGGGGATGGTTCCTGAGCGGCTGCCCCCATGGCTCCAGCGCTACGTGGACAAAGTGTCTGACCTCAGCCTCTTTGGAGGCCTCCCAGCTAACCATGTCCTTGTGAACCAGTATCTGCCTGGGGAGGGCATCATGGTAACCACACACCCTCAGCCCGTGTCCCCCCACTCAGACATCTGAGCCATGCTGGGGCAGAGGACCCTGTACCCACCCTCACTCATTAGGCAGCCACATCTCCCAAGCAGGCATTCACCTGCCTGTCCCTGGCTTGGGAGGGACAAGCCCTCGTGGGGCTTGGGAGCCCCGTGTTGACCCAGAGGGTGGGGGTTGTGGACTCCTGCCCTGCCAGCCCTGGTGCCCACTCCCCAGCCCCACGAGGACGGACCACTGTACTACCCGACTGTCAGCACCATCAGCCTGGGCTCCCACACTGTGCTGGACTTCTACGAGCCGCGGCGGCCGGAGGATGATGACCCTACAGAAGAGGTGGGCCCCCAGACACTGCCCCAACCGCTTGTAGGCACTTCAAGAACTAAATTCCAAGATGACCTGGTCCCACGTGCCTTTGGGGTACTCCTGGCACTCTCCCAGATACCTTCCCTTGTACCCTCATGGGGTGTACCCTCATGGGGTATACCCACTTCCTCCCAGACACCCAGCCCATCTGCTTACAGGGTGCCCTACGTGCCATGATTTCCACAGGCTCCCCGATGCCCCCACCTGCTGAGTGGATGCCCCTGACTCCCTAGCATACACTGATATCCTCAGATACCCCACCGCCATTAACTCAGGGGGGCCTCACCTCCTCCCAGATGCCCTATCTGCCCCTGCTTAGGGTGCCCCAGATGTCCTGCTACTCTAGGAATGTGATTTGGAGTGCAGGACACCCCCAGATTCTCCTTGGCCCCTGACACATGATTTCTCTGAGTGATGCATTTCTAGCACCCCAGTGTTCACAGAAACACCCCTGAACACCCTGACCCACTCCTTCTTGGGGCTTGCCCTCAAGCCCTGCATGCTCCTGGATGCTCTGATACTCCCTCAGCTGTGCAGTTGTCCTCTCATGTCCTGATATCCTTGGGGACCCCCACTGCCTCTAACCTCTGCCTCACTCTGCCTCACCTGGTTCTGGCTTCAGCCATGCTCTCTCAGCCCAGCTCTGCCTGCATTTCCTGGGGACTGCTGATTTCTGGGTCCCAGCCCCAGCCCCAGCCCCTTGGAGATCCCAGCTGCAGCTCCCACGGTCCGCTGACCCTTTGACGCCCCCATCTGCCGCCTAGATCCTGCCCCCTCCCGAGGGACTGCAGAGCCCTCGCCCTCCCTTCCTGGCAGCCCCAGCCCAGGCCCCAGCAATTTTCACTCCTGAACCACCAAAGCCTCCATCATTGTGAGCGCACTTGCTCTTCAGCCTTTGCTGGGGACTCGCTGACCCCCGGAGCCTGCCGACCTCTCGCCCACCCCCCGACTTCTTGAGCCCCGCTGACCCTCAACCCACCCTGCAGCCTCGGCCTCCGCCCCGGCCCACCACCTCGCTACTGCTGGAACCGCGCAGCCTGCTGGTGCTCCGCGGCCCCGCCTACACGCGCCTCCTCCACGGCATCGCCGCCGCCCGCGAAGACGCGCTGGACGCCGCCTCCCTGCCGCCCAACGCGGCCGCCTGCCCGTCGGCGCGTCCCGGAGCCTGCCTGGTGCGCGGCACCCGGGTCTCGCTGACCATCCGCCGCGTGCCCCGCGTGCTGCGCGCCGGCCTTCTGTTGGGCAAGTGACCGCCAGGGCCGGGACCCCTCGGATTCCCGGGTTCCTGCCCTCTTGGGGCTGCTGTGACTGCGACCTTGGAACCGTGGGCAGAGGGGGCTCCCCTGGTTTATTTATTTTCCCAGTAATTTTGTGTGAGCTACAGAAGACCCCATACCAAATAAACAAAAAATCTTTCCTTGGTCTTAGATTTTTATTTTTTAGGGAGCCAGATGCTTGGGTTCCTGAGGGGCGCGGCATCTAGGGTCTTAAACGAATGGGGTAGGCCCTAGAGGTCAGATGTCTGGGTCCCCAGTGGGGCAGAATCCATGGCTCTTGAGGAGGTGGGGGAAGGGTTCTATCTGGAACCCTCTTGGATGGCCTGAAGTGATGCTGGGAGATTTAGCTACTGGCCTGCTAGGGAGGAAGCAGTTAAGTGGCTCTTCTGTCACCTGAGCTGGGCATCAAATGGCCGGGTCCAGGTTCCTCTTGGAAGGGGCGGAGCCAGACCTGTCCTGGGCCTCTCCTGCAGCCTCAGGCCCCTGTGACTACAGCGTAGGAGCTCTGGGACACCCTTGTCTAGGGAAGAGGTCTTACTGGCTGCCCTCACCTGACTTTGTGTCCCCAGGCCCCCAGCCATGGCCCTGTCCCTGCCTCTGGGCCCTAGACTTGGCTCAGAGCCCTTCAACCACCCCCCGGGAGCACCTAGGGAGCCGGACATTGTTGGATGCACCGTCTGCCCCGCATCCGGAGAGGAGGGCACGAGGTGGGGGCCTGGGCTTTGGAAGCTTGTTTCCAAGAGGGTAGGCGTGGTGGCAGGGGCCATATGAGGGTAGGAGGTGCCATGGCTGTGATCACCTGGGGACACAGGAGAGGCCGCCGGGGTTGGGGTGAGGGTAGGCTGAAAAGTGAGGTGTTGGGGTTGGGGTGAGGGTAGGCTGAAAAGTGAGGTGTTGAGACTCACCCAGTCACCGCCCCCTGCCTCCTAGCCCAGAGCAGGCCCAGACCCTGAGGCAGGACTCCTTGGACCCTCCTGAGCACTTCCAGGGTGGGCCAGGGGGCAATGAGCCTGCTGCTCAGCCCCCAAGATGGTCAACACCCTCTTCCTACAAGGACCCAGCTGGGGGCAAACACTGTGAGGTGAGCTGAGGTGACCCAGACCCCTTATGCCAGCCCTACCTCCTCTCTGTCCTCCGGAGTCTGGCCTCCACAGTGAGGACTGGGTGATGATTCTGGAAAGGTGTTGGGTGTCTGTAGGGGGAGGGACCCTCTGGAAAAGTGTTTCAATATCTGACCAACCAGGGAGACGTATTTTCTTTTTTTTTTTTCTTTTTTGAGATGGAGCCTCTCTGTTGCCTAGGCTGGAATGCAGTGGTGAGATCTCTGCTCACTGCAACCTCCGCCTCCCAGGTCCCACTGATTCTCCTGCCTCAGCCACCCAAGTAGCTGGGATTACAGGCGCATGCCACTGCACCTGGCTAATTTTTTGTATTTTTAGTAGAGATGGGGTTTCAACTTGTCGCCAGGCTAGTCTCAAACTCCCGACCTCAGGTGATCCGCCCGCCTCAGCCTCCCAAAGTGCTGGGATTACAGGCGTGAGCCATCGTGCCCAGCCATATTTCTTTTTTATTAAAAAAAGAAAAAAAAAATAGAGACGATGTCTCACCATGTTGCCCAGGCTGGTCTTTAACTCCTGATCCTCCGGCCTCGGCCTCCCAAAATGCTGGGGTTATAGGTGTGAACCACTGCACCTGGCTGAGAAGCATTTCATCATTGCACCTGATGTAGCCCCATTCTTCCGAGAATGGGTACCCCGGGGGGGTACCCAGCTCCGCTCCCTGTCCAGAGCCCCCGGGCCTCAAACATCCAAGTTTCCAGGAGCTATAAAACCTGGAGACCTTGAACTAGATGTCTCTCCTCAGGCCTGGCACCACTGGGAAGGCCCCCCAGTGGGAGCGACCCTGGTGCAGACAGACCTGGAGATGGACTGCCGCAGAGAAGTTTCCAGAAGCTTACAGAACGGGGTGGGGATGGGAGCAGGGGTGATATCTTGATTGGCCCACTGGTCCTGACCTGGCTCCTGTGTTCCCCAGCACCCCATCTCTGGCCTGGAGGTACTAGAGGCTGAGCAGGACAGCCTGCACCTGTGCCTGCTGGGGCTGGGCCGCCGGCTGCAGGACCTGGAGCAAGGCCCGGGGCGCTGGGCATTGGCCCAGAGTGGGATGGTGCAGCTGCAGGTAGGCAGGAGAGGCCAGGATGTGGGGGTGTGCAGGGCCCCAGCAGTGGGTGCCAGCTTTCCGGGATGGGAAATGGGTTGAGTGCATGTTCCAGGCCTGTGCGGAGGGGGTAACTCTAGGTTTTGGGTCTCTGGTGTGTGTGTGGGATGATGTCCAACCATGTGTCCTCAGGCCCTCCAGGCGGACCTACGAGGGGCAGCTGAGCGCGTGGAGGCGCTGCTAGCGTTTGGTGAGGGGCTGGCACAGCGGAGTGAGCCCAGGGCCTGGGCAGCCCTGGAGCAGATCCTGCGGGCCCTGGGAGCTTACCGAGACTCCATCTTCTGGCGGCTCTGGCAGCTGCAGGCCCAGCTGGTCAGCTACAGCCTGGTAGGGCCCATCCTGATACCCCTCACCCAAACCAGGCCCCAACCTCATAGCCTCCATGACCTCTGTCCTTTGACCCAGGTGTTCGAGGAGGCCAACACGCTGGACCAGGACTTGGAATTCGAGGGAGACTTGGACTGGCCAGCACGTGGTGGGGTCTGGGGGCCCTGGGCACCCAGTAGCCTCCCCACTTCCGCAGAGTTGGAGTGGGATCCGGCGGGGGACATTGGGGGTCTTGGGCCCTTGGGACAAAAGACAGCCTGGACACTAGGAGTGCCCTGTGAGCTGTGTGGCCACAGGGGCCCCCAGGGCAGGGGACAAGTCCTCGAGGTGAGAGCAGACCCCCTCGAGGGACCTCCTGCCAGGCACCCTGGGGACATCTCTGTGCACCTTCTAGCAGGATCCTGCCCTTCCAAGGAGGTGTCAGTGGCTCTGTCTCCCCCTCCATCTCTGTCTCTCAGTGTCTCCTTCTATCTCACTGTTTCGCTCTCTCTTGTCTCTTTCTACATCCTCAAGCCCGATCTCAAATTCACTCCTGAGGCCCCCAGATGATGCCCCATTCGCCTCCTGACTGTCCCAGTCTCTCCTGGTGCTGCCTGTTCAGGGAGGCCTGCCCTGACCTCCAAACATGAGCACTCCTAGTTTCTTACTTTATTTCCTAACAGCACTCACCACAGCTTGACTTTGTATATTTACTTATTTTTAAAAATTTTTATTTATTTTTTGAGACAGAGTCTCACTCTGTTGCCCAGGCTGGAGTATAGTGGTGTGATCTTGGCTTGCTGCAACCTCTGCTTCCCAGGTTCAAGTGATTCTCCTACCTTGGCCTCCCTAGTAGCTGGGATTACAGGTGTGCACCACCATTCCTGGCTAATTTTTGTATTTTTAGTAGAGATGGCGTTTCATCATGTTGGCCAGGCTGGTCTTGAACTCCTGACCTCAGGTGATCCACCCGCCTCGGCCTCCCAAAGTGCTAGGATTATAGGCATGAACCACCGCACCAGGCCGCAGTTACTTATTACGTTTTTTTTTTTTTTTTTGAGACGAAGTCTCACTCTTTCGCCCAGGCTGCAGTGCAGTGGCCGGATCTCAGCTCACTGCAAGCTCCGCCTCCCAGGTTTACACCATTCTCCTGCCTCAGCCTCCCGAGTAGCTGGGACTACAGGCGCCCGCCACCTCGCCCAGCTAGTTTTTTGTATTTTTTAGTAGAGACGGGGTTTCACCGTGTTAGCCAGGATGGTCTCAATCTCCTGACCTCATGGTCCGCCCGTCTCGGCCTCCCAAAGTGCTGGGATTACAGGCTTGAGCCACCGCGCCTGGCCTACTTATTAATTTATGGTCTGTCTCTCTCCTGTCAAATATAAGCTCCACGGAGGCCAGGAATTTGCCTATTTCCATCCCCACTGTGTCCTCAGCTCCTAGAACAGTTCCTGGCTTGTAATAGAAACTCATTACATATTTATTGAATGAATGAATAAATAATGTCTCTCCTCTCTTGGTTTCTTTGGCTCTGCCCATGTCTGTCTGTCCTGTGAGATCTCTCTGTTCCCCCAGAATCTCATCTCTATGACACCTCCTATCCTGGCCCTCCCCCAACCACATTTCTGTTTGTTGCTGGTTCTCCAGGAACCACACACCTCTCACTCCCGACAGGACATGCTGGAGTCTGGCCTCAGCTACCGGAAACACTTAGCAGGTCACCAAAGACGCTCCCTGCTCCGGAAGCCTCAGGTGAGCCAGTTCTCAAACAGGTGTAGCACTCAGGAATCTTGATGGCGAGTGACAGAAACCCAAGAAATGAAAAGGCACAAAAAAGGGAACGCTATTAAAAAATATATATATATAACGGAAAGGTCCAGGCACTGTTGAATTCAGAGCCTGAAATAACACCAGGGCCAGGCTGGGCACAGTGGCTCACACTTGTAATTCCAGCACTTTGGGAGGCCGAGGCAGGCGGATCACCTGAGGTCTGGAGTTCAAGACCAGCCTGGTCAACGTGGTGAAACCCCGTGTTTACTAAAACTATAAAAATTAGCCGAGCATGATGGCACATGCCTGTAATCCCAGCTACTCGGGAGGCTGAGGCAGGAGAATCACTTGAGCCCGGGAGGCAGAGGTTGTGGTGAGCTGAGATCACACCACTGCACTCCAGTCTGGGCGACATAGTGAGACCTTATCTCAATAAATAAATAAATAAATAAAAATTAAAAAAGAAATAACACCAAGGCTCCGTCCCTCCCTTTCTTGGGCTCTAAGTCCCCAAGGTGGCTTCCTTCTCAGCAAAATGGGTGCGCCAGTGGCTACACGGTCACTCCCACTGGTTTACCCACCCCAGGGGAGGGAGCGTGCCTCTGACCCTACTGACAGCTGCCAAAGTCCCAGGGCTGACTCCCACTCACCAGCTGAGGTCATGGGCTGCACCTTGAATAAACCAGAGTGCTCGGATTGGCCAGGTCTGGGTCACACCAATCATGGAAGTTGGGCAGGTGGGTGTCAGCTTCACCTGAACCTGAAGGTCTGGGAGTGGAAGGCGTGACAGCCTCCCACCTCCAATTGAGGCACTGTTACCAGAAAAAGAGGGATTGTGCTGGATGAAGGACAGACACAACCAGACATCCACTACGCTTGGAGATATTCCAAGTCCATGTGGGGTCCTGGGGATGAGGAGGTGCCAGGAAAGGAGGAGAAATAAGACCAGCCCTGTAGGTCTACAGTAGTAGGGTAAAGGCGACACGAAGTGTCACTTCTGGCTGGGCACTGTGGCTCACACCTGTGATCCCAACACTTTGGGAGGTCAAGGCAGGAGGCTTGCTTGAGGCCACATAGTGAGAACCGCCCCCACCCCTCATCTCTACAAATCATTAAACAAAAGTAAATGGTTGTAGTGGCATGTGCCTGTGGTCCCAGCTATTAGGGAGGCTGAGGTAAGAGGATCACCTGAGCCCAGGAGGCTGGGGCTGCCATGAGTCGTGATTGTGAAACCGCACTCCAGCCTGGGTGACTGAGCGAGACCCTGTCTCAAAAAATAATGTGTCAGCCAGGCGTGGTGGTTCATGCCTGTAATCCTAGCACTTTGGGAGGCCGAGGCAGGCGGATCACTTGAGGTCAGGAGTTTGAGACCAGCCTGGCCAACATGGTGAAACCCCATCTCTACTAAAAACACAAAAATGAGCCGGGAGTGGTGCCACCTGTAGTCCCAGCTACTCAGGAGGCTGAGGCAGGAGAATCGCTTGAACCCGGGAGGCGGAAGTTGCAGTGAGCTGAGATTGAGCCATTGAACTCCAGCGTGGGTGACAAGAGACTCCGTCTCAAAATAAGTGTCATTTCTATCCACTCTGCTGCTGGCTGCTCTCCCTCCTTAGGACAAGAAGAGGCAAGCATCTCCCCATCTCCAGGACATGAGGCTGGAGGGGAATCCCCGGTGAGGTGCCTGAGAGATGGGACTAGGGTGTGGGGGACAGAGCTCCTAGCGGCAGCCCACCTGTATGTTTAACACTGCATTTCCCTTCACAGGGCCCCCGATCCTGCATCCAGGCGGCCCCTGACCTTCCTGCTTATCCTCTTCCTCCTCTTCCTCCTCCTGGTGGGTGCCATGTTTCTCCTGCCCGTGTCAGGAGGCCCCTGCTGCTCTAACGCCCGAATACCCAGGACACCCTACCTGGTGCTCAGCTATGTCAATGGTCTTCCCCCAGTCTGATGTGTGTAATAAATGGTCACTGTCAAAGGATGTGTGAGGATACTAGGTGCCTGCGTACCCGGAATCTAGGATGTGGTCTGGATATGTCTGGATGGACCCTTTTGCCTTGAGGACAGAACACACAGAACCGCATCAGCCCATCTTGGGTGGGGCTGCTCCAGACTCTGACACAGTCAAGTACCAGTTCTTAATTCAGGCGTGGCAGGGGACTCTGGACGTGAGCTCAGGAAGGGAGAAAGCCAATACTGGGTGAGTTACTAGTTGCTGCTCTGGGCACCTGGGGTGTCATCCCATTGCTGGTTGCACCCTAGGGACAAAGAAGTTGTGGCTTTTTTTTTTTTTTTTTTTGAGATAAGAGTTTCACTCTTGCCTAGGCTGGAGTGCAATGGTACAATTTCAGTTCACTGCAAACTCCGCCGCCAGGATTCAAGTGATTCTCCTGCCTTAGACTCCAGAGTAGCTGAGATTATAGGCATGTGCCACCACATCAGGCTAGTTTTTTTTTTTTTTTTTTTTTGAGACAGGGTCTCGCTCTGTCACCCAGACTTGAGTGCAAAGGCATGATATCGGCTCATTGCAACCTCTGCCTCCTGGGTTCAAGAGATTCTCTGGCCTCACCCTCCCAAGTAGCTGGTACTACAGGCATGTGCCACCACACCTGGCTAATGTTTGTATTTTTACAAATCCTTTGAACCTGGGAGGCGGAGCTTGCAGTGAGCCGAAATCGTGTCACTGCACTCCAGCCTGGGTGACAGAGCAAGACTCTGTCTCAAAATAAATAAATTAAAAAAAAAAAAAAAAAGCAAGCAACTTCATTTGGAGAGACAGCAAACCAAGAAGATGGCAGACTAGTGTCCTAAAGAACCATCTCAAGTTAGTATAAGTTTTAGGTTTCTTTTTATGCTAGAGAAGGGTGTTGAGGTTAGGTGACCAATGACTGTAGACATCTGGATGCCAGCAAGAGTCCAGAAGAAAACTTCTTTGACTATGTAGGTCAGGTCACCATATTCTTGTAAATCTCTAGTATAACATTGTTACTTGTGTGTACAGTTTCCTGATCTCCTGGTGGCGTGGTTAGTTTTGGGAAAGGGACAGCTATTTTTTTAAAGTTGAGCTATAAACTAAATTCTTCCTATAATTAACTGGTCTACACACAAAGCTAAGCAGAAGCTTTTAACCTAAAGGATGTTACTGCAGGGCGTCAGAGGCAAACTGCAGTCAGTCATGCTAAGCCTCCCACCACTGTGACACACACACCCCATCAATTTAGCAGTCAACAGTAGAGTCATTGTTCTTCTGTAGTTCCAACCAAAGTCCCAAGGCTGGCTCCTCTGGCTTCTGTCACATGCTCCACCTTTGCTGGGGGCTGCAGTCAGCCCCACCTAAACCATGTGGACTGAAAATGGCAGAAGGGTGGGTCTCCAAAGAGTATCAAGTTGTTGCTACTAGAAGAGGGGAACAGACACTGATGGGGTGGGGGAAGCTGCAGATTCTGGGAGAGACTCCAGGTTCAGGGAAAAGTCACCATGCAAACCAGATTTGTCCTGTTTCAAAGGCCTGGTTGAGACTCTGGCATCAACCAAAGAGGAGGCATGGTCCCCCTGAGATCACCAGCAAATAGGGGGAGCAGTCTTGGCAATATTGCCCCAATAGGCCCGGTAATGGAGCACATCTGTGTCATTCGTTCATTTAACAAATATTAACTGTCTGCTGTGAGTCAGGTCCTGGTCAAGGAGCAGAGACAAGACAGTGAACAAGACGGTGCCTCTGGTGCCTCTGGAGCTAGCTGACATTCTACTTGGGGAAATTGACAATAACTAAAAGAAATAAGTGAAATATGTAGTGGTCACAGGGTGGTAAGTGATGAGGAGAAAAATAAAGTGAGCAAGAGGCGGGGGGGCACAACTAAAACAATGTGGTTGAAGGCATCAGGGAGTCAGTAGAATGGAGCCACTATGTTAAAATTTCGCCACGAGAGCAGATTGTAGTGAGGAAACAGGCCATGGGGACTCAGAATAGTGCTGTCCAATAGAAATTGAATGTGAGGCCGGGCATGGTGGCTCATGCCTGTAATCCCAACACTTTGGGAGGCCAAGGCAGGTGGATCACTTGAGGTCAGGAGTTCAAGACCAGCCTGGTCAACATGAAGAAACCCCGTCTCTACTAAAGATACAAAAATTAGCCGGGCATGGTGGCAGGTGCCTGTAATCCCACCTACTCGGGAGGCTGAGGCAGGAGAATCACTTGAACCCAGGAGGCGGAAGTTGTAGTGAGCCAAGACCATGCCACTACACTCCAGCCTGGGTGACAGAATGAGACTCTGTCTCAAAAAAAAAAAAAAAAAAAAAGAAAAAGAATAGAATGTGAGCCACAAATGTAGTTACAAATTTTCTAGCAGTCACATTAAAACAGTAAAAATGAATTTTAATAATTTATATTCTATTTAACCTGTCTAAAATATTATCACTTCAATATGTAGTCAATACAAAAATAATGAGATCTTTTACAATCTGTTTTTCTTACTAAGTCTTTGAAATCTAGTGTGTATTTCACACTTACAGCACATCTTAATTCAGACGCCAAATTTTTAACAGATAAAATGCAATACAGTCCTACTAAAACAATGAAGTCGTGTAATAAAAAATATTTTACATTCAAAATACTTTCACATTACATTTACATTTAAATTACTTCAATTTTAAAATTTAGGCTGAGGATAGCAGCGCAAGCCCTATGTTGCCCAGGCTGGTCTCGAACTCCCAGGCTTAAGTGATCGGCCCACCTCCCCAAGTGCTGGGAAACCTTTTAAAACTAGAACAAACTGCCATATGCCCTTACCCAGATTCACCAGTGGTTAACACTTTGCTTCATGTGATTTACCATCCATACCCTTGCTAATATATTTATATCAGTGCATATGTTTTGGAACCATTTGAGAGTAAGTTGCAGACACGAGGCCTTTTTACTCCTACATTCTTCAGCGTGTATGTCTTAAGAACAAGGCCATTCTCTCACACAATTACAGTAGTTATCAAAATCAGAAAATTTAACAACTCAGTTCTATTTTTAACTCAATCTGTAGTCTAAATGACTCTAATCCCTGTATGTCTTTTATAGTGATTTTCTTAGATCAGGGGATTTCTTGTTTAACAGATGGGTCAAGGGATTGAGAAACATTGACCCTGTGCCTTAGCAGAGTAAAAAACAGAACAGCAGCCCAGGGCTGCTTCACGCATATAATCCCAGCAATCTGGGAGGCCAGGGCAGGCGGATCACTTCAAGAGTTCGAGACTAGCCTGGCCAACGTGGTTGAAACCCCATGTCTACTAAAAATACAAAAAAAATTTAAAAAATTAAAAAATAGCTGGGAATGGTGGCGGGTGCCTATAATCCCAGCTACTCACCAGGGGTGGGTGGGGGGCAGGCGCTGAGGCAGGAGGAGTGCTTGAACCTGGGAGGCGGAAGTTGCAATGAGCCAAGATTGCGCCACTGCACTCCAACCTGGGCAACAGAGTGAGGCTTTGTCTCAAAAAAGCAAACAAAAAAGCAGAGCAGCAGACGCACACAGAGGGTCAGCAGAGAACTGGGCACTGGTCCATGCTTGACACATAAGCATCCTCGGAGCCAAGGACTCGGGTGATGGTTTATCTGGGATGTGATCCCAGGAAGCACGAGTGGGGAAGAGACAGGGCAGGCGGAAAGCCAAAAACAGTGCTCACACCACTGTGGGCAACTGGGGGTCCATCCCACAGGGTACCTCTGAGGAACCCTGCAGAACACATGTTCCACCAGAGGACAGGTGCTCATCCAGTGACTGCTGCCCCCTACAGGCTGAGGGTTGCCTCTGAGGACATTAACCCACCTCCCAGGACTCTCAGGAAGCCCTCAGGCAGAGCAACAAGAGATGCAGGGGCTCAGGGTAGGAGGCTGCAACCTCCTGAGAACCTGCTTCTGCAGCTGCAAGTGAACCCAAGAGGGCAGGAGGGCCATGGGTGGGGGTCAGGCCTCATCATCTGCTGTCACAACAGGGTTTTTTGGGGGTTTTTTTTTGAGATAGAGTCTCACTCTCGTCAGGCCTCATCATCTGTTGTCACAACAGGGTTTTTTGGGGGTTTTCTTTGAGATAGAGTCTCACTCTTGTTGCCCAGACTGGCGTGGTGGTGCATGCCTGTAATCCCAGCTACTCAGGAGGCGGAGGCAGAAGAATTGCTTGAACCTGCGAGGCAGAGGTTGCAGTGAGCAGAGATCGCACCATTGCACTTCAGCCGGGGCAACAAGAGTGAAACTCTGTCTCAAAAATAAATACAATAAAATAAAATAAAGAATAAAAATATTAGCTGGGTGTGGTGGTGCACGCCTGTAGTCTCAGCTACTCAGAAGGCTGAGGTGGGAGGATCACTTGAGCCTGGGAAGCTTAGGCTGCAGTGAGCTGTGCCACTGTACTCCACTCTGGGTGACAGAGACCCTGTCTAAAAAAAAAAAGTTAGATCACTCACCTGTGATCACATACTCAGTAAGTATGGGAGCTGGGATTCAAACCCTGCCTTCCCATTCCCGGGTCCGTGCTCTTAGCCATTGCTCACCTGTACAGCTCCTCCCTCAAATCAGGCATTCCTCCATCCTCTCCACTGGGCAAATCTCACTCATCTGTAACACCCAGGTTAACGTGTCTTCCCTTCCGACCCAGGATGCCTGGCCCCACTGGAAACTTGATCCCTGCCTGCAGCCCTGCCAGGAGCTCCAATCCTGGGGCTTGTCAGGGTTCAAGATCATGGAGCCAGGAGTGAGGGGGTGGCAGGAGATGCAGCTGGAGATGTAATTAGGGGGGCTGGATGGGTAGGACCCCATTGGTCTTTGGCTTTTACTTTGAGATGGAGCCAGGAAACAACATGATCACCCTGATGGAAGCAATTGAGGCTGAGAGAGATGAATGAGGTGGCTGAGGTCCCATGGTGAGGACAAACCTGAGACAAAGCTGAAGTAGAAGCCACGAGCAAGTAAACCCACAGCCTTGTGCCTGGGGCACGCCAGGCCCCAGCTGAGACCCTGCATTTCTTCCTTTTGCCCCCTCCAGGCCTTTCCCCACACTGGTCTTTTATTTTATTTTATTTTTATTTATTTATTTTTTTTTGAGACGTAGTCTCACTCTGTTGCCCAGGCTGGAGTACAATGGTGTGATCTTGGCTCATTGCAACCTGTACCTCCAGGGTTCAAGCGATTCTCCTGCCTTAGCCTCCTGAGTAGCTGGGATTACTGGTGCCCACTACCACGCCTGGCTAATTTTTGTATTTTTAGTAGAGACGGGGTTTCACCATATTGGCCAGGCTGGTCATGAACTCCTGACCTTGCGATCTGCCCACCTTGGCCTCCAAAAGTGCTGGGATTACAGGCGTGAGCCACCGCGCCCAGCCTTGGTCTTCGTGCCTAGAAGCCTATCCTGGCAATTAATTCTTCAAATTCCAATTCTACTTTATAACCATTTGGGCATGTGGCTCCCCCACTAGGATTAGAACAGCGACTGTTTCTCTTCCATCCATCCTCCCTTTGGTCTGAGGTCTATGCTCCTTACCTGTGGTCCTCCTCCCCACAGCTACATCCACAAGAACTCATTTCCACTTACTTAACTGACATGGGTGCAAATACAGCTCAGTGATGCAAACTGCATCCCTCCACAGAATGTCTAGGGCAGGCCCATATGGGGACACAGGAGGGAGTATACCTGTGATCTATGGGGTTCATCTCCCCTCCCCTGCCCCAGGCCTTGTCGTTCATTGTAGCTGAGGCTGGACCCTTCAGCTGCGTTTGAGAAATTTCCAGGTCTGAGACCCCCACTACTGCCTCAGAGGCTTTGAGCCAGTTCTCAGCTCCACCATTTCCTGTCCCACACAAAGATGTTAAACAACTTGCCCTCCATTAGGGAGCCAACTGGGGTATCTTTGGGGGTTAAGCCAGGATGAACCCCCTCCACAAATCTGCCCAGGGGAGAGAACTATGCTGCTTCAATCAATGTGCCAGTCTAGAGGACTCCGGAGGGAGTCAGATTCCCACACCTATTACCTCCCAGATGGTCCCTTCCAGGTGTCTGTGTGTGTGTGCAGTGGTGGTGGTGGTGGTTGGGGGGGGTGTTTCAAAAATCCTCAAATATATAAAAGCTTTAAGACCACCAACAGGAAAGTAGACATATCCCCAATTTTATTCCCTTTGTCCAACATTCTGAGAGGGAAGGGGCAAATGAGTCAACGTTGCCCCTCAAAACCATCAAGTAGGGCCCTTTAGTTGATCAACCAGGGTGACAGACTGCTAGCCCCTTCCTCGTGGTCCTGGCTTGTCACAATTAATGGGGGAAAGTTTTCCCAAAGGGGATTCCGGGCTTCTCACCGCTTGATCAGGGAACCTTCCCAATACTTTCTCAGCAAAAAGTCTGCACTTCTCAGAGTTAAATATAGGAGAGGGGAGACTCGAGGAGCCAGAGGTGGGTGTGTTCTCAGGGGTCAAGAGAAGGGTGTCTCAGGCTCTCCCTATCCAGCAGGGGGCGTCCTGGCTCCCCGTACCTTCGGGCAAGTAGCTCTCGGCTTGACACTGTCCAGCCCGCCGGCGTCCCAGGCCGCCCCAAGCCCTCATGGGGGAGGAGCGCCGACCTGTCTCCAAGCACCGGAAAAGGTGGGCCTCTCTTGCCGTCCATCATGAGGCTCTCTAGGCCCCCTGCGTCGCCAAGGGGCAGTCTCTGACATCCCCAATTCGTCGAGCTAGTCTCTCGAGATCTCTCACCTTAGGCGGGTTCCCCAGGCCCCCCACGCAGTCAGGCGAGCCTCCTGGCTCCACCACGCCATCGAGCGAGTTCGGCTCTTCGCCAGTCACCGTCCGTCGGGCCGGGTCTCCGGTGCCCCCGTGCTGTCGTGGGGGTTCCTTGGACCGTCGCCGTCGTCAGGCTGGGAACCCACGCCGCCAGGCTCCTCGGTCGGGGCCCGCGGGCGTACGAAGGCGCCCATGGCGGTGGCGTGGCCCGAGCGTAGCAGCTGCAGCTGGCGCCGCCCGCGGCGGTACAGGTACTCGATGCGCAGCACGTCGGAGCGCGGCAGGCCCGCGTGCTGCCGGAACTCGGCCCGCACTCGCGCCTCGGCGCCCGGTTTCCCGCGTCCGGCACGCAGCAGATCGCGGTACAGGCTCAGAACCTGCCTCTGCAGCCGGCTGTGCCGGCTCATGACCGCGGCTAGGCAGAGACGCTCAGCAAACTCCCTGCTAACCGCCGAGCCGCCACACAGCGAACCAAGGCCAAAGGGCAAAGCCACAGCCACTTCCGCCCTGCGCTTCCCTTGGCCCCCAACTCCCGCCTCCCGCCATCCGGCGCTGCCGCGTCTGATTGGCTGTCGTTGCTGTTGCACCACAGCGGGCTGGGAGAAGTGGGCGGAGTCTCTGGTCGCGGCCTCCCCTGTAGGGAACACGTGTTCTTGAAGGGACAGCAGTTCTGGGGATCCTGGCACCTGCGTGTCGTAGGAGGAGGTCGCTATGTGTTCGGACTCCTAGGTCTTGGGTCGGAGGGAACAGAGGGTCCTGACCTAACTCCTGCGTTCTGGGAGAAGAGGAAGCTAGGGTTTTTTTGTTTGTTTTTTTGTGACGGGGTCTCGCTGTGTCGCCCAGGCTGGAGTGCAGTGGCGCGATCTTGGCTCACTGCAGCCTCGAACTCCTGGGCCCAAGCGATCCTCCCACCTCAACTTCCCGAGTAGCTGGAACCACAGGTGCGCGCAACCGCGCCCCCTATTTTATTATTATTATTATTTGCAGAGATGGGGTCTCGCTATGTTGCCCAGGATGGCCTCGAACTCCTGGGCTCAAACGATTCTCAGCCTCCCAAAGTGTTGGGATTCCAGGCGTGAGCCACCGCGGCCTGCTACGGGTTCGGACTTTGGGTCCCAACGGCACGGAGCACTGGGAGAGACACTGGGCACAAGCGTGCTCTTGCCGTCAGTTACTGATTGAAACCATCTCGGGAAGTTCCATGCGTTCCCTCGTCCGGGGCAGGTCTGTGTCTGGGGTCCCAGCCCTAGGCACGTGCAGAGGGACGAGTCCCCGTAGGGAAATGGCTCTCGGCCGGTTGGACAGGCTTCTCCGTGCTAGGGGAAGACAAGCAGAGGGGGTGTGGGCGCCAAGCCCCCAGAGGCAGCGTGTGGCTCTAGGAGCTGGGTTGGTCGCGCCCTCTGCAGGTGGGAGTCGGGGCACTGGGCAGCGGTGTTTGGGTCCTCACGGACTGTTAAAGCCGGGAGTCTGGGACGCCCTGAACAGTGGACTAGACTGGCAGCCCGTTGTCCTCCCAGGGGCTTCAGGTCGTAGGCCGCAATGCCGTTGTTGTCCCCGCGGGCCGCCTGGAGGCGTCCTGGTAGCGCCAGGGAGGCCCACAAGGACACAGCATCCTCAGGCCCCACCAGCACCGGAGCTTGGGGGACCGCTCGGTGACAACCCCAGACCCCTCCACCCAGCGTGCAACTGCGGCTCACACACTTGGGCCGGCAGCCAGCTGGGGGTCCGTTCCTCTTCAGAGAGGAGAAGCTGGTCAGGGGCGGAGATTAGGCTTGGAGTTTCGGAGTCAAGGGAGAATCAGAAACCACTGTGAATCCTGCCTGTCGGGTGTATGTATGTCTATCAAAAATACATGTCCTAGAACAAGCGCGGTGGCTCACACCTGTAATTCCAGCAGTTTCGGAGACTGAGGCGGGCAGACCACCCGAGGTCAGTAGTTCAACACCAGCCTGATCAACATGGTGAAACTTCTGCCTTTAGGTTCAAGTGATTCTCGTACCTCAGCCTCCCCAGTAGCTGGAATTATAGGTGCACACCAGCACATTGGGCTAATTTTTTGTATTTTTAGTAGAGACGGGGTTTCACCATATTGGTGAAACTACAGCCTTGATCTCCTGGGCTCAAGCAATCCTCTCACCTCAACATGTCCAGTAGTTAGGATTACATGAACATCCCACCACACATGGATAATTCTTCTTTTATTGTTTTTTATAGAGACAAAGTCTCACTATGTTGCCCAGGCTTCACTCTGGAATTTTAAATATTTATTTTTTGTTTTGTTTTTAGAGACAGAGTCTTGCTATGTTGCCCAGATTGGTCTTGAACTCCGGCCTCATCCTCCCGAGTAGCTGGGATAATAGGGATGAGCCACCATGCTGGCTTGTACTCTGGAATTTAAACATCTATGTTTTTCCTGTCAAGTGACCCTTAATCTCCAAGACAACCTGTCAATCAGCCTAGGGGACTTTCTTTTTTTTTTTTTTTTTTTTTTGAGACGGAGTCTCGCTCTGCCGCCAAGGCTGGAGTGCAGTGGCCGGATCTCAGCTCACTGCAAGCTCCGCCTCCCGGGTTTACGCCATTCTCCTGCCTCAGCCTCCTGAGGAGCTGGGACTACAGGCGCCCGCCACGTCGCCGGCTAGTTTTTTGTATTTTTTTAGTAGAGATGGGGTTTCACCGTGTTAGCCAGGATGGTCTCGATCTCCTGACCTCGTGATCCGCCCGTCTCGGCCTCCCAAAGTGCTGGGATTACAGGCTTGAGCCACCGCACCCGGCAATGAGGGACTTTCTTTACCTTCCAGTGGACTCAAGGAGCTGCAAAACCTCAAAGGGAATACTATTGCCTCCTGCCCAGGGCCTGTCAATGGTTTTCTGATTACAGTCTCTCAGTTTGTCTTTGGGGAACTGGCCCACTCTCATTCTAG
This sequence comes from Macaca thibetana thibetana, assembly GCF_024542745.1. Lineage (NCBI taxonomy): Eukaryota > Metazoa > Chordata > Mammalia > Primates > Cercopithecidae > Macaca > Macaca thibetana. Next base: position 40,397,065 of record NC_065596.1, on the reverse strand, counting down.
AGGGTTTCCTAGGTGATATCCCTGCCCTCTGACTCTGGCTCCAGCTCTGGTACACGGCCCAGCCCTGGCTACTTAGAGACAAATCAGAACATCCCATCCCCTGACCCCTGTAATTGTTTAGGGATGGGCAAATGACCTCCACTGGGACAATGAGCATCAGCCCCGGGACTCTGTTGAAACTGTCAAGAAAGAAGTGCTTGGCTGGGCGCGGTGGCTCAAGCCTGTAATCCCAGCACTTTGGGAGGCCAAGACGGGCGGATCACAAGGTCAGGAGATCGAGACCATCCTGGCTGACACGGTGAAACCCCGTCTCTACTAAAAATACAAAAAACTAGCCGGGCGAGGTGGCGGGCGCCTGTAGTCCCAGCTACTCCGGAGGCTGAGGCAGGAGAATGGCGTGAACCCGGGAGGCGGAGCTTGCAGTGAGCTGAGACCCGGCCACTGCACTCCAGCCTGGGCGACAGAGCGAGACTCCGTCTCAAAAAAAAAAAAAGAAGTGCTGTCTCCCAGCTGGGACTGCTAGACTGTACATCATCAACCTGGAGCGGTGGCAGATCACTCTGCCCGCAGACAGAGAGCTGGTTTGAAAATGAGGCTGTGGCAGTCTCAGATACCCGTTCTCCATTCCTTTCCTAGAAATAGCATTTTTTTTTTCTTTTTTTGATACGGAGTCTCGCTCTGTCACCCAGGCTGGAGTGCAGTGGCGTGATCTCCGTTCACTACAACCTCTGCCTCCCAGGTTCAAGTGATTCTCCTGCCTCAGCCTCCCGAGTAGCTGGGACTACAGGGATGCGCCACCACATCCAGCTAATTTTTGTATTTTCAGTAGAGATGAGGTTTCGCCATATTGGCCAGGCTAGTCTAGAACCCCTGACCTCAAGTGATCCGCCCACTTCAGCCTCCCAAAGTGCTGGGATTATAGGCGTGAGCCACTGTATCTGGCCTTTTTTCTTTTTCTTTTTCTTTTCTTTCTTTTTTTGAGATAGGGTCTTGCTCTGTTGCCCAGGCTGGAGTGCAGGGGCATGCTCGTGACTCACTGCAGCCTCAAATTCCCGGGGTCAAGCGATCTTCCCACCTCAGTCACCTAGGACTATAGGCGCTCCACACCATGCCTGGCTAATTTTTGTATTTCTTGTGGAAACAAGATTTCACTATGTTGCCCAGGATGTTCTCAAATTCCTAGGCTCAAGTGATCCTCCCACCTCGGCTTCCCAGAGTGCTGGGATTACAGGCATGAGCCACCACACTTGGCCCAATTAGAATCGTTAGCTGCACACATGGCCACTTAGCTAAAGATATATCTTCCAGCCCCCTTTGCAACCAGATGGGGCCCTTCCATAAAGTTTGGCCACTGGGAAGTGAATGGATGTGATGTGTGCCATTTCTGGGTTTTGTCCTTAAAGGGAGGAGGCCTGGTCTCTTTGTCCCCTCTTTTCTCCTTCCAACTTGCAGGAATGTAGCTGTGGTGAGGAACAGATGAGGGCAATACCACAGGGGAGGCAGAGCCACATGACAGATGGAGCCTGTGTTGGAGGAGGCAAGCTGGTTATACTTGGACTGCCTGTCAGAGATAATTAGGCTTCTATCACGTTTAAGCCACTGTAGGCTGAGCGTATTGGCTCACGCCTGTAATCCTAGCACATTGGGAGGCTGAAGTGGGAGGATTGCTTGCACCCAGGAGTTCAGGACCAGCCGGGGCAACACAACAAGACCTTTTCTCTACCAAAAAAAAAAAAAATTGGCCAGGCATGGTGGCACATAATTGTAGTCCTAGCTACTTGGGAGGCTGAGGTGTCAGGATTGCTTGAGCCCAGGAGGTCAAGGCTGTAGTGGCTATGATCACGCCACTGCATTCCAGCCTGGGTAACAGAGTGAGACCCTGTCTCTGAAAACAAACAAAAAGCTTAAGCCACTGTAATTTTGAGCTTTTGCTCCACCATATGGACCTGGAGCCTAACTACTATAGAAGCTAACACAGAAAAAGGAAAAGGCAAGGATGAAAGATGGAAAGAAACTAAGTTCTTAGCAACATCGTTTGAGTCCTTGAACCAGCCAGACCTGAAGGCCTCATCTTTACAGGTAAGCAAAAGTAGACAAATTCTCTTCTGTATTTAAGACAGCTGGCATCATTTTCTGTCATTTACAACTGAAAATGCTAACTGATATACTGGTGATTCAGGGTATACCTTATGATGAGGTTTGGGAGACTCATCCTCACCTTCCAGGCCTGGAGATCCCTCTCACCAGAAGGTAGCATTGTGGAAGCAGCCACAGTGGTCCTGGGACACACAGTCTGTGCCATCAATGGTGAGGCCACGCTCATAGCTCTCATAGCATCGGGAAGAACCGTGAGCGGGGTTGGCAGGCAGGACACACCCCCAATCATAGGTCTGTGCACAGATGCTATAATGGCCTTGGGGTGGGCAGGTCTGTGCTGTAGGCAGTTGGCAAAGATAAATGCCTAAGGCTCAAATTTCTTTTCTTCTTCTTCCTTTTCCTTTTCTTCTTCGTCTTCTTCTTCTTCCTCTCCCTCTCCCTCTTCCTCGTCTTCATCTTCTTGTTCTTTCTTTCTCCTTCTTTTTTTTTTTTTTTTTTTTTCTGAGATGGAGTCTTCCTCTGTCCCCCAGGCTCGAGTGCAGTGGTGTGATCTCCATTCACTGCAACCTCCGCCGCCAGATTCAAGCAATTCTCTACCCTCAGCCTCTCGAGTAGCTGGGACTACAGGTGTGTGCCACCACACCCAGCTAATTTTTGTATTTTTAGCAAAGACAGGGCTTCACTATGTTGGCCAGGCTGGTCTCAAACTCCTGACCTCAGGTGATCCACCCACCTCAGCCTCCCAAAGTGCTGGGATTACAGGCATGAGCCACCACGCCTGGCCTCGAATTCCCCTTTCCAATCTCATTGCCTCTGCCCCTAGTCAGCCTGGCTTCCCATTGGTATTTCCCCACCTCCACACCTTTGCAGCTGCAGCTCCCTTTCCCTTGGATCCCCTTCCCACACATTCTCCTCCACCAATTCCACCTATGCCAGGAATTCTTCCTGGACTCCCACCAGGGGAGGGGGCTCTTCCAGGCAACCCATAATCTTCCCTGCCTGCATCCCAGACCAAGCCAGAGCACTTATGGCAATGCTCGGGGCCCCTCCAGGGCATCGCAAGGTTCCCAGGCTCCTGGCTGGCTGCAGTATGGGCTGTGAGAGTGTCACAGAGACCACAGTGCTGGCCACTGGGATGACATGCATCCTGCAGGCATATCCTAAGGAAGGGCTCGGGGCTGATGAGGACCACACAATGGTCAAAGGGGCCATCCGGCACCTGTAGGAGGCCACACAGTTTGGGAGACTTGAAGATCTGGGCAAATTATGTGGGCAGCTGACATGAAAGACATGGTTGGGCTGGGTCAGTGGGCAGTGGATAGTGACCAGGCCCTTGGACCAGGATGTAGTATCCAGAGGCAGGTCAAGTAGGCCAATACTGCCTCCAAAGGACCCACGGAGCCCCACCAGCTGGCCTGAGAATGCAGAAGGCACCATGAGCTTCCCCAGGTATACATGAGATGCAGCCCACAGGCCATGTGCACCATGGCATGGTGACCCTCCAAGGCAGCCAACCCCAGCCTCCCGGCAGTGCCCAAGGCAGCCAGCAGTGCTCACCATCCACCTGCAGGGGAGGTAACGGGTCAGCACTGGGGCTGAGGAGGCTGAACCTGCTCCCATGCCTCCCCGAAACCCAGAGGTCCCTCCCCATTGTGCCACAGAGGAGAATGAGACTTTGGACAAGGGACTTAGCCTTTCTGAACTTCACTTTCTGTGTTTGTAACATGGAAGGACAAAAGTACCTACTTCGGGCCGGGTGCGGTGGCTCACGCATATAATCCCAGCACTTTGGGAGGTTGAGGCGTGTGGGTCACTTGAGGCCAGGAGTTTGAGACCATCCTGGCCAACATAGTGAAACCCCATCTCTACTAAAAACTCAAAAATTAGCCAGGTGTGGTGGTACAGGCCTGTAGTCCCAGCTGCTCAGGAGGCTGAGGCAGAAGAATCGCTTGAACCTGGGAGGTGGAGGTTGCAGTGAGCCAAGATGGTGCCCCTGCACTGCCTCGGGTGACAGAGTGAGACTCCATCTCAGAAAAAAAAAAAAAAAAAAAAAAAAAAGTACCTACTTCATAGGGCTGTTGGGAGAATTAGGTGAATTGACAAAAAGTGCTTAGAACAATGCTAGGCATATGGTAAGTGCTTCATGACCCCTGCTAAGATTGGCCAATCCCAACCAACCCACAGACACATGAGTTAGGAAGCTGCCTGGGGTTAAGTCACTAAGATTTTAAGGTTGTTTGTTATGCAGCATTAGCTGACTGATACAGTTGCAATAAGGATTAGATGAGATGATTGATGAAAATTGCTCAGAACAGTGCTGAGCACATGAAAAGCACTAAATAAAACACTAACTTGGCTGGGCATGGTGGCTCACATCTGTAATCCCAGCACTTTGGGAGGCTGAGACAGGAGGATCCCTTGAGCCCAGAAGTTTGAGACCAGCCTGAGCAACATACTGGAACCCCATCTCTACAAAAATTCGCAAGGATGGTGGGGCATGCCTGTAGTCATAGCTACTCCAGAAGCTGAAGTGGGGGGATCACTTGAGCCCAGGAATTTGAGGCTGCAGTGAACTGTGATCACATGACTACACTCCAGCCTGGGTGACAGAGTAAGATCCTGTCTCCAAAAACAAAACAAAACAAAACAAAAACCAACCAAACAAAAAACGTCACAGCCAGTCACTAGCATGTTGTTAATATGTGTCCAACTCTAGCTGAGGAAAGAAATGACTTACCAAAGTATCAATTCCACCTCTCTTTATTGCTTAAATGACCACTTAACTCTGCTTTGTAACCATCAAGAGTCTAGATTACCATCATTCATTTCCCAACCCCACTAATAACCTCTTATCTTTTTTGTTTTTTTGAGACAGAGCCTTGCTCTGTTGCCCAGGCTGGAATGCAGTGGCACAATCTCGGCTCACTGCAACCTCCACCTCCTAGGTTCAAGCAGTTCTCTGCCTCAGCCTCCCGAGTAGCTGGGGTTACAGGCACACGCCACGACACCTGGCTAATTTTCGTATTTTTAGTAGATACGGGGTTTCACCATCTTGGCCAGTCTGGTCTTGAATTCCTGACCTCATGATCCACCTGCCTCAGCCTCTCAAAGTGCTGGGATTACAGGCTTGAGCCACCACACCCAGTCATAACCCCTTATCTTGTCTCTACTCAGTCATGCCTGTCCTTCCTACACTCCATCCCCACCATCTAGCTAACTCTGCTAAATACCCTTTTTTTCCCCTTTTCTCTCTTTTTTCTTATTTTTTTAGATAGACTCTTGCTGTATTGCCCAGGCTGGAGTGCAGTGGCACGATCTCGGCTCACTGCAGCCTCCACTTCCTGGGCTTAAGCAATTCTCCTGCTTCAGCCTCCTGAATAGCTGGGACTACAGGCATGTACCACCACTCCAGGCTAATTTTTGTATTTTTAATAGAGACAGGGCTTCACCATGTTGGCTAGACTGGTCTCGAACTTCTGACCTTAAGTGAGTCCTGCACGTTGGTCTCCCAAATTGCTGGGATTACAGGCATGAGCCACAGCGTCTGGCCTAAACACCCTTATCTTTTAAATATATACACTTTTTAATTTAATTTTATTTTTTTTAGAGACGAGGTCTGACTCTGTTGCCCAGGCTGGAGTGCAGTGGTGGCGCCACCATAGCTCACTGCAGCCTCGACCTCCTGGGTTTAAGGATCTTCCTACCTCAGTCTCTTGAGCAGCTGGGAACACAGGCGCGCACCACCACGCCCCCTAATTTTTAATTTTTTTTGAGCCCGGGAATGGTGCGGGCCAGCAAGTCCAGGGAGAGCACAGGAGCGGAGGGGAGTGGGGGCGCAGGGGCAGGGTACCAGATTGGTGCCCAGCGGTTGGTGTCCGCCTGCAAGGAAGCAGCCGCATTCGGCTGCGGGCACTCAGAGGCGCCGCTCAGTGGGAAGGCCTGGCCACACACTCAGCGCTCCCGGCAGGGCTGTAACCCGCGCATGTGGCCAGGCAGCGCACAGCTCAGCGCCAACGCACTGGGCACCGCAACGCTGAGGCGGGCCGCGGGGGTGGGGGGTGGTGGGAGGGTCAGGGACAGAGGGCACAGAGACAAGAGAGAGGCAGGGGAGATATAGCCAGGGTCGGATGGGGGAGGCAGAGATGGAGGATGCCGGAGGAGAGCAGCACGGGGCTGCCCGGGGAAGAAACAACTAGGAACCAAGAGAAGGGGAACGGAAACGGGGAAGGGGCGGGATTGAGGGAGGTCCAGAACGAGAGACATGCAGAGAGCCAGCGGCACGGAGGAGACATAGAGACACTGAAAAAGAGACACAAAAGACAGAAAGACCTTGTTAATCAGGCCGGGCGCTTTGGTTCATGCCTGTAATCCCAGCAATTTAAGAGGCTGAGGAGGGAGAGGTGCTTGCGCCCAAGGGTTCGAGACCAGCTTGGGCAACATAGTGAGACCCCTGTCTCTATAAAAATTGTTAAAGAAGGCCGGGCGTGGTGGCTCAAGCCTGTAATCCCAGCACTTTGGGAGGCCGAGACGGGCGGATCCCGAGGTCAGGAGATCGAGACCATCCTGGCTAACACGGTGAAACCCCATCTCTACTAAAAAATACAAAAAACTAGCCGGGCGAGGTGGCGGGCGCCTGTAGTCCCAGCTACTCGGGAGGCTGAGGCAGGAGACTGGCGTAAACTCGGGAGGTGGAGCTTACAGTGAGCTGAGATCCCGCCACTGCACTCCAGCCTGGGCAAGAGAGCAAGACTCTGTCTCAAAAAAAAAAAAATTGTTAAAAAATTTAAAAAGACCTTGTTAATCAAACCGGACCAATCAAATCAAGTCAGACCCCTGTCGGTCTGACCACATCTAATCTGGTCCTAACTCTTCTCCAGTACCCACCCTTCCTCGCCTGGCCCCACTGCCCAGGCCTGAACTTCTGTTGGTCCTGACGCGACTGTCCCCTGGTGGCCCAAGTCAGAGCTCTTCAGAGCTTACCCCTCTCTCTGGAAAGCACACTGGCGACAGAAGTCAGTGTCCTCCACGGCTGCAGGCAGATGCCCAGAGCCCTGCAAGCCACAGTGTAGGCAGCCACGGCCCAGTATATGGTTCAGTGGGCACTGTGATGGTGGCACACAGTGGGCCAGGCACTTGCTGAGGAATGGGCCTGGTCACAGTGCTGCGTAGCCGGGCTCCAGGGGATCCACCGCCACTGCCAGCCACACTCATGCCCATTCCTGGTGAATAGGGCATGCACGGCTGTCTGGCAAAATCTAGGGCAGAGGGGCCCACAGACCTGGCTGCAACCTGGCAACTTAGCAACCTTCTGGGCATTGGGCAAGGATGTAATAGGGTCACCGGGGCCAGAGTCCACACAGATAGGGTTCATATGGCCATGGCAGGATCACAAGTGCCAGGCTGTCCCAGTCATAGCAAAAGGCCACAGTCTGGGGCCATGTAGAGCTGGCAGCCCCAAAGTTGGGTGTGGAGGTGGTGGCCATAAGAAAAGGGCAGTGATTCCCAAATTCCATCTACCTACACAGAGGGCATGCAGGCAGGTTGAACAGCAGAAGGAGATGGTCACTGAGTAGTGAGGGAGTCAGCAGAAAGGATCCGAGAGGGGTCAAGGAGAACCTTAGTGGCTGGTTAATGGGGGGAGTCATTAGGGATCATAGGAAGATTTGGTGGGAGGTGAGCTGGGGGCTTGATGAGGGGTCAGTATAGGATTCAAAGGGGCATCCATGGCAGAGTGGTTGGATAGCCAGAGTTGATGAGAGGTCCGTGGAAGTTCAATGAGGGGCAGTAAGAGAATGCATAAGAGTCAGTGAAGAGGGGCCAGTGGCGGGGGGCAATGGGAGGGTCTAGAAAAGGGCAATGGAGGAAGGGATGGACAACTCCATGGATCACTGAGGACCGAGGCTTAGTGGTTTTGGGTGACAACAGGGCCTCCCCTGGAGAATAAATGGGGGTGGAGTCAGAAGGGTTGTCAGTGACTGACAAATGCTGCTGGGTTTGTGGATGGCAGTTCAAGGTTAATGGGAAACGTCCTACTGGGAAGGATGCCTCTCTGATCAATGAGGGCCTAGTGAGACTTGGACAGTGCTCTAGGAGAAGGTGTGCCAATGAATGAATGGGACACTCTATAGAAAACTCAACAGGGTGAGAACATGAGTCAAAGAGAGGCTCAATTAGAGGGATAATAGAAAAGTCGGGGAATGCAGTGCAGGAGTTAGTCATATCCAGTATAGGAAGCTCAGTAGAGAATCAGTAGATGGCAGGGGTGGGGGCTTGATGGGCAGGTCCACAGGGGGTAAATGAGGACATTAATGGGCCAGTCAGTGGATCACTGAGAAGGTTAACAGACTGCTTGGAAAGCATCAGTGTGGGAGGTCGGGACAGTGGCAGGTGGGGTCAATCAGGCAGTAAATGGGATTAATGGGCAAATCTATATAACAGTAGTAGGATTGGTCAGGTATGGTGGCTCATGCCTCTAATCCCAGCACTTTGGGAGGCCAAGGCAGGAGGATCATTTGAGCCCAGGAGTTCAAGACCAGCCTGGGCAGCATAGCGAGACCCTCTGTCTACAAAAAATTTTAAAAATTAGCCAGGTGTGGTGGCGTGTGCTTATAGTCCCTGCTACTCAGGAGGCTGAGGTGAGAGGATCACTTGAGCCTAGGAGGCTGAGGCTGCAGTGAGCCGGGATCACGCCACTGGACTCCAGCCTGGACAACAGAGAGACTCTGTCTCAAAAACCAAACAAAGGTAGTAGGATCAGCTGGGGGAGGGCAATGGATGACTCAATGAATTAATTAATGGAATGTCCACTGACAGGGAGGGTCAGTGGGGAGATGAGGGCTGAGCCTGTGGGTTGAGGGGATTCAGTTAGGGAGTTAAAAGGATGACCATTGAGGACTCAGTGGAGAGTCAATAGGAGGGTAAGTGGAATCTCAATGGTGGTTAATAATGATAAGTAGATGCCCGGCATGGTGGCTCATGCCTGTAATCCCAGCACTTTGGGAGGCCAAAGCAGGTGGATCACTTGACATCAGGAGTTAGAGATCAACCTGGGCTATATGGTGAAACTCCATCTCTACTGAAAATACAAAAATTAGCCAGGTGTGGTGGCACATGCCTGTAGTCCCAGCTACTCGGGAGGCTGAGGCAGGAGAATCACTTGAACCCGGGAGGTGGAGGTTGCAGCGAGCCGAGATCACACCATTGCACTCCAGTCTGGGCAGCAGAGTGAGACTCTGTCTCAAAAATAATGACAAGTGGAGAGTTGTGAGGAGGGGTCAACAAGCAAGTCAAGGGGAAGGGGGTAAGTAGCCACTGATGCCTAGTGAGCAGGGCCACTAGGAAGTTGGAGTGGACATCTTTAAGGGCCATGGGCAGAGCTACTAGAGGGGGCATCAGTAGGAAAAGAAGAGTCATCGTGGGTGACTGGGGAGTAGACGGGACAGTGAGAAAGAGTAGGCCTTTGGAGCCTCACCTGGCTGTGGTTGAGGTCTTTCGGGCTCATGTCCTCGGGCCACAGGCTGAGAGGGTCAGGGCCTTGGGGCAGCTGTGTAGCCACAGAAGTGGGAGCAGTCCAGGCCCAAGGGCTCAAGGTTGGTATGGGCTGCGCCACAGAGACGCGCCAGGCGGTGGACACAAGAGATGAGGAATTCATAGTGAGCTCCTCCAAATGTGTGGAAACAGATGGCTCCCATGGCAGTGCAGACCACTGATTCCTCCAGGACAATGGGGCTGGACGGGGACTGGGTTGACAGGCAGCTGTGCCAGCTACCTGTGGAGGCCTCTCAGTGACCTTGGCACTTCTCAGGCTAGCGCTGGGACACCCTGGTTCCCAGGGTAGGCTTTGCAATTAGCGGAACAGGGTGGCTGCAGTGCACTGGGGCTGATGAGGTCGGCACATGTGGCTGGACATGCAGAGCCACGTGCAACAAAGCAGGAGTATTCGGGGCACTGGGGACTGGGGCTGGGACATAAGGTGGGAAAAGAAGTGGTGGGGTCACAGGACTCAGGGCAGGGTTCGAGGTGGGGGGCTGTCAGAGGGAGAAGGATCAGGGACCCATGAAGTCAAGGTCCCCAGTCCCCTCTTTCTCAGGATCCAGAAGTCACGTCCCAATCTCTCTCTCTCTGTCTGTCTGTCTGTCTCTCTCTCTCTCTCTCTCTCTCTCTGTGTGTGTGTGTGTGTGTGTGTGTGTGTGTGAGAGAGAGAGAGAGAGAGAGAGAGAGACTCGCTCTGTTGCCCAGGCTAGAGTGCAATGGCGTGATCTCGGCTCACTGCAACCTCTGCCTCCTGAGTTCAAGCAATTCTCCAGTCTCAGCCTCCTGAATAGCTGGGATTACAGGCACACACCACCACGTCTAATTTTTGTATTTTTAATAGAGACAGCATTTCACCATGTTGACCAGGCTGGTCTTGAACTCCTGACCTCAAGTGATCCACCTGCCTTGGCCTCCCAAAGTGCTGGTATTACAGGCATGAGCCACCGTGCCCGGCTTGATGCCCCAATCTTTGACTCCACTTCTGTGACCACACAACTGCACCAAAGCCACACCCATGGACACCTCAGAATTGACAGCCCAGGACTCTATCTGTGATGCCACATACCTCCCCTCTAGGACTGCCAACAGGGACGTGGGTCACAGCTTCTCCTAGCCAGCAGGAACAGGAGGAGGAAGGGACCTTGATGAGGATGGTCTGGCCAGGCTGGGGAGGAATGGGGATTGGGGGTGGTGTGGGGATGCTGAGGTGGTCATGGAGGGGGGATGCAGCTAGGGGTTCTGAGATAAGACCCGTATAAGGACAAGTCCGGGGGATCAGTGGGACGACCCAAGGGAGACTCTTAACAAAGACCGGAGAGAATGCTTGCAGGGAAGTACTGGCCATTGCAGAAGCAGGAACAGGGACACAGTCACCCCCGGCCGGGAGGACTCCATCCTTACACTTGTAGCCCTCAGCATGGGGAGTGGGGGGCCCTACCACCTCTTGCACACCTGGGTTCACACACAAGCTGTGGTGGCTGTGCCAGGAACACAGCCTGGCTTTAGAGAGGTGGCTTGAGAGGCCCAGGCAAGCCAGGGGCCCACCCTCTATTCAACCAGCACCCCCAGACGGCATCCTCCCAGGAGCCCTGCCCCTTGGATTAATTAGAGCAGCAATAATAACAACCAGCACTGATTGGGCAGTGCCTGCATACCATGCAGTGTGCTAACTACTTTCATGTGCCCTGGATATGGCAAACATAGCTTCCTTGCTCTTTTCTTGGAGGGGTCTTGCCTACTGTTCCCAGCCTCTGCTGACAGGGAGCCATGTGGTCCCACCCAGCATCATGGGTCTGTGGGGGAACCTGTCAGGGATCTCTAGTAATGAATGCCTTTTTTGCTCTCCCCACCCTCTTTTTTTTTTTTTTTTTTTGAGATGGAGTCTTGCTCTGTCACCCAGGCTGGAGTGCAGTGGCTCGATCCTAGCTCACTACAACCTCCTCCTCCTGGGTTCATGCAATTCTTCTGCCTCAGCCTCCCGAGTAACTGGGATTACAGGTGCACACCACGACGCCCAGCTGTTGTTGTTGTTGTTGTTTTGCATTTTTACTAGAGATGGGATCTCACCATGTTTGCCAGGCTGGTCTCGAACTCCTGGCCTTAGGTGATCCACCTGCCTCAGCCTCCCAAAGTACTGGGATTACAGGAGTGAGCCACCATGCCTGTCCCTCACCCTTCTAATAATAATAATACTTACACCTCCTTTTTGGCAGCTGCCCATACTTTCAGCATGTGCACTGAAGGGATTCCACATCCAAGATCCAGTGATGTGTATAGGACCCGGGGCTGCCTAATCAGCTTATTTCTCACTCCTCTGGGCCCCAATCATTGGCCAGGCAAAGCCTATCAGAGGCAACCCTGGGAAGTTTGCAGGAACCAATGGCAAAGGGTGTTAAATTTTCTCCAGGGGCTGCACATAGTGGCTCATATCTGTAATCCCAGCACTTTGGGAGACTGAGGTAGGTGGATCGCTTGAGCCCAGGAGTTCAAGACAAGCCTGGGCAACATGGCAAAAGCCCATCATTACAAAAAATACAAAAATTATCTGCACATGGTGGCATGTGCCTGTAGTCCCAGCTACTTGGGAGGCAAGGATGGGAGGATCACCTGAGCCCAGGAGGTTGAGGCTGCAGTGAGCTGAGATCACACCATTGCACTCCAGCCTAGGCAACAGAGCAAGACTCTCTCTCAAAAAGAAAAGAAAAGAGAAAAAAGAAAAGAAAAGAAAAGAATCCTTCCTGATAGAGTGGCCACATTGGGTTCACATAACCCTACCTCTTGCCATAGATGGTTAGGTCAGAGCTGGACAAAAAGTGTGTGTGTTGGGGGGTGCGAGTTGTCACCAATCTATAGCAAAAGGCAAGACAGATTCCCTCCACGAGCACTTCAACCTAGAGGCAAAAAGAGATGTGGGGAGTGGAGGATGGAGACCCGAAAAGGGTAAGTCAGGGTGGGGCCAGGAATCCATGAGGCACATGGAGGAGACATAGATATAGAGACTCCAAGTTGGTGAGAATCTGTTAAATCCATGAACAAATGTTCAGATGCCAGCTATGCCATGTTTTGGGTACACGACATCGGGCACATTCCTTAACCATCCATGCCTTGGTTTCTTTCATCCATAAAATGTAAATGGGAGGATTGATTGAGGGAGAACAGGGCTTAGAACCGAGAGAGTACTCAGTAAAGGTCAGCCGTTCCTTTTATATTATTATTGGAACTATTTTTCCATGATTGTAGTGGTGCCATAGCGTAAGAGGGTAGAGGTAGGATTCTGAAACCAGGTGGAAAGGCCAGTTCTGCTGCTTACTGTCTGTGGGATCTGGGGAATTACTTAGCTTCTCTGTGCCTCAGTTTCCTCAACTGTAGAGGGCAGACAAAAATTGTCCTATTTCATAGGGCAGTTTGAGGATAGAGGGAGCTAAATTAAGGCAGGTAAAACAGAGGTTCCCTGAAGGTTTTGTTGAAACACTGGTTTCTGATTCAGTAATTCTAGGGCAGGGCAAGAGTTTGCATTTTCCTTCCCTTCCTTTCCTTCCTTCCTTCCTTCCTCCCTTCCTCCCTTCCTCCCTTCCTTCCTTCCTCCCTTCCTCCCTTCCTCCCTTCCTCCCTTCCTCCCTTCCTCCCTTCCTCCCTTCCTCCCTCCCTCCCTCCCTCCCTTCTCTCTCTCATTCTGTCGCCCAGGCTGGAGTGCGGTGGCGCAATCTCAACTCACTGCAACCTCTGCTTCTTGGGTTCAAGCAATTCTTCTGCCTCAGCCTCCTGAGTAGCTGGGATTACAGGCACCCACCATCACCATGCCTGGCTAATTTTTGCCTTTCTAGTAGGGACAGGGTTTTGCCATGTTGTCCAGGCCGGTCTCAAACTCCTGGCCTCTTGTGATCTACCTGCCTTGGCCTCCCAGAGTGCTAGGATCACAACGTGAGCCACTGTGCCTGGCCTTTTTTTTTTTTTGAAACAGGGTCTCATTTTGTCACCCAGGCTGGAGTGCAGTAGTGCCATAATAACTCACTGCAGCCTCCAAATCCTGGGCTCCAGTGATCCTCCCTACTCAGCCTCCAGAGCTGTAGTTGGGACCACAGGCACATGCCACCACACCTGGCTAATTGTTTAACTTTTTTGCAGAGACAGGGTCTTGCCATGTTGCCCAGGCTGGTCTTGAACTCCTGGGTTCAAGCAATTCCCAAAGTGTTGGGATTACAGGCGTGAGCCACTGCACCTGGCCAGATTCTGCGTTTTCAATAAGCTCTGGGTGTTGCTAATGCTGCTGGGGGCTTTAAGAACTGCTGTCTTCAAATAGCACCTGATGTAGGTTGTGTGCCCTGTCAGTGTTAGCTAAGAAAGAAAATCAAATCTGTCTTCCCCACAGGAATCCGTGCAGGACTTGGCTAGGCACGGTGGCTCACACCTGTAATCCCAGCACTTTGGGAGGCTGAGGCAGGCAGATCACCTGAGGTCAGGAGTTTGAGACCAGCCTGGCCACCATGGTGAAACCCCATCTCTACTAAAAATACAAGAAATAGCCGGACATGGGACGTGGTGGTGAGTGCCTGTAGTCCCAGCTACTCAGGAGGCTGAGGCTGGAGAATCGCTTGAATCCAGGAGGTGGAAGTTGCAGTGAGCCGAGATTGCGCCATTGCACTCCAGCCTGGGTGACAGAGCAAGACTCTGTCTCAAAAAAAAAAAAAAAAAAAAAAAAAGATATGTTCAGGACTCCATCCTGTTGGATGCTCTATCTCCAGCCTATGCCCAGAACTTTGTAGGTCCTCAATCCATACCTGTGGAGTCACTACACACCAGACCCAGTCCTCCTGTGGGCCCCGCCTCAGCTGGCTCTATCCGCTCTTGAATGGAGACTCATGGCAGAGGTCCAGGTCCTCCAGGACAGCACACTGGTACCAGCCATCAGCTCACAGGCAGGCATGGGGCACTTTGTGGTCCCTAGGGGTGCGGTCCACTTCAGCCACACAGGCCTGGAAGAAGGGCTCTCTGGTGACAGGTGTGTGTGACAGGGTGCCAGTGGGTCCCTGGCTAGGCAAGAGGCTGCAGACACTGGACCACATCGTGTCTGTGCCAGGGTCCTCGGTGGTCACTGGATAGCCTGACCATGGGCAAGGATGCGGCGGGGTGCAGGGCTCGGGCCTCGGCAGCTGCCAAGTCATCCACCTGCCGTCTTACCTTTGCAGTTGCCATGGAGGCCACGGAGAACCAGAGGTCAGAGGCAGTGTGCCAGGACTGGGGCGGGAAGAGTGGAGGGGGATCAGATGCATGTGAGAAGGAACATGGGAGTGAGGTATGAAGAGACATGGAACTGTAGGAGAGAGGAGAGCCGGGGCAAGGGGGTTGTAAGCAACACTCAGGATGGGCATTGTGGAGTACCCCCAGGACCAGGGCAGGAAGTCAGGGGAGGGGCGTGGAGACCAACGGAGGAGGAGAGAGAGTAGTAGAGTGGGCAGGGCGGTGTGGGGGAGAGACAGAGATTAGCATTAGGGACAGGGGAGGGATCTAGGGCCGGGGAGGAGTCTGGAGGGGCTATTCTGAGAGGAAGGGCTGGTGGTGAGGGAGGAGCAGGCAGGGAAGGGGTTTGGGGAGGAGCCAATGGCAGCTACTGGGGAGAGGGGTCACTTCCAGATCTAAGAGGAGGAGAAAGAACGGGGAGATGAAGACTTGGGGCAGGAGAGAGTGGTGGGGCGTGCTGGCGTGGTGAAGCGAGGGAGGTGGGGAGTCAGGGAGACACAGCGAGACTGGGTTGCATGAAGCAGGAGGTGCGGCCAGCAGGGGACTGGCTTTAATCAGAGCAGGGCTGGCACTTTAGAATGGGTAAAAGTCCAATGTGGACCTTGAGGACCGGGCACAGCAGCTCATGGCTATAATCCCAGTACTTTGGGAGGCTGTGGTCAGGAGTTTGAGACCAGCCTGGCCAATATGGTGAAACACCATCTCTACTAAAAATATAAAGCTTAAGTGGGTGTGGTGGTGCACACCTGTAATCTCAGCTACTCAGGAGGCTGAAGCAGGAGAATTGCTTGAACCCAGTAGGCGGAGGTTGCAGTGAGCCGAGATCGCACCATTGCACTCCAGTCTGGGTGACAGAGTGAGACTCTGTCCAGGAAAAAAAAAAAGAAATAAGGAAAAGGAAAGAGGGAAAGGCAAGGAGAGAGATACAGAAGTGCAGATGGGAGAAGGGAGAAGAGTGGAAATTAGGGTGTTGGCAAGGGGAAGGGAAGGAGGGCATCAGAGAGCCACACACAGAGATCCTGTCCACCAGAACAGAGCCACGAAGGTGCTAAAAAAGGTAAATGACAGGACAAGGGGTCTCTTGACTGTCCCTGTTTACCGAAGTCCACACCAAAGTAGTGGCCATGCAGACACAGCAGCAGCACATGGCGGAGGCTGGGCAGTCCCAGGTCTCTCTCCAGCACCACCTCGAAGGGCCGCACACGCTACAGGCAGCCCAAAACTGTGCAGGCACCCAGGAGGCCAAACGTGGTGCTCCCGAAGGCACGGTCATGGAGCTGCCTGAGGCTATGCAGAGGCCTGGAGCCTCCTAGGGGATGTGACAGGGTTTGCAAGCCACCAACATCGGCAGGCAGCAGCACCAGATGGTGGGCAAGTGGCTGCCGTGGGCCCACCCTCCATGCCGGGGGCGCTAGGATCTGTCATCTGGTGCCTGCCAGGGGTGGGGCTGGAGAGTTCAGCTTAGACAGAACTGAAGCTGGAACCTCAGATCAGTAAAGCCCAGGTGGCTAACCATGTTTCAGAGGCACTGATGGGTCTCTGGGATGGGTGAGAGCTTGGGGGCTGGGCCACAATCAGGTTCTGAGTCCCTGAAGAGATAAGGGCTGAAGGGCTGGGCCATAATCAGGGCTGAGATTGGGGAAGCGTATAAGCTGGGGGCTGGCTTTAATCAGAGTAGCACTGACACTTTAGGAGGGGGAATGGTCCAGGTCAAATCTGGACCATGACTCGGGAGAGGGTGAGGCTGGCATCATGGGAAGTACAAGGTCTCAGGGATTAAATGGTGCAGTGAGGGTCTGCCATCCTGGGATAGGCAACAGCTGAGGAGCTGAACTCCAGTCGGGAGTGGAGCCAGGCTCCCCAGATGAACAAACCTGGATGAGCATGGGGCAGGGTCCAGCACCCAGACACACCTCCACCACTCAGTCTTGGAAACAGGGACTTGGTGCCAGCAACTCATGACACAGCTGGAAGGGCCCCACGGCATCCAGGAGGATGCCACAGATGTGAACAAAGTGGGCCAGAGTGCTAGTGGTTGGCAGGGTGGCACAGGGTGGTGGTCATGATGGCATCTTGCCAGAAGCATTTGGACACCCAGACAGCCCACCAAGCAGCCACAGACCCAAGCTAATGTGTCCTCAGGCAGCTTGGTGCTTGCCTCAACTCTGGGCACCCAGGGACCCCCCAGTGTAGTCAGCACCTGACTCCAATAGTCAGCGGGACCTAGCCCCACCCCTATTGCTGCTGGTAGCGTCAGTGTCGCATGGATCCTGGGGTGTAGGTCCCACACGGGCCAAAGGGGCAGCTGGCCATGGTGTCCCAGCCCCGGCAGAAGATGAGTGCACTGTTACCTGGAGCCTGGAAGTGCAGATTCGTGCAGTCACCATTCACCTGTGGGGAGAGGGCAGGTCAAGCTAGAACTTGGGGGCCCAGTGTCAGTACCAAGGATGCCTGGATTCCTGCTCTTAGCAGGGGTTCCGGGGGGGAGGTGCTGTTGAGGGGCTAGGGGTCTGTCCACAACACCTAGAAATGCTTGGACTAGCCGGGTGCGGTGGCTCACGCCTGTAATCCCAGCTCTTTGGGAGGCCAAGGCGGGCGGATCACAAGGTCAGGAGATCGAGACCATCCTGGCTAACAGGGTGAAACCCCGTCTCTACGAAAAATACAAAAAATTAGCCAGGTGTGGCGGGCGCCTGTAGTCCCAACTACTTGGGAGGCTGAGGCAAGAGAATGGCATGAACTCAGGAGGTGGAACTTGCAGTGAGCCGAGATGGCGCCACTGCACTCCAGCCTGGGCAAAAGAGCAAGACTCCATCTCAAAAAAAAAAAAAAAAAAAAAAAAAAGAAAAGAAAAGAAAAAGAAATGCTTAGACTGCTGTTCATGATCCTGACCACTTTTTCAACAAATCTTGAGAGATGAGAATTATGGATTCTGGAGGTTGGGGCCATAGTATTCCTCAATTGGAATTAATATAGTATATGTGCAAAATAGGCTGGGTGCAGTGAGTGATGCTTTAATCTCAGCAATTCGGAAGGCCAAGGTGGGCCAGTTGCTTGAATCCTGGAGTTCGAGACCAGCTTGGGCAACACAGTAAGACCCTGCCTCTACAAAAAACAAACATACGTATAGACTTGCACCTGTAGTCCCAGCTACTAGAGAGGCTACAGGGGCAAGAGGCGAGAGGATTGTTTAAGTCCTAGTGGTTGAGGCTGCAGTGAGCCGTGATCCCACCACTGCATTCCAGCCTGGGCAACAGAGTGAGACTCCGTCTCAAATACACACACATACACACACACACACACACACACACACACACACACATAAAATAGAACAGTTCTCAGCATATAGTTGGTGCTCAATAAATATTTGTCGATCTAATACATGAATGAATAAATGAATGAGGTTCATAGGTGATGCTGGGCTATAAGCATTCCAAGGATGCTGGACTTTCTAAGTAATGGCAGGGGATCCAGGGTGTTGTGATGACTGGTACTGGGCAGGGGATGGGCCCACAGCAGCTACAAATGCCTGAACTGCTGTCCGTGGTTCTGATCGTTGTTGTCCACAGCAGTTGTGGTTGGCATCTAGGATTTGGGGGCGTGTGAGGGTTTGTCAGCATTGGGGTTTGGAACTTTAGAAATCCTGGATCCTATATGGGGGTACCCAGGACCTGGACTGAGAGTGTGGTCTGAAATTCAGTTAACGTACTTAAAGAAGCACTTCAAATAGTGCCTGGAACACAGTAGATAATATATGGCTGTTGAATGAGGAAATGAAATTCTTCGGTCAGAACTGGGTGCCAGGATCCCAGAGTCTGACATCTCTGATATACTGGGGCTTGCCCTCGAGATTCTAGGATTTTTTTTTTTGACGGAGTCTTGCTCTGTTGCCCAGCTGGAGTGCAGTGGCACAATCTCGGCTCACTGCAATCTCCATATCCTGGGTTCAAGCGATTCTTCTGCCTCAGCCTCCCTAGTATCTAGCATTACAGGCACCGGCCACCACACCCAACTAATTTTTGTATTTTTAGTAGAGATGGGGTTTCATCATGTTAGTCAGGCTGGTCTCGAACTCCTGACCTCAGGTGATCCGCCTGCCTCGGCCTTCTAAAGTGCTGAGATTACAGGTATAAGTCACCGTGCCCCGCAGGATCCTGTGTCTTAAAAAAGGAAGAAGCAGGGCTGGGCACAGTGGCTCACGCCTGTAATCCCAGCACTTTGAGAGGCTGAGGTGGGTTGGATCACAAGGTCAGGAGATCGAGACCATCCTGGCTAACTCGGTGAAACCCTGTCTCTACTAAAAATACAAAAAATTAGCTGGGCGTGGTGGTGGGCACCTGTAGTCCCAGCTACTCGGGAGGCTGAGGCAGGAGAATGGTGTGAACCTGGGAGGCAGAGCTTGCAGTGAGCCGAGGTTGTGCCACTGCACTCCAGCCTGGGCGACAGAGTGAGACTCCGTCTCAAAAAAAAAAAAAAAAAAAAAAAAAAGGAAGAAGCGGTCTGCGTCACAGGCACAACTATGTCTGCAGGGTAGTGGTAACCCCCAGTGGGCCTGGCTGTGGGGGTCTCTGGACAGGATAAGCCACATGGCTCATAGTGGCTGTTTTGGGGGCACTCAATAGCTGCCGGGGCAGGAGTGGGGATGGAGACAGGAAGGAGAGGGTATTTACATCAGGACTCCCAGGTCTGGTTTCCGAGACCCAAGAATTTGGCCACCCCTATAATGCAGATGTCCCTGATCTCAACTTCCAGGAATCCCTAGCAATATCCTCACCCTCTAGAATGGAGCTCTCCAGGCAACAGACGCAGCAATCCCCGTCTCACAGAGTAAAGAAGTCCCTGTGCTCAGAAACCGGAAGTCCACTCCCCAGAACGTAAAAGTTTGGCTCAGGCGTAGTGGCTCACATCTGTAATCCCAGCATTTTGGGAGGCCAAGGTGGGAGGATCACTTGAGCTCAGGAATTAGAGACCAGCTTGGGCAACATAGGGAGACCTCATCTTTACAAAAAATAAAAATAAAAAATTATCTGGGCATAGTGGCACCCGCCTGTGGTCCCAGATACTTGGGAAGCTGAGGAGGGAGGATGGCTTGAGTCTGGGAGGTTGAGGCTGCAGTGAGCTATGATAGTACCACTGCACTCCAGCCTTGGCAACAGAGTGATGCCCTGTCTAAATAAATGAATAAATAAATAAATAAGTCTGGCTCTGGGACTCAGAGCGCTCACCCCAGATACTGGAGTAGTTACCACCTAGAATGGACCTAGGTGTTCTAGTCTCTAGAACCTGAGAACCCAGCAGCCCCAGCCCTATAGCCAAGTTGTCCCCATGCCCAGGACCCAGAAGCTCTGGCCCCAGACCCAAAGACCCCTGTCTCCAGGCCCTAGAATTGTTTTCCCCGCACCCCTCAACTCAGCAGTTCTGCCCCCAGGACCCAGAGGCTGTCCCAGGGACCCTACACCCTTGCCCCAGGAATCAGTCTCCAGAACTAAGGAGTGTCACTCCTAAGTCCCAGAATCCCCTTTTCCCAGCAGCCTATAACCCTTTCCCTTGAAGGGCCACTCACGGCAGCCAGCCCAGAAGCTCGAGGGCTCAGTGCTGACACTGAGGCCTGACAAGGTGCACACAGACAAGGAAGCACACCCAAAGCGCAGGCAGGGAGCTGGGGAAGGGGCATATCCAGGCACGGCGCTGGCCACGAAGGATGTAGGTGTCATACTTGGTGGCAGTGGCTAAGGGGCCCTTTTGGAGCTACAGGGACAGCACAGGGCCCCCAGTCTCCTGTGGGGACTAAGGCTTGGCTCAGGGCATCGGGTGGCTGCGGGGCCCAAATGCACAAAGACCAGTGGGTCTGGACTGCCCATGTCATGGTCCCGTCTGACTGAAGTCACTGCACAGTCTGCCTTGTGTGAGTGGCAACCTGCAGCCACGTGCAGTGACGTGTGTGCTGCCGTTGTAAAAGAGATTCAGTGTGGGTGGTTCTTGCACCAGACCTGCCTCTGCCCATGGTTCTGAGGTGCGGAAGTACAACCACAGCCATCTGTCGCCCAGGATAACTGACAGCCCCAGCTGCTGTGGGTTCACCTGCAGGGGTGACCAAGAGCTGGGGTCACCAGAGGGGCTGAATTCCTGAGCATCTGGGGAGGGGTGGAGGATAAGGAGGTTGAGGGGGTTGGATCCTGGGATATTGAGAGTAGGGCCTTTGCAGATCTAGGATGCCCCACACTCGTCTACTAACCAAGAATCTTTCTTCTTCTTCTTCTTCTTCTTTTTTTTTTTTTTTTTTTTTTTTTGAGACAGTGTCTCGCTCTGCCGCCCAGGCTAGAGTGCAGTGGCGCCGTCGCGGCTCACTGCAAGCTTTGCCTCCCGGATTCATGCCATTCTTCTGCATCAGCCTGCGGAGTAGCTGGGACTACAGGCGCCTGCCACCACACCTGGCTAATTTTTTGTATTTTTAGTAGAGACGGGGATTCACCGTGTTAGCCAGGATGATCTCAATCTCCTGACCTGGTGATCCACCCACCTCGGCCTCCCAAAGTGCTGGGATTACAGGCGTGAGCCACCGCGCCCAGCTAACCAAGAGTCTTTCTCTGTGTGTGTGTGTGTGTGTGTGTGTGTGTGTTTGTGTGTGTGTAAGTAGAGAAGGGGTTTTGCCATGTTGCCCAGGCTGGTCTGGAACTTCTGAGCTCAAGCAATCTGCCCACCTTCGCCTCCTAAAGTGCTGGGATTGTAGGCATGAGCCACCATGCCTGGCCTCTAATCGGGAATCTTTTTTTTTTTCTTTTTTGGAGACAGAGTCTCGCTCTGTCTCCCAGGCTGGAGTGCAGTGGCGAGATCTTGGCTCACTGCGACCTCCGCCTCCCAGGTTCAAGCTATTCTCCTGCCTCAGTCTCCTGAGTAGCTGAGATTACAGGCATGCACCACCACGCCAAGCTAATGTTTGTATTTTTAGTAGAGATGGGGTTTCACCATGTTGGTCAGGCTGGTTTCAATCTCCTGACCTTGTGATCAGCCCGCCTGGGCCTCCCAAAGTGCTGGGATATAGGCGTGAGCCACTGTGCCTGGCCTTTTTTTTTTTTTAACTGGGAATCTTGATTCTAACATCCAGATTTGTCCTAACACAATACGTGCAAGTCCTCTTCTCAGGAATCTAGATGAGTACTCCTACCAAGGAGCCAGGTGTGCCCACCTCATCCAGTAAACAGGAGAGCCTTCAGACAGGACCCAAGGGCTTCCCCCATTACCAAGAGCCTCCACCTGTGCTTCCAGATCAAGGGGTACCTCCTTTCTCCCAGTCCATGATTTCCTTCTTTTGCCTCACTTGGTGGTTCCCAGCCCACATTTCTCCTGCGTTCACCGCCCCCACCCTGGTCCAATCCCCGTCATTTCCTGCCGGGACTAGTGCAGCAGCCTCCTCACTGTTCCTCCAGGCCTCATTCCTTCACAAACCCTGTAATCTGTTCTCAACTGGCAGCCACAGGGATCTTGTTAGTGTCTGATAAAGTTTGGCTATTGGTCTCTGCCCAAATCTTGGCCGGGTGTGGTGGCTCACTCCTGTAATCCCAGCACTTTGGGAGGCTGAGGCAGGTGGATCACCTGAGGTCAGGAGTTCAAGACCAGCCTGGCCAACATAGTGAAACCCCGTGTCTACTAAAAACATAAAAATTACCCGAGTGTGGTGGCACATGCCTGTAGTCCCAGCTACTTGGGAGGCTGAGGCAGGACAATTGCTTGAATCTGGGAGGCAGAGGTTGCAGTGAACCAAGATCTCACCATTGCACTCCAGCCTGGGCAACAGAGCAAGACTCAGTCTCAAAAAAAAAAAAAAAAATCTAAAATTCCAATTAATTAAGGAAGGAATACAGGAGTGTCAGTCCTTGGAAAAGAGGGATCATGTTGGTGAGAGTATAAATCTGGGCCGGGCGCGGTGGCTCATGCCTGTAATCCCAGCACTTTGGGAGGCCGAGGCGGGCGGATCACAAGGTCAGGAGATCGAGACCACGGTGAAACCCCGTCTCTACTAAAAATACAAAAAATTAGCCGGGCGCGGTGACGGGCGCCTGTAGTCCCAGCTACTCGGGAGGCTGAGGCAGGAGAATGGCGTGACCCCGGGAGGCGGAGCTTGCAGTGAGTCGAGATCGCGCCACTGCACTCCAGCCTGGGTGACAGAGCAAGACTCTGTCTCAAAAAAAAAAAAAAAAAAAAAGAGAATATAAATCTGGAGCCCTGAGAATCTGAAGGTTCTGGATACCTGGGGTGGGGGCTGCTGGATGCTGGGGAGCCTTAAGAGCACTGGGGAACGTCCTGACCCCTGAGTGGCAGGGTGAGCTCCCAGGTGGTGTGGAGGCAGGTATGCAGCATCATGGCTTCATGTATCGGGTCCTAGCTTCGCATATTTTCTGTGCTTTCCATATATTAGCTCATGTAATCCTCACTACTGCCCTATGAATCAGATCTTTTCATCATTCTCATTTCACATATGAAGAAATTGAGGCCCAGAGAGGTTAAATAATTTATCCAAGGTCACATAGATATCAAGTGCCAAACTGGAATTTGAACCCAGGACACCTGGCTCTAGAGTCCATTGTTTTTCTATAGCGGTGCTGAGGGGTGGCCTAGTGTGGCAAGCCACGTCTCATGAACACAGGCCTCCATAACAGCTGTTTTAGCACTGACTGTGTGGTTGGGTTAGATACTAAAAGCTGATAGAGGCTGGGAGCGGTGGCTCACGCCTGTAAGCCCAGCACTTTCGGAGGCTGAGGCAGGAGGATTATCTGAGATCGGGAGTTCGAGACCAGCCTGGCTAATATGGTGAAGCCCCGTCTCTACTAAAAATACAAAAAAAAAATTGGCCAGGCATGATGGCGCACACCTGTGATCCCAGCTACTTGGGAGACTGAACCTGGGAGGAGGAGGTTGCAGTGAGTTGAGATGGTGCCACTGTGCAACAGAGTGAGACTCCATCTCAAAAAAAAAAAAAAAAAAAGTGCTGGTAGAGCCAGGGCCCTCATACAAAGGCTGGAATGTAACAAAAGGCCACCAAGAGTTTTGGCCAGGCCTTTCCTGGGCCTTGAGGCATGACAAGATCACGAAGGAATTCCTTCTTTTTTTTTTTTTTTTTTTTGAGATGGAGTTTCACTCTAGTTGCTCAGGCTGGAGTGCAATGGCATGATTTCAGCTCACCACAACCTCCACCTCCCAGGTTCAACTGATTCTCTTGCCTCAGCCTCCCGAGTAGCTGGGATTACAGGTATGCACCACCAAGCCCAGCTAATTTTGTATTTTTAATAGAGATGGGGTTTCTCCATGTTGGTCAGGCTGGTCTCAAACTCCCAACCTCAGGTGATCTGCCTGCCTTGGCCTCCCAAAGTGCTGGGATTACAGGTGTGAGCCACCATGCCCGGCCTCACGAATGAATTCTTAACAGGACCTGTTTAAGATTAAACAAGTTTTACTGGGGATCTGAAGGAACTCCCCAGACCTTCACAAATAAGCTTTATTGGAGACTAAAGGAACTCCCCAAGCTCCATGATTTAGCAGAAGACAAGATAAGGATAATCACCCCAGCACCTGGACCCATTTAGATGAAGTAAATTTACTCACCTAAGTGTGCATTCATCTAAAGACATAAGTGATTAATTTCTCCTAATATAGCCTAGAAGGTATATAAGCTCTGGAAAACTTTATAATTTTGAGTTGATCTGGGGATAATTTCCAGGCCTTCTCCCTGTAATCAGTTACAGAAATAAAAACTCTCTTCTTTCCCAGTTTATCTGCATCTCATTATTAGGCTGTGAGAATAAGCAGCCCAACCCTCGTTTTGGTCCGGGAACACTAGTACATCATAACCTTCATCAGGTCCCCCCAACCAGCAACCCGGATTAAACATATTCTAGCCCCCACAACCTTCTAACCAGAGCCGTGCTCCTAAACCTTCCTGGAGGAGAGATTTGGGACATGCTAGTGGCTGCGTGTGGTCCTAGGATATGTTCACAGCTCGGGGAATTTGGAAGCTTCAGATGCCTGTGTCAGGAAATGAGAAACACAGCAAACACCCCCTCATATGACACTTACCACGATTTGGACTCTGTTCCAAGTGCTTTTCCTGTGTTAACTCATTCTCACCTCACAGGAACCTGCTGAGGGAAGAGCCAGAGAGCCACAATCCCTTGTCTACCATCCACAAATGCAAACAACAACAACAACAACAACAAAAAGACCTGAAGATTGAAGATGTTTTCTGTGTTTGACGTTAAACCTCAATTATCAGCGAAAGCTAACCTGAACTCACGTGTGGCTGCTACAGTCTTAATTTATCCGGCTTTGTATGACTATTCAGACATTTCACTGCAGAGATATTAATGTTTGTGATTATGTAACACACACTGGGAGTGTTATATAATATGTGGCATTTGCCTGGTGTGACCATTCTAAATTCCAAAATCTGAAATACACCTGGCCCCAGACATTTTAGATAAGGGAATTTGGACCTGTATAATTGCTTCTTTTTTTTTTTTTAGACAGAGTCTCACTGTGTCCCCCAGGCTGGAGTTCAGTGGCGCAATCTCAGCTCACTGCAACTTCTGCCTCCCGGGTTCAAGTGATTCTCCTGCCTCAGCCTCCCCAGTAGCTGGGATTACAGGCGCCCACCACCACGCCCTGTTAATTTTTGTATTTTTAGTAGGGATGGGGTTTCACCATGTTGTCCAGGCTGATCTCGAACTCCTGACCTCAGGAGGGACAGAGAAGGATGGGGTCTCCTAAGATCCCATACATTGTGATTCTTATCTGGATAGAGCCATACTCATGCTTGACAGCAGTGACGGTTAATACCAAAGATGCACCCTGTGACAAAGCACATGGGCTGCCTCCCTACAGGACAGGGAACTCACAGTTGGGAGGCAGGGAGGCTGCTGAGGAAGGACTGGGGGCATCAGCTCAGCATGTAGGTGCAGACCCCAGGCATGGGGAACAAGTGGCTGTTGAAAATCTAGATGTATACTGGCCAGGCATGATGGCTCACGTCTGTGATCCCAGTACTTTAGGAGGCTGAGGTGAGCAGATGGCTTAAGGCCAGGAGTTTGAGACCAGCCTGGCCAACATGGTGACACCCTGTCTATAAAAATGCAGAAATTAGCCAGGCGTGGTGGTGCACACCTGTAATCCCAGGTACTCGGGAGGTTGAGGCAAGAGAATTGCTTGAGCCTGGGAGGCAGAGGCTTCAGGGAGCTGAGACTGCGACATTGTACTCCAGTGGGGGTGACAGCAAGA
This sequence comes from Macaca thibetana thibetana, assembly GCF_024542745.1. Taxonomy (NCBI): domain Eukaryota; kingdom Metazoa; phylum Chordata; class Mammalia; order Primates; family Cercopithecidae; genus Macaca; species Macaca thibetana. Next base: position 40,370,929 of record NC_065596.1, on the reverse strand, counting down.
CCCTGTCTTTTTTGTTTTTTTTTTAGACAGAATCTTGCTCTGTCACCCATGCTGGAGTTCAGTGGCGCAATCTCAGCTCACTGCAATCTCCGCCTCCCAGGTTCAAGCAATTCTCCTGCCTCAGCCTCCCGAGTAGCTGGGATTACAGGCACCCACCACCATGCCTGGCTAATTTTTTTGTATTTTTAGTAGAGATGGGGTTTTACCATTGTTGGCCAGGCTGGTCTCAAACTCCTAACCTTGTGATCCGGCCGCCTCGGCCTCCTAAAGTGCTGGAATTACAGATGTGAGCCACCGCTTCAGGCCCGACCCTGTCTTTAAAAAAAAAAAAAAAAAAAAAAGTCAGGCCGGGCGCCGTTGCTCATGCCTGTAATTCCAGCACTTTGGGAGGCCGAGGTGGGTGGATCACCTGAGGTCGGGAGTTCAAGACCAGCCTGACCAACATGGAGAAACCCCATCTCTACTAAAAATTCAAAATTAGCCGGGTGTAATGGTACATGCCTGTAATCCTAGCTACTCAGGAGGCTGAGGAGGGGGAATCGCTTGAACCCGGGAGGCAGAGGTTGCAATGAGCCAAGATCGCGCCATTGCACTCCAGCGTAGGCAACAAGAGCAAAACTCCATCTCGAAAGAAAGAAAGGAAGGAAGGAAGGAAGAGAAGGAAGGAAGGGGAAAGAAAAGAAAGAAAAGAGAAAGAAGAAAGAAAAGAAAGAGAAAGGGAAGGAAGGGAAGGAAAGAAAGGAAAGAAAAGAAAGGAAGAAAGAAAGTCTAGACGTATGGTAGCCCAGAGGCTCAGCTGGTGCCCCCTGTGATGGCCCCCTGCCCTTTGCTACAGACAAGTTCTAATTTTGCCACAGCCAGGGTCTTTAAGCTTGGTTTAGTCACTGTCACCACCTTGAGCCCCAGCTTGACCACGAGACAGTTTTGACCCAGACACAGATACTGTCTCGGTTTTGGACATGGTTGTAGACACTGGTTCAGCTATGGGTTTGGTAGGTGGTACAGGTGAGGGTTCAGCCACAACCAGAGCTGCAGGAGATGGTTCTTTTACAGTCACAAGTCCAGGCACTGGTGCGGCTGCAGCTACAGGTTCAGGGCAGTGTTCATTTACAGTCACTTGTGCGAGCCCCAGATGAGCCACGGCCACAGATTCAGGCTCAGGTCCCACCAGGACCACAGGCACAAGCCCTGGTTCAGCTTCAAGTGCATTGTTTGGTCCTGATGCAGCCACTGCCATGGTCTTAGACATGACGATGGACACTGTTTTGGAGTCCTGCCATCTTGGAACTGGACGAGGTCTCAGACTCACATGTGACCTGAGGGGTGGGCACACATTTAGACTTTTTTCATTTATCTATTTTTTTATATTTTAAATTACTTTTTTGTTTTTTTCTTTTTTCTTCTGCTTTTTTCTTTTGAGACAGGGTCTGGCTCTGTTGCCCAGGCTGGGGTGAAGTGGTGTGATCTCAGCTCACTGCAATCTTCACCTCCTGAACTCAACCCATCTTTCTACCTCAGCCTCCTAAATAGCTGGGACTACAGGTGCATGCCACCTGGCTAACTTTTGTATTTCTTGTAAAGTCAGGGTTTTGCCATTTTGCCCATGATGGTCTCCAACTCTTGAGCTCAAGCAATCTGCCCATCTCTGCCTTCCAAAGTGCTAGGATTACAAGTGTGAGCCACTGTGCCTGGCCACACATTTAAGCCTGTGCTTCACAAGCTGACATGTGGTCCCATCAGAGCATGTATGGCCCTCACAGGAGACCTGGAACTGGAGTGGCATCACCAGGGAAGACTCTAGGAGGGGATGGGACTCTATGGAAGGGCTTACTTCCTCCTCAGTCAGAATATCTGGAGATGAGATGGGGGAAGGATGCAATAGAATTGGATCCTGGAATTTAGCCTCATATCAAATCTGCCTTGATACCCCAGGCCTCCAGGGTCCCTGGCCCTGGAGACTCAACATTCAGAAGCTATCAGTGTTCTCAATTTAAAATAAACTGGGTCTGTATGTATCAGCAGAAAGAAGAGTGGGACTGAGGGACAAAATGATCAGCACAGTCTGGGTGTAGAATAGGTCTGCAGGGAGCTCGAGAGCACAGGCTGCATCTGAAGACAGCCAGATTCAATTATGAGAGCATCTCTATGCCAGTGCAAATGTACCATGCATTGATTCTGGCCATCGAGGACTTCAACCTGCCACATTAAGCAGACTTGAGAGTAGAATGTGTGTGTGTGTGTGTGTGTGTGTGTGTGTGTGTGTGCGCTGTGGGGAACTGGAGACATATATTCCTTCCTTCTTCCCAGGAAGGGATGTTATTTGTTCATTGTTATCAGTGCATGAAGCTAGCCACCTACAAAGTGAACCTTTATTTATTTTTATTTTTATTTTTTTTGAGACAGAGTCTCGCTCTGTCACCTGGGTGGAATGCAGTGGTGTGATCTCAGCTCACTGCGAACTCCACCTCCTGGGTTCAAGAGATTCTCATGCCTCAGCCTCCTAAGTAGGTGGGATTACAGACATGCACCACCACACCTGGCTAATTTTTGTATTTTTAGTAGGAATGAGGTTTTGCCATGGTGTCCAGGTTGGTCTCGAACTCTGACCTCCGGTGATCTGCCCACCTCGACCTTCCAAAGCGCTCAGATTACAGGCATGAGCCACTGTGCTTGACCCCAAAGTGAACTTTTAAGAATAATATTGTGTTCTGTAGAGCTTTGCATATTTTCTACCACAATGGAATACAGAAAAAAAAAAGATGGAATATAGTTTTCGTATGGACTGAACTTGAGTGTTAGCTCCCTGAGGGCAGGGATGTTGTCTGTGTTGTTCACTGTTGCATCTGCAGTGCCTAGAACAGGCCTAGCCTGAAGAAAATGAAAAAAAAAATTGTTGCAAAATAATACTGGCAAATATTTACTGCATGCCAGACATTGTGCTATTAAGTCATTTTTTAAAATGCTGGCAGGGTGCAATGGCTCACGCCTGTACTCCAAGCACTTTCTGAGGTCAAGACAGGAGGATCACTCAAGCCCAGGAGTCCGAGACCAGCCTGGGCAAGATGGTGAGGCCCCATCTCTCCTTTTTTTTTTTTTAAATTAAAAAAAAAAAAGTCTGGGTGTCGTGGCTCATGCCTGTAATCCCAGCACTCTGGGAGGCCGAGGTGGGCAGATCACCTGAGGTGAGGAGTTCAGTGCCATCCTGGCCAACATGGTGAAACCCCATTTCTACTAAAAATACAAAAAATAGGTGGGTGTGGTGGCGTGTACCTGTAGTCCCAGATACTTGGGAGGCTGAGGCAGGAGAATCACTTCAACCTGGGAGGTGGAGTTGCAGTGAGCCGAGATCTTGCCATTGTACTCCAGCCTGGGCAGCAAGAATGAAACTCCGTCTCAAATAAATAAAAATAAGGCCACGCGTGGTGGCTCATGCCTGTAATCCTAGCACTTTGGGAGGCCGAGGCAGGTGGATTACTTGAGGTCAGGAGTTCAAGACCAGCCTGGCCAACATGATGAAACTCCATCTCTACTGAGAATACAGAAATTAGCCAGGACTGGTGGCAGGCACCTGTAGTTCCAGCTACTAGAGAAGCTGAGATGGAAGATTGCTTGAATCCGGGAGGTGGAGGTTGCAGTGAGCCAAGGTTATGCCACTGCACTACAGCCTGGGCGACGAGTGAGACTCCGTATCAAAAATAATAATAAAATAAATAAATAAAAATAAAAAATTAGAGCCAGGCATGGTGGCTCATGCCTGTAATCCAAGCATGTTGGGAGGCCAAGGTGGGTGGATTGCTTAAGCCCAGGAGTTTGAGACTAGCCTGGCAACGTAGCAAGACCCCATCTCTATTTCTATTAAATAATAATAGGAATACTAAATAATTTAATTTAAAATGCCCCAAGAACCCTGTGATGTTCATACTATCATCCACCTTTAATAGAGGGGAAGTAGATGGTCAGAGAAATGAAGTGACTTGTGCAGAATCACACAGTTTGGAGCAGGATTTGCATCCAGGACTCTTGGCTCCAGAGTCCAGCTCTGAGCTGTTATGAATAAATAAGTTGAAGTCCTTGTCTCCATTTCTAAGAAACCCAGCCTCGGCCGGTCGCGGTGACTGACGCCTGTAATCCCAGCACTTTGGGAGGCCGAGGCGGGCGGATCACGAGGTCAAGAGATCAAGACCATCCTGGCTAAAATGGTGAAACCTCATCTCTACGAAAACTACAAAAAACTAGCCGGGCGAGGTGGCGTGCGCCTGTAGTCCCAGCTACTCCGGAGGCTGAGGCAGGAGAATGGCGTGAACCCGGGAGGCGGAGCTTGCAGTGAGCCAAGATCCCGCCATTGCACTCCAGCCTGGGCGACAGAGCGAGACTCCGTCTCAAAAAAAAAAAAAAAAAGAAAAAAAGAAAAGAAAGAAAGAAACCCAGCTTTTCTCTCTGAAAACTGCCTCACTTTTCTCTCATCTCCCTGGTGTCCTGCTGTTTCTGAGGACTAGAAGAGGCTGAATGGGATTTTAGGGTTACAGGAAAAGACCAGGTCCCTCGGCACAGTGTGTTCAGAACCGTGGTCAGCGTCCAGTCTCGCTGCGTCTGCGCGGAGCGCGGCGCCCTCTGAGACAACACGCCTGTTTCCCAGCAGCCCAAGCAGGCTTGGGGTTCAAAGCTGACACCTGTTCAGGGTGTGGCTTTGGGCAGTGGTTTCACGCCTTAAACCTTCAACTGACTTCTCTGTGAAATGAGGATAACAAAAAGATCCATCTCCAGGATGACTGTAAGGAGAACATTATATAATGTATGTACATTATTTATAAAAGCACTTGCCACTTAGCACATAAGTCTAGACTAGTTTATGAGTATTTGTAAGGTGGTACAAAACACAAAACAAAACAAAACTAAACTAAACTAAAAAGGTGGTTAAAAGCTTGCACTGTGGACCCAGACAGAACTGGGTTCAAATCCAGACTCTGCCACTTTCTAGCTATGTGAGCTTGGCAAGAGACTTGAGCTCTGGCCTTGGCCCCTCTCCCCAGGGAAAAGCAATCATTACAATATTATTATAGGCCGGGGGTGGTAGTTCTCGCCTATAATCCCAACACTCTCAGAGGCTGAGGCGGGTAAATTGCTTGATCCCAGGAATTTTAAGCCAGCCCGGGCAACATAGCAAGACCCTGTCTGTACAAAAAATAAAAATTAGCCAGGCATGGTGGTGCACGCCTGTAGTCCCAGGTACTTGGGAGGCTGAGGCTAGAGGATCATTTGAGCCCAGAGGTCAAGTCTGTAGTGAACCATGGTTGTGCCACTGCACAGCAGCCTGGGTGAAAGAGAAGGACCCTGTCTCAAACAAAACAAAATAAAATGGCCAGGGACAGTGGCTCACACCTATAATCCCAGCACTTTGGGAGGCTGAGGTGGGCAGATCATCTGAGGTCAGGAGTTCGAGACCAGCCTGGCCAATATGGTGAAACCCTGTCTGTACTAAAAAAAAATACAAAAATATTAGCTAGGCATGGCGGTGATGCGCGTCTGTAATCCCAGCTACTTAGGAGGCTGAGGCACGAGAATCGCTTGAACCTGGGAGACGGAGGTTGCAGTGAGCCTAGATCACACCACTGCATTCCAGCCTAGGCAACAGAGCGAGACTCTGTCTTAAAAACAAAAACAAAAACAAAACAAAACAAAAAACAGTCTGGGTGCAGTGGCTCATGCCTCTCAAATTCCAGCACTTTGGGAGACCAAGGTGGGCGGATCACCTGAGGTCAGGAGTTCGAGATCAGCCTGGACAACATGGTGAAACCCCATCCCCACTAAAAATACAAAAATTAACCTACCGTGTTGGTGGGCGCCTGTAATCCAAGCTACTGGGGAGACTGAAGTGGGAGAATTGCTTGAACCTGGGAGGCGGAGGTTGCAGTGAGCTGAGATAGCACCACTGAACTCTAACCTGGGTGACAGAGGGAGACTGCTTCTCAGAAAAAACAAAACAAAACAAAACAAAAAAACCCCACAATATTATTAGACAGTCAACCTCAAAGACAAGCGGGAAGGAAAAAAAAATGCACAGAGTTAAGCACTCAGTACTAGCTATTATTATTTTATCCCTTCTCCCACCCCACTGTTCACATTTTACACTAATAAAAAGGTGTGACCTTGGGCAATAATTTCCTCTCTGAGCCCAGTGCCTGGCATATGATGTGGTGCATATTTTACAAATTACAACCATTATTATTCCTTCCACAAATGTTTGCTGAGAGCTGGGCACTGTCACAGGTGCTGGAGATTCAATAGTGCACAAAACCTTTTTTGTAATAATCTGACCTTGGGTGGGCATGGTGGCTCACGCCTGTAATCCCAGCACTTTGGAAGGCCGAGGCGGGCGGATCACGAGGTCAGGAGATCGAGACCATCCTGGCTAACGCGGTGAAACCCCGTCTTTACTAAAAATACAAAAAGTTAGCCAGGCGTGGTGGCGGGTGCTTGTAATCCCAGCTACTTGGGAGGCTGAGGCAGGAGAACGGCGTGAACCCGGGAGGCAGAGCTTGCAGTGAGCTGAGATCGCGCCACTGCACTCCAGCCTGGGCGACAGAGCGAGATTCTGTCTCAAAAAAAAAAAAAAAAAAAAAAAAAAAAAGAATCTGACTTCGTGAAGCTATGTGGGGTGATAGAAGTGTTCTAATAGCTTTCATTTAAGTGAGGGTTACACAGGTGAACATATGTGAAAATTCATTCAGGTTGGAAACTTTAAATTGTGTAGTTAATTGTGTATCTTAAAACTTACAACAGGCCAGGCCAGGCACAGTGGCTCACCCTGTATCCCAGCACTTTGTGAGGCTGAGGCAGGTGAATCACCTGAGCTCAGGAGTTCTAGACCAGCCTGACTAACATGGTGAAGCCCCATCTCTACTAAATACAAAAAATTAGCTGGGCATGGTGACACATGCCTATAACCCCAGCTACTTGGGAGGCTGAGGCAGAAGAATCGCTTGAACCCGGGAGGCGGAGGTTGCAGTGAGCCAAGATTACACCATTGCACTCCAGCCTGGGCAACAAGAGTGAAACTCCATCACAAAACAACAAACAAACAAACAAAAACTTGACAACAGGCTCACACCTGAAATTCCAGCACTTTGGGAGGCTGAGGCGGGAGGATCCCTTGAGCCCAGGAGTTCAAAATCAGCCTGGGCAACATAGGGAGACTGCCTCAGTTTTTTTTTTTTTTTAGGTTGTTAAACAGTTAAAAAAAAATCATTGCCCTTAAGGAATGTATGTGTTGTAGAGAGATCATAGAAAACATAATTATACAGAAAGTGATATAGTCTGTAAAAAAATTCTGGGAAAGGGCTAGGTAATGTTCAGAGTGGGGGATTACAATTTTAATTTATTTTTGAGGTGGAGTCTCACTCTGTCGCCTAGGCTCAAATGCAGTGGCAACATCTCTACTCACTGCAGCCTCCACCTTCTAGGTTCAGGTGATTCTCCTGCCTCAGCCTCCCAAGTAGCTGGAATTATAGGCATGCGCCACCATGCCTGGTTAATTTTTTTGTTGTTGTTGAGATGGAGTCTCACTCTGTTACCCAGGCTGGAGTGCAGTGGCGCGATGTCGGCTCACTGCAAGCTCTGCCGCCCGGGTTCACACCATTCTTCTGCCTCAGCCTCCCGAGTAGCTGGGACTACAGGTGCCCGCCACCACGCCTGACTAATTTTTTGTATTTTTAGTAGAGACAGGGTTTCACCATGTTAGCCGGGATGGTCTCAATCTCCTGACCTTATGATCTGCCTGCCTCGGCCTCCCAAAGTGCTGGGATTACAGGCGTGAGCCACTGTGCCCGGCCGGCTAATTTTTATATTTTTTGGTAGAGATGAGGTTTCTCCATGTTGACCAGGCTGGTCTTGAACTCCTGACCTTGTCAAGTGATTCACCCACCTCGTCATCCCAAAGTGGTGGGATTACAGGCGTGAATCACCATGTCTGGCCTGGGGATTGCAATTTTAAATTGTGCAGTCAGGTTGGCCTCATTGAGGAGGTGACATTTGAGCAAAGGCTTGAAGGAGGTGAGAGAGTGATCCACCAGGATGTCATGGGGACAGCCAGTGCAAAGGGCCTGGGGTAGGAAGAAGAAAGTAAGGTGGCCAGTGTGGCTGGCGTACAGACAGTGAAGCAGGGGAGAGAGATGAGATGAGCAGGGTGCTGGGAACACATCATGTAGGAACTCGTAAACCACTGTAAGGACTGCTTTTGCTGGGAGATGGGATAATTGCCTAGGAGATTTTGAGTGGAGGAGGGACAGACTTATATTTTAAAACTACCTCTCTGGTCTAGGCGCAGTGGCTAACACCTGTAATCCCAGCACTTTAGGAAGCTGTGGCAGGTAGATCACCTAAGGTCAGGAGCTCAAGACTAGCCTGGCCAACATGGTGATACCCCGTCTCTAGTAAAAATACAAAAATTGGGGGTCGGGTGGGGTGCAAAGCAAAACAAAACAAAACAACAACAACAAAAACCACCAAACAATAACAACAAAAACAAAACCAAACAAACAAACAAAAAATACTACCTCTCTGGTTGTTATGTAAGCAATGGAATGTAGTGTTATGATTTGCTCCAACCCTAATATCCACGAATCCCATTGCTGGTTCACCTCCCGAAACCCTTGGGCCCCCAGGGCTGCTCATCTGCAGCCGGCTGCCCCACGGCCTGGGTCCCGAAGCTTGCTTCCTGGGCGATGCTGAAGCTAAACATGCCCATGGGGGCCCCTCTCCTCTCCAGGTGGTGCACTGCGCTGCACCTACGCCCCTAAGCCACCTCAGTCCAGGCGAAGCCCTGAGCCGGGACCAGCCTTTAGTCAGAATGCTGCTCATGACGCGGCTCGGGGCCAGCAGGGACAGGGCGCCAGTGCAGGCCGGGTAGTGGCTGGCAGTCCAGGAGCACCGGGGCAGGTGCAAATTCCACGTTGGAGAAGTTTGGCTGCGCCATGCTTGCGAGGCTGCGGCTGAACGCGCCCACCAGGGCATGAGCGCGAAGGAGGGATTGTAGGTGTCAACTCCCGCGGCCCACGGCGGCCTCCGGGAAAAACACCTGCATGTCGGCTGAAGAGCGCAACGTCAGAGGGTGCACTGGTCCACTGCACAGCGCAGCATCGTGCCAGGGCGCAGAGCCCACGCCCCGTCGGCGTCGCAGCACCAGAAGCTCAGGCTACCCAGACCACTACCCTCTGGGAACACGCGGTCTCGGCGCCCGGGACGCGCAGGTGCTAAGTGGGGCACCGTGTGGAGACCACTCCAGGGATCATGGGGCGGCGGTTTTCCGAACGCGTGGCCACAGGCCTTGCTTCTCGCTTGCAGACAATTGAGGCCAGCCAGCAGCGCGACGGGATGGGCAGCCACGACACGGGTGCTGGATAGGTCTCCTGCTCTCTGCAACTGCAGCGCGTCTGGAAGCCTTCAAGGCTCAGGAGATGGGGCCAGCGGGCAGGGTGGTCTACGCAGTCCAGTAGAACAGGCATAGGGGGCGTGAGGCGCCTCAAGAGCGTGGGCCCAGCGCCCGCCACCACCGCAAACTCCTTGTGCAGGTCGCCGGGCGGCAGCGACGGAGCCACCATCGAGTAGGGAGTGTCCAGCAGGTGGCGCCGCAGAGCCAGCGCCGAGTCCAGGGAGGCGCGCCCACGCGCTTTCACCACCTCCACTCCCTCGGGCCACGACGTCGCTGCTTGCACAGCGCCGCCTGCTGCGAGCCCCGCAGCTCCTCTGCGCCGGGCGGGCGCACCCACACCGTCGTGCCTGGCTGCAGGCGCGGAGCGCTCGGGGAGAGTGGCGCCTACGCAGGGAGAGCTGTCACCAGCAGCGCCGTCGGGGGCCCCGTGGGCGGTGGCGACATATATAGCTGGAAGTCGGGCTTCTCAGCGCCCCCGTTTTCCAAGAAAGCCGTGATGAAGCGGCAGCCCTGGAAACATAAGACGCAGACGTCCGTCGGGCTTGAGGGAACCAGGAGCCCAGAGGAGGCAGTCAAGAATAATCCGGTGGATTCGGAAGCTAAATGCGTCAGATTCTAATTCTGACTCTGCCACTTTCTCTCCCTCTCTCCCTCCCTCCTTCTCTCCCTCCCTCTCTCCGTCCCTTCCTTCCTTTTCTTTTTCTATTTTAGAGAGGAGACTCACTCTGTTGCCCAAGCTGGTCTCCCAGGCTCATGCGATCCTCCCACCTTGGCCTCCCAAAGTGCTGGGATTACTTACAGCCGTGAGCCACCTTGCCCAGCCGACTCGGCCGCTTTCTAGCCAAGTGAATTTGAGCAAGTCACCTCATTTCTTGGGGCCTCAGCTGCTGCATCTGTAAAGGGGGTATTGGTGCATACTTCACAGAACAATGGGGAGCTTGATGTCAAAGCCATGGCATGAAGTCATCAATATCAGTATTAGCTTGAAGTTACTGCTTTTGCACCATCTGTCCCCAAAGCCCTGCCCAGCCTCCTCAGAACCAGTTTTGCCAATCCCCTGACACACAGTCTGCTCAAATAGCCCCTTGTCCCAGCTAGCCAGGGCCCTGTCCCAATAAGTTCCACTGTGGCCAATCCCCTGTCACAGAGCCATGCCAAACAGCCTCCCAACCTGAGCCAGCACAACCAGCCCCTCCCCACCGCACACTCTGCTGCAAATCCAGACCAACTGACCAGCTTTCTGCATTCCCTCTGGGGCACTCACCCTGTAGGAAACCCAAGACACCGAGGCACAGCTGGGGGTAGAGGGAGATAGACCAGTTAGTGTGGTTCCTCCTGCCAGCCTTCCCTCCAGGCCTCCCACTGCAGTGGCAGTAGGGGGCACAAGGGAGACCTCAGAGAAGGGCTCGGCCTCAGAGCCCGGGGCCTGGGGGTCACCTGCCAGAGCAGGGCTGAGGCCAGCCACATTGCAGGGGCATTTATAGTCCTAGGTGCCTGGGCCTGGCCCTCAGCACCCACCCTGGGTCTGCACACAGATGTGCCCATTAGTACTGGCTCCAGCCTGACCTGGTGCCGCTGATCATACAGAGGCCTAAGTATAGGGGTGCTGGGTGGGGAAAAGAGGGCAGATGGAGGGACAGAGAAAGGAAAGACAGATATGGGGAGGTGGGGACAGAGATTGGCATGGAGAGTAAAAGTGGGAGAGGGAAAGATACACAAAAGTTACGGTGAAGGCCAGGCACAGTGGCTCACGCCTGTAATCCCAGCACTTAGGAAGGCAGAGGCGAGTGGATCATCTGAGGTCAGAAGTTTGAGACCAGCCTGGCCAACATAGTAAAGCCCCGTCTCTACTAAGGACCCAAAAATTAGCCGGGCGTAGTAACTGTCGTCCCAGTTACTCCAGCTACTCTGGAGGGTGAGGCAGGAGAATTGCTTGAACCGGGGAGGTGGAGGTTTCGGTGAGCTGAGATCACGCCATTGCACTCCAGCCTGAGCGAAACTCCGTTTAAAAAAAAATAAAAAAATTGAGAAAAAAAGGTTATGGTGAGATGAAGAGATGGACGAGGGGAGAGGGAGATAGGGTAAGGAATGGAGAGGGAGAGAAGGAAAAAGAGAAGGAAAAAGACCAGCTAAGGCTCCAGCGGACCGCTGGTAGACATGGCCACTTCCCACTTACCCCCAGCAACACGAACGTTAAAGCAGTTCATCAGAAGGCAGCAAGTTCTTCTCCTTTACAGAAGGATTTTCCAAACAATTCAGCAAGTTCCAAATGATTCTGATCGCAAATACCTGAAGGATTGGGCAAGGGAAGAATTCAAAAGAATTCAAGAGGATACAATTCGGATGATGATTACTCAAGGTAATATGCAGCTCAAGGAGTTAGAAAAAACACTTGCTTTAGCAAAATCTTAACTATAGCATTATTCTGAAGGATTTTCAAAAGTCTCCATGTGTTTTGTTGCATTTAGGATTAACAATGGACAACACAAAGCCCAGTCTTACTATTTGTATGTACAATATTTGGTGATAGAGAGCAAAGGAAAACACATCAAAACAGTTGCCTTAACACTGAAAAACATACCCTGCATTTTGAAAATGTTTATGGATGGCTCAGCAGTTTTTAAAAGAAGCAAAAACCACTAACAAATGGACAGTTTGCACATGAAAAGATGCTGGACACAATCATTAGGGAAGTGTAAATCTTTTTCTTTTTTTGAATTGGAGTCTCACTGTTTCGCCCAGGCTGGAGTGCAGTGGCTCAATCTCAGCTTACTGCAAGCTCCACCTCCCGGGTCCACCCCATTCTCCTGCCTCAGTCCCCCAAGGAGCTGGGACTACAGGCGCCCACCACCGTGCCCCGTTAATTTTTTGTATTTTTAGTAGAGATGGGGTTTCACTGTGTTAGCCAGGATGGTCTCGATCTCCAGACCTCGTGATCCACCCGCCTCGGCCTCCCAAAGTGCCGGGATTACAAGGGTGAGCCACCGCGTCCGGCCGGGAAGCATAAATCTAAACTACTATGAGGCCAGGTGCAATGGCTCACGCTTGTAATCCCAATACTTTAAGAGGCCAAGGTAGGTGGATCACTTGAGGTCAGGAGTTAGAGACCAGCCTGACCAACATGGTGAAACCTCATCTCTACTAAAAATGCAAAAATTAACCGGGCATGGTGGTGCATGCCTGTAGTCCCAGCTACTCCGGAGGCTGAGGCAGGAGAATCACTTGAACCCAGGAAGTGGAGGTTGCAGTGAGCTGTGATTGTGCCTACTGCACTCTAGTCTGGATGACAGAGTGAGACTCTGTCTCAAACAAACAAACAAACAAAAAACTATGAGATATCACTTCACATTCACTAGAATGGCTGTAATTAAAAAGAGAAATAATAACAAGTGTTGGTGAAGATGTGCAGAAATTGGAACCCTCATACATTGTTGGTGGGAATGTAAAATGGTGCAGCCACTTCAGGAAACAGACTGTCAGTTCCTCAAAAGATGAAACACAGCTGCTGCATGATTTAGCAATTCTACCCCAGGCCCATAACCATTATTTGGCACTAAAAAGAAACGAAGGACTGATATACTGATATATGCTAAACGTGGATAAACCTTGAAAACGTTAAGTGAAAGAAGCCAGTCACAAAAGATCACATGATGATTCCATTCATATGAAGTGTCCAGAATAGGCAGAAAGATTAGTGGTTGCCTAGGCTGGCTGTAGGTGGAATGGATTAACTGTTAATGGGTGCAGGGTTTCTTTTTTTTTTTTTTTTTGAGATGGAGTCTCATTCTGTCGTCCAGGCTGGAGTGCAGTGGTGCAGTCTAGGTTCACTGCAAGCTCCACCTCCTGGGTTCACGCCATTCTCCTGCCTCAGCCTCCTGAGTAGCTGGGACGACAGATGCCCACCACCACACCGGGCTAATTTTTTGTATTTTTAGTAGAGACGGGGTTTCACCACGTTAGCCAGGATGGTCTCGATCTCCTGACCTTGTGATCCACCCGCCTCGGCCTCCCAAAGTGCTGGGATTACAGGCATGAATGATCGTGCCCAGCCGGGTGTAGGGTTTCTTTTCAGGGTGATGAAAATATCCTACAGTTAGCCTGTGGTGTTAGGTTGCATAACTCTGAATATACCCAAATCCATTGAATTGTGTCTCAATAAAGCTGAAAAAAAAAAAAAAAAAAAAAAAAAAAAGACCAAAGACAGACAAGAAAGCAATTTATTCCGAGAAAGCCTTTTTTGTTTTTTTAAGACGGAGTTTCGCTCTTGTTGACCAGGCTGGAATGCAATGGTGAAATCTCAGCTCACCTCAACCTCTGCCTCCCGGCTTCAGACGATTCTCCTGCCTCAGCCTCCTGAGTAGCTGGAATTACAGGCATGCACCACCATGCCTCGCTAATTTTGTAGTTTTAGAAGAGATTGGGTTTCTCCATGTTGGTCAGGCTGGTCTCGAACTCCTGACCTCAGGTGATCCACCCACCTTGGCCTCCCAAAGTTCTGGGATTACGGGTGTGAGCCACCGTGCCTGGCCCCCTTTTTTTTTTTTAATGGAATCTTGCTCTATTGCCCAGGTTGGAATGCAGTGGCGTGATCTTGGCTCACTGCAACCTCTGTCTCCCAGGTTCAAGCAATTCTCCTGCCTCAGTTTTCCGAGTAGCTGAGACTACAGGTGGGTGCCACTATGCCCATCTAATTTTTGTATTTTGAGTAGAGACAGGGTGTCACATGTTGGCCAGGCTGGTCTCAAGCTCGTGACTTCAGGTGATCCACCCTCCTCCTCAGTCTCCCAAAGTGCTGTGATTACAGGTGTGAGCCAGCGCACCCAGCATCGGAGGAAGCCCTTTGAATATTGGGGAAGTGGTTGCATTTGGAGAGAGTGAGGGATCTAAGTTTCTCAGACAGAATAAGGGACTGAAGGCACAAGCTGAAGAAGCTGAGACCTGAAGACCATCTTAAGACAAGAGGGGCACAGCTGGGTGTGGTGGCGCACACCTGCAGTCCCAGCTACTAGGGAGGCTGAGGTGGAAGGATCGCTTGACCCAGGGAGATCAAGGCTGCAGTGAGCTGAGATAGTGCCACTGGACTCTGGCCTGGGTCACAGAGTGAGGCCCAGTCTCCAAAAATAAAAAAGGTCAGGCATGGTGGTTCATGCCTGTAATCCTAGCACTTTGGGAGGTCAAGGCAGGTGGATCATGAGGTCAGGGGATCGAGACCACCCTGGCTAAGAAGGTGAAACGCCGTCTCTACTAAAAAGACAAAAAAATGGCCGGGCGTGGTGGCTCAAGCCTGTAATCCCAGCACTTTGGGAGGCCGAGACGGGCGGATCACGAGGTCAGGAGATCGAGACCATCTGGCTAACACGGTGAAACCCCGTCTCTATTAAGAAATACAAAAAACTAGCCGGGCGAGGTGGCGGGCGCCTGTAGTCCCAGCTACTTGGGAGGCTGAGGCCGGAGAATGGCGTGAACCCGAGAGGAGGAGCTTGCAGTGAGCTGAGATCCGGCCACTGCACTCCAGCCTGGGCGACAGAGCGAGGCTCCGTCTCAAAAAAAAAAAAAAAAAAAAAGACAAAAAAATTAGCTGGGCTTGGCAGCAGCTGCCTGTAGTCCCAGCTACTTGGGAGGCTGAGGCAGGACAATTGCTTGAACCTGGCAGAGGCTGCAGTGAGCTGAGATTGTGCCACTGCACTCCAGCCTGGGTGACAGAGCGAGACTCTGTCTAAAAAATAAAAATAAAAATAAATTTAAAAATTAGAAAAGAGGCGGCGGGCCCGGTGGGGAGAGGGGCAGGACTCCTGAGCCTGCTGAGAGACAAGTTTTCGGCCTCTTTTGAACTTGAGGATCCTAGGAAGGGGGCTGGGAACCTGTGTTCTGAGGACGGAGGGGAGTGGAGATGGGGCTTCTGTGCCTGAGGAAGGAGGGGACTGCAGACCTGAACTCCTGAGTTTGGGGAAGGAGGAAGCTAGAGGCCTGGGCTCCTGGATTGTGGAAGTGACCAGAGGCAGAGGCAGGAGACGGCACCAGATGCCTGGATGTGGAGGTCTGGAGGATTTGAGGACAGAGGTTCCCGTGGGAAAACAATGGCCTGTACATCACTTTCTTCTTCCCAGAACCTCCTTTCAGCTTCCCAGAAGCTGAGAACAATGGAGCTACAGCCTTCCAGGAGGATCTCAGAGAGGAGGGCAAGGCTGGATCTCTAGAAATTGAGAAGCAAGGGACCCTGGGTACAGTTTCCAACTGCCTCTCCCCCAGATGCTAGGAGGTGCACTCAGGCTTCCTTCTCCCCCAGAATATTACCTTTGCTGGGGGGAATAAGGGGAGCATTCAAGAAGGAACCCATGTTCTTTTTTTTTTTCTCTTGAGACAGAGTCTCACTCTGTCACCCAGGCTGGAGTGCAATGGGGCGATCTCAGCTCACTATAACCTCCGCCTCCTGGGTTCAAGCAATGCTCCTGCCTCAGCCTCCTGAGTATCTGGGATTACAGGCACGTGCTACCACGCCCAGCTAATTTTTGTATTTTTAGTAGAGACAAGGTTTCACCATGTTGGCCAGGCTGATCTCGAACTCCTGATCTCAAGTGATCTCTCCAACTTGGCCTCCCAAAGTGTAGGGATTACAGGCGTGAGCCATCACGCCCAGCCGGAACCCACTTTCCTTCAATAGCTTCATATGTCACTTGCTTAAGATCCTCCTTCATCACAAGCAGAGGATGTGGTTAGTGTTTCCTTCCAGCCTGAGGTGGGGAACAAACATATGTGCTAGAAACAGAGCTGGGGAAGAGGGATGGCGTGGGAAGGGCTGGGATGCTAGAGGCTGAGGAGCTCAGACTGTCCCAGGAACCCTCGGGAGCCATGGGGGTGTCTATGCAGAGGAGGGTTTGGCTTTAGGAAGATCCTGGACCAGAGAAGACACTGAGGCCAGGAGCCCAGTGCAAGGACCCAGATGGGGCTAGCCCAGGATGGGGCCAGGGCAGGGAGTAAGGGGAGGTGGGAGACATTCAGGAGGCTAAATGGGGGTTGCTCTCCCAGACAGGACCTAGGAGGAGGCATGGGTCCAGGAAGAAGCTGAGGTGGGTGTGGGATCCAGTGGGTGTGTGGGGCCCCGGGGGATGTCCAAGAAGAGGGGTCTGGGAAGCTGAGGTAAGCCAGGTCTGGGCTTAGGAGAGATACTGGGGTTGAGGATGGAAATATGGAGGTTGTAACATGGTGAGTTGACTCAGGCCTATAAACTCAACACTTTGGGAGGCTGAGGCGGGTAGATCAGGAGTTTGAGATCAGCTTGGCCAACATGGTGAAACCCCGTCGCTACTAAAAATACAAAAATTAGCTAGGCATGATGGCACACGTCTGTAGTCCCACCTACTCGGGAGGCCGAGGCAGGAGAATCGCTTGAACCAGGGAGGCGGAGGTTGTGGTGAGCAGAGATCTCACCATTGCAATCCAGCCTGGATAACAGAGTCAGACTCCGTCTCAAAAAATAAAAAAAGGAAAAGAAATATGAAGGTTACCGAGAAGAAAAACAGGTGTTAGGGGTCGATGTCCCCGAATGTGAGTAAAGAAGCAGGAAGGGGCTCGTTCCCAGCTCCCCGGGGCCAAAGCAGTTAGGGGGAAGCTGAAGAGGAAGTTCCCAAGGAACTGCTGTTTTACCCAGAGGGCTGGGGAGAGTGAAGTGACCCCCACGGGGTCCATGGAGTTGAAGCCAGAACATACCCAGAAGAAAGTCCTTTGAAATCTCACATTTTATACTCAAAATTCTTGCCAATTTTGTATTCACCTCCATCAGTCTATCCATGTGAGTTTTCATATAAAAAGATTTTCAAGTACTTACCAGTGAGTGACATTCTGTAACCTACCCTTCTGCATCCCCCGTCACCCACAGTACAAATTTGCAAGTGAAAATGAGGCTCTGGGTTCATCCTGTGGTTTTGGGGTCTCCCA
Organism: Macaca thibetana thibetana; assembly: GCF_024542745.1. Classification (NCBI taxonomy): domain Eukaryota; kingdom Metazoa; phylum Chordata; class Mammalia; order Primates; family Cercopithecidae; genus Macaca; species Macaca thibetana. The sequence continues at coordinate 40,353,567 of NC_065596.1, read as the reverse complement.
GCCCATCTCCTGCATTGGGATGTCTGTTACCCAAGCAGTTAAGGTTCTGGTAAACCTGGCCACGCTGGCCTCTCCTCCTCAGTATCACCGACACTCCCAGCCCCTTCCACAGGAAGCCGAGTCCCCCATCTTCTCCCTGGCCAAGTGCCCCCATCCACCCTCTCCATGGCAGCTAGATGGATCTTTCTTTCTTTTTTTTTTCTGAGACGGAGTTTCGCTCTTGCTGCCTAAGCTGGAGTGCAATGGTGCAATCTCGGCTCACCGCAACCTCCGCCTCCCGGAAGTGATTCTCCTGCCTCAGCCTCCCAAGTAGCTGGGATTACAGGTATGTGCCACCACGCCCAGCTAATTTTGTATTTTTAGTACAGACAGGGTTTCTCCACGTTGGTCAGGCTGGTATCCAACCCCCGACCTCAGGTGGTCCGCCCGTCTTGGCCTCCCAAAGTGCTGGGATTACAGGTGTGAGCCACTCCACCCGGTTGCCAGATGGATTTTTCTTTTTTTTTTTTTTTTTGAGACGGAGTCTCGCACTCTCGCCCAGGCTGGAGTGCTGTGGCGCGATCTTGGCTCACTGCAAGCTCCGCCCCCGGGGTTCACGCCATTCTCCTGCCTCAGCCTCCCGAGTAGCTGGGACTACAGGCGCCCGCCACCACACCCGGCTAATTTTTTTTTTTTTTTTTTTGTATTTTTAGTAGAAACGGGGTTTCACCACGTTAGCCAGGATGGTCTCGATCTCCTGACCTCGTGATCCGCCCGCCTCGGCCTCCCAAAGTGCTGGGACCACAGGCTTGAGCCACCGCGCCCGGCTCAGATGGATTTTTCTAAAGTGCAAGCCTGACCCTGTCCCTCCACCTTATCACCCTCCACCCTCCATGGCCCCACAGTGCCCTTCTCCCATGGTGCTCCGGCCACACTGAATTCTGGCTCATTCTTCAAGCTTGCAGTCCTTTCCCTTCCTCTTCCTCTGTTGGCTTTTTTTTTTTTTTTTTTTTTTTTAAGACGGAGTCTTGCTCTGTCACCCAGGAGAGAGTGTGGTGGCGGGATCTGGGCTCACTGCAACCTCCGCCTTCCGGGTTCAAGCGATTCTCCTGCCTCAGCCTCCCAAGTAGCTGGGATTACTGCCACCACGTCTGGGTAATTTTTTGTAGTTTTAGTAGAGACGGGTTTTCGCCATGTTTGCCAGGCTGGTTTTGAACTCTTGACCTCAGATGATTCACCCGCTTCATCCTCCCAAAGTGTTGGGATTACAGGCGTGAGCCACTGCGCCTGGCCCTCTCTTGGCTTTTGTAATAATTTTAAGATACTGACAGCAGGGCATTAAAACAAGCATAGGGTCCTTCTAAGTTTGGGGCATGGTGCAACCCCACAGTCACACTGCCATAAAGTTAGCCCTGCCTCAGGACATTTGGACTGTCTCCCCACCTCCCATCCCAGGCCCAGTCAGAAACCTCAGAAGGTTTTTGGCCTTTTGTCTAAGATCAAGCCTCCCAGGTAGCTGGGATTATAGGTGCCTGCCATCACACCCGGCTAATTTTTGTATTTTTAGTAGAGATGGGGTTTCACCATGTTGGCCAGACTGGTTGCAAACTCCTGATCTCAAGTGACCCACCTGCCTCGGCTTCCCAAAGTATTGGGATTACAGGCGTGAGCCACTGCTCCCAGCCTTGAACTAGAACTCTGAGGGCAAGGGCTAGGGCTGTGTTGGTCACCACAGTGTTCCCAGCGTCACTCCGCACAGGTCAGGACAACAGGAAGCACTGATACCTCTCCTTGCTTTTGCGAGGTACAAGGTCCTCCCCATCAGGGAGGACCCAAAGGCAGGAGGCAAGCCCAGGTTCCACCCTGAACAGAATGCTTTTTGGGAGCACCTTTTATCTGATTCTCTCACATATGTGCCCATGCAAAGAGCTACAAAAACGTGGCATTAGCCTCAGCCTTGCAGGAGATCACAGGTGTCCCCAGATACTCAGGGTCTTTGTCAGATTTAGCCACCCCAAGACACACGGGTTGGATCTGGCAGTACATAGACAGGGGAGAATCCTGGCATTGGGACTAAAGTCACTTCAAGAAAATGCTCCAGCAGCCAGAGCTTTGGTCTAAAAACTGCAGGGTCAAAGGCAGATGAGGAATTGACAGTAGAAGTAGTCGTACTCCCTGAGCTCAGGAAATTGATGGACTTAGCTGGGCAGCTGGATAAGCTAATTATTATTATTTGTAGAGATGGGATATGGCTATGTTGCCTGGGAGGCCACAGCATTTTGGAGGAAGTTAAAGTCCCTAAGGAATTGCTGTTTTATCCAGAGGGCTGGGGAGAGTGAAGTGCGCCTCAGGGGGTCCACGGAATTGAGAGGCTGGTCTTGAACTCCTGGGCTCAAGCAATCCTCCCTGAGGGTGGCCTCTCAAAGCACTGGGATTACAGTCATGAGCCACTGTGCCTGGCTGACAGGTAACTTTTTTTTTTTTTTTGAGACAGGAGTCTCGCTCTGTCGCCCAGGCTGGAGTGCAGTGGCGTGATCTCGGCTCACTGTAAGCTCCGCCTCCCGGGTTCACGCCATTCTCCTGCCTCAGCCTCCCCAGTAGCTGGGACTACAGGCACCCGCCAGCACGCCCGGCTAATTTTTTTTGTATTTTTAGTAGAGACGAGGTTTCACCGTGTTAGCCAGGATGGTCTCAATCTCCTGACCTCGTGATCCGCCCACCTCGGCCTCCCAAAGTGCTGGGATTACAGGCGTGAGCCACCAGTCCCGGTGACAAGCAACATTTTGACTTTAAATCCTAGATACACGTGATGGTGTGTATGTGTTTTTGCAGGGGGGTGGGGTGGTCCAGGCATGCTGTGGGGGAACATGGGGGACCCATGCTAGAGGGACCAGCCTGCCCTCCTCCCATCCTTCCTGCTTCCAAATTTGTAATAAGCTACTACCAAGTGTGTGTCCCCCTTCCAGCCATGCATTTCCTGTGTCCACATTCCCCCTGACCACCCACGGCCACTGCCTCTCAGCCTCCATCCACTGTCTGCCTGCTACTTGAGCCTGGAAAAGGTCCGTCATTCCCATGCTACACAGAAGTCAGCTCCCCCATCTAAGGGGTGGGGCTGTGGATATCAGAGCCCAGTGTCTCACAACTCTTCTTCTTGTCTCTCTGCAATCTTTCTGGAGAACTGGGTAGCGTACAGTAGGGTACACTTTCTGCTGCGTGGGGGGCGGGGGCCTCTGGTAAGGTCGTCTCAAATCTCTCTTCAACCACTTTAGGCGCCAACTTGGTCCCGATCACCCTTCTGCTTGGACTATTGCAGTATCCTCCTACCCGCCAGAGCTTCCTTGAGATCAGAGACTGCTACTCTCATTAGACCTCAAAAACCTTCAATGGGCCAGGCAGAGTGGCTCATGCCACCTGTAATCCCAACACTTTGAGAGGACGAGGCAGGTAGATCACGAGGTCAGGAGTTCGAGACCAGCCTGGCGAACATGGTGAAGCAGTCTCTACTAAAAATACAAAAATTAGCTGGGCGTGGTGGCGGGGCACCTGTAATCCCCGCTACTCGGGAGGCTGAGGCAGAATCACTTGAACCCAGGTAGCAGAGGTTGCAGTGAGCCAAGATTGTGCCACTGCACTCCAGCCTAGGCGACAATGAGACTCCGTGTAAAAAAACAACAAACCCCAAAAAACCCTTCAACAGCTTCTCATGCCACTTAAGAGGACAATCCAGACTCCTCCCAGCAGCCTATGGGGTCCTGCGTCATCGGCTCCCTTCCTGCTCTCCAGCCTCAACCCAAGGTCACTCTCTTCCCTTCCCTCCTCTACTTCCCTTAGCACAGGCTGTTCCATTTGCATGGAATACCCTTCCCACCCCTTTCGTGGTTAACTCCAACCTGCACATCCTTCAGGTCTCAGCCAGGCCTCCCCTCGTCCAGGAAGCCTCCTCAATCTCTCTTGCTGGGTCAGGGCCCCTGGTTACAGGGTCGCACACTTCTGTATGTGTCTCCTGCATGGCGCCCCTTGGTCACCGCAGATGCTTACACTTGCTGGTGTGATTATTTAACATCTATGGTCAGATCTGTAATCCCAGCACTGTGGGAGGCCAAGGCAGGAGAACCACTTGAGGTCAGGAGTTCAAGACCAGTCTGCAAACATAGTGAGACCCCCATCTCTACAAAAATACAAAAATTAGCTGGGTATGGTGGCACATGCCCATAATCCCAGCTACTTGGGAGGCTGAGGTGGGAGGATCACTTGAGCCTGGGAGGTGGAGGCTGCAGTGAGCCATGATCGCGCCACTGCACTACAGCCTAGGCGACATCGAGACTCTGTCTTAAAAAAACAAAACAAACAAACAAAAAAAAAACCAAAAAAAAACTCAGAAACCATTTGTCACCACCAAATGCTGAGCCCTGCGAAGGCAGCACCTGTGCTGTATTTGTTCAGCAATGAATCCCCAGCACACCGCACACAGCAAGGATTGCTCACATTTAAAAATGAGGGTTTAGGGCTGGGCGCGGTGGCTCACACCTGTAATCCCAGCACTTTGGGAGGCTGAGGCGGGTGGATCACGAGGTTAAGAGATCAAGACCATCCTGGCCAACACGGAGAAATAAAAAAATTAGTCGGGCGTGGTGACCGGCGCCTGTAATCCCAGCTACTCGAGAGGCTGAGGCAGAAGAATCGCTTGAACCCAGGAGACGGGGGTTGCAGTGAGCCGAGATCGCGCCATTGCACTCCACTCCGGGTGCGACAGGAGCGAGACTTCGTCTCAAAAAAAAAAAAAAAAAAAAAAAAAAAAGGATTTAGGAACAGTGCCCTCTGGCTCCCCCTCATGGGAGCAACTGGTAATTGTAGACAGCCCTAGGCCCCCACGACTCTCCTCCCTCCCTAAGCTCCTTTTCTTTCTTTCTTTTCATTTTATTTTACTTTATTTTTTTGAGACGGAGTCTCGCTCTGTCGCCCAGGCTGGAGTGCAGTGGCTGGATCTCGGCTCACTGCAAGCTCCATCTCCCGAGTTTACGCCATTCTCCTGCCTCAGCCTCCCGAGTAGCTGGGACTGCAGGTGCCCACCACCTCGCCCGGCTAGTTTTTTGTATTTTTTAGTAGAGACGGGGTTTCACCGTGTTAGTCAGGATGGTCTCGATCTCCTGACCTTGTGATCTGCCTGTCTCGGCCTCCCAAAATGCTGGGATTACAGGCTTGAGCCACCGCGCCCGGCCTCCTTTTCTATTTTTTTGGAGACAGGGTGTCGCTCTATGGCCCGGGCAAGAGTGCAGTGGCGCAATCCTAGCTCACTGCAGCCTCGAACTCCTGGGCTCAAGTGATCCTCCTGCCTTAGCCTCCCGAGTAGCTGGGACCACAGGCTCGAGCCACCATGTCCCCGCTCCTAGGCCCCTTTCTCCAAGACTTATGCCCTCACTCTTCTTGATGACCTCACCTGACTTCAGCTGTCCAAGGCTAACGAACAAGAAGAAGGACCTCATGATGCTGCTGGGGCCTTGGGGAGTGAGGGGTGGTCAGACCAGGTACCCCAGGACTCAGGCTGGCCCCACGACTCATGGCATAGTATGTTCAAGGCCTAGATCCCCCAGAAAAGCTGTGGCAGAATCAGACCAGGTACCCCAGGACTCAGGCTGGCCCCACGACTCATGGCATAGTATGTTCAAGGCCTAGATCCCCCAGAAAAGCTGTGGCAGAATCTAGGATGTGTGATCGCGTGAGGTCACGGTCATGTGCCCCAGGTCATGAGTAGGGCCAGTTCATCTTGGGCTCTCTTTACCATGCCCTCACGCCAGTGTCCCTCCAGGTGACAGACCCCAGGTTCCCTCCACACTCCTGCCTCTGGGGACATCACTAGTGAAGCCCTGAGTTCAGGGGATGCTATTCTTCTTACTGCCAACCCCATTCCTGGATCTCCAAGGATGCTCAACATCTCCTAGGCCAGGGTTTGGTTCTACAAACCTCCAGGCTTGGTGTGCCATGGGGCCTAGGGCAGCCCAAGACAGAGTAAGGGCCTGCCCTGCAGAGACATCAGGCTGAAAGTTCCAGATCAACCCAGACTCCAGGCCCACAGGTTGACAGGGGCTGCACCCTCTAGCTACACTTTCTTACCCCCCGCTCTCAAATCAGCTGAATCTGCTGTCTGCCCCAACTGACCCCCTAACACTGATCTCCGGGGGGTCACCACAGCCTTTATTTATATCATTGCACACAAGAGTCTCTTGGGTCTGAATTGCTTGGTCTTCTTCCCCCTGCCCCTCTCCCTGCTGTTCCTGTTTAGTCTTTGTTGGGTTTTTCTTTGCATCACCCTTAAATATGGAAAGTCCCTAGCCAGGGGCAGTGGCTCACACCTGTAATCCCAGCAATCCAGGAGGCTGAGGAGGGAGGATCACTTGAGGCCAGTTTGGGATCAGCCTGGGCAATATAGCGAGACCCCATCTCTTTAAAAAAAAAAAAGTCCCATAGTGGGGACTTGGAACCACCCCCCACAAGAGGTCGTCTTAACCCCAGCAGTGTCAGTTCCTGTCTCTGCTGACAAAGCCCTCATTTCTGTTCCCAGCTTCAGCCTCAGACCAGGGTTTCTGCAGCCTCCTGAATGCCACACCCTGGAGATCCTCAGGGCCCCTACATCTACCAAGTTCCCCACCAGGCATATCATCTTTCCCAAACCTGCTCCTCCTCCCTGGTCCTATATCAAGGCAGTCCCCACCATCTCCCTGCCCCCACCCCACGGCCCCGCAGCTCCATAACCCACTGCCTCAGCTTCCCACAGCTTCCCGAGTGTCTCTATCAACCCACTCCCTTTTCTTGTCCCCCAGCTCAGCTGATCCAACGTTGTCCTCACGCACCCAGGTCCCTGCCCCAGCCTCCCCTGGAGCTCCCAGCTTCAGTCTTCCCCTTGGGTCCACCCTCCTCAGAGCACTAGAAGGATCTTCCTAAAGCCCCAATCTGACCCCATCCCTCCCTTGCATACAACCCTCCATGGCTCCCCAGTACCATCAGGCCACAGTCTGAGCTCCTCAGCCTGGAGGTCCTAGACCCTGCTCAACCCTCCTGCCTCACCTCTACCATAGCACCCCCAGTGCCCAGGGCACACCACCACCTTGCTTGTGCTGTGCCCTCTGCCTGAAAGAGCTTTCCTTCTGCTCTTTGCCCAGTTATCTCCTTCAAATGTCATTCTCAGATCACATGTGTCCTCCTCCAGGAAGCCCTCCCTGACCACACCTGGGGCTGAGCAGGGTACCTCTTCTGGACTGTCACAATCCCCCAGGCTTCCCTCATCCCCACATCCCTGGTCACTCTGGGCTGTCACTGTCTGGGGATGTGTCTGTCTCCCATTTGACTTTAGGCCCCTGCGGGCAGGGCTCAGGCCTGTCTGGATCACCACAGCATTCCCCAACCCAGGGCATGCCCAGAGCGAACACACAGGGAACATCTATTGTCTGAATGGATCGCCATCCTCAGCCTCCCCCAGCGTCCTCAGACTGAACTGGGCAGGGTGGGGTGGGGGATGTCTCTCCCCAAAGGAGGCATTCCCCAGCTCCAGACCCCTGCTCCATCCCCCAACCCCCATAGACAGAGACGAGGGCAAGGGTCTAGGCCCAAGCTTAGAAAAATAGGACTTTCTTGTTGTGCCCTGTGTCCCCGACACCCTCCCCATCAGAGTTTTAAAAACCATGAGCAATTTGGTGAGTCTGAGGCCAGGTCCCACAGGGTGTCCGGGTCCTGCTGTCCGTGGGGCCAGAGAAGCCTTAGAGGGGGGGCGCCTGGCTAGGGTCCCACAGGTTCGTGGCCGGGCCCCCAGGGCTCGCAGTCCAGCTGGACCACGGTGTGGGCCCTGAGCGCCGCCGGCTCAGGGGCGGGCGGGGCGGGTGTGGGCTGGGGGCCCAGGGCGCCATTGGTCTGGGAGCAAACGCTGCTGACAGGCGCGGGAGTCTTGGCCTTGCCGGGGGGCTGGCCGCCGTGCACCTTGTAGCGCATCAGCAGCACGAAGATGAAGACCAGTACCGAGGCTACGATGACGCCGCCCAGCGCGATGATCATCGTGCCGCCCAGGAAGGGAGCGTGCGGCGCCCCGCATGGCCGCAGCGCGGGTTCGGTGGAGAAGCGGGCGCAGCCCACAGGCCGTGTGGCTGTGAGCCCCGTGGCGCTGTCCTCGTACACGGCGAGCACGCACAGGTCGTAGGCCCGGCCCGACGCCAGGTCCGTCAGCAGGAACGAGCGGCTGTCCGCCGGGATCATCCTGCAGGGCAGGCAAGTGGGGGTCAGGTCTCAGGCTGCCCAGCCCCCATCCTGTGCTTCCCTCACCAAACTCCCCGCGGGGCTAGGCTTCCCACCAGTCTACTGCCTCATTTCATTCTACCCAGTGAGCTCCCTCTCACCACCACCCCATCTTCCTTTGGTCTGACATCCGATTCAGCCACCTGACTGATATCCCTCCAGTGTTGGCCAATTTCACTCTAGCCCATCCTCTCACATATCCTCATAGCCTGCTGCCCAATTTCACTCTAGTCCCACCGCCCAGTTTCTTTAACAGCTCACCACATGAGTTCTTCTAATCCATCCTGTTTCTTTTCTTTTTTTCTGTTTTCTTAGAAATAGGGTCTTGCTTTGTTGTCCAAGCTGGAGTGCAGTGGCATGATCATGGCTCACTGCAGCCTCTAACTCCTGGACTCAAGTCATCCTCCTGCCTCAGCCTCCTGAGTAGCTGGAACTACAGGCATGCACTACCATGCCCAGCTAATTTAAAAAAATTTTTTTGTAGAGATGGGTTCTTGCTATATTGCCCAGGCTGGTCTCAAACTCCTGGCCTCAAATTCCTGGCTTCAAAGCAGTCCAGCCTCCTGCCTTGGCCTCCTTAAGTATTGGGATTACAGGCGTGAGCCACCACACCTTGCCAGTTTCATTTTATACCCAACTGCCCAATTTTCCTTTTGCACTGCCCATGCAATTTCCCTCCAGTCTGCAGCCCAGCTCTGCTCTAGCCTCCCTGCCCAATTTTGCCCCAATCCTCTGCCTGATTTCACTCTGGCCCCACTGCCAGTCATCTCTCCAGTTCACCACCCAGTTCTGCTTTAACCCTGTCCAATTTCCCTCTAATTTAATCCTTTTGTCTTCTAGCCACCCCCCATCCAATTTCCCTCCCATTGTACCTCCCAGTCTCCTCCAGACCCTTGCCAATTTCCCTCTGGTTCCCCTATTTCCTGCAGCCTATGCCAAATTTCCCTTTTCCAGCTGCCTGATTTTCCTCTAGTGTACAGCTAGGATTCTCTCCAATCGAACCACCTGATCTCCCTGTACCCCTACTGACCGATTTCCTTGTAACCTGCCAATAAATGTCCCCCTAGCCCTATTGCCTTATTATTATGACTGTATCAATAGCCTATTTTCCAATGAGTCCTGTCGTCTGATTCCCTTTTCATTAAACTAATGTGCCTCCATCACTGCTGCTTTCTTTTTCTCCCTGTTGCCTTATTTCTTCCCAGCTCTGTCACCTGCTTCTCTTTTATCTCTGTTGGCAGGTTTCTATTTATCTTTTTCTTTGTTGTTTCCATTTAATCCTTACCACCCAATTTCACTATAGTTTCTTTTGTAGCTAGGCACGCTGTTGGAGAGTTGACTTGTCTTGTCACCTGTTTTATTCCTAGGCTATTCTAATGAGAGAGGTACAGGGAACTCCGTGGTTGCCTGGGGCAGGGTGACTGTCTAGGAGAGCATTCATTCCATTCCCCACCTGGCAAGGTGGCCAGGACTTGTGTGACTTTTTCTTTTTTTGAGATGGAGTCTCACTCTGTCACCCAGCTTGGAGTGCAGTGGCGCAGCCTCGGCTCACTGCAACCTCTGCCTCCCAGGTTCAAGCGATTCTCCTGCCTCAGCCTCCTGAGTAGCTGGGACTACAGGCGCATGCCACCACGCTCAGCTAATTTAGTAGAGATGGGGTTTCACTGTGTTAGCCAGGATGGTCTCGAACTCCTGACCCAGTGATCCACCCGCCTCGGCCTCCCAAAGTGCTGGGATTACAGGCATGAGTCACCGCGCCCGGCCGACCTGTGTGATTTTCACGGGCAGGGCTTTCATGGAATCTTCCATGTCTGAGAAACGGAGTAGAATGAGCTCAGTGGGTTGCCAGGACTGAAATGGAAATCATGTGGCCTTTTCTTGAGGTGTTGGTCCCAAGGGAAGGAAAGGACATCCAGGTACTAGGTCCCCAAGTATCTGGGTCCCCAGGGCATAGACCTCAGCCCTGGGGAGGTCCAGTCTTTACAGCCAGGCCTTGGGACTGCACCCTTGGCCCAGCCTGGTCGTGAGGACAGGGACTCACCCACAGCCGCAGTCCATCCATGCAAGGTTGAACTTTGGTAAGAGGTGTCAATAGCACCTGGGTCCACAGCCACCACTGCTGACCACGTGTGGTCACCGCAGATGTGCTGAGTGCTCTCCAGCTTGGAGGGACAAGTTGGACTGAGCCACCTCTTGGAGTATGTAAACCCCAGGTTCTGTGTTTGCAACAACAGAAGAGAGAAGAAAATCCCCCCCAAGTGTGGCAAATTGGGTATTTCTGTTTACCTGGCAAAAGGAACTTGAACTAGGTTTGATTTGATTTAGAAAATAAAAAATCTATGCCGGGTGCGGTGGTTCACACCTGTAATCCCAGCACTTTGGGAGGCTGAGGCAGGGATCATCTGAGATCAGGACTTCGAGACCAGCCTGGCCAACATGGTGAAACCCCATCTCTACTAAAAATAAAATGTGAACATTAGCTGGGTGTGGTGGTGCATGCCTGTAATCCCAGCTACTAGGGAGGCTGAGGCACGAGAATTGCTTGAACCCGGGAAGCGGAGGTTGTAGTGAGAGACTGCACCACTGCACTCCAGCCTGGGTGACAAAGTGAGACCCTGTCTCAAAAAAAAATCTGGGCCGGGCGCAGTGGCTCACACCTGTAAATCCCAGCACTTTGGGAGGCCGAGGTGGGCAGATCACAAGGTCAGGAGATCGAGACCATCCTGGCTAACACGGTGAAACCCTGTCTCTACTAAAAATACAAAAAAATTAGCTGGGCATGGTGGCGGGCATCTGTAGTCCCAGCTACTTGGGAGGCTGAGGCAGGAGAATGGCGTGAACCCGGGAGGCGGAGCTTGCAGTGAGCCGAGATCACGCCACTGCACTCCAGCCTGGGCGACCAAACAAGACTCCGTCTCAAAAAAAGAAAAAAAAAAAGTCTGGATGTCACTATATTAGAACTTGAAACATGGAATAGTTCACACCACACACACCCGAAGCCCAGTCTCTATCGAACCTCCTCCCTGCAATTTTCATTCTAACCTCTGGTCTGATTTCTTTTTCTAACAGAGCTGCTTATTTCATTTTTTCTGGGCTCCCTGTGCTTTCCTGTTTGATCTCCTTTTCTTCCTGCAGCCCAGCTAGTATCTAGTCCTGTCATCTGGAAAACCTGGTGTTTCTCTCTTTATCTTTACAACTTAAATTTATTTTTATCCCCTTATCTCCCCCACCCACCCTTGCCCATTAACATTTTATTCTTCTGCCCTGATTACTTTCTCCTCCTGCTGCCTGGTTTCCTTTTTATGTTTGCTACTACTATTTATTCTTGCTGCCTAATTTCTTTTTACCCATGCAGCCTGATTTCTTTTATCCTTATTGCTTGATCTTTTTTAGCCCTGTAGCCTGATTTAACATTTGCTGTCTCATTTACTTCGTCCTTCTTGTCTGACTTCTTTTTATCACTGCTGTCAGATTTCATTGACCCTTTCTGCCAGATTCTTGTTATCCTTGCTGCCTGATTTCTTTTACTTTTGCTGCCTGATTTCTTTTACTTTTGCTGCCTGATTTCTTTTGGAACCTTCCAACACCATTTATCAGTTGTGCTTCAGTGTAGGGTTTTAGTAGGTGTACCCTCAACCCTCCCCCTTGCCTCACTCCCCCACCCAAGCTACCCCAGTGCCTGGACCCTGCACCTGTAGACGAGGATGTCATCAGCTGAGCTGTTGTACTGGATCTGGTACATGCGGATGCCCGGGATAGGCCGCTGATCCGGCCACTGGACGAGAGCAGCTGTGGCCCCGTGCTCAGTCACCTGGACGCCACGGTCGGTAGAGGGCCCAGTGTCGGCCGCCTTGGCAGAGGCAGAGGCAGCGGAGGGTGGGGTGAGAGCATCAGGATCCCCGTCCCGCGGGGGGTCACAGCTGGTGCTGTTGGCTAGCTGAGGAGGCGGTGGGGGGCCCACAGTCAGCTCCACAGCAGCTGTGGCCTCACCAGCTGCATTGGCCGCGATGCAAGTGAAGATGCCACCATCACCCGGCTCGGTGACCAGCAGCTCCAGCGTCCCATTGGGGAAGGCGCGGGCACGGCTCGAGTTGCCCAGCAGCCGGCCCTGGGGTGACACCCAACGCACACGGGGCTCTGGGTCCCCCACTGCCCGGCAGCGCAGGGCAGCTGGCCGACCTGCGGGCACTGCCAGGGGTGGCGAGCGGTGAGTCACCACGGGTGGCTCGCAGACAAACTCCTCCTCGCCCACCGCCCAGAAGTAGCGGCCGCCCAGAGCGGGTGGGGATGCACAGGCCTCGAGGTCATCCTCCCGCGCCAGGCGACGCAGCCACACCAGCTCGCAGTTGCAGTGCAGTGGGTTCCCGCCAAAGGCCAGCACCAGGGCAGAGGCGGGCGAGCCCCGGGGCCTGGCAAGCAGGGGCAGGCGGGAGAAGAGCGGGTCAGGTGGGATTGTGGTCAGGCGGTTGGAGGTCATGTCCAGCCGGGCCAGCTTGTGCAGGCGGGAAAAGGCGCCGGCGGGCACGGAAGCCAGCAGGTTGTGGTCAAGGCCCAATGTGTTGACATTGCCCAGGCGGCCCAGGGCCTCCCAGGGCAGCTGTTCGAGGTTGTTGTAGGAGAGATCGAGGTCCTCCAGCGTCTCGGCACAGTCATCCAGGGCGCTGGCTGCCAGCGCTGCCAGCTGGTTGTTGCTGAGGATGAGGTGGCGCAAGTTGACCAGGCCACGCAGCTGGCCCTCGCCCAGTGAGGTCAGCCGGTTGCCATCCAGGTGCAGCGCACGCAGGGCCCGTAGGTCGGCGAAGGCGCCAGCGGCCACGTGGCGGATGGTATTCCGAGACAGGCTCAGATGCAGCAGGCCCGTCATGTTGGCCAGGTCGCGGCGGCGCACGGAGGCGATGAAGTTGTCTGCCAGCCGCAGTTCGGCTGCCCGACGGTCCAGCGAGGGTGGCACGAACAGGAGGCCCGCCCCTGGGCACAGCACGCTTAGGGGCAGCGATTGTGTCTGGCAGCGGCAGCGGCGGGGACACAGGCTCGGTGTGGCTGACTGGGGTGGAGATGAGGCGGGGGCCAGCGGCAGCAGGCACAGGAGCAACGGGAGGATGGCCATCGCGGGCAGGAGTGTCCTGTGGGGAAGAGGGGAGGCGTGAGGGCAGAAGAGGGGTTCTACAGCAGATGGGGGTGGTCTGAGACCAGGAGAGAAGGTCACAGTGGGCTGAGGGCAGAAGGGCTGGTCAAAGACCATCAGATGTGACCAAAAGCCAGAGGAAGGCCAGGCGCAATAGCTCACACCTGTAATCCCAGCATTTGGGGAGGTTGAGGCAGGAGGATGGCTTGAGGCCAGGAGTTCAAGACCAGCCTGGGCAACAAAGTGAGACCGTGTATCTATTATACAAAAGTTCTCAAAAATTAGCTGGGGTTGGCTGGGAGCGGTGGCTCACGCCTGTTATCCCAGCACTTTGGGAGGCCGAAGTGGGCGGATCACCAGGTCAGGAGATCGAGACCCTCCTGGCTAACACAGTGAAACCCTGTCTGTACTAAAAATACAAAAAAGTAGCCGGGCATGGTGGCAGGCACTTGTAGTCCCAGCTACTTGGGAGGCTGAGGCAGGAGAATGATGTGAACCTGGGAGGCGGAGCTTGCAGTGAGCTGAGATTGCGCCACTGCACTCCAGCCTGGGCGACAGAATGAGACTCTGTCTCAAAAAAAAAATAATTAGCTGGGCATAGTGGCGCCCACCTGTAGCCCTAGCTATGTGGGACGCTGAGGTGGGAGGATAGTTTAAGCCCAAGAGTTTGAGGTTGCAGCGAGCTATGACTGTGCCACCACACTCCAGCCTGGGCAACAGAGCGAGACTCTGTCTCTCCAAAAGAAAAAAGAAAAAAAATGGTCAGAGAAATGACAGCTGGTTTGGGTGAGTGGCAGGAAAACCAGAGGGCTTTAGACATGGTCAGAGATGGTCAAAGCTGGCCATGGGGAGACGGAGCAGCCAGTGTGGCAGGAATGATTAGAAGTGGTCAGATATGACCAGAGAAGAGAAGGGGTTAGAGATGGTCAGGAAGATGAGTGGTGGACAAAGAGAAGGGAGGGCATGGGTTGGGCTCAGATCTGGGGGAGATGACCATGTCAGAGACACGTGGTCAGAAACGGCCCAAAGCCAGCAAGGCGGTCAGAGAGGAGGAAAAGGACAGACATGGCAGAGTCAGTGGGAGTCCAGGACAGCTGCTCAGGAGGATGGTGCGGGAAGAGGTCATCGGAGAGAGGAAAGGCAGCAGAGATGTTTGAGATGATCAGAGGGAATCGGCCAGTGAGAGAGAGAGGAGAGGTGGCCAGAGATGGTCAGAGGGCATCAGTGAATGAGAAAGAGAGGAGAGGCGGCCAGAGATGGTCAGAAAGCATCAGCGCTGAGAGTGAGAGAGAGGAGAGGTGGCCAGAGACGATCAGAGGGTATCAGCGAGCGAGAGAGAGGAGAGGTGGCCAGAGATGGTAAGAGGGTTGCAGACTGGGAGTTAGGGTCAGGGGTGGGAAGAGGGCAAGAGCAGTGGGAGAGATGGCTAGAGAAAGGGAAAGGTGGCCAGAGGAAGCTGGAGAGGAGAGATGGACAGAGGCGGCTGGAGAGAAGAGTGGTGGACAGCAATGTCGAAGATGGATGGGGACGGTCACAGACCCAGGCTTAGATTCAGGGGTGGAGAAAGAGCAAGACAGCTGGTGAATGATGATTAGAGAGGCACAGTGGACACAGATGTCAGCAATGGTCACTAAGAAGCAGCAGGCAGAGGCGACTGGAGAGAGGACCTGTGGACAGAGGTGTCACAAAGATGATCAGAGAGAGAAAAGGGGAACAGAGATGGCCATTGAGAGGACAGGTGGAGAAAGGAGACCAGAGAGAGGAGTGGTGGACAAGAGAGGTGGTGGAGATGGTAGGTCAAACAGCGAGAGGCTGTAAAGGTTGCAGGGGTCAGAGACCTGGAGGTACCATGAACTAGGGCAGGGGAGGTCAGAGAGGGGCAGGGCTGGCCAGTGTCCAGAGAGTGTTTGGAGCAGAGCAGGAGCTGAAGGCAGACCCACAGGGAAATGTCTTTTTTCTGGAGAAACCCCAAGAGTGCCAAAGGGTGCCTGGTACTGTAACCCGCAGCCACAACACTCCTCCCAGCCCCTCCCCACCTGGAGGTTTCAGCAGCCTTACCTGAGCTAGAAGCTGTCCCAGGGAGCAGAGTTCTAGCTCCAGGGGAGTCAGAGGTCAGGACTCTGGAGGGAGCATCTGGTCATGCCTTTCCTGTCCCCAAGGCTTCTGTAGAGGGACTGTGTCCTGACTAGGCTCAAATCTGTGGCAACGGAGTCTCCAGACTTTAATACTCAGGGTCCCAGACCCCAAAATATCGGGCCTCTGGGGTCCAGTTTTAGGGGTCCAGTTTGGGTTGTTCAGGGTCAGGGTCTCCCAGGTCCAGTCTTGGGATGCTAAGCAGCCAAACTGTGGGGTTTAGAGTCTGAGATCCGACCCCGGGGTGGTGCATTCAGATATTGGGGTGCTGAGTCAAGATTAGGAGGTCTCAAGTCCCAGATTTCAGCATTCAGGTCTGCAGCAAGGACTTCAGGCCCAAACTCGGGTTCAGGCCCCTTGGAATCCCACAGTCCAGATCTTGGAATTTGAGGCCTGAATCCCAGGGTTCAGGTCCCCAAGAGTGGGTTCCAGGGTACAGTACTGGAAATCCAGCCCCAGATTTCAAGGTCCCAGGCGCAGAATTGAGAGTTCAGCTCCAGGCTTGAGGTTTTATATGTCAAATATTGGGGTTCTGCGCCAAATATTGGGGTCTGTGTTCCAAATTGTGGGGTTCCGGCTCCAAATGTTGAGGTCCCAGTGACCGATGTTGAGATTCCAGCTCCATATATTGGGGTTCAGGCTCCAGATCTTGGGGTTCCACGGCCGGATCTGGGGGTGCTGGTCCCAGATCAGGGTTCCAGGCTTGGGTTTCCGGAACTCCCGGTTCAATCTCGGGGTGCAGGCCCCCGAGGTGGAGGTTAGGGCGCGGGGTCCGGGGCGGCAGCGTCCCGGCTGGCTTCCTGGGCTGCGGCGGAGGCTGACTCCGAGGGAGGGGACCGCCTGCGGTGGGGAGGGGGTCGACCGGGCAGCCCCAGGGCCGGGTGGGGCGAGGCCTGGGAGCGGAGGGACGGACAGACAGACTGGGACACGCGGGATGGAGGCACCGCAGCGCAGGCAGGGGCGCAGGGGGGAGGGGCCGCGCTCAGAGACCCCTCCCCCGCCAGGGCCGGGGCGGGGGCCGGACGGGGGCCGGGCTGGAGGGCCGGGTCCGGGCACTCCCGCGGCCTCCTCGCCGGGAACCCAGGGCCGCGCGCGCACCCGCGCTTAAAGGCGCAGGCTCCGCGCGCACCCGCGCTTAAAGGCGTAGGCACCCGCCCCTTCTCTCAAAGACGCACCCCGGCCCCACCTCCCATGGAGTCGCCCTGGCGCTGCTGGGAACGAGAATCCCTGGATATGGAGAGACTGTGAGACAGAGAGACAGAGAAGAACAGAGATACAGAGAGGCAGACAAAAAGATGGGCAGGCTTAGATTGATGGACAGAGAGGAGTAACTGGAAAGAGGCAGAGGGAGAGATTGAAACACACATATTCGAGACATGGAAATGCACAGAGACAGCGAGACACAGAGAGAGATGGAGTGACAAGAGATAAGGACAAGTCAGAGAAAGAAACAGATAGAGACGTGCGTGCGCGCGCACACACAGACACACACACACACACTCACACGCTCTAAGACGCAGCACCTGGGCTGTAAGAATGGTATGTGTGTATGTGCATTCAGTAACCATTCATAGCCTTGAGTGTAGCGCTTC
Organism: Macaca thibetana thibetana; assembly: GCF_024542745.1. Lineage (NCBI taxonomy): Eukaryota > Metazoa > Chordata > Mammalia > Primates > Cercopithecidae > Macaca > Macaca thibetana. Next base: position 40,336,455 of record NC_065596.1, on the reverse strand, counting down.
ATTCCAGAGCCACTGGCCCCCCAGACCTGTTTCTTTCTGCCCCCCTATCTCAGCACCACCTCCCTGGAATGTCCTTTCCACGGGTGGAGTTTCCTTACCTGCCCATGCCCAGCAACAGGCTTGATCTTTCAGGCCAGAGGGGCTCCTTCCCAAGGCTCCTTTCTCTGGCTGCAAGAGGGAAAACTTGTGCGATCTGGGATTAGAGAAAGACCTCAAGACACACTGACAGCCGGGCGCGGTGGCTCACGCCTGTAATCCTGGCTCTTTGGGAGGCCGAGGTGGGCGGATCACTTGAGGTCAGGCGTTGGAGACCAGCCTGGCCAACATGGAGAAACCCTGTCTCTACTAAAAATACAAAAATTAGCCTGATGTGGTGGCGGCACCTGTAATCCCAGCTACTTGGGAGGCTGAGGCAGGAGAATCGCTCCAACCCGGGAGGTGGAGATTATAGTGATCCAAGATCACGCCACTGCACTCCAGCCTGGGGGACAGAGCGAGGCTCTGTCTCTAAATAAATAAATAAAATAAAAATAAAAATAATAATTACCTGGGCGTGGTGTCACATGCCTGTAATCTCAGCTACTCAGGAGCCTGAGGCAAGAGAATTGCTGGAACCTGAGAGGCGCAGGTTGCAGTGAGCCGGGATCACACCGCTGCACTCCAGCATGGGCAACAGAGTGAGACTCTGTCTCAAAAAGAAAAGAAAAGAAAGACACATTGACCAAATATGCTCGAGATGGGGGAGAAGATAGGAAATGGGGTAGAGACGGGGGCTGGCCAGATTGACCCTATAATGTGTCTACTGTCTTCCTCTCCCCTTCCCACTCAGGTTCACCGCCCCACAGAAGACCCTGGATGGAACTGACTCTGCAGGAATGGGGTCTGCCTGTCCTGATGCTTGGGAGAGAACGGAGGAGGGAAGGCTGGGTTCGGGTCACAGGCTCTCCTGGCAGATGTGTCACAGAAAGCTGGCTGTGAGTGACCATCTACAAGCCTGGCCTGGGAACTTGGTTATAGCAACATGGGGGACATGATATTTTAGGAACCTGATCCAAAGGGGACATGACCTTGGCCTGGGTGGTCTGAAGGGGACGTGGCCTTACTCTGGGGAACCTGAGTGGTCCTGGAAGCCACCCCAGGATCTCCCATCTGAATGGAGGAGTAAAGTGACCTTGGGAGGAGTTTATAGGTCCTTCTACCCTGGCAGCTCTGCTGAAGGTTTCAGAATAGGCTCTTGACTCCTTTCACTTATATATTGAAAAATTGGAGCTAAAATTAACTCAGCCCCAGGGCCCGCCTTTCCAGATCATTAGCAAAGTTCATCAGTGCTCCTGGCCAAGCACAGCGGCTACTGGTCACTCAGACACTCAGAAAAAGGATGCAGAAGCTTCAGGGCTGCTACAGAGGTGGCGGAGACAGAGGGAAAGACATAGAGTTAAACCCAAGAGCAGGACTGGGATTAGAATTCAGTGGGATTAGAATTCAGGCACGGTGGCTCATGCCTGTAATCCCAGCACTTTGGGAGGCCAAGGTGGGCAGATCACCCAAGGTCAGGAGTTCGAGACCAGCCTGGCTAACATGGTAAAACCTTGTTTCTACTAAAAATACAAAAATGCAAAAAAAAAAAAAAAAAAAAAAATTAGCCAGGAGTGGTGGCAGGTGCCTGTAATCCCAGCTACTTGGGAGGCTGAGGCAGGAGAATCACTTGAACCTGGGAGGCGGAGGTTTCAGTGAGCTGAGATTGCGCCATTGCACTCCAGCTTGGGCAACAAGAGTGAAACTCCATCTCAAAAAAAAAAAAAAAGAATTCAGTAGAACTGATTGATTTGGGGGGTGATCCTGGGAAACAGGGGCAAGGGAGAGGGAAGAGGGAAGCAGAGGAGACAGACAGCTAACAGAGGACACACTGATGAGGAATGGGTCACTTCCCTGGGCAACTGGGGCTCAGTTGTGCTGGTGAACTTGAAGGAATCTTCTGGAACACATTAGAATTGTTCCCCTACTCTCCCAGGAAGTTCAGAGAGACGGAGGCATTTATCCTTCAATTCTTAACCCCCTTGGTGGATGGTTATCCCTGTGGGAGGAGGCAGTGGTACTGAGAGCCATCTGGGGTTTTTTTGTTTGTTTTTTGAGATAGGGTCTGGCTCTGTAGCCCAGGCTGGAATGCAGTGGTGTGATCACAGCTCACTGCAACTCAAGCAATCCTCCTGCCTCAGCCTCCTGAGTCGCCAGGACCACAGAAGGGTATGCCACCATGCCCAGCCAATATTTTGATTTTCTGTAGAGATGAGGCCTCCCTATGTTGCCAAGGCTGGTCTCGAACTCCTGGGTTCAAGTGATCCTCCCCACTTGGCCTCCCAAAGTGCTGGAATTCCAGGCATGAGCCCCCACACCCACATGAGAGCCATCTGAAATCTGAGGTAGAAAAGCAGAGAGGGGCCAAGCATAGTGGCTCACATCTGTAATCCCAGCACTTTGGGAGGCCGAGGCAGGTGGATCACTTGACATCAGAAGTTCAAGACCAGCCTGGCCAACATGGTGAAACCCTGTCTCTACTAAAAAAATACAAAAATTAGCTGGGCCTGGTGGCGGGCACCTGTAATCCCAGCTACTCAGGAGGCTGAGGCAGGAGAATCACTTGAACCTGGGAGACAGAGGTTACAGTGAGCTGAGACTGAACCACTGCACTCCAGCCTGGGTGACAGAGTGAGACTCTGTCAAAAAAAAAAAGAAAAGAAAGAAAAGCAGAGAGGGATGCCTTGCCTTGCAGGAGCTAGGCCAGGTGTCCTTGCAGTGCAGCCCACCAGGATCACCTGGGGGCACCATAGATCTCCAGGTCCCAACCTCAGAGTTTCTGGTTCAATGGGTCTGAGGTGGGACCCAAGCATTTGCATTTTTAACAAGTGATGCCAATGTGACATTTCAAAGACCACACTGTTTTTTTTTGAGACAGGGTCTTGCTTTGTCACCCAGGCTGGAGTATATTGGTGCAATCATAACTGACTGCAACCTCAAATTCCTGGACTCAAGCAATCCTCCCATCTCAGGCTCCAGAGTAACTGGGACTACAGGCATGCGTCACCACATCCAGCTAATTTTTAAAATTTCTTATAGAGACAGGGTCTCAATATACTGCCCAGGCTGGTTTGAACTCTTTGCCTCAGGCAGTCCTCCCTCCCCGGCCTCCCAAAGTGTTGTGATTACAGGCGTGAGCTACTATACCTAGTCAGGGACCACATTTTGAGAACAGCTGGGCTAAACCAGGGCTATCTGCACTGCACATGGGACTGTCTACCACAACAGCTATGCTAAAACCTGGTGGGTTGAAGGGATATAGCACCCCACATGTGTACCGAAGAGACAAACGTATTTAGAGACATAAAGAGGAATTCAGTCTACAAGGGACTTAAACAATGCAACAAGCAAAAAACAAATAACCCTACTTTATTATTATTAGTTATTTATCTATTTATTTATTTTTTGAGACGGAGTTTCACTCTGTTGCCCAGGCTGGAGTGCAGTGGCGTGATCTTGGCTTACTGCAAGCTCCGCCTCCCGGGTTCATGCCATTCTCCGGCCTCAGCCTCCCAAGTACCTGGAACTACAGGCCCCCACCACCATGCCTGGCTAATTTTTTTTTTTTTTTGGATTTTTATTAGAGACGGGGTTTTACCGTGTTAGCCAGGATGGTCTCGATCTCCTGACCTCGTGATCCGCCTGCCTCGGCCTCCCAAAGTGCTGGGATTACAGGCGTAAGCACCTGCACCCGGCCTATTTATTTACTCTTTTGAGACAGAGTCTTACTTTGTTGCCCAGGCTGGAGTGCAGTGGCACAATCTCGGCTCACTCCAACCTCTGCTTCCTGGGTTCAAGCGATTCTCCTGCCTCAGCCTCCTGAGTAGCTGGGATAACAGGCGCCCACCACCAGGCCCCACTAATTTTTGTATTTTTAGTAGAGATGGGGTTTCACCATGTTGGCCAGGCTGGTCTCGAACTCCTGACCTCAGGTGATCCACCCACCTCAACCTCCCAAAGTGCTGGGATTACAGGCGTGAGCCACTGTGCCTGGCCATTTTAAAAAAAATTTTTAGTACAGATGGGGTTTCACTGTATTGGCCAGACTGGTCTCAAACTCCTGACCTCAGTTGATCCGCCCACCTCAGCCTGGGATTACAGTGCTAGGATTACAGGCGTGAACCACTGTGCCTGGCCATTTTTTTTTTTTTTTTTTTTGAGACGGAGTCTCGCTCTGTCGCCCAGGCTGGAGTGCAGTGGCCGGATCTCAGCTCACTGCAAGCTCCGCCTCCGGGGTTCACGCCATTCTCCTGCCTCAGCCTCCCGAGTAGCTGGGACTACAGGCGCCCACAACCGCGCCTGGCTAATTTTTTGTATTTTTAGTAGAGACGGGGTTTCACCGTGGTCTCGATCTCCTGACCTTGTGATCCGCCCGCCTCGGCCTCCCAAAGTGCTGGGATTACAGGCGTGAGCCACCGCGCCCGGCCTTTTTTTTTTTTTTCTTTAAAAGAAAGGGTCTTGCTTTGTCACTGAGGCTGCCATGCAGTGGCACGATCATAGCTCCCTGCAGCCTCGAACTCCTGGGCTCAAGGGATCCTCCCACCTCAGCCTCTCAAGTAGCTGGGACCACAGGAGCATGCCACCATTCCAGGCTAATTGTCTTATTTTTCATGGAGACAGGAGTCTCGCTATGTTGCCCAGGTTGGTCTCAAACTCCTGGACCCAAGCAATCTCCCCACCTCGGCCTCCCAAAGTGTTGGGATTACAGGCGTGAGCCACTGCACCCAGCTGGGACTACATTTGAGGAGAAGGTCACCTGGACATAAAGGAACAGGCCTATTTAGGCAAGAAAATAATCCCTGGGTGGAGATCCCAGTGCAAATCAGGAATTTAAAGACTCCAGCTCTTGACACAAACCACTGCTGATTCAAGTGCTAATCAGAAATCTGATCTCTGTGAACAGAAACCTGCACTGATTCATGTGCTAACTATAAATCTATGTTGATTGTCAACTTTGTCCTGAAGCAGGTCTAAGTCACAAATTTGGGCAGGAACAAGTGCTGATAATCAGCGACTCAAAGAGATTCACATGTTAATGACCATCTTGACTTGATTCATGTGCTAATTACAATTTTAGGATAACTGAATAGGGTGATCAGATATTCCTGTGAAGAGGAGCACAGACTTGGAAGCCCGATAGCCTGGTTCAAATCCCAGCTCTGCCATTGACATGTTGAATGACTTTGAGCAAGTGATTTGCTTTTCTGGACTTCGGCTTCACTCCTAGAAAGGAGGGCTGATAAAACCTCGAATGGTAGCTGGGAGGATTGAATGGGCTAAGACATCTGAAGCTCAGGGAGCGGTACATGGCCTAGGAAGTGCCTACCGTGTAAGTCTTAGGTGTAACAGTAGCCTGATTATCATATGCAGCCAACAAGTGCTGCTCTGTCATTCAATCCTCATAGCGGGCCCCACCTCCAATTTCTTCATTGCTACTGCCCTTTCTTGGGCCAGCTCCAAGGGCCTTACCCTCTGGAAAATCTTCCCAGAGGTTCCCAGGGCGACCCTCAGCATCCCCAGCATCGTCCCCGCCCCTACCTCTCTGGGTATCATTCCCAAACCGGAGCATGATCGCTCAGCCACCACGTGGGGGCAGCAACGTATCGCTCAGCCGCTGCGCGCGCGGCGCATTGTGGGGTGCATAGTCTCGCGAGGGGGTTGAGCGGTGGTTCCAGCCTGGGAGACGAACTACATTTCCCAGAAGGCCACGCGACACCCTCTGCCTCACCTTGCTCCAATGTGGAGGCAGAGGCCGCACCCATTCCTAGCGCGCCTCCGGAACGGCGCGGGGGATTGTGGGGTGTAGGGACTGGGCGCTGCTCCCGAAAGGGCGGTGCTGCGCAGGCGCGGGAGGCGCTGAGCCAGCCCGGCCTCAGAACGTGGGTGGGGACCAAGTCCGGGTCCAGGACATGGAGCTGCAACCTCCGGAGCTGCAGAGAAGGCAGCCGCGGGAGCAAGAGCGAGATCGACTATTGACTGCCCTGCAGCCACCCCGGCGCCTTCTCACTCTCTTGCATCTCAACGTCCTTGTCAGCTCTGGAGCCCGTTCAAGGCGCTCCGATCTTGGGGGAAGAAAACACACACAATTCCCTACTTTTTTCTCTTTTCACAGCAGTCCCCCTTTTAAAGCCTTATTATGGTAATCTTCAGTCGTACACAGAAATAGAATAATGATCGTCTAAGTATCCATCACCCAGCTTCAACAATTACCAACATATGGCCAATCTTGTTTTATTTATTCCACCTCCCCCAGAATAAGTTTAAAGCAAATCCCAGACAGCATATGATTTCATCCATTATGTATCTCTAAAATATCAGGTTCTTAAAAGAAATTACTATAACGCTTTTATCACACCTAAAAAACTAACAAATCCTTAGTGGTGTCTTAACATTCTTCCTGTCTCCACATTTCCCTAAGTGTCATAGAAATGTCTTTAAACTGTTGGCTTGTTCAAATTAGAATCCAAACAGGGTGCCTGCATTGTATTTGTTAATGTTACCTTTTCAAGTCTTTTGTTTTATAACTGTTCCCTCTCCCTCTCATTCATCTCAGTCTAATTTTTAAATTTTTTTTAATTTTATACTTTTTTTTTTTTTTTAAGATGGAGTCTTGCTTTTGTCACACAGGCTGGAGTGCAATGGCATGATCTTGGCTCACTGCAACCTCCATCTCCCGGGTTCAAGTGATTCTCCTGCCTCAGCCTCCTGAGTAGCTGGGATTACAGGCATGCACCACCACACCAGGGTTTCACCATGTTGGCCAGGCTGGTCTCGAACTCCTGACCTCGTGTGATTCTCTGGCCTTGACCTTGCAAAGTGCTGGGATTACAGGCGTGAGCCACCGCACCTGGCCAAAATTTTATACTTTTTTTTTTTTTCTTTTTTAATAGAGACAGGGTCTCATTATGTTGCCCAGGCTGGTCTCAAACTCGAGCTCAAGCTATCCTCCTGCCTCGGCCTCCCAAAGTGTGATTTTTTTTTTTTTTTTTACAAATTTTAATTTTTTCCTTTCTTTTTGACATTATCCACCTGTAAATAATCTCTTCTCAGTCTGATTTGACTGGTTTCCCCTCTTGGTGTCCTTTAATATGTTCTGCCATCCCCTGTATATCTTGCAAACTGGGTAGATCTAGAGGCTGAGTCAGATTCACATTCAATTTAGGGTTAAGTATACTTTAGGGATAATATTAAGATCTATCACAAGGGACATAATGTGTGGTTGCCTTTTTTTATGCTGCTAGTATCTGGTGTTGATTTTCAGTTTTGTTAGCCAGATCTCTCTATTGGTGTTAAAACCACAGGCAAACTTCAGGAAGGGAGTGTTCATATACTCTCTCTCCATTCCTCTCCCTCTGCTTCTCAAAAGTGAAACTTTTTATTGCCAAAGCTCATCCTCGTTGCTAAATTCAAGAGGCAAGTCTCCACCTTCAACTCACTGTCCCCGCAACAGCAGCCACCATTCAAGGCCTGTCCTGTGCTGTCCAGTATGGTAGCCACTAGCCGCACAGGTGGCTAGTGAAGACAAGTAAGTCCTAATTGCGATGTGTTGCAAATATAAAATATACACAGGAATTTCAAAGACAGTATGAAAAAAAGAATGTAGGCCAGGCGGGGCAGTTCATGCCTGTGATCCTAACACTTTGGGAGGCCAAGGTGAGTGGATCATTTGAGGTCAGGAGTTCGAGAGTAGCCTGGCCAAAATGGTGAAACCCCGACTCTGCTGAAAATACAAAAATTAGCTGGGCGTGATGGCATGTGCCTGTAATCCCAGCTACTCAGGAGGTTGAGGTAGGAGAATAACTTGAACCCGGGAGGCAGAGGTTGCAATGAGCTGAGATCATGCCACTGCACTCCAGCCTGGGCTACAGAGAAACTTGGTCTCAAATAAAAAGAAAAAAAGAATGTAAAGTAGCTCATTAGTCATTTATAAAATACTGATAGGCCGGGCGCGGTGGCTCAAGCCTATAATACCAGCACTTTGGGAGGCTGAGACGGGCGGATCACAAGGTCAGGAGATAGAGACTATCCTGGCTGACACGGTGAAACCCCGTCTCTACTGAAAAATACAAAAAAACTAGCCGGGTGAGGTGGCGGGCGCCTGTAGTCCCAGCTACTCGGGAGGCTGAGGCAGGAGAATGGCGTAAACCCGGGAGGCAGAGCTTGCAGTGAGCCGAGATCCAGCCACTGCACTCCAGCCTGGGTGACAGAGCGAGATTCCATCTTGGAAAAAAAAAAAAAAAGATAACATGTTGAAATAGTATTTTGGATATGTTTATATAAATATTGTCTATTTATTATTATTATTATTATTATTATTATTATTATTATTTTGAGATGGAGTTTCACTCTTGTTGCCCAGGCTGGAGTGCAATGGCACGATCTCGGTTCACCGCAACCTCCGCCTCCTGGGTTCAAGTGATTCTCCTGCCTCAGCCTCCCGAGTACTGGGCATGTACCACCACGCCCAGCTAATTTTTTGTATTTTTAATAGAGATGGGGTTTCTCCATGTTGATCAGGCTGGTCTCAAACTCCCAACCTCAGGTGATCTGCCTGGCTTGGCCTCCCAAAGTGCTGATTATAGGCGTGAGCCACTGTGCCTGGCATATCTATTAATTATTAGCAAAATAATTAAATTCAAGTGAAATATTTTATTACTGTCACTTGTGGTTGGGCCCAGTGGCTCACAACTGTAATCCTAGCACTTTGGGAGTCTCAGACAGGAGGATTGCTTGAGTCTAGGAATTTGACACCAGCCTGGACAGCATAGTGAGACCCCATATCTACAAAAAAAAATCTTTAAAAAATTAGCCAGGTGTGATGGTGCACCCTGTAGTCCCAGCTACTCAGAAGGGTGAAGTAGGATGATCACTTGAGCCCAGGAGATTGAGGCTACAGTGAGCCGTGATTGCACCACTGCACTGCAGCGTGGGTGAGACAAGACCCTGTCTCAGAAAAAAAAAAAAGGTGTTTTTCCAGACCAGTGGTTTTCAAAGTGTGACCCCTGCCAGCAGCATTAGCATCACATGACAATTTGTCAGAAATGCAAATTCTCTGTTGTTCTAGGCCTACTGAACCAGAATCTCTGAGGGACCCAGCAGCCTGCATGTTAACAAGCCAACCATGCCTGTCTTTTTTTTTTTTTTTGAGTCTTACTCTGTCACCCAGGCTGGAGTGCAGTAGTGCGATCTCTGCTTACTGCAACCTCCACCTCCTGGGTTCAAATAATCCTCCTTTCTCAGCCTCCTGAGTAGCTGGGATTACAGGTGCCTGCCACCACGCCTGGTTAATTTTTGTATTTTTAGTAGAGATGGGGTTTCACCATGTTGGCCAGGGTGGTCTCAGACTCCCAACCTCAAATGATCCGCCCACCTCAGCCTCCCAAAGTGCTGGGATTACAGGCGTGAGCCATCAAGCCCCAGAAATATTATAATTAAGCATAATCAGGCTGCACTTCAGTCCACTTCCTTGTTGCTAAAAGTCAGGTGGTACTAGATACTCACCATTTGCACCCCCATTGTTCCTATAGATAGGATTTTCTTTCTTTCTTTCCTTCTTTCTTTCTCTCTCTCTGTCCCTTCCTTCCTTCCTTCCTTCCTTCCTTCCTTCCTTCCTTCCTTCCTTCCTTCCTTCCTTCCTTCCTTTCTTTTCTTTCTTTCTTTCTTTCTTTCTTTCTTTCTTTCTCTCTCTCTCTCTCTCTCTCTCTCTCTCTTTCTAGACAAAGTTTTGCTCTTGTCACCTAGGCAGGAGTGCAGTGGCATGATGTTGGCTCACTACAACCTCACCCTCCTGGGTTCAAGCGATTCTCCTGCCTTAGCCTCCTGAGTAGCTGAAATTACAGGCGTCTGCCACCATGCCCAGCTAATTTTTGTATTTTTAGTAGGGATCTGGTACCACCATGTTGTCCAGGCTGGTCTCAAACTCCTGACCTCAGGTGATCCACCTTCCTCGGCCTCCCAAAGTGCTGGGATTACAGGGGTGAGCCACTGTGCCCGGCCTATAGATAGGATTTCTGACGTTAGGGTTGTAAGATCGTTTAATTGACTTGCATCTCCATTGTTCCCACAGACAGAATCTCTGACATTAGAATCTTAAGATTTTTTTAAAAAAAGATCACTTAAGTTGTTTTTCAGACCCCCAAATTCCAGCAACCAGTGTGAAGACCCCCACAGAGGATTGCGAGTGGTATGAGAATACTGCTTCTTCCTCTCCATGTCCCGAAACTTCACCCTGCAGTCTTCCACCAACGATATCCACACTTTTTCTCACTCCAAAATCCTTAAAAATCCTTGCCCCGCGCAGTGGCTCACGCTTGTAATCCCAGTACTTTGGGAGGCCAAGGCGGATGTATCACGAGGTTATCCTGACTAACATGGTGAAACCCCGTCTCTACTAAAAATACAAAAAAATTAGCCAGGCATGGTGGCGGGCACCTGTGGTCCCAGCTGCTCGGGAGACTGAGGCAGGAGAATGGTGTGAACCCAGGAGGAGGAGCTTGCAGTGAGCCAAGATTGCCCCACTGCACTCCTGCCTGGGCAACAGAGTGAGACTCCGTCTCAAAAAATATATATATATGTATATATACACACACACACACACACACACACACACATATATGTATGTATCCTTGCCCCAGATTCCTGAGGGAGATGAATTTGAGCTTCTCTCCTATGTTTTTATTTGTTGACCCTACAACTAATCCTCTTTCTCGGCTGCAACTGGCTGACTTGATTTGCTGTATGCATCGGGTAATGGACAAACCGGTTGCACAAACTCCTGCCTGTGGCTCCCTTGGCCCTCCATCCTGTGACCACAGCAACTTCCCCATCCTTGTATCATCTCCCCATCATCCCTGCTCTTTTTGCCCCAGCCATGTCAACCTTCTCCCTGTTCCTCAGGCACTCCCAGCTCTTTCCTGCCTTGGGTCTTTGTGATGGCCATTACTCTTCTGAGAATACAGTTCTCCCAGATCTTTGCAGGGCAGATCTTTCCTTCTCTTTTGCTCTGATGCCTTCACCTCAGAGCTGCCATTGTGCCACCCCAATGAAAGCCCAAATTCCCTGTACCCACATTCACACAGCACCCACCTTTCATTCTCTGCATGGCACATCCCGCATCCTATTCTTCCTCTTCATTGGAATTTGCAGCCTGGGCATGGTGGCTCATGCCTGTAATCCCAGCACTCTGGGAGGCCAAGGTGGGAGATCACTCAAGGCCAGGAGTTGGAGACCAGCCTGGGCAACATAGTGAAATCCTGTCTCTACAATAAATAAATAAATAAATAAATAAATAAATAAATAAATAAAATAGAAATAGCTGGGTGTGGTGGCCTGTGCCTGTGTTCCCAGCTACTCAGGAGGCTAAGGCAGGAGGATCACTTGAGCCTAGGAGTTAGAGGCTGCAGTGAGCTATGATTGAACCACTGCACTCCAACCTGGGTAACTGAACAAAACTGTCTATAATAAATAAACAAACAAACAACAACAGCAACAAAAACACAGAGGGACATGAACACCTGGAGATGGAGATTGTTAAGTAGGGAAGGAGGAGCTGAGGGGCCCAGCGGGAGTCAGTGAAGAAACTGGAAATTAGCAGCAGAGGGAAGCTGCCTCCACTGTAGTCTGGAGGAACAAAGGGAGGAGGTGGTGTCACCAGAGCCCAGAGATAAGGTTTTCTAGTAGAAGCTGGGAACACAGTGGGATTGTCTGGCTGGCAGGAGCTTGGGCTCTGGAGGAGGCACAACCACCAGGAGAAGGAGGAGAATGACCCTTGGGGAGTGGAATGACCCTGGCTGCTTGTTCTGATCCTCCAGCCTCCTGCCTGAGCTTCCCATTGGTCGAATCCCAGCTGGAGGGAAGACTGGATATAGCAGCCTACGATGCAGGAAAAAAGGGGAGGGCAAGGAACAAATCCGGGGACACATATGGCTCAGGGCAGTGCAGCACAGGTTCCCCAGTGCCTCAGGACTCCCACCGCACCTGCTCACCTGCTCACCTGCACCAGGCCCAACTCACTGTTTACATTAAACATCTGGATGCTGTAGGATTAGACTGAGGGTTGAGTTTGCAAACCCAGTGTTTCAGTTGTCTATTGCTGTGCAACAAATTATCCCCAAGTTAAGTGGCTTAAAACAACTATTTTAGTTTCCCTCTGAGTTTTTGGGTCAGGAATTTAGGAAGGGCTCAGCAGGGTGGTTCTTGCTTGGTGTTACTCATGTGGTGAAGTCAGATGTTGGAGGGAGCTGGAGTCATGTGAAAGTTCAACCAGGCTGATGTCCAAGGTAGCTGATGTCCAAGGTGGCTGATGTACATGGTTGGCAATGTCACTGGCTGCTGGTTTCAAGCTCAGCTGGGCTGTTGACTAGAGCTAGAACTGGCTGAGCAATCCTCCTGCCTTGGCCTCCCAAAGTGCTGGGATTACAGGTGTGAGCCACCACGCCCAGCTGCATATTGTATTTATTCATTTATTTTCCCATTTATTCATGCACTCATTCATTCTTTTGCCAGCTATTTCTAGAGATCCTGCCACGTGCCAGGTTCTAGGTGCTGTGGATAGAGCCTGGTGACAAGATAGTAACATCATGAAGCTCACATAATTTAAAGTGTGTTTCAGAGTAAGAACAATCTTGTTGGGTAATGTACCAGAATGACTAGCCGAAGACAGAGCAGAAGAGCAAGAATGCATTATAGAACAGAAGCATAATGTCACAGCAGTTGGATTTCTGTCTTAGCCATTTGAGGTACAAATATTAATTTGGAGATTGATAAATGAAAATAAATTCCAGATGGACTAGAGTAAAATGTGGGAAGAGGCTGGGTGTGGTGGCTCACACCTGTAATTCCAGCACTTTGGGAAGCCAAGGCAAGAGGATCCCTTGAGCTCAGGAGTTCAAGACCAGCCTGGGCAACCTGGTGAAACCCTGTCTCTAAAAAAGAAAATATGAAAATTAGCAGGGTGTGGTGGTGCATGCTTGTAGTCCCAGCTGCTCGGGGGGCTGGGGCAGAAAGATCTCTTGTGCCCAGGAGATTACAGCGAGCTGTGATCTGTCACAGCACTCCAGTCCTGGGTGACAGGGTGAGACTGCGTCTCTTAAAAAAAATTTTTTTTAAAGGAAAACAAAAATAGTTAACATCCTTAAGGTAATGAAAACAGTAATAAATTTAATATGAGAATCCAATCAACCAAAAGAGAAATGGGCAAATGACAGGAAAAGACAATTCACAAAATAAATACAAATAGCCAAAAGTGATCAAAGCCAAGTTTACCCCCAGTAATAACTGAACTTGAAGTACTGAAGCCCTCCTCTTTGCCTGTCAAATCAGCAAAGATATTAGAAATCTGGTTCCCTATAGCCAAGAAGAGCACAGGGGCATGGGAGACACCATTCCCATTGCTGGCTGCAAACGAGGATGACCTTTTTGAAGAAGAACTGGGCAGCCTGCACCCAAAGCCTGAAAATGTGCACATCTGTTGATCCACTATTTCTACTTCTAGGAATTTACTTTCTGGAAGTACTCCAGCAAGTAGGAAAATATTTCACTACAAGGATTTTTATGATGCCAAAAATTATTTAAGTATTTTTTTCAGACAGGGTCTCACTCTGTCACCCAGGCTGGAGTGCAGTGGTGCAATCTCCGCTTACTGCAACCTCCACTTCCCAGGTTCAAGGAATTCTCCCACTTCAGCCTCCCGAGTAGCTGGGATTACAGGTGTGCACCACCATGCCCAGCTAATTTTTCTATTTTTGGTAGAGACTAGGTTTCACCATGTTGACCAGGCTGGTTTTGAACTCCTGACCTCAGATGATCCATCCACCTCGTAATTTTTTTTATTTCATGTATGTAGAGATGGGGGTCTTGTTATATTGCCCAGGCTGGTCTTGAACTCCTGGCCTCATGTGATTCTTCCACTGAACCCAGCCTTAAGACTGGTGTTTCTAAAGAGATTCGGGAATATGAGAAATGGATCATGTTTCACGAGCACCATTTGCTAGACAAGATATAGGAATGGTAGGATATGAACCCTGAAACAGAACTCAATATAATAGTGGCTTAAGCAAAGTCGAACTTTATTTCTCTCTCATAAATAGGCCAAACATAAAGAATGCAGAATTGGTGTGAAGGCTTCATGGCGTCAGAGATCCAGGTGGCTTCCACTTTTGTGCTACTATCCCTGGGAGTGCACTGGCCTGAAAGATCCAGGATGGCTCCCAGTGGGGGGAAAGATGAAAAGGGAAACAGATTCGCCTCCACAGCTCTTTCTAAATACAAGTGAACTGAGAAATGAAATCTAAGCTTTAGTGCTTAATTTATTCTGGGCTGGGCGTGGTGGCTCAAGCCTGTAATCCCAGGACTTTGGGAGGCCGAGGTGGGCAGATCATGAGGTCAAGAGATCGAGACCGTCCTGGCCAACATGGTGAAACCCAGTCTCTACTAAAAATACAAAAATTAGCTGGGTGTGGTGGCACACGCCTGTAGTCCCAGCTACTCGGGAGGCTGAGGCAGGAGAATTGCTTCAACCCGGGAGGCAGAGGTTGCAGTGAGCCGAGATTGTGCCATTACACTCTAGCCCGGCGACAGAGCAAGACTCCGTCTCAAAAAAAAAAAAAAAAAAAAAAAAAAAAAGGCAGGGTGAGGTGGCTCACGCCTGTAATCCCAGCACTTTGGGAGGCTGAGGCGAGTGGATCACCTGAGGTCAGGGGTTTGAGACCAGCCTAGCCAACATGGCGAAACCCCGTCTCCATTAAAAATACAAAAATAAGCCGGACATAGTGATGCGTGCCTGTAATCCCAGCTACTAGCAGGGCTGAGGCAGGAGGATTGTTTGAACCTGGGAGGCGGAGGTTGCAGTGAGCCAAGATCACACCATTGCATTCCAGCCTGGGCAACAGAGTGATATTCTGTCTCAAAAAACAAAAAACAAAACCAAACCAAAAAATTTATTCTGCCCTGGCCAGGTGTGGTGACTCACACCTGCAATTCCAGCACTTTGGGAGGCTGAGGCAGGTGGCTCACTTGAGTCAAGGGCTTTGAGACCAGCCTGGCCAACATGGCAAAATCCCGTCTCTACTAAAACTACAAAAATTAGACGGGTGTGGTGGCACACGCCTATAACCCCAGCTACTGGGGAGACTGAGGCAGAAGAATCACTTGAACCCGCGAGTGAGAGGTTGCAGTGAGCCAAGATCGCGCCACTGTACTCCAGCCTGGGCAACAGAGTGAAAAAAAAGAAAAAAAAAATAAAAGAAAAAACATAATTTATTCTGCCCTAAGGACTGTGAGGATCATCTCTTTGGTTACTTTCCAGAGCAAAAAGGTGGTGTACAACAGTGAGGTCAGGTCATATTTGAGCAGTTGAAGGAAACATAGCTGTTCATTCCAAGTTAATAAAAATTGTTTGCAAAAATGTGCCAGATGCAAATTTGCATATAGAGTATGGTCAGGATGCAAATTTGCATATACAGGATGGTCAGAATACATACAAATATGCCCAGTAAAAGACAAGAAATATAATGAAACACTAATAGAAGCTGTCTCTTAGAGGTAGGTGAATTTTCTTTTTTTTTTTTTTTTTTTTGTATTTTGCTGCTTTTTCAAATTTTTTATAATGAGCAAGCATTATTAGTTAGGTCTTTTTTTTGAGACGGAGTCTCTCTGTTGCCCAGGCTGGAGTGCAATGGCACGATCTTGACTCATTGCAACCTCTGCCTCCCATGTTCAAGCGATTCTCCTGCCTCAGCCTCCCAAGTAGCTGGGACTACAGGTGTGCACCACCACGCTCGGCTAATTTTTGTATAGTGTTTTTTTTTTTAGACAGGGTCTCACTCTGTCACCCAGATTGGAGTGCAGTGGCACAAACACGGCTCACTGCAGCCTCAACCTCTTGGGCTCAAGGGATCCTCCTGCCTCAGCCTCCTGTGTAGCTGATATCTCAGGTGCACATCACCATGCCTATGCCTAGCTAATTTTTAAATTTTTCTGTAGAGACAGGGTCTCGCTATGTTGCTCAGGCTGGTCTTGACCTTGTGGGCTTAAGTGACCCTCCCGCCTCAGCCTCCCAAAGTGCTAGGATCACAGGCATGAGCCACCATGCCTGGCTAGATCTTTTAAACTTTATCTGTTGTGACATACAGAATGCCTATAGATGAAGGCAAATGCACAGCACGGTGAATCATTGAGTAAAATTATTCAGGCATCTATTTCCACATGAAGAAAGCAGTCAGAAGTGGGCGGATCAGCTGAGCTCAGGAGTACAAGACCAGTGTGGGCAATGTGACAAAACCCCATCTCTACCAAAAATACAAAAAATTAGCTGGGCATGGTAGTGTGCGCCTGTAGTCCCAGCAACTTGGAAAGCTGAGGTGGGAGGATCCCTTGAGCCCGGGAGGTCTAGGCTGCAGTGAGCTGAGATTGTGCCATTGCACTCCAGCCTGGGTGACAGAGGGGGACTCTGTCTTAAAAATAAATAAATAAATGTCAATAAATGTCATTGATGTATTCTAGAACATTCATCTTTTGTTCCTTTTTATTCACAAAGTGTACTGTTCCCTGAAAGGCAACCACCATGTTGGTTCTGATGGAACACTTCTGATTTTCTTAATAATGTTGCTACCTATTGGCGGGGCGAGGTGACTCACGCCTGTTACTCCAGCACTTGGGGAGGCTCAAGAGGATCCCTTGAGCACAGAAGTTCAAGATCAGCCTGGGCAACATAGTGACAACCTCATCTCTATAAAAAATAAAAATTACCCAGGAGTGGTGGCATGCACCTGTATACCAGCTACTTGGGAGGCTGAGGGGAGGATTGCTGGAACCTGGGAGTTTGAGGCTGCAGTGATTGTGCCATGGCACTCCAGCCTGGGTGACAGAGCCAGACCCTGTCTCCAATAATAATAATAACACTAATAATAATAATGTTGCCACCTAGGTATGCTTCCTAAAACAGTGTAGCCTAATTTGGACTTTTTTTTTTTTTTTTTTTTTTTTGAGACGGAGTCTCGCTCAGTCGCCCAGGCTGGAGTGCAGTGGCGCAATCTCGGCTCACTGCAAGCTCCGCCTCCCGGGTTCATGCCATTCTCCTGCCTCAGCCTCCCAAGTAGCTGGGACTACAAGCGCTCGCCGCCACGCCGGGCTAATTTTTTGTATTTTTAGTAGAGACAGGGTTTCACCGTGTTAGCCAGGATGGTCTCGATTTCCTGACCTCGTGATCCGCCCATTTCGGCCTCCCAAAGTGCTGGGATTACAGGCCGCGCCCGGCCATTTGGACTATTTTTTTTTTTTTTTTTTTTTTTGAGACGGAGTCTCGCTCTGCTGCCCAGGCTGGAGTGCAGTGGCTGGATCTCAGCTCACTGCAGGCTCCGCCTCCCGGGTTCACGCAATTCTCCTGCCTCAGCCTCCCCAGTAGCTGGGACTACAGGCGCCCGCCACCTCGCCCGGCTAGTTTTTTGTATTTTTTAGTAGAGACGGGGTTTCACCGTGTCAGCCAGGATGGTCTCGATCTCCTGACCTCGTGATCCGCCCGCCTCGGCCTCCCAAAGTGCTGGGATTACAGGCTTGAGCCACCGCGCCCGGCCTGGACTATTTTTTAACTCTATGTAAGGAGGAACCATATTGTATATACTGTTGTATGTGGCTTTTTTTTTTTTTTTTTGAGATGGAGTCTCGCTCTGTCGCCCAGGCTGGAGCGCAGTAGTGCAAACTTAACTCACTGCAAGCTCCGCCTCCCGGGTTTACGCCATTCTCCTGCGTCAGCCTCCCGGGTAGCTGGGACTACAGGCGCCCGCCCCCACGCCCGGCTAATTTTTTGTATTTTCAGTAGAGACGGGGTTTCACCGTGTTAGCCAGGCTGGTCTTGAACTCCTGACCTCGTGATCCACCCGCCTCGGCCTCCCAAAGTGCTGGGATTACAGGCGTGAGCCACCGCGCCCGTCCACGGCTGCTTTCTTCTTCCACTCAACATTATCTTTGAGAGATAAGTCCATGCTCTGGCAAATGGATCTAGGGTATGTATTCCCACGGTTACATGGTAGTCCATTGTGTTATATGCCCCAAGGTATGTATCCTTTCTCCTGCGATGGGCATTTGGGTTGTTTCCTTTGAAAGGCTTTACAAATAGGGTGACAATCCTTACACAAGGCTCCTGGCATCTGTTGCACCCATCTCTCTCAGATACAGATAGGGGCGGAAGTTCTGGGTCCCTGGGAAAGAAAGTGCCAAACTGTTTTTCAAAGTGGTTCAACTCTTCTGCCTCCTTCAGAGGTGTATGAGATTTTCTGTTGCTCCACATTTCACCACATCTGATAGTGTCGGATTTTGAAAGTTTTGACATTTCTAGGGGTAGAGGGAAAGGTGTGGAGTGATTTTGCGCTACCAGTTTTGTTTGTTTTTTTGAGATGGAGTCTCACTCTAGTCACCCACGCTGGAGTGCAGTGGTGCAATCTTGGCTCACCGCACCCTTTGCCTACCAGGTTCAGGCGATTCTCTTGCCTCAGCCTCGTAACTGGGATTACAGGCATGTGCCACCATGCCCGGGTATTTTTGTATTTTTAGTAGAGACGGGGTTTTGCCATGTTGGTCAGGATGGTCTTGAACTACTGACCTCAGGTGATCCTTCCACCTCAGCCTCCCAAAGTGCTGGGATTACAGGTGTGAGCCATCGCACTGGGCCCTGCATTGTTCTAATGTTCGTTCTCCTTCTGAGGATGAGCACCTTTTCACAGCTTTATTGCGATTTAGAGTTCCTCTTTTCTAAAATGCTTGCTGGAAGTGGCTCATGCCTGCAATCTCCGAAATTTGGGAGGCCAAGGCCAGAGGACACCTTGAGCCCAGGAATTTGAGACCAGCCTGGGCAAGACCCTGTTTCTAGGCCGGGCGCGGTGGCTCACGTCTGTAATCCCAGCACTTTGGGAGGCCAAGGCGGGTGGACCACGAGGTCAGGAGATCGAGACCATCCAGGCTTACATGGTGAAACCCCGTCTCTACGAAAAATACAAAAAATTAGCTGGGCGTGGTGGCAGGCGCCTGTTGTCCCAGCTACTCAGGAGGCTGAGGCAGGAGAATGGTGTGAACCCGGGAGGCAGAGCTTGCAGTGAGCCGAGATTGCGCCACTGCACTCCAGCCTGGGAGACAGCGAGACTCTGTCTCAAAAAAAAAAAAAAAAAAAAAAGACCCTGTTTCTAAAAAAATTAAAAATTAGCAGGGCACAGTAGCCCATCCTTAATGGTCTTAGTTACTCAGGAGGCTGAGGTGGGAGGATGGCTTAGGCCAGGGAGGTCGAGGCTGCAGTGAGCTAGCATTATGTCACTCTACTCCAGCTTAGGTGACAGAGTGAGACCCTGTTTCAAATAAATAAATTAATTGGCCAGACGCAGTGGCTCATGCTTGTAATCCTAGCACTTCGGGAGGCCAAGACAGGCCAATTGCCTGAGCTCAGGAGTTTGAGAACAGCCTGGTCAACATGGCGAAACCCTGTCTCTACTAAAAATACAAAGATTAACCAGGTGTGGTGGCGCGTGCCTGTAATCCCAGCTACTCAGGACACTGAGGCAGCAGAATCGCTTGAACCTGGGAGGCGGAGGTTGCAATGAGCCAAGATCGCGCCACTTCATTCCAGCTTGGGTGACAGAGTGAGACTGTCTCCAAAAAATAAAATTAATTAATTAATTAATTAAGTGTCTACTTGAGAGTTTGACAATTTTTCTTCTGGGGGTTGCTGTTTGTTTTTAAGGAGTTACTTATGTTTGCAAGATATGTTTAGATTCATTGTATTGTGTGTTACAAATTTCTTCTCCTACTCTGTAACCATTTTCTAATGGTTATCTTTTTTTTTTAATAAAAAATCTCAAACATACACAAAAGTAGAGAGAATCATATAATGAATTCCCATAGACTTATTGCCAGCTTTGATAATTGTCAATTCATGGCTAATCTTATTCCCTCTCTACCTGAACCTATTTCTTTATTGGATTGCTTTTAACACATTCCAGACGTCTTATTATTTTACCTCCCAAATTTGTAGGAAGTACATATCTCTAAGTAATAATGACCTTTTAAAGTATGGATCTAAATATACAGCCACATTATCATTCTAAGATATCTTTTGGTGAATGTTACTTCTTTTTTTTGGGAGACAGGGTCTCGCTCCGTCACCCAGGCTGGAGTGTAGTGGCGTGATCTGGGCTCACTGTAGCCTCGACCTCCAGGGCTCAAGTGGTCTTCCCACCTCAGCCCCCTGAGTAGCTCAGACCACAGGTGTGTGCCATTACACTCAGCTAATTTAAAATTTTTTTTTGTAGAGAGAGTGTCTCTCTGTGTTGCCCAGGCCGGTCTACAACTCCTGACCTCAAGCAATCCTCCTGCCTCGGCCCCCCAAAGTGCTGGGATTACAGGCATAAGCCACTGTGGCAAGTTCTTTTTTTTTTTTCCTTGAGACAGAGTCTTGCTCTGTCCTTGTTGCCCAGGCTGGAGTGCAATGGCCCAATCAAATCATGACTCACTGTAGCCTCAACCCGCTGGGCTCAAGTGATCCTCCCATCTCAGCCTCCCACGTAGCTGGAACTACCAGCATGCAGCACCACACTCGGCTACTGTGTTTGTTTGTTTGTTTGTTTGTTTCGTAGACAGGGTCTTGCTATGTTGCCCAGACTGATCTCGATCTCCTGGCCACAATTGGGGTTCCCGATTCAGCCCCGCAAAGTGCTAGGATTATAGGCATGAGCCACCATGCCTGGCCATGACTGCATTTATGTTATGGATGAACCACAATTGATGAAACCATCAAGCATTTCTTGGATTCTACTTAAAAAGCCTTTAAAATGTTAGCTGTTGTGGTGAAAGTGGGTGCCCACAGCCAGAATAAGGGCCACATTCCAGCCAGCAGGAAGAGCAGAAAAGGAGAGAGCATACTCTTTGACTTCAGGGACACAATCTAGAAGTTGCCCGCATCATTTCTTCCCACGTTCCATTGGCCAGAAAACAGATACATGGCCCCACCAGGCTCCAAAGAGGATGAGAGACAGTCTTGGCTAGGGAATCTGATGCCCAATTACAAATTCTGTTTCAATAGAGGAAGGGGTGGCCGGGCAAGGGGGCTCACACCTGTAATCCCAGTGGATTGCCTGAGCTCAGGAGTTTGAGACCAGCCTGGGCAAGGTGGTGAAACACTATCTCTACAAAAAAATTTTAAAAATTAGCCGGCATGGTGGTGCCTGCCGGTAGTCTCTGCTACTTGCAGGGCTGAGGTGGGAGAATTGTTTAAGCCTGGGAAGTCGAGGCTGCAGTGAACTATGTTCCTGCTACTACACTACAGCCTCGGTGGCAGAGGGAGACCACATCTCTAAAAAAATAAAAATAAAAATTAGAATGCCGGGCACGGTGGCTCATGCCTGTAATCTCAGCACTTTGGGAGGCCGAGGCCGGCAAATCACCTGAGGTCAGGAATTAGAGACCAGCCTGACCAATATGATGAAACCCTGTCTCTACTAAAAATACAAAAATTAGCTGGGCGTGGTGGCGCATGCCTGTTATCCCAGCTACCCAGGAAGCTGAAGAAGGAGAATCGCTTGAACCCAGGAGGCAGAGGTTACAGTGAACCAAGATTGCACCATTGCACTCCAGCCTGGGTGACGAGAGCAAAACTCCATCTCAAAAAAAAAAAAAAAAAAAAAAAAAAATCCAGACATAGTGGCTCACACCTATAGAAGAAGAAAGGAAGAAAAAAATATTGGTGGGGCCAGGTGCAGTGACTCACATCTGTAATTCCAGGGCTTTGGGAGAATGAGGCAGGAGGATCGCTTGAGGCCAGGAATTCAAGACCAGCCTGGGCAACATAGCGAAACATCATCACTACGAAAAATATAAAAATTAGCTGGGCGTGGTGGTGCGCACCTATAGTCCCAGCTACTTGGGAGGCTGAAGTGGGAGGATCACTTGAGCCCAATAAGTTGATGCTGTAGTGAGCCATGATTGTACCACCGCACTCCAGCCTGGGTAACAGAGCAAGACCCTGTCTCCAATAAGAAAATAAGTAAAAATAGTTCATTCCTTTTTATTGCTGAGTAGTAGCCCACCATGTCGATTACCACAGCTTGTTTATCCATTCATCCACTGAAGAACATTCGGTTGTTTCCAGTTTGGGGCAATTATGAACAAAGCCACTATTCATATATTGTACTAGTTCTTGTACACACTCACGTTTTCACTTCTCTTTGGTAAATGCCTAGGAGTGGGAGTGTTGGGTTGCATGGTGTGTATATGTTTAAATTTCTTAGAAACTGTCGAACTTCCCCCAGTGTGTGATGCAAATAAGGTCTTCACAGAAGGTCCCAGGTCGCTTTAGCAGTGGAGCTGAGGCGTTTGCTCCCCATGGCAGGAGTAGGATCTGATCTGTGTAGCTCTGGGACTGATTTCTTGGCCGTCCTAGAGATTCAGTGGGTTCCCTAATATCGTTGAACACATCACACATCTCCTTCTTTTTTTTTTTTTTTTTTTGAGACAGAATCTCAGTCTGCCATCCAGGCTGGAGTGCAGTGGCACAATCTCGGCTCACGGCAAGCTCTGCCTCCCGGGTTCACGCCATTCTCCTGCCTCAGCCTCCCAAGTAGCTGGGACTACAGGTGCCCACCACCATGCCCGGCTAATTGTTTTGTATTTTTAGTAGAGACAGGGTTTCACTGTGTTAGCCAGGATGATCTCAATCTCTTGACCTCGTGATTCACCCGCCTCAGCCTCCCAAAGTGCTGGGATTACAGGCGTGAGCCACCGTGCCGAGCCTCTTTTCTTTTCTTTTTCTGTTTTTTTCTTTTCTTTCTTTTTGTCTCTCTTTCTTTCTTTTTTCTTTTCTTTCCTTCTGTCTTTCTCTCTCTCTCTCTCTCTGTCTCCCTCCCTTCTTTCCTCCTTCCTTTTTTCTTTCTCTTGAGACAGGGTCTCCTTCTGTCACCCAGGCTGGAGGACAGTGGTGCCATGATAGCTCACTGCAACCTCCAATCCCTGGATTCAGGCAATCTTCTTGCTTCAGCCTCCTGAGGAGCTGGGACCACAAGTGTGCTCCACCATGCCTAGCTAATTTAAAACAATTTTGGGGGCCAGGCATGGTGGCTCATGCCTGTAATCTCAGAAATTTAGGAGGCCAAGGTGGGAGGATCGTTTGAGGCCAGGAGTGTGAGACCAGCCTGGCCAACATGGCGAAACCCTGTCCCTACTAAAAAAAATACAAAAATTAGCTTTTTTGTATTTGTATAAAATACAAAAATACAAAAAAAACAAAAAAATACAAAAATGATGGCTTATGCCTGTAATCCCAGCTACTCCAGAGGCTGAGGCAGGAGAATCACTTGAATCTGGGACGTGGAGGCTACAGTGAACTGAGATCGAGCCACTGCACTCCAGCCTGGGTGACAGAGCGAGACTCCATCTCAAAAAAAAAAAAAAAAAAAAAAATGGGCCAGGCATGGTGGCTCACGCCTATAATCTCAACATTTTGTGAGGCTGAGGTGGGTGGATCACTTGAGGTCAGGAGTTCGAAACCAGCCTGACCAACATGGTGAAAGCCCATCTGTATGAAAAATAGAAAAATTAGGACAGCGAATGGCTCACGCCTGTAATCCCAGCACTTTGGGGGGCTGAGGGTGGTTCACCAGAGATCAGGAATTTGAGACCAGCCAGACCAACATGGTGAAAGCCCGCCTCTACTAAAAATACAAAAAAATTAGCTGGGTGTGGTGGTGGGCACCTGTAATTCCAGCTACTCAGGAGGCTGAGGCATGAAAATTGCTTGAACCCAGGAGGCGGAGGTTGCAGTGAGCTGAGATAGTGCCACTACTCTCCAGCCTGGGTGACAGAATGCGACTTTGTCTCAAAAAAAAAAAAGAACAATTTTTGTAATATGGTATCTTGCTATGTTGCTCAGGCTGATCTTGAACTTCTGGCCTCAGGTGATCCTCTCACCTTAGTCCCCTGAGGCACTGGGATGACAGGTGTGAGCTACTGCAGAATGTTTAAAGGAAACAACCAACTATTTTCCAAAGCAGTTGCTCTATTTTGCATTTCCACCGGCAATGTCTGAGATTTCCAGCTGCTCCACATTTCTGCTGACACTCGATAGGGTCAGTCTTTTTAATTTTAGTCATTTGAGTGGGTGTGCAGTGACATTTCATTGAGGTTTCGTTTGTATTTCCCTAATGACTAATAGTGTTGAGCACTTTTTCACAGGCTTCCTGGCCATTCACATTTCTTCTTCTTCTTTTTTTTTTTTTTTCTCTTTTTGAGATGGAGTCTCACTTTTGTCATCCAGGCTGGAGTGCAATGGCGCAATCTTGGTTCACTACAACCTCTCCCTCCCGGGTTCAAGCGATTCTCCTGCCTCAGCCTCCCAGGTAGCTGGGATTACAGATGCCTGCCACCGTGCTTGGCTAATTTCTGTATTTTTAGTAGAGATGGGGTTCCACCATGTTGGCCATACTGGTCTTGAACTGATCTCAGGTGATCTGCCCGCCTTGGCCTCCCAAAATGCTGGGATTACAGGCGTGAGCCACTGCGCTGGCCTCTTCTTCTTCTTCTTTTTTTTTTTTTTAATGGAGTCTTGCTCTGTCGCCCAGGCTGGAGCGCAGCGGTGCAATCTTGGCTCACTGTAACCTCTGTCTCCTGGATTCAAGGGATTCTCCTGCTTCAGCTTCCAGAGTAGACAAAATTGCAGGAACCTGCCACCGCACCCAGATAATTTTTGTGTTTTTAATAGAGATATGCTTTCACCATATTTGCCAAGCTGGTCTCGGACTCCTTACCTCAGGTGATCTGCCCACCTTGGCCTCCCAAAGTGCTGGGATTATAGGAGTGAACCATCATGCCCGGCCTTCACGTCTCGTCTTGAGTGAAGTGTCTGTTCAAATCTTTTGGCCATTTAAAAAATTAGGCTATTTGTCTGCTTTTTAAATTTAATTAATTAATTAATTAATTATTTTCTCTTTTGAGACAGGGTCTCACTCTGTGGCCCAGGTTGGACTGCCGTGGCGCAATCAAAGCTCACTGTAGCTTCTGCCTCCCCAGGCTCAGGTGATCCTTCCACCTTAGCCTCCCGAGTAGCTAGGACTACAGGTGGGTGCCACCATGCTGGGCTAACTTTTGTATTTTTTGAAGAGATGGGATTTTGCCCTGTTGCTCAGGCTGGTCTCGAACTTCTGGGCTCAAGCAATTCACCTGCCTTGGCTTCCCAAAGTGCTGGGATTTACAGGCTTGAGCCGTCACGCCTGGCCCCCAGGCTGGTCTTGAAATCCCGAGGTCAAGTAATATGCCTGCCTTGGTGTCCCAAAGTGTTGGCATGACAGGCATGAGCCACCATGCCTGGCCTATTTTTAAAAATAGAGTTAGAGCTGTGAACGGTGGCTCACGCCTGTAATCGCAGTACTTTGGGAGGCCGAGGCAGGCGGATCATCTGAGGTTGCAAGTTCGAGACCAGCCTGACCAACATGGAGAAACCCTGTCTCTACTAAAAATACAAAATTAGCCAGGCATGGAGGTGCATGCCTGTAACCCCAGCTACTTGGGAGGCTGAGGCAGGAGAATTGCTTGAACCCGGGAGGTAGAGGTTGCAGTGAGCAGAGATCGCGCCACTGCACTCCAGCCTGGGCAACAAGAGTGAAACTCCGTCTCAAAAAAAAATAAATAAATAAAAGAATTAGAGACAGGGTCTTGTTATGTTGCCAGGCTGGTTTTGAACTCCTAGCCTCAAGTGATCCTTCTGCCTTGGTCTCTATTAATCTGATGTTTTATAAAGCGTCCAGCTGCTTTGAGGAGGACAGGTTGTGGAGGGGCCAGTGTGGAAGCTGGAGAGTGGGGAGGGACTGTAGCTTCCACAGAAGTGAGCTGGTCACAGGCCGACACACTGCCTGGTTTCTGGGAAAGTCAGCGCCGGCTTCCCCAGCTCTTGGCCTGCTGCCTGGAGAGGCTGAGACACTCATCTCTTGCTCGTGTGTGGAGGCCCTCAGCTCAGCTTCCAGGAGTCTGGCACTGTCTCGGGGCAGCGCCTCGTCGCTTGGTGCCCTGAATCTCAGCTTCTTTCTTCATCCAAAGAGGGAGGGTTTTTTATTTCATTTGGTTTTATTTTGAGACGGAGTCTTGTTCTGTTGCCCAGGCTTGAGCGCAGTGATGCGATCTCAGCTCACTGCAACCTCTGCCTCCCAGGTTCAAGCGATTCTCCTGCCTCAGCCTCCTGAGTAGCTGGAATTACAGACGTGTACCACCATGGCTGGCTAATTTTTGTATTTTTTAGTAAGGACGGAGTTTCACCATGTTGGCCAGGCTGCTCTCAACCTCCTGACCTCAAGTGATCCACTCTCCTCAGTCTCCCAAAGTGCTGGGATTACAGGTGTGAACGACTATGTCCAGTCAAAGAGAGAGTTTTATCCGTCCTGTAGCCCAGAGGCCAGCCCAGACCTGCCACCTGTGGTCTGCATCAGCACAGTTGTATTGGTTGCTAAAACGTCGAAATACTGCACTCCTGGTTAGTAAAGAGCCCACATAGCCCAGAGATGTCTGCTACCACCGAGTCCACTCCTTGGGGACCCCTTGGACTTTCCCACATCTCAGCAACTAAAGGTGGGGCTCTAGGACCCTGACTCCAGCCCCTATGGCCACATCTGTGTGACTGGATAGTGCTTGGGGAATATCTTCTGGGGACAGCCCAGGCCTGACTGAAGTGGGGAAGATGAGACTAGGAGGATGATGCTCAAGGATTGAGGGAGGAATTTTTTTTTTTTTTTTTTGAGACAAAATCTCACTCTTGTCATCCAGGCTGGAGTGCAATGGCGCGATCTCGGCTCACTGCAACCTCTGCCTCCCGGATTCAAGCGATTCTCCTGCCTCAGCCTCCCGAGTAGCTGGGATTACAGGCGCCTGCCACCATGTCCAGCTAATTTTTGTATTTTCAGTAGAGATGGGGTTTCACCGTGTTAGCCAGGATGGTCTCGATCTCCTGACCTCGTGATCCGCCTGCCTCGGCCTCCCAAAGTGCTGGGATTACAGGCGTGAGCCACTGCCCCTGGCCGAGGGAGGATTTTTATCAAAGTGAGCCCAGGACTCGAGACTTTTAGCAGTGGAACATATCCAAGTCGCACAGTACTGAAGTGTGTTCGCAGCAGTGAATCCATAGGGGTCTGTAGCAACCTCAATCTTTGCCTCCTCAAAAATGAATTTTTTTTTTTTTTGAGACGGAGTCTGACTCTGTCGTCCAGGCTGGAGTGTGCAGTGGCGTGATCTTGGTTCATGCAAGCTCTGCCTCCTGGGTTCATGCCATTTTCCTGCCTCAGCCTCCCAGGTAGCTGGGATTACAGGTGCCTACCACCACGCCCGGCTAATTTTTTGTAGTTTTAGTAGAGATGAGGTTTCACCGTATTAGCCAGGATGGTCTCCATCTCCTGACCTCGTGATCTGCCCACCTCGGCCTCCCAGAGTGCTGGAATTACAGGCGTGAGCCACTGTGCCGGCCTTCAAAAATGAATTTGACCAAGGGGCATAAGGCAGAGTGAGAAACCAAGGTAAGTTTTAGAGCAGGAGTGAAAGTTTATTATTGTTTATTTATTTATTTATTTTGAGACTGAGTTTCGCTCTTGTTGCCCAGGCTGGAGTGCAATGGCACGATCTCTGCTCACTGCAACCTCCGCCTCCCAGGTTCAAGCTATTGTTCAAGCGATTCTCCTGCCTCAGCCTCCTGAGTAGCTGGAATTACAGGCATGTGCCACCACGCCAGGCTAATTTTGTATTTTTTAGTAGAGATGGGGTTTCTCGATATTGGTCAGGCTGGTCTTGAACTGCTGACCTCAGGTGATCCGCCCACCTCGGTCT
The DNA here is from genome assembly GCF_024542745.1 of Macaca thibetana thibetana. Taxonomy (NCBI): domain Eukaryota; kingdom Metazoa; phylum Chordata; class Mammalia; order Primates; family Cercopithecidae; genus Macaca; species Macaca thibetana. The sequence goes on along the minus strand of NC_065596.1, from coordinate 40,308,549 downwards.
CCCAAAGTATTGGATTACAGTTGTGATCCACCGCTCCTGGCCCTTTATTATTAATGTTATTATTATCGTCATTATTATTATTTTGAGACAGCGTCTTGCTCTGTCGCTCAGGCTGGAGTGCAGTGGCGCAATCTCAGCTCACTGTAACCTCCGCCTCCCGGGTGTAAGCTATTGTTTTGACTCAGCCTCCTGAGTAGCTGGGACTACAGGCACCCGCCACCACACCCAGCTAATTTTTTGTATTTTCAGTAGAGATGGGATTTCACCGTGTTAGCCAGGATGGTCTCGATCTCCTGACCTCGTGATCCGCCTGCCTCGGCCTCCCAAAGTGCTGGGATTACAGGCGTGAGCCACTGCCCCTGGCCGAGGGAGGATTTTTATCAAAGTGAGCCCAGGACTCGAGACTTTTAGCAGTGGAACATATCCAAGTCGCACAGTACTGAAGTGTGTTCGCAGCAGTGAATCCATAGGGGTCTGTAGCAACCTCAATCTTTGCCTCCTCAAAAATGAATTTTTTTTTTTTTTTTGAGACGGAGTCTGACTCTGTCGTCCAGGCTGGAGTGTGCAGTGGCGTGATCTTGGTTCATGCAAGCTCTGCCTCCTGGGTTCATGCCATTTTCCTGCCTCAGCCTCCCAGGTAGCTGGGATTACAGGTGCCTACCACCACGCCCGGCTAATTTTTTGTAGTTTTAGTAGAGATGAGGTTTCACCGTATTAGCCAGGATGGTCTCCATCTCCTGACCTCGTGATCTGCCCACCTCGGCCTCCCAGAGTGCTGGAATTACAGGCGTGAGCCACTGTGCCGGCCTTCAAAAATGAATTTGACCAAGGGGCATAAGGCAGAGTGAGAAACCAAGGTAAGTTTTAGAGCAGGAGTGAAAGTTTATTATTGTTTATTTATTTATTTATTTTGAGACTGAGTTTCGCTCTTGTTGCCCAGGCTGGAGTGCAATGGCACGATCTCTGCTCACTGCAACCTCCGCCTCCCAGGTTCAAGCTATTGTTCAAGCGATTCTCCTGCCTCAGCCTCCTGAGTAGCTGGAATTACAGGCATGTGCCACCACGCCAGGCTAATTTTGTATTTTTTAGTAGAGATGGGGTTTCTCGATATTGGTCAGGCTGGTCTTGAACTGCTGACCTCAGGTGATCCGCCCACCTCGGTCTCCCAAAGTATTGGATTACAGTTGTGATCCACCGCTCCTGGCCCTTTATTATTAATGTTATTATTATCGTCATTATTATTATTTTGAGACAGCGTCTTGCTCTGTCGCTCAGGCTGGAGTGCAGTGGCGCAATCTCAGCTCACTGTAACCTCCGCCTCCCGGGTGTAAGCTATTGTTTTGACTCAGCCTCCTGAGTAGCTGGGACTACAGGCACCCGCCACCACACCCAGCTAATTTTTTGTATTTTCAGTAGAGATGGGATTTCACCGTGTTAGCCAGGATGGTCTCGATCTCCTGACCTCGTGATCCGCCTGCCTCGGCCTCCCAAAGTGCTGGGATTACAGGCGTGAGCCACTGCCCCTGGCCGAGGGAGGATTTTTATCAAAGTGAGCCCAGGACTCGAGACTTTTAGCAGTGGAACATATCCAAGTCGCACAGTACTGAAGTGTGTTCGCAGCAGTGAATCCATAGGGGTCTGTAGCAACCTCAATCTTTGCCTCCTCAAAAATGAATTTTTTTTTTTTTTGAGACGGAGTCTGACTCTGTCGTCCAGGCTGGAGTGTGCAGTGGCGTGATCTTGGTTCATGCAAGCTCTGCCTCCTGGGTTCATGCCATTTTCCTGCCTCGCCTCCCAGGTAGCTGGGATTACAGGTGCCTACCACCACGCCCGGCTAATTTTTTGTAGTTTTAGTAGAGATGAGGTTTCACCGTATTAGCCAGGATGGTCTCCATCTCCTGACCTCGTGATCTGCCCACCTCGGCCTCCCAGAGTGCTGGAATTACAGGCGTGAGCCACTGTGCCGGCCTTCAAAAATGAATTTGACCAAGGGGCATAAGGCAGAGTGAGAAACCAAGGTAAGTTTTAGAGCAGGAGTGAAAGTTTATTATTGTTTATTTATTTATTTATTTTGAGACTGAGTTTCGCTCTTGTTGCCCAGGCTGGAGTGCAATGGCACGATCTCTGCTCACTGCAACCTCCGCCTCCCAGGTTCAAGCTATTGTTCAAGCGATTCTCCTGCCTCAGCCTCCTGAGTAGCTGGAATTACAGGCATGTGCCACCACGCCAGGCTAATTTTGTATTTTTTAGTAGAGATGGGGTTTCTCGATATTGGTCAGGCTGGTCTTGAACTGCTGACCTCAGGTGATCCGCCCACCTCGGTCTCCCAAAGTATTGGATTACAGTTGTGATCCACCGCTCCTGGCCCTTTATTATTAATGTTATTATTATCGTCATTATTATTATTTTGAGACAGCGTCTTGCTCTGTCGCTCAGGCTGGAGTGCAGTGGCGCAATCTCAGCTCACTGTAACCTCCGCCTCCCGGGTGTAAGCTATTGTTTTGACTCAGCCTCCTGAGTAGCTGGGACTACAGGCACCCGCCACCACACCCAGCTAATTTTTTGTATTTTCAGTAGAGATGGGGTTTCACCGTGTTAGCCAGGATGGTCTTGATCTCCTGACCTCGTGATCCGCCTGCCTCAGCCTCCCAAAGTGCTGGGATTACAAGCGTGAGCCACCGTGACCAGCCTAATTTTTGTATTTTTAGTAGAGATGGGGTTTCACCATGTTGGCCAGGCTGGTCTTGAACTCAACCAGGCGTTATGCTAATAGACCTCACAATATCCTCACAAATATCCCAGCAGCCTGGCCTCCCTGCTCCAGTCCCTGCCTCCACAGTCTGCTCCGCACCTGCAGCCGGAGGGAACCGTGAACCCCTGAGTCAGGTCAGGGCCCTCTTGGCTCAGAGCCCTGCTCTGGTCTCCGACTGCCCCCTCGCCCACTCTGCTCCATCACCTTGGGTGGCCTGGTGTGCCCGGGAGGACGTACAGGGTCTGTTCCCTCCATGCTCGCTCTGGACACAATGGGAGAGGCTTGGGTTTTTCAGGGACGGGACTCGGACAGGCCTGAACAGTGGTGACTGTGGCCTGAGCTGGGACCTGACCCTCCTCCAGGCTCCAAATATCCTCCCCTCCCCTCCCCCATGGGCCACTGGGCATCTGCCCTGTGACCAGAATCCAGTTTCCCCTTTTTTCTCCTGGTCCCAGGCCCAAGGAGCGGTGGATGTGACGTGTGGATGGGGGAGGGAGGCTTCCTGCAGCTGTCTCATCTCCCAGCACCCTAACCTCAGGTTCCTCCTGCCCCAGCCCCAGGCTCCAGCTGGGGGCCAGAAGTCCCCGTCTCCTTGGGGTGGCCTCCCTCGGGCCTTGCTCCGAGCCACTTCCTCATTCAGCAGGAGAGCCAGCCACCTGCCTCTCCCCAAGCCGCCAGCCACGCCTCTGTGTCTGTGCCACTGCCTTCCTCTCACCTTCTTTCTCAGCTTTGCCGCTATTTTCTCCTTTCCCATCTTTCATCTTTCCCCCCTACCCCAACTCTCCCCTAGTCAAAAACCCGCTTTTGGGTCTTGGGTTCCATTTCCACCTTGATTTGCTGTGCAGCCTTAGGCAAGTGTCTCTACCTCTCTGAACAATGGGGATGATAACAGCATGTGCCCCAGAAGGGCATTGCGGGGACTGAATGATTTAATGCTTGGGACAGAGTGCCTGCCATGTCATTAGTGCCCACATGCTGATGGCTCTTTTAATATCCTTTAAACAGCACAAGGGTCTGATGATTAAATGATAATCATCATAGCTGATGCTTTAAAAAAACTAATGAGTGTCAGACCCTGTTCTAGGAAGTTTAATTCATTTAATCCCCACAAGTGTAAAAAGTAGGTCCCGTTTTACTCCCAGTTTTACAGATGAAGAAACTGAGGCTCAGGAAGGTTGGGGCTGGGTGCTGTGGCTCACACTTGCAATCCTAGCACTTTGGGATGCCGAGGTGGGTGGATCACCTGAGGTCAGGAGTTTGAGACCAGCTGGGCAACATGGTGAAACCCTGTCTCTACTTAAAAAAAAAAAAAAAAAAAATTTATATATATGTAAATTAGCTGGGAGTGGTGGCAGACGCCTATAATCACAGCTACTTGGGAGGCTGAGGCAGGAGAATCACTTGAACCCGGGAGGCAGAGCTTGCAGTGAGCCGAGACCGTGCCATTGCACTCCAGCCTAGGCAAAGAGAGGAAAACTGCATCTCAAAAAAAAAAAAAAAAAAAGATGGAGTGACTTGCTCGAGGTTGCCCAGCCAGGTAGAGGCAGAGCTGGTTTCAATCAGCCAGAGGAAGGTCATGACACTGACCCTCCTGTTAAGACGATGTCCGACCCCTGATGGGGATGGAAATGAAGTTTGTACCTCGTGTACCCCTTGCCCTTCACGTCCAGTTGTTGGGGGGCTGTGGCATGGCCCCTGGGTGTCTGGGCCTGATTCTTTCTTGGGTGTTGTTTCTGTCTCTCCTCCCCTGTCCCCTCCTCCCTCTTGCCACCACCCGCCTCAGACTTCCTCCTTCACTTGCTTGGACGCTGCGCCACATCCCACGGGCCCTTACACTGTGGTGTCCAGCAGCATCCGGCTTCATGGGGGGCCTTGAACCCTGCAGCAGGCTCCTGCTCCTGCCTCTCCTGCTGGCTGTAGGTGGTGAGTTGGGGGCTTCCGCACCTGCCTCCCGGGTCCCTGGGCTCAGCTTGGGGCAGGGCAGGGAGCGGGGTGAAACGAGAGAACGAAAAGTGGGTGTTGGGATGGGAGCAGGTCCCCAGCCTCCCAAAGCCTGGGGGTTTCTCCCAGAGCCGGAGCTCCCAAGTTTCGTCGTCCGCTACAAGCAGCGGGGAAGAGACATCTAAGGGTGTTGCCACAGGACACATTGTGCAGAAGTAACACACATAGTCCAGTGGCCCAGACGCCAGCCCCCTGAGTCCCGCCAGACACACTCTCCCCCTTGCTAACCTCCTGGCTGTCAGGATCCACCCTCCCCAGCTTCTAAACTTGCCTCCTCGACCCCCATCATAACTCTGTGCCTCAGTTTACCTTCTTTTTCCTCCTTAGGTCTCCGTCCTGTCCAGGCCCAGGCCCAGAGCGGTAGGCCTAGACCCAGCGGTCCCCTCTCCCTTCCTCCCAGACCTCCCTGTCTCCGTCCCTCCCTCACCCTTTCCAAACCTCCCCGCCTCTGACCCCTCCCCACAGTTCCCAGCGCACGCTGACTTCCCCGACCCCTGTGCTGCAGATTGCGGTTGCTCTACGGTGAGCCCGGGCGTGCTGGCAGGGATCGTGCTGGGGGACTTGGTGCTGACAGTGCTCATCGCCCTGGCTGTGTACTTCCTGGGCCGGCTGGTCCCTCGGGGGCGAGGGGCTGCGGAGGGTGAGTGGGGCTAGCAGGGGACATCCTGAGGACTTGCCTAGATGGGGGTGGGCAGCTGGGTAAGCTCCCAGATCTCAAACACCCAAAGGGATGGTAATGGAGGTGCTGATTTGGAAATGACAAAACACGCTCAACTCACCACTCTGCCTGTGTCTGCACCTCACAACACCCCTCACCTCCAGCAGCGACCCGGAAACAGCGTATCACTGAGACGGAGTCGCCTTATCAGGTGAGAAAACCAGACTGTCCTCCTCACATTTCACTCCTGTCTGGGGATATCTGCCCAATACTCCTTCATGCCATCAGAGGGACTTCAAAGCCACTCTCCCTGAAGCACCCCCAAACCTTGAGGGCACATGGGACATCTGTCCAAAACTGACAAGCTTATGGTCAACTTAAAATGTGTGAAGAGGGGCTGGGCACAGTGACTCAAGCCTGTAATCCCAGCACTTTGGGAGGCTGAGGCGGGTGGATCACTTGAGGTCAGGAGTTCGAGACCAACATAGTGAGACCCTGTCTCTACTAAAAATACAAAATTAGCTGGGCGTGGTAACGCATGCCTGTAATCCCAGATACTTGGGAGGCTGAGGCAGGAGAATCCTTTGACCCGGGAGGCGGAGGTTGCAGTGAGCCAAGATCACGCAATTGCACTCCAGCCTGGGCAACAAGGGGGAAACTCTGTCTGAAAAAAAAAAAAAAAAGGGTGTCTTTACCTTTGTACGGGCAAGCACAGACCTTGCCAGAAGTCAGGCCAGGAATTTGCTGGAAGAAACCCAGCCCTAGGACGACTGATTTCTGGGAGATGCTCTCAGTAGGGCAGAGAATATCATTCAGCCCTACCTTGGTAACTCTAAAGGGAGGAGTCCTACAATTTCTTTTTGGGGTTTGAGGACCCTGCATCCCTTTGAGAAACTAAGAAAATCTAGAATCCTCAGAAAAATCCACACAAAAAATACAGAATTGTGTATATAATCTGAGAGCAGTGTAAGTGTTTTTTATAATTTAAAAAAAGTTTTTTTGGCCAGGCATGGTGACGCACACCTGTAATCCCAGCACTTTGGGAGGCTAAGGCAGGTGGATCACGAGGTCAGGAGTTCAAGACCAGCCTGGCCAAGATGGTGAAATCCCATCTCTACTAAAAATACAAAAATTAGCCAGGCATGGTGTCAGGCACCTGTAATTCTAGCTTCTTGGGAGGCTGAGGCAAGAGAATCGCTTGAATCCGGGGGTTGGAGGTTGCAGTGAGCCGAGATTATGCCACTGCACTCCAGCCTGGGAGACAGTGAGACTCCGTCTCAAAAAGAAAAAAAAAAAAGAAAAGAAAAGAGGGGTCTCACTATGTTGCCCAGGCTGGTCTCAAACTCCTGGTCTCAAGTGATCCTCCCAGCTCAGCCTCCAAAAATCTTGGGATTACAGGCACAAGCAAACGTGCTGGTTGCGTATTCTTGAAGCTCTTTGTTCTTTCTTTTCTTTAATTTTTTTTTTTTTTTTCTTGAGATGGAGTCTCACTCTGTAACCCAGGCTGGAGTGCAATGGCGTTGTCTCAGCTCACTGCAACCTCCACCTCCCAGGTTCAATCGATTCTCCTGCCTCAGCCTCTCGAGTAGCTGGAACCACAGGCACATGCCACCACACCCAGCTAATTTTTGTATTTTTAGTAGAGATGGGGTTTCACTATGTTGGCCAGGCTGGTCTCAATCTCCTGACCTCGTGATCCGCCCACCTTGGCCTCCCAAAGTGCTGGGATTATAGGCATGAGCCACCGCACCCAACCTTATTTATTTATTTATTTTTTAAAGTAGAGATAGGGACCGGGCGCGGTGGCTCACGCCTGTAATCCCAGCACTTTGGGAGGCCGAGGCGGGCGGATCACAAGGTCAGGAGATCGAGACCACGGTGAAACCCCGTCTCTACAAAAAATACAAAAAATTAGCCGGGCGCGGTGACGGGCGCCTGTAGTCCCAGCTACTCGGGAGGCTGAGGCAGGAGAATGGCAGGAACCCGGGAGGCGGAGCTTGCAGTGAGCCGAGATCGCGCCACTGCACTCCAGCCGGGGAACAGAGCGAGACTCTGTCTCAAAAAAAAAAAAAAAAATAAATAAATAAATAAATAAATAAATAAATAAAGTAGAGATAGGTTCTCACTATGTTGCCCAGGCTGGTCTCAAACTCCTGGGCTCAAGAGATCCTGTTACCTCGGTCTCCCAAAGTGCTGGGATTATAGGCATGAGTCACCATGCCTGGCTGAAACTCTTTTTAAAAACTATGGTGTATACAAGAGAATCTAGTCATCTATCCTCCTGTCAATGTTCCTTTTTAACCCTTTAGGGGGTCATGAGATCCTCTAAGACCTCTCCCCTGAAAATGCATGCCCAGACTAGTCATTATATATAATTTTAGGGTTTCTGTGTGAGGCTTGCCCCTGGGGGCCACATAGATCCTCTCCCCACCCCAAGTGTGAACCCCGCTGTGTGGAGTCTGATGTATTATCTGCAACCAGCTTTGCCTATTCACCTCACTTGTGGATAAAGTTTCTTTGTGAAGTCTAAGAATCTCAGGTTTGGCTCTGTGATATCCAGAAGACCAAGGGGCCTTTCCAGTTACTGGTGGCAGTGAAATTTTAGGGCAAAGCGTTACGCTTTGTATTCATGTATTCATTCCCTCTGTGGACGTGTCCAGCACCTATAAGTGCTCGATGCTGGGGACACAGTGACAGAGTTTATGTCATAGTTAAGACAAACTTGAAGCAAATGAACTAATACAATAATTTTGGGAGGCGCAGTAAAGGAAGTAAACAGGCTTTTGTGACAGTGACTGGGGAGTGTGGGGGGAAGAAACTACAGAGGGGAAATTGAGAAATGCCTCTCTGAGGAGGTGACGTGAACTGAGACTTGAAGGGAGAGGAGATCTAGGGGAACAGAGTTTCAGGTGGAGGGAACAGCACATGCAGAGGCCCTGAGGCCAGGGCGCACTGATGAGGCAGAGGAGAAGGGGGGAACATTGAACGCGCTTGAATAAAACCCAGATCTCTTCCATGGCTATAAAGCTGAAGAAGCTGCCGGGGCCTTGTAGGCCACTGGGAGAAGGCTGAAGGCTGGATTTTATTTGGTGGGTCCCTTCCACTGATGGTCCCCATCCTTTTAGGAGCTCCAAGGTCAGAGGTCGGATGTCTACAGCGACCTCAACACACAGAGGCCATATTACAAATGAGCCCGAATCATGACAGTCAGCAACCTGATACCTGGATCCAGCCATTCCTGAAGCCCACCCTGCACCTCATTCCAACTCCTACCGTGATACAGAACCACAGAGTACCGTCCCTGAGAGACCAGACCTCTCCCCAATACTGCCCTCAAATAAACATGAAGCACAAAAACATTATGCCAGATCCTTAGGCTGATGGGATGGGGGACATGTGGGGGTCCCGAGGGGGCCTTGGATCCAGAAACAGTTCATGGGAGGGAGGCTTTGGGAACGCTGGGGTTCTTTGAGGAAGAATACGACTACAGGTGTTTCAATTGTTTTATTACAATCCAAAAGGTGGGGGGGGGGGGCGTTCCTGTGGCACCACACATCATCCAGGATGAGAGGGTCGGAAGTCAAAGGTCCAAGGTGCAGGAGGGTCAGCCCCTGCCCGGCATGTTGATGTAGACTTTGCCATCTTCTGGGGGTAGGGAAAGAAAGCATGAAGCCTGACCACCCACATCTCCACTTCCCTGGGGACCCCCTGCTTCAGGGGTTTCCTCAGGGGTTCCCCCGGGCACCTCCTCCAGGGTTTCCCCAGCACCTCCTCCAGGGCTTCCCCAAGGGCCCCCTCCCTGGGACCCCCTCCCTAGGGACACCATGCACCCTCCAGGCCCCGCCCATCCCTGCCCTTACCTTGGGCGGGGCTGCGGCGTGGGCGTGCGCACAGGAACACCGCCCCCACGATGAGCAGCGACGCCACCGCATCCGCTGCCACGAGGCCTGCCAGGAGCGGCAGAGAGAGGGACCCACATCCGGAACAGGAGCCTGGAGAGCGGGGGCCGGAACAGGGAGACAGTCAGGCTCTGCGTCCTGGGGCTATGCTTTGGTCACAGGGAGACAGGAAGTCCCCTGTGAGGGGTGGGTCCCAGGTTCCCTAGGGTTGCGCTTGGGGAATGAAACAGGAGATAGAGATGCGGAGAGGCTGGGTGTCCCAGGACCCTCGGGGCTGTGCAGCGGGCACACGGGGGGACTCCTGAACAGAGGCTGGGGGTCGCCGATTCTGGGACTTGGAGAAGGACACGGATTGTCTGATTTGGGGACGGGAGGTGGGATGGTGACCTGGAGAGCCACTGGGGTGTTCTGGGAGCCTCTGGCCAAGCTTCTGGGATGGAAGTGACACCTGAAGTGCCAGGGTAAAAAGCAAGGAGTGATCTCTCACCTGGGGTCGTCTGAGCTGCAGCCACTGTGGAAAGAGAAAGAAGGTAGATGAGGATGGAGAGAAGGTCCACAGAACAGAATGCTCAGTCCGTCGCGGTGGCTTATGCCTGTCATCCTAGCACTTTGGGAGGCGGAGGCAGAAAGATCACTTGAGCCCAGGAGTTCGAGACCAGCCTAGACAACATAGTGAGACCCCCATCTCTGCAAGAAATACAAAAATTAGCTGAAGGTGTTGGTTCGCACCTGTAATCCCAGTTACTCCGGAGGCTGAGGTGGGAGGATCACCTGAGCCCAGGAAGTCAAGACTGCAGTAAGCCATGATTGCGCCACTGCACTCCAGCTTGGACAACAGAGCAAGACCCCATCTCAAAACAAACAAACCAAAAAATATGGTGTACGGAAGGAAAGGTAGTGTCCTGAGAAGTAATCTCCATGTTGGAGAGATGGAACAGGGCCACATGGGAAGGGGACTCCCAGAGACATGGAGAGTGACAAGAAATTGGAATTGGCAGCAGAGACCCAGCCACGAGAAGGGGATGCTAACAGGCAGCCCCTCCAGAACTCCCTGCCTCACCTCCTCCCGCCCCCAAGGACCCAGGCTCTGAAGCCAAATGGATCTCCCAGAAGGGAAGGGGTGCAGGGAAAAGAACCCCACTTTCAGCACCCGTCCCTACAGACGTCACCCAAGCACCCATCTCACAAACACTCTGCCTACCATCCCCTGTAACCACTGGCTTCACCTGGGAGCAAAAGCAGGAAGAGGATGTGACCCAGATGGATCATGGTGGGCTGGGGTCTGGCAGGGGTCTGGTAGAGGACTGTGGTCCAGAGAAGTCCCGAGGAACTGTGGGGGAGCAGAGAAGTAGCAATAGCGGATGTCACCCTGCTGGTGTCAAGGCCATCTGCTTCCTGTGTCTGTTGAGGGGGTGTCTCCGTTATTGCCTTTGGTGAACTGACTCAGGGGGAGGGTCAGAGAGACCAGGGAGGCTGCTGGCCTGGCCAAGTGGGAATGACAGGTGGCCAGCGGTGCAGGCTAGGGAGATCTGGAAATATTTTGGAGGTACGGCCAACAAAATTTGCTGATGAAATGGATGTGGGTGTGTTTGAGAGGGATCCTAGACAGCCAAGCCTTCTGGCGTGAAAAGCTGAGAAGATGGGAGTGTCTGCTGGCAGAGATGAAAGGTGGGGAAGTGGGTTTGCGGGGAAAGTGACGAGGTTTGGGCACACGGAGTTGGAAATGCCTGATAATCTCCCTGTGGAGATGCTGAATGACCTCACTGCATTTAGGAGTTCAGGGGATAAGGCTGGTCTGGAGATGTAAATTTGGGGGTTGATGGCTTATGGATGCTACTTAAAGCCACAAGACTGGGTGAGATCACCAAGGAAGTGAGTGCAGACAGGATTCTGCCTCCATCCCAACACACACTGAATGGGGGAAGAGGAGGAACTCTGCCAGGGAAATGGAGAAAGAGGGAGTAAGGGAGGGGACACCGGAGAGCTTGGCATCTTGAAAGCAGGGGAGAGACCACCGTGGTGGCTCATGCCTGTAATCCCAGCACTTTGGCAGGCCAAGGAAGGAGGATCACCTGAGGTCAGGAGTTCAAGCCAACATGGTGAAACCCCATCTCTACAAAAATACAAAAATTACCCAGGCATGGTGTCAGGCTCCTGTAATCCCAGCTACTTGGGAGACTGAAGCAGGTGGAGGTTGCACTGAGCTGAGATCTCGCCACTTTGCCACTGCACTCCAGCCTAGGTGACAGAGTGAGGCCCTGTCTCCAAAACAAGAAAGAAAAAGAAAAAGAATAAGAAAAGAAAAGCAAGCAAGCAAACAAGCAGGGGAGAAATAGGGCCAACGTGGTCAGTGCTGTGAAAGGTCACCAAGTGAAACTGACAGTGGCCTCCCACTGGAATGTCAGCTCCAGGGCTGGGAATTCCTGTCTACTTAGTTCACAGTACCCAGCAAAATGCCTCCTCTGCTGCAATGAATTATTTTAAATGATGGATGAGTAAATGAAACCAGACCTCTGAAAAGGGTGATGTAGGGGAGAGGAAGAAATTGAGCCACACCCTATACCCTTACCCACAGGCCCTTTCTCTGGGAGTCTAGACCCCCAGTCCTCCCCTCCCTCTGGACCCAGTAATATTCTCCCTGCCCCCACCCCTATCTCCATTCCCACTCCTACCCCTACCTCCATGGGCAGGACCCAGGAGACGAAGCCTCCAGCACCCCCTTGGACAGACTCAGAAATCCAGGCCCCAACCAGGCACCACGGCTCAAGCCTGTAATCCCAGCACTTTGGGAGGTCAAGGCAGGTGGGTCACCTGAGGTCAGGAGTTCGAGACCAGCCTGGCCAAATGGTGAAACCCCGTCTGTCCTAAAAATACAAAAATTAGTCAGGCGTGGTGTCCGGCGCCTGTAGTGTCAGCTACTCGGGAGGCTGAGGCGAGAGAATCACTAGAAAAGAAATCCAGGCCCCCCAGTATCCCCCTCCTCTTGGAGCCCAGTACCCTAGGCTCCTCCAGACCAAAGATCTGGACCCCAGCTCCCTCCTTCCCCAGGGACCTAGTAGTCCGCCTCCCAAGTCCACCCTGCCCATTCAGGGACTGCGTTCGCCGGAGCGCGACCCGGGGACTCCCAGGCTTGTGGGCGGGCCCTGCCCAGGACTGGGCGGTGCCAGAACCCCTAGTTTAAAAACTCGCGGGTACCGGACCTAAGATCGGGGACCCGGCGGCGGCTCCGCGGGGGAAACAGCGAGGCTGGCGCAGCGCCGAGGCCGCGGCCCTGGGGGCCCGCAATCCACGCCAAGGAATCCCCGAGGTAACGGGTGCGGGTAGGGCACGCTCGGCCCGCTAAGAGAGTGAGGGACTGAGGATCGAAAGACTCCCGAGGCCCTGAGGGACGGAGCTGGAGCGTCAGTCCTGTGTCCCGAGAGTGAGGGTCCTAGGTGTTTGGAGGAGGAGGGGATCGTGGATCGTGACGGAGGGGCGGCTGGGATCTCGGACTTCTGGGTCCTGGGGGTGCAGGGGTCTGGGGACCTAGGATCGCGGTGCCCGAGGGTGAAAGGGCTGGGAGGTTGGACCCCTGGGTCCTTGGAGGTGCTAAGGGTTGCTGGCAGCCGAGACTCCTAACCCTAGAAGGAGGGACTGGGCTGAGCGCTGGGGGGCGTGGTTGCTTAAAATCGGCGCGGGTCTCGGTGGGGAAGGGTCCGGAGCCTGGCCTCAGGGGTCTACGCTGGCGGTGACCCTGCCTCTGCCCCGCCCTGGGATTTCCGGATCGCCACCCGTGCGGGGCTGAGCAGGAATTCCCCTTGCGCGGGGATTCCACGAGCGCCACGCTCGGCCGCGCACCTCGCCTCGGAGCAGGACACCTGGGGCACAGGCCTAGGGGGAAGGGGAGGATGGAAGATTCCCTTGCGTGAGCGCCGTGGCGTCATTGCGCCGCGTCCGGGCGGTTTCCGAGCCGCCTCCTCCCGCCCCCGCCCCCAGCAATCCCCGCTTAACCCTTCCTCCGCCGGAACCCAGGCTCAAGGGTGAGGGTTGTCTTTCTGGGTCGTGAGAAGGAGTTTGGCAACCGGGGCTCCCAGGTCCTCAAGAGGAACGAACTGAGGGTACAGACTCCTGGGGCCTGAAAGCGAGACTGTATGGATGGGACTTTTTTTTTTTTTTTAATGGAGTCTCTCTCTGTCGCCCAGGCTGGAGTGCAGTGGCGCGATCTCTGCTCACTGCAACCTCAACCTCCGCCTCCTGGGTTCAAGTGATTCCCCTGCCTCAGCCTCCCAAGTAGCTGCAATTACAGGCGCCCGCCACCACGCCCGGCCAGTTTTTATATTTTTAGTAGAGACGGGGTTTCGCCATGTTGGTCAGGATGGTCTCGAACTCCTGACCTCAGGTGATCCAACCGCCTTGGCCTCCCAAAGTGTTGGGATTACAGGCGTGAGCCACCGCTCCCGGCCCAGGGTGATGCCTTTGACTTCTCGAGGAGGAGCGCTGGGGACTCCTGATTTCCGAGTCAGGTTCTAGGGCAAAAAAATGTTGGGAACCTGGATGTGCGTCTAGGGAGTGATGCCTGGGGTCCGACCCCCACCAACCCGCTGACTTCAAAACTGGGATATCTGGGGGTGGAATTTTTTTACGGAAGTTGGGTGGTTGCTGCAGAGGGGTGCCCTCCTCCCCCTTCCTCACTTTCCGCGACGCTGGTGGAAAGTTGGGTCAGAGGGAAAGTGCGGAGCAAAAGGAAGGAAACGGCGGAGGCGGATGCCCCACCCCAAATCTTCTAATGGCTTTGGAGGAGTCAGGCGGCATCTATGTGCCAGTTTTTCCGCTCGGGAGGGCGAGGAGGGTGCTCAAACCCACTCCCCCCGCGCCACCCCCGCCACATTTAGGTGACTTAAGGACCCTTGATGACTTCTCCCCCCGCCCTCTCCCGCACAGTGAGCAGGGGTGAGCGCAGTCACTGCCCAACGCAAACCGTGAAGAAGCTTCTGGAAGAGCAGAGGCGCCGCCAGCAGCAGCAGCCGGACGCTGGCGGGGTGCAGGTGAGGCCAGGGAGCCACAGCTCTCAGGAGGCCCCGTGCCGTCCCGTAGGGACTCAGCGGCTTGCCGGGGGCACTCGGGGCTGATGAGAGGGGTGGTCCTGACCGAAATGTCCTATAGATCCGAGACAGAACGGGGGAATCTGCCAGATAGTCACCTGGGTTCCTTTTTGCTTTTGTCTCTGCAGGGACAATTTCTCCCTCCCCCAGAGCAGCCCCTGACCCCATCTGTGAATGAGGCTGTGACTGGTAAGTTCTCTGGGCTCCCAGCCTCCCCATCCCCCTTCCCTAAGGGACTCAGACATCCCAGCTCTCAGAACTTTGGGACACCTAGGAGTCAGGCCCTCATTCTTCCCTTTTTTTTTTTTTTTTTTTTTTTTTTTTTTTGGAGACAGGATCTCACTCTGTTGCCCTGGCACTGGATGGAGTGCAGTGGCGCTACCTGGCTCACTGCAGCCTCAACCTTCTGGGCTCGAGTGATCCTCCCGCCTCAGCCTCCCAAGTAGCTGGGACCACAGGCAATGCCACCTTGCTCGGCTAATTTTTTAAATTTTTGTAGAAACGGGGTCTGGCTATGTTGCCCAGGCTGGTAGGCCCTCATTCTTGCTGGAACTCAGTAGCAGTCTGATTTCCTAGGTTCTCTGAGTCCAGTAGTCTATGCACATAGTCCTACAGAACCCCAGGGCCCAGGCTCCAGCCTTTTTAGTGCCCCAGGAGTCCAGGCCCTCAATTCCTCAGTGTCCTAGGAATCCAGATCCCAGGCACTTGGTGTCCCAGAAGTACTAATTCTCAGTACCTTGGGAGACACCAGGCCCTCTACCCCTGGATGTGAAGTCCCCAACTCTGGTAACCAGACCTGCCCCTGCCCCTCCTCTTACACGCAGGCCACCCTCCCTTCCCAGCACACTCGGAGACGGTGGGTTCTGGACTTAGCAGCCTGGGTCTCCCCATGGGCTTTCCAGACTGGGACCCCAACACGCATGCTGCCTACACAGACAGCCCCTACTCTTGCCCTGCTTCTGCTGCCGAAAGTTTCCTGCCTCCTGACTTCTACCCACCCTCGGACCCAGGGCAGCCGTGCCCATTTCCCCAGGGCATGGAGGTGAGATACAGAGTGGGTACAGGATGCTGAAGGGCCCCTAAAAATTTGCATTTGCACTCCTGCAGTATTCTGAGATGTCTGGAGCTCAGTTACGATCCACTTTTCCAGGCTGGGTGTGGTGGCTCACGCCTGTAATCCCAGCACTTTGGGAGGCTAAGGCAGGCGGATCACTTGAGGTCAGGCGTTTGAGACCAGCCTGGCCAACATGGTGAAACCAAAAATACAAAAATTAGCTGGGTGTGGTGGCGCACGCCTGTAATCCTAGCTACTCGGGAGGCTGAGGCAGGGGAATTGCTTGAACCCAGGAGGTAGAGGTTGCAGTGAGTGGAGATTGCACCGATGCACTCCAGCCTGGGTGACAAAGCAAGACTCTGTCTCCGGAAAAAAAAAAAAAAAATCCCCTTTTCCAGATGGGCAAAACTAAGGCCTAAATGTCGAAAGTCACTTGGCATAGATGGGATACCCAGGGGCTCTGCAGGCAGGTGTGTGTGTGGTGGCTTGGGATGGGAAAGTTCTCAGCTGACTGGCTCTCCCCACCACCTGCACCCTTCAGGACGCCCCGGACACCCGGTTCTATGCAGAATCTTCCCTACCACAGGCAGGACCCTGGAGAGTTTCTACACTCCCTTCGGGACCCCCACAGTTCCCCGCTGTGGTCCCTGGACCATCGCTGGAGGCGGCCCGAGCTCACATACTGGCTTTGGGGCCACAGCAGCTGCTGGCCCAGGATGAGGAGGGGGACACGTGAGTATAGGGGATGGGGTTGTCTGCAGACTCTTGGCTTGGTGGGGGCTGTTCTCACGCCTGTCCCCCGTCTGTCCTCAGGCTCCTTCACCTGTTTGCGGCTCGGGGGCTGCGCTGGGCGGCGTATGCTGCGGCTGAGGTGCTCCAGGTGTACCGGCGTCTTGACATTCGTGAGCATAAGGGCAAGGTGAGGCCTGGGGCCTGAACTCTCCTGGGTTCAGGGGAGGAGGGAGCCTGGGGCCTGGACCCCTGGATCCTAGAGAAGAGGGGAATCAGGGGTTAGCTCCTGGGGCTGAGGGGAGACGGGGCTGGGAGCTTGGTTTTCCGACAGGAGGGAGCCAGGAGCCCCGCCTGACCTCTCCTGTGACTTGCAGACCCCTCTCCTGGTGGCGGCTGCTGCCAACCAGCCCCTGATTGTGGAGGATCTGTTGAACCTGGGAGCAGAGCCCAACGCCACTGACCATCAGGGACGTTCGGTCTTGCACGTGGCCGCTACCTACGGGCTCCCAGGAGTTCTCTTGGTACGGCCAACTGGCAGGCAGGGGTTCGTCTGGGGGGTAGACTGGTTGCCCGGATTTTGGCTTCCAGGGTCAGGAGGCCAGGGGATAACCTTACCCAGCACTCTGTCTTCTCTTCCTCCCAGGCTGTGCTTAACTCCGGGGTCCAGGTTGACCTGGAAGCCAGAGACTTCGAGGGTAAGTTGGGTGTAGGCAGGGCTGGTGTGGTTGGTATGACTGGGCGAGGTGGGTGCAGCAGTTGCAGGTCCCTCACTGTCTCCATTCTGCAGGCCTCACCCCGCTCCACACGGCCATCCTGGCCCTTAACGTTGCTATGCGCCCTTCTGACCTCTGCCCCCGGGTGCTGAGCACGCAGGCCCGAGACAGACTGGATTGTGTCCACATGTTGCTGCAAATGGGTGCTAATCACACCAGCCAGGTGAGCTGGGATGTGGGCAGTCGGTCCCTGGGAGATTTTGTGGAATGGGGCCACTTTGATGTCCGGGAGCTCCAGACAAATGCTGACTTTGCCTCTTCCTTGCTGCATGCCCTTGAACATGTTACTTCACTTCTCTGTGCCTTGGGGGTTTTTTGTTTGTTTGTTTGTTTGTTTTGAGATGGAGTTTTGCTGTTGTTGCCCTGGCTGGAGTGCAATGATGTGATCTCGGCTCACTGCAACCTCCGTTTCCCGGGTTTGAGTGATTCTCCTGCCTCAGCCTCCTGAGTAGCTGGGATTACAGGCATGAGCCACCATGCCTGGCTAATTTTTTGTATTTTTAGTAGAGACGGGGTTTCTCCATGTTGGTTCTGCTGGTCTCGAACTCCTGACCTCAGGTGATCCACCTGCATTGGCCTCCCATAGTACTGGGATTACAGGCGTGAGCCACCACGCCCAGCAGGGTTTTTTTTTTTTTTTTGTCGTTGTTGTTGTTATTGTTTGTTTGTTTTGTTTGTTTTTTGAGATAGGGTCTCACTCTGTCATCCAGGCTGGAGTGCAGTCATGCAATCTCGTCTCACAGCCATCTCTGTCTCCCAGGTTCAAGCGATTCTCCTGTCTTAGCCTCCTGAATAGCTGGGACTATAGGCGCATGCCACCATACCCGGCAATTTTTTTTTTTTTTTTTGTATTTTAGTGGAGGTGGGCTTTCATCGTGTTGGCCAGGCTAGTCTCAAACTCCTGACCTCAAATGATCCTCCCACCTTGGCCTCCCAAAGTGCTGGGATTACAGGCGTGAGCCACCTTGCCCGGCCCCTAGTCGTTAACTGGGAATAATATTACTGACCTTAGGGTATGTTATCAAGCACTTACTATTCATTCATCAAGCACTGAGTTTCAGATTAGCTTTTTGAAACCTCACAAACACCCTTTGACATGTGTACTCTTTCTATTTTCTCTATTTTACTGATAAGGAAACTGAGGCACGGGAAATCAAAAATCTTTTTTTTTCTTTTTGAGACAGAGTTTTGCTCTTGTCGCCCAGGCTGGAGTGCAATAGTGCAATCTCGGCTCACTGCAACCTCCGCCTCCTGAGTTCAAGCGATTCTCCTGTGTCAGCCTCCCGAGTAGCTGGGATTACAGGTTCCCACCACCACGCCCAGCTAATTTTGTATTTTTAGTAGAGACAGGGTTTCTCCATGTTGGCCAGGCTGGTCTCGAACTCCCGACCTCAGGTGATCTTCCTGCCTTGGCCTCCCAAAGTGCTGGGATTGCAAGCGTGAGCCACTGCACCTGGCCTCAAAAATCTTTTTGAGACAGGGTCTCACTCTGTCACTCAGGCTGGAGTGCAGTGGCATGATCACAGCTTATTGCAGCCTTGACCTTGTGCACTTAAGTGATCCCCCCACCTCAGCCTCCCAAGTAACTGTGATCACAAGCATGCACCACCACCCCTGGCTACTTTTTTGTAGAGGTAAGGTCTAACTATGTTGACCAGGCAGGTCTCAAACTCCTGAGCTCAAGCAGTCCTTCCACCTCTGCCTCTGAAAGTGCTGGGATTACAGTTGTGAGCCACTGCACCCAGCCTAAAAAATCTTACAGCTTGTGAGTATCAGAGAGGGGATTAGAACCCAGGTAGTCTGACTGTAGAACCTAGCTTTTAATATGTTCTATTCCTTTCTTGTGACAGTAGCTCCTTCATAGGCTGGCTGAGATAATTAAACATCCATAAAAAATGTGTATTTATTTATTGAGATGGAATCTCACTCTGTCACCCAAGCTGGAGTGCAGTGGTGTGATCTCAGCTCACTGCAACCTCTGCCTCCCAGGTTCAAGTGATGCTTCTGCCTCAGCCTCCTGAGTAGCTGGGACTACAGTCATGCACCACCACGCCCGGCAATTTTTTTGTATTTTTAGTGGAGACGGGGTTTCACTATGTTGGCCAGGCTGGTCTCGAACTCCTGACCTCAGGTGATCCGCCCACCTTGGCCTCCCAAAGTGCTAGGATTACAGGCATGAGCCACCACGCCCAGCCAGAAAATGTTTTTTTAGTTAAAGAATATTGAACACCAATAAAATATAGAAAATCGTAGAATGAACTCCTTGTGTCCAACATCAGTAACCAGCAACTCATGGCCAGTCTTGCCCCCATCCACTCTCTCACTGTCATGTGATTTTTTTTTTTTTTTGACGGATCTCGCTCTGTCACCCAGGCTGGAGTGCAGTGGTGTGATCTCAGCTCACTGCAAGCTCTACCTCCAGGGTTCACACCATTCTCCTGCCTCAGCCTCCCGAGTAGCTGGGACTACAGGCACCCGCCACCATGCCCAGCTAATTTTTTGCATTTTTAGTAGAGACGGGGTTTCACCGTGTTAGCCAGGATGGTCTCGATCTCCTGACCTCGTGATCCGCCTGCCTTGGCTTCCCAAAGTGCTGGGATTACAGGCATGAGCCACCACGCCCGGCCTTTCACTTTCATGTGATTTTTAAGCAAATTCAAACACATATTTTTTTCAATAAATATTTGTATGTCTTTAAAGAATAGCGGTGTTTAGCAGAGTTAGCTAGATGGTGGGGATGGACTGTAGGAAGGACGGGCATGGCTGAGTAGAGACAAGATAAGGCATTATTAGCGGGGTCTGGAAATGAATGATGGCAGTCTAGGCTCTTAATGGTTGCAAAGTAGAGCTAAGTGATCATTTGGGCAATACAGAGAAGGTGGAATTGATACTTTGGTAATTCATTCCTTTCTTCACTCAGAATTTTGGACACGTATGATGTGGCTACCAGTGTGCTGTGATGGGGCATAAAGTTGCTTTTTGTTTGTTTGTTTTTTAGAGACAGGGTCTGGCTTTGTCACCCAGGCTAGAGTGCCATGGTGCTATCACGAATCACTGAAGCCTCGACCTCCCGGCCTCAAGCATTCCTCCCACCTCAGCCTCCCAAGTAGCTGGGACTACAGGCATGAGCCACCTCACCCGGCTAATTGTTTTCTATTTTTTGTAGAGATGGGGTCTTGCTATGTTGCCCAGGCTGGTCTTGAACTCCTGGGCCCAAGTGACCCCCCAGCCTTGGCCTCCCAAGTGCTGGGATTACAGGTGTGAGCTGCCGTGCCCAGCTACCTATAATGTTTTAATAAGAAAAGACCACTCTCTTGTACTTTTAGACATTACAATTTAATCGAAAAGAGGGGAGATGATAAGTAAACAAAGAACTGAACATAATTACAAATCGGGATGAAAGCTGCCTCGGAAATATAGGAGCTCCTAGACAATGAAAAGACTGGCTTTATGTTGGATGCGGGGCTCACGATGAAGGTCGTTCTGAGGAAATTACATTTAAGTTGAGTGAGAGATGATGAAGAGGAAGAATTAACTGTGTGGTAGGGTTCTGGGAGAACTCAGAAATCAGGGAGTATTTCTCTGAAAACAGGACAAATAAATTTTTCTTTCTTTTTTTTTTTTTGAGATGGAGTCTCGCTGTCACCCAGGCTGGAGTGCAGTGGTGCAGTCTCGGCTCACTGCAACCTTCCGGGTTCAGGTGATTCTCCTGCCTCAGCCTCCCGAGTAGCTGGGACTACAGGCATGTGCTATCACACCCCTCTAAGTTTTGTATTTTTAGTAATAATAACAAATAAATTAAAAAAAAAAAATAAAGATGGCTGGGTGCGGTGGCTCATGCCTGTAATCCAAGCACTTTGGGAGGCCCAGGTGAGTGGATTGCTTGAGCTCAGGAGTTCGAGACCAGCCTCGGCAACATAGGGAGACCGCATCTCTACAAAAAAATACAAAAATTGGCTGGGCTTGATGGCGCGTGCCTGTGGTCCCAGGTACTCAGGAGGCTGAGGTGGGAGGATCACCTGAACCTGGGGAGGTCAAGGCTGCAGTGAGCCATGGTGTTGCCACTGCACTCCAGCCTGGGCAACAGAGCAAGACCCTGTCTCTCAACAACAACAACAATAGTAATAATAATAATAAAAGATAAGAACTCTTTCCCTGTAATCCCAGTGTTTGGGGAGCCTAAGGTGGGAGGATCACTCGAGCCCAGTAAGTTGAGGCTGCAGTGAGTCATGGTCACACCACTGCACTCCAGCCTGGGCAACAGAGCGAGACCCCGTCTCAAAAAACAAACAAAAAAATAACTTTTGTATTTTGAGACGGAGTCTTGCTCTGTTGCCCAGACTGGAGTGCAATGGTGTGATATTGGCTCACTGCAACCTCTGCCTCCCACGTTCAAGCTATTCCTGTGCCTTAGCCTCCCAAGTAGGTGGGATTATAGGCACGTGCCACCACGCCTGGCTAATTTTTGTATTTTTAGTAGAGACGGTTTCACCATGTTGGCCAGGCTGGTCTCAAACTCTTGACCTCAAGTGATCCGCCTGCCTCGGCCTCCCAAAGTGCTGGGATTACAGGCACGAGCCCCTGTGCCCTTCAAAAAAAAAAAAAAAAAAACTTTTTAAACCTCAGTATCATTACTCTGTCTTTAAAAAATTAAAGATTTTCTTGCAATACCAAATATCCTGGCTGTAGTCAAATTTGCTTTTGGCTATAAAATGATAATTTTTTTCATTAAAAAATAAATCAAGATCCAAGTAAGCACACATATTATGATGTTACATCTTTTCAAATCACTCTTAATCTAGAGCTTTGGTTTTGTCTTCATTTTTTGGATGAGCAAACTAGGTGGTTTTGCCCTGTTATCAGCACATAAAATGTTTAACATTCATTATCATTTGCAAACTCCTTAAAGACACATAAAAAGGTTTCATTTTAGAAAATGTCTTTTATTTTCCCCCAAATATGACGGGAACAGCTCAATATTGTGGTGCAGTATTGCAATATTAGCTAGTCCACTGATTAATGCTGCCAACTCCTGTGCTTGTAGATAAAGTACAGTCTGTGTGGGTCGGGATGCAGTTTAATGTGTTGAATGGAGGGCAGGTAGCCAAGGCAGTTGCTTTGAAGAACTGGAAAAAGAATCTCTTTCCCAGACACTGGTGTGAAAATTGTCATAAGAAATGTACAGTTCTGGGAGGTGTATGGTGTGAATGGTACACCCTGAGACGGGTGTTGTGCAGTGCACAAGACATACAACTGAATAAGGCACTCTTGGTGGGGCTTGCAGAGGAGGGCCAGCATCCTATTTACTTATTTATTTGTTTATTTATTTTGAGATAGAGTGTCACTCTGTCACCCATGCTGGAGTGTAGTGGCATGGTCATGGCCCACTGCAGCCTTGAACTCCTAGGCTCGAATGATCCTCCTGCCTCAGCCTCCCAAGCAGCTGGGGCTACAGGTGTGCACCAGCACACCTGGCTAATTTTTCTATTTTTTGTAGAGATGAGGTCTTGCTGTGTTGTCCAGGCTGGTCTCCAGTTCCTGGCCTCAAGTGGTCCTCCTTCTTCAGCCTCTCAAAGTGCTAGGATTACAGGTGTGAACCACTGCACTCCGCCAAGGATCAGGGTGTCTAAAGGCTCCTGGATTCAGTGGGAAGGTGCGTGGGTGTGAGGCTGGCCCTGACCTCTGCCATTCCCCTCCCCCTAGGAGATCAAGAGCAACAAGACAGTTCTGCACTTGGCCGTGCAGGCTGCCAACCCCACTCTGGTTCAGCTGCTGCTGGAGCTGCCCCGGGGAGACCTGCGGACCTTTGTCAACATGAAGGTGGGAGCTGGGGCTGGGAAGTGCAGTTTGTGTGGGTTACAGTAGAGGGGCAACGGGATGTTAGGGGTCCTGGGGGCTGTGGACATGGAGGGGACGATGTGTGGGATTTGCAGGGGAATGTGTAGGAAGCAGACATAGATTGCCCTGGAACATGTAGGCCATGGACACAGGGATGCGTGCAGCGTGGCTGTGGCTGGGGGAGGTCTGGGATGTGAAAGGACAAGTACAGGACGTGGACAAGGCAGAAATTGAAGTGCAGTTTAGAGGCCTGGGCCAGCCGAGCCCAGATCCCCATCAGCCCTCCCCTTACTTTTCCAGGCCCACGGGAACACAGCCCTCCACATGGCAGCTGCCCTGCCCCCTGGGCCGGCCCAGGAAGCCATCGTGCGGCACCTGTTGGCAGCTGGGGCGGACCCCACACTGCGCAACCTAGAGAATGAGCAGCCCATTCACCTGCTGCGGCCCGGGCCGGGCCCTGAGGGGGTGAGTAAGCACTGAGCCTGCCTGTAGAGTGGCGGGATGACCTCCCTGCCCCACCCAGTGCTCACTTTCAGAGAATGACTTCCAATCTCGGAAGGTGACTTCAGTCAGGCAACTCTGACTCTATAATGTGCCTCTGACCTCAATGTTTCATCCCTTACCCAAGAATGGTGACTTCTCTGATCTCTACCCCAACCCTGACCTCACAGTGTGACCTGTACTCCCAATCCTGAATCTTGCTTGACCTCAAGGTGTGACCTTTGATCCCCAAGTGTGACCTCCTGTCCCCTTCCCCTTAACCTTGGCTCCTGACCTCAGATGTGACTTTTGACCTCTTACCTGTTCCCTTCAATTCCCTCTCATTGCTCACCCCCAGGTGGGAACCCCCAGCCAGTAGCCCCTTTCCCTTCACTGAAGTTCTGCTTCCTGACCTTTTCTCAGTGTATGAACCCAGGCCTTGACCTTCTTCCCACATCTTTATTTTTATTTTTATTTATTTATTTATTTTGAGGCAGTGTCTTGCTCTGTTGCCTAGGCTGGAGTGCAGTGGCATGATCACAGCTCACTGCAGCCTCGAGTTCCTGGGCTCAAGGGATCCTCCCACCTCAGCCTCTCTAGTTGCTGGTACTACAGGCAGGCAACACCACACCCAGCTAATTTTGTTTTTTTTTTTTTTTGAGATGGGATCTCACATGTTGTCCAGGCTGGTCTCAAACTCCTGGCCTCAATTGATCCTCCCACCTTGGCCTCCCAAAGTGTTGGGATCACAGGCATGAACTATCACTCTCCCAGCCTCCTTCCCTAATCTTTTTTTTTTTTTTTTTTTTTTTTTTTTTGGCGACAGAGTCTTGCTTTGTCACCCAGGCTGGAGTGCAGTGGTGCAATTTTAGCTCACTGCAAGCTCTGCCTCCCAGGTTCACGTGATTCTCCTGCCTCAGCCTCCCAAGTTGGGACTAAAGGCACACGCGCCACCATGCCCGGCTAATTTTTGTGTCTTTGGTAGAGGCGGGGTTTCGCCATGGTGGCTGGGCTGGTCTTGAACTCCTGACCTCAGGTGATTTGCCCACCTTAGCCCCACAAAGTGCTGGGATTACAGACGTGAGCCACTGCACCTGGCTCTTCCAAAGTCTTGACTCTGGACCTCTGACCTGCAAATCCAACGGGCCCCACTTAACCTCTCTTCTCTAACCCCTCCCTCTGCATGGCGTGCCTTCCCCACCTCTGCTTCCAACCTGACAGACTTCTCTCCCTCTTTTGCCTTGTCTACAGCTCCGGCAGCTGTTGAAGAGGAGCCGTGTGGCGCCGCCAGGCCTGTCCTCTTAGGACTCAAACCCAGACCCTGGACTGATTTTCCAGTCCCCACCGTCCTGCGGGACAGCCAGCGTATGCTAATGTTGCAAAACCATGATAATGTATGTGGAATATCCTGCCATTGGGGTCTTACATTAAAACCCCAGAATGGCTGCAGAGGGGTGAACAGGCCCCAATATTTGGGGTGCTGTGATACCCCTCTTCTACCCACAAGGAGCCCTCTTGATGATTTCTGTGAAATCGAGGCCCCTTGTTTGTTTCTGTGAAACACCCTGCACCCTTAGTCCTTTCCCCGCTGAGATCCTTCGGGTTCTCTCCCGTAACTCAGCTCTTCGTTCCCAGAAACCCAAATGTAATCCCCCTACATGGTGCTTGGGGCATCTCAATACCATCTCAGTAAAGCTCCTACGATGGCCTCCTCGCCCTCGCCAGGACCCACATCCTTTGGGTCCTCACCCTGAGACAGGAGGGACCCTCTGAGATCAGGGACCCTTAGGTCCCACTGCTCTCTGATTCAGAACTCAGCTGGGCCCCGTTCCAGACCCCAGCATTCCTGGTCACTCCCTCCTTAATCTGAGCATCTCTCAAGCTCTTTATTAAAGTCAATTTGGGTCAGGTGTGGTGGATCATGCCTATAATCCTAACACTCTGGGAGGCCGAGGCGGGTGGATCAGTTGAGGTCAGGAGTTTGAGACCAGCCTGGCCAACATGGTGAAACCCTGTCTCCACTAAAAATACAAAAAAAATTAGCTGGACATGGTGGCGCGCACCTGTAGTCCCAGCTACCTGGGAGGCTGAGGCAGGAGAATTGCTTGAACCCAGGAGGTGGAGGTTGCAGTGAGCCAAGATTGTACCACTGCACTCCAGCCTGGGTGACAAAGCAAAATTCTGTCTCAAAAAAAAAAATGAAAATGAAATAAAAATAAACTCAATTTGGACTAGAACCATTGTTGTCTGATCTCTGGGGGCACTGGCACAGGAGAGTGGCTGTGATGCCCGCCGAGGGGTCATATTGGGATGAATGTGCCTGAGGAGGGAGGACGTAGCAGCCACCATGGGTGCCAGGTCCATATCCCATCACCCTCACCCTGGTGACACAAGTAGGACTGGCCTTTGGGAGGCCAAGGGGTGAGGATCACTTGAGGTCAGGAGTTTGAGACCAGCCTAGGTGTCAGCCCCAAAATATTTGCCTTTGGGCAGTTTCAGACCACTGGTGCGGCTCTGCCCTGGTATGGGCGTGGCAAGTGTTGGAAGCCAGGGGGTTCGTGCCCACTTCCCACTCCAGCAGCCCTCAGCCAGTTACCGATAGGAGATGGTCCCCCACCTGTCTGTTGGGCTAACTTGGAAATGCATGGCCTCTGCGAGCTCCAGAGTTCCCCAGTGGATGAATCCCCAGTTCCCCACAGTGGTTTGGGCTTGATAAAATACCCTTTATCGTCTGCTCTCTCTTATCTGTGTCTCTTCCTGCCTCCCCTACCAATGTTCTCCATCCCTTCCAACTTTCCCTCCAATCCTTCCCTCCACAGCTGCTTTTGGAGAAACCCAAATTAAGACCTCCACAAAACCCCATCCTCAGCCAGGTGCAGTGGCTCACACTTAACAATCGCAGCACTTTGGGAGGCCAAGGCAGGCAGATCACCTGAGGTCAGGAGTTTGAGACCATCCTGGCCAACATGGCAAAAACCCATCTCTACCAAAAATACAAAAATTAGCCAGGCGTGTTGGCACGTGCCTGTAATCCTAGCTACTCGGGAGGCTGAGGCATGAGAATCACTTGAACCTGGGAGGCAGAGGTTGCAGTGAGCTGAGATTACGCCACTGCACTCCAATCTGGGCAACGGAGCAAGACTGTCTCAAAAAAAAAGAAACAAACAAAAAAACCCAAGACTGGGCGCAGTGGCTCACGCCTGTAATCCCTGCACTTTGGGAGGCCAAGGTAGGTAGACCACCTGAGGTCAGGAGTTTGAGACCAGCCTGGCCAACATGATGAAACTCTGTCTCTACTAAAAGCACAAAAGATTAGCCAGGTGTGGTGGTGGGCGCCTGTAACCCCAACTACTCAGGAGGCTGAGGCAGGAGAATCTCTTGAACCCAGGAAGCAGAGGTTTCAGTGAGCCAAGATCGTGCCACTGCACTCCAACCTGGGCAACAGGAGCAAAACTCCATCTCAAAAACAAAACAAAAGAAAACAAACAAAAACAAAAAAACCCCAAAGCCCCAAACCCCATTCTCATACCCGCTCCACAGCCTCTGCTCTGGCCTCTGCAATATAATCGCCCAAAGAGCCCCCATCCCAGAAAGCCCTCGAACCCATCATAGCCCCCGCAGCTAGGAACCTTTCATGAACCACAAACCGAATGTACATATTAGCACACTCCAGAGCTCTGGCCAGTGTCTCCACCCTAAAACTTAAGGCTTAAACCAACACCCTTTTAATTGTTTCTTTTCTTTTTTCTTCTTTTTTGAGATCGGAGACGGAGTCTCTCTCTTGCCAGGCTGGAATGCAGTGGCGCGATCTCCTCTCGCTGCAACCTCCGCCTCCTGGGTTCAAGTGATTCTCCTGCCTCTGCCTGCCGAGTAGCTGGGATTACAGGCACCCGCCACCACGTCTGGCTAATTTTTGAATTTGTTTAGTAGAGATGGGGTTCCAGGCCGGGCGCAGTGGCTCAAGCCTGTAATCCCAGCACTTTGGGAGGCCGAGACGGGCGGATCACGAGGTCAGGAGATCGAGACCATCCTGGCTGACACAGTGAAACCCCGTCTCTACTAAAAAATACAAAAAAACTAGCCGGGCAAGGTGGCGGGCGCCTGTAGTCCCAGCTACTCGGGAGGCTGAGGCAGGAGAATGGCGTAAACCCGGGAGGCGGAGCTTGCAGTGAGCCAGGATCACGCCACTGCACTCCAGCCTGGGCAACAGAGCTAGACTACGTCTCAAAAAAAAAAAAAAAAAAGAGATGGGGTTCCAGCATATTGGCCAGGCTGGTCTCTAACTCCTGACCTCAAGTGATCCGCCCACCTCGGCCTCCCGAAGTGCTGGGATTACAGGTGTGAACCATCGCACCCAGCCCCTCTTAATTGTTTCTGACTGAAATCTAGGCCGGGTTCAGCTGGCTGTTTTGCTGTCTCCCTTTTGTTCCTTATGTGGATGCAGTCAACCTGAGGCCCAACTGGCCTGGAAATCCATGACGCCTTCACTCACATGCCTGATAGCTCAGCGGAGATACTGGAGCTTCCAGGAGTGGCCAAGAGTTTCTCCATGCAGTCCAGGAGGGCAGGTGAATCTCTTCACTTCAGATAGTGGCTCAGTTCTCCAAGAGGGAGAGGTTCAAGGAGACAAGCTCCTGCTTGTATCATGCTTGTTGACATGTCATTGATCCCAGATCAGTGTGGGAGGCATTACACAAGGGTCTGAATATTGGGAGACAAAGTTATCTGGGGGCTGGGCAAGGTGCCTCACTCCTGTAATCCCAGCACTCTGGGAGGCCGAGGTGGGGGGATCACCTGAGGTCAGGGGTTGGAGACCAGCCTGGTCAACATGGTGAAACCCTGTCTCTACTAAAAATACAAATTAGCTGGGCATGGTGGCCGGTGCCTGTAGTCCCAGCCACTTGGGAGGCTGAGGCAGGAGGATTGCTTGAACTTGGAGATGGATGTTGCAGTAAGGTGAGATCACACCACTGAACTCCAGCCTGGGCAACAGAGCAAGACTCCGTCTGAAAGAAAGAAACAAGGAAGGGAGGAAGTGAGGAAAGGAGGGAGGGAGGGAGGGAGGGAAGGAGTCATCAGGAGCTCCTGATGTTAGGTTTCCCATATCAGCTGTCTTATACCAGCAGGTATGTGCCCTCATATGTATTCACACATTGGCAGCGGGTCTAGGAAAATTTCCTACAAATATGCAGTATTTCATTGATTCTAAGAAGAACCTGATTGAGATGGACGTGGTGGCTCATGCCTGTAGTTCCAGCACTTTTGGAGGCAGAGGTGGGAGGATCACTTGAGCCTAGGAATTTGAGATCAGCAACCTAGTGAGACACACTCTACCAAAATAAACAAACAAAAACAAATTAGCTGTGTGTGGTGGTGCACACCTGTAGTCCCAGCTACTTTGGAGGCTGAGGCAGGAGGCTCACTTGAGCCCAAGAGTTTTATGCTGCAGTGAACCATGATTGCAGCACGACACTGTCTCTAACGTAAGTAAATAAATAATAGTAATAGGCCGGGCGCGGTGGCTCAAGCCTGTAATCCCAGCACTTTGGGAGGCCGAGACGGGCGGATCACGAGGTCAGGAGATCGAGACCATCCTGGCTAACACGGTGAAACCCCGTCTCTACTAAAAAATACAAAAAAACTAGCCGGGCGAGGTGGCGGGCGCCTGTAGTCCCAGCTACTCGGGAGGCTGAGGCAGGAGAATGGCGTAAACCCGGGAGGCGGAGCTTGCAGTGAGCTGAGATCCGGCCACTGCACTCCAGCCTGGGCTACAGAGCGAGACTCCGTCTCCAAAAAAAAAAAATAAATAATAATAATAATAATAAAATAAAAAATTCAGAAGGACTTAATTGGGATAATCTTATAGTCAATTGTGTGACATAGTTTATACTTTGCCTTTTTTTCCCTTTTGTGGTACCTAAAATAATGCTATTTTTTATCACTGATGGCATCTGAGGTTTTGTTGACATATAAGATGTATATCTCAATTTGTATTGTTATGGAGTATATGGTTGTGTCCCTCTAAAATTCATTTGTTGAAACCATAAGCCCCAATGGGGTAGTATTTGGAGATGGGCCTTTGGGAGGTAGTTAGGTCATGAGGGTGGAACCCTCATGAATGGAACTAATGTCCTTGTTAGAAGAGACGGGAGAGTCCGGGCGTGATGGCTCATGCCTGTAATCCCAGCACGTTGGGAGGCCGAGGCAGATGGATCACCTGAGGTCCAGAGTTGGAGACTAGCCTGACCAACATGGAGAAACCCTGTCTCTACTAAAAATACATATTAGCTGGGCATGGTGGCACATGCCTGTAATCTCAGCTACTCGGGAGGCTGAGGCAGGAAAATCGCTTGAACCTGGGAGATGGAGGTTGCGGTGACCCGAGATTGCGCTATTGCATTGCAGCCTGGGCAACAAGAATGAAACTCCATCTCAAAAAACAACAACAACAACAACAACAAAAATGAAAACAAAAAAACAAAAAAGAAGAAGAGACAGGAAACAGCTTGTTTCTCTGCTGTCTACTCTGCCATATGAAGATGCAGTAAGAGGATGGCCATCGTGGGCAGGGCACGCTGGCTCATGTCTGTAATCCCAGCATTTTGGGATGGGAGGATGGGAGGATAGCTTGAGCTCAGGAGTTTGAGACCAGCGTGTGCAGTATGGTGAAACCCTGTTTCTATTAAAAAAAAAAAAAAAAAAAAGCCAGGTGTAATGGTGCACACCTGTGGTCCCAGCTACTTGAGAAAGTAAGGCGGGAGAATTGCCTGAGCCTGGGCGATCAAGGCTGCAGTGAGCTATGATTGCACTGCACTCCAGCCAGGTGACAGAACAAGACCTTGTCAAAAAAAAAAAAAAAAGAAGAAAAAGAAGAAGAAAGAAAACCATCTGCAAACCAGGAAGAGAGCCCTCATCAGACTTTGGAGCTGCTGGCACCTTGATCTTGGACTTCTCAGCCTCTAGCACTTGTGAGAAATGAATGTGTATTGTTTAAGCCACCCAGCCCACGGTATTCTATAACCCAAACTAAGATGCATATCAACACACACAAGTGCACACACCCACCCCACTAGCATGATAAAATGTCCCTCAGAAACTTTGTATATATATATACATTTTTTAAAAATAAGAACAGGGTCTCACTCTGTTGCTCAGGCTGGAGTACAGTGGTGCAATGTCAGCTCACTGCAGCCTCCACCTCCTACCTGGACTCAAGTGATCCTCCTGCCTCAGCCTCCTGAGAAGCTGGGGCCATAGGTGTGTGCCACCACACCCGGCTAATTGTTTTCATTTTTATTTTTGTAGATACAGGGTCTCACTGTGTTGCCCAGGCTGGTCTTGAACTCCTGGGCTCAAGGAATCCTCCCACCTCGGCCTCCCAAAGTGCTGGGATTACAGGCATGAGCAACTGCATCTGGCCATATATACTTATTATTATTATTTTGAGACCGGGTCTTAATCTGTCACCCTTGGCTTTCTGCAGCCTCTATCTCTTAGGCTCAAGCAATTCTCCCACTTCAGCCTCCTGAGTAGCTGGAACTAGAGGCACTTACCACCATGCCTGGCTAATTATTTTTTTCTTTTCTTTTCTTTTTTTTTTAGAGACTGTGTCTCACTATGTTGCCCAAGCTGGTCTTGAACTCCTGGACTCAAGTGATCCTTCCACCTCAGTCTCCCAAATTGCTGAGATTACAGGCATGAGCCACTGCACATGGTAGAAATTGAATTATTATAAGAAAAATTGGCCGGGCCCGGTGGTTCACGCCTGTAATCTCAACACTTTGAGAGGCCAAGGCAGGTGGATCATCTGAGGTCAAGAGTTCAAGATCAGCATGGCCAACATGATGAAACCTCGTCTCTACTAAAAATACCAAAATTAGCTAGGCATGGTGGCAGGTGCTTGTAATCCCAGTTACTTGCGAGGCTGAGGCAGGAGAACCATTTGAACCTGGGAGGTGGAGGCTGCTGTGAGCCAAGATCGCACCACTGCATTCCAGCCTGACAAGACTCTGTCGAAAAAAAAAAAATTAAAAATTAAAAAAAGAAGAATTACCAAGATCATCTTCAGTGGGAAAAGAATGGTTTAGGGGTGCAAGAACATCAGATAAGTAACAGCAAAATTATTTTTCCTGCTGTAATTTGAGTAACAACATTTTTTTTTTTTTTTTTTTTTTTTTTTTTTTGAGGCGGAGTCTTCACTCTGTCGCCCAGGCTGGAGTGCAGTGGCACCATCTCGGCTCACTGCAAGCTCCGCCTCCCGGGTTCGCGCCATTCTCCTGCCTCAGCCTCCCGAGTAGCTGGGACTACAGGCGCCCACAACCGCGCCCGGCTAATTTTTTTTTGTATTTTAGTAGAGCCGGGGTTTCACCGTGTTAGCCAGGATGGTCTCGATCTCCTGACCTCGTGATCCGCCCACCTCGGCCTCCCAAAGTGCAGGGATTACAGGCGTGAGCCACCGCGCCCGGCCAAGTAACAACATTTTAAAATTAAGTACTCGAAGTATTACCATTAAACTTTACACACTGACCATATTGAGCAAAACTGCCTTACTTTTTCTGTTTCACCTGCTTGGAGCTCCTTACTTATTGTTAGCCTGTTGATCACTCTTGGTTGTGAAAATACAAAGGCAGCTTTCAACCCCTGTGGTTCCTGTGGTGTTAGTGATAGATTTCCGCTGGGCTTATCCAAATATAACCAAAGATATAACCAGTATCAGAATGATTGTGCAAACTGACTTCTCTACAGAAACTGGCATTGCGTCCAACTTGCACCATGAAGCGTCTTCTCTTAACATCTACCAGGTGTATATTTAATATACACGAGCTATATTTACAGTTATATATTATGAAGAACCACAGCTAACTCACAGGCCCTTTGGGAGAATTAGAAATAGATGCTCCCTCCCCAAACCATCTGTCAGAAAATCATGCGAGATACTGACATTAGAACATGACACTTTACTGCCATCTGCTGGGAAGCTGTGGTAAAAAAGCAAATCTACAATGGGAGGTGAATGGTATCACTTGGATTTTATTTATTTATTTATTTATTTATTTATGGACAGGGTCTCTCTATGTTGCCCAGGATGAAGTGCAGTGGCTATTCACAGGTGCTATCCCACCACTGATCAGCATGAGAGTCTTGACCTATGTTTCCTGGGCCGGTTCCCATTCCCAGGAAGTCATCATATTGATGCTGAACTTAGTGTGGACAGCCAATTGGCATAGTGCACTACAATCCAGAAGCCCTGGGCTCAAGCAATCCTCTTGCCTCAGCCTCCCAGGTAGCTGGGACTACAGCAGTGTGCCACTGTGCCCAGCCACGTGGAATTTTGAAGCGCACAATCAGAACACCATATGGGACAATCTTGGAGTATTAAACAGGAGGTTAGCAAACTGGCCAGGAGAGTGGATGCTGGAACCAGGCTTCTTGGGTTGAATTGTTAGCTCTGACTCTTCCTAGATGATGACATAGAGCATGTGATGTAACGACTCTCAGTCTCATTTCCCAATCTGTAGATAAGAATAGTCATAATACCGATTCCATTGGATGGAAATGTGAACTCTGAATATCTGAGACAGGTCTCAATGAATTCATAAAGTTTATTTTGCCAAGGTTGAGGATGTGCACCTGTGACACAGCCTTGGGAGGTCCTGACAACACGTGCCCAAGTTGTTCGGGGTACAACTTGGTTTTATATATTTCAGGGAGACATGAGACATCGATCAACATATGTTAAGATGTACTTTGGTTCTGTCTGGAAAGGCAGGACAATACAAAGCAGGGAGGAGGCATACAAGTCACAGGTAGGTGAAAGACAAACGGTTGCCTCCTTTTGAGTTTCTGGTTAGCTTTTCCAAAGAAGGCGATCAGAGTATGCCTCTGTCAGTGAGCACAGGGATGACTTTGAATAGAAAGGGAGGCAGGTTTGCCCTAAGCAGTTCCCAGCTTGACTTTTCCCTTTAACTTAGTGATTTGGGGCCCCCAAGATTTATTTTCCATTCACAGAAGTAATGATTAAGTGTGCCAGTGCATATAAAGCCCTCAAAGTAGTGTCTGGCACAGGGTGAACACCATATGAGTGTTTGCTACCTTAATACTTTAAAATTTACTTAACAAATACTTGCTAAGTGGCAGGTGCAGTTGTAACATCTCCACAAATATTAACCCTTTTAATCCTCCTAACAACTCTCTTGGGACAGATAACAGCATATGTGGAGGGCTAACCCCAGCCAGCATAATGGGACATGTGAGGGTATAAATTCCAATACTGGGCACGGTGCTGCACGCCTGTAATTCCAGCTACTCAGGAGGCTAAGGTGGGAGGATCGCTTGAGGCCAGGACTTGCAGAGCAGCCTGGGCAACATAGCAAGATCCCATCTCTATTTTTTTTATTTTTTATTTTTTTGAGATGGCGTTTCCCTCTTCTTGCTCAGGCTGGAGTGCAGTGGCATGATCTTGGCTCACCGCAACCTCCACCTCCTGGGTTCAAGCGGTTCTCCTGCCTCAGCTCCCCAAGTAGCTGGGATTACAGGCATGCACCACCAAGCCCGGCTAATTTTGTATTTTTAGTAGAGACGGGGTTTCACCATGTTGGTCAGGCTGGTCTCGAACTCCTGACCTCAGGTGATCCGCCCGCCTCAGCCTCCCAAAGTGCTGAGATTACAGGCGTGAGCCACCGCGCCCGGCCTAAATTTTTTTAAAAAAAATTATCCAGGGGTGGTGGTGCGTGCTTATAGTTCCAGCTACTTGGGAGGCTGAGGCAGGCGGGTCACTTGAGCCCAAGAGTTGGAAGCTGCAGTGAGCTATGATTGCACCACTGCACTCCACCCTAAGTGACAGTGTGAGACCCTGACTCTTAAAAAAAGGGAGGTGGGGAAAGGAAAGAAAAATAAATTCTTCTGCATTTATATGGGCAGTAGGGGGAGAAAATAAAACGAAGTTCAGTAGGCACGTGCAGATATAGATCCCTTTCTGGGACACGTGACTGGAATCTCCACACTCCAGAGGGTTTCTATAGATTGCCCAAGAAGGAATGAAGACTTTGGGGAATGGGAAGGTGGTTCACGATTCATAATATCTTACAGGACTCTCGAAGATTGGGGTGGGCGCTGCGTGTGATTGTGTGTGAGGCTAAGCAGATGGCAGGGGAAACTCGCTGGAGCCCAGCCTCCTTGGGGTCCACCCTGGTACCCAGCAGAATGAGAGTTAGAAGGTGCGGCCAGTTCAGCACCGCGGAGAGCTCCGGGACAGGCGCTGATCCCGGGCCTCTGAGCCCAGTCCCCGGCGCTCCCAGCCCTTCCCGCAGGCCCCGCCCAGATGTAAAGCTTCGTCATCCCGTTTAAAGAGACCAGGGCGGCCTGGGCGGGGATGACACCGCGTCCAGCTGTGGTTACAGACTAATTCTCCCACAGAGACTCAGGCTGGCTTGGTAGGGAAGAGGACTTTATTGGGATGTTAGTAAGGAAACATGAGAGGGTGAATTCCAGGGAAATAGACACTAGGACCAAGGTGTCGGTCACCTTAAGGATCCATAAATTAACTTAAAAAATAAATTAAGGTGAGGAGGTGCCACATGGGGAGGCTGCTGGGACTATCTGGGAATTCTTAGGGATGGAATTTGGAATTGGAAAGGGGAAATAAGAATTTCCAGCCCTCTCACAGAAGGGTGTGAAATGATCACTTCAAGACTCCCGGCTGCCCTAGGCTGGGAGTTGGGGTTCTGGGGCTCCAGGAAGAGGGGAGGTCTGGGTTCGGCTGGAGGGGTGAAGGGGGACGGGTCAGGGTCGTTCCTCCAGGAAGCGGTAGGTGGGGTTCTCATAGCCGTGCCGCTGCAGTTCGCGGAGCTGCTGCTCCTCCAGGGTCAGCATGGGGTCCACCTGCAACCGGCAGGGGAACGACAGGACAGTGGGGTGCGGGGGCGGGACTGCCCGCAGGCCTCTCAGCCTGCCCACACCCGGGCTCAGGAACTCTTCCCACGTGCCGCCCTCGTGGGTCTCACCTCCACTACGCCATGGCTGATAGCCCCGTAGGGCTTCTTCCTGCGCAGGAGCAGCATGGAGAGGACGATGAGGGAGCCTCCGCCCGCTCCCATGATCAGCAGACCCGACACAGCCTCACGGGACACCCCTGTCCCAGCTGGTGCCTGCAGGGAGAGGAGATGGGGCAGAGGGCGTCTTTGAGGGACCCGTGTGGCTTTGGGAATCACAGCCTGGCTGCTGACCTCTGGCCTCTTCCCCTAGGTACCCGGCTGTTCCTCCTCTTACCAGCTCATCCCTCTGAATCTCCGATGAGTGGAAAGGGAAACCCCTTGGAACAGACGCATTCACCTGGTGGAGCAGGAGGTGTCAGGGACCCAGAAGCCTGGCGCCCGCCTCCTCCTCCCCAGCGGCCCAAGAGAGCGTCCCCCAACCCTCTCATTTTCTTTTTTTTCTTTTTTTTTTTTTTTTGAGACGGAGTCTCACTCTGTCGACCGGGCTGGAGTACAGTGGCCGGATCTCAGCTCACTGCAAGCTCCGCCTCCCGGGTTTACGTCATTCTCCTGCCTCAGCCTCCCGAGTAGCTGGGACTACAGGCGCCCGCCACCTCGCCCGGCTAGTTTTTTGTATTTTTTTAGTAGAGACGGGGTTTCACTGTGTTAGCCAGGATGGTCTCGATCTCCTGGCCTCGTAATCCACCCGTCTCGGCCTCCCAAAGTGCTGGGATTACAGGCTTGAGCCACCGCGCCCGGCCAACCCTCTCATTTTCTAGGATCTCAATTCCATGTCCTCAGCTCCCTCTTCCCTCAGGACAAGGAATCTAAGCCCCCAGCATCTCCTCCCTCATACCCAGCAGTATAGGCCCCACTCTTGTTCCCCTTTGGGAGCCCACAGGTCTGACCAACTTACCTTTTGCTCATACTGTTCCAGCGGGGACATCTTCTCTTTCTCAGGGGATGCAGCGTCTTGTTCTGTGGACCCTACCCCCAAGTCTGATCTCATTCTTTTTTTTTTTTTTTAGACAGAATCTCACTCTGTCACCCAGGCTGGAGTGCAGGGGCATGATCTCAGCTCACTGCAGCCTCAACTTCCTGGGCTCCAGTGATCCTTCTATGTCAGCCTCCTGAGCAGCTGGGACTACTGACATGCCCCACCACACCCAGGTAATTTTTAAATTATTTGTATGTACAGGGTCCCATTATGTTGCCCAGGCTGGTCTCAAACTCCTGGCCTCAAGGGATCCTCCTGCCTCAGCCTCTCAAAGTGCTAGGATTACGGGTGTGAGCCACCAGCGCCTGGCCCTATTTCATTCTTTAGGGTTCAGAGGAGGGGCTTGGAAAGTATATCGGACTCTACCCCAGGGAGTCTGAGGTTCCCAATGGATGGACCCTGTTTCCTTCTGGGTTCAGGGATTAGTGGGATTTGGAGGCTGGGGTTAACTACGAGACACTCACCTTTTGGAAGGGTCATGGGGGTGTCTGCTGGAAGCCAGAGGAAGCAAGGCAGTGGAAGAGTGAAGAGAGGAGGGTTATCAGCAAAGAAAGGTGGAGAAACATCCTCCCAGGGACCAAGAATGAGGATGGGGGATCCTACAGAGGCCTCCGCAACCTCAGACATTCCTCCCCATCCTCTCCCAGTCACTGTGGTGGTGAAGACACCCTCAGACTCTAGGGGATTACAGATTAAGCTGGGGCATGTTCCCCAATGTCTGGGGTCACCTATATGTGGGCTCACTCACCATCCTTGGAATCTGGAGGCTGCAGCCCACCCTTGTCCTCACTGCTGCCCCCAGGGGCAGGGGCTTCCAATTCACTGGGACCCAGGTATTCAGAGTGGAGGAGTTCCTCTGAGGGGGAGATGCAGAAAGGTGGCTGAGGTAGTGAGCATTGGGGTGAGTGAAGGGCACCCTAACAGTAGAGCAACTGGGGGATCGTGCAGACAGCAGAGTCAGCCCCAAGTGTGGGATAGCCAGAAGTGTGATCTGAGAAAGTGGGAAGCTGGAGGGAGGCACTGCTGGCAGGAAGGATGGAGGCTGAAGTTTCAAGATTATGGCTTTTTTTTTTTTTTTTTTTTTTTTTTTTGAGACAGAGTCTCACTCTTGTTGCTCAGGTTGGAGTGCAATAACGTGATCTCAGATCACTGCAACCTCCACCTCCCGGGTTCAAGTGATTCTCCTGCCTCAGCCTCCTGAGTAGCTGGGACTAGAGGCAAGTGCCACCACACCTGGCTAATTTTTTAATTTTTAGTAAAGATGGGGTTTCACCATGTTGGCCAGGCTGGTCTCGAACTCCTGACCTCAAGTGATCTGCCTGCCTCAGCCTCCTAACACGCTGGGATTATAAGCGTGAGCCACTGCGCCCAGCTCAAGATGATAGCTTTCTTAAATACCAGGAGAATCAGGGTTATGTGTGAGATATCCAGGAGGAAGCCACAATAGATCTGGGGGCTGTGGTAGGTCACACTTTCTGGTATGCATATAGGTTCCTTCCCTTGAATCTGGACTGGATTTGTAACTTGTTTTAACAAATAGAATGTGCACCCAAGCCTTAAGACCTAGTAACTTCCACTTTGATGTCTTGGAGAGCATGAACGGCCAAGTAGGGAATCCAGCTACCCTGCTGGTGAGACCACATGGAGAGGCTCCATGGAGAAGAGAGGCCGTGAGCCTCCTTGGAGAGGGAGAAAGGTCCGTTTGTGCTAGACTCCCAGCCCCCAGATGATCTGCTAGCTAAATACAACTGCATGCTTGACCACTGGCAAGACCACTAGAAGAACCACTCTGCTGAGCCCAGACTGGATGGCAGAATCAAGAACAAAGAAAAATGGCTGTTGATTTTCACTGCTAAGTTCTGGGCTGGTTTGTTACAGAGAAATAAATGAAATTGGGGGGATCAATATTTAGGAGTCAAGATCTGCCCTCAGAGTTCTGGAATGGGGGCCGGGGTAATAGGCACTCACGGATTTGGGGCCGCAGCTCCTGAGCCAGGTGAGGGTTCTGGTCAAGCAGGCCCAGGCTCTGATTCACCCTCTCCTCAATCACCTGAAGGTGGGTCTGCACCTGTGGGGAGTGGACATGAAGGATGAGCTGGGCAATGCAGGCTGGACACGAGGAAACTGAGGCAGTATGAAGGAGGAATTCAATAGCGGCCAAGGAAAAGCGGCACATGCAATGGACAGGACGTGTGGCACAAGGGTCAGGAACTGGGCCATAGGAGAAGGAAATTGAAGAATGAGGTCCAAGGAACAGAAAGCGGGGTTTGAGGGGATTCCAGAGACAGGGATTGAGGACTGGAGGGTCATACAGATGACATAGTTCAAGGCAAGATTTGGAGTTCAAGAGCACAGAACGGATTCCATAGACAGAAAGAAAACATCCAGGAAAGGGGAATTCAAATTTGAGCACACAGAACAGGGGTTCCAGGGAAAACAAGGGGAGTTATGGAGAAAGGAGGTCAAGGGACAGGAAGAGGGTTCAAGGAACAAAGGGATTCTCGACTGGGCACAGTGGCTTATGCCTGTAATCCCAGCACTTTGGGAGGCCGAGGTGGGCGGATCACCTGAGGTCAGGAGCTCGAGACCAGCCTGGGCAACACGGCAAAACCCTGCCTCTACTAAAAATACTAGATTGGTGCAAGTTATTGGGGTTTCTGGCCAGGCACGGTGGCTCGTGCCTATAATCCCAGCATTTTGGGAGGCCAAGGTGTGCAGATCACCTGAGCTCAGGAGTTCGAGATCAGCCTGGCCAAATGCTGAAACCCAGTGTGTACTAAAAATACAAAAATTAGCTGGGGTCAAGTGTGGTGGCTCACACCTGTAATCCTAATACTTTAGGAGGCCAAGGGTGGATCACCTGAGGTCGAGTTTGAGACCAGCCTGACCAATATGCTGAAACCCCGTCTCTACTAAAAATACAAAAATCAGCCAGATGTGGTGACACCTGCCTGTAGTCTCAGCTACTCGGGAGGCTGAGGCAGGAGAATAGCTTGAACCCGGTAGGTGGAGGTTGCAGTGAGTCCAGATCACGTCACTGCACTCCAGCCTGGGCAACAGAGTGAGACTCTTGTCAAAAAAAAAAAAAAAAAAAAAAAGCCTGGCATGGTGGCAGGCTCCTGTAATCCCAGCTACTCAAGAGGCTGAGGCAGAATTGCTTGAACCCAGGAGGCGGAGGCTGCAGTGAGCAGAGATCACGCCATTGCACTCCAGCCTGGGTGACAGAGCAAGACTGTCTCAAAAAAAAAAAAAAGAAGTTACTGCGGTTTTTGCCATTACTTTCAATAGCAAAAACCGTAATAACTTTTGCACCAACGCAATACAAAAATTAGCCAGGCATAGTGGCACGCGCTGGTAATCCCAGCTACTCGGGAGGCTGAGGCAGGAGAATTGCTTGAACCCAGGAGGCAGAGGTTGCAATGAGCCAAGATTGCACTGCACCACTCCAGCCTGGGTGACAGAGTGAGACCCTGTCTCAAAAAAAAAAAAAAAAAAAGAGGACTCTGGGAAAGGCAGTGAAAATCCAAGGGACAGAACATAGGATCTGCCGGGCGCGGTGGCTCAAGCCTGTAATCCCAGCACTTTGGGAGGCCGAGACGGGCGGATCACGAGGTCAGGAGATCGAGACCATCCTGGCTAACATGGTGAAACCCCATCTCTACTAAAAAATACAAAAAACCAGCCGGGCGAGGTGGTGGGCACCTGTAGTTCCAGCTACTTGGGAGGCTGAGGCAGGAGAATGGCGTAAACCGGGAGGCGGAGCTTGCAGTGAGCTGAGATCTGGCCACTGCACTCCAGCTTGGGCAACAGAGCAAGACTCCATCTCAAAAAAAAAAGAACATAGGATCAAGGGCAGGGGGAGTAAGAATCCAAGGGACAAGAAACGCGTCAAAGGCACAGTGTATGAGGGTCCATGTTTCAGGGTCAGGAAGCAGAGTTGAGAGACTGGGAAGGGGCAGAGAAGCGGTGTTCAAGGGATAGGAAGGGCTTCAAAAGACAGAAAAAGGGTCTAAGGGACAAGAGAAGAGCCTGAG
Organism: Macaca thibetana thibetana; assembly: GCF_024542745.1. Taxonomy (NCBI): domain Eukaryota; kingdom Metazoa; phylum Chordata; class Mammalia; order Primates; family Cercopithecidae; genus Macaca; species Macaca thibetana. The sequence continues at coordinate 40,268,278 of NC_065596.1, read as the reverse complement.
GTGCTGGCGTCTGAGGAATAGTGGTGCATTTGGGAGCTGGAAGGATGTGAGCACCTGGAAACGCATCTGCTGTGCTTTCTCGGGATCCACGGCAGCCACGTGCTGGTAGTGGCGTAGCGTGTGCCTCTGCTCCTTCTGCTCCGCACGCAGGTAGTGCCGCAGGGCCGTCAGGACACGCTCCGCCTGTGGAAGGGACACAGGCTGCCCAAGCCCACCCTGATCCTTGTCACCCTCTGCTCTCTGCTCTCTGCCCCCATGGTCTCCGCACCTGAGGCGGATCCCCCTGCAGGGCCGCAAGGAAGCCCTCCAAGGCGGCCCGGCGCTGGTCGTTGATAAGGGCGATGACACGGGTGGCATGGGTCTCCACCAGGCGCTGTCGCTCACCAGACACCTGCTCCTCCAGGGTCTGCAGAATGGACTGGAAGTGCTGGGGAGCGGGTAGGCACAGGGTCAGGAGAAGAGAAGATGGGTCAAAGCCTGGTCAAAGAGAGCCTGGAAAGGCAGGGCTACATGGGGTTAGGGGGTGTTCCAGGGGTCCAGGCCTGGGCAGAACCAAAGGTTACGGACTGGAAGGGGTGGGCTACAGGGCCAGGCAGAGTGGAGGTGGGACTAGGCCCACTGGGAGCCAATGTGAGGATGTAAACTGTAAGATTGAGTGGAAACAATCTGGGAGCAGAACTGACCAATGTTAAGGTGAAAGGGACAAAACCTTGCAGGGCTCCTGGCCTGGGCAGGGTCAAACTAGAGACAGGCTGTGCATAAATGACACGATAGGGGTGGGACCAAGAGCTGGAACGGGGGCTAACATGAGTGGGGTCTCCATGGGGTAGGTCAGGTTGAAAGAGGTGAGATTGGCCGGGCAGAGCCAGAATCAGGGGGCAGGGCCTGATAGAGACATGAATGCATCAAAGAGAGACCAAGAAGGCCCTGGCTGCATCTGCAGGGGCCCCGGCTTGGGACAGGACTCCAGAGCCAGCCCTGACAGGCAAGTCAAGTGTAGATGGGGCCAAATATGGCCAATCTGAGGAGCAGAGCAGTGTCAGGTCAGATGGCGGCTAAGAGAGGCAGAGCTGCATGTAGGCATGGGGACAGGAAAGGCTAAAATAGGTGGAAAGGGGTGGAATTGGATGGGCAGGACACAGCCAGAGCCAGGTGAAACTGAGTATGCTCCAGGTGGCGGACAGGCATGAGTAGGACCCACTGGGGCTGTCCTACCTCATTCAGGGCCTGTCTGTCGGCTTTAGGCAGGTTCTTGGACTGGTTGTCGGCCATGGCCCATTCACGCATCACCTGCGTACGGAGGGGAGCTTCAGGATCCCAGAATCCACCCTCATCCACCTGGCAAGTCCCCCAACCCCTCTTTAAGATTTTAGAGGTCCCATGGCCGGGCGCGGTGGCTCATGCCTGTAATCCCAGCACATTACAGGGCCAAGGTGGGTGGATCACGAGGTCAAGAGATCGAGACCATCCTGGCTAACATGGTGAAACCCCATTTCCACTAAAAATACAAAAAATTAGCTGGGCACGGTGTGGGTACCAGTAGTCCCAGCTGGGGACTCGGGAGTACTTGGGAGTAGAGGCTAAGGCAGGAGAATGGCGTGAACCCAGGAGGCGGAGCTTGCAGTGAGTGGAGATCGCGCCACTGCACGCTAGCCTAGGCGACAGAGCGAAACTCTGTCTCAAAAAAAAGAAAAAAAAAAAAGATTTTAGAGGCCCTAGATCCCTTAAGTCTTACTGGCTCTTGGGTTCCCAAGAGGGAAGATGCAGAAGGAGTTTAAAGTGAAAGAGAGGCCAGGCGTGGTGGCTCATGCCTGTAATCCCAGCACTTCGGGAGGTCGAGGCGGGTGGATCTCCTCCCGCCAGGAGTTCCAGACCAGCCTGGCCAACATGGTGAAACCCTGTCTTTACTAAAAATACAAAAATTAGCTGGGCGTGGTGGCAGGTGCCTGTAATTCCAGCTACTCAGGAGACTGAGGCAGGGGAATCACTGGAGCCCAGGAGGCAGAGGTTGCAGTGGGCCGAGATCCCACCATTGCACTCCAGCCTGGGTGTTAAGAGTGAAACTCCATCACAACAACAACAACAAAAACCAGTAAAGTGAAAGCGTATCATAGACCAGAGTTTCCATAGAATCTGGTGGCGTCTCAGTAGGATTATAGATGGGCCATGGATCTCTGGTCATCTTAGGGGATGGTGTTGAGAGCTCAAGGTCAAAGGGGCTTAGGGAGCCTTTGGAGGTAGTATCAATGTGTCCTGGAGGAGTTTCCTGGTATTTAGGGAGCTCTGTACTGTAGGGGGTCCTGGGGCCCCCGGTATCATCACCTCATTAATCTGGCGCATCCTACGCTCCTCCAGGTCCATCTTGGCCCTCAGGAACCCCTCGTGCTCACTGATTTCCCCAGGCATGCCAAAGTAAATATCCACACCATCTGTGGGCCTCGGGGTGGGAGTGACTGCAAGACCAGGGATCAGGAGGTCAGTCTGCAGCCCACCTCCAGGTCGCCTTTTCTACTTAGAGAACCACATTTCCTAGAGTGCACCGGAGACCATCATGCACCCAGTTTAGCCACCTCTGCTGCCTGGCATTATGGGAGATGTAGTTCTGGACTGGGCCTAGCCTTTTCTTGCACAGCTTAGGAATCCATTACACCATCTTCCAAGCTTTCCTGAAATGATCCTCAGGACCTACCCAATGGCCCCTCTACTCCCAAGTACCCTCAAACCACCCCCTCCCTTGGCAGGTTAGCTCTTCTACCTCTGTTTTATCTAAAGATACTCTCATCTTTTCTCCTCAGTTGGGCCTTTCCCTCATAGGTCCCTCCCAAAAACAGCCCCCGGCAACACTCCCCCAGATGTTTCTCCCTCTATGGTGGAGAGGCCCCAGAGGTTCAGAGACTGCCTCACCTTTGCTGACCACTGCAAGTGTATGGGAGCTTGGGGGTGGGACCCTTTCCTCCTCTTCTTCCTCTTCAGCCTGTGGAGGCTCCACGAAGTAATCATCTACTGGCTGTGGGAAGGATTCCTCCTCTTCCTCATCCTCAGCCCCCTCTACTCTGCTCCCCGGGGGCCAGGACCGGGTGGAGGGGTCACTGAGGGAGCAGGAGAGGACCCAGGCAATAAGAACCCAGGCCCAGGCTCCCAGGCTTCCATCCCCTGCCTCAGGAACCTTGGGATGGGCATGGAGGGTTCCCTCTCACTCACCCAACTGCTGTCCCAGATGGGTCGGGGGTCCCTGGAGGGGGACAGCACACATACTCCACACCACGGAACCGATCCGAGCCACAGGGTAAAAGCATGCCCGAGCCGTGCAGGATGAGGCCCTGGGAGCTGCAGGCCTGTAGGAAGAGTGGACCCAGATGCCAGGATTGTGGGGTAGGAGGGGTAGATGGGGAGCTGGGTTGCCTGGGTTGGGGGTTGATGAGGCTGGGAGCCTGGATTCCTGGTTCTGGAGGAAGGGGTAGGGGGATGAAATTCTTAGATCCCAAGTGGGAAGAGGATGCTGGTGGCCCAGACCCTCGGTTCTGGTGGAGGAGGGTGTTGGGGTCCTGGTTCCTGGGTTCTGGGGGCTGGGGACGGGTGGGCCAAGGTCCTGACCTCCTGTGCCTCCTGATGCCTCCGGGTTGAACTCTCGCATTGGTCCATGCGCTCCTGGTGCAAGAACCGGCAGCCTTCAGGCACCAGCAGGGCCTCGCTCACAAATTCACCAGCTGGGGAAGCGCGGGACACCAGGGTGAGACCCTCCTACAGCACCAACCCCACCCTCCTCAGAATCCAGATATTTTATCCTCAGAGGCTTCTCTGCCCCACTTAGGACACAAGCACCCACCCCCTTAATGTGGGCCCGAGAGAGGGGCTCAGAATTTTGCCCCTCGGAAACTCCCACCTCAGTTCCCCTCTCCCCGCCTGGGACTCACGCAGGCAGCGGAAGGGCACAACCTGGTGGTGGGGGTGGGTGCAGCTGCCGCTCCGGGCACCCCCGCACCAGCGCTCCATGGGAATGGCCTGGGTAGCCTGCTCTACACGTGCGATCTGCAGCTCCGGGTACATCTGGGGGGATCAGATGGGGGCAATCAGCCCACAGCCCCGCCTCTGCCAGCCACCCCTCTCCAGTAGTCAGGTCCCCTTTCTTCCCTCCCTCCCTCCCTCCTTTCTCTCTCTCTCTCTCTCTCTCTCTCTCTCTCTCTCTCTGTCTTTCTCTCTTTCTCTCTTTCGGAGATTTGCTCTTGTCGCCCAGGCTGGAGTGCAATGGTACAATCTCGGCTCACTGCAACTTCCTCCTCCCAGGTTCAAGCTATTCTCCTGTCTCAGCCTCCTGAGTAGTTGGGATTACAGGCACGCACCACCATGCCCGGCTAATTTTTGTATTTTTAGTAAAGACAGGGTTTCGCCATGTTGGCCAGGCTGGTCTCGAACTTCTGACCTCAGGTGATCCGTCCGCCTCCGCCTCCCCAAGTGCTGCGATGACAGGCGTGAGCCACTGCGCCCGGCCAGGTCCGTTTTCAAGGCTATCTTTTTTCCTGTGCTGTTGCTTTCTGAAGGTCCCTCTAAGCCCACCTCTCTGGTCACCCCTCCCCGCAGTCAGATTCGTCTCCCCAAAGGTCTCACCCTCCTTTTAGCCCTGCCTTTTCCTCTATTTCGCCTCTTCAAAGCTCTCCCTTCCCATTACAGACTTGTCTTTTCGTGGCCACGCCCCCCAGCTCTCCGCGCTTTCATTGGGCTCCACCCCTTTCCCCATCTCGCTGGTCCTTAAGGTCTCTTTCTGTCTTAGCCCCGCCTATCCTTTCGCCACTCCCCACTACACCTCTGCTCTTTACAAAGACCACCAGATTCCTAAATTCCACTTCTTCTCTGGCTATGTCGCGGTTCTCCCCCTTTCCTGACTTAGTAACTCAAAACAGGTCCCCTGCCCTAGCATAGTTGCGCCTCTTTATTGGCCACGTCCGCTAGCGTCCACGTCTTAGATCCCGCGGCACCTTGGACCACGCCTTTTTCAAGTGTAGCTTTCTACGGGCGGCCCCGCCTCGTTTGGGGCCCGCTTTCCCGCTGGCCCCGCCCCTCCCGCTCGGCCCCGCCCACCTGTCTGCAGTACTCCAGCACGCGCTGCGGGTCCCGGAGACAGCGTCGAGAGCGCTGTGGGTCTGGTTCCCAGCGGCCGGTGCGCAGGTCCCGGTGAAGGGTTAGGCGCCCGCATAGTCCAGCCACCTGGGCCGACCCCGGGGCCTGGATGGAAGTGGAGGGGATAATGAGGGCCCGGGGGGCGTTGGCATGAGGGTCCCCTGGTTCTTTGCTCCCTAGGACCGAGACCCCCAGCACCAGCCCCCTCCCCCAAGCACCGTTGTGCACACCGCCTCCATGGAGGCACCGTTCCCTGGGAAACAGCTCCCGTAGGGCGGGGGCGCCCTAGCTCTCCCGTTGCTATGGCGACCCGGGTCCCCCGGGATTCTTTCTGCCTTGTTGCCGCGGAGACAGACTCCGCCCCGACCCCAGCTCAGCTGCTCTGGAGCCCGAAGGGGTTAAACCTGAATCGCGGAGGAGGCCTGAACCCAGGCGTTCTGGCCCCTCCTCCCTCCATCCCTTGCTCAGGCTCCGGTTGCAGGGTGCAAAGCTGATAAGGCCTGGCTTCAGGGGCCTACAGTCCTGGACACCAGGTCCTTGAGGACTGGAGAGCTACATCTGGTTGGGGTGGGTGGTGACTGAAGGACCGGACTCCTGGGTCCTGGGAGGCTGCAAGGGCCTCCATATGGGTCCAGAGAATACAAGGGGTCTGGATTATTGGATCTAAGTGCCTCGCTGCTTGGTGGGTCCTATGTCCAGGAGGGAGGGGGTTGGGACCTAGTCACCTGGGTCTGGAGAGGGGGCTGGACTTCTGGGACCAGGGGCTCTGAATAGACCAGTTCCTATGCTCGGGGTGGGAGGGGGCTGGGACGTCGGAGGATGGGGGAGCTGGGGCCTGGAACCCTGGGTTCATAAATGCGGTTGGTGGCGCCTGGGGGCTGACCACCTGGCTGGAAAGACCGCGCTTTCTGTCCTGTACATGTCCGCGCTGGCGTCCAAAGACCCGGTCCCGCCCCTTCCCCCATCCCCCAGGACCCGGCCCGGCCTCACCTCGGCCGCGCCGGGGCTCCCACCGGCCAGGCTCCCGATGGCGGGCTGCGCGCGCAGAAGCAGCAGCAATAGTGGCAGCAGCAGCGGCAGCGGCGGCTGGCCCGGGCGGCGACTTAGACCGCGAGCAGCGGGGCTGGCTGGCCCCATGTCCCGGCCCTTGAGCCCTCACGTCCCCTGCACTCCCGCCCGGCCCGGCCCCAGCGGTGACAGGAGCTCCCAGCGCCACCGCCGCCACCTCCTCCTCCCGCCGCCCCCGGGCTGCGCCGGCGCCGCCAGCCACGCCCCGCGCCGGCCCCGCCTTCCTGGCCAGGACAATAGCGTGGCGGCTCAGCGCAGAGTGGAGCAGCTCGGGAACCCCGGGCGGGAGCCTGCGCCAGGCCCCCGCCCCTGGAGATTCCAGGCGTCCCGCCCCATGAAGGGCCCAGCCAGGAGTCCTGCTATGGGCTCAGCCCGTTGTGGATTTTGAGTCCTCCCGCAGGACTCTCACCCTCTTTAGACCCAGACACTCACAGTTTTGTCCTTCTCCAAGGATGCAAGCATCAGAGACCCCCGTCCCCTAGTAAATTCCTCTGTTGAGGGCTCAGGAATACAGGCCTCCAAAATGTCCCGTCAAGATGGCAGCAGTTGAGACCCAGTCCCCTCCTCTTTCAGATCCAGAAGTCTGGCCACCTTCTCTCTTAGGACCAGAGACCAAGCCCCCAGCCCATTCTCCCTCAGAACCAGGAGTTCAGTCTTCCTGCTCTGCTTCCCAAGGGTCCCAGGGGCCTGGATCTTTAACTCCTAGCTCAAGGATCCATGAACCAAAGCCCCCGGGACCTTTCTTTAAGGATCACCCAAGCAGGCACCAGCACCATGCCCACCGTGGATGCAGCGCCCCAGGATTAGGGTCTGGATCTCCGCCCTTGCTGTAAGGACCAGGGGATTGCCATTTTCATGCCCATAGTCTCCCCTTCTCTGTCCCACTTCAGGGCTCACTCGTTTGTCTCCTCTAATGAGAGTGTAGAACTCTGTCTTTCCCAGGACCCCTGGGGCAGCCCTGTCACATGTGTGCAACTGTGTGGACATCTATGCATGTGTCTGTGCATACATGCCAATGTGTGTGTATTTTCTGTTTGCAACTCGTGTGTGTGTGTGTGTGTGTGTGTGTGTGTATGAAGATGTATATTAAAAGAGTCCATGACTGGGCACAGTGGCTCACGCCTGTAATACCAGCACTTTGGGAGGCCTAGGTAGGCGTATCACTTGAGGTCAGGAGTTTGAGACCAGCCTGGCCAACAGGATGAAATCCTGTCTCTACAAACAAATACAAAAATTAGCTGGGTGTGGTGGTGTGCACCTGTAGTCCCAGCTACTTGGGAGGCTGAGGTGGAAGGATGGCTTGAGCCCAGGATGCAGATGTAGCAGTGAGCTGAGATGGTGCCACTGCACTCCAGCCTGGGCCATAGAGCCAGACCTTGTCTCAAGAAAAATAAATAAATAAAGAGTCTAGAGTGCTTTGCAGGTAGCAAGAGGCTGAGAGGTGTCTCACAGTTTTGCTTCTACAGCCACCTTATAGGCTAGGGTAGAGGAGAGACCTTGGGACAGGTCTAATGGACCCCTTCCTTGATGGAGGGTAATAATGCCAGTAGACTCCCTAAGACACACTTGCCTCTTTGACTTTTTTTAAATTATTAAACATAAATATTTTTATCCCAAGATTCCCCTTTGCCCCAACAGTGCTAATTCTCACCATATCCCCACTCCTTGGGTCCAAGTCTTTCTGAGTCTTTAGGGAAAGTGAAATCAAGATGGTGGCCATTTTGGGTTCCTAGGGAGTACACGGCCATCTTGGCTGCATTTCCATTGGCCGAGCGAAGTTCCCCTCAGGGAGAGCCACAGTGGGGCCTGGTATGCTCTTCATTTTCATCTATCCTATGCTACTTTTCTTCTCAATGCAGATGGTCATCTTGAAATATCTTCTTTCAGTGGCTAGAAACAACTTCCATCCCAGCCCCAAACTCCCAGCACCCACTGCCCTGTCCCCCTCTCTCCTCAAAGGGCCTACCTGCCATCTTGAATCTCTTTTACACTGGGACATAGGTGGCCCTATTGGGTGGCCATGTTGCTCCCACTTGGGGCATCCCCTTTGACTGAGCTGACTGTATACAAATACTCCTGACAAATGTAATGATCTTTCCCTCCCCTAGTGTTCAATTTTGGAGGAGTAAGGTCGCCAACTTATCCTGGCTCCTCAGAAATCAGGACAATCCATTATGGAAAGTTGGAGATCCCAGGACTCTTCCACTGGAGAGATGTCACACATGAGTCTGGAGACGCGGGTGGCTAGGTGTGGGGAAGACAGCATATGGGAAAGGGGGAGTCCCGGGGGCCAGATCTGGGGGCCCAAAGGATGCGGGTTTGATGTAGCTGGTGAAAGCTCGAGGGTGGGGTGTGGTGAGGTAGCCTGCCCGGGTTCTGTAAAGTCTGCAGGGGGGTACCATGCCCAGGTGTGGGTTGAAGTCATAGAAGGTGGGGGCCCCTGGGGGCCCAATGGGGGAGGGTGGTGGCAGGAAGAGGCCTCCTCCAGGGGCTTCGCCAAGGCTCAGGCTCACACTGACTCCTCGGACCTTGTAGTAACCGTTGGTTGGGTCCTGAGGGGACAAATGGGACTCAGTAAGGTCTGTGAGCATGTAGGGGGGATGAGGGTCACTGATGGGTGACACTGAGGGTCACACACTGAAATACACCAGACCTTGAGAGAAACAAAAAGTGACAGGAATGGGCAGAGACACAGAGACACACACGGACTGGGAGAGAGAGAAAGTGAGACAGAAGAACAGTGACAAGAGGCAAAGGGATAGGACATGGGCAGAGAAAGGTAGAGACAGAGGGATATAGGCCTGCTGAGGGGTGTCAGTGTGGAAGATGCAGAAGGAACAGGAGAGAGGCACTCACCTGCCCAACAGCCTCTAGGCTTTGATTCAGTGTCATGCCCTGTGTTGCTGCTACAAGGCATGTCACTAAGATAGAACTGAACCCTGTCCTCACACCAAGGGAAAAATGACAAATCATGAGACAGTACCCAGAAGGGTCAGGGCCGTGCCTGGGAAAGTCATAGGCAGTGACAGGGGCTGTGATGGCAGAGCCCTCAGCATAGCGAGCGGGATAAGGAAGCCCAGATCAGAGTGGTCATAGTTGTGATGGGTGGAACACAGGCAGAAGGATCGGGCTGTCATGATGGAAGCATGTTGCGGGAAGTCAGGGACCCTGAACAGAGGGACCAGCTGGAGCCACGGCAGAGGAACATAAATTGTGATCACTTTAATATGGACATTTATCAGTTCCCAAATATACTTTTATAATTTTTTATGCCTGTCTTTAATCTCTTAATCCTGTTATCTTCATAAACTGAGGATGTATGTCACCTCAGGACCACTGTGATAATTGTGTTAACTGTACAAATTGATTGTAAAACATGTGTGTTTGAACAATATGAAATCAGTGCACCTTGAAAAAGAACAGAATAACAGCTATTTTTGGGGAACAAGGGAAGACAACCATAAGGTCTGACTGCCTGCGGGGTTGGGCAAAAAGAGCTTCATTTTTCTTTTTGCAGAGAGCCTATAAACGGATGTGCAAGTAGGAGAGATATCACTAAATTCTTTTCATAGCAAGGAATATTAATATTAATACCCTGGGAAAGGAATGTCTTCCTGGGGGGAGGTCTGTAAACGGCCAACTCGGGGAATGTCTGTCTTATGTGGTTGAGATAAGGACTGAAATATGCACTGGTCTCTTGTAGTACCCTCAGGCTTACTAGGGTGGGGAAAATCTCTGCCCTGGTAAATTTGTGGTCAGACCGGTTCTCTGCTCTCGAACAATGTTCTCTGTTATTTAAGATGTTTATCAAGACAATATGTGCACCACTGAACATAGACCCTTATCAGTGGTTCTACTTTTGCCCTTTGTCCTGTTCCCTCAGAGGCATGTAATCTTTGTTAGACCCTTCTAGTAGTTCTGCTTTTTGCCTTTTGAAGCAAGTGATCTTTGTACCTACTCCCTGTTCTTACACCCCTCCCCTTTTGAAACTCTTGATAAAAACTTGCTGGTCTGAGACTCAGGTGGACATCACAGTCCTACCAATATGTGATGTCACCCCTGGTGGCCCATCTGTAAAATTCCTCTCTTTATACGGTCTCTTTTTATTTCTCAGCCAGTTGATACTTACAGAAAATAGAAAGGACCTATGTTGAAATACTGGGGGGGATTCCCCCAATAGAAGCATGGGCTTCCTGGAACAAGAAATGTCTGAGCTGAGACTGGAGGACTAAAGGAGGGAATTAGGTAGACATGGGAAGGAAGGTAGGAGTGTTTCAGGCCAAGAAAATGGCATGTCGGCTGGGTACGGTGGCTCACGCCTGTAATCCCAGCAATTTGGCCGAGGTGGGCAGATCACTTGAGGTCAGGAGTTCAACACCAGCCTGGCCAACATGGTGAAACCCCATCTCTACTAAAAATACAAGAAAAATTAGCCAGCTATTTGGGAGCCTGAGGCAGGAGAATGGCTTGAACCCAGGAGGCAGAGGTTGCAGTGAGCCGAGATTATACCACTGCACTCCAGCCTGGGCAACAGAGTGAGACTCTGTCTCAAAAAAAAAAAAAAGGAGAGAGAAAGAGAGAGAATGGCATGTGCTAGGTACAGAGGAGAGAGAGAAGTGCTCTGGCCTGGGGATGGCCTGGAGTCAATGTGGCTGTCCTGAGGTAGGACCCCAGAGGAAGGACAGGTTTGGGGAGATATGGGGCCAGTGTAAAGGGGCTGAAAGGGGGCTTGACCGTGATGAGGAGAGCACAGGCATAGTGAGCCCCATCTGGGGCTGGGACAGATGTGTGGGCAAAGTCTGCAGATAGGCAAACTGAGGCTGGGAGCTAGGTGAGTTGGTCCAGGGGGCAGGAGGAGTGGGGTGAGGAGCCGAGTCCCAGTTCTGAGGACAACAGAAGGAAAAAGGAGGGGACAGGCGTGGGAGAGAGATGGAAACACAGTGAAGGGAGCCCCGCCTCTCCCAACAGCGAAGGGAGCCCCACCCCTCCCGATACTCACCTTGGTCTCCAGAGTCCCTTCCTCCTCCAGAACCAGATCACTGTGGTCAGTGTGCACAATGGGGCCCTGGGGTAGGGAACTTAGTGAGAAGGAATAGTCAGAGGATCTCCCCGCCCCAATGCCAGACCCCAAGGACCTTCAGCCAGCCAGTGGAGGCCAGGCAGGAGACAGTAAGAGCACCCGAGAGCTGGGGACTGCACTCAGGACAATAAAAGGGCTGTGAGAAGCCAGCACAGTGGCTCATGCCTATAATCCCTGCACTTTGGGAGGCCGCAGCGGGAGGATCACTTGAGGCCAGAAGTTTGAGACCAACTCGGCTAACATGCTGGAACCCTGTCTCTGCTGAAAATGCAAAAAATAGCCAGGCATGGTGGCAGGAGCCTGTAATTCCAGCTACTCAGGAGGCTAAGGAACGAGAATCGCTTGAACTGGGAGGTGGAGGATGCAGTGAGTCAGGATCATACCACTACATTCCAGTTTGGACAACAAAGCAAGACTTTGTCTCTAAATAAATAAATAAATAAATAAAAGGCCAGTGTGGTGGCTTACACCTGTAATCCTAGCACTTTGGGAGGCCAAGGCGGGCGGATCACGAGGTCAGGAGACCGAGACCACCCTGGCTAACATGGTGAAACCCCGTCTCTACTAAAAAATGCAAAACAAACAAACAAACAAACAAAAAAAACATTAGCTAGGTGTGATGGTGGGTGCCTGTAGTCCCAGCTACTCCGGAGGCTGAAGTAGGAGAATGGCGTAAAACCGGGAGGCAGAGCTTGCAGTGGAGCTTGAGTTCGCGCCACTGCACTCCAGCCTAGGCGACAGAGCAAGACTCCGTCTCAAAAAAAAAAAAAAAAAAAAAAAAAAAGGCCGGGCGCTCACGCCTGTAATCCCTGCACTTTGGGAGGCCGAGGCGGGCGGATCACGAGGTCAGGAGATCGAGACCATCCTGGCTAACACGGCGAAACCCCGTCTCTACTAAAATACAAAAAATTAGCCGGGCGCGGTGGCGGGCGCCTGTAGTCCCAGCTACTCGGGAGGCTGAGGCAGGAGAATGGCGTGAACCCGGGAGGCGGAGCTTGCAGTGAGCCGAGATCGCGCCACTGCACTCCAGCCTGGGCGAGGGAGTGAAGACTCCGCCTCAAAAAAAAAAAAAAGGGCTGTGAGGATATAGTGGGCCTAGGGAATAATCGGGTCAGGGGCATGGACTTGGGTGACATTTGGGTGCGGGGTCACTGTTAAGACTAGAGCCCTCAGGCTGGGCGTGGAGGCTCATGTCTGTAATCCCAGCACTTTGGGAGGTCAAGGCGGGTGGATCACCTGAGGTCAGGAGTCCGAGACCAGCCTGGCCAACATGGTGAAACCCAATCTCTACTAAAAATACAAAATCAGTCAGGTGTGGTGGCAGACGCCTGTAATCCCAGCTACTCAGGAGGCTGAGGCAGGAGAATCACTTGAATCAGGGAGGCAGAGGTTGCAGTGAGCCGAGATTGTGCCACTATACTCCAGTCTGGGTGACAGAGTGAGATTCTGTTTAAAAAAAAAAAAAAAAAAAAAAAAAAAAACTAGAACCCTCCTACTTAAAAAAAAAAAAAAAAAAAAAAATGGAGACAGGGTCTTGCTCCGTTGCCCAGGCTGGAGTGTGTGGTGCAGTCATAGCTCACTGCAGCCTCTACCTCTTGTGCTCAAGGGATCCTCCCACCTCAGTGCCCTGAGTAGCTGGGACTATAGGTGTGTGCCACCATACCCAGTTCATTTTTTATTTTATTTCATTTTATTTTGTATTTTTGTAGAGATGGGGTCCCGCTATGCTGCCCAGGATGGCTTCGAATTCCTGGCCTTAAGTGATCCTTGTGTCTCCACCTCCCAAAGTGGTATTACCAAGGTCAGGCACCATGCCCGGCCTTAGAGTCCTGTTTGAATTTGGGGGCCCTCTTGGGACTGGGCTATTATTTGGGTCTGAAGGCACAGTCGGGTCTGGAGACCCTGGCATCCTACCCGGTCCTCACGGCTGCCTGTCTCCTCTTCTTCAGGGCCTCGCGAACTGCAGCCGTCGCTGCTGCCGGGGATTCGCATCAGGTTCTTTTGCTCGGAGAAAGAGGCTGAGGCTGACGAACAGCGACGGGTGGAGTTAAGCGATGGGCGGGGTCACAATGTGTGCAGACCAATAAGCGGGAAGAGAGAGGACTGGGAACCAATGAGGCAGATCGGGTGGGGATGTTGGAAACCGATAAGAATCCTTCCCACCTGGGAATGTGACCCTAGGAAGGTCTGGTTAGGGCTTAAGGAGGGAACCAGAACCTGAAGGCGAGCTAAGCCCTGAGCAGAGCTGGAAATGGGACTGGAGCCAAGGCCCAAGGCCAGGTCAGGTCACTGGGCAGGCAGGGTGTGTGTGGGGCTGGGGCCTGAGGAGCTGGGGCGGGGCTCAGGCACTAACCCTTGCCGTGGCGCCAGCAGCAGAGGGCCACCCCAGTGATGACCATAAGGAGAGACGTGGTGGCAGCGGCCACTCCGGCCACTATCCGCACAGTGGGCAGCAGGTCTGCAGGGAGCAGAGGGGACATCCTGAGAAGGCTGAGGGGGAACCAGGAAGCGGGGGCTCAGGGATTGAGTTTGGGATCCCTGGGTTCAAAAGGTCGCACATTTGGAAATTCAAAGGCCCTTGAATTTGGGGTTCCCCAAGTTTGAGAGTGAGTTTAAACTCCCTGGCTTTAGGAAGTCTTGGAGTTTGAGGGGTCCTTTACTTTGCAATTTGCTTTGCAATCGTTGGAGTTTCTCTTTTTGGGGTCCCTAGGTGTGAGGAGTCTCTCGGTTTAGGATTCAGAATGTGAAGGCATTTGTGGTTGGGGGGGTCTTGGGAATCAACGAGCCACAGTTTTGAGACTCCCAAGGTTTGGAGGTCTCTGCATTTGAGGGTCTGAGGTTTTGCAACCATCGGCTGGGGGATCCCTGAGTTTGTGGGGTTTAGACTCTCCAGATTTGGGGTCTTAGGGCTGGGGTCTCACCTCTACGGCCCAGGCTGGCCCGGGCACCTCCCTCGCCCAGCCGGTTCCGGGCACTGCAGTTAAAGTTCCTGCTAAAGTCAGATTCCTGAGTCCCCGAAATGTGTAGCACAGAGATCAGGCCCGGACCCTGTCCCCCGCGGCCCTCCGGGGCAGGGAATGTCTCCACCAGGAACCGGCCCCGCGACCCCGCCTCCAGAAAGCCCTCATCCCAAGACCAGACCTGGAGGCATAAAAGAGGGAGGACACCGAGGAGACTGAGGAGGGGAGGAAGAAGCAGGAGGGATGTCTGGGAAGTCAGAGATGGTCACAGTAGTTTCAGGGGGCCAGGTGGGAGGTCAGGGATCACAGCTGGATGGGTCACGGGAGGAGTGACATTTCCTTACCACGGCATCTGGGGCGGGAGAGGCGAAAACCAGACACTGGAGGCGAGCAGGGCCCCTCAGGAAGGCAGGCTCAGAGTGCAGGGCGGTCACTACTGGGGGAGCTGGGATGGAGACGGTGGGTCACTCAGAGGAGAGGCCTTGCCCTCCCCAAAGGCTGTAACAAAGCCGGGTCTGGCCAGCGCACTCTCCGCTAACCTTAATCAATCAGGCCATGCTGCCTCCAAACTCCAATTCCCCTAAAAGCCTCGCCTTCAATAGGTCGGTCTCCAGGCCCCGCTGGGTGTAAAGCTCCTTCCAGGTCACTCCCACTGCATTAGCCCTTGCCCCCTCTGTCCACTCCCTATCCCAGGACGGGCTAGGTCCCCTAGGAAGCCCCGCCTTCTCACCGTTCACAGTCAGCCGAGCCTCCGCGACGCCACCCCCCTGGTCCGAGAGCCCAGGCTCAGCCCTGCACACATAGTCGCCTGCGTCCTCCGGCCCCACCGACGGAAGGCGCAGTGTGGCTCCAGAGCCCAGCACCTGCGACAGGGAAGGGGCGTCAGAAGCCGGATTTGCAAGGAAGCCTGGTCCCCCGTCAGCCACCGCCTCAGATTTAGGGCTGCACCTGCGCGCCACCGCGGCGGGTCCAGGTTACCCGTGGAAGCGGGTTCCCGCGCCAGGCACAGCTGAAGGAGGCGTCTTCCCCCACGTCCACTGACACGGGCTCTGGCTTTGCCTGCAGAATCGGCCCAACTGGACGAAGGAGATGAGGGGTCACAAGGCCGGGGAGGAATAGCCCCTGACCCGGGATCAGCCCCATAGAAACACCACACCCTCTAGGGCGCAAGAATATGCCCCAAGTCCACTCTCTCCTCCTCCTAATACCCCACGCCCACTCTCCCAGCCCCGCCCCTCCAAGCCCCTCAGCAACCCTGAAAGCCTCGCCCACCTTTGACCACACCCACAGCCCCGCCCCAGCTCACACAGCACATCCAGCGCAGTGCTGCGGTTGGCGCTACCCACGGCGTTGCTGACCTCGCAGGACACGGGCTCAGTCAGGAACGAGGCGTCTGCCACGACCTCCAACCTTGGCCCGCGGGCCCCGAGCACCGGGGAGCCCCCTTTTGCCCACCTGAGGAAATGGTGGCGCTGTTAGCGTTGTCCCTGCTCTCCGTCACACTTACTCAGGTCCCAGCCCTTCCCAAGCTCACTCTTGGGGCTAGGGAGAGGTGGTCTTTGTCCTCACCTGTAGCCTGTGACAGGAGGCTGGGCTGTGGCCTGGCACAGGAAAGTGACCTTCTCTCCCTCCTGCACAGTATGTGGTGAAGCAGACAGAGTCACCTCTGGGGGGTCTGTGAGGGTGGGACAATGGTCAGGTGGGCAAGGACCAGGAACACCTCTGTCACTGGCCTAGGGGTCCAGTTCCTGGTTCCTCCACCCCAGGAGTCTGGGCCCCTAATCCCTTTCTCCCTTTGAGTCAGGAGTCTGGGCTTTCAGTTCCCAATTCCCCCAGTTACTTCTATCCTTTCCTACTCTCCAAGATGTGAGAGTCAAGACCCAGCTTCCTCTTTCCCCAGGGACCCCAGCCATCTGTCCTCTCCTGCTCCGAGTCTCACTCTGTTGCCGAGTGGCACGATCTCAGCTCACTGCAACCTCTGCCTCCCGGATACAAGTGATTCTCCTGCCTCAGCCTCCCAGGTGGCTGGGATTACAAACATGTGCTACCACGCCCGGCAAATTTTTGTATTTTTAGTAGAGACGGGTTTCGACATGTTAGCCAGACTGGTCTCGAACTCCTGAACTCAGATGATCCACCCACCTCGGCTTCCCAAAGTTCTGGGAGTACAGGCATGAGCTACCATACCCGGCCCTCTCCTACTCTCTTAGATCCAGGAATCCAGGTCCCAGTTTCCTCATTCCCCAGGGGCCACAGTCCCCTCCTTCCTCATACCCAGGAGTCAGGGCCCCACACCCCTTTTCCCCAGGGCCAGCTGCACTCACACTGCAGGCTCAGTGTGATAGCTGTGTCCCTTCCCGCAGGCAGGGCCTGGCTCCGGGCCCTGCAGACCAAGGTGGCTCCATCGTCATGGCTGGAAGGGGTCAGGGTTAAGGTGCTCTCCACTGATCCAGGGGTCCTTTCCTTCAGCAGGGTCTGGAGGGATGGATAAGAATAATAATGCCATCTACCCCTTACATCAGGGGTGTCCAATCTTTTGGCTTCCCTGGGCCATATTGGAAGAAGAATTGTCTTAGGCCACACATACTAACACTAATGATAGCTGATGAGCTAAAACAGTTACAAAAAAGGCTCATAATGTTTTAAGAATGTATATGAATTTGTGGTGGGCCACATTCAAAGCCGTTTTGGGCTGCATGCAGCCCACAGGCAACAGGTTGGATAAGCTTGCCTTACTTATATACGGTTCACTATGTGTTGGGCACTCTTCTGGGAACTTATAGGTATTTATTTATTTAATCCTCACAATACCCTATGACATGCATGCTATTATTATTCCAATTGTATAGATAAGGCAACTGAGGCACAGAGAGGTTAACTAACTTAAGATCAATCAACTAGCAAGTGGCTGAGACGTGATTTGAACCCAGGTAGTCTGGCCCTAGAATCTTTACCCGGCATCATATTTCAAGAGTCCAAACCCTTGAACCCCTGCCCTCCCATGTCTTCTTCTCCTCGGGATGAGCCTGCAGTCAGAGTGTACCCCAAGTTTTCCTGAATGGGCCAAGGCTAGCACAGGAATTTGGACCTCACCTGATGGAAGGTGGTTCCATCCAACCGGACCCCATCTCGGAACCACAGCAATTCAGGGGTAGGGCGGGCATCCCCACGGCTCCGACATGTCAGGTTCACAGGAACTCCAGCAATGAGAGACACAGAGGGGCCGCCCAGCACCTGGGGAGCTTCTGGGGGGACTGCAAGGTGGATTTGGGGTCAGAGATGGATCCGGATCCTCTCAGCTCCAATTGACCACTCCCCTGGGCTCCCTGGACTCCGCTACTCACAGCTAGTACTGGTTGCCCCCTTGGGCTCCCAGGGGACAAGTGGGCGAGGTCCTTACCCAGCACGTGCAGTTGGGCTGGTCTCGAGCGGAGGCCTGCTTGTGTAGCCTGACATTCATATGATGCTTCATCCTCTAGCTCCACGGGCCTAATGTGGAGGTCATGCTGGCCATTGGCTGCATTCCCTGATATCCAGTACCGGGACCACCCTGGAGTCAGGGAGGAGGCAGCACGCCATGGTTCTGACTGGTCCACACATTTGGTGGTAAGACACTATTAAAGAGTGGGTACTGTGCCCATAGAGACTCTAACTCCCTCCCAACCCAGAGTCACTGCAAACTTGGGGGTAATAAATTCAGAAAGGAAAGCAAGAAAATGATTGCCATAAAAGTTAGGTTAGATACTACTTCTGGAGTGAGGGGGAGGGGGGCTATGATAGGGGAAAGGAATACGGGGGCTTCTGGGGAGCTAGCAGTGGACTTGGGTATTGGCTGTGTGAGTGTCTATATTATTTGGTAAACCTTCCGTTTATGTTTACTGTACTTTTTTGCATTTATGTTCTCTTTCTTTCTTTTCCTTTTTTTTTTTTTTTTTTTTTTGAGACACGGTCTCACCATTACCTGGAGTGCAGTGGCTTGATCATGGCTCACTGCAGCCTTGAACTCCTGGGCTCAAGGCTATCCTTGAGCAATCCTACCACCTCAGCCTACTGAGTAACTGGGACTACAGATGCACATCACCATGCCTGGCTAATTTGTTTAAAATATATATATTTTTTCTAGAGATAAGGTCTTGTTATGTTGCCCAGGCTGGTCTCAAACTCCTGGTTTCAAGCTATCCTCTGGCCTCAGCCTCCCAAAGCGTTGGGATTACAGGCGTGAGCCACCGCACCTGGCCTGTTTACTATTTCACAATAACATAATAATTCCAAAACTCTATGGGTCACCCCCAAAGAAGCAGCTCAAAAATCAGGACTCCTAAATGTTTACCCAAGTCCATCAATTTCCCAAACTTAAAATGTCAAAACAGAAACTGCAGGTACAGCCGAGCCCAGCAACTCTACCCCTAGCCAGCCCGTCCCAGCGTGGAGAGAACCGTCTTACCTGGCAGGTCCCTTTGGCCCCCTAGGGCCAGCCCACTCTTAGTCCACTGAACTAGCCCCCAGTAGGCGCCCAGAGCACACTGCAGCCGGGCTTCCTCCCCCAGCAGCACCACCAGGTCCTCTGGCTGTTGCAGGAAATGGGGCGACGGGCCTAGGAAAGTTGGGGGCAGCAGGGCTGAGCTTAGCACCTTCAAGAGCCCCCTCATTCAGGACCCAGGGGTCCCAGCCCCCAACTCCCTTCTCTCTAGTGAAGGGGCAGCCTGCAAGCAATCCCCCCACACCCACCCCATATTCATCCGCTCCCCTCGTGCGGTACCTGCGCTCCCTCTGAAGCAGAAGAGCAGAACGAGAAGGGCGGGGACCCGCATCTTGAGCGTGTGTCCCCCAAGGTTCACGAGATCTGCCGTCGCACGGGCCTCCCGGTCAACTTCTTCCTCGGAAGCCCTCCTCCTGTCACTCTGGCCCGGAGCCCCCGTCGCGCTCGACTCTTCTCCCCAGCCTAGAGAACCCCTGTCTCTGGCCTGGAGTCCTCCAAGTGAGCTCATCCGCAGCCTCTGACGCTCTGAAACGCCTGCCAGTTCCGCGCCCTGGGTCTCTGGGAGACCCCTAGAGGGCCCGATCCAGCTCGCCCCGCCCGGGTCCGCCTCCCAGGAGCTCCGCCCTCTTCCCATTGAGAAACTCCCGCCGCTGGACGCAGATGAATGGGGGATGCAGGGCGGGGTCCCCCGGCGGGTGGGCGCCCCCAGCTCAATTGGGGTCTGGGAGCCGGAACACCTGGGTTCGAGGAGGGAGTCCCGGCTGGGTTGGACACCTGCGCCCTGTCGAGGTTGAGGGGCAGGCATGGGGGTGAAGAGGAGGGAAGGGAAAGAGTGGAAGAAACTTGCTCAGCCCAGGTCCTGGAGGGACTGCGCTCAGTGGAAACCGAGCTATAAATGGGGGCCCCTGGGGCCTCACCAGTTTCCGCGCCCTGGGGGAGGCGGGGTCCGGGGCTCCCCTGGCTTGCGGGTCGGGAATAGGGCACGCCGATACCTGGGGGACAGTTGGGACCCCTGCCTTGACTCCCCCAGCCTCAAAACCCCTCCTCAAAGTGGGGAACAGAGGGCTGTTCCCTTGTTACTGCTGCAAACGTCCTAAGACCGAGGAATCCAGGACCCCGGCCCCTCCTTTCCCAGGACCCCGCAGTCCCGGCCCAGCCCCTCTCCCCACTCGGCCGGCCGGGCCCCTCGGCCTGGTTGCCGGGCGACGGCTGGGAGGCGGCGGTGCCGGGCCGGGGCAGGCAGGGAGGCTGGGAACCGCGCAGCTTGTCCTGACGGCTCCATGCAGCCCAGCTGGGGCGTTCCCACGCTGCGCAGCTGGCCGAGCAGGTGGGAGGGACCTCGAGCAGCCTGAAGGAGGGCTGGGGGGCTGGGACCCTGATCTGACATTCCTGGATCTGTAAGAACTGGGGGGTCCACATTCAGATTCTACGCTGTTCTTAGGCTCAGACTCTGTGTCCCTAAATGGCAGGGTGGGGTTGGGAGTAGGGGTTGGACTTACAGGATTGTAAGGGACTGGTGGTTCAGGCCTTTGCTGGCTGAGACGCTGATGGCCTGATCTCCTGGTTCCTTGAGAGGCTGGAGACTCAACTCCTAGGTCTCCTGCCTGCAGCATGGTGCACTTGGAAGAGGGTGACAGAGGTCAGAATATCTGGTCTTAAGTCTTAGAGTCGGTGGATTTAACTGCCAATCTCTCCCCACCCCCACATGGGCCCAGGAGGATTTGGAAATCAGACGGTGAACATCTGTCCTAAGTCCTGTGTGTGTGTGTGTGTGTCTGTGTGTGTGTGTGTGTGTGTGTGTGTGTGTATGCGGCCGGTGCGGGGGGTGGGAGGGATGCAGGGACGGGTAGGGTGGCCAGGAGGATCAGAGGCCCAAATTCCTGAGTCCTTGGAGAGAAGGGACTGAGACCCCAGGGTCTGAGAGGGGAGGGATCTGGGGGCCTACACTCCTGGCTTCTATGTGGCATATCTAGTGCCTGGATTTTGAAATATGATGGCATGAGGCCGGAACTCCTGAGTCTTGGGGAGGAACTCAAGTAGTGGGACTGTTTTTCCAGGCACTTGATGCCGCTTCCCCTTCCTGGCTCTCTGGGGCGACGTACATGGAAAGACGGAGAGCCCAAGGTCCCAAGAGCACTCGGAGAAAGAAAACAGACAAGGTGGAGGGTGGAAGGTTTGTGCTAATTAAAGGCCCCAGCAAGGGACAGCTCCATGCTCTGGCCTCTAGGGACACCATCTGGCAAGGGCCCCCAGGACAGAGCCACCCCCCACCAAGCTCGGCATCCAGCCCATTTCCCAGGGGGTATAGGGGGCAGTTGGGAGAGGGGAGGTGGGAGGAGGGCAAGGAGTCAAGCATGTGAGGGAAGAGGGAAGGCCAGCATGGAGGATGAAGCTGAGGGCTGGGGCCAGATGCCTCATCTCCTTCTGGGGAACGAGAGGCAGGTTGGGGGGAGGTCTTGGGGAGGTGGGGAGAAAACTAGCATTTCCAATTCCCGCAGGAGATAAGCAGGCAGAAGAAGCTTATCCCAGGCTAGTGTATGTGCATGCGGGGAGGGCAGGCCCACCAGCATATGGTTATAAAATCCAGGGATGTGATGAGGGGAGCCACTCAGAGATGGAGAGACACATAAGAGAAAGAGGCGTGGCCAGAGTGCGGCTAAGAACAAATATTTATGGAGCTCCTGTGTGTGTAAGACAGAGTGTGGGGTGAGGGGAGAGACAGAGGTGAGAACAGAGACAGAGAAACAGAACAGAGACATGTAGAGACAGAGAGACAGTGAAATAAAGATTGACTGAGATTTAACCACTTAATACAGAGAGAGAGATGGAGAAACAGATGGAGAAACATAGAAAGATAAATCAGCTGGGCACGATGGCTCACACCTGTAATCCCAACACTTTGGGAGGCTGAGGTGGGCGGATCACCTGAGGTCAGGAGTTCAAGACCAGCCTGATCAACATGGAGAAACCACGTCTTTACTAAAAATACAAAAAATTAGCCAGGCGTGGTGGCGCATGCCCGTAATCCCAGCTACTAGGGAGGCTGAGGCAGCAGGTTGCAGTAAGCCAAGATCCCGGGAGGCTTGAACCCGGGAGGCAGAGGTTGCAATAAGCCGAGATCACACTACTGCACTCCAGTCTGGGCAACAAGAATGAAACTCCATCTCAAAAAAAAAAAAAAAGAAAGGAAAGAAAAGAAAAGAAAAGAGAACAAAAAGAAAAAAAGAAAGACAAATCAAGGGCTGGGTGTGGTGGCTCATGCCTGTAATCCTAGTACTTTGGGAGGCTGAGATGGGAGGATTGCTTGAGCCCAGGAGTTCCAGACAAGCCTGGGCAACATAGCAAGACACTGTCTCTGTAAAAACATTTTTAAAAAATTAGCCAAGTGACCAGGCGCAGTGGCTCACACCTATAATCCCAGCACTTTGGGAGGTCAAGGCAGGTGGGTTACCTGAGGTCAGGAGTTCGAGGCCAGCCTGGCCAGCATGGTGAAACCCCATCTCTACTAAAAATACAAAAATTAGCCTGGTGTGGTGGCTGATGCCTGTATTCCCAGCTACTCGGGAGGCTGAGGCAGGAGAATCCCTTGGACGTGGGAGGCAGAGCTTGCAGTGAGCTGAGATCGTACCATTGCACTCCAGCCTGGGTGACAGAGCAAGACTCCCTCTCAAAAAAAAAAAAAAAAAAAGCCAGAATGGTGATGTGGGCCTGTAGTCCCAGCTACTCAGGAGGCTGAGGCAGAAAGAACACTTGACTCCAGGTGGTTTGAGGCTGCAGTGAGCCATGACCACACCACTGTAGTCCAGCCTGGGCAATAGAGCAAGACCCTGTCTCTACAAACAAATTTTTAAAAATTAGCTGGAGTGGTGGTGCGTACCTGTAGTCCCAGCTACTCAGGAGGCTGAGGCAGGAGGATCACTTGAGCCCAGGAAGTTGAGGCTGCAATGAACCAAGATCATGCTACTGCCCTCCCAGCCTGGGCAACAGAGCAAGATTCCATCTCAAAAGAAAGAAAGATAAATCAAGATGGATAGAGGGAGGGAGAGGGAGAGACATGGAGAAGGAAAGAAGAGATGGGGGAGACGGCAAGAAAAAGAGACAGAAGAAAGCTCATGCAGTCCTTGCCAAAGGGTGCCTACTCTGGGCTCACACTGCATCCATACTGAGGGCCGGCAGAATTGGACTCTGTCTTTTACTCCTGCCCACACCCTGTGCACTCCCACGTAAGACACTGTCACACACACACACGCTCTCCATGTGCTTATTACAGATCACAGTTCACTCTAACCTTCCCCACTCACACCCACGTACACACACGGATATCTTCCCTCTCTCCTACACTCTCCCAGTCTCTCACACTCACTCTTGCATACTCCCCAGCAGAGATCCCTGACATCATTTACTTGCTAATGTCTACTCAAGAAAGGAAGGGAGGCCAGGTGCGGTGGCTCATGCCTGTAATCCCAGCATTTTGGGAGGCTGAGGCAAATGGATCGCCTGAGGTCAGGAGTTCAAGACCATCCTGGCCAATATGATGAAACTCCGTCTCTAGTAAAAATACAAAAATTAGCCAGGCCTGGTGGTGTACGACTGTAGTACCATCTACTTGGGAGACAGAGGCAGAAGAATTGCTTGAACTTGGGAGGTTCAAGCCATGGGAGGTGGAGGCTGCAGTGAGCCGAGATCATGCCACCGCACTCCAGCCTGAGCAACAGAGCAAGACTACCTCGAGAAAAAAAAAAGAAAGAAAGAGACTTCCCAAGGTCATGTATCAGGGCAGGGAAGAGCTGGGGGCCCAGCTGGCTGCTCCCCTGCTGAGCTGGGAGACCACCTAGGTCTGACTTCTCCCGTCTTCCCAGCCTAAGCCAGGCCCTGGGGTCATGGAGGCTGGGGAGGCACCGAGGAACACGCCTGGCATGTGCTGACAGGGGATTTTATGCTCCGGCCCAGCTGGCTGGGAGGAGCCTGCTGGGCAGAGGCCGGAGCTGGGGGCTCTGGAGGGCACCTGGGGGAGGTTGCACTGTGAGGATGAGCTCAAGTTGGGTCGGAGAGCAGGGCCGACTCTGCCAGTGCCTACATCAGCCTCATTGCTGTCCTGGGCTCCTGGCCTGCTGGACTCTGGGCTGCAGGTCCTTCTTGAGAGGCCGTGAGTAGTGAGACAAGGAGCAGGGGTGAGGGGTGGCAGGAGAGAAGATAGAGACTGAGAGAGAGAGAGAGAGAAAGAGAGGACGAGACGAAGACAAAAGGAGAGAGAATGCCTTAGACAAGGAGAGAAAGATGGAAAGATAAAGAGACAGGCTGGGGGCAGTGGCTCATGCCTGTAATCTCAACACTTGGGGAGGCCAAGGCGGGAGGATGGCTTGAGGGAAAGAGTCTGAGATCAACCTGGCCAACATAGTGAGACCTTATCTCTAAAAAAAAAAAAGAAAAAAAATTATTTTAAAGGGACAGAGAAAGAGACTCAGAGATTGAGACTGAGAGCAAGACAGAGATAGAGAGACACTGACAGGAGGAGAGGAAAACAGAAAGGCAGGAGAGTAATGGAAAGAGAGATAAAAAGAAAAGCAGATGGCAGAGACACAGAGAGAGGGACCCAGAGAGAGCCAGACAGACGCAGGTGGCTGGCTGCGGGCACTGCGGGGGTAACAGTGGGGGTACCTGTGATGGCCCTGGGGACGATGCTCAAGGCTCCTCTCCTGCTCCTGGGGCTGCTGACTGAAGGTGAGTGGGATCCCAGCCTTGTACCCATCGCCAAGTGGCCCCCATTTCCCACTTACCTTCCCTAGACAAACCCTCTGCCCTTTCCTTGCACCCTGCTGTGTCCCCAGGCCTGGCGCAGTTGGCGATTCCTGCCTCCGTCCCCCGGGGCTTCTGGGCCCTGCCTGAAAACCTGACCGTGGTGGAGGGGGCCTCGGTGGAGCTACGGTGTGGGGTCAGCACCCCTGGCAGTGCGGTGCAATGGGCCAAAGATGGGCTGCTCCTGGGCCCCGACCCCAGGATCCCAGGCTTCCCAAGGTACCGCCTGGAAGGGGACCCTGCTAGAGGTAAGGGATCAGAGCCTGAGACCCTCAGCCACCAGCCGAAGCTGCAACCCTGACCTCCGGCTCCCCCTGCAGGTGAATTCCACCTGCACATCGAGGCCTGTGACCTCAGCGATGACGCGGAGTATGAGTGCCAGGTCGGCCGCTCCGAGATGGGGCCAGAGCTCGTGTCTCCCAGAGTGATCCTCTCCGTCCTGGGTATGGGTGACAGACCCCCAGGACCCACGAGTCTGGGCTTCAAGCCCTCCCTTACCCCAGGACCCAGGAGTCCAAGCCCCCAGCCTCTCCTCTCCCAGACCCTCGGTACCGAGCTCCAATCTTCAAATCCTTCTCAGTGCTGGAAGCTTACCCCAGACCCTTCTCACCAGTTCCTCCCAAGCTGCTCTACCTGACCCCGGAGGCAGGCACCATGGTCACCTGGGTAGCTGGGCAAGAGTACGTGGTCAGCTGTTTGTCTGGGGACGCGAAGCCAGCACCTGACATCACCATTCTCCTGAGTGAGTGAGGGTGAACTGGGGGGCAGGGGGCAGCATGAAGCCTCTGGAGTGGGAAGAGTGTGTGTTCCTGACCAGTGCCCTCCTAAGGGCCCCAGAAAAGATGTCACCCCTGGGACGGGGACCCAGGAGAAGGTGTGGGGAGATGCCGAGGCCAGTGTGGAACCCGGTGGATGGGAGGGCACATTGAGGAGGCAGCATCCAGCACAAGGCTGAGGACTAGATAGAGATATGGACAGTAGCGCTGGTGCAGACATGAGAAGCTGAGGGATGGGGTGCATGGTACAACCCAACAAGGAGTTGAGAGGAGTGGGGAGGCCCAGGACCCAGCACTGAAGATTGCAGCCTTCAGGCAGTCCAGAAAGTCGGGAGGGGATGCAGCTGTGCCCCAGGCCCTTTTCCTCTAGAACCAGGAGGGAGGGGGCATCACATCCACCCTGAGGACTTCCAGGCCATGCTCCCCAGAATCTATCTTGCAGGGAGCCCAGAACCCCTCTAGCCCTCTTGTTGCCCCAAGGTGGACGGACAATATCCGACATCTCTGCAAACATGAACGAGGGCTCCCAGCAGAAGCTCTTCACTGTGGAGGCCACAGCCAGGTGTGGAAACTGAAAAAACCCCCCAACCATGACCCCTAATTTTCCCCATGGGAACCACAGACCCCAGGGATGCAAGCATGGAGCCTGGGCTAGGTATGAACATCCGCGACCCAATGCTTCTTCATGGGGAACTCTCAAAGCTGACTCTCAAAGCTTCTTCGCGGGGAACAGGGGCGGTGGCTCATGCCTATAATCCCAACACTTTGGGAGGCTAAGGTGGGTGGATCACCTGAGGTCAGGAGTTCAAGATCAACTGGGTCAACATGGTGAAACCCTGTTTTCACTAAAAATACAAAAATTAGCCTGGCGTGGTGGCACATGCTTATACTCCCAGCTCGTCGGGGGGCTGAGGCAGGAGAATCGTTTGAACCCAAGAAGTGGAAGTTGCAGTGAGCTGAGATCACACCACTGCACTCCAGCCTGGGCGACGGAGCCAAATTATGTCTCAAAAGACAAACAAATAAACAAAAAAACTTCATGGGAACCTCAGTTCCAGAGTCCCAGGCACTGAAGTTTTGATCAGATGTGGGTCTCTCTAGGCTCCAGTTCTCACTGCTCACTCCCAGAACCTCTCCCATGGAACCCCGGATCCCAGAGGAGATTGGCATGGGGACTTAGACCAGGTGTGGGGACCAGAGGTGGCATCCCCACCTCTTCTCCCTGACTCCCCAAATTTTGGATGATGACTCTGACTCCAGAACCGTGAATTCTCATCCCAGGGTGACACCGCAGAGCTCGGATAATGGGCAGTTGCTGGTCTGTGAGGCATCGAGCCCAGCACTGGAGGCCCCCATCAAGGCCTCATTCACCGTGAATGTTTTGTGTAAGTGGAGAACTGGGCCAACTAGGGCGCTGAGGATGGGGAGCAGGCATTGGGGGGTATAGGGGAATCACAGGGATTATGGAAATTCAGGCACTCAGAGAAACATGGGGGTTCAAAAGCAGGTTGTGGGGCCTGGAAAGAGTGGATGGGCTACTCCAGGCCCATTGAGTGACTGATATCCCCCAGTCCCTCCAGGACCCCCTGTCATCGAGTGGCCAGGCTTGGATGAGGGGCACGTGCGGGCAGGACAGAGCTTGGAGCTGCCATGCGTGGCCCAAGGGGGGAATCCCTTAGCCACACTGCAGTGGCTGAAGGTGAGGGCAGACGCGGGCATGGGAACTGTGGGGAGAGCGGGGGCCGGGAGCTGGTCCTGAGCTGGCCCAGGCCTGTCCCTGTCTCCAGAATGGCCAGCCGGTGTCCACAGCGTGGGGCACAGAGCACACCCAGGCCGTGGCCCGCAGTGTGCTGGTGATGACCGTGAGGCCAGAAGACCATGGAGCGCGGCTCAGCTGCGAGGCCCATAACAGCGTGTCTGCAGGGACCCAGGAGCGCAGCATCATGCTGCAGGTCACCTGTGAGTCCTGGTGCCAGCTGCCCACCTGTCGGTCTGTGCCTCAGAGAACCATCTATGTGTGTCCCCAAATTATGCCTACTGGATGCCAAAGATCTCAGCATCTGTCTCCAGTCCTGTTGTTCTGTCTGGGCTGGTCTGTGAGAAATTCAGCCCAGCTTAGTGTCTTCCCTCACTGTCCCTGCAGTTCCCCCTAGTGCCATTACTATCCTGGGATCTGCATCCCAGGTTGAGAACAAGAACGTGACACTCTCCTGTGTCAGCAAGTCCAGTCGCCCACGGGTCCTGCTACGATGGTGGCTGGGCTGGCGGCAGCTGCTGCCCATGGAGGAGACGATCATGGATGTGAGGCTGGGGCCAGGCTCCTGGGTCTGAGCATGGGGGGTGCTGAAGGCATGACTCGTGGATTGGGAAGGGGATGGGTCCAGCAGCCTGGGGGCTTTCTCCTTGAGGACCATGGGTCCAACAGAGGGGGAGGTAGAGATGGTTCATGTGTCCCTGCTGGGGACTGGGATGGACTCAGGCCTCTAGCACGATGGATGGGGGTGCTGCAGTCCCTACATCTGAAGCTCACTCCCTGCCAGGGACTGCATGGTGGTTACATCTCCATGTCCAACCTGACATTCCTGGCGCGGCGGGAGGACAACGGTCTGACCCTCACATGTGAGGCCTTCAGTGAAGCCTTCACCAAGGAGACCTTCAAGAAGTCGCTCACCCTGAACATAAAATGTGAGTGTCTGCCCTTGCCCAACAATGCCCCCAAGCCTCAGGACCCAGCCCAGAGAAAAAGTCACTCTTCCTGCCTCTCCTCTCAGATCCCGCCCAGAAACTGTGGATTGAGGGTGCCCCAGAGGGGCAGAAGCTCCGGGCTGGGACCCGGGTGAGGCTGGTGTGTTTGGCCATCGGGGGCAACCCAGAGCCCTCCCTCACATGGTACAAGGTTGGTGCCGCGCCAGGGCTATGGGGGTGGCCAGGAATGTGGGGGAAGGACCAGGCCCCCTTCTCTCCTTCAGAATCTTGGGCAATCTTGGAAAAAGATTAAATTTCTTGAAAAGTACTAGAGATTCTGAGGTTTGGCAGGGAATTAGGAAAGACACAAATGCCATGAGAATTAAATGGAATCCTAGGAAAATTCTGGGGAAACAGTGAGAATTCCAGGATAAAAATTGGAATTCTGAATCAAGATTAGGTATTCTAGAGAAAAGGTAATTTCGTTAAAATTATGGAAAATTCTAGTGAAAAATCTCAGAATTCAGGTGAAATGTCAGGAATTTTAGGGAAAGACTTGAATCCCAGAAAAAAAGAAAAAGAAAAAGAAAATTTGGAGAAAAGCTAGTAATTCCACAGACTATCAAAAATTCATTAGTATTAAAATGGAATTCTTGGGATTCGGAGGTAAGAAAATGAAATTTCATTAAAATGAAAGAGAAGCCTAATTCTAGGAAAATCCTAGGAAGTTAGGGAGCTAGTTGAAAATTTTGGGGGGAAGACTAGGAATTATAGAAATGACCATGGAATTTCATTTTAATAGGATAAAATTCTGGGGAAGTGCTGAGAATCTGGGCACTATAAAGGAATCTGTTAAAAGACTGGGATTAGGCCGGGCGTGGTGGCTCACGCCTGTAATCCCAGCACTTTGGGAGGCCGAGGTGGGCGGATCACAAGGTCAGGAGATCGAGACCATGGTGAAACCCCGTCTCTACTAAAAATAGAAAAAATTAGCTGGGCGCAGGGGCGGGCGCCTGTAGTCCCAGCTACTCGGGAGGCTGAGGCAGGAGAATGGCGTGAACCCGGGAGGCGGAGCTTGCAGTGAGCCGAGATTGCGCCACTGCACTCCAGCCTGGGCGACAGAGCAAGACTCCGTCTCAAAAAAAAAAAAAAAAAAAAAAAAGACTGGGATTATAAGATATAATATCGGGAAAGATTCAGAATCTATGGAAAGTTTAATTTGTGCAGCAGCAACAATTAAAAAAAAAAAGAAAGTAATCTATGGAAAGACACTGGAATTAAGGAAAATTTCAAAGGAAATCTTTGGGGACAGTGGGAATTTTAAGAAAAGGAACTGAGGCATTTTGGGAAAGGCCTGGGAATTTCAAGGGAGTTTCCTGCACGTGGTGTTGGGTAAACAGAGCAGAAATAGATTTTGAGGAGTGCGCTGAGGGCCTGCAGGTGGCTGCAGAGGCGGAGCGGGGGTTGGGTGTGGTACAGAAGGCAGATTCAGATCCCCAAAACTGCCGTGCACAGGGACCCGGGGGAGGCGGGAGAGACTCCAGGGCGGGGGTCACTCAGTTCCACTCCCCACTGCTTTGCCCTAGGGGGGTGGCGCTGATGGGGGTGTTTTTCCTTATCACCAAAAGGCTTTGTCTGGGCTGGCGGCACCAACCCAGTGGGCAGGGTGTGGGAGTTGGGGGTTGGTGGAAGCGGCAGGGCTGCCTGCAGCCCCCAGTCACTCCCGGCCCATAGGACTCGCGCACCGTGACTGAGTCGCGGCTGCCGCAGGAGCCGCGGCGCATGCAGCTCGGCAACGTGGAGAAATCTGGGAGCACCTTCTCCCGAGAGCTGGTGCTGGTCACAGGGCCGTCGGACAACCAGGCCAAGTTCACGTGCAAGGCTGGTCAGCTCAGCGCGTCCACGCAGCTGGCGGTGCAGTGTGAGGGCGCGCACGGCTGAGGCCCGGGGGCGGACTCGGCGGGGGCAGGACGGGGTGGGGGACAGAGCCAGGTGGGGCAGGGACCCAGCGAACCCTGGACTCGAGGGGTGCGGGCGGGGGCGGGGTGGGGGACCCGAGACTGGACGGAGCCTGGAGTGCAGGCAGGATGGATGCAGACCAGGCCGCCCCTAACCTCTGAGTCTCGCTCCTCCAACCCCCTCTCCCAGTTCCCCCAACTAACGTGACGATCCTGGCCAACGCATCCGCACTGCGCCCGGGGGACGCCTTAAACTTGACATGCATCAGCGTTAGCAGCAACCCGCCGGTCAACTTGTCCTGGGACAAGGAAGGCGAGAGGTGGGAGTGTGAGGGACCCCGCCCATCTCTGGCCTCGCCCCCTCCACGCGTGTCCCGCCCCCGCCTAGCCCCTCTCCAGCCTCTGGCTCTGCTCGCAGCCCTGGCCTCACCCCGGGTCCACAGGCTGGAGGGCTTGGCCGCCCCGCCCCGGAGAGCCCCGTTCAGAGGCTCCGCCGCGGCCAGGAGCGTCCTTCTGCAAGTGTCATCCCGCGATCATGGCCAACGCGTGACCTGCCGCGCCCACAGCGCCGAGCTCCGCGAAACCGTGAGCTCCTTCTATCGCCTCAACGTGCTGTGTATGTGCCCTGGCCTGAAAGGTCCTCTTGATGCCTTCCTGACCCTAACCTACTCCTTGCGTCTCCCTCCCCACCCCCCTTTTTTTTTTGACGGAGTCTGGCTCTGTCACCCAGGCTGGAGTGCAGTGGTGCGATCTCGGCTCACTGCAAGCTCCGCCTCCCATGGTTCACGCCATTCTCCTGCCTCAGCCTCCCGAGTAGCTGGGACTACAGTCGCCTGCCACCATGCCCGGCTAATTTTATTTTTGTAGTTTTGGTAGAGACAGGGTTTCACCGTGTTAGCCAAGATGGTCTCCATCTCCTAACCTGGTGATCCGCCCGCCTTGGCCTCCCAAAGTGCTGGGATTACAGGCCTGAGCCACCGTGCCCGGCCCCCCCCCTCCCTCCCTCCCTCCCTCCCTCCCTCCCTTCCTTCCTTCCTTCCTTCCTTCCTTCCTTCCTCTCTCTTTCTCTCTCTCTCTCTTTCTTTTTTTGATGGAGTCTCCCTCTGTCGCTTGGGCTGCAATGCAGTGGTGCAATCATAGCTCACTGCAGCCTCCAACTTCTGAGCTCAAGTGATCCTACCTCAGCCTCCTGAGTAGCTGAAACTACAGGTGTGCACTTCCACTTTTGGCTAGTTTATTTTAATTTTTTTGTAGCGACAGGGCCTCACTATGTTGCCCAGGCTGGTCTCAAACCCCTGGGCTCAAGCAATCCTCCTGCCTTGGCCTCCCAAAGTGCTGGGATTACAGGCGCGTCCCACTACACTAGGCTGCTTTTTTGTACTTTTAGTTTTAAATAGAGATGGTATCTCTCTATATTGCTCAGGCTGATCTTGAACACCTTGACTCAAATGATCCTCCTGCCTTGGTCTCCCAAAGTTCTCAGAGTATAGGCGTGAGCCACTGAGACTGGCCTGGGTCTTTGCTTTGACACTATCACTCTATCATTAACCCCATCCTGAAACTTGAAACTCCCTACCTTCATACTGACCAGTGGTCCTGGGCCAACTCCTATCCTGTCCACTCCCATATTGCCTTTGTCCTCTCTCCTAACCCTGATCCCTATCATGACCCCTCTTTCCATCCTTCAACCTGATGCTGGCTTCTACTCTTTGCCTAAACTGTATTCTAATTTCTATCCCGAACTTTACCCCTGAATTCAGTTCTGAACTTGTTACCTTGTCCACAACCTTAAACCCTGTCGTGATCCCCCAACTTTAACCCTTGAACCTGTGCCTGATCTCCAATTTGTCCTTGACCCTGACCTTGACAACAATCTTGACTCCCTGCGGCGCCTCCTCTGAAGACCGTCCAGAGTTCCTGGGGGAGCAGGTGCTGGTGGTGACCGCGGTGGAGCAGGGCGAGGCGTTGCTGCCCGTGTCCGTGTCCGCTAACCCCGCCCCCGAGGCCTTCAACTGGACCTTCCGCGGCTATCGCCTCAGCCCAGGTGAGGGAAGTGGGCATGGAGAAGGGTCCCGGAAATGGGAGGGCCTGCCAGGTCCTTTATTCTGGCCTTCCCCAGCCGGCGGCCCCCGGCATCGCATCCTGTCCAGTGGGGCTCTGCATCTGTGGAATGTGACCCGCGCGGACGACGGCCTCTATCAGCTGCACTGCCAGAACTCTGAGGGCACCGCGGAAGCGCTGCTGCGGTTGGACGTGCACTGTGAGTCCCGCCCACCATGGAAACCACACCCATCCAAGGAACTTTGCCCAGTGTGGAGTCTCCTTACTGTGGGAGCTCCGCCCACTCGGGGATAGCCACCCATCCTGGAACCCTCCCGCTCTGGCTCTGGAAGTCCCCGCCACGGTGTAACCACGCCCACTGCGGAACCCCTTCCACTAGAGAGACCCAGTGTGAAATCTCTGCCCAGAGAGGGGGCCCACCTAGACACGGAAGCTGCTCCCGTCAGGAATGGGAGCCCGTTGTAGAAGGCCCCCCTCCCCCGCACAATTCTGGAAGCCCACCCAACCCACTCTAATTATCACAGAGGCATAGTGGAGGGTGGAGACAACTCACCAACCTTGAGAACTCTCCTCCAACTGTTTCGTATTAAGGACAGATTGTGTTCATATCTCTAACTTTCCTGGAACCCCTAAGACATCCCTCCCACCTGGGGCCCTCTCCCACGGAGACCTGTCTGGTCCCAAGTGCCTTCCCCAAGTCTCTGCCTTCCACCAGATGCTCCCACCATCCGTGCCCTCCAGGACCCCACTGAGGTGAATGTCGGGGGTTCTGTGGATATAGTCTGCACTGTTGATGCCAATCCCATCCTCCCAGGCATGTTCAGCTGGGAGAGACTGGTGAGGACCCAGCCTTTGGTGAATGGAGGTGGGGTCAAAGGGTTGTGGTTTCTTGACTGTGAGTTCCTTGGGAGTGGGGACCACGTACATCTGTATGATCCTGTATAACTATATACTCGTCAGGGCATGCTCCCAGAACGAATAACTGTTGGTGGCAAAATGAATGGATGGATGAATGGTAGACAGTCAGGCGAGTGGGTGGGTAGATGGATAGATGGGTGGATAGGTAGGTAAGTGGATGAACAGGTGGATGAATGAGTGAGTGGATGGAGGAACAGATGGACAAGTGAAAGGATGGATAAATGGGTGAGTGGATGGGTGAGAAGATGATTGAAGGAGAAAAATCAGTGGATAGATAGAGGGTAGATGGATGGATGGATACACCAGCAGAGGAAAGATATCTATGGAAGGACGATGGATGAATTGATGGATAGATGGGTGGAAAGATCAATGGAGAGATGAATAAATAGGTAGCTGGGTAAATGTCTGAACAGATGCATGTATTTATGGATGTGCAAGCATGAGTGAATAGTTGTGTGAATGGGTGGAGAGCTACAAAGGTGGATACATGGGTGCAGAGAAAGAAGACAAATGAGTGGAGAAATGAGTGAGTAAACCGATGAGTGGATGGAAAGATAAATGGATGAATGGATAGATAAGCAGATGGATAAATGAATGGATGGATGGATAGATGGTTCCAAGCATAAGTGGTTGGGTGAATGGATGGGTAGGTGGTTGCCTGGATTGGTGGATGAAAAGATGGATTGGGTAAATGGATAGATGGATGACAGAAGAATTATTATTATTTTTTTTTTTTGAGACGGAATCTCGCTCTGTCGCCCAGGCTGGAGTGCAGTGGCCGGACCTCAGCTCACTGCAAGCTCCGCCTCCCGGGTTCACGCCATTCTCCTGCCTCAGCCTCTCGAGTAGCTGGGACTACAGGCGCCCACCACCTCGCCCGGCTAGTTTTTTTTTTTTTTTTTTTTTTTTTTAGTAGAGACGGGGTTTCACCGTGTTAGTCAGGATGGTCTCGATCTCCTGACCTCGTGATCCACCTGTCTCGGCCTCCCAAAGTGCTGGGATTACAGGCTTGAGCCACCGCACCCGGCGGAAGAATTTTTTTTTTTTTCTTCAATACCTCTGTGGAGAGTGATTGTGTCTAGGAGAATGAGGCTACAAAAGGGACAGTTTGGGCAGTGATGGATCTGGGGCTAGACTGGGAGGCCAATTCTTGACTCGGGCCTCCAGGGAGAAGATGAGGAGGACCAGAGCCTGGATGACATGGAGAAGATATCCAAGGGACCCACGGGGCGCCTGCGGATTCACCAGGCCAAACTGGCCCAGGCTGGTGCTTACCAGTGCATCGTGGACAACGGGGTGGCGCCTCCAGCACGAGGGCTGGTCCGTCTTGTTGTCAGATGTGGGTATCACCCAAACACCTGACTTTAAAACCTGCCACTGAACCCACAGCCCTCATGTCTCCCACATAGCTCATGTTGACCTCCCATCCCCTCCCAGTTGCCCCCCAGGTGGAACACCCCACTCCCCTAACTAAGGTGGCTGCAGCTGGAGACAGCACCAGTTCTGCCACCCTCCACTGCCGTGCCCGAGGTGTCCCCAACATCGTTTTCACTTGGACCAAAAATGGGGTCCCTCTGGATCTCCAAGATCCCAGGTGAGCCCAGGCCCAGCCAGGCAGCACTCCAGCCCCAGGTCTGGACCTCCAGCCCCATTTCCCCTCCCCAAGTCCCTGCAGAGAAGGGCGCAGAGAAGGAAGATGAATGCGTGGAGGAATGAGTGAGTGAATGGATGAGTGGATGAAAAGATTAATGGATGAATGGATAGATAGGCAGATGGTTAAATGAATGGATGTCTGTATAGATGATTCCAAGCATAAGTGGTTGGGTGAATGAAAGGGTGAGTGGTGCCCTACCTTCTCTCTAGGTACACAGAGCACACATACCACCAGGGTGGTGTCCACAGCAGCCTCCTGACCATTGCCAACGTGTCTGCAGCCCAGGATTACGCCCTCTTCACATGCACAGCCACCAACCCCCTAGGCTCGGACCAAACCAACATTCAACTCGTCAGCATCAGTATGGAGGGGCTGTGAGGGTGTTGGGGAGGGGGTGCTCCTTGGATCCATTCTCACATCCCTGATTGGCCCCGGGCTGCCCACGTTTCTGAAACCTGAGAATATGTGTATGTGTGAGGCTGGAGTTTTTGCCTGCCCTGAAAATCCTAGTGGAGACTGGATCTTCAGGGAGACCCACAACAAAGGCAAAAGAAAAAGAAAACAAAAGACAAAAAGATGGAGATAGGGTACTTATTAGCTCAAATAACTGAAAAATGGATTTTCAGGAATTTCTGGAGCTAGGTTCAGCTGTCATCAGCAACTCTCCATTCTTTGTTGTTGTTGAAACAGACCTTTACTCTTGTCACCCAGGCTGGAGTGCAGTGGCGCAATCTTGGCTCACTGCAACCTCCGCCTCCTGGATTCAAGCGATTCTCTCACCTCAGCCTACCAAGTAGCTGAGATTACAGGCGCCCGCCACCACACCCAGCTAATTTTTGTATTTCTAGTAAAGACGGGGTTTCACCATGTTGGCCAGGCTGGTCTCCTGACTTCAGGTGATGTGCCTGCCTCAGCCTCCCAAAGTGGTGGGATTACAGGTGTGAGCCATCACACCCAGCCCTCTCCATTGTTATGTCTGCATGCCTTTGTGTTGGCTTTATTCTAAGGGCCCTCACAGTGGTCTGTTAGAATTCCTAGAGGAAACAGCATTCTTTCTCTTCCTAACAGTGGTATGAAAATACTAGGATTAGCCAGGTGTGGTGGCTCACGCCTGTAATCCCAGCACTTTGGGAGTCTGAGGTGGGCAGATCACAAGGTCAGGAGTTTCAGACCAGCCTGACCAGTATGGTGAAACCCCGTCTCTACTAAAAAAAAAAAAAAAAAAATAGCTGGGCGTGGTGGCGTGCACTTGTAATCCCAGTTACTCGGGAGGCTGAGGTAGGAGAATTGTTGAACCTAGGAGGTGGAGGTTACAGTGAGCTGAGATTGGGCCACTGCACTCCAGCCTGGGTGACAGAGCAAGACTCCATCTCAAAGAAGAAGAAAAGAAACCTAACCAAGCCAGGCGTGGTGGCTCATGCCTGTAATACCAGCATTTTGGGAGGCCAAGGCGGATGGATCACCTGAGGTCAGGAGTTCAAGACAAGCCTGGCCAACATGGTGAAACCTCGTCTTTACTAAAAATACAAAAAATTAGCTGGGCATGGTGGCGGGCACCTGTAATCCAGCTACTCGGGAGACTGAGGCAGGAGAATTGCTTGAACCCAGGAGGCAGAGTTTGCAGTGAGCCAAGATTGCACCACTACACTCCAGCCTGGGCAATAAGAGTAAAACTCTATCTAAAAAAAAAGACAGAAAGAAAAAAGAAAGAAACCTAATCTTTATTTTCCATAGAAGCAACCATTTGGTCTTGAATTTTTTTTGCTGTTTCTTTTGGTTTTGTTTTCACTCACTTCTTAAAATTATTTTTAATTGTAATGTTTAATTTGAGACAGGGTCTTGCTATGTTGCCCAGGCTGGTCTCGAACTTCTGGGCTCAAGCAATCCTCCAGCCTTGGTCTCACAAAGTACTGGGATTTTAGGAACAGTTTGGTGTTTGCCAGAGGAGTGTTCACAGTGACCTTATAGAACATGACTATACCGTGAACAATGAGAAGCGATTGTATATTTAAAATCATTCCTAGGGAAAACTTGGACAGAATCTTCTGGGATTCTTTTGTGTCCTCTGTCTGCTTTCCCATCTTTCTCCCCATAGGCCGCCCTGACCCTCCATCAGGATTAAAGGTTGTGAGTCTGACCCCACACTCTGTGGAGCTGGAGTGGAAGCCTGGCTTTGATGGGGGCCTGCCACAGAGGTTCTACATCAGGTGGGTCCTTGTTGAGGCAGGAAGGAAGCGGAGGCAGCCAATGGGCTGGGGCACTTCCCTGAACTTACTATGCCCCCTGTCCTGCAGGTATGAGGCCCTGGGGACTCCAGGGTTCCACTATGTGGATGTCCTACCACCCCATGCCACCACCTTCACACTGACTGGTCTGCAGCCTTCTACACGATACAAGGTCTGGCTGCTGGCCAGCAATGCCTTGGGAGACAGTGGACTGGCTGATAAGGGGACCCAGCTTCCCATCACTACCCCAGGTGCGAAGGAAGGCTTGGGCAGGTTGGAGTGTGCCTCAGAGGATGTGTAGGGTAGTACAGTGAAGTCAATACAATTCCCTTTTTATGATGAGTTACTGAGGCCTAGAGCTGTTAAGCAAATTGTCCAAGGTCACACAGCTAGTAAAAGATAAAGACGAGACTGAAACTCAAAAAAAAAAAAAAAAAGAAAACAGTTTGAATTAAATGAAAATGAAAACATATAAAAATTTGAGGTTGCAGTTAAAGCAGTACTTAGAGGGAAATGTATAGCATTAAGTGCTTATTTTAGTTATTTATTTTATTTTATTTTTTAATTTATTTTATTTTTTTGAAATGGAGTTTCACTCTTGTTGCCCAGGCTGGAGTGCAATGGTACGATCTTGGCTCACTGCAACCTTCATCTCCTGGGTTCAAGCGATTCTCTTGCCTCAGCCTTCCAAGTAACTGGGATTACAGGCATGTGCCACCATGCCTGGCTAATTTTGTTTTTTTTTTTTTTTTTTTGAGACGGAGTCTCTCTCTGTTGCCCAGGCTGGAGTGCAGTGGCCGGATCTCAGCTCACTGCAAGCTCCGCCTCCAGGTTTACGCCATTCTCCTGCCTCAGCCTCCCGAGTAGCTGGGACTACAGGCGCCCACCACCTCGCCCGGTTAGTTTTTTTTGTATTTTTTAGTGGAGACGGGGTTTCACCAGGTTAGCCAGGATGGTCTCGATCTCCTAACCTCGTGATCCGCCTGTCTCAGCCTCCCAAAGTGCTGGGATTACAGGCTTGAGCCACCGCGCCCGGCCTAATTTTGTATTTTTAATAGAGACAGGGTTTCACCATGTTGGTCAGGCTGGTCTCGAACTCCTGACCTCATGATCCACCCGCCTCAGCTTCCCAAAGTGCTGGAATTATAGGCCTGAGCCACCATGCCTGGCCTTATTTTTTATTTTTGAGATGGCGTCTCACTCTGTCACCCAGGCTGGAGTGCAGTGGTGTGATCTTGGCTCACTACAACCTCCGCCTCCCTGGCTCAAGCAATTCTCCTGCCTCAGCCTCCCAAGTAGCTGGGATTACAGGCATGCGCCACCACACCTGGCTAATTTTTTGTAGTTTTAGTAGAGACGGGGTTTCACCATGTTGGCCAGGCCAGTCTCGAACTCCTGACCTCAGGTGATCCACCCGCCTTGGCCTCCCAACGTGTTGGGATTACAGGCGTGAGCCACCACGCCTGGCCTAGTTTTTTTTTTCTTGAGAATAACCTCGAATGCATATTCTAAGTTTTCATCTTAAGAAAGCATGGCTCACGCCTGTAATCCCAGCACTTTGGGAGGCCAAGGCGGGTGGATCACCTAAGGTTGAGAGTTCGAGACCAGTCTGACCAACAAGGAAAAACCCTGTCTCTACTGAAAATACAAAATTATCCGGGCGTGGTGGCACATGCCTGTAATCCCAGTTACTTGGGAGGCTGAGGCAAAAGAATCGCTTGAACCTGGGAGGCGGAGGTTGCAGTGAGCGGAGATCATGCCATTGCACTCCAGCCTGGGCAACAAGAGCAAAACTCCATCTCAGAAAAAAGAAAAAAGAAAGAAAGAAGGAAACTAATAAAAGAACAAATTAAACCCAAAGTAAAAAGAAGTAATAATAATGGTAAGAGCAGAAATGAATGAATTAGAAAACAGAAAAACAATTGAGACAATCAATGAAACCAGAAGCTGGTTATTTGAAAAAAATTAGTAACATTTATAAAGCTGATTAAGACAAAAAAAGAGAGATGATACAAGTTACCAATAACAGGAATGCAAGAAGGGATGTTACCACAGACTCCACAGACATTAAGAGGATAATTAGGGAATATTATGAATGATTTTATTCCAATAAATTCAGCAAGTCGGATGAGAAGGACAAATTCCTTGAATATGATGAATATGTTACAATTCCGATAGGTACAGTATTGTAATGGTTAATCCTTACAGAGCCTGGTTCAGAGAAGCTTGGGTTCAAATCCCCTCTCTACTACCTCCTAGTTGTGTGACCGTAGGCAAGTGTCTCAGTTTCTAAAAATATATAATATATAGCACAGATCTTTGTGGCTCAGTTTCTTTTTCTTTCTTTTTTCTTTCTTTCTTTTGTTTTTTTTCCTTTTTTTTTTTTTTTTTTTTTTCTTTTGTGAGACGGAATCTTGCTCTGTCACTCAGGCTGGAGTACAGTGGCATGATCTCCATTCACCGCAACCTCTGCCTCCCAGGTTCAAGCGATTCTCCTGCCTTAGCCTTCCAAGTAGCTGGGATTACAGGTGCATGCCACCACACCTGGCTAATTTTTGTATTTTTGGTAGAGACGGGGTTTCACCATGTTGGCCAGGCTGGTCTCAAACTCCTTACCTCAGGTGATCCACCTGCCTCAGTCTCCCAAAGTGCTGGGATTACAGGCGTGAGCCACCACTCCCAGCTGCAAGCTTCTTCTTTCTGTTTTCCTCTTCCTGACAGAGCAGGCTTTTTCTCGATGTAAGGAAGGACACTTTCTCATTTCTACAATCTTCTCTGCTCTTTCCCCCACCCCATTCCTGTCTTCCCTTTGAGCACTAAAACATAAAGTATGACACTTGCCTCCTTTGCTTTAGAACTTATACTTCTATTAAGGGATCGAGAGCCCAAAGTCTTTTTTGGTTAACTCAACAAATTGATAATTCAGGTGAAAAGGATCTTGCACACCGAAAGTGCTCATCAACAATTAATTTTTGGGCCAGGCATGGTGGTACATGCCTATAGTCCCAGCTAGTCAGGAGTCTGAGGCAGGAGGATAGCTTGAGCCCAGGAGGTCGAGGCTGCAGTGAGCTATAATCATGCCATTGCACTCCAGTCTGGGCCACAGAGTGAGACTCTGTCTCTTTAAAAAATAAAATAAAATAAAAAATAAAAAAATTGGCCAGGCACGGCGGCTCATGCCTGTAATCCCAGCACTCTGGAAGGCCGAGGTGGGTGAATCACAAGGTCAGGAGTTCGAGACCAGCCTGGCCAACATGGTGAAACCCCATTTCTACTAAAAAAGTTAGCCGGGTGTGGTGGCGGGCGCCTGTAGTCCCAGCTACTTGGGAGGCTGAGGCAGGAGAATTGCTTGAACCTGCGCAATGGAGGTTGCAGTGAGCCGAGATTGCGCCACTGCACTCTAGCCTGGGTGACAGAGCAAGACTCTGTCTAGGGAAAATAAAAATTATCTGGGCGCAGTGGCTCAGGCCTGTAATCCCAGCACTTTGGGAGGCTGAGGCAGGCGGATGGAGTCTTGCTCTGTCAACCAGGTTGGAGTACAGTGGTACAATCTCAGCTCACCGACTTAGTGTTAAGTTGAAATCTTGATATCCACTCCCCAGGTCTGGACCAGCCTTCCGGAGAACCTGAAGACCAGCTGCCCACAGAGCCGCCTGCAGGCAAGTCCTCTGTCCCCGATCCCTCCCGTCTCCCCAAAGGATGGGACCTCCTTGTCTTTGACCCTACCTGCTCTGCTTGTAGTCACAGCTGCTTAACAACTTAGTTCTGGCCGAGCTCAGTGGCTCAAGCCTTTGGGAGGTCAAGGCATGTGGTCACTTGAGCCCAGGAGTTGAGACCAGCCTGGGCAACATGGTGAGACTCCATCTTTGCAAAAATAAAAAATAGCTGGCTGTGGTGGCATGTGCCTGTAGTCCCGACTACTCAGAAGGCTGAGGTGGGAGGATTATGTAAGCCCAGGAATTGGAGGATGCAGTGAGCTACGACTGAGCCACTGCACTCCAGTCTTGGGAACGGAGGGAGACCCTATCTCAAAAAAAAAAAAAAAAAAAGACTTAGTTCTCTCCCTGCAGACTTGCAGACGCCTTAGAGCTTCCTCTTTTTTCTTTCTTTCTTTCTTTTTTTTTTTTTTTTTTTTTTGAGACATAGTCTCGTTCTGTTGCCCAGGCTGTAGTGCAGTGGCAAAATCTTGGCTCACTGAAACCTCCACCTCCCAGATTCAAGCGATTCTTTTGCCACAGCCTCCCGAGTTGCTGGGATTACAGGCACCTGCCATCACACCTGGTTAATTGTTGTACTTTTTTAGTAGGGACGGGGTTTTGCCATGTTGACTAGGCTGGTCTCAAACTCCTGATCTCAAGTGATCTGCCTGTCTCAGCTTCCCAAAGTGCTGGGATTATAGGATTACATGCATGGGCCACGGCACCCAGCTTTTTTTTTTTTTTGAGACCGAGTCTTGCTCTGTCACCCAGGCTGGAGTGCAGTGGTGCGATCTCGGCTCACTGCAACCTCCACCTCCCAGTTTCTTCTCTTGCTTCAGCCTCCTGAGTAGCTGGGACTACAGGCGTGTGCCACCACAGCCAGCTAATTTTTTGTGTTTTTAGTATAAATGGGGTTTCACCGTGTTAGCCAGATGGTCTCTAACTCCTGACCTCGTGATTCGCCCACCTCAGCCTCCCAAAGTGCTGGGATTACAGAGGTGAGCCACTGCATCTGGCCACTTCTTTTTCTTTGATCTTTCTCTTGCCTGGAGTGATAAATTTTTCTCTCTTCCAAATTTAGTTTAATTCTGAAAAAATTGGCTCACTCCATGTCCTGTAAGAAGCCTGCATCAGTTAGCATTTGCTGTATAACAAACCACCCCAAACATGGGTGCTTATAGCAACATTCTTTCTCATGATTCTAAGAGTCTGGCAGAACGGTGCTGGTCTGGGCTGGCTTAAGTAATCTCTGCAGTCAGGGGCAGCTCCACTGGACTGGGTGGTCTAGGGTTGCCCCCTTCCCACACGTCTGATGGTCATCTGGCCTCTTGGTTGGAACAATGGAGATAACTGGGCACGTGTCTCTTCTTGACTTTTTCACATGAAGGTGGTCACAGGGGTCAAAAGCAGCAAGAGAGTACATTCCAATTTACTAGCTGATTCTGTCACAGTTGCTATTGTCTCATTGGACAAAGCAAGTCACATGGCTCAACACAGAGTCAGTGTGGAAAGGCCCTGCACTCAAGGATGTGACTACCAGGAGAGGATTGCAACCGTTTGGCAAACAATCCCCTTCAGAGCCTGAGAAAAAGGTTGCAAGTGACAGAAATACAGCTGTTTTGTCAACACATAAAAGAATGGCTTGGCTGGGCACAGTGGCTCATGCCTATAATCCTGACACTTCAGGAGGCTGAGGCAGGTAGATCACTTGAACCCAGGCATTGGAGACAAACCTGGGCAACATGGTGAAACCCCATCTCTATAAAACAAAAACAAAAAAATTAGCCAGGCGTGGTGGTGCACACCTGTAGTCCCAGCTACTCAGGAGGCTGATGCGGGAGGATTTCTTGAGCCCAGGAGGTTGAGGCTTCAATGAGCCGAGATCACGTCACTGCACTCCAGCCTGGGCAACAGAGTGAGACCCTGTCTCAAGGGGAAAAAAAAGGCTTGGTACATGAAATAAAAACTTCCAAGTGTGGCCACTTTCAGGTGCTCAAAAATCTCACCAGCGATCTGTTTCTCGCCCTCTCTCAACTTTGCCTTCATCTGTGGTGGCTTCTTTCTGAGTTTCTTCAATCAGAGGGGCAGAGAAGCCCTCCCCAACCTCTGTCTTCTTGATAGCTAGTAGAATTGTCCTAAATGTTTTGTTAAAAACACACGTTGGCCGGGCGCGGTGGCTCAAGCCTGTAATCCCAGCACTTTGGGAGGCCGAGACGGGCGGATCACGAGGTCAGGAGATCGAGACCATCCTGGCTGATACGGTGAAACCCCGTCTCTACTAAAAAATACAAAAAACTAGCCGGGCGAGGTGGCGGGCGCCTGTAGTCCCAGCTACTCGGGAGGCTGAGACAGGAGAATGGCGTAAACCTGGGAGTCAGAGCTTGCAGTGAGCTGAGATCCGGCCACTGCACTCCAGCCTGGGTGACAGAGCGAGACTCCGTCTCAAAAAAAAAAAAAAAAAAAAAAAAAAAAAAAAAAACACACACGTTGGGTCAAATGCCTGTGTCTAAACAATCACTGTGGAGAGAGGAATGGAGACTCTTACTGTTCAGGCCAGGCCATGTGCCCACTATGGAGTCCTCCCTGAGCCCAAGACTAAGAGTGGGGAGTGGCTGTTCTCTCCAGGGGAAAAAAGTGCTGTTAGTAGAAGATAGGGGAGATGGCCACCTAACAGATGCCTACTTAGAGGGATTCAGACTTGTCCTCAGCGATACAGCAGCCAAGTCAGCCTGATATTGACTGGGATGGAAGTTAGTGGAAAGAAGTCATTTGAGGCCAGGCACGGTGGCTCATGCCTATAATTCCAGCACTTTGGGAGGCTGAGGTGGGCAGATCACTTGAGGCCAGGAGTTCAAGACCAGTCTGTCCAACATGGCGAAACCACGTCTCTACTAAAAATAAAAAACGAAACATTAGTTGGGTGTGGTGGCATGTGCCTGTAGTCCCAGCTACTTGGGAGGCTGAGGGAGAAGAATCACTCGAACCTGGGAGGTGGAGGTTGCAGTGAGCTGAGATTGTGCCACTGCACTCCAGTCTGGGTGACAGAGTGAAACTTTTTTTTTTTTTTTTTTTTTTTTTTTTTTTTTGAGACAGAGTCTCACTCTGTCACCCAGGCTGGAGTGCAGTGGTGTGATCTCGGCTCACTGCAACCTCCGCCTCCCTGGTTCAAGTG
Organism: Macaca thibetana thibetana; assembly: GCF_024542745.1. Taxonomy (NCBI): domain Eukaryota; kingdom Metazoa; phylum Chordata; class Mammalia; order Primates; family Cercopithecidae; genus Macaca; species Macaca thibetana. The sequence goes on along the minus strand of NC_065596.1, from coordinate 40,224,632 downwards.
ATTTCCCTGCCTCAGCCTCCTGAGTAGCTGGGACTACAGATGCCTGCCACCACACCCGGCTAATTTTTTGTATTTTAGTAGAGCGGGGTTTCACCATGTTGGCCAGGCTGGTTTTGAACTCCTGACCTTGTAATCCACCTGCCTCGGCCTTCCAGAGTGCTGGGATTATAGATGTGAGCCACCGTGCCCAGCTAACTCTATCTTAATTAAAAAATAAAATAAAATAAAGAAGTCCTTGAGATGGGATTTTTTTTTTTTTTTCCAGAGACAGGCTCTTGCTCTGCCGCCCAGGCTGAAGTGCAGTGGTGCTATCATAGCTCACTGGAGCCTTGACTTCCCGGGCTCAAGCAATCCTCCTGCCTCAGTCTCCCGAGTAGCTGGGACTATAGACATGCACCACCATGCTGCTAAACTTTTAAATTTTTTGTAAAGAAGTGGCCTTGCCATGTTGCCTAGGCTGGTCTTGAGCTCCTAGGCTCAAGCGATCCTCCCACCTTGACCTCCCAACATGCTGGGATTACACACATGTGCCGCAGCGCCTGACCTTGAGATGGAATTTGAAAGTCAAACAGAAGTTTGCTTGAGAGGAAAGGACATTTGAGGACAAACACTTAGCTATTCCAAAGCTCTGAGGTGTGAATTTGCTTCAGTGATTCCAGAAACAGCTAGTGGTTGGTTTGGTTTGTGTGGCTGGACAGTCCAGTACCAGGGTCTAAGTTTGGTGGACATGGCTGGAGGCGTTGGAAGAGGCTGGACCACAGAAAGTCTTCAGTGCCCAGCTAAGGAGCTGAAGCTCCCTCCCGAGTCCGGAGTTCAGTTCTGAGTTTGCAGAGTTCAAGCAAAGGGAGGACATTTTGTTAATGGCTTGACTTAAGAAGCCACCTGCCCTTGGATGGCAGAAGGGTTGGGCACAGAGACCCCTCCCCATCTGTTTCTCTGACCCTGGGGGAGGGACTTGGTTCAGGAGTAGGCTTTCTCGGGGAGACCCACTCCTGGCCTACAGTCTGTTGTCTGGGATTCACGGAGGGATATCTTCCACCCCTAGGACCCTCGGGGCTGCCCCTGCTGCCTGTGCTGCTCGGTCTTGGGGGGCTTCTGCTCCTCTCCAATGCCTCCTGTGTCGGGGGCGTCCTCTGGCAGCGGAGACTCAGGCGTCTTGCTGAGGGTGAGGAGGGACCTTCCCTGCGGGGGTGGAGACCTGAGGGTGATGGGGAACTTCCTGGGACCGGGGGAGGGGCTTGTATGGGGTCACTGAGCCCTTTATTCCTGTTTCCTTCAGGCGTCTCAGGGAAGACAGAGGCAGAGTAAGTGGGGATATTTTTCTGTAAAGAAGGCTCTGAGGGAGGAGGCTTGGGGGAGATGGGTGGTGGGGGGCAGCACTCAACTGCCCTCCACACCTCCATCCTGGAAGGTCGGAGGACCGAGTCAGGAACGAATATGAGGAGAGCCAGTGGACGGGAGAGCAGGACACTCGGAGCTCCACGGTGAGTGGGGGTGGCCCTGGTGACCTCACAGTCAGGGCACCGACGGCGACTGAAACGCTGCCGTTAGCATCAGGTTGATCATTGCCCTTCCTGGGACCGTGGGGTCAGAGGATGGAAACGGCTTTGTCTGTTTTGCGTGCGGGGAACAGGTCAGCACAACAGAGGCAGAGCCGTATTACCGCTCCCTGAGGGACTTCAGCCCCCAGCTGCCCCCGACACAGGAGGAGGTGTCTTATTCCCGAGGTGAGTTAGGACCCCACTCAGAGGTACCCCGGACGCCTGGACTGGGTGCCTTGATCGTGTCTCCCTTCCACTCCAACTCCAGGTTTCACAGGTGAAGATGAGGATATGGCCTTCCCTGGGCACTTGTATGATGAGGTAGAAAGAACGTGCCCCCCATCTGGAGCCTGGGGACCCCTCTACGATGAAGTGCAGATGGTGAGGAGCTTTGCATCAGCAGCCATCCTTCCTGGCTAGTGCTGGGAGCCTACCTCCTACTGCTTGTATTAGTTAGGGCCAGCTAGCTGCTGTAACAAAGAGGCCTGACCATGATCCAGTGGTTTAAAGAAGACAGTCAGCTGGGCATGATGGTTCATGCCTGTAATCCCAACACTTTGGGAGGTCAAGGCAGGAAGATCGCTTGAGTGCATGAGTTTGAGACAAGCCTGGGCAATATAATGACTTGTCTCTACAAAAAATTTAAAAAATGAGCCAGGCATGGAAGTGTGCACCTATAGTCCCAGCTACTCAGGAGGCTGAGCCAGGAGGATCCCTTGAGCTCAGGAGTTGGAGGCTGCAGTGAGCCATGATGGCACCACTGCACTCCAGTCTGGGCAACAGAGCAAGACCCTGTCTGTGAAAAAAAAGACGGCAATCTATTTCTTTTTTTTTTTTTTTTTTTTTTTTTTTTGGAGACGGAGTCTCACGCTGTTGCCCAGGCTGGAGTGCAGTGGCGCGATCTCGGCTCACTGCAAGCTCCGCCTCCCGGGTTCCCGCCATTCTCCTGCCTCAGCCTCCTGAGTAGCTGGGACTACAGGCGCCCGCCACCGCGCCCGGCTAATTTTTTTTTTTTTTTTTTTTTTTTTTTGTATTTTTAGTAGAGACGGGGTTTCACTGTGGTCTCGATCTCCTGACCTTGTGATCCGCCCGCCTCGGCCTCCCAAAGTGCTGGGATTACAGGCTTGAGCCACCGCGCCCGGCCGGCAATCTATTTCTTTTTCACAGTCAGACACAAGCGGCCCTGCTCAAGTCATCCAAGTCTACATGAATGAGGCAGTTCACTGGGGGTTCAACCAATGGGAAAAGGTGAAAGAATGTGGAGAAGGCACAACCTTGCCTTGTGGCCCAGGCCCAGAAATGGTGCACACCACTCTGCTCTCACTCCCCTGATGAGAATAGAGTCACACGGTCACACCTGATGGCAAAGGAGGCTGTAAAATATGGTCTAGCTTGGCAGCAATGTGCCTTGCTGCAATTCTGCTGCTGTGGAAGGAAGTAGACATGAATTTTTCTAGATAATTAGCTGTATCTACTCCACTGATTAAAGGGAGAGAAAGAGAGAATTTGGGGGCCCATTCAACTGAAAAATCAAGGCATACAATTGTCATCAGGCCCAGCTGGGCCCAGAATTTTCCTCCCCAAAAATGCTATTATGGCTAGGCATGGTCACGGCTCACATCTCTAATCTCAGCAGGCTGAGGTAGGTGGATTGCTTGAGCCTAGGTGTTGGAGACCAGCCTGGGCAACATAATAAGACCCCATCTTGAAGAAAAAAAAAAAGTTAAGCCAAGCATGGTGGCTCATGCCTGTAATCCCAGCACTCTGGGAGGCTGAGGCGGGTGGATTACCTGAGGTCAAGAGTTCAAGACCAGTCTGGCTAACATGGTGAAACCCTGTTTCTACAAAACATGCAAAAATTATCCGGGTGTGGTGGCACACACTTGTAATCCCAGCTACTTAGGAGGCTGACGCAGGAGAATCGCTTGAACCTGTGAGGTGGAGGTTGCAGTGAGCGGAGATCATGCCACTGCACTCCAGCCTGGGCAACAGAGCAAGACTCTGTGTCAGAAAAAAAAAAAAAGTTTAAAAAACTAACTGGGCATAGTGGTGCATGCCTGTGGTCCCAGCTACTCAGGAGGCTGAGGTAGGAGGAACGCCTGAGCCAGGGAAGTTGAGGCTGCCGTGAGCCCTGATTGTGCCACTGCATTCCAGCCTGAGAGACCATGTTTCAAAAAAGAAAGGGAAAAAATGTTCCTAGAAAATCTAGATTTGTATCCTACGAGATTAGAAATCTTCAAAGAAAGAGAATGCCTGTTTTCCAGTGGCCCCAAATGCCCAATGCTGACACTTATTGGTCTAGTTTGGGTCACATTCTCATCACTGAACATATCCCTAAGTCAGGTGATGGAATATGCTAACAGGAGAGGCCTGGGTCAGTTCGCCATGGGATCAGGGAGTAGGGGCCAGCCCCACTCAGTTCACTGGGCTGAGAATGGGAGAGGGACAGAGAGCTCGCAGGGAAGTGAGGATGGTGGTTGTACAGGCAAAAACAACAGACCGGCACTTTGACCACCAGCCAACCCCCACCCATTGCTGCACAGTTAGGGAGATGGGACAGGACCCCTGATTTCTTGTGTGGCCTTGGCTGATGCTCTGGCACCTCTGATCCAAGGATTTCCTTCTGTCTCTGTGAACGACCTCCGATACAGGGTACTGTTATCAGATCCTAGCTCCTCACCAGCATGGTGCAAAGCGCTGTCCGTGGTGCTGGACCATATGCGCTCTCTAAAGCGCAGATGGAGGCTGCAGGCTTTTTCCGAAAAGGGCCAGATAGTAAACGCTTTGGGCTGTGAGAGACATACGGTCTTCTTCAAACTCTACACAAACTCTGCCACTGTAAAGTAAAAGCAGCCATAGACGATGCATAAATGAATGAGTGTGGCTATGTTCCTACAAAACTTTATTTTTGGACACTGTAATTTGAACTTCATATAATTTTTCTGTGTCACAAATGTTATCTCTTTTCATTTTTCCCCAACAATTAAAAAATGAAAAACAGGGCCAGGCACAGTGGCTCACGCCTGTAATCCCAGCACTTTGAGAGGCCGAGGCGGGCGGATCACTTGAGACCAGGAGTTTCAGACCAACCTGACCAACATGGTGAAACCCCATCTCTACTAAAAATGCAAAAAGTAGGGCCGGGCGCAGTGGCTCAAGCCTGTAATCCCAGCACTTTGGGAGGCCGAGACGGGTGGATCACGAGGTCAGGAGATCGAGACCATCCTGGCGAACACGGTGAAACCCCGTCTCTCTCTAAAAAAAAAACAAAAAAAAAAGCCGGGCGAGGTGGCAGGCGCCTGTAGTCCCAGCTACACAGGAGGCTGAGGCAGGAGAATGGCGTAAACCCGGGAGGCGGAGCTTGCAGTGAGCTGAGATCCGGCCACTGCGCTCCAGCCCCGGCGACAGAGCGAGACTCCATCTCAAAAAAAAAAAAAAAAATGCAAAAAGTTAACCGGGCGTGGTGGCGGGCACCTGTAGTCCCAGCTACTTGGGAGGCTGAGGCAGGAGAATTGCTTAAACCCAGGAGGCAGAAGTTGCAGTGAGCCAAGATTGTGCCACTGTACTCCAGCCTGGGCAACAGACCAAGACTCTGTCTCAAAAAAAAAAAAAAAAAAAAAAAAAAAAAAAAAAAAAAAAAAAAAAAAAAAAAAAGAAAGAAAGAAAGAAAGAAAAGAAAAGAAAAGAAAAAAAGAAAAAGAAAAACCATTCTTAGCTCTTGGGCAGTAAAAAAAAAAAAAGCAGGTGGCAGGCCATATTTGGAGCATGGGCCAATCTGCTCTAAAGTCTGCTGAACTAAAATAATCATTTTCTCCCAGCCCTAGAACAAAACACATCCCCAGTTAGGGCCACCTTTCATATTTTTGTTTGTTTGTTTTCTTTTCTTTTATTTTTCTCTTCTATTATGATTAGGGAACTGTTTTGGAAATTCATAGGACAATAGAATCATAACTTACATTCCATAGTTGCCATAGCTGATAACATGGACTTTTAAAGTTTTCACTTTTTAAAATTTTTTTAATTTATTTATTTTTGAGATGGAGGCTCGCTCTGTAACCCAGGCTGGAGTGCAGTAGCACAATCTCAGCTCACTGCAACCTCCACCTCCCAGGTTCAAGCGATTCTCCTGCCTCAGCCTCCCAAGTAGCTGGGATTACAGGCATGCACCATCATGCCTGGCTAATTTTTGTATTCTTAGTAGAGACAGGGTTTTACCCATTGCCCAGGCTGGTCTCGAACTCCTGACCTCAAGTGATCCACCTGCCTTGGCCTCCCAAAATGCTAGCATTACAGGCATGAGTCACAAAATGCTAGCATTACAGCACTTTGGGAGGCTGAGACGGGTGGATCAATTGAACTCAGGAGTTCAAGACCAGCCTGGGCAGCAATGGAAGCCTCGTCTCTGGAAAAAAAAAAAAAAAATTCAAAAATTAGCTGGGTGTGGGGGTGCGTGCCTGTAGTCCCAGCTACTTGGGAGGCTGAAGTAGGAGGATGGATTGAGCCCAGAAGGTGGAGGTTGCAGGGAGCAACCATTGCACTCCAGCCTGGGTGACAGAGCCAGACCCTGTCTAAGAAAAAAAAAATTATTTTTTGTACATACAGGATCTCACTATGTTGCCCAGGCTGGTCTTGAACTCCTGGTCTCAAGAAATCCTCCTGCTTTGGCCTATAAGTGCTGGAATTATAGGCATGAGCCACCGTGCCTGGCCTGATATTATTAAGTTAGGCAATAAGCACATGGGGTTCATCATAGGCATTCATTATAACACACTCCTTTTTTGTATATTTTGGGGGTTTAGTAAAAGCTAAAACAGTTTTTTCTGGGAAGTTAAGCAGGGGCGTGTATCCCCCAGATCTTCAGTGAAGACCTACAGGGCATCTCTCCATGGTTCTAACTCCACTTTTTGCCTGTCAGAGCCCCTGGGACCTCCGCTGGCCTGAAGACGCATATCAGGATCCAAGAGGAATCTATGACCGGGTGGCGGGAGACCTGGACACTCTGGAACCTGATTCTCTGCCCTTCGAGCTGAGGGGACATCTGGTGTGAGAGCCCTCTCAACCCCCTTGTCCTGCACCTGCAGGAATTTACACTCCACTGGTCCCTCGCATTACAGCCTGGGCCGAGCTGGTTAGGTGAGCTCCATAAAACCCAAAGGGACTCGGCTTTGTCAGGAGAGGACGTGGAGGGGGTTGAGTGACAGAAGATGGTTCAGCTGGTACCAGACTAGAAACAAGGTATATCCTGGGGTTGGCTTTAGAAACTAAACTTCTCCAAAAGGATAGGGCAGATTGTAAACGGCATCTCAAAAATTAAATGCTGCCAGGTGCGGTGGCTCACGCCTATAATCTGAACACTTTGGAAGGCCGAGGCAGGTGGATCACCTGAGGTCAGGAGTTTGAGACCAGCCTGGCCAACATGGTGAAACTCCATTTCTACTAACAATATAAAAAATTAGCTAGGAATAGTGGTACATGCCTGTAGTCCTAGCTACTTGGCAGGCTGAGGCACGAGAATCGCTTGAACCCAGGAGGTGGAGGTTACAGTGAGCCAAGATCATACCACTGCACTCCAGCCTGGGTGACAGAGCGAGATTCTGTCTCAAAAAATAAAAATAAAATAAAAATAAAAAATAAAATGCTATTCTGAGGGTCCCTATATGCTTCATGAAGTAAAGTTTAAAGAAGTGGGAAAAGACATATTAAAAACTCTGTTCATTTTGTATTCCATGACATTTAAAATAGCTAATAATAAGTAGAATTTATGAACCCATGTATCCTACCTATTATTTTATTATTTCCCACAGTTATCTAACACAGGAGACATAAACTATGACACATGTAAACATAAGTTTGCTCTATAAGCATTAAAATAAACAGACAATCAAAAGAAGCTAGAGGAAAAGAATACATACTGTATGTTTTCGTTTATAGAAATTCTAAAATAGGTGAAACTAATCTATGGTGGCAGAGAGCAGAGCAGAGGTTTCCTGGGGCCATGAGAGGAGGGTTGACTGCAAAAAGGCATGGGAGAACTTTCTGAGGTGATGGAAATGTTCTATATCACGATTGTGGTGGTGGTTGCACGGACGCACAGATTTGTCAAAACTCATGGAACTGTACACTTAAGATGGGTGCATTTTTATTATACATAAATGCTGTCTCAATAAAAGTGATTTTAAAAACAGGCTTCATAATAGAAGCCCAGTAAGAGGATTCCTCCCTCCCTCCCTTCCTTTTCTTTTCTTTCCTGTCTCTCTCTCTCTTTCTGTCTCTCTCTCCCCCCCCTCTCTCTCTGTCTCTCTATCTCTCTCTCTTTCCGCTCTCTCTATCCCTTCCCTTCCCTCCCCTCCCTTCCCTTCCCTCCCCTCCCTTCCCTTCCCTCCCCTCCCTTCCCTTCCCTTCCCTCCCCTCCCTTACTTTCTCTTCCCTTCCTTTCTTGTCTCGCTTTGTCACCCAGGAGTGCAATGGCATGATCGCAGCTCACTGCAACCTCCACCTCCCAGGTTCAAGTAATTCTCTTGCCTCAGCCTCCAGAGTAGCTGGGATTGCAGGTGCCTGCCACCAGGCTCAGCTAGTTTTTTGTATTTTTAGTAGAGATGGGGTTTCAACCAAGTTAGCCAGGCTGGCCTCAAACTCCTGGCCTTAAGTGATCCGCCCGCCTCGGCCTCCCAAAGTGCTGAGATTACAGGCATGAGCCACCACACCTGGCACCATCTTTCTGTTGAATAGCAGGATAGCTGAGAAGTCCACCTGTTTCCATGAAGAACAGACTTTCTTCAGACCACCACTTCTACTTGATTAACCATATTATCAAAACTTTCTAGTTAATGTTTTTGTCAATATATTTATTTTTCTTTGGTTTTGTTTTTTACAAATACACCCCAACTGTTGAATGACAATGTTATTTTTTATCAGCACAGACTAAAATAAGTTTTTACACCACAGCTCTGGAATACACAAATACATTAAGATCTAAATGATTTCCCTATAATTAAAAGGTGACTTCATTCCTAACAGTAGAATTTTTCTAATTGTATATTTTTTCTTTTTTTTCAAATAAATCCACAGCCAACAACATGTAATTGTATATTTTCCTTTTCAAAGAAAAAAACTACAACATTTTTTATTTTATTTTATTTTTATTATTATTATTATTATTATTTTTTTTTTTTTTTTTTTTTTTGAGACGGAGTCTCGCTCTGTCACCCAGGCTGGAGTGCAGTGGCCGGATCTCAGCTCACTGCAAGCTCCGCCTCCCGGGTTCACGCCATTCTCCTGCCTCAGCCTCCCGAGTAGCTGGGACTACAGGCGCCTGCCACCTCGCCCGGCTAAGTTTTTTTTGTATTTTTAGTAGAGACGGGGTTTCACTGTGTTAGCCAGGATGGTCTCGATCTCCTGACCTTGTGATCCGCCCGTCTCGGCCTCCCAAAGTGCTGGGATTACAGGCTTGAGCCACCGCGCCCGGCCATTTTATTTTATTATTATTTTTTTGAGACAGAGTCTCACTCTGTCGCTCAGGCTGGTAGTGCAATGGCGCGATCTCAGCTCACTGCATTCTCTGCCTCCTTGTTTCAAGTGATTCTCCTGCCTCAGCCTCCCGAGTAGCTGGGACTGCAGGCGCCCGTCACCACGCCTAGCTAACTTTTTGTATTTTTAGTAGAGACGGGGTTTCACCATGTTGGTCAGGCTGGTCTCGAACTCCTGACCTTGTGATCCGCCTGCCTTGTCCTCCCAAAGTGGTCAGGAGTTCAAGACCAGACTGGCCAACATGGCGAAACCCCATCTCTACTAAAAATACAAAAATTAGTTGGGTGTGGTGGTGCACGCCTGTAATCCCAGCTACTCGGGAGGCTGAGGCAAGAGAATCTCTTGAACCAGGATGCAGAGGATGCAGTGAGCTGAAGTGACGCCACTGCACTCCAACCTGGGCTGTGGACTCTGTCTCAAAAATAAAATAAAATAAAAATACAAAAAGTATCTGGGTGTGGTGGCACACACGTGTAGTTCCATCTACTTGGGAGGCCGAGGTTCAAAAATTGCTTAAACCGAGGAGGCGGGGGTTGCAGTGAGCCGAGATTGTGCCACTGAACTCAGCCTAGATGACAGAGATAAATTCTGTCTCAAAAAAAAAAGAAAAGGCTGGGCATGGTGGCTCATGCCTGTAATCCCAGCACTTTGGAAGGCCGAGGTGGGCAGATCACCTGAGGTCAGAAGTTCAAGACCAGCCTGATCAACATGGCAAAACCCCGTCTCTACTAAAAATATAAAAATTAGCTGGGCGTGGTGGCGCATGCCTATAATCCCAGCTACTCGGGAGGCTGAAGTGGGAGAATCGCTTGAACCCAGGGGGCAGAGGCTGCAGTGAGCCAAACCCATGCCACTGCACCCCAGCCTGGGCAACAGAGTGAGACTCTGTCTCAAAAAAAAAAAAAAAATTATGGAGAAGGATACAACCACATGTTACTAATACTACTGACTATAAAAGTGCATAACCTGAGCCAGGTGTGGAGGCTCATGCCTATAATCCCAGCACTTTGGGAGGCCAAGATATGTAGATTGCTTGAGACCAGGAGTTTGAGAGCAGACTGGGCAAAATGGTGAAACCCCATTTCTACAAAATAATACAAAAGTCAGTTGCACGTGGTGGTTTGCGACTGTAGTCTCAACTACTCAGGAGGCTGAGGCGGGAGGATTGCTTGAGCCCAGGAATTCAAGGCTGCAGTGAGCCATAATCACACCACTGCACTCCAGCCTGGGCAACAGAGCCAGACCCTGTCTCAACAAACAAACAAAGAGTCTGGTTACCTTTGGGAGGGAGGGGAATGGTTATTGAAACTGACACCAGGAAGGCTTGGGGTGAGAATGCTCATAATGTTGTTTTCTTTTCTTTTCTTTTTTTGATATGGTGTCTTGCTCTGTCTCCCAGGCTGGAGTGCAGTAGTGCGATGATGGCTCACTGCAGCCTCCAACTCTTGGGCTCAAGTGATCCTCCCATCTCAGCCTCCTGTGTAGCTGGGACTACAAGTGTGCACCACCACACATGGCTATTTGTTTTCTTTGTAGAGACAGAGTTTCACTATGTTGTCCAGGCTGGTCTCGAATGCCTGGGCCCAAGTGATCCTCCTGACTTGGCCTTCCAAAGTGCTGGGATTACGAAGTTGTTTTCTTGACTTGGGTGTTAGTTACCAAGTGTCACTTGCGTCAAATTTACTTTCTGGTCACTCTCTGAAAATTCACACTGAACACATGATATGGGCACGTTTCTTTTTTCTTTTTTTTTTTTGAGACGGAGTCTTGTTCTGTTGCCCAGGCTGGAGTGCAGTGGCACGACCTTGGCTCACTGCAAGCTCTGCCTCCTGGGTTCATGCCATTCTCCTGTCTCAGCCTCCGGAGTAGCTGGGACTATAGGCGCCCGCCACCATGCCTGGCTAATTTTTTGTATTTTTAGTAGAGACGGGGTTTCACCGTGTTAGCCAGGATGGTCTCGATCTCCTGACCTCGTGATCCGCCTGCCTCAGCCTCCCAAAGTGCTGGGATTACAGGTGTGAGCCACCGCACCCGGCCAGGGCACATTTCTTTATGTGTGCTATACTTCATTCAGAATTTTACATTACATCTCATAGGTGGCATTGTGGTTGGAATTACGATTTTTCTGATATGATGTACAAACGTTGGTACCATTCTGAACAAAAAAGTACACACTCTTCACTTTCTTTACATTAATTAGAAGCCAGGCACAGTGGCTCATGCCTGTAATCCCAGGACTTTGGGAGGCCAAGGCGGGAGGATCATTTGAGGTCAGGAATTCGAGACCAGCCTGGCCAACATGGTGAAACCCCATCTGTATTAAAAATACAAAAAATTAGCTGGGCGTGGTGGCACAGGCGGGAGGCTGAGGCAGGAGAATCACTTGAACCCGGGAGGCAGAGGTTCTAGTGAGTTGAGATGGCATCACTGCACTCCAGCCTGAGCAACACAGCGAGATTTTGTCTCCAAAATAAATAAATAAATAAAAATGAATTTACATCATAGTTTCATTTCAGAAGATGTCAATATATTTTAAACCATACCAAAATTTTGTATGTATGTGTAGATGTGTTATATTAATTAATAATTTCAGATAACTATAAACTTTTTTTACCCACAGAAGTGCCTGTAAAGACATTTACAAATTGTTCTGGATGCAGATTTCAGCCTCCAGCATTCCTGGTCCCTACCTCTAGACGCCTATAATACCCTCCAATCAATGCTGCAGCCAAAAACAATTATGCAAATTTCCCAAGCTCCCACCAGGGTGCGGTAGTGTCCCATTGGAGAGGAACCAATCCATGAGGGGATTCTGAATGAGCCTGTGTGGGGGGGGGGGGGGGGTGTGTGTGTGTGTACATTGTGTTCCAAAGCTCAGGGGAGAGGTCTGTGCTGAAGATTAAAACTGGCTGGGGTGTCCTCTGCACCTAAGCTGTCACCAAACTTCAGTATTAAGGGATAAGAAGCTGTGCAGGGGGTTGAGGCAAAGAAGACTCCAGGAACACAGTGTGGGAAGGGATTTCCCTAAAATTGTTGCTGGAGAATAACCCCGAAGGCAGGGAGTGGTAGGAATTAAGGCTAGTGGGATGGTCAAAGATAAACCACAAAGGTCATCTTATGGGTTTGTGCTTTATCCTGTGGGTGGCAGGAAGCTACTGAATTGCTGCAGCAGCAGTGACAGCATTTATGAGCTGCTCACACATGCCAGCCCACATTCTATGTTCTGTATATGTATCACCTCCTGGAACCATCAGAGTCACGCATGAGTCCAGTTTTTTGTTTCGTTTTGTTTTTAATTAATTAATTATTTAGAGACAGAGTGCACCTGTGTTGCTGCTGGAGTGCAGTTATGCGATCTCAGCTCACTGCAACCTCCGCCTCCCCGGTTCAAGCGATTCTCATGCCTCAGCCTCCCAAGTAGCTGGGATTACAGGTGCCCGCCACCACGCCCAGCTAATTTTTGTATTTTTGGTAGAGAAGGGGTTTTTCCATGTTGGCCAGGCTGGTCTCAAACTCCTGACCTCAGGTGATCCACCCTCCTCGGCCTCCCAAAGTGCTGGGACTGCAGGCGTGAGCCACCGTGCCCCAGGTAGGTTTTGTGCATTGGCTGAGCACTCTCAAGGCTCCAGAAACAGGCACAGCACCGGAGCTGGCCGAAATACCTTATTTTTCAACCCCAGTGATTGGTATGGGGTCACCTGGTGACCCAATCAGAGCGAATAAGAGGTGGACTCTCCCACCTCTGTGCCAGTGTTAGAGCCCCTTTGCCTCTTACCACAAAATGGATGATCGCCCACAGAAGGACCGGCTGGGAACTTTATTCCAGAACCTTCCATGGCTACTGTCGAGCAGCCCTTTGTGTTCTACCTGTTTTGCTGGGCACTCAGGGTTCTCCAGTGACCAGGTGTGGGTGGTTCATGTCTGTAATCCAAGCACTTTGGGAGGCTGAGACGGGAGGACCACTTGAGACCAGGAGTTCCAGACCAGCCCCGGCAACACAGAGAGATCCCATCTCTACAAAAAATACAAAAATTACCCAGCTGTGGTGGCACACTCCTGTAGTCCCAGCTACTCGGGAGACTGAGGCAGAAGGATCCGTTGAGCCCAGTAGTTCAAGGCTGCAGTGAGCTATAATCAGTCACACCACTGTACTCCAGCCTGGGTGACAGAACAGGACCCTGTCTCTAAAAATAAAAATAAAAGTCTCCTCACCTAGTATCTCCCTCTCCCACACTCTCATTTTCAACTTCACTTTCCCCTAATCCAGGTTGTGTGCTTCAGATAGGTGAGAAAAATGCTTTTCCTTCCTCTAGCCATATTTGCCATATTTGTTTCTACCTCCTTGCCCTTGTGGTCTCAACTTGGGATACCCACCCTCTTGATTCGATAGAATTGGTGGAGCATCTAGTCCAGGATACATGCTGGAGGATGCAAAGATAAATAATAGACCTCGGTATCTTCAATGTTCTGCCATTTCAGTATGATGTGTTTAGGCATGGATTTCTTTAGTGTTTGTTTGTTTGTTTGTTTTGAGATGGAGTCTCACTCTGTTACCCAGGCTGGAGTGCAATGGGCGATCTCAGATCACTGCAACCTCTGCCTCCCGGGTTCAAGCGATTCTTCTGCCTCAGCCTCCCGGGTAGCTAGGATTACAGGCACGTGCCACCACGCCTGGCTAATTTTTGTGTTTTTAGTAGAGGCGGGTTTTCACCATATTGACCAGACTGGTCTCGAACTCCTGACCTCCTGATCCGCCCGCCTCGGCTTCCCAAAGTGTTGGGATTACAGGTGTGAGCTACCACACCTGGCCTCTTTTGTTTTATCTAGCTTAGGATATCTTTGCTTCTTTGTGAATTTGTATTTTTCATCAGTCTGGAAAATTATCAGCCATTATTTTTTCCAAGATTGCCTCTCTTCTATTCTTTCTAATTTCTACCTTTTTTTTTTTTTTTTTTTTTTTTTGAGACGGAGTCTCACTCTGTCGCCCAGGCTGTAGAGTGCAGTAGTGCCATCTCGGCTCACTGCAACCTCCACCTCCCCGGTTCAAGTGATTCTCCTGCCTCAACCTCCTGAGTAGTTGGAATTACAGGCATGCGCCATCACGCCCAGCCAATTTTTGTATTTTTAGTAGAGACGGGGTTTCACCATGTTGGCCAGGCTGATCTCAAACTGATGACCTCAGGTTATCCACCAGCCTCAGTGTCCCAAAGTGCTAGGATTACATGCGTGAGCCACCACGCCCAGGCTAATTTGTAAGTTTGAGACTTTCATAAATACCTGATGTATGCCCCCCTTTCATATGTCCAACTCTTTGTCTCTCTGTGCTGGATCATTCTGATACAGCTCCGATGAATGGAGAAACACCAGGTTCTTCCTCTGGAGTTCAATTAGATAAAAGGACACGGACACACCTGGAGTAGTTTTAAGGAGCCGAGAGTTTAATAGGCCTGAAAGAAGGGAGAGGGCAGAAGCAAGAAGCTCCTCCATACAGAGACAGACGGATGAGGGGCTCCAAAGCCCAAAGAGGAGACCCCAAGTGGGGTGGAAACCAGCCAGGTATATATAGAGGCTGGGGGAGGCGGTGTCTGATTTGCACAGGGCTCAGGGGATTGGTTTGACCAGGCATGGTATTCATGTAGCCAACGAAAAAAGCTGGCCCTCTCACCCTAGTTTTTAATATGCGCCATGATGTTCTACACACATGGGGATACGTGGGGGCGGCCATGTTGCCAGGAATATGTGGGGCAAGGGCAAGAAGGCCTGGGGAATGCCATGTTTGGGTGGACCCAGTTTCTAACGGCCGGCATTTGCATATTAAAGATTGCTGGCCTGGCTCTAAAAGCTGCTTTAAAAACAAAAACCTCCAGGCCGGGCGTGGTGGCTCACGCCTGTAATCCCAGCACTTTGGACGGCCAAGGCGGGCGGATTGCCCGAGCTCAGGAGTTTGAGACAACCTGGCCAACATGGTGAAACCTCGTCTCTACTAAAAAAAAATACAAAAACTTAGCTGAGCGTGGCGGCGCGCGCCTGTAGTCCCAGCTACTTGGGAGGCTGAGGCGGAGAATTGCTTGAAACCGGGAGGCGGAGGTTGCAGTGAGCCGAGATGGCGCCGTGCATTCATTCCAGCCTGGTGATGGAGCAAGACTCTGTCTCAAAAAAAAAAAAAAACCAATTTGGGCGCGGTGGCTCACACCTGTAATCCCAGCACTTTGGGAGGCCGAGGCGGGCGCATCACAAGGTCAGAAGTTTGAGACCAGCCTGGCCAACAATGTGAAACCCCCGTCTCTACTAAAATATATAATAATATATATATATTTGTGTATATATGAATTAGCTGAGCGTGGTGGCGTGCGCCACCTGCGACTGTAATCACAGCTACTCAGGAGCCTGAGGCAGGAGAATGCTTGAATGTGGGAGGCCGAGGTTACAGTGAGCCGACATCTTGCACTCCAGCCTGGGCCTGGACGAAAGAGTGAGACCCTGTCTCAAAAAAAAAAAAAAAAAAAAAAGGTGGGTCTTATCCAGCATCTACTTGAATTGATGTGATGCAATCTACAAGTCCCTTGTCCAGCAAATGCCAAAGAAATCCATAAATTAGTTACCCATTCAACAAAAATAAGTCCATTCAACAAAAATAAGTCCTGTGCTAAGCAGTAGGGATAAATTAATGACAAAACCAAATGTGACCCCCCGACCTCATGGTGCTCACAGTCTAGCCAGGGGTGTGGGGAGAGAAACTGAGTCTTCACTCACAGATGAATAAACATGACAAGAGCTACGAGGCTGGTGTTAAAATGCGAAAGGGTAAAACTCCCCCTCATCTGGGAGGGGCTGCTCCGGGCAGACCTCCTTGAGGGCGTATCTTAAACCCTGACACCTGAGGGCAGGTGGGAGTTAATTAGGGAAAGAAGGAAGGGTGGAGTTTTCAGGGAAAAGGAACAGTGGAAATGCAACAGCAGGAATCTGGGTGTGTTCCAGGGACAGTGAAAAGCCAAAGAGGGAGGGGGAACCCCAGTTAGAGAGGCTAAGGTGCCCGATTGTAGGGGCCACGGCTCTTCACCTGGGTGAACATTTGAACCACCAGGGGATCCGCCTGCCTCTGCCTCCCAAAGGGCTGGAATTACAGGCATGAGCCACCGCCTTTCTTAATAAACTTTCTTAACAAACTTGCTTTTGCTTTGCACTGTGGACTCGCCCTGAATTCTTTCTTGCAGGAGATCCAAGAAGCCTCTCTTGCCGTAACAAGATCGGATGGTGGGTCCCTATCATTACCCCTGAGGCGCAGGGCTTGTAGACAAGCGGGAAAGGGCATATCTGCTTCAGAGGGGATGTGGAGGACAATTGAAAAGTAAAATAACATCAAGATTGCTTTGACCTGAGGGCAAGATTCCAGTAAGTACCTGCTTTTACACAGGGGTCAGCAGATGAACTGGAAATCTCGGAGGCTGTCCCAGAACTGAGGGTACAGAAGCCAGTAAGATGGATTAGCATCCAAAATGGGGCTGCTTGTGGGGCATAGTGCCTCACGCCTGTAACCCCAACACTTTGGGAGGCTGAGGCAGGAGGATTGCCTCTTGGGGTCAGGAGTAAAAGACCAGCCTGGGCAACAGAGGGAGACCCCGTCTCTACAAAAATTTAAAAACTAGCCAGCCATGGTGGTGTGTGCCTGTAGTCTCTACTACTCAGGAGGCTGAGGCAGGAGGCTCACTCGAGCCCAGGAGTTCAAGGTTACAGCGAGCCATGATCATGCCACTGCACTCTAGCCTGGGTGACAGAGCAAAACACTGTCTCTTAAAGAAAAAAATAGGGCCGGGCGCGGTGGCTCAAGCCTGTAATCCCAGCACTTTGGGAGGCCGAGACGGGCGGGCGGATCACGAGGTCAGGAGATCGAGACCATCCTGGCTAACACGGTGAAACCCCGTCTCTATAAAGAAATACAAAAAACTAGCCGGGCGAGGTGGCGGGCGCCTGTAGTCCCAGCTACTCGGGAGGCTGAGGCCGGAGAATGGCGTAAACCCGGGAGGCGGAGCTTGCAGTGAGCTGAGATCCGGCCACTGCACTCCAGCCTGGGTGACAGAGCGAGACTCCGTCTCAAAAAAAAAAAAAAAAAAAAAAAAAGAAAAAAATAGAGTTGCTTTAGCCTCTGCACTGTGTGATTCCATATATTTGACATTTTCGAAAAGACTAAACTATGGCAATGGAAAGAGATAAGTGGTTGTCAGGGGTTAGGGATGGGGTGAGGGTAGGACTGTAAAAAAGTTTTGGAGGCCGGGCGCGGTGGCTCAAGCCTGTAATCCCAGCACTTTGGGAGGCCGAGGCGGGCGGATCACAAGGTCAGGAGATCGAGACCACAGTGAAACCCCGTCTCTACTAAAAATACAAAAAAAAAAAATTAGCCGGGCGCGGTGGCGGGCACCTGTAGTCCTAGCTACTCAGGAGGCTGAGGCAGGAGAATGGTGTGAACCCAGGAGGCGGAGCTTGCAGTGAGCCGAGATCGCGCCACTGCACTCCAGCCTGGGCAACAGCGTGAGACTCCGTCTCAAAAAAAAAAAAAAAAAAAAAAGTTTTGGGAATGATGGAACTGTTCTTATCCTGATTACAAATGAGGGCAGTGTTTAAAGGAATCTATACACGTGCTAAAATTCATTGAACTGTACACCAAAGGGAAAAAATTATTTTTATTGCATAATCATTTAAAAAGTAACAAGAGGCCGGGCGCGGTGGCTCACGCCTGTAATCCCAGCACTTTGGGAGGCTGAGGTGGGTGGATCACAAGGTCAGGAGATCGAGACCACGGTGAAACCCCGTCTCTACTAAAAATACAAAAAATTAGCTGGGCGCGGTGGCGGGCGTCTGTAGTCCCAGCTACTCAGGAGGCTGAGGCAGGAGAATGGCAGGAACCCGGGAGGCGGAGCTTGCAGTGAGCCGAGATCGCGCCACTGCACTCCAGCCAGGGGGACAGAGCGAGACTCCATCTCAAAAAAAAAAAAAAAAAGTAACAAGAAAGAGGCTCCCCAGGTGATCTCAGTGGGCAGCCCAGGTGAGACACTGATATTGGGGGTGGCAGAGTATATAAGGAGTTTTTTTCTTTATTCTTGAGCACTGGAGAGTGCCGCTGGGATAGGAGCCTTCCTGGGAACCATCAGTGAGGGCGGGACGGAGAGAGGGACACTCACTCATGGGAAAGCGTCAGAGGGATGAGTGACACATCACTCTTAGTTCATTTCTTTTTCTGTTGTTGTTTTTTGTTTTTTGTTTTTTGAGATGGAGTCTAGCTCTGTTGCCCAGGCTGGAGTACAGTGGTGCAATCTCGGCCCACTAGGTTCCTCCGCCTCCCAGGTTCAAGCGATTCTCCTGCCTCAGCCTCCCGAGTAGCTGGGATTACAGGAGCCTGCCACCATGCCCGGCTAATTTTTGTATTTTTAGTAGAGATGGGGTTTCACCCTGTTGGCCAGGTTGGTCTCAAACTCCCGACCTCAGGTGATCCACCCGCCTTGGCCTCCCAATGTGCTGGGATTACAGGCGTGAGCCACCAGGCCGGGCCAACAGCAGCCTTTCCTAAAGAATAATCAAGGTAGGCCGGGCGCGGTGGCTCAAGCCTGTAATCCCAGCACTTTGGGAGGCCAAGATGGGCGGATCACGAGGTCAGGAGATCGAGACCATGCTGGCTAACACGGTGAAACCCCGTCTTTACTAAAAAATACAAAAAATTAGCTGGGCGTGGTGGCAGGCGCCTGTAGTCCCAGCTACTCGGGAGGCTGAGGCAGGAGAATGGCGTGAACCTGGGAGGCGGAGCTTGCAGTGAGCTGAGATCCGGCCACTGCACTCCAGCCTGGGCGACAGAGCGAGACTTCGTCTCAAAAAAAAAAAAAAAAAAAAAAAAGAATAATCAAGGTCCCTCACAAACTAATCCCAAAAGACTGTTTTGCCTCAGGCCTCTCTCCTCTCCCAATACATATCTCCCTCAGCTCTAGCTGTTGTGGTCTCCCAATGGTGAGTGTGTGGGGGCTTAGAACCCAGCTTCTCACCCTGTCTACTGCCATCCTGTCGAAGCCATTCATGAGCCTGGCAGGCCTAGTACCATGGTGGTTAGGGACCGGGCACTCTGGAGACAACACAGTGGTCACCAGTAGGTGGTCTGATACATTGTGCTCTAGATCAAAACTCTGGTTTACAGGAAATACAAGATAAAGGAATACATTAAATAACATCATAAGGATATAATCAGACAAATCTAATATAGGAGACATTCTACAAGACGACTGGCCTGGGCTCTTTAAAGAAGCCAGTATTGAGGAAGGGGCTATGGCTCACACCTATAATCCCAGCACTTTGGGAGGCCAAGGCAGGCGGATCACCTGAGGTCAGGAGTTCGAGACCAGCCTGGCCAACATGGTGAAACCCCGCCTCTACTAAAAATACAAAAATTAGCTGGACGTGGTGGCGGGCGCCTATAATCCTAGCTACTCAGGAGGCTGAAGCAGGAGAAACGCTTGAACCTGGGAGGCAGAGGTTGCAGTGAGCGGAGATTGCGCCATTGCACTCCAGCCTGGGTGACAGAGGAAGACTCTGTCTCAAAAAAAGAAAAACAAGACAAAAACCAAACACGCAATACTGGTTTTTTTAAAAGATCAATAAGATTGATAAAATTCCCGTTAGAGTAAAAAAGAGAAAGAACAGGGATTACCAGTATTAAGAATGAGAGGTTATCACTACAAATTCTGGAATCATTAAGAGAATACAGAGGATATTATGAACAACTTAACATCAACAGATTTGACAAATGACATTTCCTTGAAAAACACAACATACGAATGTTAACACGGATGAAACAGAAAATTCAAAGAGCTCTAAAATACAAAAAATTAGCCGGGCGAGGTGACGGGCGCCTGTAGTCCCAGCTACTCGGGAGGCTGAG
Source organism: Macaca thibetana thibetana (assembly GCF_024542745.1). Taxonomy (NCBI): domain Eukaryota; kingdom Metazoa; phylum Chordata; class Mammalia; order Primates; family Cercopithecidae; genus Macaca; species Macaca thibetana. Next base: position 40,204,646 of record NC_065596.1, on the reverse strand, counting down.
GCAGGAGAATGGCGTGAACCCAGGAGGCGGAGCTTGCAGTGAGCTGAGATCCGGCCACTGCACTCCAGCCTGGGCGACAGAGCGAGATTCCGTCTCAAAAAAAAAAAAAAAAAAAAAAGAAAATTCAAAGAGCTCTATATTTATTAAAGAAATCAATCAAACTCATTATTTAAAAACCTTCCCACAAAGAAAATTCCAGGTCCAGATGGCTTCACTGGTAAATTATCAAAGACAAAAGGAAGAAATAACATAAAACCTTTCAAATTTACATCAGAGCTATATGTGCTGAGATGTCAATGATCCTTCAAAATAATTGTTTAAAAAAAAAAAAAAAGGCCGGGCGAGGTGGCTAATGCCTGTAATCCCAGCACGTTGGGAGGCCTTGGTGAGCAGATCACCTGAGGTCAGGAATTCAAGACCAGCCTGGTTAATATGGTGACACCCCACCTCTACTAAAAATACAAAAATTAGCCGGGCTTTGTGGCACGCGACCGTAATCCTAGCTACTTGGGAGGCTGAGGCAGGAGAATCTCTTGAACCTGGGAGGCGGAGGATGCAGTGAGCCGAGATCTACAGCCTGGGCGACAGAGCAAGACGGAGCAAAAAAAAAAAAAAAAAGGCAGGCCGAGTACAGAGGCTCATGCCTATAAGCTCAGCGTTTGGGAGGCCAAGGTAGGAGGATTGTTTGAGCCTAGGAGTTTGAGGCTGTAGTGAGCCATGATCATGCTGGAGCACTCCAGCCTGGGTTACAGAGTGAGACCCCCCCATCTCAAAAAAAAGGAAAAAAAATTTTTTTTTTTTTTAATTTAGCTGGGGATAGTGGCATGTGCCTATAGTCCCAGCTACTCAGGAGGCAGAGGTGGGAGGATCACCTGAGCCTGGGAGGTTGAGGCTGCAGTGAGCCAAAACTGTGCCACTGCACTCCAGCCTGGGCAACAGAGTGAGACCCTATCTCAAAAATGAATAAATAAAAAATAAAATAAAAATTTCAAAAGCAGTGTGCAAAAACACAAGTAGTGTTTTTTTCATGTATGTAATGAATAAAGATGATATATAGGTGCTGGAGAAATACAGGTGCTATAGAAACTTTAGAAAGTTCATGCAACTTTCTATGCGTGAACTATCTGTGCAAGGATATCCTGTCGCCTTAGAGTGAAGAAACTGGTGCACAGAAATTCAGGAGTGAGAGGAAGACTAACTTTTCACTCTGTTTCCTTTTGTATTGTTTTAGTTTTTAAAAATATGAACAATGCATGTGAGTTTTTTGTTTTGTTTTGTTTTTTGAGACGGAGTCTCGCGCTGTCACCCAGGCTGGAGTGCAGTGGCCGGATCTCAGCTCACTGCAAGCTCCGCCTCCCGGGTTCACGCCATTCTCCTGCCTCCGCCTCCCGAGTAGCTGGGACTACAGGCGTCCGCCACCTCGGCCGGCTAGTTTTTTGTATTTTTTAGTAGAGACGGGGTTTCACCGTGTTAACCAGGATGGTCTCGATCTCCTGACCTCGTGATCCGCCCGTCTCGGCCTCCCAAAGTGCTGGGATTACAGGCTTGAGCCACCGCGCCCGGCCGTGAGTTTTTTTTTTAAGAAAAAGCTCAAAGGGCTGGCGCGGTGGCTCACATCTGTAATCCCAGCACTTTGGGAGGCAAAAGTGAGAGGATTCCTTGAAGTCAGGAGTTTGAGACTAGCCTGGGCAATACAGCAAGACCCTGTCTCTACAGAAAAAAAAAAAAAATTTGAAAAGACTTTTTAAGCTCAGGCTTTGCTGGATTCTAACCTGGCTGTTGTCACTCGGCTCTGTGGATCATGTACTAAAGAAAAGACAGCAGAAAAAGATAGTAAAAATCTTACAGGCAGCATGGTGGCTCACGCCTGTAATCCCAGCGCTTTTGGAGGCCGAGGCAGGTGGATCACTTGAGGTCAGGAGTTCGAGACTGGCCTGGCCAACATGGTGAAACTCTGTCTCTACTAAAAATACAAAAGTTAGCTGGGCGTGATGGTGCGCGCCTGTAATCTCAGGCACTCAAAAGGTTGAGGCAGGAGAATTACTTGAATCCAGGAGGCGGAGGTTGCAGTGAGCCGAGATCATGCCATTGTACTCCAGCCTGGGCAACAGAGCAAGACTCCTTCTCAAAAAAAAAAAAAAAAAGAAAAAGAAAAAAAAATTTACAGTCTGGCGTCTCAGGGAAAGAGGTCTTAAATCTGCACTTGGCCACCAACTGGCTGTGTGACTTTAGGCAGGTGTCTCCATCTCTCTGAGCCTCCACTTTCTGTTGTTGTTGTTTGTTTGTTTGAGACAGAGTTTTGCTCTTGTTGCCCAGGCTGGAGTGCAGTGGCGTGATCTCGGCTAACTGCAATCTCCACCTCTTGGGTTCAAGTGATTATCCTGCCTCAGCCTCCTGAGTAGCTGGGATTATAGGCGCATGCCACCACACCCAGCTAAGTTTTGTATTTTTAGTAGAGACAGGGTTTCAGCAGGTTGGCTGGGCTGGTCTTGAACTCCTGACCTTAGGTGATCCACCTGCCTCGGCCTCCCAAGGTGCTGGGATTACACGCGTGAGCCACCTTGCCCGGCTGAGCCTCCACTTTTAACATCTGTGAATTGGGGGTTGTGTAGTAAAGGTTTAACCTCACTCAGCTCCTGGGAGGTAACCTCTAAGCCTTTGTACTATCCTGCTTGATAAAAGTATTTTTATTTGGGAGGTTGAGGTAGGAGAATTGCTGGAACCTGGGAGGTGGAGGTTGCAGTGAGCCAAAAATCGTGCCACTGCACTCCAGCCTGGGTTACAGAGTGAGACTCTGTCTCAAAAAAGTTTTTAAAAGAGTATCTCTGTTTATCTGGGGACCTTGGGCCATGCAGTATCAGCTTGACCTCCAGAGGAGCTAGAGACAAGATCGGTCATGCAGGCAGTCAGCCATGCCCATGTGACTGACCCCAATAAAAACCCTGGTCATCAAGGCTCTGGTCAGCTTCCCTGATTGCAATTATCCATGCATGCTGGGAAAATTGAGCGCTGATCTCTTGACTCCACTGGGAGAGGATGACTAGAAGCTTGCTCCTGGCGTCTCCTTGCGCCTCTTCCCTTTGCTAACTTTAATCTGTATCCTTTCACTGTAACAAACCATAACCGTGAGTCTCATGGCTTTTCTGAGTTTTGTGAGTCTGTCTAGAGAATGATTGAACCTGACGTGGCCTTGGGGATGCCCAAACCAGGGGTGATTAATGGTACATGCTTCATCATGAAGACAAGCATCAAAGAGATTGTATACACACAGCACTTAATGACCACAGCCAGTGCTTACTGAACACAGATTGTGTACCAGGTTGTATGTGTCCATTAACTGGATCCACACAACAGCTCTGGGAAACGGATACTATGATTAATTTTTTTTAACTTTTTTGGTGAAATGTACATTCAGGAATGTATGAACATAGGTTATAGCTTTAAAAAAAGACTTACAATGTGAGAGCCGGGTGCCGTGGCTCATGCCTGAAATCCCAGCTCTTTGGGAGGCCAAGGTGGGAGGACTGCTTGAGTCCAGGGATTCAAGACCAGCCTGGATAACACAGTGAGACTCCGTCTCTACCAAAAAAACAA